>NC_090987.1:18906250-20356875 GCF_041146395.1 Eulemur rufifrons
AGTGCAGTATAATAGAAGACAATAAGCTCTCTTTGAACTTCATGGAAAATCCCTCAGAAATCTGGGTAAGCTTTGTGCAGTTAACTCGCAGCTGGGCATACCAGGGAGAGAGGCAGCTGCCTCAGGAAACTGTGTCTACCTGGAAGGAATTATATGAACATTTCTGAGAGAGGGGGAAAAAATAAGAAATTTACACTTGGTCCAAATTAGGACTTGCCTTTTTCAAAGTCTGATCCTTATTAACCATTTGGAGAAAGCTGCCATTTGGGAGAGACGGAAGATTTGGGGATACATGGTAGGAATTAGGTCAAGGGGGTGTGAGGAAATTCAGGGCTGACACAGCATTTGGTTGTCTGTCTGAAGTATCTGTGAAAGGGGCTTTCTCAATCATTTTCCCAAGAGTTCATCTTAAGAAGAGCCATGGTGGGGAATATTTTTTAAGTGTTGGGTGATAAAAGAATACACAATTGTTTATCATAGCCAGTTTTCAAAGCCACAGAAGAGATGTGTGCTCTAAAACAAAGTTTCTCAGCTTTTTTTCATTCTTATTCCCCTAAGGAGAAAAAATAAATTTAAAGTTAATTTTAATTAATTAATAAATTTTAATTTGAAATTAAATTTCTCCCTAATGAGAGAAATTAAGTGCTAAGGAATATCATTTTTGTCACGTAGCACTGAGCTTTGGGGGAGGGGGGCACAAACCATTATGACATCTAAAATTTTTAATCTCCTAAGACTCAATTTTATCCCCTCAAGGACAATATCTCCCCTGTTGAAAATGCATGCTCTAGAAGAGCAGGGAGAATTCTTTAGTAGATTGAAGAAATATCCTGTAAGATACTCTCACTCACTTTTCCCAGTCCCATGCTACCTAGCGTGCTGAGTGCCTTAGTACACCCCTGAACACGAGAAACTGAAGACAGGGCTCCCTAGCTGTAAAAGGCCCACTAAGAAGCAAATGTCTCGTGAGACTGTGCCTAAAATAACCCCTAATCTTAAACTATGAAAAGACTAAGAAGCAATGAAGTCAGAAATCTAAAGAGCTTTCACAAAAAATTCAAGTTCGAATGCCAGATTAATTAACTAATTGATATTTTCTCAACACCTACTCTGTGCAACACACTGGAATAAGACATTCAGTCAGGTTTGTTGATCTTAACGATGTCAAGTTTTCATTGGCCATTTGGAGGGAAAATGTTAGGGAGCTCTACAAGTCTCGAGTTGGAGGTAAGGAGAAATCTCTGTGGTCTTCACACAGGAAGCCCTTTTCATCTTTATATACAGCTCTCTAAAATAGATTCAGAAATTCATTGCTCCAAAATATCAGACATTGCAACCCTGAATTGAAGACAGTCCTCAGAGAAACAAAGGTAGTGAGTCCCTATACCAAACTCATCTTCCTTCTAGAAAAGTCTAACAGGAAATTAATCAAAAGGTGCAGCAGATTTTATTAAATTTTTTTTTTTTTTTTTTTTTTTTTTTGGAGCCTGAGCATGTACTACTTTGTATAGCTGGGCTAATAACATTCTGGTTTAGAGGACCAAATGTCCTCACTGCTCACAATAACTTGTCTCTTGATATAAATTATTTCTGATCTGGAATGTTGCTTCTTCATCTTTCTGTCTTAGTCGGTCAGTGAAATTTTATACTTTTGCCAAAGATCTGATACTCAAGAGAAATTAAAATCAACAGAGAAATTAATGGGCCTTATTCTTATTAACTATGAAACTCTGTAGGACAATTCTTCTGCAGAGAAAATTGGGCTCTTTGACAGTATAATTAAAGGTAATTCAAATCCAGATGTGGGCAGAGTTAGGAAGATCAGAACAGATGTTCATCATCAAGTGTCATGGTGGGGGTGGGAAGGAAAGGAAGAAGAGGTCACTGGACGGAAGGCAAGTTATCAAGATGATAAATATCTAAGTGTGATTATGTCACCACATTCACCTTAACCATATCAAGTCTTAATTTCACATCAGTAGGCATAATAATTTTTAAATGTATATATAATAAAAAAGTTACAGGAAACCAGAATGCCAAAATTATTCAACATGGATCCAACTTCAAAATTTAGGGATGAGGCAGGCAGCATTTCATTATCATTGTCAAGTATATGTCAGACAATAGATAACATCTTCTGGCTGAGATTTCAGCTATATTTTATGAGGAAGTGGGCAGAAATATTAACTTGCACAGACCTGAGAGTTATTTAGCATCTCCCACTAGTAGTTATTCAAAATGCCACAGGGAAAACCATCCGGCAGCTTTTCCAAATGAGCAGAACAAGCATATTGGGATAGTGTAGGTATTTGTATTTGGGAAAACTCAAAAATTCAAATGAAAAAAGAATTCAAGCACATGTTTATGTATGACAAAGCCATGTGGATTTATCTGCAATTTTTTGCAGACCTATTTATGAAATTGAAGGAGAAATAAATGTGAGTTGACTGGCTTTTAGCCACCATTGAACAACACCATTTGGGTACACTCTGCTTTGCCTCCCCAGGTACTTTCTGGTGCTGCCTGGATTTTCTAAGCAAGAAATCTTCAAATTATTTAATTTCATTGTTGGTGTTGCTTCTATAGTTCCATCAGCATTATCATTCACATGGGAAAAAGAGATGGAAACTGTCAGATCAAATTCAGTTTTGTAATACATACGCTCAGAGTCATAAACAACTAGAAGAATAATTTATCAGACACTTCAGCTGTTTTGACACAATACCAAGTGAAATGAATACTTTAAACAATTTGATTAGTGTAGAAAGTCAGCTGGATAATACTTGAGTCAGGAAGTGTTTTTAAACTGAATAAGTTCTGGTCTGCTTGTTTCAAATCAGCTAGACATTTTGCCAAATCTCTGCTTCACTTTGTGTTTTATGAACACACTGGTTTTTTTTTTTGTTGTTGTTTGTTTGTTTTTTGTTTTTTTGAGACAGAGTCTCACTCTGTTGCCCGGGCTAGCTAGAGTGCCGTGGCATCAGCCTAGCTCACAGCAACCTCAAACTCCTGAGCTCAAGCAATCCTACTGCCTCAGCCTCCCAAGTAGCTGGGACTACAGGTGTTATTTAACATCACCTCTCCAGTTGGGTTCCACCCCAACTGGAAGTAAGGTGAAAAGATAACAACTGACATTTGCCAACAGTTATGAGTTTAGGTTTGCAATAAAAGTCCTATGAACCACACATCCTCAATTCTCCAAAACAACTGGATTTTAGTTGTTTTTGAAAAAGGTGATCTATACAATGTATGTAACCAAATTCAATTTTAATTTTATACATTTAATTTATAACTTAAAACTTTTTTATATATCTGAATGTACAAATTGGGGAAAGGGAGTTCTTTTATCAGACCTATCCCCTAGTTTTTGGTTGGGAAAACAGTTAATTCTTAGGCATTATTGCAGAGACAGTTCAGGAGCTGCAACCTGAGAAATGTCAGTTTCCTGGATTATAGCAGTGGGTCTGAATGAGAACATTTGGCAATGTCTGGAGACACATTTGGATGTCACAATTGTGTGGGGGTGTAGGATGCTACAAGCATCTAGTGGGTAGAGGCCAGGGATACTGCAAAATATTCTATAATACACAAGACAACCCCCTACAACAAAGAATTTTCCAGCTCAAAATGTCACTAGTGCCAAAGGCAAGAGCCTCTGGATTATGGCAAAAAACACCAACAGGTTAAATTTTCTTCAAGAATAACTGCTAAGTCTCAAGCATTTATCCATACAATCAGAAGGTGCAGAGAAGGAATAATAATTTAGCTGGGAGTTATAAGGTATTTCTAGTCCTTTCTCTGTCAGGTGGTAAACAAAGATTTAATGACCTAAAACTTAAAAACAATGAATTTAAATAAGCCAAGTACTTACAGGAGCCTCAGTTTTCTCATATGTTGGATAAGAACCCTAAGCTTTACATTTTCTAGAAGCTTTTCAATTATGCTTTTGATTTTTTATAGTATTTTACCATTTATAGAATTCTTTTACATTGATCATTTTATTTATTTTAAAAACAGCACAAATATTAATTATTTAGTAATTAATAACATTTACATAATAATTTAAATTAGATTCTTTAAAGAAAAATACAGTCCTATCAATGCTTGGAACTGAGAAAAGTCCTGGAGGATGAGAGGCCATCTTGGATGTTCAACCTCAGCTGAGCTCCCATTTGAGTGCAGCTGCATGAGCAACCCAGTCAACATCATGCAGAGGAGAAGAATCACCCAGCTAAGCCCTGCCCCAATCCCTGACTCACAGAATGTGAGAATCATATGTCATTGTTATTTTAAGCAATTATGTTGGGATTTTGTATTTCATATCAATAGATAACTGAAACAGAGCTTTGCTGGCAACTCAAAGAAATCCTCTTTAACCTCATCTACTCATGATTTTATCTCATCTGTCAGGGGCAAAAGACAGCGGCATGACTGTTCTCAGACTGTTCAGTGGCTCATCACTACCTTTTACATTTCCTAAACAAAAGGATTTCAATTGCAACCAAGTTACTTACTTCCCTCTCCAACTAATCTGCTCAGTTTTGCTGAGAAAGTTAGCGTGATGTTACTAGAGAACTCAGGAAATGATACAATGCTGTAACATATCTCTGTTTTCCCAACTATGGCACAAGGTGTACAAAGTTTTACCTGCTTCTTCTAATGTGTGCAATATTCAGTCAACTCACAAAACTCAATCAACTCAGTATAATCAACTTGCATAAAGGCTAAGCCAAGCCTGAGAATCCTCATTTGCTTACATATAAAACACAGGCAGCTAATTGTTGGAACACTCAAATCTCCAGTCTATTTTTGGATTGGCTAATGCTGGAAAAGATCAAATGTGGAAAAATGCAATAAGATTTCAGATACAATTTTGTCTTGATTGAGGTATTTTTATGTAAAAGTATAAAACCCTGAGGACAGCCCAGTAGTGGGCAGACCTTGAAGATGACATCTACCATAGTCTGCCTTTTGGTTTCCTACTTCTCTCAGAGAAAACTAGCCAGACCAGTGACCAGCTACCCTGAGTGCAGCCACATAGCTTTGCGCTTCCTTCTCATTATTTTCCACTGGAAAGTTTTGGTGGGAAGATGTAATAATTAGAATATCGAGAGAGAGTCTTTGGTTCAAGTCAAAAATATGTGTCTAATAAAAATGTCAGAATTAAATCAACATACACAAAATCTAAATCTAATCTTTTAACTAGCCCAATGCTACAAGGGCCCACATCCCAACTCCTGATCCTTGCATCCAAATAGTTTTATGCTCTTTCTCTAAACATTTTAATTAATTTCAAACATAGTATGATACACTTTTTCATTGTAAAAATACACATTTGAATGTTGCCAAATTACTACCAAAACAGAAAATAATTATTGTAATAATTAAAGCTGGTTTAACAGGTAAGAAATGACATTTGATTATTTTTTAATTAGCCTTTTCTTAATGTAGGAATGTATATAGTGTTTGCCCCATGGGAATCATACCTAGACACTGAATACAGTCAGTAATTAAGACCAAAAGAAATCAAGGTGCCCCAAATTTTCATCCCTTTTCATTTAATAATTCTTATATCTAATACAACTGGAAATGTATACACTAACTAAAAGAAAAAGTTATAAGGGCAAAGGGGGCTGATTAATCCAGCATAAAGTTTTCAGTAATGCAGTCCAAATGTGAACAAGTGACTCTTCTCTAAATTCTTTGACATATGACAAGAATTTTAAACGGATTATTTTAGCTAGTGGGCAACTGCAAAAAATACCAGGCAGAGATAAGGAAGCTGCGTGAGTATTTTTGGAATTCAAAATTGTGAGAGCAGATGAGATTACGCAAAAGATTACACAGATGGAAACCGGCCCAGGATTAAGCCAGCACTGACAATAACACAATGAGGACTGTCTTTTTAAAAAAGTTAAAAGAATAGAGAGAGGCCTAGAAATGGGGCCAGAAGAGGATCCGGGCTTGTGATCCTGAGTGTAACAGGTTTGGGGAGAGGTTGCGAGTAGGGAAAGGCTGTCCAGCCTTAACAAGCAGAGAAGTGAAGAGGTTTTAAGAGGAAAAGGAAGCTTTTGGACTTGGATCTGAAGGGATACACATGCTCCTTGACTTATGCAATGGGGTTACATCCCAATAAATCCCTAAGTTGAAAATGTCATAAGTCAAAATGCATTTAATACTACTACTACCTTAACACATTGGCTGCCACACTAGAAAAAAAAAATTCCCTGGGGCCACCATGTTTTATTAAAACAAAATGATCCTTTGTAATCTGTTATTTTTTATTATTTTCTGTGGGTGATTTATATGTAACATAATCCACATTTTTAGAATTAAATTGTCAATATTAATTGTAACAATAATCACATTAACAAGTAAGATTTTCACAAACCAACTGCAGGGTTTTGCTTCATAAGGCTCCAGTCTCAAAAATAGCCTGAATTAAATACAACTCCCATGGCAGTTAATGTGTTAAATGTGCTCAGAGCACTTACATTAGCCTACAGTTGGGCAAAAACATCTAACACAAAGCCTATTGCATAATAAAGTGTTGAATATATCATGGGATTTATTGAATACAGCACTCTGTAGAGTACAGTATGGGTTGTTTGCCCTCCTGATTGTAAAACTGACTGGGACCTACAGCTTGTTTCCACTGCCCGGCATCATGAGAGAGTATCATACTGCATATCACTAGCCCAGGAAAAGATCAAAATTCAAAACAGCATAATTTCTACTGAATACGTATTATCCAGCCTTAACAAGCAGAGAATTGTATTGTGTATTGCTTTCTCACCATCATAAAATCTAAAAATCATAAGTTGAATCATCGTAAGTTGTGAACTATCTGTATTGCTGATTGTGAGAAGTGAGAGGTGACACAGCTATTGGACGGCAGGATGGAGAATGCAGGACAATGCATTACTCTATCCTCAATTGATCTACAATGATGAGGAAACAAATCAAGGCTATGCCAAGGTCCAGCATCCATAGCAGAGAACTGGGTCAGTAGACCCATTAGTGTTTGAGGAAGTTGGAACATGGGAGTTGGATGTAAATGCAGAGGGGAGGGAGGCAGAGGGGAAGAGTGAGCTGACCGTTAGGCAGGGAACTCGAGTCCTGAGTTCTGGTCCTGCCCCGCTGGTGGTACCCTAGCAACGCCCAGCAAGTCACAGCCCTTCTGTAGGGACAGGGGAGGGAGCAATTTCTAAAGTCACTGTTGGCTCCAAAGATCTACGTCACAAAGACAGAAGATTTGTGTGGGAGGAGAGCTGGAAGTGGGGTCTATGCAAATAAATACATACACTTATGAATTAACATCATTCCTTTTTTAAAAAGATACAATAAAGAATAATTCAAATTGCCACTCAAAATGCCTATGTGAGCCATGATAGTCATATTCCCTTCTTTTGTATGTGCACATCTGAGGCTCTACATACAAGGACGATTCCATTAAAGAGAACTGTAATATAACTGATTCCCCAAGTCAGGGTCAGTTGGCAAATCCACAGGCCAAATCCAGTTGCTGCCTATTTTTATAAATAAAGTTTTATTGGAACACAGCCACACCCATTCATCAATGGTTGTCTATGGCTGCTGTCCTGCTATAAAGAAAGAGTTGAATTGTTACCATGGAAGCTATATGACCACAAAACTGGAAATATTTACTATATGTGGCCCTTTTCAGAAAAAGTTTACTGAGTCCTGCTCCAAAGCAATGGTTCTCAACCCTGACTACACATTGGAATCATTTGAGGAGCTTTAAAAAAATATTGATGCCCATGTCCTGTGCCCACAGATTTTATTCAATTTGTCTGAGTGTTTGTAAGAGGTGCCCCTCACCCTTGTGATTCAACTACGCAGCCAGGGTTGACACATTACTGCTGTGGGTCCCCTGAGCCAGACTCTATCAGAGCAGGGATTAGATCTTCAGAAAGCAGCAAACTCACATTATATCTTAGTTTCCCTGTGAAAATGAGTTAAAAGGTAGTACTGGTATTCATATCTCTGTTGTCACACAAAAATGATATCTCAAGTGTGCACCTAAAGAACTTTTCTGTATCTTTTGAACAATCAAAGCCAGGCATTGACTATTCTGTTTCTCAAAGGTCCTGATGATAGGATCTATTCAATAGAGTCTTTCTAAAATTCAGTGTCAAGGGGAAAAAGTGGCCCCCTAGATAAACTTGTAGACTTCCTTTTAATCAGGAACTAGAGCTACAAACACCAAAGTCCTTCATGCTTTACCTTCACTGCCCAGAAGATAATACAGTACTTAACAGAAGGGACTAGAATCAGTCCAGGTGCCTGGTGCATCTGTTTCTTTGATTCTTTTATTGCTTATTGTTTGAGTCTCATTTTTAATTTTTCTATTTATTTTTATCACTGATTAATTACTCAGATCCTTTTTTTAAAAAGGCAAATATTAGTAAATGCGGGTGTATATACATTTACTTCATAAAAATAATGTGCTGGTTTTAAAACATGTCTGCAAAATTTTTGACACTCCCAACTGTCAAGAAGTGAAATGTATGTTCTTTCCCCTTGAATCTGGACCAATTTTCATGATCAATCAACCAAGACAAGCACTATGGTAGTGGTGCTACATGATCTCCAAGGCTAGGTCCCAAAGGACGATGTCATTTCCACATGGCTCATTGGAAACAAGCTAGAACTCAGCCACTGTCTTTGTCCATTCAGGCTGCTATAGCAAAATACCATAAACAGAGTGAGTGACTTAATGAACAACAGAAATTTATTTCTCACAGTTCTGGAGGCTGGGAAGTCCAAGAGCAAGTCACCAACAGAGTCAATGTCTGGTGAGGGCGCACATTCTGATTCATAAGTGGAACCTTCTATGTCCTCATATAGTACAAGGGGAGAGTGAGCTCTTTGGAGCCTCTTCTTGTAAGGGCACTAATCCCATTCATGAGAGCTCCACTCTCATGACCCAATTACCTCCCAAAGACCCCACCTCATGATACTATCACCTTGGGGGTTAGGATTTCAACATATGAATTTAGGTGAGACACAAACATTCAGACCATAACAGCCACCATATAAGGAAGCCCTACCACCCCAAGGCTGCCATGCTATGGGGAAACCCAACCAGCCTATGCAGATAGGGAGGGCCTGAGATGACATGAAGAAAGAATATCTGGCCAGCCCCCAGATAGTCTGGTTTCCTGCTTTTCCAGCTCCAGTCCCATCTGATGACAACTCCATGAGAGACCCTGAAAAAGAAGCTTCCACCCATCCCCTTCCTGAATCCCTAACCCACAGATACTAAGAGAGATAATAAAATTATGGTTTTTTGAAGTCACTATATTTTGGGATAGTTTGTTAGGCTGCAATAGATAATGGTAAGTATATCCATAATAATGGTAACATGCATGATAATCTCTAATAAAGGAGACTTCATGCCCCCTCTTCTCGGTCTGCCTATGGCCTGCTCTATTGTCAGAAAATTTCAGTTGGTGAGAAAAGTCATCCATTCTGGAAAGGATACTAAAATCATTAGGTAACGTGTTAATGGAAAACTGGATCATATCACCCATAGCTTATTTGCTAATCACCAAAGGGGATATCTTGCTTCCCAATGCAGAGATCCGGCATTCACCCTCTTGAGCAGAGTAACCAACACAGCATCACAGACAGTGGGACAGTCGGCCAGACATTACGTGTCCCCCACTATGATGGAATATGAAATGCACAGCATCACCACCTCTGAGGTATTACCACCAAAAATATTTGACTTGAATCTAACCGAGCTTTTATTTTTTTTTATTTTTTTAAATTTAACTTACATTGTGTAGGAATTACAGGGAAGAGAGAAACAAGATAAACAAGACCATGAGGAAACCATAAAACAAATCTAGGATGTGGGACATTCTATGAGATATCTGGCCTAATTTCTTCATAAAAAAAGAAGAAGATACTATTTTAGATGAAGAGTGATCTAAAGGACATAACATTAACAATCCAACACAGTGTCATCTTTGTATCTTGGCTTGAAACGAAACATTTATAAAAGACATTCTGAGGAAAATTTGGACTATTTCAATACGGGCAGGTTATTACTAATATGAAGAAAATAGTGAAGTGTACGATATATACACTTGATGATGGTATTGTGGTTATGTAGGAAAATCCTCTTTTGGAGATACATGCTAAAGTCTTTAAGGGAGATATGTTATAATATCTGTAACTTTCTTTAAAATGCCTCAACAACAACAAAAAAAAGAAGTATAGAGGTGAAGCAACTATGGAAAAATGTTAGTAATTATTAAATCTAGGTGGTAGATTGATGGATGTCTATCCTATTCTTTCTACTGGTCTATGTGTTTGAACTTCTCATGAAAAATTATTAAAAGCTTAAAATCTTATTGAAAGTAATATTTTTTTAAAAGTCCATCCAGCTGTTCTATCTTTAATTATAGTAACTTATACTACAATTAAATATACATTCCCTAGACAGAAAGACAGCTAATCACCATTCCCCCACACTACCACCTATTTTATCCAGGCTAATTTGGTTGAAAGGAGCAGGGGTACCCTGTTCCCTCAAGCTCGGTCAAGAGAAGTGAGGTCTATTATTAAGCTCAAATGATCTCATGAAGAGTCAAGGACAGGACTAGAGGAGACCCAGTATTAAGGGACAAGAGCTTAGCTCAAGAGAGTTTGAACAGAAAGTATTTCTGGAAACGGGGTAGCTCCAGGAAGAGATATTCGTGCCTTTGCTCCACCAAAGGAATCATTCTCATTCTCCGTCAGGCCCATTCCCTCTTTCTCTCCCCATCTTCAATGTTTTGGCTTCTCTTTGCCATTACAGCCCCCATGGCCATGATCTTCTTACAACACCTCCCAGCAACAGCACCCATATCCAACAGGCAACTATCTTCTGTGTGTCTTCATTTCTAGTCACCAGAGCAAGAACCTGACTGGCCCAGCTCATCACTGTGCACACTTCAATCGGTCCAATCAGCTGTGGCCATGAAGGAATTGGAGCAAGTGATAAAAACCATGGCAGTTGAGGCATCAGGGGCTAATTTAGGTGGGTAAATTCCCTCTGAGGGGATTATGGGCAGGGCAGACAACTACAGCATCTTTATAACAATCCCTTTTCTGTCTCAGAGAGATCATTCAGAGCAGTAGGGAGATTTCTATAAGGATCTAAAGAAGAAATTCCTGGGATCTAAAAAAGAAATTCCAGGATCATGGTGTCTCACGAGATCATTGTTTAGCTGGTTAATATACAGCAGCAGTGTCTCAGAACACAGGGTTGACTCGTGATTTTGCTCTGAACTGAACACGTACATGAAAATAGATGAAGCAAGGTGATCAGTCCTCTGCTTGCATTTAAACAACACAAATCAATCATGGGCTTTCATTGAGATCTAATATTACCCTTCCTTATTTAGCCAATAAATATATATTGAGTGAATGTCTAGTGTGTGCATCACACTTTGTTAGGGGAAACACAGGGGCATACAAAGAAGAAGTCAAAGCCTCTGTAGGTAAACACATTACAGTATCATTGAGTGAGATGATATATACGCTCTAGAAATCATAAATAACAAAGGTAATTGCATCCTATGAGACCTGTCATAGGTCAATGTATGCTGAGTGGAAAGTGAATGCTATGAGGAAAGCTGGATAAAAAGCTTTCCGGAAGGAGTTTGGCCTTAGAGAATGGTAAGTAATTTTAAGGGATCCACTTCAAGGTGGGGAGAATAAGACCAAATATAAGAAATATGTCAGGCAAGTCTGGAAAAGAGATGATCAATAAACCTGATGAAAGAAAAGGATTTTGTTGAAGGCAAGTGGGAGGTCCTTTTGAAAAGGTAGATGAAGACCAGGTTGTGGAGGAAGGCCCTTGAATGCCAGGATAATGAGCTTCATCTTCTGAGTAAAGCTCTGGAGTCAGGAAGGGACAGAATGAGATCAGTGTTTTAGGAAGTGCTGGTGTCAGGGGCCGGTTGAGAGGCCAGAGGGATTTGCAATTTACAAAGCATCTTCACATATGAGTCATCTAATTCTCCCCTGGCAAATGGTTCTTATGAAGCTTTTAGAGGCTGGTGCAGGGCAACATTCAGAAGTCTACACAGACCAGAGTTATAGCAATTAAAGAGAGTAAGTTACTGGCGCCAGAATGGTCAGACAGATCAATGAAGCAGAATGGAACATCTGGAAAGAGACCCAAATATTTATATTTATATATATAAACTTAATATTTTATCATTGTGGCATTTTAAATCAGTGAAGAAAAGAGAATAATTTAATAAATGATTTTAAGATAACTGTCTAACCACTTAGGGAAAAAAATAGGTGAGATGCCTGCCTTATAACTAACATAAAAATTTTTTGAATGATTAACGCAATAATAGATCTCAATTTTTCACATATGTTTAATGAGCTGGAGAGTTTGTACAAAGAGAAACTCCCAGACATTCTGATTTAGTAGTTCTTAGGTGAACCTCAGAAACTGAGGTCTACAGGCCATACTGTGATAAACACTTGCTTAAAGATTTAAATATAAAAGATGAAACTATGAAAGCATTGAAAAATAGAGGAAAAATGTATCCAATGTTTAGGAGGGGAAGCATGACACCAAAAGCAAAATAAATAAATAAATAAATAAAGATTTGACTCCAAAAAAAGTAAATATTCTTTATATCATATAAACACCAGTTTCCCCAGTCCATCCATTGAATACAGCTAAAAACTCTGAACAATATATTTAAAAAACAAAACACACGAAGACTCTGAAAGAATAGAAAAGAAGGCAGGTTGGCTAGGGCACTTGGGACCCGAGGTGAGTTCCCTGAGCTTTCTTTTCGTCTCATGAATCCCAGACCAGGTGGTAGAGAGGCCAGTAGGTGCAGACAGAAAAACCCAAACAAAAGCCTGCTCTCTCCAGCCAAAGTACCAGGGAAGGGGCAGCCTAACAGGGCAAAAATTTTTAGACAATAACAACTCTACTGTAGTCAAACACCCCAGAAAAAAACTGTGGCCCCACCCCTGCCAGCACAGGCTGAGTAGAGAATCTAGATGTCCACCCCAACCTGGTGGAGACAAGGCCCCCCTTCCCCTCCCTCTTGTGGCCATGACAGAGGAGGCCTAATGGAGAGTAGCCCCAGCTGTAATGAGTTGTCCTCCCACAGTGTCGTGGGAGGCCATGCAAGGAGCAGTAACAGGCACTCTGCCCCTCCCAGCCAGAGCAGAGTCAGCAGAGGCCGGGTGGAGACCCTGAACTCCCACCCCACCCAGCAGCAACAAGGAGCCTCTGCCCCCGGGTGTCAATGAGGCCAGAGGAGAAGCTGGACCATAACCACAGATAGCAATAATGAGACAGTGCCCCCTCTCCTCTGCTGGAGCAGTGTCAGAGAAAAACCTGCTACACAGAAAATTTAAATAAGATCCAGAGTCTCACAATATAATATCTAAAATATCCAGGTTTCAGTTGAAAATAATTCATCATATCAAGAGCCAGGAAGATCTCTACTTGAAAGACAGAAAAAAATCAACAGATGTCGTAGGTTGCATGGTGGCCCCCAAAAGAGATGTGTCCATGTCCTAACACCTGGACCCTGTGAATAGCACCTTATATATTGATCTTTTTAAAAAGACAATATGAAAATAGAATGTGTGGTGTAATATCATTTGGGGAAAAATATGTATCAAAAATATAAAGAATGAAGGCAAGGGAAGAAATAACCAGAGATTTTCTCTCCTGTTTTTTGTTTCGTGAATTTATACATTCTAATATACTAACGATAAATACTGATACAGATCATAATTTTTAAAGCAGAAATAAGAACTTGAAAAACTGGAACAATTTATTTTGCTTTGTTTGGGTTTGGTTTTTATTTGAAATTCATATAACCTATAAATCCTCGTCTGGTGTGAGCTGAGAAATTAGACACATTGTAACACTTAAACAGGAAGAACATACTACTCAAAAACGCCCCCTCCACCCACACAGTAAGTGGAGCTGATTAGGGTAAAGCCCTTTTTGATTAATCTGCACGTCTTACATTACATTATTACCACCAGAGAAAATTACAGTGAACAAAATAAAAGAGAACATGCTTATAAGAACATTTGCTTTTGAAAGAACAT
Source organism: Eulemur rufifrons (assembly GCF_041146395.1). NCBI lineage: Eukaryota > Metazoa > Chordata > Mammalia > Primates > Lemuridae > Eulemur > Eulemur rufifrons. The sequence continues at coordinate 18,920,372 of NC_090987.1, forward strand.
GAAGTCTATTCTGTTTATTTTCTCTTTGACTACATCCAAATAGCAGATTATGAGACTAAATAAAAGAGCAAAATTGACCCGTGTGTGCACACATGCACACAAACACACACACACACGTCCCCGAGAGGCCCCAGGGTAATATCCAGTGTAACATGGATGGATCCCCCGAACACAATCCTCCCCAGGCGTTACTCACATAGGTTAAATTAAAGCAATTGAACCTGTTGAGAGTAACGCCGTAGCTTCTACAGAAATTTCACAGAGGCTCTCCAGGAACTGTTCCGACCTAGAAAATCTCTTGCTCAGCTGGAACAAAGTTGTAATTGGAAGCTGTGCCTTTCAGATCACCGAAGAGTTGTCAGATATGTCACCGCCATCAAGTAAAGTGCCAGACCTGGGAATTTATACTCAAACCCCACCTTCCTGTAAATACTGGGCATTGGCCCAAATTACCCAGATAAATATATGAGGCTTTCCACCTTTCTGGAGCTCAGAGCACACTTGGTGATGTAAGAGAGAAAGGAAACTGCCATCAGCATTGACTGAGGACCCAGCAATGCTCAGGATGGCCCGGCGTTTCCCCCAGGTTGGATCATTTAATCCTGACTTTCACCCTTTAAGTTCTCTGTTATCTCCATTATACAAACGATGACCAAGGCTGAGAGTAAAAGGAGTCTGGGGAACAGAATTTAATTTAAATTAGTTGGGCATAAAGGAAGCTCTCAGGAAAGCAATGAAATTCACAGACATCTTCCATAGATGCAGCTTCCACTGATTCAGTCCTTCCCTCCCCCCAGGTTTTCCTGGGTTGATGGTACTGGCCCCCATCCCACCAAACCCATTACCCCCACCTTCAGCTCCAGGTAGGATTTAGCAGTCTCTCTCCAGCCCCGATGAAACCTGTTCCCAAGAAAGACTACTACATTTGGCCCTTTAAAACTGAGCAGAAATTGAAACTATACCTCTCTCTCCTTGGGGAATGTACACTTTCGTTCTGAACTCCTCTTTTCTTTCCACTGCTGATGAAGCAGTCCTTTTCTATTTAATATACATCTGAAATCCCACCAGTAGGAGGTCACCGATGGGCACTGCTGGGCAAATAAGGTGTTAGGAATCCTCACAGCCAGGACTGGCCACACAATTTGGAAGGCCTGCAACAAAACAAAAATGCAGTTTCCCTTGTTCAAAAATCAAGAATTTCAAGACTGCGACAGTACAGCATCAAAGCAAGGACAAGGCAGTTCTACGCAGGGTTCTCTGCAAGTGTCACCACCCATGAAGCCAGCCTGGCCCACACTGGATTTCCCGCCATGCCTTGGGTTCCTGCTTAAGCCCGGAGCTGCACCACGGCCCTCCATCCCTTGGAGATGCAGCCCACATCCTCCCCCAGCTTCCTGCCCTCTGCCCGTGGCCATCCCCGCCTACTCTCCTGTCTGTCTTCTCTGCAATCCTGGCTACACACAGGGAAGCACCTTCTTTCTCCTGTTCCTAAAGACAAGTGCACAAGCCCTTTTCATACTAAGGGTGTCACTCAATTTCTGTGCTGCAACAGACAAGGGGCAGCACGATAACAAGCAGAGGGGATATGGAGCTTAAAGTTCTCATAGTAGGAAGCCCTAAGGCCCCAGGGCCAGATTCCCTTCTGAGATGTCTCAGCTGAGCAGTCTTCATCTTGTATTCCTGGAAGTGGGCTTCACAAAACACCTCGCCCCGAGGGAAGGTCATTTAGAAGGCAGAGTTGCATAGTGATTACGACCCAGGATCCAGAGTGGGGGACACCCGGCTATGAATCCTAGTTCCACCGTGTAGTACCTATCTGGCTTTTGGCAAGGTACTTACACAGCTTCTCCAAGCCTCAGTTTCCTAATCTGTGACATGGGGGTAATAATGTACAGAGCTAGGAAGAGCATCCTGCCACTCACTTTGAGGAGCACATGGCTAAAACCACAGACCCTGACGTGTTCAACCTCTCAAAACCTCCCCACCCACGAGTCTGTTCAAAACTTCCAGAGTTCCCAGTGAATACAACACAGGGTGAAGAGCAACAGAACATGATTTTGTGATCACCATTCGTGGGGTACCATTTGAGGCCCCAACATAGACAGATGCCTGTGTCAGACGTCTGCACTGGAGCTGGGGCAGGGAAGCTAAAGGGGAGTATTTAATCCAAATCTCTGACTTGGGGGTCAAAGTCGTTGCTCTGTGGGCCCCCTATGACTGTAGCTGCTGCAAAAGTCTGGCTGGGGAACAAAAGAGGGAAGCATTATTCATTGACCCTCTTCCCCACGTTTAGCAGCTGAAGCAAAATGGGGGGCCCAGAGGATTTGCAGTGTCCAACACAACACCCACCCAAGAGGGTTCGTGTGAAGACAAAAAGGGAGAAGGAGAACGTAAACGAGCTTAGTGCACAGCCTGCACGCAGCAAGTGGGCAAAGAACATTGGCTATTGCTGCCATGATGGTCTTACTATTTGGACCCTTTCCTCCATGAGACTGAAGATACGACCTGGCAGATCAACAGGCCTCTTTTTCCCCCTACTCAATAGCTTACATCTTGGAGCGTCTCCAGATTTGGTGATACCCAAGACCCTGGGATTCTCAGCTGGGCAGCTGGGCAGCTGGGCATGCCCTCGCAGGGTATTGCTTCCTGCTGTTCTTTCCCATGGAAAGCCCTGCTTTCAAATAACCAAAGAGCACAAAAGCCATGGGCAGTTGAGGAGCTGGTTCAGAAGCATTTGGACTTTTTCACCTCTTTCTTTCCAACTAGAAGGCTATTCAAACAAGCAGATCTTAATTACATGATGATTTCTCCAGTCTAAATGCAAGATAAGACAAATAACCACCTGGCTTAGGACACAGAAGGGCATCAGAGAAATAAATGAGAAAGCTGACCAGCCTGACATGACCAACAAAATCTTCCAAATCCCAAGAGGCATGGTAAGCATTCCCAACACTGTCACCCTGATGTAGAGAACTCATGAGAGGCATTTGATTTGAATTCAAAGTCAGTAATAACTTCAAGCACAGAGAATCCGAACCTAAACTAGATAATTTATCCTCAAAACCCTGAGATCCTCAAACTTTGCATTGTTCATTCTTGCCCCAGAGCAATCCCTTCACTTGCTCCCTGTGGCACAGTAAGATGGCAATTAATAGGAGCACATGGGGAATGGAGTGTTCTAGTTAATTGAATTTTCTAGTTAAAGAAAGGCCGGTTCCTAACAACACTTTCTGTCCCATGAAGTTTCCAAAACATTGGAGTCTGCTTTCCTACATCCCAAAGTGGATTCTAGAAGACAGAACGGAATCTTTGTTTTAGGATTCAGTTTCTTGCAGATTTTAGGGCCTTCTTCATTCAGAACACTAAAGAGAGGCAGTAGAGCAAATAGGAGATGGCACTATTTGGGAGTCAGACATTCAAATCCCCAGTGTGTCACTTACTAGCCAAGTGACATTGCCCGAATTACTTGACCTCTCTGAGCCTCCCTTTTTTATTTGTGAAATGGGGGTAATAACATCTATATCGTAGATGTTCCATAAAGGTTACACATGTGTGACACATGTAAGACCTTCAATAAATGGCAGCATCATGATGATCCTCAGGGCTCACTGTCAGGGGTGTAGACAAAGATGGAGAAGGTATAGGAGATGGTGCTGAATCTGCACTGATGCCAGGGGACCCTCCCTGAGTTTCTTTACAAAAAAAAAAAAAACTTTGACATCTGCCTACTTTTCTCTTAGCTGTTCTCATGAATTCATGAATTTAAATGTCCTAAGCATCTCTCTGCTTACCCTCTGTCTAGGCCACATTATACTGAAGGAACAGAAAAACTCTTCTAGTTGCAGAACCCAGAAAGCAGCTTCCAGCCCACAAATGGCTTATAAGACACCACAAGGCCCTGCCTGCTCAATTATCCCCTCCCCACAGCCTGTCATATGACCTAAATTTCTTCCATCAAAGTCACCGCTTTGGGTAAAAGCATCCTCCAGAGGGCTGCACATGTTGCCTGGGAGAGAGAAGAGCAATCTCTCCTCTCTGGAGATTTGCTCGAGAATTGTTTTATCAGATTAACTAGTCACTATTCAAAATTCCTGGTGTCTGTTTCCCCTTCACCCTATATTCTGTGCTTAGGCATCTTTATTCATGCCCGAAATTTGGATCACCAAGCTCCAAGCCCTCAGTTCAGATGTCTTAAACACACTTCATAGTAATCATGTCCAAACTACTTCCATGCCATCCTGCACCGAGGTTCTCTATCCCAATGGTTGGCACCGCTAACCATCCAACCAGATGACTCAGAGACCTAAGATATGTCCTTATTCATACCTCTCCTTCACTTCTAAAGCATTAAGTCCTGCCAGTTTTACCTACCGAGGATCTTTTGAATCAATCAATCTCTCTCTCTCTCTCTCTCTCTCTCTCGGAATCTTCACTGCAACTTCTTCATCCAATCCAACATCACATTCCAGCGGGATGTTCACTGCCTGCATAATATCCCCTCAGATCTGCTCTCTCTACTGGCACCAGATCTCATTCTTATAAAAAGAAGAATCAGTTCATGTCTTTCCCCTGATTCAGATCATTCTGTGGCTCCCCATTGTGGTTACGACAGAGTCTAAAATCCTTACCATGGCACGTTAAGCCTTACAGGATGGGGGTGCCACCTGTCTCCCAGCCAACAGCTCGTCACTCTTTCCTGTCACTCGGCCACTCTTTCCATCTTTCAGTTTTCCCGCATACACCGTGCCCCCCTCACTCGGAGGCCTTTGGAAAAGCTGTTCCCACTGCCTGAAATGCCTGAAATGCTTTCCTCAATCCCATTTCTCTTCATGCAGTTAATTTTTAATCAAGCTCCAAATTTTAGCTCAAACAGCGCTTCCTTAGGAGAATTTTTCAAAAGATATATGCCTCTAGATTCTGCCCTCATATCCTTCTCTCTCTCACAAACACACACAGAAACACACACTCCCCACGGGCACCACCACCACCACCCCCAGATTCTCATTTGATACTCACATACACTCCAGTTAAGATACCATTAATTCCTATCATCAGCCATTATTATGAGTAAAAGTATGTTATAAGCCTCAAAAAGCATGGAAGTGGAAAAACAGAGATAGCTACTCCTCTAGATGGTCTGTAAGGTGCCTTCTAACTTTCAGATCTGTAATTCTCTTATGTGGGAAGTACTGTACCAGGACCCAATCCGTGATCCCCTAGGCACTCTCTGGAAGTGCAGGATATTAACACCCAGTAGAGCTGAGGTTGCCAGATAACATATATTAAGAGCACACCAATTAAGTTTGCATTTCAGACAGGCCACAAATAATTTTTAGGATAAGTATATCCCTTGCAAGATTTGGGATATACTTATACCAAAACATTATTTCTTGTTCATCTGAAACTCAAATGTAACTGGTCTTTTAGTTTTCCAGGGCTGTCATAACAAAATTCCACAGACTTGGAGGCTTAAACAACAGAAATTTATTTTCCCACAGTTCTGGAGGCTAGAACTGTGGGAAAATCCAAGATCAAGGTGTTATTGGTTTCTCCTAGGGCCCCTCTCCTCAGCTTGCAGATGGCCAACTTCTCCTGTGTCCTCACATGGCCTTTTCTCTGTGTGCATGCATCCCTGGTGTCCCTCTGTGTGTCCTAATCTCTTCTTATAAAGACACCAGTGGTATTGGATCAGTAGTATGACCTTATTTAACCTTCAATTACCTTCTTAAAGGCCCTGTCTCCAAATACAGTCACACTGGGGGCAAAAGCTTCAGTTCATCACAGATGCGTACATGACTATTAATATCTCTTTGAATGCACAATACAATAACCACATTGTTTATGGAAACATATATATGCAGTAAAATATGGGAACAGAACAAACCCACTCCAGAATGTTGCTTATCTTTGGTGAAGTAAAGAGGGAGAAGGAACAAAGAGTCTGTGTAGAGAAGTTTCAACTGCACAATTTTTTTTCTTAAGGAAAAAGCTAGCTGAAACAAATATTGCAGAATGTTATTAATATTTGTTAAGTCTAAAAGGTGGTTACATAGTATATTATTCTCTGCACATTTCTGTATGGTTGGCATTCCATACTTTATAAACACTAATTACATTTAAACTAAGACTGGTGATCAGCTACTTCTAGCTTAAGAAAGGACAAAGTCAGTAGAAATTGATTTCAGCTGTGCTATGGAAGACACGAGAAGCTGCAAAACGCTGACACAACTGAATTGTCCGGAGAGAATGTGGAACCTCCCTCTTTCAATCCTTCAGCTGATATCCACTGAACACCTCTTACATGTAAGGCATTGTAATAGGCACTTTGGAAGAGATGATTATGTGCAAAACAGCCTAGTACCAAAAAAAGAGTTTATAAACTGGATGGTCCTACATACAAAAAAATTATGTCATAAATAGGTATTTATTTAATAGATACCAGCTGGTTAGCATTCAAGCCTCAAGGAAGAGAAAAAAGATGTTATCAACTGTGATTAACTTCTTTAAGTCAGCCATCAAAAGTCCTACTTGTTCTGTAATATAAAATCATTGAATTCCAGGGTTGGAAGGGATCTTAATGTAATTGAAATTCTGTACCTTTGCAATGAAAAATAGTAGAAAACAGCTGTTTCGAAACTGGTAATAAAACAGCACAGAAAAACAATAGAGTTGACTAAGAAATAGCTTTTTTCATTATCTTGAATGCTGAAGTATGAAGAAAAGAAGAACTAATTAAAAGCAGGTTGGAGAGCAAGGTAGGATCATTGAAACTCGAAGGAAGGAGTCGGCGGTATTCCAAGGGCTTTTGAGGTTGATGGCACTGATTCTTTTTTGTCATTTATGACGTCTACATTCCATTTTAAACAAAGAGTTTTTATTTCCCTTGATATTCAAGTTATCACTGATAATCTTATATTCATTTATCTACCATAATTAGGGATCTATGATTTAATGAATTAAGGACCAGAAAAGACAATGTATATGTACCTTAGTCAAAGAGATTGTCTTGGGGAACTTAGGTAAGTTCTGAGCAGGGCAGGAAAAGGAAAAGAACAAACAGAAGGGACCACGGTTTTGACACAGTCCTCCTAAGGGAGAAAAAAATAAGAAACAAATATAGATCAGATAGGCCCTGCATTGGCTACTGGCCAGAGACGATGTGGCTGTAGTCAGAACAGAAACCAAGTACAAAATACACACACATTTCTGAAAAATTAAAAATAGAAATGCCATATGATCCAACAATTCCACTTCTGGGTATATACTCAAGAGAAATGAAAGCAGCGTCTTGAAGAGATATTTATATGCCCATGTTTAGAGCAGCATTCTTCACAACAGCCAAGAGATGGCAACAACCCAAGTGTCCGATGACGAATGGATAAACAAAATGCAGAATACACCCACAGTGGAATATTATTCAACCTTAAAGAGAAAGAAAATTCTGAAACATACTACAACATGGATGAACTTCAAAGACATTAGGCTAAGTGAAATAAGCCAATCACAAAAAGACAAATATTGCATGATTCCACTTACATGAGGTTACCTAGAGAGATCAAGTTCATAGAGACAGAAAGTAGCATGATGGGTACCAAGGGCTGGGGAAGGGGGAAATGGAGAGTTGTTTAATGAATACAGAGTTTCAATTTTGCAAGAGGAAAAAGTTCTAGGGATGTTTCACAACAATGTGAATATACTTAACGCTACTGAACTGTGAAAATGGTCATAATGGTAAATTTTATGTTATGTATATTTTACCACAATGTAAAATAAAAAAATAAACAAAAAATAAAAAAGTACACACAGCACCACAAGAGCGATGTTTGTGGGGCAGATCAAGTGTCCTCAAGGAGGATGAAAGGAGGGAGTTGAAAGGTGTAGTGACATGAGATGAAATCGTTTACAGGACACTTCTAATGGCACCGCTCCGGGTGATTCTCCTCTTAGCACTTACCACCATCGCAGTACAACAATTGCATGGCAATAGTTTGGCCTCTATTTCCCCTCCCAATGCCAAGGTCCGTGAAGGCAGAAACCCCAACAGTGCCCTTCCCTGTATCTCCCAAGCCTTCATATTGACCAATGTCTCATGGGGACTTAATATTAGTGGAATGAAATAAATGAATGAATGTGCAACACAGGAATCACCATCCTTAAAAGTCAACTTGTAAGAAAAAGAAAGTAATTTCAAATAATGAAATACAATTAAAAATAAGTGCCACGGGTGATAAGACACAAGAGTACTGAGGTAAGTGATGTCACTCTGACTTGGGAAGTTTGCATGGAGGAGGGAGCTGAGTAGAACCTTGGCCCTGTCCGTGCTCCACTTTGCTGTGTGACACCCAAGGGGACTGTGGACACTTCACCGCTATTCCGCAGTGAACATGATCCACTTGCCAATAATGAAATACAAATAGTTTTATTTTCAAGGTTCTCCGATTTCATTTGCACAGTTTATCTTCTGTCCTGGGGGCCCATGATTAAACAGGAGAAAATTAGTGTAACTCATAGGAACTTAAAGTTCTGATCCTGCAAGTTTCAATTTTTCTGAGCTGCACCTTCTTTCTCTTTAAAATTGGCGTGGCCTTCACATTCAACTGCTTTGCATCTCAGGTCTGATGAGTTCCTCATAAAATAAATTAAAGATCTTTGTAAATAAATATAGAGGATAAATAAATAATACGTATGATGAAAATAAGACCTTGAATTTATGTAACAGCTTTGGAAACGGTGCCTCATTTATCTGCCAAAAGAGACAGAGAGAAAAATAAAAACTCTCTTTGGGTAACAAATGGATAAATACCAGTGTTATTATTACCCTTGCCTGAACAGTGAATAAAAGAAGCAAAGAAAGGTCAGGCAACTTGCCCGAAGTCACTCTGGAAGTCGAGGATGAGGCTGAGAACAGAACCCCGGTTTCCAGGCTCCTGGCCTAGTGCATTTCTCCGAGGGCCGTAAATTACAAGACTGTTTCTATCTCTCGATTCTCCAGATGTTGCCGTCTCCTCCATGTCCTTGGGCCGCCACCCAATGCTTTCACATTTTTTATCGAGTTAGATGAAAGTCTCCCTCCTCCTGACAGCTTTATTACCCCAAGAAACCATTATCTCCCTCTAACTCAGAAAGTTATGCTCAATTGTTGGTGCAGTAACCAAACAGGAGTCAAAGACATTTCTATGATGGATGCACCCGTCAGAGGAAAACAGCTGAAAATATTACTGCTTTGATATTCCCATTTTTTTCGAGGCCTAAAGGTTAATCTGTCGACAATGTTACACAGAAAGCCTCTTTATAAAGTCCAACAACAAAGAGAATGTGTAAGTTGGAGAACTTTCCCCAGGCCAGGACAGGAGTTTGAACAAATGATGGAAATATAAGCATTGTTAAGATCATGGGAAGGTTCTGGACATGGTTATGCAACAATGTGAATGTACTTAATGCCACTGAATTGTACACTAAAAATGGTTAAACTGATAAATTTCATGTTATGTATATTTTACCACAACAAAAAAAAATTTTGTTAAGTGTCATGGTTTAATACAAATATTTAGGAGATAGGTGGAGGATGAAGAAACATCAGGAAACTGAGGAAAAGCAATCAGATAAGAAAAATCAACAGAGAATAGTGTTGACAGGGTGCGGTGGCTCACGCCTGTAATCCTAGTACTCTGGGAGGCCGAGGCAAGTGGATCACCTGAGCGCAGGAGTTCGAGACCAGCCTGATCAAGAGTGAGATCCTGTCTCTACTGAAAATAGAAAAATTCGGCAGGTGTGGTGGTGGTGCACACCTGTAGTCCCAGTGACTCGGGAGGCTGAGGCAGGAGGATCGCTTGAGCCCAGGAGTTTGAGGTTGCTGTGAGCTAGGCTGACACCATGGCACTTTAACCCAGGCGACAGAGGGAGACTCTGTCTCAAAAAAAGAAAAAAGAGAAAGAGAGAGAATAGTGTTACAGAAGCCAAGAAAACAAAAGTTTTAAGAGGAAGATGGAGGTTTAATGCATTAAATACCAAAGATTACTCAAGTAGGATGAAGACTTAAAAGGGTCATTTGCATTTAATTCTGAGGAGGTCACAGGCAACATTGGTCAGAGCAGCTTCTGTAGAAAATGAAGCCAAAAGTCTGATTTCAATGGTTAAGAGAATGAAAATTGGTAAGTATAATGGGAAATGTAGGCATTTCCCTTGAAGACATTCCCCTTTCAAGAATTTTGGCAATTAAGGGAAATAAAGAAAACAAGGCAGCGATTAGTGATGGTGACAAAGTCGATGGGAAGTGTTCTGTTTTCTTCCATTCTGTTTTGGAGAGACAGAACGATGCCTACAGACTAAGAGAAGGAATCAATGAACAGGGAACTATTGCATCAAAGGGAAGGGGACTCACACAAGGTCAAGGTTGGAGTGGAGGGAAAAGAGGATGATTTCAACACCAGATGGAAAGGTCAGCTTTATAAGGGAGGTGGGAACTGTTCTTTCTCTACTACCAGAGATGAGCATTTCTTTCTCTGAGGCAGGATAGGACACTTTGCACGGAGGTAACCTTTGAGTTCACAGCAGGGGGTTCATTCACTCCAACATGAATGTCCTCTGTTTTCTCTGTGAAAACCACCTATTGAAGGAAGCAGAGGCTTTGTTACCAACACATATTAGGTGCCCTGAGAGTATTTACTGATGAAAATGACCATCAATGATGAGTATTCACTGCTACATTTCACTTCCCAGCACTGGCACAGTGCCTGTTACAAACTAGATGTTCAATCAGCATTTGTTGAATGAATGAATGAAAAATACAATGACTGATACTTATCATGATGACCCGGAGTCAGCAAAAGAAGTTATATTATGCTTCATGTCCACTATTCGAAAAGAAATTGTTTAATATAGACTGGCATGGTGGTGCACACCTGTAATCCCAGCACTTAGGGAGGCTGAGACAGGAGGATCCGTTTAGCCCAGGAGTTCAAGACCAGCCTGGGCAACATAGTGAGACCCCATCTCTACAAAAAATTATCCGGGCATGGTGGTACACACCTGTAGTCCCAGCTACTCAGGAGGCTGAGGCAGGAGGATCACTTGAGCCCAGGAGTTTGAGGTCACAGTGAGTTATAATGGTGCCACTGCCCTCTAGCCCAAGCAACAGAGTGACACCCTGTCTCAACAAGAAAAAGGAAAGAAAGAAATTATATAATAAATTAAAAGGTATAAAACATAAGAATAGTTGATTGTTTTATATTCATTGAATGGAATGTAATACAGTAATGGAAAAGAAAAAAATTACTGCTGTATACAAAGACATAAATAAATCCCACATACGTAATATTGAGCACAAAGAGACAAATATAAGAGTATATTCCATATGATTTCATTTATATGAAGGTCAAGAACAGGCAAAACTAAGCTATGGTGATAGAAGTCAGAACAGCGGTCACCTTAAAGGAGGGTGTCTTAAATGGAAGGGGTCAGGTGAGAACCTGCTGGGTGTTAGAAACGCCCCACATCATGATCTGAGTGGTGGTTACACAGGTGTAGACATAGGTAAAATTTACCAAGCTGAACTCCTAAGATTTGCTACTCTATGTAAATTATATCTTAATTTAAAAGATAAAAGATATCTCCAATAAAAATTATTTCAATGTTTCGAAGTTTATTCAACTGCTACCTGAAATTAACTATAGCATGTTTAAAAACAAACAAACAAAAAAAAAAAAAAAAAAACTGTCCTCTACCCATAACACTTCTAATACTAAATGTGTGGGCTCTCCCAGCACCAACCAATTCAACTCTCCAGACACCAACTGGGTGTCCGTCCTATAATTTAATTTAATTCTGACACTAACTACCAAGAGTTAGCACAGACTACACAGATTAAGGGCTCAGTCCCATGTGACAGCCTTCCGTGGCCTACTAGCAAGGTGACCTTAAGTGAATTACTTAATATTTTTGGTGTCAGTTTCTTCACTCATAATTATCATATGTAAAGTGCTTAGGCCAGAACCCGGCACGTAACAGGCACCGCGTAGGTGTATGTTTCTATCAGTATGATAGGGTGTGGGCCGGCACTGGCAGCGGTGGTGGGGCCGTGTCGCAGGTAGCTCGTTGTTTGAGCCTCAGGCATGAAGCAGGATGTAGCGAAGTGCAAGAGGGTCAGTAAGAAGCAGATCATGGTATTTCATGTTTAAAAAATAAACAGACACCTGGGAACTTCTGCTTGCAAAAAGATGGAGTAGAAGTGCCTTTTCCTATTCCTCCTGCTAAGTGCAACTAAAAACCCTGGACATCATACATAAGAAGGTTCCAAAAAGTGGAGAGAAGAAGGTAGGTCAGTGAGGGACCTTGGGACCCTTGAAACCCAAGGAATGACAGTGATGAGTTCACTGGATTTGGGGGGTTTGTCTGTTTGTTTCTTGGCCTCATATATCCCAGACTTGGATCTGAAGCAACCAGCAACCTAGAAATGCCAACAGGTGCCAACAAAAAAAAGCCCCAACAAAAGCCTGCTGCTCTCTCTAGCCAATGGACCAAGAAATGGGCAGCCTAGAAAGACAATGTGGAAATGAACCAAGACCAACCAAATGAGAAAAGCAAAGGCTATTTATTCAGAGCTTGCTATACCACGGGAGTCAGCCACAGCCACTTGCATCTTGGCAGAGACTCAAAGGCAGACAGAAGAGCAGGGAAGCTTTGTAGTAGGAAGAAGGAAAGGCTTCGGGTGTGCTCCGACTGGAGGCTGTTGGCACGGGAAGCTATAACTGGGCTAACTAGAAGCGGGGTGTCCTGTGTGATTTGTTAGGGGTACATATTTGGCTTTCTCTGGTTGGTGCTAAGTTGGAAGAAGGGACAAAAAAAATTAGGGAAGCTGTCAGTTATTAATAAAGTCCTGGGCATTTGGGGCTGATTGTTACAGAAGGTATTGTTTGGCTTCCTGGATTGTCACCAGAGAGGGCAGTCTGGCCTCCTGCAAGTCTGACCGATAGTGCGGGTTGGCTTCCTAGGTTGCTCATTGTAGATCAAGAATGAGTTTCCTGGACAGGTTACTGCAGGCCGTAGGTCAAAGTTCTATTTTTATGTATGGCCTGGTCATCGTTTGTATATTCAGGCATGAAGCAAGATGTGACAAGAGTGTTAGAGAGGTCAGCAAGGCACAGATCATGGCATTTCATGTTTAAAAAAGAAAAAGACATCTGGGAACTTCTGCTTTCAAAAAAAGGGAGTTGATGTATTTTTTCCTATTCTTCCAGCTAAGTCAACTACACATCCCAGACATTATCACTAAGAAGAATCAGAAGAGAACAGAGAAAAAGGCAGGCCCGAAAGAAACCGCAGTACCCAAGCAACGACTCCCCTGGAGGGGACCCTGGATTTTCCTGCAGCTCACATACCCCAGACTTGCTGCTGATGTACCTGGCAACCCGGAAATGCCAACAGGCGCAGACAAAAAAGCCCCAACCAAAGCCTGTTCTTGCCAGGCAAGGGACCAGGAAATGGGCATCCCAGAAAGACAGAAAACTTTCAGACAATAACTGCTCTATTCCAGCCAAACACCACAGGAATAAAGTGTGGCCCCACCCCGACCCTTCACGCCAGGGGGTAACAAGGTGCCCAGATGCCACATCAGAGGGTGGCGTCAGAGAGGCCAGTGTGGAGCTGGGACTTTCATCCCTACTGGGCAATAGCAAACCCCCAACACTTTGTCAGTGGAGACTACCTGGAGGGCCCAGCAGAAATGAGGAGCACCCACTCCTCGGGTGCCAACGGAGGCCGAGTGGGGACCTGGACTTCTACCCCCTCCGCTGGGGACACCCCACCCTGATGTCAATATCCCATTTTGCCATGTTAAACAGACCACTGGGGAGACTTGGTAAACCGTACAAGGGTTCTTGCTGAATTATTTTTTAAAACTGCACGTGTAGAGACAATTATCTCAAAATAGAAGGTTTAATCTTCAAAAAAAAAAAAAAATTAAAAGAAACCTGGACTAACTCGCATGGCAATGGGGAGCTATGGGCTTAGGCAGAGTGACAGATTAGATTTGTACCATTATCCACCTTCTCTGACTGCAGTTTTGCAGAGGGACCCAATTTCGACAAACTCTGAACACCACAGGGGTCCCTCTGGGAGGAGCCTTTGGCACGCGCCGCAGGCTGCCTGCTCTGGAGAGAGAAGGACTCTTCCACTTGGCCAAATCCACTTGATGAGGAATCTTCCTCATCAGAACCCACGTCCAGGCCCCCTTTTCCATAAACTATAGGAGACATCCTCAAAGCCCAAAGGACAGTCTGAAGTTTCCAGGCTGCTGGGGTGGTAGGCCTAAGGCCCCGTGGGAAGTCTTGAGGGAAGCAACTACGGGGTGTTGGATGATATTTACGGAGAGCTAGATCTTGATTTGAGAGGCTCTTGTTTCCTACCTCATCTAATGCCTCTCTCCTCTCCTCTCACCCCACGAGTCTGCTTTCAGTTGCTGTAACAGAGAGATCTGTCTTTTAAGCATTGTTTCCCTGGATACGATTCCCCTACCCCCCACACTTTTTGTAAGGCTGGAACCTTCTCCTCCATTCTATCTTAGTGAAAATGAAACCTTTTTAGAAAGGTCTTCGCTGACCTCCTAATTTTAATAAGGTTCCCCATATTACTCTTTCATATCATCCACTCTTTTCCTTTGAGACTTATATTCATTTCCTATTGCTTCTGTAACAAATTACCACAAACTTAGTAATTAAACAATATAAATTTATCTGCTTAATTTGTGGATGTCAGAAGTCCTAAAGTCAGGGTATCTCCAAGGCTGTGTTCCTTCTGGAGGTGCTAGGGGAGAATCTAGAGCCTTCCCTTTTCTAGCTTTTGGAGACCACCTGCAACCCTTGGCTCGCAGCCACTTCCATTTTCAAAGCCAGCAGCACAGCGTCTTCCAGTCTCTGTCTCTGCTCCCATCGGCACATTGCCACCTCTGGATCTGACCCTCCCGTCTGCCTTTTATAAGGACCCTTGTGACTACACCGGGCCCACCCAGACAACCGAGGATAATCTCCCCATCTCAAGAACCTTAACTAATCACATTTGCAAAGTCCCTTTGGGGTCTGTTATTCAGTCTACCATGAGGCTGTTATCACAGATCACAATCCTCTGTCAGTTTACTTTTTTATGGTCTATCTGACACACCAGACTGGGACTTCCACTGGTGAAAGAACTATGACTGTACTATAGTGCTGAGTGCATAGCAAATGCTCATGAAATATTTAATAAAGGAATAAAGGAAGAGCAGGCTATGTGAAGGTGGAGGGTATGGCCACGATGTCTTCTAAGGAAAATGGACAAGGCTATTCTGTCGATGCCAGATTTCACTCAAAAATGGTAGAAAGCAAGCCAACCTTGCTCAGGATGGCTTCTTTCCCCTGCTCTAGAGTATATCTCAACACTAGAGTAGGACTCTAACTGGCCAATTGGCTCCAGTGTCCAGCCCGTGGACCAATACTCATGGCCGTGAAAATAAGGCGATGTGACTGTCAGCACCAACAGAGCCACTGGGCTGGAGCCAGGGGAGGGACAGTCTTCAAAAAAGGGATGGGGGGGGCCACTGCTGACAAAAGGAATGTTGGGGAGACAAGTAGGGCCAATTCCTGCCCAACAACATCCCAGCGTTTATTACTAATAAAAGGTGCCACTAAATCATCTCAAATCTTTCTTTCTTTTTTTTCCTTATGTATCTGCCATTTCTAATTTTCTGTCCTTAAGCCAGTTTTTCTCCATCCTCTATCTGTCCCATCTTTTCTCTCTCTTCCAATATACACGACTGATACATAAAACCGAGCTATTTATTTAAATGTGTTATGCCTGCCACGTGAAACTTTGTATTCCCAGATCTTTTTTTTTTTTTTTTTTTTTTTTTTTTTTTTTTTTTTTTTTGAGACAGCGTCTCACTCTGTTGCCCGGGCTAGAGTGCCATGGCATCAGCCTCGCTCACAGCAACCTCAAACTCCTGGGCTCAAGCGATCCTCCTGCCTCAGCCTCCCGAGTAGCTGGGACTACAGGCATGTGCCACCATGCCCGGCTAATTTTTTCTGTATATATTTTTAGTTGTCCATATAATTTCTTTCTATTTTTAGTAGAGACGGGGTCTCGCTCTTGCTCAGGCTGGTCTTGAACTCCTGACCTCGAGTGATCCACCCGCCTCGGCCTCCCAGAGTGCTAGGATTACAGGCGTGAGCCACCGCGCCCGGCCTGTATTCCCAGATCTTAATTTTAAAATCAAATGAGTTAGAACATTCTACACTTAAGGCGGGAGCGAAGGGAGCCACTAGTTGGAAGCTCAGAGCCTTGAGATCTGGTAGTAATTCTTCAACTAGCTGCAAAACCTGGACAAGTCACTTGCCCAGATTTGACTTTAAATTTCTTTCTGTGAAACGAAGAAATAGGTCCAAATAATCTCTAAGATTATCAACACTTCTAAGATTCTAGTACACAAAGGTAAAAAAGTAACTAAAATGGGAGGAAGATTATTCATAATCATGAAGGTGGGTTGCATATAAATAAAGGAGTTGTTTTGTTTCTAGGAATCATTGCCATTCAACAATAATAGTGATGATGATAATAATAGCTTATGTTTATTGCATGGTTACCATGTCCCAGGCACTGCTGGAAGCAGATGACATATGTTGACTCATTTAATCCCCATTTGGGGTTAACTAAAGTACAATCAGCAGAAAGATGCTATACCCCTACATTACAGATTCCTGCAGTCTCTGCCCATGAGTGTTGATCCTCAGGTCAGGAGGAATCTAGCCATTTATTGACCTGCCATGAATGCTGTATTTGCATCACTTTCATTTAATCCTCACAGAAATCTACAAGCTAAGCATTAATGTATTTGTCTCCTTGGCCGACAATCAGTTTTGAAAGGAGATGTGCTAGAATAAAGACAGCCACAAATTATATGCTGCTCTTCCCATCAAAAAGTGGGAACTCTGTCCCTTTCTCTTGAATCTGGGCTGGTCCCGTGACTTCCTCTGACCAATCAAAGGTGACAGAAGTTGCACAGGGCCAGTTGCAGGCTAAGGTCTTGTCCTGGTGGCTTCTCTCTTTGCTCTCTGGGAACCCAGGTGACATGCCACGAGAAAGTCCAGGATATTCTACTGGAGAGAAAGGTCACAGGAGAGGCCCTGGAGGATGAATGAGAGTGGAAGAGAGAACGAGAGGGGTGCGGGCAAACTGAGCCCTGTAGGAGGGCATTCCAGCCAACACACAGCACCCAGACCCCAGACACGGCGGAGAGGCCCTCCTGAATCTCCCGGGCAGCCCATCTACCAAGTGAACACAGCCACACAGGAGACCCCAAAGAAGACCAGCAAAAGAACTTCTAGTCAACCCTTCGATTCATGAGACATAATAAGTCATTGTTCTAAAGCTCTGAGTTTTGGGATGGTTTGTTACACAGAATTATGTACATGAAACAGAGACAATGAACTCTTTCTCATCTCCTCTGTTATGCAGATGTCTTTAACCACTGAGAACAGGAAATGTCAGGGTCACGTAATATAAGTGAGAGGAGATACAGATATAGAGAGAAAGATATAATATACGGGATGCTGTTCTCCCACAGAGCACAAAAGAGTTTAGCCTGGAGTCAGATGGCACTGACTTTCGTCCTTGCCTGTGCGTGCAAACTAGAAAGCCAGCAACAAAGCGGAGTGGGCGCATTTGGCCACCTCAACCATCAGAAGACTGACACAGGATCACCTTGGCGGCTGCAGTCAGAATCCAGCACAAAGAGGAAAGAAACAGCTGGTTCGCCTTGCCATAGTCCCAGCACCCAGTCATCTTCCTCCTCCTATTTCACTGGGATCTCAGGGGTCTGGCATCTTTGGTTTCTCATGATTGTAGGTGACAGACAGTGACCCCACAGTCACCCACACACAGTGGGAAGCTGCACAGTCCAGGAGGGTTTCCTTGAACTTCCACCTTCTGGAATTGTTCTCAATACCCTGAACCCTGGAATTTGGATCTTTTTGTCTGCTCTGACCTGTGTTCTCTCTGCGTTTTCCTGACTTGTAGATTTTCACAGCCTGTTCTGACCCCATCTATCTGACCTTTTAAGTTTAACAAGAATATTCAGGCCTCTTGTTCAGGCCTGCGTAGGGGATGGTCCTTTGGCAAACCAACACCAGTACTCAATCGGCCAGTAAGCACCCTCTGAGCACCTACTAAGTGCCCCCGAGATAAAAAGAAGCATTAGACTTGACCCTCTTCTGCCATCAGGAGCTTCCAAATCAAAAGTACTGTTTTCCGTCTCCCTAAAAAGAGTATTGGGTTCCACTTAATACTCTGATAGAAGAAAGTTATATCCCATACATGGACATCCAATTTGCAGTGAATCCGAAAACCGTAAAATACACCTGACACTAAAATTATACTGCACAGAAGTCAATCACTTTCTGAGAATTCATGAGACCCTTCAGGAGCTCACAGAGCCTCCAGAATATCATTATGAATATCAGTTCTCATCCTGCTCGCAAAGCAGAGAAATGCCAATTAGCAGATTGGCAATTGTGATTGACAGAAAGCCAGCTAGGCCAGTGCTCACTTAAGGGGAAAGAAAAACATTAGCAAAAGAGAGAAAATTAATTCGAAGGTAGAGGAGAAAGCACACATTTTTTACAAACGTAAACCTTGATCCTTCGGTCCCCACACCCTGGGAGGAGGCAGGGGTGGAGAGCGATCGGTGTTTCCAGTGGACAGTGTGTCCTCACCAGGTCCTCGGTTTCAGACTCAGAACTGGGGAGGGGTGGCGGCAGGACTCCCTTCCTTTCTTCTTCTAGAACAAAGGCTGCTGGTTGTTTGGAAAAGATGAAATCTTTCTCATACCCTAAGAGAGGGTATGGTAACTATGGGGAAGGTAACTACTGAAAAAAGACGCATGCTTTCATGTTAGCAATGCAGAAGCTACTCCAAAGGGACATTTATAGATCACAATGCAACCAGAGTCACTGCACGGAGTTGTTAATGGCACCCAGCTGAGTTCTGGAAATATGTTTCAGAGAAATGTCCAAAAACCAGAGTGAGGAATTTATCTTTGCACAGAATTATTTAAGATCTCTAATTTGTTGAAAAAGGAATTACCGGCTCAAGACTTCACCAGGCTGCAGTAATTAAACTAACAAATTATAAATACATTTATCTGGATAAAAGACATCCATCACCCTCTGGGTGTGACTGCCATACTCCACGGCTCAGCGTTAGCAATTTTTCCCACCGGGCACCTATTTGCTCTGTGCCGTGAGAATAGTTCGCTTAGAAAGAAAGAGTCCTCACTTAGGTCTCGTCTTTCCATACCCTGAATGACAGGCCACGTGAAAGGCTTCAGGTTGCAGGGAGAAGGGGAGAAGGAAGGGAGGTCCGATTCATTTTAATGCTTGCAGCGGCAGGAAATTAAATCTTCTATGCAAAGCTCTGTGGCCAGCATAAGATATGAGAAGAAATAGCTAAGTGTGCTTATAAATGAGAAAGGTCAAAGACTTATTTTTCTTGTTCACCTTCATGCAATTTATTGGGAAACTGGCATATCATTACTCAAAAAGATAGAAATGAGACCATTATGGTTTCTTTTACTTTGCTGGCGGAGTCAAACTTTGCATTTCAGAGCAGTTCCTCATGCCAGGGGTGAGGGAATTTTTGCTGCCAGGCTTACCCAGGGGTGGGAATAAAAATGATTAAGTCTGAGCACCCTGTCTACTTTCCTACCTAATGATTTGCATGTTATTTAATGATGTCCACAGTATCACCGGCAAACCCAACTGGCCCACTTGCTAGTCCAACATCCCGATCGCTGAGAAAATATTAAATAAGAGCCTCTACTTAATGTGTCCTTTGGGTTTACTCAAAAGTCTTGAAAAATTCCTTTTTAGGTGAAAACTTTGTCATCGGTTCTCTGCCTCATCTCAGGGTAGTCTAGGGCTGATCTCTTTGTAAATAAGAATGGAGAAAAAACCCAATGCCCAGCATTGTAATGGTCAGTGTTTGCCTACTCAGTCCTAGTTTAGCTGATTAGTGTTAACTCTGGGCTTCAGCTAAGACACCCAGTTCTTCCCCCTTAGCTCTCCTGCCCTGTGGCTACAGTCATTCCCTGCCACTGCTATACACAGGAAAACACACAAGCACATGGCACCTTCATTTGGTTGGTTGGTGTTAGGGGCTGAATTGTGTGCCCTTGTAATTCATAGGTGGAAGTCCTAAGCCCTGGTACCTCCAAAGGTGACTATATGTGAATATAGAGTCTTTAAAGAGGTAAAATTAGGTTATTCGAGTGGGCCCTATTCCAATATGCCTTGTGTCCTTATAAGAAGAGATTAGGAACAGACCCATGCAGAGGAAAGACCACATTGAGGCACAGGGAGAAGACAGCCATCTACGAGCCAAGGAGGGAGGCATCAAAAGAAACCAGCCCTGCTGACACCCTGGTCTCGGACTTCAAGCCTCCAGAACTTTGAAAACATAAATTTCTGTTGCTGAAGCCCAGTCTGTGGTACTTGGTTATGGCAGCCCTAGCAAATGAATACAGCTGGTTTATCCTTCAGCATGTCTAGATGAGTTTACCCTCCCTGGATTATAGACAAAGTGAGAAGGTCATTCCTGGTTCCCAGCTCTGAAGGGCAGGCAGATTAAACCAAAGTGGCCTGGAGGGGACCAGCACCGGGGTGACATTCTGAGCTGATGAAGGAACCTGGTTCAACAGCCTCTTTGGGGTATCAGCACTTGTTGGGCTGCTGGAGGGGCGACTGGGAGATGCAGCAGGACTGGGAGCTGTCACCTAACTGGATTCCTTAACTGAGCACCTGAAGCCAAATACAAGAGCTCAAGGACTGAGAAATGGAGGTCTAGTCTGATTTTTGCTAATCGATTTTTTTTAAGAACTTATATTACTCATCGATATTCACAGTGACGTGGTTGTAAAAACATTCTCATGATATCTTGAGCCAAATGGACTAGAGAGGTGAAGCAGAATCATTGCACCTCAAAAAGTGTTGCTCAGTTCTAGGGGCCCCATTTCAGCCAGATCATGAAAAACTAGAGAATAATCGGCATGGCAAAGTATTTGGAAGACGTGTCATGTGAGAAGTAGTTTTTGGAAATGAAGAGTGTTTAGCCTGAAAGTGAGATGTTTCAAAGGGGACCAGACAACTGTCTTTTGTGCTTGAACGGCTCCCTTGCAGTTGTGGGCTTAGACTGTTTCTATAATACCCAGGAAAAACACCAACACCAAGAGGAAGACATTACTGAGAGGAACTTCAAGAAGTTTTAACAGGCATATCTAGGAATCCTGAGGTTGAGTTTGTTTTTAAGTCATTTTAAAGCTAAAGATTCTACATTCAATCAAAAAGCGTTTCTCAAGCGTCTACCAAATGCAGAGCTCTGGGCTGACATATGTGGAGGATTTCTGTGGGGAGAACTGATTTTCCCATATTCCACTGGTCATGGTGAGGTTGTCAAACAACAAACTGTGGACAAACTGTGGGCAGTCACTGAGGTGGGCACATGACCCAGGCACAGCCAGTCACAGCACCTCACACCCCTGGCATCAGAGAATGGCCAAGAAGAATAAGTAATCCAAGCAGGTCCAATCAGGGCCTTCCTTAAATTAGTTTTTCCGAGGTAAAGAGACATATATGCATGCAAGCATATGTGTTCACATGCTCACATACATGTGCCTTTTCCCAAAAGATTTGCTAAGCTGGGGAGATGTAAACCTGTAGCTCTGAGTAGCCATTTTCCTACCAGAAGGACCTGGGAGATAAGGAGAGAAAAGGACAGTCTGAAATTGTAGTTTGAGCTCCCAAAACACACCGGTGTTTCCCCCTCCTTTTTGGATTCCTCTTACTTTGAACCAGAAGAGTCCTGATTGGCACAAGTTGATATTTTTTATATGACTAATTTCCTTTAGAGGAAACCAAGCAGTATAAGACAGGGTTCCTACATCAAAGAGTTCACAAAATTGACTCAATCAATCATATTAGATTGAACAGATGAGTGGATAAACAGATGAGCAGCTGGAGTAGGAGACAGGAGGTATAGTAAGAGTTCAGTGAAGAGAAAAGTCTCTATGAGCTGTCACTGTTAGGGATGGTTTCAGGGAGACGGGAGAATGTGAAGAGCCCTACGGATACACAGGGTCTGAAGGAGCCGATGGGGTGATGCTCATCCCGGGCAGGGGGAAGAGGTGTGAGCCGAGATCCAAGAAGTGACATGGAACATTTGCAATCAGAGCATAGACCTGGTTACTCTGGAGCTGAGGATTATACAGAAGGTAAATGGAAGATAATATCGTAAAGGTAAAGTGATCCAGATACTCGAATTCTTCAATCACTAGATAACTGTGTTAGCACAGTTACAAGCCACTGAAGATTCTTGAATGGGGAGTGGGGTGATGAAAGCGGAATTTGAGGGTACAAAAGCTGATAAAAGTGTGCAGGATGAATTTGGAGGCAAGGTTGGGAAGATGAAGAGTGCCCAGTCCATGGAGATGATGCTGAAGCCCCTTACTGTGACAATGAAGACCTGAGCTGACAGAGCCTAAGCACAGAGGAAATGAGAGCTTAAACCTGAGCTACCGGTTTTCACAATGTCTCTTAAGACACATTTCCAGGATCAGTAATGCACAAAAACCCAAAGGACACACACAATAAAGTGGATTTTGTTTTAGCTTCTTCTGCCCAGGACGAGATTAAATTGTGCTCACTGGGTGGCTCTAGCTGTCGTGCCCCCCAGTCGACTCACAGATTCCCAAATGAGTTGACATTTTTAATCAGAAATGGACTATAAAACACAATGGCCCCATGTCCCTTTTCTGAGCAAACACCCAGTAACCAACCTTGGGAATGTGGGCAGAAAACTTAAATATCACTTTGGAATTACCTTCTGAGAATACAAATGAATAACCATTATCAGCCAAAATCCAAAGAAAATACTATTTGGATCCTGCTGCAGGGCTCAAGTGCTGATTCAGAAAGGACTGTTTCTGCAGGCAACCATTTAATAAGATAACATTTGTTGAAGATTTACAGTGAGTTACACTAAAATACAACAAAACATTTATAGAGGACAATACAGCTTCCAAAACCCATTCATATATTTCACCTGATTTTTACCCTTTCAATAATACGTTTGGAGGCCGGGCGCGGTGGCTCACGCCTGTAATCCTAGCACTCTGGGAGGCCGAGGTGGGCGGATCGTTTGAGCTCAGGAGTTCGAGACCAGCCTGAGCAAGAGCGAGACCCCATCTCTACTAAAAATAGAAAGAAATTATATGGACAGCTAAAAATATATATAGAAAAAATTAGCCGGGCATGGTGGTGCATGCCTATAGTCCCAGCTACTTGGGAGGCTGAGGCAGGAGGATCCCTTGAGCCCAGGAGTCTGAGGTTGCTGTGAGCTAGGCTGACGCCACGGCGCTCACTCTAGCCTGGGCAACAGAGTGAGACTCTGTCTCAAAAAAAAAAAATAATAATAATAATACGTTTGGGTAGACAGAGCTGATGTGATGATCTCAGCCTTTAGGTGAGGATATCTTGAGACCCTGAAAATAAAGGACTTATCCACAGCCTGTTGGTAGGCAGTGTGGAATCTTGGCTGGGAATCCAACCGTTTCCACTCCAAGTCCAGAGGACCTTACACTGTGCCAACAGATTAAGGCAGGGGAGTCAGGGGGACTGGCTGCACCCACTGCAGGGCTGGGACATACCCTATCATGCACAGAGAATGAAAACGGGAAAGGGGACTAGACGAAGCCAAGGCTTAGCTCTGCCACAAGCCAGCTGTATGACCTGGGTGAGTCACTTCCCCTCTGTGGTGTCATCTGGAAAAAAGAGGCAATGAGTCTGGCATAGAATCATCTGAGAACAGCAGAACTGCGAACAGAGCCCAGGAAGCTCTGTGCTCCAACGCACTGGAACAGCCAGGGCAAGTGGGGCTGGGGTGTCCCCCTCAGAATCACAGCAGTGTTTGCCCCAAAATCCCCCAAAAGTTACTAACCCTAACTCCATGGGGAGTAACTAACCCTAAAGAAAGAAGAGGTCTGAGTGTCCAGGACAAGGGTTAGAGCAGGGTAGTGATTTTGAATATCACACCATGTCTGTCTCAGCCTCCTGTAACTCGTGCCTGAGCTCTGAAGGAGACAGGAAATAATAATCTTAATCATGACAATGAGGAGGAGGAGGATTGAGCATAAACTGAAAGAGCTATATTCGTCAAATCTCCGTAAGACCTGAGTACCAGGGGGCAACATGGGGCAAGTCGCTCACCGCAAGCCTCCGTTTTCTCACCTCGTGGGATTGCTGTCCGGATTAAATGTAAGAACGCATGAAGCACTTGGCAAAACGCCTGGCACACAGTAATACGTGATTCTTATATCTTATGATATTGATGTTATAAATGTGGCTCCCCTGCTTCATAGCCTGGTGACAAAGTGTGGCACAAGAGGTCCCCATCTGGGGACTCCAGCAGACAGCTCTTGTTTGGGCCTAGCCAGCACCCCTTTTTCTCATTACAGAACCTTTCTTTCCTATGGGAAACCCATCCCAGTGGCAGACAGGACTGATACAACCACCTCCAGCCACAGAGAAAACAGATAGCCAGGTCTGGCCAACCAGAGCTTCCCACTCCTTTGGCCACACGGACAGGTGACCCCAGCAAAGCCCATCCAGATCCCCTCATGAGAGACATAGGGATTCCGGGAAAGAGATGAGATCTCTCTTTTTCCAGGGCTGGGAGCTGAAATTATAGTGCGAGCGTGGAGAGGCTCCAAGAGTAAAGCTTTGTGAGAACAATGGCAAGGAGAGTTCAAGCACAGCCAAGAGAAGACTCGGTCTGGCGAGCCCGAGATCCAGCAGAGGATGAATCTAGCCCTGTGCTTTGGCCTCCTACTAAATCAGATCACTGCTGGCAAAGTCAGAGCTCAGAAAGGACTCTGCAGCCTGAGCAGCAAGGCGGACCCTCCTCCACCTGGAACTGACAAGGCACATGTTGGTGGAGGACAGAGGAGGACACTGCACTTAGGCAGTCTCCGTAGCACATGACACCACTGCAAACAAGAGCAGAAGAGGAGGAAACAGCAGATGCCGGGAGCCATTTCAAAGGACTCTTTGCCAGCAGCAAAATTTTCAAGTATATTGCGTTTGTAAATTGTGTTTTTCCTATAAAATGCATCTTACTTTATCCTTTCTTATTTTCTTTCCACATTGGAAGAAGCCGTTTGATCCAGCCTTGGGCTGGGATTTGGTGTTAAGTCCAAAGGAAAGAAAGAAAGCATGTTTCCTCCCTCCACCCCCCACTCCTGTGTGATGGCTGGCATTGCATTTCTGAAAACTGAGCCTTTCTTACCCTTGAGGAAGGGGACACTAGTTGTGTGTTGCTGAGATTTGGGGCTTTGTCTTTTGGGCCATTTTGCTCCACTATACTTCATCAAGAATCACGTGATAGAAAAGAAATGGATTTTGCAGGTTAGAAGAATAAAGAGGATTTGGGCTGGAACCAGCTGGAGTAGTGAGGGACCAAATAAAAGGTTCTTGGTCAAAATCCAGAGTCTTCACCCTTGTTTGATAGTAAGTATCTTCCCTGGGAAGTCAGAGTTAGCAGACAGGGAGAGAAACTTCTGGAAGGGATACTATCCAAGTGCCCTAAAGCCAAAATAAGACCAAGACCTGATTCTGGCCACTTAGGCCAGGGACACTCATCAGACTCCATAGCACATAACACCACCGCAAACAAGAGCAGAAGAGGAGGAAAGAGGTTACTGTTCATGGGTGGATGGGAGCATTGCTTAGCTTGTATCCGAGGGCTCACCTACTATCCAGGTCCATCGTGAGATGCAGCCAAGCTCTGCCTGTGCCTCGAGTCTTCAAAGGCTACTTAATTTGATGACTATGAAGATACTTCCGACAATCCCTCAGTCTCAGGACACCACTAGCGGGAGAATGTTATAGAAAGGAGATCCTGTACCGGAATCTTAGGCCGTGCTGGGTACCCCAGGGTGTTCAGAGCAGGGAGACAAAATTGGACTAATAACCATCAGATGATTATTAGTAAAGCATTAAAAAACACTCGTAGGACACCCAGAGGGCAATCAGGAATCTACAGGCAGTCTGTATGTTTATTGCAATTTCTCATTCCCCTAAAGCAATAAGCTCCCAAATTTTGTAATTGAAAACTCATTCAGTAAAAATTCTGAACATCTATGCCCTAATTATATATTAATATATTTGCTTATTTATAAATTATGTACCGTGCCCTTGTTCTAATAATATCATGCATATTATAAAACACATAAAAAATAGATTATCTTTAAAAGATACAATAAGAAAGCAAAGAACATTTCTATTATATATCTTGCTGAGCATATTATTGGCCAATATACATTTAGGGTAAATTTGACATTAGCAACAGTGAATATAAATTTATATTTTAAATAATCTTCTGGATTTCAATTTTTTGGGCCAACCTCTTGTCGGGTGATTACGTTGTCACTGTTTTTACCTCACATTGGGTTTGACAAAGAACTTGAACTAGGAATAGAAGCACCAGCTCCACCACCTGCCCGTGCTCTGCTAGTCATTTGTATTATTAGTGCCATCTTCCATCCCGAGTTCCACTTCAGGACTCCTTAAGCCACTGATTGATTTTGTGCAGGTTAAATGAGATGTAACTAAATAATATAATCTTTAATTCCATGTAATCAGGCACATGTACAGAAAAGTACACTAGAAGCAAGCAAAGGAGTGGGGTCCTACCTGGTGCCTAATACTAGCCCATGTTTTATTTGCTTTTTAGATTATAAATAAATAAAATCTAAATTTTGCTATTTTCCCACAGTCTAGTGGACCATTTGCCCACCCACTTTGGAGAACCCACCGCAGCCCTCTCGGGCCTGGGCACTGGCAGAGGCTATGTGGCCTCCCAGCTCCTCTCTCCTCCTCACCTGCCCCACAGCTCCCATTGCCAAATCTTTCCACCTATGAGATAAAGTCCAGATTCCTTAGCATGCACAGACACTTTTGCGCCAGATTTCTGTCCATGCCTTTCAGGCTTTATCCCTTTCTCTTTCTCCCATGTAAACCCTACAGCCAGCGCCAGCAATCACTTCTGCAACACACCAGATTCTTCCACGGCTTTGCAACTGCTCCTTTCACTGCCAGGAACATCTTCCTTTAACTTCGCCTTCCTAAAACTTCCAGTTCATCTTTCCAGCCCCAAGTCACATCCCACCCACTCTGTAACCCCCAGAACTGCCTCCATCACCTCAAGGTACAGTGATGGTCTCATTCTCTTTTCTTTTTCCAGTTAATTATTTGAACACTCACCTTTCCCACGAGACTTCTTCACAACCTTGAATTTTTCTTTTCTAACAAACCGAAGGGGCTTAATTTATCCCAAAAGGGTCAATCCTCTGCCAAGCCACGTGGAAAGAATTGGAGTCTGATCCTTCCTGCTGCTGTTACCTCTCCTCGCCTGTTCGGTTGTCTTTGAAACTTGGACACTTTTCCACTGTGCACGCATTTCATGGTCACTTGTCCCCGTACACAGCCCCATGAACACTTGTCCACTCTGCTGTTCCACTCCCACCAGTCCAAGCCCCTTCGCAGGCCCAACACCTGGACTCCAGGGGCACCTTCTTTATGTTCACACCCATACGATTATCCATCTGTCCCCAAAGATCAAATCCTCCGAAAGTGGTGGGTCCTGAGAGGTTTCCAACTTCAGTAACACCTGGGCCACACCAGGCTCCCATCTAATACACTGCCCCTTTGGGTTGGAACCTAGCCACAAGTATGGACAACGCTTTTCTTCATAGTGATCCTATTTTAGGGAGCAGTTATCCATTCCTGTCACCAACACTAGTTTCCTGACCACCCTCTGCTCCTTTAGCAAACTCATCATCACCTTCTTGCCTACCAATTCTGCATACCAAGAGGTGAGGCAGCTTCTGCTAAGCCTCTCAAAAAAAACAAGAGTCTTGTTATATCTTTATCTCAGAGCACCTTTAGCCTGAGTGGGGCCATTGATTAGTCAGCTTGGGCTACCATAATGAAATACCACAAACTGGGTGGCTTAAAACAACAGAAATTTGTCATCTTACAGTTCTGGAGGCTGGAAGTTTAAGATCATGGTGCCAGAAAATTCCGTGTCTGGTGAGGACTGTCTTCCTGGCTTATAGACAGCCAGCTGCCTTCTTGTTATGTTCTCACGTGGCCTCTTCTCTCTGTACATGGAGAGCCGTCTCTAGTGTCTCTTCCTCTTCTTATCAGAACACTAGCTGGCCAGGTACGGTGCCTCACCCTACCACATTGGAAGGCAGCATGTTTGACACAGCATCACCATGGCCACCATGTGCCAGGCTCTGTGCTCTGTAATTTACAAGGTTACTACTCAACACATTGTGCTGGTTGTTATTCTTAATGATCAGTGCTGAGGTGGCAAGAGCTGAAGCAGTTTCTACATCATATGTCAGTTGAGAAATCTCCTTCTAGCTTGGTTTTTCAATCTATAAAATGGGAACAATGAATAAATCTGCCACTTAAAATGAAAAGGACCTTCCTATTTAAGTAACATGATACTTCAAAATACTCGTGTTAGTTTGGGACTCTTCAGCTTACAACACCAGACCACAGCAACAAAGATAAAAGTTAGAGCCTTCTCTATTTTGCATGTACTTTCTGATGAGTTCGCTTCAAGATTCTCCTAGGCAGAGAAATCATTCTGGGAGTTCAAATCTCCCAAGCTGACCTGAATTCTATGGGGCTTATTTTTTGAGAGCATGAGCTTCTCCAAACCCATTCCGCCACTATTTCTAAATTATGAGTGCATACAAAGAGATACACCTTTTTGTGTGAGGTTTCATAATTCACCCTCACGTAACACAGGTGATAAATGCAAGCAGGCAGTTCCCTGTTAAAATATGTATAATAGATATATTACTGTATCTACTGTATATTTTCATTTTGGCATGCAATGAGCTTTCCTTCACTTTATGATAATAAATTGCATAACCTCAGACATATCGTAACTTTAAATAACAGGACACAAATAAATCATTGTAATGATATTTTATACTTTGTAACTACTTTCAGTTTGGATCTCAAAGCCCTTTACAAACACAAATTAATTAGCTCTTTCACTGCATGAGATTAGTTTTAATATACTGCTAGAAATTATAATACAGGACTGCCAGAAAATTGGTCATATACACTCATTTCTTTAAAGGTTCAAAGAATCAAAACCAGTGGTTCTCAACAGGGGTGATCTAGTCTCCCAGGGGACATTTGGCAATGTCTAGAGATATTCTTTTTTTTTTTTTTTTCTTTCCTGTCTTACAATTTCTTAATAATCTATGGCAGTTAGGAAAAGAATGGGTCAAAATAGCTTTTTTTTTTTTTTAAAGGCTGGACTTTTTTTTTTATTTCAAAATATTAGGGGGGTACAAATGTTTTTGGTTACATGGATTGCTTTTGTAATGCTTGAGTCAGGGCTGTAAGTGTACCCGTCACCCAAATAGTATACATTGTACCCATTAAGCAGGTTTTCACCCATCCTCTCCTCCCCTCTGCCCCCTACTTGATTTCCCCTGAGTTTTACTTCCCTCTGTGCATGTGTGCTCATTGGTTAGTTCAGCTTAATAGTGAATACATGTGGTTGTTTTTTTTCTCATTCTTTAGATACTTCACTTAAGCTAATGGTATCCAGTTCTATCCAAATTGTTGCAAAAGGCATTAATTCATCCTTTTTATGGCTGAGTTGTACTCCATAGTATACATATACCATGAATGTATTTGTTAATGCATTCACGAATTGATGGGCACTTGTGTTGATTCCACATAGAGATATTCTTGATTGTCACAACTGGGCAGGGAGGGAGGTGCTACTGGCCTCTGAGACCAGGGATGCTGCTAAACATGCTACAATGACTAGGACAGCCTCTCCCCAAAAAGAATTATCTGGTACAAGATGCCAATAGTGCCAAGACTGGGAAGCCCTAATCTAAAGAAACTCATTCTTCCTAAGGGGAGAGTAGGAGATTTCTTCATGTTTCCTACTTTGCTAAACATATTTCCTCAATTAATGAGTGAGGTGGGGAAAGAAGCAGTAATTCTCACCGAGAAGCAGCCCAACCAGATCCAAACATCAACTCATTAACTATGAAACCAGAGTCTAAGAGAAGAACTGACAGATGTGGAGATCAAGTTACTGGATAAAAATCTCCTAATCAACAAATTGGACAGAAAAAAACACCCCCCTCTTCCACCCAAAAAAAGAAATGACCCATTGGCTTCACCCAGAGAATAACTTTCTACACACCCATACTGCATTCCCAACACAACAATCAGCTCTCTCAAAATGTCTGTCACTGCTTGTCTGAGGACCAGGCACAGCAGTGGGATGTAGCTGACGTGGGGCAAACCATGCCTTTGCGCAAGCTCTACTGACTGCAGGGCAGCCAACAGCTCCCAGTTACAAGGCTGAGCAGTGTTTGAAGAGGCATAAGATGTGGTTGACATGATGTATGTGTTTGCATGTATGTGTAATTCTCTCTGATTTCTTCCTATCTGTCTTTTCCTATGTGAAATATTTGCTCAACGCCTTGCCAGTGGATGTGAAAGTTGCTATGAATTTCTCTCACGTATAGTTGCAAATCACCTCCCCCACACTTTCCAGCTTTCCTATTTGATTATATGGGGAAATAGATAATACATTCCTGAGGTAAGTCATAAAAATAATAGACAGTAGTCACAGGAGACTTCAGATATTTGGAAAGTGAAAATCTCATTCAAATAAAAACAGAACATCTGACTTTTTTAGCACTCTACCCCCAGAGAATAAGAGAAACAGCTAAACAAACTGCTGTTCTCCACCTAATTCTGGCCCCTGGAAAGAAAGCTATTGGCAAAACAAAAATGCGGTACTCTTGAGAAAAAGATATCCTGAATTTTAGAACCAGAAAAGGAACTTGGGACACAATCAGACACATGCCCTAGAATTTTACATTTCAGAAAGTTAAGAAAAGATAAGTATGCTTCCATGATAAAAAAATTTTGAAGACAATGGTTTACAGTCATTGAAAGTTTCTCAGAAATGCAATTCTGACTTTGTAATTTGCAAATTATCTTAATGAAAAAGGAAGTATAAAAACATTCAGAGAAATCAAAGTATTTCTTAGAGAAGCTAAAGTTCTAAAAGAGGAATATAAAAGATGGAAGGACATAGCAGATGTGATTTTTTTTTGACCCTATGGTGCCTGCAAATGAGGCTGAATGTCTATAGGGTTTTCAGGAGAGGGATTTGTCTAAATAAGGTGACCTCCATTGTCTCTGGTCTCTGGCTTGATTAATAAGTCTTAGTCCGTGGTGTGTCTCCTTAGATGCAGGTCTCAAGCCTTTGAGAAAATCATGGTTTCTGATCTGTTGTGGAGGTGAGTTAAAGAGTAAAACATAGTGAGACAAACTAAAAACAGCAATCAAAGAGAGAAGTTGTGGAAGCAATGGTGTGAAAATAAAAGATTGGAAAGTAAGTGTATTAAAGTAAGAGGAACACCTGAATAAATGGAAAGAGATATCATCTTCATGGATAGGAAGATTCAATATGAACAGTTTTCAGTTTCCCAACAAATTAAATCCTGAAAGATTTAATTATACTAAATTTAAATTATTATTTTAAATGATCTTAAATTAATACTGAAATTAAAATTGGAACAAAGAATATTTAAGATAATTTTGAAGAGGAAGAATAATATGGAGAATTCTAACTCTACCACACATAAAGACTTCTTATAAATATGCAATAATTAGTGTTGTATTGACCAGAGATAGGCAAATAAATTTCAACATCATAAGCCATCAGGAAAATGCAAATCAAAATCACAATGAACCACTTCACATGCCCTAGGATGGCTCTCATTGAAAAGGCAGATCATAACCCATGTTGGTGAGGATGTGGAGAAATTGGAGCCCTCATACACTGCTGGTAGGAACATAAAATGTTATAGCCACTTTGGAAAACAGTCAATTCCTTGAAATGTTAAACATGGTATTATCATGTGACCCAGCAATTCTACTCTTATGTATGTATAGAAGAGAAATGAAAAAATATTTACACAAAAACTTGCACAAGTGGTCATAGCAGCATTATTCTTAAATAGACAAAGAATAGAAATAATCCAAACATCTATCAACTCATGAATTGATAAACAAAATATGGTATATCCATACCATGAATTATTATCCAGAAGTAAAAAGAAATGAAGTATTGATCCATGCTACAACATAGATGAACCCTGAAAACATTATTCTAAATGAAAGAAGCCAATTGCAAAGGACCACATATCATATGATTCCCTTGCTATGATTCCCTTATAAAGCCCAGAATAGGCAAATCTATAGAGGCAGAAAGTAGATTAATGGTTGCTTAGGGCTGGGGTGGGGAGAGGGAATTGGGACACCACTAATTGGAGCAGGGTCTCTTTTGGGCTGATAATAACATTCTAAAATTGATTTTAAATACACTAAAAACCATCGAGTAAACTGGTGAATTATATGGTATATCTCAATAAAGATGTTCTTTTAAAAAAAAATTTAATACAATGGGGCTAAATGCAATGAGGTTTGTTTCTGGATTAGATCCCAGAATAGAAAAGAGACATTAGTGGAAAAACTAGTAAATTCTGAATAAAGTCTAGACTTTAGTTAATAGTAATCTAACAATGTTGGCTTCTTAGTTTTGACAAATGTACCTGGTAATAATGTAAGTTGTTAATAGTAAGGGCAACTGGGTGAGGGGTATAAAAGAATTCTTTGCACTATGTTTATAAACTCTCTGCATCTCTAAAATCATCTCAAATTAAAATATTATTTTAAATGTTAATCAAAAAATAAAATGATCACTTTATTATAATATTCAAATAACATTCAAAAACTTGGGAAACTACCATATATTGTTTGGGGACTTAAATTAAATGATAGCATATGAAAATATTCATAGGTATGCTAAGCCCAATTCAGAACAGTGGTTATCTCTGGGCAGGAAAAGAATGGAATGGGAACTAGAAAACATCATACTACTGTTCTTTTTAGTTTAAAAAAATTTCTATTAGTCAGATGTGGTGGTGTGCACCTATAGTCCCAGCTACTTGGGAGGCTAAGGCAAGAAAATTGCTTGGTCTTAGGAGTTTGAGGTGGCAGTGAGATATTTTGATGCCACTGCACTGTAGCCTGGGCAACAGAGTGAGACCTGTCATAGTAAAAAAAAAAAATGTTTTTTTAATTAAAATAATTTTTAAAATTTCTAAAGCAAATATGATAAATTATTAAAATATGTTTTAAAAAACCTGGGATGTATATCCAGGGATTTGTTGTATTATCCTTTTATGTTTGGATATATTTGAAATACTTTCTTTTAGGCAAAATGACAGCATGAATCAGACAACATTTGAAAACATCTCATACCTCAAGTAGTAATGTTAGCAGAGTATAAAATCATGATAATGATTTTTACTATCATTGTAAAGGCAATACAACCAAAGTATATGATTAGGATTTGGTTAGATTCGATGGCTATTCATTCATAAGAAGAGCACACGAATTAGTCATAATAAACCACTTAGCTTTGTGGTTAGAACCCTCACTGCCTAAAGTGGTATAAGCTATGACCTTGGGTGAGCCATCTAACCTTTTCACTTCTTGGGTTTCTCCATGATAAAATGGAAATAATAATAATATTGTCTCTCACACTGTGTTGGGGAAATTAAATGAGGTAATTCACATAGAGTGTAGTCTGTCCCTGGGGGGACATTTGGCAATGTCTGGAGTTATTTTGGGTTGCCACAAATTGGGGAACGGGGGTGCTCCTAGCATCTAGTGAGCAGAGACCAGGGATGCTGCTACACATCCTACCATGCACAGGACAGCCCCCAGGGAGAAGGATTATCCAGTCCCAAATGTCAATAGTGCCGAGCTTGAGAAACCCTAATGTAGAGGGTTTAACACAGCGCCTGGTGCACGGACTGCACTCTGCTGTTAGCCACCGTGTTATTGTCATCATCGCTGCTATGATGAAACACCAGGAGAGTCCCGAACACGCTGGCACCAGATGTATCTCCTTTTGCTTTTTAACAACTGCTTAAATTGGCCCCAACACAGTCTGTGCTGCAGCTGGGATGACTAGTGGTGTCTCTAAAATATAAGAAATGTCATCTTTTCCCCTCTGCTCACAGCTCTGAGCTGCTCTTCCCTTCCCCTCCGCTGTCATTTCTTATTTCCACTTTGTAGCTGCATTAATTAACCCTGCAAAGGGTTTTAAGCATCCATTGATAGAAAGGACATTTGCTTTCAAAGATAAAGCTGTGTCATTATCAAGCCTCCACTGCACACCACGGGGAAACAGCCTTCAGAAAAAGCCGCTCTGGGCAAACGGTGGCAAATTATCCATTGTTAACCTTGGGCTGCCTTTAAAAAGAAAACATCTTGAAAGGAAAGAAGACCAAAGACAAAACAAACAGTAGTCAGATAAGTTTCTGTACCCAGTTGCAGGATCAGTACAAGAAAGATTGTTCTCTTTCAGACCCAGTATTTAAGCTGCCAAGCTAGTATACAGTAGGTCAACCCACTACCACGCTTGAATGGAGTGTAGGCATGGGTGTATAATCAATTAGCCCATTTTCTATAAAAAAGACACCCTTCTCTATAAAACAACAGCAAATCTTATAAACAAAGTTGCTACTCCCTCAAAAAAAAGAGCATTTGGGGCAACAAATAAAAATGAGAAGCTTTATAATCTTAAGGGATTTCCATCTCTTATGTGCTAGCTTCTTCTCTCACAAACCACAGCAAAGAACAGCCCACAGAGCTTGTACCTAAGAATTTTGATTAAATAATTTTCCACTGAGATAGGGAGAAGTATTAACATAGTCTGGGTTTTAAAGACAAGCTGTGAGATCACCTATTATGTCAGCCACGCTTTTCATTCTGTAACAAATGGCTTTCCACGGTGAGTGCTCCACATCTTTCCTTCCCTGCTTGTCTCTAGGGCTGGTTATTAGGAGAGGATCCCTGGAGAGAGGCCATCTCCACCCTTCATGACTAGGAGAAAAGAATTTCCTGAAAATATTCGTATTTCTCCCCCAGGGGCAAAGTCTGACATACCTAGAAAGAGGAGCTCAGAAATTCAATGCATGAATGGGAAGAAGTGAAGAGGGCTGGGGAGGTATCTGAACGGAGCTGAGCCAATTGCAAGGTGGGAAATTTGTCCCTTCAATTGCACGGTTTGAACGTGCTTTTCTCCACTCCTCTCAGAATTGAAGGGAACCCAGTGACCAGAGTGTGTTCTCTTGGGATTCATGGTCAAGATTGTCACCAGACAGAGCCAGTAAATCAATACGGGGCTCTCCCTGCTGTTTCTGGGACTCTGCATAGCATGTTCCTTTTGGTACCTGTGTCCCTCCTTCCATCCTCTGCCAGTGTCCTCTCCTGGCCACATCTCATCCCTCCCTCCTGGCTCTCTTCTCCCACCTCAGCCAAGACCACTGGGCTCTGCCTCCCCAACATCCAGGAGATTCTACCAATTGATTATATAAGAATCTGATTATGTTCGACTCAGCAGCTGCTTATATACTAAGCAGTATTGTTCTTTGATTCTTTCTTGTCAGTAAAACTTGCTTTCCCACATATTTCCAGATAGAGGATTGTCTCTTAATGTTTTTCTTTTTATTCTCTACAGCACAGTGCTAGCTGAACTCTTAAAAAGTATTTAATAAATTGGACTGGATTAAATAAATCCTGGGTCACATGGCCTGGCTTTGTCCCTCGTCATGCACTTGTACTTGGCACACGTAGGTGTGAGTGTGCATAGATGTGCTTTGGGGGCACAAAAGTGGAGAAATGGACAATTCTCTGACTGGTCAGATTTCTATACCAGGACTCTCTGCCATCAGGCCTCCTCTTCTAAAATGACCAGCGAGTGACTAGTCCAGAGAGTTAAAGGAAGTCAGTGGACACAGGGGAGGAGAAGAGGGAATTAAAGCCAGTCACCCCTCCTTCTTCATCCCTTTCCTGAGCTCCAATCCGCTGGGCGTTTTCTTTGCGATGATGGATGCAATAATGGCCTCAAAAGATGTCCACATCCTAGCCCCCAGAACCTGTGAATGGTTAGATTATATGAAAAAGGGGAATTAAGATTGCTTTTCAGCTGATTTTAAAACAAGGAGATTACCCTGGATTATCCAGGTGAGCCCAACGTACTCACGAGGGTCCCTTAAAGTGGAAGAGGAGGCAAAAGGACAGTCTGAGTCAGAGAGAGGCTTGAAGATGCAACGCAGCTGGTGTGGAAGCCCCAGGCCACAGAGTGGGGGTGGCCTTGAGCAGCTGGACCAAGGCGAGGGAGCGGATTCTCCCCTAGAGCCTCCGGAAGGAACACCGCCCTGCCCACACCTTGATGTTAGCCCAGTGACTGCTGTTTCAAACTTCTCACCTCCAGCACTGTAAGATAATATCTTTGTGTCATGTCAAGCCACAGAGTTTGTGCTTATTTGTGACCCCAGCAGTAGGATATTGTTATAATATATTTGCTGACCTATCAAACTCACCATGTCCTCAGTTGAACACAAGAGGGAGGCTGCTAAAAGCAATAGCTCTAAAACCAGTGGCCACCTGTGCCAGAATCACCGAGGGCCCCCGCAGAGCCACTGCATCAGGGTCTCCGGAGGCAGGACCCCGAATGCACCCATGAGTCTTATACACGCTGAAGTTGTAAAATACCAGCCTGTTCCTTCTTCATGGTTCAAGCACACTAATCCACACTGTCCTCCCTGTCTCCTGACACTCTTACTGTGTATGGTTGAAGAAGAAAGCCCAGTTCAGCACAAATTTCAGCATTTCTTTGTTTAAGTAGCATCTTCCTGGTTACACTGTAAACAATAATTCCAAACCTAACCAAATGTAGAACACAAGACACATGAAAAGATGCTCAACATCACTAACCATTAGGAAAATGCAAATTAAAACCACATGAGATACCACCTCACACCCATTAGGATGGCTTTTAGGAAGGAAAGGAGGGAGAGAGGAAGGAAGGAAGAAAGAAAGAAAAATTAAGTCAGTGAGGATGTAGAGAAATTGGAACCCTTGTATACTGGTGGTGGGAATGTAAAATGGTGCAGCCACTATGGGAAATAACTATGGTTGTTCCACAAAAAATTAAATTGGAATTGTCATATGATCTAGCAATTCCACTTCTGGGTATATACCCAAAAGAACTAAAATCAGGGTCTCCACTAGACGTTTGTACACCTGTGTTCATAGCAGCATTATTTGCAATAGCCAAAAGGTGGAAGGAACCCAGGTGTTTGTCAAGAGGTGAATGTATAAACAAAACATGGTATATGCATAAAATGGAATACTATTCAGTCATGAAAAAGAAATTCTAACATATGCTACCACATGAATGAACTTTGAAACCATCACGCTAAGTGAAATATGCCAGCCACAAAGGATAAATACTGTATGATTTCACTTATATAAGGCACATAAGAGTGGTCAGACTCAAAGAGACAGAAAGAATGGTGGTTGCCAGGGGCTGGGAGAAGGGAGGAATGGGGAGTTATTGTTCAATAGGGACAGAGTTTCAGTTTTGCAAGATGAAAAGGTTTCTGGAGATGAATGGTGGTGATAGCACAATGACGTGAATGTGCTTAATGCTACTGAACTGGACACTTAAAGATAGTTCAAATAGCAAATTTTATGTAATGTGTATTTTACCACAATTAAAATTTATTTTTAAAAATGTGGACCACAAGAAAGGGCTATATAAATAACTGCTAATTAGCTGGGACTGGGGGGAGGAGAAATATTAGGGTTGAGCTTTTGCTTCCCCCAGAGTAATGCAAAAGGTAGCTGAGCCCTAATCACAATGTCATCCTCATGTGACCGCCAGCACCTACAGACAAGGACAAAGTCCCTCAGTGTTTCCTGTCACCCCTTTCAGTTCTGTGTTTGCGATTTATCTTCATTCACAGGAAACAAATACCCCTCACTGCAGACTCATTGTGCGCGGACACAGCCGCACATTTATCTGTGAGCACGCCAGCGAAGTCACATGCCCAGCTTTCTAATTAACCTCTCAGCCCACCCAAGTTAAGAGGTAAATTTATTTAGACTCAAAGCAGATAATGATATGCCCGTTTAATTAGACGTTTTTATCTATTGCCTTCACTGAGTTTATCCGTGTTGGAAAGAGCTATTAATTTAATCACTATCTCCCAATCACAACCAAGCACAGACTTCAATCACTACAGACACTTAAGCCCACAGGAGAAGAGGAAAAAAAAAAATCCATGAATCTACAAATGCATGAATGACCAATCCCGAGTGAGTTCGGTTAACAAAGCAAAGACGATACAGGATTCAGCTAAATTGGGCACGAGATGAATGAAGGTCAATGGAACCAATGCTGCCTGCTGGTGGTGCTGGGACGTGAGCAGGTTTTATTAATATTGAGGTTTGCTCCACGGCTCTCAGCTTCTTGGCCTAGGCGGTGCCTGCCATGTGGCTTTCTTTCCACATGGTTTCTGAGCACTGGCCAAACCCTTCTTGAACATCACGGTCTCCCACGGTTGGAAGGGCCCCAAGAGATCAAAAATGGGGACAGTGAAGCCCAAAGACAGGACACTGAGCGTGTCCAAAAGGCAGGACACGCTCAGTGACTGGGCTGGGGCCAGAATCCAGGCCCCAACCTTTAGCCCAAAGCCCTTCCCACTGCACTGCCCCACCCCGCTGCCCACAGAGTACACACTCTGCCTGTGTGTGCTAATGAGCATCTGGCATTAATCAATTCTGTGCAGATCAACTAGCAACGAGCAGTTGGTACAATCACTCATCAACACTCTTCCATGAGTTTATTCCCAACTTTGATCCAGCTGCATGTTTCTGGGTCCCTGCTGAACTCACAGGCCATCTCTGCACAAAGGCACACAAGGCTCTTTGGTTCCAGGGTCCCCTAAGGACCAGACCTCACAGATGCAAGACCTTTCTTCTAAGGATACAGAAAGAACAAGGATTTATTTTCCCACTTAGATGAGGGGAAAGAAGGTTGCAGGAATATAATGCTGTGCTCAGCGGTTAAATACTAAACTACCCAGCAGGGAACACTCACCAGAACCCTTGTGCCCCATCATCACAGAGCTGGAGAAACAGGGCAGGGGCCACAGCTCAAGAGGCAGCTCCATCCACCGCAGGGCAGGTGCCTGATGAGAAGCCCGGGGTGTCAGGTGAGCTCTCTGCCGTGAGCGCCCTGCACCCTCCACTCATCAGCACCAAATCAGACAGGGCCAAGTAATTGCTTCTCTAGGCTTCAATTCCAAAGGGCTGATTTCTTAAGAGAGTGAATTATCTGGAGAAAGGCACTATCCCGGTAATAGAAAAGAGAAGTGTGTGTGTGTGCACGTGTGTGCAGGCATGTGTGCATGAGAGAGAGAGAGAGACAGAAGAGGGAGGGAAGGGGATGGAGGTGGCAGTTAAGACTCTAAAAATCGCAGCTTGGAGCTAACTCACTGGCCTGAGCCTAACGCTGCTAATCAAAGGGAATGCCATTAATGTGAGCTCTGTGGCGAGCTCATCGGGAGCGTAGAACCTGAGGTCTGTATTCCAGCCTTCACTCACCACACGTTTCATGCTTCATTTTCAATTACCTCTTAGGCAATTAACTGTGCAGCGTAAATGAAATGCGTGGAATTCAGGAGAGATTTAACCTGACACAGGCAGCTAGTAAAGCTTTAGCATTCAGAAGTTTAATGAGATGAGAACGGAGAAGAAACTGCCCTTACGCTTGCTAAGCCACACTGCACCACATCTGTCCTGCGTTGTCAAAAGCTCACAGCAATCACAGACAGCCCAGGTGGAGTGGATGCTTTCAGAAAGCTTGGGGCACCAAAACTTCCCGAGGCGGCTTCTTCTCGTCCCCTCCTACCCCTGCCTCCGGCTTCCCCACACCCTCCCAAGAATGACAGGAAAATGTAGCTCTCCGCAAATCTTAATATTTGGATTGAGAGTTTTTTGGTGAGCTACTCACAAGGCTGGTTTTTTCTCTCCCAAATTGCTTAACACTTTTCCTGCTCATTTTTTTCTAAATTAGCAAACAGATGTCCTTGATGAGATAATTAATTTTTTAAAGTGAGCCATTTGTGAATTACTTTTAAGTAAAATGGATGTCTTGGAAAGGTACGGAGTGCAGACATCAGAGACATGGATTCTCTCCCAGCTCGGTCCATTAAACAAGCTGGGTGATCTTGCAAATAAATGTCCTTTCACTGTTTGTATTTAAATCGTGTGTTCATTCATACAACAAATGTTTGTCACACACCTGCCATGGCAAAGAAGACCATCATGTAGGGAGGCACAAAGATGTATAGAACAGGGTCCCCAAGGAGATCAAAGTCTCTGTGTGAAACTCAGTACATGCTAAGAGCCAAAGTCAAGCACAAATAAAGTGCTACAGGAATTCGGAGAGAAATCTCTTTGGCAGTTGGGGATCCCAGAAGACTCAGCAGAGGAGGCCACACTGGAGCAGGGCTTTAAAGGATAAGCGGGGTTCAACAGGCAGAAAAGGGGGTGGAAGATCAAGCATGAAGCCTGGAGCAGGGCAGTAGAACACAAAGTGTGTTCAGAAAGTAGAGGTGGGAGCCTTTCAAGTCAGGCTGGGGAGTTGAGACCCCATCTTCCTTCAGGCCTGGGGTAGAACAAAGGGAAGCAGATGGCAGGAGACCAGTCTGCAGGCCGATGGACCAGGCCAGATGTCAGCGGAGACAGGAGCTACCATGAGGGTAGTGGAAACAGAAAGTAATAGGCTGAAGCAAAAAACATGAATAAAAAAAATTCCTCCCCATTCCACAGTCCACTTTGTGGGTTAGAAGGATATTAAAGATGCCTAAGGTTGCCAGGAAAGTACTGAGGATAATGACGGTAATGACATTAAGAGTTTA
This sequence comes from Eulemur rufifrons, assembly GCF_041146395.1. Taxonomy (NCBI): domain Eukaryota; kingdom Metazoa; phylum Chordata; class Mammalia; order Primates; family Lemuridae; genus Eulemur; species Eulemur rufifrons. Next base: position 18,961,362 of record NC_090987.1, read on the forward strand.
AGCCAGTTGAAGAGGAACATTTTTCCACTTTAGAATATTTGAGATTTAGGTGTTGGCCAAACCTCCAGGGGGAGGCCAACAGGAATTTAAATGAAGGGCTGGAGTTTGAGAAAAACCAGAGCCTCCATCTCCTCATCTGTGAACTGAGGGTTTAAACAAGCTCAGTGAGTTCTCTACCCTGGATGCGCATTAGAATCTTCTGGAAAGATTCTGAGAACACAGCCATCCAGGCGGCATCCCAGGCCAATGAAGGCCAAATGGCTGGGGATGAGGTCCCAGCGGGCAGCCACCAGAGGGACGACACACAGAAGGGAATGTGCGGCCCTTTGATGACTATTCCTCTCCACCTTCTTCTGTATAGACTGGGAGGAAAGGAGTTCAATGACTTTTACTAAAATTGACCAAAACATGAAACAGATTTACCTTTTATCAAGAATCTTGGCAGGTGCAGTGGCTTACGCCTGTAATCTTGGCACTCTGGGAGGCCAAAGCAGGGCGATCACTGGAGGTCAGGAGTTCGAGACGAGTCTGAGCAAGAGCAAGACCCTGTCTCTGCGAAAAATAGAAAAATTAGCCAGGTGCAGTAGCTCACATCTGTAGTCCCAGCTACTCAGCAGGCTGAGGCAGGAGGATCACTTGAGGCCAGAAGTTTGAGGTTGCAATGAGCTCTGATGACACCATGGTACTCTAGCCTGCGTGACAGAACAAGACCCTTCCCTGTCTCAAAAAAAAAAAATTAAAAAAACCCAGAATCTTCAACAGAGGGAACACTTTACTTGGTTTCTATGTTCCATAGTCCCCAGGGGCAGCATTGGTGTCTTTTCCAGAGAGAGCTACTGAAGAGAAGGGTTAAGAGGAGAAGCCCAAGTCTGAATCTTGGAGTCATCACAAGTCAGGGCAGGTGGGGACCTGCGCTGCCCGACGCAGCCATTTCTCCACGACGGGCTCGCTAACTATCCCCCCTATGACTTGGAAATCTCTTTCCATCTAGTTTCTCATTGGCTCCTAGGACCATCCTGTGAGCTAGACAGGAAGGACATTTATTAAGGCCCTTTTTACAGATGGGGAAACAGAGGCCTGGGGACGGGAAATAGACTTGCCCAAATCCCCCAGCTGCCAAAGTCAGGATGGGAAAGGACACAGGCCTCGGGCCAGGATTCTTCCCCTACATTCTGCTGCCTCCGCAGAACCAGGACTGTAGAGAATCTAATGGAAATGTGGGTGAGGAATAGGAGGTAAAGGCTCCCTAATCAAACACGCTCTTGGTCAGCCTATATAAACCATTTCCTCCAGCAAACTTAGAGCTAGAACTCAAAGTATGGAGCAAGACTGACTGGGTTTAATTTTTTCCCCCTGCATCTCCTTGGTTCTTTCCTACGCCCAGCGGCAGACGTACCTAGGGGCACTGACCTTGAAAAATGCAGTCAAGAGCAGGAAGACAGAGAAGCAAGCAACATGTACCACCCAGAGCTGAGTGATCATGACTATTAATCAGGTTTAGCTACATGGAAAGGCTGATGAAAGTCAGTCTGGACTAGTGTGGACATGTCCAACCACAGGAGTCCCTTCGGTACATGGCACGTACTCAAATAATTGCTGAACAAGACTCGAGGATTCTACTCTGGGGACTTCACTTCACACTATCTCGCCAAGAAAAACACAACTAGACTTTGACCCGAAAATAAATTGTATGTCATTTACATCAACGAACATGCTAAGTGTAAATCAATACATACCCTCACAACCAGCGAGGATCACATCATTAACACCATTCTCAGGGATCAGTGGGCTTCAAGGAACAGAAGTATACTCAAATCCACTCAAGCAAAAAGAAGTGTGTTGTAGAATACACAGAAATTCCCACACTGGAAGCAGACCTTGTTCCACCTCGCCAGAGCTGTGCATTCTCTCCCAGATCATTCTCTCTCTCTGTTTTTCTGTGAGCTGGATTTCTCTGCATTAGAGACGCAAGCCTGTGTCAACTAGGCCTTTCAGGACTGCTTTGCTTTCTGCGTCTCTTGTTTCAAATTCTCAGACAAGAATCTAAATGGACGTTGGGCGACCAGTGAACTGGCTGGACTTTGGGCAGGTATCCACCAAGGTTCAATCAGGAAGAGGCGGGAGCTGGTACAAGCAAGGCCTCCCTTGACCCTGCACCGCCTTCAACATGGACAATTGGTAAGGGGAAGCAGTTTCTAGAAAAGGAGGCTGTGGGTAGGACAAGCAACCCCAAAATTAACTACTATGGTCATGAGCTTACACAGTTCTGAGAAGTCATTTTAGTGAAGTTATCTGAAATAAAGACTAAGTTGTCAGTCTCTGTATCTTCATGCATGTGCACCTTGAATATCTGGGCATGCCTGGAATGCTCTATTCCCCAGTACACATAAGATGAATTACTTTTTAAAGCTGTTAATGTGTTTCAGGTGAGTTGGACCTTAAAGGTTAATTGCAGTAGGTGGCTTTAAACTTTCAAATTTTTTTCTTTGAAATAAATCTGTTTATACTCACCATGTTAATTGATATAAATGACACACAACTTAGAGATCTGCTTTTCTGCCAAAGAACAGCTTTGTTTTTCTTATCAGCAGAGCAGCGAGAAATGAGGTGTCCAGAGAAGAACCCCTATGTCTTCTCCAGCAAATACCTGCGTGCCTACCACATGCCAGTTGTCACGCTGGCCTTGGTGTAATGTCACTTCTACCTCACAACCACCCCTCCAAGGAAGGAGTTGCGATCTCCACTGAACTAACAAGGAGTCTTTGGATCAGGGAATTTAATTGACGGATCTGGGAGAGGAAGGAAGATGCAAACATGGTCTCTCACTGCAAGAAGCTTACATTCCCGGTGTCCGCCATCATTTTTGTAAATTCCAGTCTGGAAGTCTGGGGTGAGGTTCTGGGTCCTCCATTTGAACAACCTGAGTAAAGGGGCACGTCCTTAACTCTCATGGCCTCAATGTTGCCAACTGTAAAGTTGGATGATTGCACCTGAGCTGCTACTCATGAGATGGCTGAGTGAAGATGACGTGAAATAAATCTCTGAAAATGGGGAAAGTGCCCCACGCTATTGTGAATACACGTGGGTTTTGGTGTCAGAAAAAAGGGCAATGACATTGCAGTTGGGCGTCCTGGCTTCAGGCTGCTCTCTCACCTACCAGCTGTGTGATGTTAGGTGACACCCTATTATGCCTGTTTTCTCACCTGTAAAATACAGGAAATACCTAAATCATAAGGCTACTTGACAATTCAAGGGAGGACCACATTTAAGACCACTTGTAATTAAATGTGGAGTCTAAATGTAAAATTTTAGTAGTATTAATTCTTTAAAAATACAAATTGAAAAAAAAATCTGAATTAGGATTCACAGAGAATCTTGGAATGCAAATATAACTTTTTAATTCTTCAAAACCTCGAATGGAAAAAATGTATCTGATTTAGGATTCAGAGAGAATCTCAGAATGTGGATAAAATGGAAGCTTGGTTTCTTGGACTAAGGGTAAGTCAGTGGCTTTTCTGCCCAGCTCATGAGCTGTGTCATAGGGAAGTCCCCCACACAGTTCAGGAAGAGGCAGCGTCATGCATGAGAGTTGCTGGCAGCCTGGCGGCTGGAAGGACACGTGGCCTCTACCCAGCCCAAGGCCACACTTCAGGCGAAGAAGCACTAACAAGCTCAAGAGGGTGGCCTCTGTCATTAGAGGGCCTGAGTTTGCGTGCTTTCCACGTGGCTTTATGGAGAAGCTTCACTGAAAGAATCCCTGCACTTAGCACGGTGCCTGGATCAAAGGAAACACCTGATACACATTAGCCATTGATACTGGTTTAGTTCAATAAACATATTGCCAGGCACTGATTTCCAAAGTGATCCCTTGAGGACTCATGCACAGAAAGTGCTGAGGAATTCAACTGTGCACAAGCATGCTCGCAACTTTCTTGGGTTTTGGCCAAGAGTCACAAAGAGAGTCAGACCATGAGTGGAATACTTATTGTAAGGTTGGTGGCAGGCACCCCTCCCTTCCTTAATAAAAAAAAAAAAAAAAAAAAAGAAGCCCCTCCTATTCCTCAATACCTGCCCTAAAACTGCAAAAAAGAAATTCCTTACTCTTCACGACAAAATCTTCCCACCAAAGAAACCCCCATCCCCCAGCCCCAAAAAAACATATATAAACCCACTCAGACTTCTGGGCGGGGCCACTTTTTGGGTCTCTCTCTCTCTCTCCCTCCCTCCCGGGACCGGAAAATCTCGCCCGGGCCCCACTCTTGGACCGTTATCCTCACTCGGGAGCGCTCCAGTAAAGCCTCTTTACTTAGCCCTTTTCAACTCTACTCGTCTTTCTTTCTCTGGCGCCGGCAAATGCAAAAAAACTTCACTTATCTCCTGTAATTTTGCAAATGTAGGCTTCATTCCTGGAAAACCACTTATACCATGTATTTTCATGTATACAACATGCAACTACAGGCATATGCTTTTATAGATATCTATTAAGCATTAAATCCAAATATTTAATATAAAAATAATCTTGGAAATGCTCTTGTGGGAGAATTTCTCAACATGGTCTAGACTGAATGAAGTATCTTAAAATAAGAATGTGCTGAAGGTTAGACAAAAGATGACATCTCTTCCTGGTAAATCTCCTTGAAGCAAGATGAAGCATTTTTTTTCAGTGCTCCCAGGATTTTTAAACTGTATTCACAAATGGGAATCAAGTGTCTTTTTTTTTTTTTTTTTTTTTTTTGAGACAGAGTCTCACTCTGTTGCCCAGGCTAGAGTGAGTGCCGTGGCATCAGCCTAGCTCACAGCAACCTCAAACTCCTGAGCTCGAGCGATCCTCCTGTCTCAGCCTCCCGAGTAGCTGGGACTACAGGCATGCACCACCATGCCCGGCTAATTTTTTCTATATATATTTTTAGCTGTCCATATAATTTCTTTCTACTTTTAGTAGAGATGGGGTCTCGCTCTTGCTCAGGCTGGTCTCGAACTCCTGAGCTCAAACGATCCGCCCACCTCGGCCTCCCAGAGTGCTAGGATTACAGGCGTGAGCCACCGCGCCCGGCCGGGAATCAAGTGTCTTGAAAACTTTTCTTACTTGCTAAAACCACTGATGGTCTGTGAACAGTATATGCTGGAGAAGGACCATCTTCCTTGAAGTCTTCTTCAGTGATCTCTCGTTCCATTCATGGATGTTAAATAATGGCTTTAACTTCTGGATGATTCTAGATCTTTTAAATATTTTTTACTATTGACTCACTTGTCTCAGTTTAAGCTACTTACTCAGTTCACACAGCTGGGTACTTGACATCTTTCTGTCTTCATTTTCTCTATTGTAAAATGGGGATAATTAATAGTAACAAACTCATAGGATAACTTTAGGATAAATTGAGTTATTAAATACAAATTGTCTAGAGCAGTGCTTTGATAATAAATGCTTAATAAGTGTTAGCTATTATCCTTGCATTATTACTATCATTATTGTTATTTTAAATTCTTCAGGGTTTCTTTTCATATCTGAACTTGCTTCCTTCGCACACTTCAAATAGGCCAATGAGCTCTGTTTCTTAAGTAAACAAACAATCCATCCTTTGCTTCTGTGGAAAATATCTTTCTTTGATGTCTTACCAATCTGCTCAAAAGCATTTTAAATAGCAGTGATTTTTTTTTTTTGGTCAAAGTCAATTTGCTTAGTAAAAAGGCATATGAAATTTTCTCCCTCGTGAAACAGCCCATTGCATTTTATCACCAATAGCTGCATTGAAAATTGAAGGAAGTCTTTCTGTGATAAGAAATGTGGGCATATCAGAAGCCACGAGCCCAGAGGTCAGAGGTCAGCGTGCACAGGCCGGCGCAGCTAAGGGGCGCAATGACCGCGGCCTCCCTCTACCCAGAACCACCCGCCCCAGACCCTCGCTGCTCAAAGTGCAGTCAGCGGGCCAGCGGCACCTGGGAATGTGTCGGAAATGCAGACTCTCAGGCCCCTGAGACCGACTGACTCAGAATCTGCATTTTAGCAAGATCTGCAGGTGATACAGATGCACATTAAAGTTTGAGAAGCGCTAATTAAGCAAATTCTTAAAAAATACCAATACCCAGACATCAGTCCCCAAATCAATAAAATCAGATTCTCTGGGGGTAAGGCCTGGGGATTGGTAATTTTTGGAAGCCCTCCTCCCCTCCCCTAAGGAACCGGAATATGCAGCTAGGGTAGAAAAACCGACAGAGGAGGAAAGCCGGACTGGGGATACGACCAGGCATCGACACGGTGAAGAAGGGAAGAACAACCTTCTCAGCAGAAGGAAGGTTATGGGCACATACAGAGAGGGACGGGGGCAGAAGAAAGGTACTTCACTAGTGACAAGAAAACTGAAGAACAGAGAGAGAGTCTAACATCTCAAGGAGGTGGCCACGCAGACATATAAGCTGCGGTCCCCAATCCCTGTTAGGAAACGGGCCACGCATCACCCTGAGCTCCGCACCTCACTCCCCAACCCACCAGACACCCCCCGTCCCCAGTCCTTGGAAAAATTGTCTTCCATGGAACCAGCCCCTGGTGCCAAAGGGATTTAAAAGTCAGTACAGCATGACCTGAAGCTGGCCAGGGACTCAGGGGCGGAGGTGGGATGGGCGTAGGGGAACAGCTGGAAAGTAGGTGACTCACCTAGAGGGAGGACACTCCCTCTAGGTGAGTCGTTTGCATGCTTCGTTCCCAGGGGCTCATGAGCTGCCGAAGGGCCTGCCCATCCTGCATCCTGGTATCCCCGGAGCCTGGCCCGGGTCCTAGCACACCGCAGCTCTAAGCAATGTTTACGGGATGAAGAGGAGGGAAGGACACCTCCAGAAAGAATTCTAGGAAGCCGGCTGTGCAAACCAAACAGCAGTGCCAACCCACCTCAAACTTCCATCAGAGAAAACTCTTCCTGAAGTGCTGACTCCCAGTGAGAGAGTTAGAGCAGCTTCTCAAACTTCAGTACACATCTGATTCATCTGCCTCAGGGATCTTGGTGAAAGGCAGATTCTAACTCAGTTGGGGCGGGGCTAAGAGTCTGCAAGGAGCTACCTAAGAGGAGCCCTGGGACCTGTGGCTCAGACAGGAGCAGGTGGGGTAAGCGTGACACTCCCCCCATGATGGCTGTCTCCATTCCTCTGGCGTATCTTCCTTAAGAGACTAAAAGTCAAGCCTGTGAGCAGATGGGAAGCTGCAGAGATGGCCACGAAAGGAGCAGAGGTGGAAATCAGACCCCTGCATCAAAAATCAAGGGCTCCCCTGGGCTGCAGGGGCTGCGGAAGGAATGAAGCTGCCGGAAACAGGGGTGAGGTGTGTGCCTGAGGCAGGTCTGAGTTCAAGGGGGAGGGTGTGGGGCAGACCTCTGCCCTCAAACAGATTTTCTTGTCTTTCTGCTCCCTGAATTCCTCTCTGTCTGTTGAAAAGGGGATGAGAGCAGCCTTTCTCCTTGTCATTCCTGGAATCCCTAATCTTACAACCTGAGCTGCACCTTGAGAAGTGAATGGGCAGAGGGAGGGAACTCCACGCCAGGGGAAGAGAAGATAAGCACAGAAAGCACAGGCGCAGAGATGAGCGTGAGCTTGGGTGTGCAGTGGGACACGAGGTTACATAAGTCAGGTTCGGGAGGACCTTGAAAACTCAACAGAGGAGTTTCAAAAGTAATGCTATTTTGTCCTCGATATATCCAGGACATGCCCGTGTGGCATTTCTATCTATTTAATAAGCACTAGAACCCCTATGAGTCAGAATTTATTTCAATTTGGTGTTCTGTACAAACCTAACATGTAGTTAGTGATGAAACTAATAAATGGCAATAATAATAACTAATATTGAGCACTGACTGCTCAGCATTTTATTTTTTTCTTTTTTAAGAGACAGGGTCTTGCTATAGTGCTCAGGCTGGTCTCAAACCCCTGGGCTCAAGCAATCCTCCCGCCTTGGCCTTCCAAAGTGCCAGGATTACAGGCGTGAGCCACCACACCTGGCCTGCTAAGCATTTTAAATTCATTATTGCATTTATTCCTCACAACTTTATGAAGCAGGTTCTTCAAGTTGAGCATTCCTAATCCAAAATCTGACACTTTTGGGGGCACCAACATGGCACCACAAATGGAAAATTCCACACCTGGCCTCATGTGACAGGTCACAGTTAAATACACAAAATTATTTAAAATCTAGTATAAAATTATGTTCAGGCTATGTGCGTATAAGGCACATATGAAATATAAAATCAGTGTTTTGTAGTTCTCCTTCTAGAGATCTTTCACTTTCTCAGTTAAGTATATTCCTAGAGTTTTTGTTTTGTTTTGTTGCTTTGCTGTTTGTTTGTTTGTTGCAGCTATCCTAAATGGGAATGAGTTATTTATTTGATTCTTTCCTTGTTCGTTATTGGTGAATCGCAGTGCTACTGACTTGCATACATTGATTTTGTAATCTGGGACTTTACTGAATTCATGGATCAAATTTAGGGGTCTTTTGGAGGAGTCTTTAGGTTTTCTAGCTATAAGATCATTTCATCAACAAACAGGGATAGTTTGACCTCCTCTTTTCCAATTTGAATATCCTTTATTTCTTTTCTATATCTTGCTAGGAGGTTAGGTTATACACGTGTAGATATTTGTCAAAATATATGGTAAATTTAAGTTTTGCATATTTCACTGTAAATAAATTTTACCTCCAAAAAGAACAGGGCCATAAACCAATATTGAAGTCTAATTAATACTACGCAGCTGAAACGTGTAGAGGTAATGGGTACTGATGCATCCCACTTAACTTGGAAGGCATAAAAGGACAGGTTGTTTCCATGTATGGAAAAAGAAGAGTGGATAGATTTATGATAAAGTACAATAAAATGTTAACATTAGAATCTGATGGGTATGTGGATGTTCACTATAAAATTCTTTAAACTTTTATGTATTTTGAAAATTTTTAATAAATTTCTTATGAGCAAATAAATATAATAAAGTAATTAAAATAGTAAAGTAATAAAGCTTATTGGCAAAAGCTTTTAGGAACAGCTAACTTGTGGAAAGAAAAGGAAACGATGGCCTATGTCTGAATGAATCAACAGAGGAGGAAAAGAAGACGATAGAGGAATGAAGGGGGAGAAAGCCCAAAGACAGTGAGAACCCTGGGTTCAGAGGAGATGGATCCTCACTCCTAGGGGAACAAAGCTTGGGAGCAATGAGGAGAAAGAAATCAGAGGAAATTTTATAGGTCTTAATAAAATTACACCCATACAGAAAAAGCACCATTTAGAAATGCATAAAAATAGTAAAATGAAAAACATTAAAGTCACAGCTGGCGTGGCCCTGAGAGAGGAGGAAGTGGATATGATTTTAGTACAAGAAATAAAGATTAATGCCAAGAGAGGACTTTATTGGTCATAAAGGTAGTAGGTTTAAGGGTCTTTCCACCAGTCAATAATAGGGAAAGAGAATCATGTAGAAGCAGAATTTTGTTTAATATACAAAACAAAGATTTTTGAAACAAATAAAATCTCAGTTGCCAGATGTGTATTTATAATGCTACCTATGAATGGGAACCTGGGAAACAAAGTTTGTAACTACCTTCCAAAAGTCATCTTTCCTTTGTGCAAAATATTCCAATTGTGTCTTTAAAAAGGAATATATGTGAGAAGTCATCAAAAATCAACCTATAATAAACAGATCTTTGGACAGAGTTTGGGAAGGCCAATTGAAGAAATGACAAATGGACTACTGGGCTAGTCAAAATTGGACACATTCTTTCCTTTTGTTTACTAATAGTAGATAGTCCGTAAGTATTAAATATTTGTACAGATAGGAGACCTATATAGTTACATACATAACTTTTTAATGATGAATTTGGAAACTTTCTAAGCTTTGGTGTCCTGATATATATTAATAAAGAGGAAATAATTCCACAATGTCTGGTGCACTATAAACCCTCAGTAACAATTTCTGTTGATTTGTGAGGACACATGAATAAAGATCATTTACTTACATTCACATGCCCGGCATATACAGACCAGAAAGAGAAGGCAATTGGTAGTATTTTCTGGATTGCAGGAAAGAAAAGTCAGATATTATGAAACAAAAGGTGTAAGATAAAGTCTTTTTCAACATTCCATAGAAATACATGAAATTCATTCTCAGCATATAAGAAATTTTGCAAAATTTAGAATCTGCTATGTTTTATTAGACAAAGAAGGAAATTTTTTTAATGATAAGAAGAATGATGGAGGGAGGAAAATTCCAAACATTCTTTAGGATTGAAAGAGTTCTGGTACATGTTAAAAGGTACACAATTGATGGGAAGAATGAAGTTAGATGTTTGCTTGCTGGTTGTAAAATGACATGCTCATTGTTAATTCAAGTAATACTGAAAATGTTTAAGGCAAAAATCCTCAATTAGGTTAATTAAACATAGACTTTAAAAATAAGAATAAATATTCTACCACTTGGAGGGTGTTTAATCCATGAGGTACTGGCCACACCAATTAAATCAGATTTCGGGGGTGGGGCCCAAGCACCAGTAGTTGTTGAATCTCCGCAGGTGATTCCAACGGCAGCCACAGCCACGTTTGAGAATCAGAGTTTTAGAGCAGTGGTCCTCCAAGTGTGGTCCTCAAACCAGCAGCACCAGCATCACCTGGGAACTTGCTAAAAATGCAAATTCTTCACCTCCCACCCCAGCCCCACAGAATCAGAAACTCTGACGGTGGGGTCCAGCAATCTGCACTTTAACAAGCCCTCCAGCCAATTCAACGCAGCTTGCAGTTGAGAACCACAGTCTTAGGATAGAAGAAGAGATGGTAAAGGGTGTATTGAACATGGCAACTAAGATTTGTGTGTTATTGTACAGTTTAAGAGTGTCAGTGGTATGGTAAACAAACCTAGTTAAAACACAATTTTATCTTTGACTTTCCCTTTAAAATGTAGGCATAGGCCAGGCACGGTGGCTCACACCTATAATCCTAGCACTCTGGGAAGCCAAGGTGGGAAGATCACTTGAGGTCAGGGGTTCAAGACCAGCCTGAGCAAGAGCAAGACCCCCGTCTCTACTAAAAATAGAAAAAATAAGCTGGGTGTGGTGGCCCATGCCTATAGTCCCAGCTACTCGGGAGGCTGAGGCAGGAGGATCACTTGAACCCAGGAGTTTGAGGTTGCTGTGAGTTATGATAACAAACACTATGGCACTCTAGCCCCAGCAACGGATTGAGACTCTGTCTCAAAAATTAAAAATAAATAAATAAATAAAATGTAGGAGTAAATTTCACCTGTTCCTAGATGAAAACATGGTCACATCCTAAGACTTTTCTGCTCATTCTTAAGCAACATTGCCCAATTCAGAAATTATAAAACACCTGCAAAGATGGAACTTCTCCCCCACCTTTCCAAGCCCCTTGGAGGCAGCATGAAGTCGCTCCCAGGCTGGTGTATGGGGAGTGAAGAGGAAAAGGAGCAAGGAGAGGAAGGAATTTCTTTGTGGCTGATAGCTTCAGCTCTCACAGCCCAGTGGGTGGACATTTAGAGCAACTCCTTCCCCAATGGGCGCTTTCTTGGGCTTCCCGGAGGCTCCCCAGGGGACCGTGCCTTGTCACTGTGGACCTCTGCAGTCCACTCCACACAGACTGTCAGGCCTCCTCGGCTCTCCCCTTACCTTCTCTATGGACAGGGCAGGATAGTCAGCAGCTCCAGCCCATTCCCTGCTCTGATGAAGCCAACTTCCGGTCCCAGGGAAGCCCTCCTGCAACCCTTAGTCCCTGGAGGTGCAGGTGATCTGCACCATTTTAATATCTGCTCCATTTTAACATCCTGTTACAGAAAGAGGTTCTTGCGTGATCCTAAACAACCCGATGAGGTTTAAATTGTGATTGTCGTCATTGTCCAAAGTCACACATATATAATAAAAAGAAGCAAGGCAGAGCTGTGGACTCAGGTCTTCCAACTCCAGACTGTGCTCTTCCAACTACGCCATAAGATGGACAGAACTTCCTGAAAGAGAAACAGGAGGTGGTGAGACAAGGCCTATGGGATCACTTACCAAACCCGAGGTCCAGGGTGAGCTGACAGTCCTCAGGGAACAGAACCAGGAAGACAGTTCTCCACAGACACATTCAAGAACCAGAAAATGTCAATAAAATGGTAAGCTAGTTAAGATTCTCTTAATTGCAAATAATAAAGGCCAACTGAATGCGCTTGAAATAAATGGGTATGTTCACTATCTTGACTGTGGTGATAGTTTTATGGGTTTATTCGTATGTCAAAATGTATCGAGTTATCACTTTAAAATATGTGCTGTTTGCTATATGTCAATTACACCTCAATAAAATTGTCTTTAAAAACTCAAACAGCCAAATCAAACAATCAAATGAGTTACAGTGGAACATCAAAGATACAATACAGGAATGAAGATGCTCTAAGGTAACAGAAATGTGTAAAGTTCAGGGGAGGAATTAGACAGAAGTATTAATACAAAAACACACATTAAAATACAGGATCAGGAGGCAAGTTAAAGGAGAAAGTAAAACATTTGAGGTTTAGCGTTCCTCAGATATTAATATTCAGTGTCTGTGGACATTTTTTTGGCTTTGTTAGGTGGTAGTAAAAGAGTTGTAAATATTTAAATATATAATATGCAACAGACTTTACAGTAAAATTCCTGTAAAGATCAAATGAGATCACATATATATTATCATTTTGAGAGTTATAACTTGGTAGACAAATGTAAGTGGTTATTAATAATAGAAAATGTTAATAGTTATTCCTGATTAATTCAGTGTCCCCAGCAGACACCTTCTCCCTTTCATGTGTAATTGGATATCAGGCACATCTTTCTCATCTACAGGTTAAGAACTTTTTAAAACAGCTGAGACGCAGATACAGATGTACGATGTACCGCTGGCCTCCCCGGCCGGTGTACGCCATGCACCCATCACAGCAAGATTCCTGACCAAGGGGAGTGGGAGCAGGGAGACGTCTGGCACCACGCTGTGTGGAGTTCACTTGACTTGTCTGGCCATCCGTAACAGAGAAAACAAGCTTCCCACACGCGTGTGCAAGGTCAACAGCCGGAGAATTGGGGACAGCTTCAGTCCTTTAGGGAGATGCAGGGTCTGAGTCTTCCCTCTCAGAGTGACCTTTCACAAGGATGGCAGACTGCTCTGCTCAAACACATTTTCCAGAAATCCCCTGAGTTCCGAAGAGGTGATGCTCACCTGAGAGTCACAATTCTCGTCTGGCATCCAGTGGCCAAACTTGGCTTTGGGCGGCAGAGGTGTTAGCAGCATCTGCCCGTGTCCCTAAGTGCCCAGCACATTGTCTGATGCAAATTAGGGATTCCGGAAGTATTCGTGGAAGAAAGGCAGGGACGAAGACAGAAGGGACAAATGAACACCTGCCCTTTTAGGAAGCCAGGGATCCTGCAGAATTGGCCCTATGCAAATATGTACCAGTACTCTGGGCGATTTGGAAGGTTTGCAAGGCATTCTGCACAAATGAGGATTGAGTGCCTTGTGGGAATACGGACAATGACAAGAGTCCACGATTCTCAGGTCACGGACCACAGACCACACCTGACCCGAAGGGATGCAGTCCCATGGCAGACACTGTTGCTGCCAACCCAGTATGCATTCTTCCCTCTTCCTTACTAGGAGAACATCAATCTATTGGGCAATGTGACATTTTATCTCCCTTAGATTCCCTTGCAGGTAGGGAAGTGGCCATGGAACCTAGTTCTGACCAATAAGATGTAAGTGAAGCCTACAGCAGGAGGCTTCCAGGAAAACTTAATTGCTACCTCATATTAAGAAGGAAAGAAGGAAGGAAAGCAGGAAAAGAGGAAAGAAAAGTCTCAATCTTTTTATTAATCTTCTTTCTCTCTTTCTTCCTGCCTGTACCAAAATGTAATTTCTGTAAGTGAAACAGTCATCTTGCAAATGTGTCATGACCACAAAAAACACACTATGGATGGCAAAGCAGGAAGAAAGACGAAGCCTGGGTCCCTCATAGCATTGTGGACACATTGTATCACTGCTAGACTGCCTTCCTCCAGACTTCTTTTTGCATAAGAAAAATAAAATCTCTATTTGGTTCATCACAATCAGATTTCTGTTTTAGACTGTCGGGTGTAATTATGACTGACGAATCAGAAAAGCAACATTGATAAGTGCACACCAGCTCGCCCAGGAACCAATCTGCTGAGAGGGGAATCACAGCAGTGCACTTCCATGGGTGAGCTCCCATGAGTTAAAGTTATTGTTACAAATTATGGTCTCTCAGACTCATACATAACGGAGTAAAAGAAACCAGACAAGGCACTGCCAGACCCTGTTAAGATCAGCCCAAGAAGGTTATCATGGAGTCAGTCATCCTCCTGCCTGAAGACAGGATTCATACGTATCCAGGGGGATGGAGCCACTTGGATACAAGTACAGTGGGAAGATAGTTTTTCCTCAAGAAGACAGAAAGGTAAAGCAAGTATTGGGGCCACCAGTCAGACTGCTGACTGGCACCTACGATTCAGGGCAAAATGATAAGAGACAATGGCAGGAGATGATGTACAATGAGCTAGAACCAGCAACTTCCACATCCCAGCAACAGCTTCCAAGCTAGAGAGAAAACGAGCTGAGAGTGGACACGTGGGACTTGTGGGACTTGTTGCACGTTGATGACAATGGCCCTGATCTGATGTCTGGACAATCAGACAACAAGGAAATATGGCAGACGCTCATGGTTGCCCACCCAACAAGCACTCCCTCAACCCTTCTTCCTTGCTGACACGCCCATCACCCACTGCAGAGGTGAAAATGCCATTCTCCCACTTTCCCAGCTTCCCTTGCAGGTCGGGAATGAGCATGTGACCTAATCTTGGCCTTTGGAACATAAGGGGAGGTCTGTGAGAGGCTTCTGAGAAAGATTTTCCTCCTAAATAATGCATTCTTCTTCACTTGATGAAGAAATGTCACCATGAGGCACCTTGGACTACTGTGGTCAACTCATGACCTTAAGGGGAGACATCATTAAAATGCAGAAGATGGACAAACAGACACCTGGGATGCGCCTGGGTCTTGATGACATGGTGGAGCCACTGCACCAACCCTGGAACCAACTGCCTCCATGCTGCTTCTGAGTAGATAAGTGTCCTTCTGGTTCCCATCAATTCAGCTGACAGCATCCTTGCTGATACAGGAGAGATGGGAGGGGATTCAGTGGGCCCCAAGCCTCTTGGGAGGGAGCAGAGACATACTCTCACCTCTTTTTCCTCCCAGGACTACACATTAAGAGGCCTAGAAAAAGCATGCAGAAATTGGGGGGTGGTATTTTTTTATTGATGCATAATAAATGTACATAGTTTTGGGTACATGTGATAATCTAATACATTCATATAATTTTCAAAGATCAAATCAGTGTACTTGAGATATCCATCACTTTAAACATTTGTCTTTTCTTTATGCTAGAACCAGTCCAATTCT
The DNA here is from genome assembly GCF_041146395.1 of Eulemur rufifrons. Classification (NCBI taxonomy): domain Eukaryota; kingdom Metazoa; phylum Chordata; class Mammalia; order Primates; family Lemuridae; genus Eulemur; species Eulemur rufifrons. Next base: position 18,976,817 of record NC_090987.1, read on the forward strand.
TCTAGCTATTTTGAAATACATAATAGATTATTATAAACTAGAAATTGGGGTTCTTTATAATTCGCTATCACGGCTCCATCTGTCATCTTGAAGTACCTGATCTACAGCTGTCCAGAATCCAGGCGGTATGAGAAGGAAAACTCCACGTAGCAGGCTCAGTCATTAGAGAACAGTCACTCAGTTGAGGGTCAGTGTTCAAGGATCCCAAGATGCTTTCCATGTGAACAGTAGGGAGAGAAGGGGCAGTGGTTTCTCTGCATTAAATGTAGATAGCAAACCTTGATAGAAGAATTGGCACACATGTGAGAAATAATACTCCAGGTATAGACTATACACGTGGGGGGAAGACAGGGTGGAAAGAAACAAATGTTTTTTTCAGTATGTACCATTAGCAGCACATTATGTATAAACATTAGCTTATTTCTTTTTAGTTTTCACAAAAATCCTATAAAGAAAATTTATGCATTCTTTTTGCAGATTAAGAAACTGAGGCAGTAAGAGGTTAGGTATCATATCCAAAGTCACATTGCCAATTTGGTTTAATTCCAAAATCAAGGATCTTTCCATCCTATCACATTACCTCTGTGTGTGTATATGTGTGTGTGTGTGTGTGTGTGAGAGAGAGAGAGAGAGAGAGAAAATCTAAGTACCCTTAAAGGAATAATAGCCAACAGCAAAGTTATTTTCATTCTCAGCCATGGCTGAGTTACCTGAAGTGCCAGATGGCCCTCCAGATAAATAAGGTGTTGGAGTGACATTTCAGATTGCTGCGGGGAAAGGGGAAGTGCTGGATGTCTGCAAGATCACAGACTCACTGAAGGTAGCTCTCTGGTCTCTGACCCCAAGCCCAGCCCAGGGGAGTTCAACAGCCACTTTCTAGATTGAAAATGGAGTTGACACCGAGACTGCAGCTAAGCCCTGAGTTAGATTACATTTGGGTTGGCAGGTGAATATAGTTTAGCTCTCAGGGCTTTCTCCATCTGTCAATCATCAGCAAACATATTTTTTTGAGTCACTAGTTTAAAGCAGGCTTCTCTGGTGTCAGGAAAACAACAAAGCTTCTTAAACCTCTCACAGGTGCACCAGGGGCTTTCTGGACATCAGGACAAGACAAAGGAGAGCAGCAAAGTGACTCTGCCGTGCAAAGGACGGGACCTCCTCTGACCTCTGGAGAGCTGAGCTGGACACCAAGCAAGCGCAACTTCCAGGCTGTCTGGAGCGAATGTTCCCGCTGCCAATATTCCCTCCAGGGGGGCTACCTGTGAGGGAACGAGGTGAGGGGCAGCTGCCTTCCCTCCTGGGCCCCCAGGACTCTCAGCCCCTCACACAGGTTTCCATGTTTTTCCTTCCAAGTGTCTGGGGAACCATCCCCAAGCAATAAGGCAAGTTCGAGAACTGTGGAAAACGTTCCCTCTCAGTCTCGCTGCCCGGTGGAGCACGGCAGGAGGGCCCGGGGCTGCCACAGGGCTGACTCCGGAGAGCTGAGGAGGGGCCTGCAGGACCCGTCTCCCTTCTTGGGCCTCCCCTCTGCAGCTCACTCACAGTGACACTGCTCCCAGGCTGCTCTCTCACAGGGCGAATTCCCAGGTCACATACCTCAGCGCGATTCTCAGCGCTGTCCCCATCACACATGGAGGGAGGCCAGTCAGCGCAGAGACCTGTAATGCATGCCAAGGACAGACCGGATTCTGACAAGACCCCAAGTAGGACAGCCAGCTTTCTTTGTCCCAGGCCTGGCAGTTAGAAGAACATTTATAAGTGTGTGAGCGGCCGGGCGCAGTGGCTCATGCCTGTAATCCTAGCACTCTGGGAGGCCAAGGCGGGAGGATTGCTCGAGGTCAGGAGTTCAAGACCAGCCTGAGCAAGAGCAAGACCCCGTCTCTACTAAAAAAAAATAGAAAGACATTATCTAGACCGCTAAAAATATATATCGAAAAAAATTAGCCGAGCATGGTGGCACATGCCTGCAGTCCCAGCTACTCGGGAGGCTGAGGCAGAAGGATCGCTTAAGCCCAGGAGTTTGAGGTTGCTGTAAGCTTGACGCCATGGCACTCTAGCCAGGGCAACAGAGTGACACTTTGTATCTAAAAAAAAATAAAATAAAATAAATAAAAATATAAGTGTGAGAGTAATTTAACTATAAAGGGTACGTACATCAGCGAGAATGGTTTGCTACGCCGGGTGGATCATAAAAGCAGTAGGGTGGATACAATGCTCAACAGGCCAGCAGCCTCCCAGGCAAGAAGCGGGTCAGAGTGCAAGTGACTTTGAGTTATTTTATTATATAGGTATCTCTGAATCTGTTCTGATGAAGAAAAAGCAAATTATTTATAAGCCAAATTTAACTGTTATGTGAACTAAATTAATCGTAATACCTCTCACGCCTCTAGTAAGAACCACTTTAGAGGAGGGAATTCTTCAAATAGGCATCTTCTAAGCTTCCTACAAACCCATAACAAGAAGGAGAGAGCTGGTCCCTAAAGCTGCCTTAATGGAACTCATGTTGTAGGGAAGGGGAAAAATATTTGTCCTCTTCCTGTCTTGAGTTCTCCAGGTAGGGCCCTGCAAATTAGGCTAACAAAAGACAGATAAACAAGAGAAAAACAAACAAAACTTTATTCATGGGTGCATCATGCATAAACATGGCAGTAACCAGCCACCAGTAAATCAGTGGGTGGTTAGAACTTGGGCTTGTAGACTATCTTAATAAAAGAACAATAAATTGTTAGAGAAGTGAGAGGACAAAGAAAAAGGACTTTGAGCTTCTAGAGGCAGCAAATTGTGGGAAGGCAAATATATGAGGAAACTAATGGAAGATAAAGGCTAGTTAGTGAGGGCTGATATGAGTCTAGGATTGTCTCTGATGATTAACTTCTGTCCTCCCTGGTGGGAAGGGGAGGAGAAACACCTTTACAAATTTATGTCCTGCTTTTAGGGGAGACAGAGCTTTTCTTGTATCTGTTTCTTCTCAGTTGCCTTCAGGTCAAAATAATCCTCATGCTGAAGTGGTGAATTTGGGGGTGGCATCTTTTGGGGTGGCAGACATTGCTACCCTTCAATGTCAACTCAAGTTCTGTCCATCCTCACAGGCAGCCTTCCCCTGACCTCCCCTCTGCTCAGTACGGAGGGAGTTCTGCAGAGGGAATTTCAAAAGAAGCGTGTCTGCCCTCGATGAACCTGGAGTTCCTTTTGTGATGACAAAACTTTCAAACGGAAAAGGGTAAAAGAATGATTAAAGGTGGTGCCCTATGTCCCTATGGAGAGAATAGAGTATCTGCCTAGCCTCCTCCCGTGAAGCATCTCAGACATCTGCCCTCAGCATCAGCCTCCACGGAGGCCTAGAGTTGACTCACCGTCCACAACAGGCCATTCCCTTTTCTCTCTCGTGCTGTCCCCTCGGCATGGCAAGTTCCCTCAAGTCCTCTCCCTACAGAACCCACCTCTTCTTTTGTGAATGGCAAGTCCTTGACCACTTCCAGCCTCCAGAACTGTGAGAACTAAATATTTCTTGTTTCAGTCACCCAGTTTATATTACTAGTTTGCTGTTATAGCAGCCACTGTCTAAGGAGGAGGAGTAGGAGATGAAGTCAGGCAGGAAGGCTGAGGCCAAACCTTGGAGGCCTGAACGCTGGGCCAAGGAACAGGGAGTTTTATCGATAGCATCTGAGCAAGGAAGACATAGTCATAAGTATTCAGATATAAATTGTCCATAACTATGTTCATTTAGAGATTAGACGGCTAACCAAGAAAGACAAGAAAAGAGGTAAATCACCTACCATGCCTGAGAAAAAATAACATCAGCCCTTGCCATTGACATGAACAGACGTTGTTCGTCTGTTTCATGCAACATAATGGCTGTGCGTATTGTCCCACACGTGACATTTTGATGGGGGATGGTGTTCACTTACAACCCAGAAAACTTTCTTTGTGCTCCATCTTCACAGTTTGTTGGTCTGGGTCATTCTGTGAGCCAGTCTCCAAGATTTTCAGGCAGAAGAACGCACACATGGCCTTCTGAGCCCAGATCCATAAATGGACCCGGGCAGCTTCTGATCCCACCATCCCTACCCCTTGATTTCAACCCTGTAGGTGAATCAAACCAAAGCCCCTCTCTTTTCTCCTCTCCCTTTCTCTCAAGATCCTCCTCCCAGCCCAGGAAAGGTCCTTATTGCCCTCCTGTATGATGAGAAATTGCCCTTACACAATGTCCTACCTAGTCCCCTCTCCTATTGCTAATGTGAATAAACTCTAAACTCTAGTCCTCCAGCTTGGCTTCCATGGAACCCATAAATCTACTTCCCTCAAAGAAGCTGGCTCGCTACGTAAAAATCTTGCAAGTGAAGATCCCAGCTGTTGTCTCTGAAATGCACTTGAGACCCTATCTGAGAAATTGAGTACTGAAATTGTTCTCTATTCTTCAGCTAAATTCTGCAAAGCCCCCTGTGTAGTAAAAGATTTAACTTTGCCCAAAGAGAGATCTGGCCTTTGCCCTTGGCCCCCAGGAGGTCATCTCTAAGCCTTTGGAATGTCCTGCCTGATAAGAGTGTCCTTATTTACTGAAGGTCTTTGGGCTACACCAGAAAGTCCAACAATGATTTATGGGGCGAACTTTGAGTCCTACGATATCAGTTCAACCTCTGGCGGAGGTGGAACCTGAGGTCAGCCAATGTGGGCAGTCGACATGGAAGCCCACTAAAAACTCCGAACACCCAGGCGTGGGTGAGCTCCCTGCTGGCGTGCTCCATACAGATTACCACACATCTTTGCTGGAAGAGCAATGATGTCTATGACACAGGGAGAAGATGGCTGAACGCTCCACACTTGGAATTTTTCTGGACTCAGCCCCACATGTTTCTTCCCTTTGCTGATTTTAACCTGGGTCCCTTCCCTGTACTAACCCATAAGCATGAGTATAACAGCTTTCAGTGAGTTCTCAGAATCCTCCTATCAAGTTATCAGACCTGAGGATGGTCTTGGGAACCTCCTGAACTTGGCATTGATATCAGAACTGAGGATGGCCTTAGAGAATATTTGTCTCACTCTTCACCTCCCCACAGTAGATGCCTCAGCCTCAATGGGAAGAGAGGATTGCAGAGCAACAAAACTTACCTGCAGTGAGAATTATTATACCAGATAATATTCTATAATAGCATCCCATTACACACATATAAAAAGAAAACTAACAGTGCATACAAGGTAAATGCTAATAGCAAGGTGCAGGTTCTGAGTGGTACCAAATTCAGAAGAAAGAACAACAACTGTGGGCAGAAGTGAACAGGGAAGACTTCCTGGAGGAAGTGGCACGTAAGCTGGGATTTTGAGAATGTAGAGGAATCAGGCAGGCAGAGGGAAGAAGAGCGTTCCAAGCAGAAAGGCGTGGTTTATACCGGCTTGCAAAACTGGCCTATCATTTAGAAGTCTAGGAAGGAAAGGCTACAACAGGAAATTAGGGTACTATTCATTAGCCTTGAAAGCTCCTTGATATTAATTCTCTCCCTGGGCTTCCTCATTAGCCAATCACTGTAAACATCTTTTCAAAATACCAAGAACCACCTTGTTAATTCGGAACACAAAAGCAAGGTTTCTATTTTTGATTCTTCTTTCATCTTTCCCACAACCCATGGTAAATATATATCTGAAAGAGTAAATTGGCCATAAGAAAAATGGTGTTGGTGAAGACCCAGGGTCTTTGTATTTGCAAGAAAGCCTTGGTAGTCAACAAGGCTGCTGCACTGCCCAACTACAGCCACTCCAGAGGATGCAAGCAAACAGTGCCCCCTAGAGGTGTGTGGAGCGGCTGCCCTGTGGGTAAGGAAAAGCTTTAAGGCTGCAAGCCTCGCATAAAATCACCAACTCTGATAGGAGGAATTACAAAGCATGGGCTCCCCTACTGAAGGCCATGACAATTAAGGCTAAGGAACCCCCCTGCCCATGCACGCGCGTGCGCGCGCGCGCACACACACACACACACACACACACGAGATAACAGTGGGAACTATTACCTAATGCAACTTTATGGAGACACAGGCACCAACGATAGCAGAGACCTGTTGCTTAGAGGAGATAATACAAGGCCAGAGGTTGAGAGCAAGGAGGGTCATAGCTGCTGTCCAGTTCAGTGTGCGGCAGGAGCCACCCTCAATCCGGGGCCTCAGCTCTTGGTGGCACAAGAATTCAGAAGCAATAAGCCTTCTAGAATGCTTGAAATACTTCCCAGTATTCTCACCCCACCTGGATATCTGGCCTTTCATCCACCTCTTTCCTCCAAAACACTATAGCAAATACAGGAAGTATAATTTTTCTCTTCTATTTCTGTTCTCTCTAGTTTCTATTCTATTTCCTGTTCTTTTTCTATCTAATTCTATTTATTGCTATTCTATTATTTTCTATTCAAAACAATATAGAAAATAGAATTTCACTTTTCAACATGGCTTGTAACTTTTTTAGGGAGATCATGAACCTCCTGAGAATTTGACAAAAGTCCTGAACACTTACCCGAGCAACGTATACACACACACACACACACACACACACACGTCCGCATGCGGGCACACAGTTTTGTGCAAAACTCCAGACACTCAGAAGCCCATCCCTGAAACCCTCTGCCTCACAGAACCAAAAGGTTCTCCTGCTTTTCAGTGTCCCTTCCTTATTTCCCCTGACAGGAGCTTTTGAGTGTTAGCTATGCCATAGTGTCAGCGTGGTAATTCACTTTAAAAAAAGACTTTGGGGACTGGATGTGGTGGCTCATGTCTATAATCTCAGCACTTTGGAAGGCCGAGGAGGGAGGATTGCTTGAAGTCAGGAGTTCGAGACCAGCCTGAACAAGAGCGAGACCTCATCTCTACAAAAAATAGAAAAATTAGCCTCACTACCTCCAGTCTTCCTACATGAGATAACAAATTTCTTTTTGTTTAAAAAATATTCAGTGGGCTCTTCTGTCACTTATAGTCAATACCAAGAAGAAAGTACCAGAAAGGTAACACAATTCGTTTGTCCCCTCACTCATGGTGGGACATTGGGAAAATCATTTGATCGTTCCCCCACTGTTCAAGGTGGAAGTGGATTAACTGATATCAAAGGACCCTTCCTATGACTTTTAACAGATTTGCTATCACCCCAGCGGGAGATTTGGTGTAATCATGCAATTTGCTTATCTAAGCTAGTCTTTTGGGGCTAAATCAATAAGAGATTTATTCCTGTTAGATTTAGGTAGTTTCTCTTCCTGCCATTGAATTTCCTTGAAACCGCTCTGAGGATTGATCTGCCTTAGGAGGCTTGAGATGACAGGTATGGCTACCTCATGTCAGAGTGTAGGTCGTGTTATTAAGAGGCCTGCCACGGAAGTGACAGAGGCCTCCTCTCCACAAGAAACCTCAGAACTTGTGTGAGTTAGAGCCCTTTGTCTCCCTGTTGGGAAAGTTCTCACACCTAAACTGTTGAAGCCTATAGAAAGTAGAGTACTGGAAACATATGTTTGGAGAGATCTGTTTATGGGTTAGGCAAGAGTAAAGTAGTTAAAAGATGTAGGCCTTAAAGGAAATGGTCTTTTATTGCTAGAACAAACTAATCTGGCCAACTTAACCCTAAATCATTGTTGTTTTTCAGTGAGAAATAAAGTCACTTAGTAGTGATTGCCTTTGGTTATTGTTATTATGAACCATATTCTTTGATTTTTACCTCTCAAGGAGGTGAGACTTGGAAATTTTCCAAATTAAATATTGATTTTCAGAAAATGGTGTCTCCATGGAACATTGGCCAAGGTCACTGAAATTCTGTAGGACGATACTTGATCGAGAACACCGTTTAAGAAATGAGATTGATCAAACAATTGCAGTATTGTAAATGTTTTGTGGTTAACAAGCATAGTGTATAGACAAATTTTGCTAAGAAATTCTCCCAGCAAACCAACAGCTCTGGACATACGGGTTGATTCTTGCAGTCTAGGACATGGGTGTGGATTAAGAGTTTTTATTAATCAGCGAATCCTCAGAATTTCCATAACCTTCCCTTGCTAGAGGGAACTTTGGGTAGATGTTTAATGTCTTTTTAAGCTTCCTCCTCCCCACCTTCCCCCCACCCTCTGACTTCACCATAAAAGCAAAAGGACAACTAATTGCCTTTGTCATGGCTGGAGTCTGAAGGAATGAAGATGGTTCTCAGTTTCATGGTAGGACCCGGCTCCTTTGGAAATACCTAAAGAATTCCATTTTAAAAAATCCTGCAGTTGGGCTACTCTAATTCTATATGGCCTTGAAAGCTGAGTCCTATTGTCTTTGTTTACTTGTCTGTCTCTTCCACTTCTCCGAGTTACTCGAGAAGGGAAACCATCTTTTATTTCTATGCCTAGAAGCATTTGATCATAAAGGAGAATCAATAGATTTTTTTAAATAAATGAATAAGTGTCTGAATAAATTAAAGAATTAAAAAACAGATCAGTTTCTTTTATAGGGATATCTGCTGTTTTCTTGTGTCCAGCATTTTCTCCTTATTTCAGTAGTAGGAGCCTCCTTTCTGCCTTCCACGTGGTTCTGGTGGGGCTGCAAGACATAGTACCCCTCACTACCACGGGGTGGCCAACCATGCAGTGGGGTAATCACAGTATTCCTTACCCACCACCAGTATTCCTTACCACTCAATTCTCTGGTATTTGGGTACTGGGAGAAAAAGATATTGTCTCATACTACTGAGGCAACTAAATTATACATCCCTGGGAATGCCAGCGGTCACCTTTTCTTCCACATGGAAGTAGCCTATCCATAGTAGAAAAAAAAAAAACGTGGACAACACAGAGAAAATCAAAGGGGTGCGTGGAAGGAGATGAGAATAAGAAAGAGAGAAAGAATGAGATGGAAAGAGACCCGCTGATATTCCCTGTAACCCTGATCCTGTCATCCATACCCTCTCATCCATCCCACGTTTTGCCTCCTGTTTGTCCCCTTAGAGTAGTTTGTGTCAGAGTCCTGACTAACAGACTCCCAAGAATTACACTTTCTCTTTACCAAAGTAACAGAAGCTTCTCTCTAAAAGAGACAGAGTATAACACAAAGCTAACATGGGCTGGTTCCACCCTGAGTCACAGCAGAGAACAATGAGTGCCTAGCACAGTTCTTAGCTTCCATTCAGTAGATGTCTGGGGGACTCACAACTCCTTTCCACCATGGCGACAGACCAAAGTCGCCTTTCACACAACTCTGAGCTGCAGCAGGATCACACAACTGCCAGCCAGTGGTTCTACCTCTAAACACCGTAGTCTGTGTCTATGTAGCAATGTTTCAGCACTTGTTTGGATTTCTTTTTACCCTTAAATTTTTCTTATGACTTGATTAAGACAAAGTTCTAATCCTAGTGTAAAGCAGATTAGATTTCACAAAGAATATAATCCGAAGATGGACATTGTTAGGTGTGCTTGAAATGGTGTGAATCAGAGAAAGTCTGTATGTTCCATTGGGGGGAAAAAGAACAAAATTAAAGGGCATCCATCCGACATTCCACAAATCCTGAGCGGGCCACTGCAGTAGCAGGAAAGACACAGGTGAGTAAAAGCAGACGGTCCCTGCCTCATGTCATTTGCAGTCTAGTGCGAGAGACAAATATTATTGAAAAAAATCACACTGTGGCAAATGCTGCCAAAGAAAGGCCCATGGTGGCTGCAGTACGGATAACAAGGACACTTGACCACCTTCAGAAGGTCTGGGACAGCTTCCTGAAAGAGTGGAGCTCGGCCTGAGATCTGAGAATGATTAGGGACGAACTGCTAATAGGTGGAGAAGGGGTGCACAGGGAAGCAGATGCCATTAAATACCAGTGCCCTGCCCATGTCCCCTGTTACACATTCCTGGGTGGCACAATGGCTTCTTACTGCAAACACCTGTGACTTTCTGCCCAAGTGCTTTTCTGGCCATAGGAGTGGCCTCAGCTCATGCACAGGACAGGCCAGAAGTAGGAAGTTGACAATCCCGGGAGCTGCCCTCAACCAGTCAATAGGAATTTGCATACAAATACCCCAACTTCCTCCCCCTTGGGCTAGACAACTCTGAGGCTTGTTCTACACCGTCTTCCAGCAGCTCCGGAGAATCCGAGCCTCACGCACCCTCACCAGGACCTGCTCATTACTGCACCCTGCCTGGGCTTCCCATCTTTCCTGACTCCTCTCACTTCTCCCACTCCCTTACCAGTGCTTTCTGGATCACCTCTTCAATAAAGTACACAAATTGAAACCCTCATCTCAAAATCGGCTTCTGGGAAAACCCAACCTGAGACAAAAAGGTAGGAATGAGGGTGGAGAGAGCATTCAGGCAGGAGGAAAAGTATGTGCAAAGGCACTGTGGTAGGAAGGAGTGTGGAGAGTTCAAGGGACTCAGAGAGAGGTGGCTACTGCCACTGGAGTGGAAAAAATGAGGACAAGGTGGGAGAAGATGAATCTGGAGAGGTAGGTGGAGGGGAGGGAGACAGGAGGCAGGTCAGATGGGCCAGGCCGAGTTTTGCCATCACCCTTAGCAGGGTAAGAAGCCACTGGGGACTGATGTCATCTAACTTGTGTTTGGGGACAATGGTTCATGTTTCAATAGGAAGAACAGAGTGGAGAGGACTAGGTAAATGGGTTTAAGCACAGATCACTGTGGTCCAGGATGAGGTGACAGAAACTTGGGCTGCAGTTATTGACAGAGGCCGGGTTAAGGGGTGGATTTGGAGAATATTTCCAAAGCAGCATTGGCAGGACTGAGAGGCGAATTAGACGAGAGAGATGAGAGAGGGGAAATTATCAAAGCTAACACCTGGCTTCTGGCTTTCATGTTTGAATAGTTGGTATGTTTCTAACGTAAAAGAAATGTGAAAAATAAATCATTAATGACTGTGTCTTCAAGGCAAGATACATATTAGAGATGATATGTTTTTGTAGGGACTAAAACCTACATAAGCAGGTATGCCTGTTATTGCACTTTTACACATCAAACTTCTGTGCAAGGCGGGGACAGTTGAGATAGGAAAGCAGAAGGAACAAAATCTAACAGCAGCTAAAAACTTAACATCTTCTTATTTTAACACTGAACTACAGTACCCACCCCGCCAGCTTACATAACTGGGACTCAAAACATGAGGTGGAAACAGTCTGGCAGCAAAGGCCCAGGCTGATGAAATGTCTTTCTCCTTCAAACCAGCCTGCTGCCACCCAGAATTTAAACCCTGTTAAAATGTATATGTCACCAAAACAAAAAAGAAAAAATGTATATGTCTCTTAAACTTGTCCCAGATTATGAGACAGGGAAGGAAGAGGTCAGAGGTTGAAAGTTTGGGAAGGAGAAACTATGAAAGGAAAAGGAAGGAATAAAATAAACTCTTTACAGTTTCATCTTAGACCCAAGCTCATGAGAGCGTGAAGGGGAAAAGGGATGGAAGGAGTCGTGGCCTTTCAGAGATGGTAGAATATTTAGAAATCAACTAGTTCAGGATTCCTCAATCTCAGCACTGTTGAGATTTGGGCCAGGAAATTCTTGGGGGCAGGGGGGACTGTCCTGTGCTCTGCAGGATATTTAGCAGGACCCTGACCTCTCCGCACTAGATGCTAGCGGCACCCTCCCCCACTAGGACAACCAAAAATGTGTTCAGACGTTGCCTAATGTCCGCTGGAGGGCAAAATTGCCTTCGCTGAGAACCATTCAACTGGTCTCATCCCTCCATTCTGCAGAAGAGGAAACTGAGGCCCATCATGGGAAGGACTTGCCCCAGGCTGCACAGAGTCAAGACAAGAGTCTAGATCATCCCAATATAGTAGGATCTTTCTGTCAAAAAAAAAAAAAAAAAAATCATGTTTGCAGACAGACTCCTGTTTTGTATAAGCCTAATTCCAATTAAAAAAATAGTAAAAGAATAAACAAGCAATATTGGAAACACATTGAAAGGTAAAGAGAGGCATCCGTAGGTGTGAATAGACACGAGGCCAATCCGCCCAGAGAATTTTTGTCCTGGTTCGGGCCCCATGAATGACCAGCGAGCGCGGCAATGGGTGTTGAGACAAATTGTGTGAGTTTCAATTTTGTTTGTATCAAACTCAGAAAAATTCTAGTTTAGACCATTTAGGTTAAGGAATATTACTCATCCTTTAAAAAGAAAGAAATCTTGTCATATGTTACAACATGGATGAACCTTGAGGGCATCATGCTGAGTGAAATAAGCCCATCGTAGAAGGACAAATACTACATGATTCCACTTACATGAGGTACCTACAGTAGTCAAACTCATAATAGAATGGTGGTTGCCAGGGGCCGGGAGGACGGGGACATGGGGAGTCACTGTGCAATGGGTATAAAGTTTCAGTCATGCAAGATAAAAAAAGCCCGAGAGATCTGCTCTACAACAATGCGTCCAGAGTTGACAATGCTATAGTGTGCACTTCAAATTTTGTTAGTAGGGTAGATTTCATGTTATTTTTTTAACCATCAAAAAAAAAAAAAAAAGGAGAGAGAGCACAAGTCAAGGACTGTTACTATTCTATCTCCCTGTTTCCTGCAGAGTCAACTCCTATCTGGAAACATTTCCAGCGTTTGATTGATGACAACCTGGGAAATGCTGGTCCCAAATCCCCGTCCTCATTTATAAAGCTCAAGGAACCCCAGAGGCAGAATATGAAAACGACTTTTAAATCCAGTGTTAATTATCACCAAAGGCCCATATTTTCAAGTACAACTGCAAATCTCACTTTTTTGTATAAAGCAGGTTTTTATAAACATCATAGAATGTTAACGCCTAGAGACTGTGTTGGGCAAATCCTTCTTAGAGATAAGGGCCTGAAGACTCCAGAAGTTGTGATTTGCCCAAAGCCATCCAGCCAGTTAGTGATAAAATCCTGCATGAGAATCTGGGCTCCTGAACTCCAGTCCACGGCTTCCTAGGCTTCCACCAAACTGCTTTCCTGCTACTCCAACGACCCCAACTCCCCACCCCCATTGATGGGAATTACTGAAATGTTATTACCATCATCACAGTGAGAAATGCAAGACCTAGATTAAAAAAAAAAAAAACCATAGAGCAATGTCAAAGAAGAGGGATGTGATGAAAAATAAGTAAAAACTGCAAAATAAAAAAAAAATTCAAAGGATAGAGAAGAAAAAATACCAAAGAAAGAAACAGGCCCAAAAAAGATGTTCACAAAGATAAGCTTCCAGTTATTCTTGGTGCCCTGGGCAGTGTTTGAACTGCTGCCAAAATTGCTTTTGACCTAAATGGAGAATAAAAACTATTTTCTTTATCTACCGAGAGTAAAATCGAATTTCGTGTTAGGAAGCATTGGTGTGGATGAGGTGAGTTAACATATTAGGGAATAGAGTGTTATTAGCCAAATCTAGCATACGTGGGGCACTCAAGAAATGTTTGCTGTTAAAAAGAGTATCTAGATTTTGCAAATTTTTATCGGGGCAACACTGAACATGGAGTTCACTATGTTAATCTGTCTTCTAAATAAACCTCCTTATCACCCTCCATCTCCCCTACATGTATGTACACACATGCACTCCTAGTTTCCTTTAGCTTTGTTCTTCTACGCACACACACCCCAACTCTTTTTTATTTTTAATTTTTATGAATATATAACAGTTGTGCACATTTATGGGGTACATGTGATATTTTGATATAAGCACACAAAGTGTAATAATCAAATCTGGGTAATGGGATATTCATCACCTGAAATGTTTAACATTTCTTTGTGTTAGAAACATTCCAGATCTACTCTTCTACCTATTTTGAAATATACAATAAATTATTGTTTAACTATAGTTGCCCTATTGTAATTTTTTTAATTTTTTAATTTTTAATTTTTATGGATACATAATAGTTGTGCCTATTTATGGGATCAACTCTTAACCTCCCCTTTCTCTCTATCATTCCCCTTCATACACCACCCACATTGAAGTAAACTGTAGAAAAACCCTGTTTCCACTCCCACCTCTATTTCTTTCATGGGTATATGTATGCGTTATGGTGCTCTTGACTACAAGGAAATGCAAATTCAAATAAAATTAGCTTTGAACAATAGCTACATTTATTATTCTGCATAACAAGAAGTCCTGAGATAGCACCACCAAGCACAGAAAGCATTTGTTGGCTTGGGTTGTCCTGCTGCAGAGTACTGGAGAGGATTAAAAACATACATAAACTGTGGTCCTGGAAGCTTATAGTCCAGCAGGGAGACACACATTCACAACGCAGAAACAAGGCAGTGTAACACACACACAGAGTGACCAGCCGGTGCAGAGGTACATACTCCTGCAAGTGCTGGAAGGAAGGGGCACTCTGTGGCTGGAATGCACAAGGATTAACTCACAGGGGACGTGAACGTGGGAGAGGTTTCCAAGAATGGGAAGGAGTCCAATCGGTGGAGATGTTGCCATGAAGCAGCATTCAAGGTGGAGGAAACTGTTGGAAGTAGAAGGGAAAGTTGATTTTCTGAAGCATGCAAGTAAACTGGTTTGATTGAAGAGTTTGTTCCTTCAGGCACAGAGAGAGGTGAGAGGTGTAATGCCCACCTCCAACCGTGAAGACCAGGGTCGAAACAAGTGGGAGTCCCTAACTAGGGTGGAATTGGGACCTCAAGGGGTCCCAGGAGGCCCCACTGAGTGGGAAAGCAGAATATCTGCCCTAGAGGAAGCTGAAGTCCCTAAGGGGAGACCCAGACTGTGTCAAGTCTGAACTGCCAGGTAAAAAGAAAACGGAGAACAAGAAGGGAAGTCCTTGCCTGGAAGAGTCTAGAATTAGACAGAATGAGTTGTGGGTGTGGTCAAGTGATCAGTTCAAAGGCTCTGGGGTGCTCCTCTCCCGGAGGGCCCACAAAAGGCAGGCATGAGGAGCCAGTGCAGGAGGAGGTGGGAAACTTGAGCTTTTCTATAATTTTAACTCTCATCTCCGTTTCCTGAGGAGTCGGCCAAGGGAGGGAGCTGGGCCTGATTTGATCAAAGAGCAGCTATGATAGCAGTCAGAACATAAGTAACGGAAAACCTAAGTCATTGTGAATGTGCAAGTTTATTATTTGGTAATTGGTTATTAAATAGATTATTACATAATTTCTCTATATCATATATACCAATAAGTCCAGACGGGGGAAGTTCCAGGGCTGGTTGAGTTGTCCAGCAGTGCCTGGCCTGTGGGTCAGCTTCTCGGTGATTCTTTGGACTTCCCCCTCAGGACTGTAAGACGTCCACAACAGCGTCAGTTGCCGCGCACTCATGCCCTGTCCTCCAGAACAGAAGGAAGATGGAAGAGCCTCTCTGTGTTAGAAGGAGGAAGAACTCTGCCGCAGCTACCTTTTGTCCCCACTGTAGGCTTCCACGGGCACCGTCCTGTTGGCCGGTGCTGGCCCACACACCTGCTCTCCATGCCCAGTCGAGCTGTGAAAGTGAGTATTCGGTGCTGGCAACCTCTCCAATGGGTGGTGGGCTCCACTAGACAGACAGGGAAGGTCAGGAATGAGCATGAGCAAGCACAGTGCCCGTCACAGCCATGGCAGGAGAGGGCTGGGAGATGGCGTCAGAGTGCAAGCTAAGGCTGGAACACAAAACACCTGCAGTGCCTTGCTGCAGAGTTTGGAATTTATTTTAAAAACTTGAGAAACCAGCATAAGTTTCTGTGGTGAGAAGGCAGATCCTGATGAGCGCTGAATTTTAGAAAAATTACTCTGGAGGTGGGAGAAGATTAGAAAGGGACTGGACAGGGCAGGTTGGGGCAAGGAATTGGGGTGATTGGGACACTTTGGGACTTCTTCGGGCATCAGTAGGCTATCCCACACCCTAGGAGCATTTTGCTAGATTTTTCAGCTATAACTAGTGTGCACATCCTTGGCAAAGAGTTGGGAAACCAGACTCTAGGCCCAGCTTTGCCATTAACCGGCTATTGCATAGGAGGCCATTGCCCTTCCCTGAGCCTCAGTTTCCTCACCTCTAAAATGAGGTCACTGGACTTAACACTGTCTGGATTCCTCCCTCCCTCAACAATCCAAGGGAAGCTCTTTGCAGGGATGTTTGTTTAGACAGAGGCTGTCCTCCTGCCGTCCAAGCGAGGACGCAGGGCTGATCCGGGCCGCGTCATTCCCGCACTGCCGCCAGCTGAGTGTGCCCATGTTTTCTCCCTCAAACATCTGCCACCATCATTAGTCGTGTCTGTACTTCCAAATACAATGAGGTTTATTATCACTAATGATAATTATTGTTATTGAGGAACCAGAGAATTTTCATCTCATACTGACACTTTGTTTCACGTCTCATCAAATCTCTTCTTCCCAACACATCTCTCTGTTCATCTTCAAAACGTCAAAGAAAGGGCGCTGAATTGAGAGCTAAGATACTTGGATACTTAGTTCAATTCCGCGTGACACTGGGAAAGTAGATTCGGTTGTATCAGAGGTTCTTAACCATGAGTGAGCCTCAAAATCACAAGGGGCTTTTTCAAAAGGCAGATCCGAGAACCCCATTGGGGACCTAGAGAATCTATATATAAATATATCTCTAGGGCTGGGGCTGGCAATGTATACATTGAAAACCCCACCCAGGGGGTTCTGATGGGCCCCTTCTCTTTATTAATTCTGGTCAACAGATATTTATTCAGGACCTACCATGAGCTAAGACTAAAAGGCCTAAAATATATAGAAATAAAAGATTTTATTTCTACCCTTAGCAAATGGTGGAGAAAGATAACCATAAAGACAGACATTGACTAAAAGTATAAGTCCTTCAAAAAACGGAAGTATGAACCAATATAGGAACAAGATAAGGGGCTTCTAACACAGCCCAGGATGGCAGGAGGCCTTCCCAGAAGAGGAAGCACTTGGCCGAAGCTGTCAAGGACGATCAGAAGTTAGACGAGGTGGGAAGAGGGAAGCCACAGGGAAAGGATGGAAGTTCAGAAATGGATCTTAGGAGTAAAGTCCAGAGAAACTGAGCAGGCAGAGACCAGGGGAGAACGTGGGGCATGTAGGGGGAGCAACAGGGTTATAAAAACAACCACAGCTTCGAACACTCCTGGCTCCTGCATCCGCATCTGTGACTGTCCCTGTCTCCTCAGCCCGGGGGATCACAGACAGGACAGGCTGTCGGTTCAGGGATGAGAAGCTGGGGAGGCAGGAGGAGATGCTACTGCAAGAACCAGACGGATGGGGAGGGGGTGGCGCTGTAAGCTTTTACTGGAGCTCTATGGGGAACCCTCTACAGAAATCAGCAACTAAGAGGGCAGAGGGCTGGGCTGTGCAGCTGGGCACAGCATCTTCCTCCCCAGCCTCTCCCCACACGCCCCTCAGCTGCACTTGGCCTTCGATGAAGTCTCTTCCCAACCTCTCCCCTCTCCAGGCCAGCCCGGGATGCACAGAACATTGGCGGTGCGGATGGGGGTGAACCCCGAAATCTGCCCCCCATCTCTCCCTTGAGGGTGGCACTTCTTGTGAGCGCCTCGGACACTGGATCTATTTAAGTTAAGCTGAGTGGTGCTCTTTTCTGAGGAGAAACCGTTTACGCAATCCACATTTCTTCCTCCTGCGGTCTATCCTCCGAGATTACGCAGCTCTGTGGATTAGGTTCATTCCACTTCCACTACCGAACACGGCTTCCAAACCCTGCCACTTCTACCCCCAGCACCCTGTCTAACCAGCACCCAGCCCCTCAGAGTGAAGATGCGCCTCACCTGGCACAGGCAGCCCAGGGCAAAGATGAGAATTTGCTGGAGTTCAGACTGAGACGGTCTTCTTGTAGTCATTTACAGAGTCTGCTTGCCTCTCAGAAGAAAAGTTTAGAGAAAACTTTTTTTTATGTGGATCATACATCCATCCTTTCCAGAGCTTCAAAACACTCATTAGCCACCACTGTTTACGAGGTTACCATCATGGAGATACTCAAAGCTAGAGCAAATACAGGAAATGGAAATGCTTGCCTGAGGCCTCTGAAGTTCCTAGGACACAATATTCAGGGAAAGCCACAACGAAGAGGCTGCTGAGCTGCTGTGGTCTGTGTCCACAGCCCTCAGATGACAAACCGCAAAGAGCAGCACCCTCTGTGGTCTACTGCCTGGCTTTCTTGGAAGGAAGAGTTTGCTTCAGGAAGAAATTTTATGCAACTTGCATAAGGGTAGACCAGTGGTTCCCACCCATAGGAGATTTTGCCCCCACCCCAGGAGCCACTTGGCAATGTGTCTGGGGACATTTTGGGGGGGAGGGTCACAACTGGTGGGGGATGGGGGCGGTGCTACTGACATCAAGTGGGTGGAGAACAGGGACACTGCTAAACATCCAACACCATGTAGGACAGCCCCCATAACGAAGATTATCTGACCCAAAATGTCTTTTTTCTTTTTCTTTTTTCTTTTTTTTTTTTTTTTTTTTTTTTTTGAGACAGAGTCTCGCTCTATTGCTCCATCTAGAGTGCAGTGGCATCATCATAGCTCACAGCAACCTCAAACTCCTGGGCTCAAGCCATCCTCCTGCCTCAGCCTCCTGAGTAGATGGGACTATAGATGAATGCCACTGTGCCCAACTAATTTTTCTATTTTTGATAGAGAAAGAGTCTCACTCTTGCTCAGGCTGGCCTCCAACTCTTGACCTCAAAGATCTTCCCGCCTCAGCCTCACAGAGTGCTAGAATTACAGGTGTGAGCACCCAGCCCCCAAATGTCAATAAAGCCAAGATTGAGAAAATCTGAGGTAGGCCATGCAGGGAAAAGATGTGTTCTCTTTCTCCTATGGCTAAAAGCTGGTACATCTGGTTATTTGCATTGCAGGCTAACGATTGCTTTCTTCTCTTGGGGTATCATAGCCAGGAGGAACTGCAGAGACCACTAGCTCAACCCCATCCCTGACAGATGGTGCAAAACCCTGAGGCTCAGAGAGTGAAGTGACCCAAGTTAGCATAGTCCTGAGTTCTGGGTCCCTGCTATGGACTGAATGTTTGTGTTCCCACCAAATTCATGTGTTGAAACCCAGTCCCCAGTGTGATGGGATCTGGAGGTGGGGACGTTGGGAGGTGATTAAGTCATGAAGCTGGTCATGAATGGGATTAGTGCCCCTATAAAAGAAGGCAGAGGAAGCTCATTCCGCCATGTGAGGACACCGCAAGAAGGCACTGTCTCTGAGAAAGCGAGCCCTCACCAGACACTGAATCTGCCAGCACCTGGGTCTTGGACTTTCCAGCCTTTCCATAAATAAATTTCTGTTGTCAATAAACCTATGGTATTTTGTTGTAGAAGAACAGACTAAGCCCACAAGCCCGCTGCACCATACTGTGTCCCTCTGCTATGCCGTGCCCTTCAAAACTAACCCAATTTTCAGCCAAAGAAATTGTTGGTGCTGCAAGTTACAAAATAAAGTTTCTTCTGTTAGAAAGGATTTTTTTTCTTTGTCCAAAAACCTTGAAGTGAGTAGGAGCCTAACTTCTCACTGTAAACACTTTTGTGTCCTTTAAATTTTGTAGTGCATGCATTGCATATTTAAAATTAATTGTATTCAAAACACACTCAGGTTCTCACATGAGCAACATACTCCAGTAGAAAGACCACAGACCTGAGAGTCTGGTGGTATTTTCTAGTCCTGGCTTTGCACTAATAAATTTGCAATCTTGGGCAAGTGTTAGTATTAGATCAGATGGATTCCAGTGTCTTTGAGCTCCAGAATTCTCTAACACTGTAAGTTTCAGCTTATAAACTGACCCGACAGTACTTTTATCTGCCATAACTAGTTTTGACAGTTCTAATAAATACCAGATAGTTTGCTGTGGAATGTAGCTTCAAACATTATTCAGTGCCCACTGTCATTGCACCATTACAATTGAATGAAGACAGCATACAAAGTGCTTTTTAGGGCTCAGCCAGGAGTTTCTGGGCTGTTAGTCATGGAGGTACTTGGTCCTCCTTCAAACCATACAAATAGATAAGGAAAGGACCGCCTCATGGGATTGGATGCCTTGGACGGTGAGGCCTCTGACTCATACCAGACGTTGCCAAAAAGGACTCTACAGTCCGTAGCCAATCAGCTGTCCGTGATTCAGAGGCAGAGTGTCTGATTCAGGACTTATTTAGAGCTTTGATTTTTTTCTGCGCCCCACCTTTTGGCCATCCTACAAAACACCTCCGCCAAAAAAGGAGAAGGAAAAAATATAAATCAATCTGACTACTTGTTAACAATTTTACCAGATAATAGCAATTGTTAGCTATCTCAGTCAATAGGTGAATAATTTTATGCGTTGCAAGGAGTTTTTTTTTTTTTTTTTTTTTTTGCAAGGAGTTTAAAAGCTAAAAAAACACCTTAGCCGACATCTAGTTTAAACCACACATTTTACAGGTGAGAAGAATGAGGCTCAGAAGGGTCAAAATGACTTGTTTGAGGCGTACAGCCAGTTCCTAGAAAATCCAAGGGAAAATTTTAGGTGTTCTGATACTTGGTCTGAAGCCATCTTTATCCTTACATTATTTTCCAAACTGTGCTGTTATGTACCTGTCAGAATACTATCAGCCTACTAAAAGTATGTAATTTTTCCTAATAATGGTTTGGCTTAATCTGC
Organism: Eulemur rufifrons; assembly: GCF_041146395.1. Classification (NCBI taxonomy): domain Eukaryota; kingdom Metazoa; phylum Chordata; class Mammalia; order Primates; family Lemuridae; genus Eulemur; species Eulemur rufifrons. The sequence continues at coordinate 18,997,341 of NC_090987.1, forward strand.
TCTATCTGGGCCCCAATATTCTTTAGACCTATGACCCTAGGAGTAAAGTTTCCAAGTAGGAAACTGAGCAAAGTGACCAAACAGAACATCTCAATGCCAGTGTAGAACCGCCCTGGAGGAACTGTTTCTTCCCCAGCCGTCCCTGCCGCCCTCAGTCTCCAGCCACTTCCCCCTGAAAGACTTGTCATGACACTCCTTTTTTTTTTTGTAACCTTCTGTCACTCCTTTTCCACTTTCATCTCCAGCCAAAATGATTGTTAGAGCTTCTCTCACACACATGCCCAAACTGATTCTACCCAGGAAACAGCTGTCAGCAAATTTCCTTGGTGGTTTGTATTTCCCTTTAACTTAAGTAGGTCATCGCAGTAAAGAGAATATAGAGATGGAATGAATGACAATAAGCTGCTGGCTGGGGCTCATGTGAGGTCTGCAAAAAAACGGTGGGACGATGGGCAGAGTGGCAGGGTGGGGCCAGCCTGGGAAGTCCCCCGGGAGCCTCCCGATGACTCAGACCTCACAGCGTTACTAGTCAGACAGGCAGAGTGGACGTTTGAGGGACCTTAATCCTAAAGACGTGGAGTCACTGTCTTCCTGCGTCTACATGCTTTTCTTCTCCAAGAGAGGAGGGCTGAGCAGAGGGCAGGAGATTAGCTATACGGAAGGATGCCTTCTTGCAAGTTGAGCAGAGGTGCCTGGGGCTGAAAAGGTGGAGATGGATAGTCTGAGATGCAGAGCTCTTATTAACCCACTTGACTGCCTTCCAACAAAAAGCACATGATCTATGTCCCACCCCAACCAAGCTGCCCCATCTCCTTTTGAAAAGGCCATTCAGGTAAGCAGAGGCCTGCTGTCCACAAAATAAACACCCCCCGCTGGACGCAGGAGCTTAGGGAAGGCTCAGTGGGATTAGGCTAAATCAAACCAGAGCAAAATGACAAGGATAACCTTTTGAGGAAAGGAGTGAAGACTCTCCAAGAGGAAACGTAGACGTCATGAGGAAGTGAACAGTGCTGGCAGGTAGCAGCCCTGGTGTATTCTTACATATGAGTGCCCCGAGACTTTTTGGCATAGTTGGTCCTCACATTCTCTGGAAACCACATAGAAGCCTGCTTCCTGCCAAGTGCAGCAAAGTCTACTCCACCGCCCCCAGCACACACCCTGCCCTGTTACAGGATACAGTCTAGTCTGCCATCGCTTAGCCATGGCAACTCTGCCTACCAGGCTGTGGGTATCTTAACTGCCAAGAGATAGAAACACACCAGAACCTCATTAAACATATAGGTTATCACTGTTGTCCCTAAAACTTTGACTCTTAAGACCCAGACTAGAAATCTGTTGATCCTCCAGGTGATGTTGCTCCCTAAGTCCACTGTACTCTGTAGGAGCACACACACTTCCTTGCATTCAGCCATGCATTAAGTATCCGTGCAGCACTAGCAAGCATCAGGCGCTGTGCAAATGGACACAAGGTGAGAAAACTGCCCCTTGAATCTTACACTCTCGTCTGGAGAAGCACTGTCCCAGAAATAACAATGTGAGCACACACATGTAATTTTAAATTTTCTAGTAGCCATGTTTTAAAAAGGTAAAAAGAAACAGGTGAAACTTGTTCTCATTATACGGTTTAGTTAACACAGTAGATCCAAAACATTATTGTTTCAACATGTAATCAACGTTTTAAAATGGAGTCATTTTACATTCTTTTCTGCGCTGTCTTCAAAATCCAGTGTGTATTTTATCCTTATAGCCAATCTCTATTCAGATTCTAAATTTCATCAGAAATGTTTGATCTGTATTTAGATTTCATAAATTTTACAGTTGCTAAAGTAGATTCACACCCCCAGTGGTTCCAAACATGCTTACAAAGTTTTCCCAAAATTTTATTATTCATTTTTAAATTCAAATTTAAATTTAAAATTCAGTTCCTCGGTTACACTAGCCCCATTCCAAGGGCTCCGCAGCCACGTGTGGCTTGTGGCTACTGTGTAGGATGATGCAGCTGCCGAGGGAAAGGTAGACAATAACCAAATAAACTCAGGGACAACTATGAAGCTAAAATCGTAAGAAGTGATATGAAGTACAGATAAATAGATATGTAGTGTTTTGAGGCTGTAGAATACCTGACTCGGAGGGCAAGGGAAGACTCGCTTGAGGAAGCGTTCCTTAAGAATTCTGAAGATTAACACAGGAAGACAGTACACTTGGGGAGAAGGGCTTTCCTGGCAAAGGAAGCAGCATTCGCCAGGGCCCTGAGGCAGAAAGCAATAGAATGAGGTCTGTATTACTCAGCATCCTGTGGGGAAACAGATGGCCCTTGCAAACTGGGTAATTTCAGGAGTGTTTAATAAAGAGACTATTTAACAAGCCCAGGCCAGGCTATAGGGAAAATAGTCCAGAATAGTGCAGTACCCTAGGCTAGCAACAGCAGGGAGCCATTACCACGCCACCACCCTAGCTTAAAGGGGCAAGGGGAGAAAGTACTTACCAGAACCTGCAACAGGCATGGTTAGGGCCATCTGGCAGGAGCTGTGGCCTTCAGGCTGTGTATGCAACTGGCCCACAGAGTTCCAGCAGGACGGTAGCAGGGGGAAGAAACAGCACGACTTCACTTCCCTTCCACCCTCCAATATCCCATGTGTGTCTCCCATTGACCAAGCCCAACCAGGACCAGATGGTAAGAGAGTTCCCTAGTGCAGAACACACAGGTCAGCCTCGAGCAGGAAGGGTGGAGAGCAAACCTGGAAGGGCAAACTGAAGCTATTCAGCTCAATAGTTTGTGTTATTAGTTTCCTATTGCTGCGATAACAAATTACCACAAACTTAATGGCTTAAAACAACACAGATTTATTATCTTATAGTTCTAAAGTCCCAAAATCAAGGTGGTGGCAGGGCTGCATTCCTTCTGGAGGCTTTGGGGCATGGTGATTCCATTTCCTTGCCTTTTCCAGCTACTGAAGGCCTCCTGCATTCCTTGGCTCACAGCCGCCTCCTCACATCTCTCTGCCCTCTGTTTCCATCATCACATCTCCTTCTCTGCCTTTGACCCTCCTGGTTTCCTCTTAGGTGGCCCCTTGTGATTACATTGAGCCCAGCTAGATAATCCACGATAATCTCCCTTCTCAAGATCCCTAACTTAATCACATCTGCACAGTCTCTTTTGCCATATAAGATAACATATTCAGAGGCTTCAGTGGTTAAAATGTGGACATCTGTCGGGAGTACATTATTCTGTCTACCATGGTGTGTCAAGAAATGGACTAAGCTCACTGTGGTGGAATGCAAAGGGCAAGGGGAACATACATAGTTAAAGGGCTAGGAAGGGGCCATAGCAGCAAAGTTTTGTAGACCATGGTGGAGATTTTGTTCTATATCTTAAGTTTAATGGGAAGTCATTGGATTTGCATTTTGAAAAAAATGTCCTCTAACTACAAAATGAAAAATAGATTGGAAGAAGGAGGAAACACATTGAAGATGAGCTGAGAAGTTGTGTAGTAATTAGGTGGTTGAAGATAATGGCTTGGACTAAGGAGGGAGCCGTAAAGATGGAGAGAACTGAAAGGATTTGAGAACTATTAAGGAAGTAATGTTTGTAGGATTTGCTGAAATATCAGCTAAGCAATGGGGAGTGAGGCTGAGGGACATGTTAAAGATGAGGCTTAGGTTTCTGACTTGCTGAACTGTATTGATAGGGGTACAGTTCACTGCAATGAGAAACATTGTACTCAGAACAGGTTTGTCGGGGGGACAGGGGATAGGGTTTCAAACACGTTGACTTTGAAGTGACTTTAAGAGAACCAAGTACACAGTGAGCTATGATCATGCCACATCACTCCAGCCTGGGCAACAGAGTGAGATCTTGTTTCCAAAAGAGAGAGAGAGAGAGAACCAAGTAGAAAAGTCACATGGGCAGTTGGAGACAGAACTATAGAGTGCAGAGTTTCCTCTGGGTTACAGAGGAAATTTCAAATCCTTGGGTTTTAGGTGGTCATCAAAGCCTTGGGTAGGAATGAAATAACCTGGAAGAGAATCCAGTTAGAAGAGTGCCTAGGACCTAACTTTAAAAGACTGGAACATTTAATGACCAGAGAAAGGAGATAATGACCAGATAAAAGAGGGACAATGAGTCCTATGAAAACCAAAGAAATATGTTATTTTTAAAGGTTGTGATCAACAAAGTTGATTGCTCCTGAGAGTCCAGGAAGTGGATGTCTGGAAGATCAAGATCAGCTCACCCACCCTAACAGCCCAGGACGTTCTGATGGAACAGCTTGTACCCTCGCTGTTCCTACCTAGAGGCTAGTGGGTACCTACCCTGCCTCATCACCAGTTTTAAGTAAGTCATGGCCACAGTAATTGGTTTAGAGGTGGGCACATAACCACTGAGAGCCAATGAAATGCAATGACAGACTTCTGTCATTCTTTGTTGTCTTGAAACCTAAAGAGATACAGGACCTGGAACTGTTACTACCCTCTTGCTACCACATGAAGCCTGGGACTAAAGGCAACACTTAGAAGGCAGAAGAGAAAGATGGTGAAAAACAAAATATTTATGAAATATTTTAAGCTCTAACTCCAGCTGTGCCTGAAGCTTGACCCCTACACTTTTAGCTTAGATGAGCCAATAAATTCCCTTTTTGCATAAGCCAAGTAGTTTGTCTCTTACAATGAAAAGAATACTAAATTCTAGGAGAGGACAAATGAAACGTAACCTGTGGTTAAGATCTTTAGAAGAAAAATGTCTTATATATCAAGGTAATCAAGGTATTAACTAAAATTCTCATCGAAATCATAATAGAGCAGAACAGTAAAATAGACAAACATGCCAGAAGAGTTTTTATGTCCATGAACTCTAATGTTACGTGAAACGCCCAGAAATAAATAGGCACAGATGTAAAGAGAATTAAAAATTATAATCCCAGATTATCTTAAAATAACTTCTTTATTGTGACCAGAAATCTGGTTCCAAGGTTTTCATGTTCTCCTTTGTCTTGAACTTGTATCTTTCATGAGCCCTGAAATGGCAATTTTACAGATGCATAAATTGTAATATTCGCAATTTCCACGGCATTGTAATTGTACTCAGTAATTATAATTTTCATTGACACAAAAGTTAGGCTCCTGGGACTTGCTCAGGAGAACTTAAGACTGTTGCTAGGCACCTCACAAAAGCGATTATCCCCTTTGTGGGAACTAAGGAATTTGACCTTGAATAACTTTTACATTTGGAAGTTAAAAATATACTGGCCTTGTCTTCTTTGAACCCGTTTATTAAAAATTCACCCAAATTTGCAGCTACCATGATCTAAGGGAAGAGAATGGATCCAATAGAAGAAAATCTACAAACGTCTGATTACCCACCATACACAAGACAGCATGCTAGGCACACTCAGTGGCTTAATGCACGGTCCTTGCCCTCACAGAGCTTGGAAACTGTGGCAGAGGTAAGACATATGCATGAAGAGTCAAACATCAATATAAAGCAATATGTAATAAGTGACCAAAAAAAAGGCTAAGGCAAACACTAAGAACTTAGAGGCTGAGGCCAGAAGAACAAGAAATCAGTGTGGTTTGGAATGCTTAGGGCTGCGGTCTCCAAGCCCGAGGCCATGGACCAGGGAAAAAAAATCTTCCAGGAAACTTAGGAACCAAGGGGCTTCCCCAGCAGGAGGTGAGTGGCAGTTGAACAAGCAAAGCTTCATGTGCATCTGTATTTACAGCTGCTCTCCATTGTTGGTATCACTGCCTGAGCTCTGCCTCCTCCTGCCCTGTCCCCCATTTCTTCCTCTCCTCTCCCCCACTTTCTCCTCCCCGCTCTGCCCCACGCTGCCTCCTCCTGCCCTGTCCCCCATTTCTTCGTCTCCTCTCCCCCACCTTCCCCTCCCCGCTCTGCCCCACCGTCAGTGGAAAAATTGTCTTCCATGAAACCAGTCCCTGGTGCCAAAAAGGTTGGGGACCACTGCTTAGGGTAAGTATAAGCAAATGAACAGGAAAGAAGTGCAGGGCTCGGCAGGCAGATCTGTGTAAATAGCTGTTAAGTATTTATAGAATAGTCTGGCTGAAGCAATAATTCTTATAGGGTTTTAGTAGGGTGGAAAAGGTTGAAAAGTTAGGGAGTAAATTAAATAACAACCTAAAAAACTTAGCCTTCATCTTTTATGAAATGAAGTATTTAAAGACTGTGTTGAGAACTAAGTCAATGGAAACAGACCACCTCTCTTTTTTGGTAGTAAAGCCATCAAAGCTACTGACACAACAGCCTAGATTTGGTTTGCATGTGAAATAACAAGCTTTTGTGGATCACTGCATGGTATAATGAAAAGTGAGAATTCGGAGAGGGTAGAACCGGATCGTGGGAAACTTAGGCATTGGACTGATACAGTAAGGTTTGCCTTTCAGATATAGCTTACCCTAGCTGCTACTTGGAGGATGGATTTAACAAGGATGAGATTGGTAGAAAACTATCGCAAAACCCCAGGCAAGGGTTAATGAAGGCCCATACAAATGTGGTGACAACTGACATGGGGAGAAGATGGATTAAAGGGATATTTAGGCTACAACATTAGGACTTGGTGATTATCATTGGCTGTTGGGTGGGGTGATGAGAAGGAAAGATTCTAGAATGACCTGCAGGCTTCTGACCTGGGAGGATGCTATGGACTGAATTGGGTTCCCCTGCCCTTAACCAATTTCACATGTTGAATCCTTAACCCCCCCTGTGATGGTATTTGGAGATGGGATGTTTGGAAGTTTATTAAATTTAGAAGAGGTCGTAAGGGTGGGGCCCTCATGATGGAATTAGTGCTCTTGTAAGAAAAGACACCAGAGAGTTTGCATCCTCTCTCTCTCTCTCTCCCTTGTGAAGAGACAGAGAGGAAGTGGCCACCTGCAAGAAAGGAAGAGGACCCTCACTAGGGAACAAAATTGGCCAATACCTGGGTCTCAGAGTTCCCAGCCTGCAAAACTATAAGAAAGAAATTCCTGTTGTTTAAGCCACCCAATTGATGGTATTTGCTATGGCAGCTGGAGCTGACTAATGCAGGGCACTAGGTGGAGAGTGGTACCATTAACCAGGATATAGGAGGAGGTCTTTGAGGAGAGGAAGATGATGGGTTCAGTGTTAAACATTGCATAAATCAGGACTCTTTGGGTGCAAGTCATAAAAACCTGCATCAAACTACCTTTTGGCAACTTCCTAAGGTCATAAAACCAAATGGCGGAAATGTAGGGATTGAGAGGACTTCAAGACAAAACACTGAAAGCACCAGGACTAGCTCTCTGTCCTGCTTTCTGTCTCTCTCTTTCCCTCCTCATGGCTCTACCACTCTGTTTGATTTCTGCTCGTACTTGGGCTTATTCTCTCAAGGCCCTCCACGCAGCAAGGGACATACCTTCCAGCAGTTCTGGGATCCAAGAAAGAGAGCTACACCTTCCACTGCAACTTTGAAAAATCCCAAGAAAGAGAATCACGGGTTTCAAAGAATGAATGAGATAATCTAAGTCCCTGCTCTTGAGGAATTATAGCCATAAATGCACAGAAACTCGAAGCCATCTCCAGTATTTCCAAAGGGCTGACCACAATCCTGGCACATAATAGGAGCTCAATAAATGTTAAATGATGATGAATGGACATTTCTCGTGAGTAAGATCATTTGGCATTTATGAAGTACTTTTGTTGCATACATTCTTGTCCATTGTATAGATTAAAGCAAGTCTGTCCTCTGCCCCTGCCCCCAGCTCAATAGGTAGAATACACGTTACGCCTCTCATGAAAAATTTCTCCCTACCCCCAGCCACCACCACCACTGCTATCACCATCATGGAAATTTTGCCACCAACTCACCTTCTACATTATTATCCACCATACCCTCAGTTAGCAGTGAAAGCTCAGAGCCCTAGCAGACCATTTTGAGAGGCCATAAAACCAACTTTGAACCATCACAGTAAAGGCTGGTTTGTCTTCATAATTCTATTGAGTTCCTCTGAAGGCAAAGATTGGATGGGCACATTCAACAGCTAGAATAATAAACAACAAAAGCTAACTAAAATCAGGCTCCAAACCTACAGTGCTGCAGCACATGATACTTTTGGCCTTTTTAATGAACCTCAATGTATTTATTTAGTTTTATTGTACACTAAGTATATTTTATTTTATTTGTTTAGCCTTTTGGTAACACTTTGAGGGCTGCTATATGCATGACACTAAGTACCAAAAGCCATATAAAAGCAGCTATATTTCCCCAGCGCACAATCAAAAGAGTAACAAGAACATTATTTATCTGATAATCTAGATCCTTCCATCTCAATCTCTGGATCCCAGTCCCCACAAAACCTCTTCCTTCTGATCCTATGGGACCACACACAGACTCATAACTTTTCATAATCATTCTTTCCCCTACCTTCTGGTGGCCTTCCATTCTTTCACTGTTTCCTACTTTCCCTGCTGCTACTGTCACACTCCTGTCATCACCAGGTTAGTGTGGCCTGGGATAGCCAAGGAACATTTATTTTGTTCCAACTGAACAGTAGAATACCATACACAACACACATGCACACAACACACATTCACACACCCTGTGATGTACTCTGTCACTAGTCACAAGATAACTTTACCCTTGGCCTCCATCTCTTAGAGAACTCTAAAGATAGAGGGTTTTTTTGCTCCACTTGCTTTTTATTATAAGCCTCCTGCCAATGGCTCTGGCACACATCTATAGAAACTAACAACAATATAACACTGTTAAAATCTCTAGGAGCTCGGCCAATAAACCCTCTGGAAAGCTCCACCCTTACCTGCTCTGAGCCTTCCTGCCCCAGACCAAGGTCTTGCACCAAGCTCGTGCGCGTCCTCTCCTCCCTCTGGTCTATTATTTCCCTTTTGGGTGCTCACTTTAAGGGGGCTTCCGGCTTCCTTAACAGCTCAAGAGTCTCAGGTCTGGAGTGGAGCTAAGCCCCTCAAAGGGGCTCACGCCTGTCTGAGTTCACGGCTGACAAACAGCCCAGGCCTATGCCCCTGGGGCTCCCTCCATAGAAAGATGATTTACGGTCAATTGTTTGGAACTGGAGCCATTTTCCTAAGGAAACAATCTAAAAAGGCGTGGATAGGTACCTGGGAGAACTCACAAAAGTTCGTTTGACCCACATACTTCATCTGGAGTTCTAAACGCACTATAGAACATACCTAACAGTGTGCCACGGTTTCTACGGTTTCTATGGGGAAATGAGTTCCGAGTTCCAGCCAGGAAACCTCTGCCATTGCCATCAGCAAGAATAGCCCAGCTTTCACCTTCCCCGGCCTGCCAACCCAATGGTAGGGAACCACCTGAAGCTCATGGTACTTTTTGTCTTTTGTGTGGACCTCAGTATATTTACTTGGTTTTATTATATACTCATCATATTTCATTTCATTTGTTTAGGCTGTCAGTAACGCTTACTGTGGTCTACTTTATTTCTCTACAAAACATTTTTTAAAAACATTAACTGGGAGTTGTGGCACATGCCGTAGTTGTAGCTACTTGGGAGGCTGAGGCGGGAAGATCACTTGAGCCCAGGAGTTCAAGGCTGCAGTGAGCTACGATCAAGCCACTGCAAGCTCCAGCCTAGGCGACAGAGCAAGATCCTGTCTCTAAAAAAAAAGTACTAAAGCTAGATCAGTATTGCGATCAGCACTGTGCTTCATATCAATGAAGTCAAATTCAGTTTAATATACTATATCATGGAATTCTGAAATATGCAGTTCACAAACATTTAGTGTTTGTCAGTCCTCTTAGCTGTGGTCCTTTTGTAGACTTGGGAGAACCTTTGACCTTTGTCTATGTCTAATCTCTCTCTCTCATTTGCACCTTAATTAATACTTGGAGTCAGGATAAATTTACTTATAAATAAAAAAATTTTAAGTGTAGAGAAAACAAGTATGAGCCTTGATTTCCCTGGATCTGTTCAGAGGTGAAATACACACACACACACACACACACACACACGCACACACATCATATATGTTTTTCTAGATGGTGGAGTAGGAAGTGTGAAAAGTTTTTTTATATTTTTAATAACCCTTGTTCAGAGACTCAAAAATTAATTTTTGGAATGACAACAGTAATATGAAAGTGTCTTTTTCTTCACTGCAAGTATACGAATGGATTTAAATAAGGGTTGTTTTCTTTTATCTAAGTCTACTGTTTAATTTTATTCTTGTCTCAGCCTACCTTTTTATTCTATTTAAGATATTATGATGTCGAATTACTTTCACATGATCGCACACCTGAAATGAAAAAAAGAGAAAAGATGATTTAGAAAGTTAATCAGCTTCAGGAAAGGAAATGATGGGCTATTTTAAGTTCCACAATCCTAGTAACTTTGGTAATGAATTAACAGATTAAATGGTTCCATGGTAATTATTTAGATGCAACCAATTCAATAGCATTTTCTGAGACTACTGCGTGTTAAACAATGTACTGTGGTATCTCACATGAGGATATACACACACAGAAGGACATGGCATGGTCCTGTTACTCATGGAGTTTATGATTTTTTTAGTATATGAAAAAGAGAACTCTTTCACATGTATCCAACTACTAAATCCAGTGCCTATTGCTTTCTAAAATCAGAGAAGGAGCTGGACTATGGTAAACAACAGGAAATAGTTACAATTTAAATAGATTGAAAGTTCCTCTTGGGTGTTGTAAATTAACAAGAGCCCGAGGAGGGTTAAATTCAGCCTTTTATAAGAGACTTTGAAGAAAATGGCCTGAAGCTGAGGAGAGTAGTGGGGTGGTATTTTGGAACACTTGGGAAGAGTTGAACAAAGAGCAGAATGTGTTTTGAGAAGATGGTTCTATCGGTGTGGAGCTTGATAGGAAGAAAACACATCCATTTTGAGGTCACTGCAGTCTTCCAAATATAAATAAGGCATTAAATAGCACCTATGCTCTCACCACTCTGAGGTGATTTCAGATGTTTGATTTCAGATAACTTTTTTTTTTCCAACCTTGGTCACTGCATTTAGGGGTGATTATTGAATGAGATGGGCTTGGTGGAGCACAAAGATGAGGCAGCTGGATTGTTTCCTACCCACCACTGCCTTTGAGCAGTTCTGCATTCTCTGCCCTGAGCCATGGTTCAGGCACATCCCAGAGCTTTCCTGTCATTTTCAGGTACTGGAACTGGTTCACGTGCAGGCATTAAAAAGTCAGTTCTATCTAAGTCAAGTCCATGCTTCTGCCTTCCCTGAGCTCAAGTCCATCTGCAGTGCAGGTGCACGGAGCAGAGCAGGCAATGGTGTGGTTTTTCATTTTCCTCACCCCACCCTGTTCACTGCATAGAAAAATCCACATAACTTACCGGCAAGGGTGGAAGTGAGTCCAGGACCATGTCAGGCACCAGCGTCTATGCCAAAAGCATTCTCTGCCCCTGTAAACGTACTTCAAGTTATCCTTTCTGGGAAATCTGGTGGTGATCATAGTGATCACTAGGTTTCTTTTCTTTTTTTTTTAATTTATAGTAGATATTGTGAAGCTGTGTCTAACTCCCTTTCTTGAGAACATGAAGATACTTGTTATCAGTTATTCTTAGTTTAGACTTTGTCCAAAAGTTCAAGGCAATAGAAAAAGTCCCATTTCACATCCTAATACATATCTACATACATACTTACACACACATAAAACAATAATTGGGATCCTATCACATCATTTTGCATTATACTTATTTTCCATTAGTACTATATAGTGAGAATTTGCCATGTCAAGGAACTATATTCCAAAAATATGATTTTTTTAATTGGCTAATAATTTCTCATTATGTGAGTATCCATTTCTTATTTATTCAACCATCACCCAATTAGACATTTACAATTTGTCTAGTATAAATATCACTGCAATAAACATCCTTGTATGTGAGTCTTTGTGCACATCTTTGATTACATCCTCAGTAGAATTCTTAGAAGTGGAAAGTTTCGATCAAAGGTTATGGACAGGCCAGGCACAGTGGTTCATGCCTTTAATCCCAGTGCTGTGGGAGGCTAAGGTGGGAGGATTACTTGAGGCCAGGAGCTCCAGATCAGCCTGGCCAGCATAGCAAGACCCTGTATCTATAAAAAAAATTTTAATTAGCTGAGGGTGGTGTTGTGCCTGTAGTCTTAGCTACTCAGGAGGCTGAGGTAGGAGGCTTGATTGAGCCCAAGAGTTGGAGGCTACAGTGAGCTATGATTGTGCCACTGCACTCCAGCCTGGGTGAGAGCAAGACCCTGTCTCTTAAAAAAAAAAAAAAAAAAAAGGCTATGGACATTTTTAAGGCTTTTGTCCTCAAGAAAAGTGAAATAACCCACACACACACACATTATACCCAAACACTGTTAGGATATTTTCACCATTGCATTTGATTAGTGAAATACATTTTGCTGTTTTAGTTTATATTTCTTTGATTGTTATTGAGGCAGACTCTTATTTACGCTGTATTTCTTCCTCTGTAAACTCTGCTCATTTTTCTCTTGGAATGTTAATATTTTCTTACTGATTTATAGACTCTCCCCATGCAATAAGTATAGTTATCCTTTTGTCATATTGTGTTTGTTGCAAATGTTTCCCAATTTATTTAACTTTATTTTGTTCATAATATTTTGGCTTGCAGAAATTTTTAATTTTTGTGCAATCAAATCTATTGGTATCTTTGTTGCATAATCTAGCTTAAATGGAAAAGGATTTATTGGAAGGAAATTTAAAAAGGAATTTAAAAAAGGCATCCTTCAGTAATCAGGAAAACTCTGTAGGCCTTATGAAATATTAATAAAATTAATATCAACACACCGAGCCTCTAAATCTGTCTTTCTGTTTCTCCTTTAATCTCTTGTGGTCTCCATTTCGTGTCATATGTTCCTGCCAGCAACTTTCTCCTGATTGATAACCTTCTATTATAGCTTCCATATCCAGAGAGGCCAAGAGGATTTATCTTTAGGAAGGAAAATTCTGGAGAAAGACTCAAATTGACCCAGCCTATGACATGCCTACCTCCAGACCAATCATTGGTTCCAAGAAAATAAAGTACTCTGATTCTCCAAAGACATGTCATCAAAGTGAGAAGAGAGCAACTAACCCAAAGGAAAGAGTTGGATAAGGCACTACACAGACAAAGCAAAACAAAACAGAAATGAAAGGAAAAAAACTAAAAAAAAAAAAAAAAAGAAAAGCAAAAACAATAACAACAACAACAAAAACCAGAAACAGATAAAAACAAATATTCATTATAGGTTTTCCCTTGGTATTTTCTTCTACTAGTTTGATGATTCTTTCTTCATTCTGAAATTAATACATTGTTCATCTGGTTTTCATTTTTTACATTTAGCTCTTTCTTCACCAAATCCCTTCATTCCTTCCTTCTGATATTCACTTCATCATTTCTACTGGCTTTGCCGTAGCTGGTGCAGCTAGCTCAGCCCCATGTGTGTGTGGTCTAAAGTTCCCCTCACTGCTAACACACGCATGCTCCCTTTCCTCGGTTCATTCTGCACACCATCACAAAATCGCTATTCCCAGAGCTCCACATCCATCCCTTCAGTGATGTCATTTCCTCCTCACAAGCCCTGAGGGCAGCCTCCCTGCCCCACCCATCTACCACAGAGAGGGAGTGACCACTCCAGTGATGAGCGCTCACTTGGCTGGGTCACAATGACCTGTTGTTATTTCCCGCAGCCCTTGCAACTCTGCTTGGCAGATACAATCTCCATTGTACAGAAGGGAAACTGAGGCTCCAAGGAGTTAAATCCCTAAGTAACATATTGTCCATCTGTAAGTGGAGCTAGGACTTTATCTCTATTCTGCCTGAATCCTTACACAAGAAACCGACCAACCCACAGTAGACTGGCCTCAGAGCAGAGTCTAAATGCCTTAGCCTTTTCAAATTTCCAGGTTTTGCTTCCTCACATTGCCCTATATCAATCCCTCCCTTTAATCAAACATGCATGCTCACCCCCCAATCCCCACCAGTATTCCCAAGTCTGTGGGCTTCTCTTTTGCCTTTGTATCTTTACTTGGGGTATTTCTCACCAAGAAGCTGTCTTTCCCCTCTTTTCCACCCATTCAGAGTTCACCTCTCCTAAATCTCTGCTTAACTTCACTTCTTCCCTCGTCTTTCCTGATTATCTCACAGAAATAGTATATCTTCTCAAAACGCCTAAAATAAACTTCTTTGATATCCACTTAATCATTAGATTATTGTCTTCTATGCCCTCAGACATTATAACTTTTGACCATTCTACCAACTATATTGTGAGTCTCTTGTGGTCTAGCCCATGATTTATATTTCTGTGTATTCCTCACATGCTTGGTGCAAGGCCTTATAAGAAGTTAGGCAATATTTGTTGATCCATGTCTTTCTCGTCTAACATGCTATAGTAGGAGTCATAATAATTCTTAAATAGTTTTCTTCCCCTGGTAAAATATTAATTTGATCTTAAGACTCAAATCTTTGGACTTCCTATTTGAATTGGTAGTTTTCAAGAGTCAAGATAACAATTGTAAAATTGTAAGATTATAGATGAAATGTATTGGGAAGTTTTTACTAGCATATATGTGGTTTACCTTCTAATACACATGCTAATAAACACACAAAGGGAATTTATTACTAAATCCCACTATACGGGATATTTTATTGTTCTACCTTAATAATATGCTATATATTATTAGTTTTATTAGAATAGTAGTTCATAGTGTCTAAAGGGACATGGAATAAGTTTTAGAGGACATTAAACTTATCCATTACTATTCGCTTTCTAGTAGATTTTACAATATTATTTTATACAATAAATAGAAGTTACAGCAAGACAAAATGTTTTTGGAGAATGTGGAAAAATCATCTAAAGGCTTTTGTTGGGGGGGATTAGAGCATCTGTTTTAACTGATATTGCTTTGAAAATTTCACAAAGCTCTGGATATGATAAATGTTGACAATTTGTATCCACATTGTTACTAACACAATAGCCTATTAAATCCCTTTCCAGGAATATGAGCAGACTGGAGGCCATCCACATTATTTATCAAGGGGGAAGAAAACATTATTCACAAATTTTAATTGCTCCTATGGCACCAACAGTCTGAAAATGAACCATAAAAATGTAGCCTTGGGGAAGTTTTGCTTGCAGTGACTTTAGTGCAAACCTGACCGGAGGGACTGATACCTCGATCACGATTACAGAAAAGGACCTGAACAAAATAAGTTCATAGTTTCAACTCAGGTCCTAGTGCACAGTTGGCATATTGTAAAACTCATTCCATCCACTGTAAACTCAACAACACCTACACATGACCAAAATAAATAAGTCATCACCTTCCCTCAAGACCCAGTGCCCTGGGAGGAATTTTAGACTTATTATTAGGTGCTCAGTGTAAAAGGAACCAGCCAACAGGCTGCCTGGAAAATTAGGCTGGCCTTCCTCCCCTAAACCTCTGGCTTAAGGATTGCAAAAGAGAAGAGGAGGATTGACAGGAGAGATGATGAGAAAGACCAAGTCAGAGAAGTGACCTTTGGATTCAAGCCACTTAAGGGGCCACCAATGGTCATGAAACCCTAGAAATATTTATCTCAGACTTGCTTTGGCTGCAGCCCTCTCCACTGAGAGCAACACCACTCTTCTGGTTGCACAGGCCAAAAACCATGGAGTCAGCTGGCACTGCCTTCAAAAATGTGTCCCAAACCCTACTGGGTCTTATCACCCTGCTTCCATTCATGTCACCTACAGTCAATTCTTAACACTTCTGTGACATCACTCCTTTGCTTAAAACTCAGCAATGGCTTCTCATTTCACACGTATTCATTAGGCCAAAAAGAAACTCCATAGCCAATAACAGTAACTCTCTTTCTCCCCACTCCCCAGCTCCTGACATCCATTAATCTACTTTCTGATTTTATATATTTGCCTATTCTGGATATTTCATACAAATGAGATCACAATATGTGGCCCTTTGTGACTTCTTTCACTTAGCAAAATGTTTTCAAGGTTCATCTGTGTCACTTTAGTACATGTATCTGTATTTCATTCTTTTTTATGGCTGAATAATATTCCATCATATGGATATACCTTTTAGATATACATTTTGTTTATCCATTAATTAGTTGATGGGCATTTGGATTTTTTTCACTTTTTGGCTATTATGAATAATTCTACAATGAACATTCCTGTACAAGATTTTGTGTGAACATATGCTTTCTATTAATGGACTTTTAAATATCAAACCAACCTTAAAATCTGAAATAAATCCCACTTGGTGGTGGTATATGATTGTTTTTATATGTTGCTGGATTGATTTGATAATATTTTTGTTGAGATTCTTGTGTCAATATTCATGAGAGATACTGATCTATAGTTCTGTTTTATTTATATCATCTTTGTCTGGTTTTAGTAGCAGTACTGGCCTCATAAAATGGAAAGTGTTCTCTCCTCTTCTATTTTCTTCAGGAGATTGTATAAAATTGGGCTTAATTCCTCTTTAAATATTTAGTAGAATTCTCCAGTGAAACCTAGAGATTTCCTTTTTGGGAGCTTTTTAATTATGAGTTCAATTTCCTTATCATTATAGGACTATTCAGATTGTCTATTTCATCTTGGTTGAATTTTGGTAGTTTATAGTTTCCAAGAAATTGGTCCATTTATTTCAGGTGGTTGAATTTATGAACATAAAGTTGTTTGTGGTATTCTCCTTTTATCCTCTATTTTCATTTGTTTTTTTTTTTCTTTTCTTTTAATCAAATACTGCCTCAGCAGTAACATTCTTTTATCCTTTTAATGGTTTCAGGATCTGTAGTGATATCTCATTTAATTGCTGATATTGGTAATTTGTGTCTTCTTTGTCTGCCTTCCTAAAAGTTTGGCAATTTTATTGATTTCTTAAGAATCAATTTCTTGTATTGATTTTCTTTACTGTTTTCCTGTTTTCAATTTTGTTGATTTCTGCTCTTAACTTCATTAGTTCCTTCCTTCTGCTTCTTTGGGTTTATTTTGCTCTTATTTTTCTAGTTCATAGAAGTAGGGAATGTAGGTTATTGATTTGAGACCTTTCCTTTTTTCTAATATAAGCATTTAGTGCCATAAATTTCTCTCAGCTGTACTTCAGCTATGTCCCACAAATTCTGATATGCTGTATTTTCATTTTCATTTGGATAAGTGTATTTTTCTATTTCCCTGGAGAGGTCTCATTGACTGATGGATTATTTATAAATGTGCTGTATAATTTCTGTGTATTAAGATTTTCTTATTCTGTTACTGATTTCTAGTTTGATTAGAACATACTCTATATAATTTCAATTCTTCTAAATTTTTTGAAGTTCTTTTACAACCCAGGATATGGTATATGTATATGAATGTTTCACAGGTACTTGAAAAGAAGGTATATTCTGCTGTTGCTGGGTGGAGTTGTCCATAAATGTCAGTTAGATTCTGTTGGCTGATGGTGTTATTCAGTTCTATTTTTTTGCTAATTTTCTGTTTAATAATAGTTCTATTAATTTCTGAGAGGGGGTGTTGAAGTCTCTATAATTGTGGATCTGTATTACTCCTTTCAGCTTTATCATTTTTTGGTTTTGTTTTTTTTTTTTTCCATGTACTTTGAAGCTCTGTTGATGGGTTGCATACACATTTAGGATTGCTGTGTTATCTTGGTGGGTTGATCCCCATCTAAGTAATTATTTATTGGGCTCTGTTGTACAAAGCAAGATAGTCTCAGGCAGTTTGGGATCAGAGCATATAAGTAGCCCAAACTATATATTATAAATGTGCAAACCAGGGTTTTAGTTTTGCTTTGTTTTTAGTAGACATTATTTTTTAAAGCAGTTTTAGGTTCACAGCAAAAATGAGCAGAAAGTACAGAGAGTTCCCACATACCTCCCTCCCCACACATGCACAGCCCACCACCATTGTCAACATCCAGCATCACAGTGGAACATTTGTTACTATCCGTGAACCTGCATTGACACATCATTATCACTCAAAGCCCATAGTTTACATTGGGATTCACTCTTGGTGTTGTACATTTTATGGGCCTTGACAAATGCATAATGACATGTATCCACCATTATAGCATCATACAGAGTAGTTTCACTGCCCTAAAAATCCTCTATGTTCCACCTACTCTTTCCTTCCTCCCCCCTAATCCCTGGCAACCACTAATCTTTTTACCATCTCCTTGCAAACCAGGGGTTTTTTAACTTGATGTTTTATATTAGCTAACTGCTGTAACAAATGTACACAAAAATATATATTTCAGACTTGATAAAAATATTTCTTTTACTCATGTGAAGTCTAAAACAAGTAACTCTGATTGGAGGGCCCCTCTCATTTTGTGGCCCTGTCATCCTTAACATGTGATTTTTAAGTTCATCATGCTCATTTATAACCACATATAGGGAAGGAACATGGAGGATAATGAGGAATTTTTGAGGGTCAGGTATAGAAGTGGTATACACTGCACTAAAACTCAGTCTTGGGAGGAATACTCCTCCCAAATGCAACAGAGGCCAGGAAATGTAGTCCAGCTACAGGAAGAAGAGGAAATAGGTTTAATGAACATCTAGCCAGTCTGAGTCACAGGTCTATAGAATCCACAGGGACCCATGGATAGACTTTAGAGGATTGTTTAAGCAACTCAAAGATAAATACAAAATGTTCCCTTCATATACATTTTCCTGGAGAGGGGAAGGAAAGGACTAACCCCGATTCAATTGGCTATGAACATATGTTAGAAGAAGTTAAATTTAAACTGAGGCTTTAAAATGTGTAGAGGTGGGGGAGGGTGGGATAGAAGGCGAGAGAAAACTGAGCAGAAAACCAATACCAGCAAAGGGACAAAAATGGGAGATTATAACGTGTATTTGCAAAATGGCCAAAAGCTCAGACTAGCTAATGTACTGAGTTTATTTGGAAGAATATCCATTTAGTCAAGCAGTCATTCCACAAGTATATACTGGTCTCTACTATGTGTCAGGTGCTACCAAGGGATGATGAGTATTGCTAGGGAAGTATAAGATGCCATTACAGCCTACTGCAGGGACACCAATCTTACCTAGGAGATTAGCGAAGACATCCTAGAGGAAGTGATGCTTACGCTGAGCCTTGATGGACAAACAGAATTTAGCAAAGCTAAGAGTGGAAAGAGAAAAGGCATATTCCAGGCTTGGAGGCATGATAAGAATAGGCAGAATATATGAAGATCTACCAGAAGGCCTCTATGGTAAGACCAAGAATGCAAAAAGAAGAATGGCATGAATGAAGCTAAAGATGTAGACACAGCTCAGATGCAGGAGATCTTGTAAGGGGCATGGCTATGGAAGTAGGAAGAAAAACAGAAGACTGTGGTCTCAAGGAAGGGAAAGGAAGAGAGTGCTTTAAGGAGCAGTCAATAGTGTCAAATCCTGCCATGGAAAGGTTAAGCTGGATAAGGATAAAAAATGCTCATTGGATTTAGTGACAAGGTGAGAATAATTTCAGTGAAGCAGCAAGAGCCATGGCTGCATTGCATGGCAGGGTAGTGCAAACAGCTGATTGGAGGTTGATTTGGAGTAGAGAAGAGAGAGTGGTAACAAGAGGGTGTTATGTTGTCAAGGAAGAGTTTCTGTTAATACCGAGAGAGATAAGCATGTTCATGTGACAGTTCTGAGCACTGAAGAATGACATCAGAGTGTGGAAGGCCAGGAATCCCGGCTGTTCCTAGGCAATGAGGAGCCATTCAAGCAAGAGAATGACATGTTCGTGGTCCTGTGTAGGAAGAATTATCTTGGAGCTGGGTACTACTGCTTCCAGGGGACATCCTACCCTAGAGAAACTCATCCTGCCTTAAAAATGCAGCAGAGGCTTAGTTTTGGCTTCTAGGTGAGGGTCTTAGCAGAATCTTTCACCATGCTTTTGTGAATTTTGAAGCATTGTTTCCAAATTATTATCTAATTATCTCAGTTTTCTTACTAGGACAAACTTCTTAAGTTTTGTTTAGTTTGCAATTATTCCAACCTTAATATTACAATTGGATAGATTTAAAAGGCTAGTTCAGCAGTCTGTCTGCTATTTGATAAAGGGTAGCCAATTCTGTCGTTTTTTTGTCCTACAATCATTAAAACAACTCTTCTTCCCCAGGGTATCAAACTGTGTAATAAACAGCAGTTTAGGAATAAAAGGGAAACCCTCTTGAGTCGCAAATTAGTGTGCTGTGTGGCTGAGGGAGAATGAAGGGATTGGGTTGTTTGATAAATTTATATGAAAGAATCCTAGTCAAATACTTAGAGCAAAAGCAAATCTCAAAGTTGCTTCATAAACAAGATTTAATACAAGCTGATAAATTTAGACCCAAATGGGAAGGTCCATGAGCTTCGATTATCTCCTGCCTTATTCATAAATCACACTATTGATCAAATATAAATTAATGCACGAATGCATATATTTGTGTGTGGGAACTCATGAAACCTCATTTATTATGTGAGAACGAAGTAGAAAGCAATTTTTATATTATGAACACCTCAGTTAAAGCATTTAGCATTTTTAAAAATCTTAGCCAAATGGATCTTATCTTTGTGGGTCTTACCTACATGAATCTATCCCTTACATCTCCCCCTCTCAAAAGCAAAACGTGGTGACTATCACTCCTGCTCTAGCTTTTACTTTGGGTCTTTTGGAAGAGAATTTAGGATTCAGGGGGAGCATTTAACAACTCATGAAGAGGTGGAGAAAAGGACTTTCAACAGTGTCAATTGTAATTCTACTACGAATTTCCTTCCAATGACCAATATATTCTGGGAGTGACCACTGCATATTTTACTTGGTTTTCTCCTTTGATTGGATTTGTTTTCTTTTTTTTTTAAGAAGTTTTTCCCTTCAAATGATGGTTATCAATTACACTGAAATATCAGACAGCAAGCATTTTTGTATATTCTATAAGTTAATGTCTAGCTATTCACTGGTACATTAAAAAAGATTCAGTACCTTTTATCAAGATGCCATGAAATGTGTCCTTGGGGCATATTTCAAACAGGGTGCAGGTGAAAACTGTGCTTGACTGGGAATCGTAGGGAAGGAATAGATCACTTTTCAGTAGAGTTAATAGCAAGATTTCTTTTGTAAACCCAACTGCTCCATAACTTACTGCTACAAATGAGTTGTTATAAAAGCAACTTACAGGATTTTAGATGGGCTGGGGAAACCTAGGAATAATAGGAAAGGTTTAGTATTAGCTAAAATTCTCCAGGCCTTTGATTCAAGGGGTGGGGTAGGTAGAATGATTGTGCAAATGGTTCCCTGGGCACAAAATAGGGAAATGGAAGGCATATTTCTGCTTTCTCTGGTACTACTCTCTCTGCAACAGCTTAGAAAATTGAGAAATATAGAAGCTCAATTGAAGCTGACTCCTAAGAAAAGAGTTTGAGGGAATAAGATACAGTATATAAACCCAACATAGAAAAGGCCCCAAGTTCTGATTCAAAAATCAAGGTCTAGAGTTACTAGTTGATACTGAGCATTACTTGAAATGTCATGTTAGTGTGAAGCCAACTGAATAGAGATATGCTTAAGTGTAAAACACACACCAGTTTCAAAGACTTAAAAAGAACTGTAAAATGTATCATTAATGATTTTATATTGCTTACGTATTGAGATGATAATATTTTGGACATATTGAACTAAGCATGTTTATTAAAACTGTATTCCTTTCTTAAAACTATGTTTCTTTCTATTAGGTTATTAAGTATGAAATGTCTGATTTCCTTAAGTGTAATTTGACAGTTGATATCTCTGACATTTCACTTTGACACTTCTTGTTTTATTTTTATTATGAAGGTACATCCTTATTCTTCCAACACACGGTTTGACTTGTGATTATCTTTCAAACTTTTTTAGAGCAATTTTTGTGAAACCATGAATAAGTCAAAAATTCATGTTATTTTCAAATATGAGTTCCGTTTGGAACCAATGTAGCAAAGACAGCTCGAAATATCAACGAGTGTTTGGAAAGGATATGGCTAATTAAAGCACAGTACATGGATGGTTTGAGAAGTTCCATTCTGGTGATTTCAATCTTCAAAATGAGGCAGGTGGGCAACCTGAGACCAAGGTGGATAATAATGAGCTGAACACTGTAATGGAAGCGCATCTATCTCAACTTATGTGTGAATTATAATAGTAGCAAGGCTTTAACATTACTATTCCAACAATATTGGACCATTTGAAACATATCGACAAGGTAAAGAAGCTGGATAGAAGGGTTCTGCATGAATTAAATGTGCGTCAGAAGAGAAATCATCTTGAAGCATGCCTTTGCTGTCACGACATAAAGGAGAACCATTTCTACATTATTATGTAGAATTGTTATACACATATTATTATGTGTGATGAAAAATGGGTTCCTTTTGACAATTGCAATAGTTCAGCACAATGATTGGCTAAAGATGAAGTGCCAAAACATAGTCCAAAACAGAGTATTCATCAAAAAAAGCTAATGGTGTCTGTTTGGTGGTCCAGCGCTGGTATTATCCACTACAGATTCATGAAACCTGGTCAATCAATTACAGCAGATGTCTACTGCAACCAATTGGACTAAATGATGAGGAGGCTTGCAATTAAGCAGCTGAGATTGGTCTATAGAGACAGGCCAATCTTCTTGCAAGACAATGCTCGACCACGCGTCACACAAACAACACTGCTCAAACTACCAGACTTGGAAACACTCTGTCATCCACCATATTCACCAGACCTTGCACCAACTGCCTACCACTTCTTCCAGGCTTTGGACCACTTCTTGCAAGGAAAAATATTCAATTTTCAACAAGCTATGGAAAACACCTTTTGAGATTTCATCACCACTTGCTCTCCAGGCTTCTTCACTGCTGGCATAAACGAGCTACCTACCATTAAGATGGCAAAACTGTGTCAGTAGTTTAGGCTCATACTTTGATTAATTGTACTGCTTCTTGAGATATATAATAAACTTTTGATTTCAAATTAGACATTTCATATTTAATAACCTAATACTTTAGTGAGGCCGCTAGAAACTTTGAAATGACATTATATTGCCCGCATTCTATCGCTACAGGTCAATGTTGCCGGTTAAGACTAACCTGGGAAGTCTATCCAGTACTAAAGGGAGGGGTGGGGTAGTCACATCCTAAGACAGAGAAAAGTAATAGGGTTTGTTTTAACAAGCCATTTTAAAGTAATCCCTCGATAAGATAGCCACGGTGAGAGATCGCCTGAGCCATACTGCAGGCAGAGCTTTTAGAGAGGAGGAAACCAGCAATTAGTTTCCTTTAAAAGCTTCAAAGAACTGAAGTTCAGCACCTCAAAGCTCCCGGTGTGACCAACCGGCCGGCGGGAAGCCGGGCCAGCTCGGCATGGGAGGGCCCGGCCCCGAGGGAGGAGCATCCCCGGGTCTAGCAGGGAAGGCCCAGCAGCCACGTGGCTCAGGAAACTACCCACGCTAGAGAATAGGAGGACACCTCCCTGGCCCCTCCTTTGTGATCATGGTCTCTCCCCTGCCAGGTAAGTATGACCCCTCCTTTGATGATCGTTCTTAGGCCCTTATCCAGAAAGGGGCAAGCTCTTCCTCAACCTGAGCAAACAACGCCCTCGGGCCCACGCTTGCGGCGCCGCTCCCAGGCCGCTCACACTTTGCCTTTCCTAAAAGAACACACCCAGGTGGGCTACAGGGTTGGGAGGGATGGGGGAGGGAACCCAGGTGCGCGCGTAAAGTGCACGCGCCTGCGCTAAAGTCCCGCTGGGCCCCAGGCTTCATCCTCCGCTGCAGCGCTTCGTCCGCCTCCTTTTCCCCGCCCCCACTGCTGTACGTCACAAAGAGTGACGTGAAACCGAACAATCACAGTCCCGCTCCTCGAGAGCCAGTAGGGAAAGGGGAGAGAGGGTGGGGGGAGGGGAGAGGACGGAAGGAGGTTTTAGGGGCTGGCTTGTCCCAGTCACCCAATCAGAGAGCTCTGGGGAGGGGTGGGGCGGGGCCCCAGACGCGGGCGGGGGGTGGGGCTAGGGAAAGGAGTTGGAAAGCTGAGGGAGGAGAGGGCGGGCTCCCCGGGATTAAAAGCAGCCAATCAGAGCGCGCCGGCTTCATTTGGTGAGCGGCGTGGGGCGTCGCCGCCGCCGCCGCGCGCGCCGGGGGCTGGTTAAGGCCATGAAACAAAAGAAACCCTGAGAGGGGAGCCGCTGCCACCTCCACCAGCCCGCCCCGTAGCCGTCCCCACCCACCCACCCACCTAGTTACCTACCTCTGCCTCCTTACCCTGCCCCTCCACCCCGCCCTCTCCGGTCTCCGGGCGGCCCTGGCGCTCCTCGGCTCGGGTCGCCAGCCCCGCCGCCTCCCCAGAGGAAAGGTGTTTGCGCGCTGAGCGGGGCCCGGGCCCTGTCCGCCATGGGGCTCGCCGCCCGTCGCGCCTGACCCGGCCGCTGCCGCCGCCGCCATTGACAGCGCGCCGCTGCGATGCCGAGCGGCAGCTCCGCGGCCCTGGCCCTGGCGGCGGCCCCGGCCCCCCTGCCGCAGCCGCCCCCGCCACCGCCGCCGCCGCCGCTGCCGCCGCCCGCGGGCGGCCCAGAGCTCGATGGGGACGGGCTCCTGCTGAGGGAGCGCCTGGCCGTGCTAGGCCTCGACGACCCCAGCCCGGCGGAGCCCGGCGCCCCGGCGCTTCGGGCCGCGGCGGCGGCGCAGGGCCAGGCCCGGCGGGCGGCGGGGCTGTCTCCAGAGGAGCGGGCTCCGCCCGGCCGGCCCGGGGCCCCAGAGGCGGCCGAGCTGGAGCTGGAGGAGGACGAGGAGGAGGGGGAGGAAGCGGAGCTGGACGGAGAACTGCTAGAGGAGGAGGAGCTGGAGGAAGCAGAGGAGGAGGACCGGCCGTCGCTACTGCTGCTGTCGCCGCCCGCGGCCACCGCCTCCCAGACCCAGCCGATCCCGGGCGGGTCCCTGGGGTCGGTGCTGCTGCCCGCCGCCGGCTTCGATGCCCGGGAGGCGGCGGCGGCGGCCGCAGCGGCGGGGGTGCTCTATGGAGGGGACGATGCCCAGGGCATGATGGCGGCGATGTTGTCCCACGCCTACGGCCCCGGTGGCTGCGGGGCGGCGGCGGCCGCCCTAAACGGAGAGCAGGCGGCCCTGCTCCGGAGGAAGAGCGTCAACACCACCGAGTGCGTCCCGGTGCCCAGCTCCGAGCATGTCGCCGAGATTGTCGGCCGCCAGGGTAAGTGTGGGGAGTGGGGAGGTATAGCTGGGCATGGCCCTGGGCGTGGGTGGGGAGCCGAAAGATACGAGCTGGGGGCAGAGAAAGCAAACCCGGCGAGTCCCCCGGGTCCACCGTGAAGGGGTCTGGGAGGAGCCGAGGGTCGACGAGTTGAGAAGGTGGGTCACCTTGCGCAAACCCACGCTGTTCCGCTCGCTTTGCCTGATAAAAAGTGTGAACTTTCTCGGGCCACCCAATCCGGTGGAGTTCACTTTACTTGGGCTGTATTCGTGGAACACCAGGTTGGCGTGTCACCAGAAACCTCAGTGAGGTGGTAAAAGGTCGGGTCAGAGGAGTTGTGGATTCGGTGTTGTGTACGGAAAGCTTCGAGATTGCAAGTTTGCACAGCCGAGTGTCTTATAAAAGCGCTCAGCTTCCTTTACAACGGCTTATTCAGATGGAGAAATGGACAGAAATGGAGGCTTATAGATAGAGCTTACTCGAGAGGAGAGGGGTGTGCAAATGGTCGGCATCACCACCATCCCCCAGCCCCTCAGCTATTCAGAAACTTAGCTTTTGAAGAGCAGCCTAACTCTGTTGATCTTTCTGTATTCCTCTCGTTTACATTTAAACTCTCGAAAAGGCACCATTGGCTATCTTTTCGAACACTTCAGTGTGCACGACGAAGAAAAATTGGACAGTAAGGTAATTAAGGAACTTTATGCGTTTATACAGTTTTCAGTTAATTTACTCTTCTTGCCAGCACACCAGTACTGCAGACAGACTCCTCCCACATTGTTCAGACAAAGGACCTATGTCTCAGATTCCAGGAGTAGATTTGTGAAGGTGGGGGAAGGGGATGCCTGGAGTACCTCTTTTTCCGACATTTTTAGGGAAGGTCCTAAGCTCTGTAATGTGGCTTTTCCCCCTTTATTAAAGGGGTAGCTATTAACCTGCTGCCACCTCATTACAATATGGTTTAGCCTGGCTAATGCATGCCTCTGTACTGTTAGGTTGAGAGCATTGTTGGGGTCAAATAAAGAGATGATGGCGCTGCTGCTTAAATGATCTCATCTTTCCCAAGTGGTCTAAAGTACACATAAATAAGAGGTTTGTTGAAATTGTGGTTTCACATATCAGAGTTGACTTATTTCTTGCCTGTAGGTTTTTAATAAGAAAAACTTATCTGAAAATTGGGTAGAAGCAAGAGCTTATTTCAGACTTCCTGATGATTGGCACTGTTCAAATCTGGAACCATTCAATTGAAAGGGAGTTTATTCTTGTAGTTCTTCTGGTAAATGAGTTTCAAATACCTTGTTTGTTTTTGACAATACTTAGTTTTCTCCTGGAGATTATTATCCTATTTCACCTACACAGGATAAAGGTAAAACATACTAATTTATAGATCCAGAATGAGTTGGCCATTCATATAAGAACATTGAGGGATTGTTATGTATCAAGCTTGTATTTTGCCAGGTATTGAGTTTATGGTACTGAGTTGAGAATGTGAAGTTGGTTCAAACTTTCTACCCTTAAGAAGCTAACAGTCTAATACACAGTGGAATGGCACTAACTCTAGAGTGACAAACAAAAAGTTACACATGTAAGAACATATATCCTTGGAGGGCCTTGGGGAATGGGTAAGAGTTTAACAAATGGAGATTGGAGAAAGACTGACTAACAACATGAGGAATGGTGGGGAGGACTAACCTCTAGGTGTAATTGGCAAGTAGTGTTGAGTTTTGTTGATATCTAAGGTCAGTAAAAGGAAGTAGTGAAAGGCTGGGAATGCAGTTGTACAGGCCGGAATATGAAGAATCCTGAACGCTATGTGAAGATGCTACTTCCTTGGCACAAGTTGGTTCAGTGTGCTTATGGTGACAGTCCAGGGTAACAAAGGAAAAGAACATTTACATGCCAGTTTTACTGAGGAACCGGATAACATATTTTGTAGATTTAGTTTAATACAAACTTTTGTCCTTTACTGTATCATACCTGTTAAAACACTATAAAACAATCCTTAATTGTATAAACTATCTTTATACAAATCCATTATGTAAAAATAAATCAAATTAATTCCAAGTTTTTATTAATATTTTGTACCATGTATTACATGGTAGCAAATGAGATAAGTCTTGTCTGTGTCCTTTTTTTTTTTTTTTTTTCCTTCAGGCTGTGCTTATTAGTTAATAAGGAAATGTAAATCTGTTTATGTCTTAGGACATGGCGACAAATTGCTGACTATTCCTTTTGGCATTTAATATTTTCCCAGAATTGACAGTATGTCATTATCCTCTATCTTATCTTAAAAAGCAGAAACTCTTACCCCTTTCCTATTTATTTTAAACCATTGAACTAGTGGATCATTGACCCCTTTTCCACCCCCATGCTCTAGCAGCATAGTAATAAAACCTGTAAAGTATTTACTTCTATGGAGAACTCAGTGACTTCCAGTGTTCACATCCTTTTACAGTGTGATCATTTCCCCACGGGAGAGAACCTGTCCTAAGTGAATAAACCAGGATAAATCATTTCATTTTCTTGTTTGCTTTAGAGAAGCTAAGTTTTCATCCTTAAGAATTACCCATTTCTGTCATTTTATTCATTACCTGAAGTCAGAATTTTCTGTGTGACATCTCTTAATTGGTTTTGGAAATAATTATGTCACAGATGGAGACATTTGTGACTTAAGCTCTGAAGCAAAGAGCAGGACAAAAGGAATTCTGAGTCAGACTAGCAATTCGGTGTAGACGGTCTCTGCTTTCAGCGTTTTTCAAAAAAACCAAACCACTGAATTTTCGTGTTTTGTATGACTCCTGTGCACACATATGCATGTGATAATTCGTTGTGTTTATTTAAAAAAAAAACTGCTTTTGATAGTAATGAAAGTTGGCTGAGTGACCTCTTATTTATACTCCTCAGTAGCATGTGGTCATTTGTAAATGCTAAATTGGCCTTGTTTTTTTCAGCTTTGCACCTATTGTGAAACCAACAATATTGTAAAATAAAGCCAGGAACTAAAGAGGCTTATTGATGTAGTTAATCAAAGAAGTTTTAGAATATGGACCTCAAAAATAAGACTGGCAATAGACTTTTAACACCGAATTTTGTAACTTAGCAACATCTCTTTAAGTGTAGTACCTGAAGGGGACACATCAATAGTAGTTAACAAATCTAATTTAAGTCAATGGGTTTTGTTCCAATTTATACAGTCATTGATACCAATTTAGACTAAAAAGTGAATTAAAGCAGAAGTCTATACCCATTCTTAACTACATTATAAATATTAAATGTCATAAATTCAGCTGTTTAAAGACTTGTAACCCAAAGTTTTATATTACTGTTTAAGATAAATGAGTATCTCATACTATTTTCAGTAGGCTTCAGTTGACAGTGTATGTTTGTTTTCCAGCCTCATGGTCTAGAATAGTGATCTCCAGCTGTTTTTGATTGTACACCCTGTCAATAAAATTTAAGCTTGTACTCCCAGTATCTGGATATTTGTGTATGCATACTTATGCTAGTATACATTCTAAAACATATGTAAAATTTTAAAAGCATGAGGTAAAGATGGAAACAGGAGTTCTAATTTTTTCTGCACTCCAGTGGATTTTCTTGTCCTCTACTGTGACTATCACTGAGCTAGACCATTTTGGAAATTTTCTTCTTCCTTATATGAGCTATTCTGTTTCCACTGACCCCCAGTGGCAGTGTGTATTGTCACTTTAACAACTAACACTTTACATTGTTTCAAGTTGTCTTAAATGCATCCTTGCAATAATTTTTCCCAATTTCTTAGGGTGGAACCACCCTTCAAGCTCCAAAACAACTGAAATAAGGTGTATGTACGTGTGACCATGAGAAAAAAAGATTGGTCTTACTGAACATAAATTTCCTATTCAAGAAGAAATACACATTTCATGAGAATAAACAGTTTTGGAGTAATGCTAAAGCACAATGTCTTTTTCTTTTATAGGGGAGGGGTGGCATTGTTGGCCTTCTCTTTGCCAAGTCCTATGTTAGGTACTTTACCAGTTCCATGTAACCCTGCTAGGCAGTTATCACCATCTTACAGATGTAAAAAGTGAAGTTCTGAAAGATAATGTGCTCAAATAACAGAACTTGGATATAGACCAGTTTGTTGGACATGAAAAATAAAGTTCCACTTGACATTGCTGCTTCAGTATTGAGACATTCTGCTCTGGAAGGTTAATAAATACTCTGGATTAAGTTCTGCCCTAATCATCTAAGTTTTGGGATACTGTATTTCTAGTATACATAATATCATCACTGTCATAATTAGTTTACTTAATGAAATCTTGGTGTCTTTTACTACCCAGAAGGGACAGTTATCATTACAGTGTAGTTCTAATGTATCTAAAAATTCACTGTCATTTATAGTCAGTAATTTTATACATACATACACACTAGCTTTAAAAATTATAACTTTTCTTCTAGGCTTTAAAATTTAAATTTAGTTGATAATGGTTTGTATTAGCTCTGGGGCCCTTGGGAAAGGTTCAAATTACTATAATTGTTTTGCATATAAGCAGAGAATCTGCTACATTTTCTTCCTGCCTTACTCCGCTAATGAACTATTCTGATTCACTAGGGAGGAAATGGGAAATAAAGTGGCAATTCAAGGGTGTATTTTTGGTGGGTAGGGCAGGATCTCTCTCTAGTGCAGTGGCGTCCTAACCCACAGCAACCTCAAACTCCTGGGTTCAAGGGATCCTCCTGCCTCCACCTCCAGAGTAGCTGGGACTACAGGTGCACACCACCACGCCTGGCTAATTTTTCTATTTTTTGTAAAAATGGGGTCTCACTGTGTTGCTCAGGCTGGTCTTGAACTCCTGGGCTTAAGTAATCCTCCCGCCTTGTCCTCCCAAAGTGCTAGGATTACAGGCATGAGCCATCAGGCACAGCCAAGGGTGTATTTTCTACACCCCACTCCCCTTACCAACAACCTAAAAATGATCTAGGGAGCCACGTATTTGAGAACTGTTTGTTTCTCTTAGAGATATCTGCCTAGAAAATTTTTCAACAATGTTTATGGGTTGGAATTCTAGGTGATTCTTCTCTACATCTTAAGTTTTCAAGGAAAGGTAGAATTTAGTTATGAGATAATACTTAATATATTGCTGGTTTGGTTTTGAATACTTATGGGAAGTTAATACTTTGCCTTAAATTCAATACAGAAATGTTTTAGTATATGTATTTTAATATAAAACTATATATTATAAGCAACACCAAATTGCCTGTTAACAGTGTCTGTTGAGCTGTGGTGTATTATAAAGAGCTGGCAATCAGAAATTGATATTCCTGAAGGATGATCATTCTGTGCTGCTAACTCACTTCGTAATCTTAGACAAGTCATTGAAACTCCCTAGGCTTCAGATTCCTCTTCTGCAGCTGAGCATAATTATATCTGCAATAACTCTATAGAGTATCTGAATGATACACAAATAAATTGACATATGAAGCTATAAGTGATAGGCACATATAACTTTTGTTCAGGTAAATCGAGATTAATTTAGAACCACTCCGTTTAATCATGTTCACCTTTTTTCAGCTTTAGCAGACATTTTCACACATTATATTCTTTTAATGTAATAGAACTAGAACCAACTGATATCTAAATGCCTGATAGATACCTGGCACTTCTGTCGAGATAGGGTTAAATTATGCTGTGGTAACAAAGAACTTCAACATCGCAATGTTAAAACAACCAAGGTTTGTTTTTTGTTCACAGGGGCTCTGCTCGTTTTAGTGATTCAGAGACACAGGCCAATGGAGTAGCCACCATCTCAAGTGTTACTGTTCTCCCCTATGCTAGAGGATGAAAGGCTGGCGTAGCATACGCTGGTCTTTAAATGTTAGACCTGGAAGTAAAACCACATCTGCTTATATTTCATTAATCAATGCTAGTTATCTGGCCACACCTAATTTCAAATGGGCAAGAAAGTACATTACAACCATGTGCACAGAGCCAAGATACTAGTGAGCAGCTATGATTACCACAGTACTATTTTATAATTTATACGATTGTTACAGAATTTTACACAAGGTAATTTCTGCTATATGGAACTTGTAATTTAAACTCAAAATGAAAAAATAAATGATAATTTTTATAAGCTACTAAATAACTGTCAGTATCTAAATAGGATACTAGATTTTAATTTTTTTTTAATTGTAAGCTTCTTTAGGAAGTTCCAAATAGATCATAAACAATTATTTTAAATCCCCACTGATATTCAGGTGATTCTATAGTGATATGTTTTTTATTAAACTGCATCCTTAAGGCTTCCCAGATGGCTGAGATACCATAATTTGTATGTTTCGTTTTAACTTCTTCCCCATGCTATCATTAGTTACTATGTAAAGATTGGGAAAGATTAAATCTGATATCTAAGGCTTTAAAATAATTTTCTAATGTTAGAATTACTGAGCCCAATTATACTAAATTGAATATATGCATAGCCTAATCCTATTTGAGTAGTTCAAGTCTTTATTCTATGACTGATTTGGGGAATTTTAGGTTACACTGAGTAACTATAGAACTTCTTTGATGCCAGTGTTTGGGATTTAAGGACAATTCAAGTTTCATGGTTTGTTGCCTTTGTTGAGTAAGTAAGGAGTACGGTTTATTGGATGTGGGGAAGCCTGATTTGACCACAAGTAAAACTGTACCATGGAATAATAAGACTAGGCCATAAAATAATAAAGAAAATTCTTTAATGGAAACTGCAGATGGTAGTAGAAGGTAAGCATGAAGAATTTGGTCTTGAACTTGATTGAAAGGGGACGGGAAGGGAATGATTCCCAGCAACTAGAAGATTTCCCCAAATAGTTACCAATGTAAAATGCTTTTACATTTGGAGCTTACATTTTTATTGTTCCCCTTTTCTATGCCACTCTCTTTTCCCCTTTGCCTTATGACTTTCCACAGGTACCATGTAGTATACTGTAGAAAAGGACATTGAACTTGAAGTTAGAAAACTTGAGTTTCACCACTTGTTGCCTGTGACCTTGGACAAATAACATTTAACTTCTCTTACCCTCAGTTTCCTTTCTTGGGAAAAAAAATCTGTTCCATCTACTTTTCCGATTTGCTCCTTCTCCCCATTTGTTTCGAGGATCAAGTTTGAGAAGATATCATTAGTGTAAATGCATGGTATAAGTTTTCCTAGGGTATACCACTAACTAAATTATTTATTTATATTTTTTTAAGTTTATGATATATCTTAAAATTTATTTAAAGTCAGGGCTTTGGAAATGTATTTCCTGGCAAAGAGCTAAGCTATTCTGGAAGAGAATCATTTACAAATAAATCTGGAAGATACCATTATATGGTACCTAAACTGAGATAATGCTAAGGTTTCTGTTAACATCCTCTAAAGGGCATGAACGTAATTTAAAGCTCCCAGTTAGGAAAATTGTTCTGCCTTTTATCTCTAATTTACACCTTCTGGTTGTTTCAGCTTTACTGAAAGGCCAAATAAAAACCTTTTCATTAAATATTTTTTATCTTATTGTCTAAAATAAGTGAAAAGGAAGAGAAATTTTTAGATTTCATTTAACCTGTATTTGTTAAAATACCTTGTACGTGCAGGGAATTCTCCGGTTACAAAATTCAAGTAGGAAAATAAGGCAGGTTGGGAGGGTGGCGATTTAGGAGTCACTAGTTTGTAACTTTGGGTAATTTTAGGCTTTGATTTTCTTCATGTATAAAATGAGATTGAACTAGGTGATCTGTCATGGGTCTTATATTCTGATTTTTGTCCATAGAGAGTCCCTAAAATCATACAAAAGTAAACCAGATTTCAAATTACCAGTTAGGTTGACTTCATATCTTTCCATTTTTGCAAAGTTCATAATATCTTAACATGTTTTTCACAATCTAAATATATTTTATCTTTTGAAGATAGATTCTTTATATGTTTTTAACTCCCTATAGAAAATCAGTTCATTTGTTTTAACATGTGTGTCAGGTACTATGTAAAACTACATGTAACATCTCATTTAATCCATTGTTATTTCCACCAGACAGATAAAGAAACAGGTCTGTGGAGGTATAAGCAACTTTCCTAAGGTCTCAAGCTACCAGATCAAGACTTCAACAGTCTTGTCTCAGTAAGAGGTAGAACAAGCAGACAAAAATCAGCAAGAATTTAGTAGATTTGACCACCAACAACAATATAAGAAAAGAAAATGACAGATGTATATCTGCGCATGAACATGGACTGGCACTAAATACTTTTGATGCCTGAGGTTGATACAAGTCAATAAAAACAGAACTGAATCTTAGTCATCTTTGCATCCTTAACATCAGTTAAAGTACCTGAAACAAAGTAGATACGTGTTGTTTATTTATTGAACTGAATTGTTGGATTAGAAGCATGTCGTTTTACTATTTATCATTGATTTTCCATATTGCATTAATTAGAGTTTTCTTCCCTTTTGCCTTTATGCCCAGCTTTTTATTTAAAAGAGCCAGTCAAGCTCAAGTTGTTCTGAGCTTTTGTTTGAAGGACAGAAGATGCTACTTGATTGAAGGCATTAGATGTCCATATGTAAGCTGATAATAAAAATAAAATAATGAAGCTGTTTGAAGTACTGTTGTAGTAATCCCTAAAGTGAGACAATTTTCCTAAGAAAATTTGGAGAATTTTGACCTTAGAAGAGCTACAAGGATGCTTGCACCCTGGAAAGGAAAGCTAATATTTCTGTATTATACATTTAGGGACTACGTTGCATTCTTAAACTATTTATTACTTAAGATGTTGAATTAAATTGTATACTTATTGGGACTTGGCTGATGTTCATCAATCTTTGAAAATATAATACTGAAATTGAGTTCTTGTCAAGTGAAAAGTGCTCATTATATGTAAAATCGTTAAGTAATACTATCTCCCCCCTCATCCATTCTAATCTGTTTTGAAACATGTAGTGTTATACTTTTAGGAGAAAATACTGTAGAATAGTGAAAGGAATGTGGAATTAAGACAACTTGGGTTTGAGATCTGGCTTTATAGCTGGGAGATCTTGAACAATTCAGTTAAGCTCTTTCCTGGCCTTCCTAAAGCACTCTATTATGATGATTAAATGAGAATGTATCTGGGAAAGAGCTCAGAAAACTGACAAGTGCTCTATAAATTTCTACTATTTCAAAGCTAAGTCCAGTCTCAGATATTAGCTGAGGTTACTTAGGAAATACTCATTTGGGAAAGGTGGGGAGTGAGGAATAGTTACCAAAAAAAATAAATAAAATAAAAACTACCCTTTACTGAGTACTTAACTGAATGACAATATAGTAAGCATTTTTAATACAGTATTTTGTTTGATCCTTGCAACAACTAAATGAGGCAAGTAACTATAATCATAGTCCCTTACACATGAAGGACAGGTAAGGTTTAGTGACCTATTCAATTTCACAAAGCTGGTTAGTGATGGTCTATCCAAAGTTTCATGTTCCCAACTGTTACTCTACCAATCTTTCCTTGAGGAAAGAACAGATATATGCATGCAAAATATAATAGTATCTGATTGTCCCAAGTGCTTTTTTAGACTTCGGGAAAGGAATAGATGACTGTGCATTTCCTAGGAGAGGAGGGATTGATTAAAAAATATAAGCATTGGAAAAGACCTGGAGTTTGAATGATGTAAGGTCAAAACAAGTTCCCAGTCCTGTAGATGATCACGGTTTTTTTTCCTTATATTGTTTCCTTTGAACTGGAAGGATTCATCTGTGATAGCTATAATAGTTATACCTATGTTTATATTATTCTTGAGTTCATAGAGCTTTTCACGTGTACAATTTTATCTTTTCCAAGTGGCCACATTTGTTACTCAGGTAACTCAGAGAGGAAGGGAGTGTGATAGGAGAGTTCTCCAGATTATTTAAGGAAATACCTAAGCAGATAGAAGAGGAACAAGACATGTTTAGGAGATGATAAAGTCTGGGAGAAGATAGGTTATATAGCCACTTAATGTGGGCAGGGGCTGACAGAATTTAATATCAGGCCATGGAGTTTTATTTTCCTTGAAGGTAAAAAGAGCTACTCAACGGAGTTTAACTCCCTTCTCCCCATTTTTATTAAAGAGTGAGTGTCATGATTTCCCAGTAGCATCCTTTCCCCTTGAAAACAAAGCCTCTTAGGTGGAAATTTTTGAAAAAGGTCTACCTGAAGGATTACCAAAAGTGAAAATACATACAGAATTTTGGTGTTTGTAAGGGTTTGTGCTTTCTTAAATCAACTTATATATTAATATGTAGCTAATTTATGAAATGAATGGAAAATATAATGGATTTAATTTCTGGAAAACAAACTCCTTTGTCAAAAATCAGCAACACAAAAACTTGAAATAAATACACAAGGTATCCATAACAATGGTCATACAAAGTCCCTACCTTGCATCCTTTCATTCTCAGCATTTTTCTACTGGTTGTTGTGATAGCCTTTCAGGTAAGTCTCTTTTTTGCATTTTTTGTGCTCCTACCAGTCCTACCCAAAATTCTTTGTGCTTATAAAATAAAGTTTAACCTCCCTTGCCTGACATTGAGGACTTCTCCCTCCCCATCCAGCCGTATCCCCTGCCATCTACTCTCCATTCACTTGAAGCACTCACAGTACTGAACAATTATCTCTGACTGTGCTGTGCCTTACTCCTGATTCCCTGCTTTTGCACTTGTGTTAATAGTTCCCTCTGCTCTCCTCCCACCTGGCCAAACCACTTTCTTCAAGCCTCGGTTCAAATGCCTTTGAAACCTTTTATTTAGTATAAGCAGTAAAGTCATCTTTTTCTATGCTTCCACTGCTTTGTATGCCTGTTTTCATTAAACCAGTTATCTTACATCAGTATTGCTTTACTGTTTCTCCTCTAGACTGAGCTCCTTGAGAGCAGAAATGTTGATAGATCCTTTATACTACCTGGAAGTAGCACCTATACCCTTATAGGGAATTTAACATTTGAATGGGTAAGTTCAGCCATTAGGCTGAAATGAACTTTATCCATCTCACAATTGGTGAAATGCTCTTGGGTCCCTACCAGTGATTTAGCTGGGAACACCTTGTCAAAGCCCTTAGGACAAGTGGAGGCCAGCTTTTACTTGTGCATCACCTACCAAACCACTCACCTCCCAACATAAATGCAGTCACCTGTAAGAGTTGTTGTCAACACCTGGCTTATATATTTCTTTTCTTCCTGTTTGATTTTAAACTATCCTTTTACCCTATTCCAATGCCTATGATTCCCCAAACCTTTCCTGACCCTATCTTGTGTCTATCCACTACCCTAGCCATTGGGTTACTTACTATTCCTGGATTGGGATTTAAAAGCTAGGTATTTAGAAGAAAGGGAAAATAATTGGAGGAAAGGAAAAAGGTAATGTGGTAGGCAGACGTATAATCCTATACACCCAAAGATGCCCATACCTTAATACTACAGGAATTGTGAATATGTTATCTCATTTGGCAAAAGGGACTTTGTAGATGTTTTATGCAAATATGATAAAGAGTATGGACCTTGCTGTGGGTTGGTTGTCAGAGATCATCGGGGTGGGCCCAGTGTAATCACATGAGTCCTTAAAAGCAGAAAGC
This sequence comes from Eulemur rufifrons, assembly GCF_041146395.1. Classification (NCBI taxonomy): domain Eukaryota; kingdom Metazoa; phylum Chordata; class Mammalia; order Primates; family Lemuridae; genus Eulemur; species Eulemur rufifrons. Next base: position 19,034,105 of record NC_090987.1, read on the forward strand.
CTTTCCCAGCTGGGCCTGAGATTTGAAACATGAAGGAGGACAGGACCTCCATGGCGGGCTCTGAAGATGAAGGAAGGGAGTCACAAGCCAAGAAATGTAGGTGGCCTCTGGAAGCTGGGAATGGCCCTCAGCTGACAGCCAGCAAGGAAACTCGGTCCTGTCATTACAAGCAACTGGGGCCAGGAATGTTGGGAGGCCATCTTAGAATTCTGCCTACTACACTATCCATGAATGCAAGTGCATTTTTAAGGATTTAGTGGTGAATGATGAACAGCTCCATGGACTTGTATTTTCTGCTTAATTATAGACTACTGGTGACCTAAATGTTAACTCGGTTTTTTATCACATACTGTTTTTTCTATTGGAAAGTGGGAACAAATGGTATAGATAGGCCATGTGGTCTTTTTGCTACCACCCAAGTGAACTACGGTTTAAAACAAAAACAAACAAAAAAAAACCTTGCAGAATCCTGCTGTGGGCGTCCAAGATATGTTTCTAGTGGCTAGAATAAATGGCTTTTTAAATTTTAGTGTTATAAATAAATCTGCATTCTCTGGCCTCCATAAGCTACTTTAGGTGTCAATAGAGCAGAATTTTCAACTATATAAGAAATTTCATCTGTAAACCTAGGTCTTCTCAACAACTCCACACTCCTCCCGCTTTACTACACTGGTTCTTTTGTAGTAAGTACATCATTTCACGTGTTTTATAGAACTAGAAAATGGCCTTGAAGATGATCTACTCTAATGGTTTTAAACTTTTCTGACTGTAGCCCACAGCAAAAAGAACAACATTGCATCCCATTGTACACATACTTCACTAAAACATTTGGAACACATTCAATTCTTTTTTATGCAACCCACTAAACTGATATTACAACCAATGGTTTGCAAAACACTGAAGATACCATTATTTAAATTCCTTTTCTTTCGGCTCCTCTCCCAGCAGCAGAGGACGTCTGTTCCTAATTGCTAAAGCTAGGAGAGGCTCCCTTTACCCTGGAGAAGCAAGGCAGAATCCTGCTACACCAGGGAACGATAGGACCAGAGTTCTGGTTGCAGCTAATAGGGTTTTAAGGTGAAACACAGCCCCAGCAACAGTGATGTAGGAAGGGGAAATGGGCTTCTATACCAGTGGGGTAAGTTGGGACATTTTATTTGGGGAATTTACTTCCAAATCAAGATAAAATTATAGCTGTGAAAGTTGTTAGTGCTATCCTAATTTTTGACATCTAAACTAACTGGTCTAGGCTTCTGCCCGTTGACTACCTTGAGTACAGCTTGCCATGTTTTTATCTGCAGCTGTAAGAAAACAAGTGTTCTTACATTTTACAGCCACAAAACCTTGTTCTACTTTGAGGTTATGAAATCATTTACCCTGCTGTTCATGTACAGGGATTATCCCTAATCTTCAGGGCATGCGTTCCCAAGACCTTCAGTGGATGGCTGAAACTGGGGATAGTGCTGAACCCTGTATAAACATACTATGTTTTTTCCTATATATATTCATAATAAAGTTTATAAATAAGGCAAAGTAAAAGGTTAACAACAACTAATAATAAAAAAGTTATATAACATTGTACTGTAATAAGTTACGTGAATGTGGTCTCTCGCTCTCCAAATATTGTACTATATTCACCTATTTTTGGACTGCAGTTGACTTGTGAGTAACTCAGACACGGAAAGCAAAATTGTGGATAAGCCAGGGGGCGGGTGGGGGACTGTAATCTCAGTAGTACTAGCCAAAAGTCTAATTAATATGCCAAGGCTAGTAAAATGTATTTTTTCTTTATATCTGATTTGTTTTTCTAATTTAATCATATTTCCTTGAAAAGGTGATACATTGTATGGCTCAAAATTTAAGAAATAAGAATATACTAAATCTTCCCTCTTACCGTGTCCCCCTAAGTCAACCAATTTTATGAGTGCATAGTATTCCATTATATACCTGTACCAGACTCAAGCTAATCCAAACAATGAGTAATAAAATACAGAGGTCATTTTGCACTTGTGCAAGTATTTCCACAGGATCAATTCTACAAGTGGGATTGGATGGGCACAGGGTGTATGTACTTGTAATTTGATAAATATTACAAACTGCCCTCCAGAACAGGTAGTTTATAATCTCACTAGCTAAATATGAGCTTTTAACTAGTATTGTAAGGTTTTTGATATTTGACAATCTTTTAGGTGGAAAATAATAGCCCAATTCCTGTGAAAATGGAAATTTCCATCTTCAGAGTCATTTGTATATTCTGCAAGCTGTTTCTTTTGCGTATTTTTCTGTTGGGCTTTTGGTGGTTTGATTTGTAGGGGAGGGGTGTGTGTGTGTAAAAGAGAAATTAGCCATTTGTGAGATGGGTTATATTTTAGTTTTTTACTTTGTTTTTGGTGACTTTTGCCATGTAGCAATTTTAAAAAATACAGTCTAATTTATCAGTACTTTTGTGGCTTCTGGGATTATAAATTCTTAAATGATTTTTAAAAGTGTCTTTGAATTTTCAAGTAGAAACTCAATCTAAAATACTTCAAAAGTTTACCTCCCTTACTCACAAAATTATAAAACAGAACTCTTTTTTTCTCCTTTAGTTTGTATCACCTTTCTCAATACTTTAATACCTATTCGTATAGTCCCCAACTTTAGAATGTATTCATATTCTAGAAATCACATGTTGTTTGGAACTCAGAATATGTTTCTATAGAAACAATGTTATGTTTGGTGAGGTTTCCTATAGTCCTAATCTGAATTTAGAGTACTGTGTTAAAACTGTTATAAAATTTAGAGGAGAGAAGAAATACTTCTGTTTTTATTGGCAGTGGCTTAAAAGGCCATGGCTTTGCTGTATTCCTGTTACCTCTTTCCCCTAATGCATAAAACCTAATAAGCACATGACCCTTTTGGGTAGAGGGGGCCTGTCTTTCTCCCCTATCTCAGAGTGGTCCAAGCTCAAAACATTTTCTCTATCTAGTGAGACATGTATTAAAAAACACCTATTAGTACCACCCATAGGCCAGATAGTGTTCTGTGGACCTTTAAGCATATTTCCTTAGTTAATACTATATACCTACTAGGTATTAAACAGAAAATATTCTAAGGTATGACTGACAGTTGCTTATAGTCTCAGAAGTATTTATTTAGAAAGGTTTTTAATTCCGTTTTCTAATGGCCAGTATTAGTAAGGGTTGAAAGGGACCAACACTAGACCCTTAGGCTAATTCTCCCTTTGTCCTTAATAGAAATTGCCCAGTGTTCTTCTGTAGGATGATCAGGACTGTCTGTTGTTAGGAATGTAATTACAGCAGACTGCCGCCTTGTCAAGTTGTAGCCCAGGTAAACTTATGTATTCAAATAATGCCGATAACTCCCCAGAGTATAGGGCATGGCCAGTTATGTGTTCATACATCCCTGTCAGAATTGCTTAGGCATCTCCATCAGTCATATGTTGGCCAATGAAAAGTGATCTCAATTCTCAGTCCCAAGAAAACACTGTGCTGAATGAGGGAGTCTCCTGGACATTTAGCCTATATAAATGGTAAGTAGGTAACAGAATTTTTGTTGCTCTGGTCTTCTAATTCATTTTCTATTGTGGAGCAAAAACAGATACAGCTTGAGCATCCCAAGTCTGAAATCCAGAATGCTCCAAAATCAGCTTTTGAGCACCAACATAATACTTACTGGAGCATTTGGGATTTTCTGATTACAGGTGCTTGTCTAGCAGATATAACACAAATATTCCAAAATCCAAAACACTTCCATTCCCAAGCCTTTTGGATAAGGGATACTCAACCTCTGTAGACAACCACCCAGTCCTTTGGGAATGCTCAGGAAGGGCACACAAACTGGTTCTTGGGGAGAGGAAGCATTGGAGAGGATTGAGGCATCTAACCTAAAATCTGAAGGACTAGCAGGAGTTAAGCACATTATTAATTTATTAGGGACAAAAAAGGAAGGGAAAGTTTTAAGAAAAAGACCTGCTCAAATTGTGACATTTATCTTCAATAGCACCTATGTGTTTATTTTGAGGCACTAGGATAGCATGATACATTCATGAGAACAAATCTATTCTGGCAAGCTTCAAGTTCGGATTTTTGAAAAGTATGACCCCAGACATACATGCCTTAGTTATATATTTGGCATTTTTAGGTTGCAGTGTGAAGCCCTCTAATCTTACACAGTTGGCACTAGTAATCTGTGATTACTTAAAGAAAGTTGGTTAAAATGGGAAATTATGAAAAGATTTTGAAGCCAGACTGGGTTTAACTCTGGCTCTGCTTCTTACTAGCTGTGTGAACTTTGACAAGTTCTTCAGTTTTTCTGTATAACTTCAGTTTCTTTAGCAATAAAAAGAGTATAATAGTGTAATAGTCTGGTTCTTAAGAGTTGTTGTGTAGATTAAGTGAGAATAGGTATTAAATGTCTCACATGCCTGTTACTGTTTTTCTTTGCCACCAACTCCCTGCACGTTCTGAAAATCAAACCCCCACTCATGGTGTAACTTATCTGTATAGGCTACTTCATGCGTCATTTGTAATTTCTAATAATGAGAGGAAGAAAATGATAATGCCTAACTTGAGTGAGTCAAAACCTCCCAGTAGAGGTACCACCTCTTTTCAAATGAAGGATCACCAGACAAGTAAACCTCTGGATCTAGGAGCATTAGTGGAATTAGGAGTTTTATCATCATGTGATTAGTTTGAAAGAACAAACTCTAAAACTTAATAAAATAAAATGAAAATTGCCTGCTAACCGTATGTTAAGGTTAAAAGGCACTTTCTGTGATTTGTCTTTATAAGAGATGTTGATGCTTACAAAATGTTTTCTTTCTAACAGGTTGTAAAATTAAAGCACTGAGAGCCAAGACAAACACGTATATCAAGACACCTGTCCGCGGTGAAGAGCCCATCTTCGTTGTCACTGGACGGAAAGAAGATGTTGCCATGGCCAAAAGAGAAATCCTGTCAGCTGCAGAGCACTTCTCCATGATTCGTGCATCTCGAAACAAAAATGGCCCTGCCCTGGGAGGATTGTCATGTAGTCCTAATCTGCCTGGTCAAACCACCGTCCAAGTCAGGGTTCCCTACCGTGTGGTGGGATTAGTGGTTGGACCCAAAGGAGCAACTATTAAAAGAATTCAGCAGCAGACCCACACGTACATAGTAACACCAAGCAGAGATAAGGAGCCTGTTTTTGAAGTGACCGGGATGCCCGAAAATGTTGACCGAGCACGGGAAGAAATAGAAATGCATATTGCCATGCGTACAGGAAACTATATAGAGCTCAACGAAGAGAATGATTTCCATTACAATGGTACCGATGTAAGCTTTGAAGGTGGCACTCTGGGCTCTGCGTGGCTCTCCTCCAATCCTGTTCCTCCTAGCCGAGCAAGAATGATATCCAATTATCGAAATGATAGTTCTAGTTCTCTAGGAAGTGGTTCTACAGATTCCTACTTTGGAAGCAATAGGTTGGCTGACTTTAGTCCAACAAGCCCATTTAGTACAGGAAACTTTTGGTTTGGAGATACACTACCATCTGTAGGCTCAGAAGATCTTGCAGTTGACTCTCCTGCCTTTGACTCTTTACCAACATCTGCTCAAACTATCTGGACTCCGTTTGAACCAGTTAACCCACTTTCTGGCTTTGGGAGTGATCCCTCTAGTAACATGAAGACTCAGCGCAGAGGAAGTCAGCCATCTACTCCTCGTCTGTCTCCTACATTTCCTGAGAGCATAGAACACCCACTTGCTCGGAGGGTTAGGAGCGACCCACCTAGTACAGGCAACCATGTTGGCCTTCCAATATACATCCCTGCTTTTTCTAATGGTACCAATAGTTACTCCTCTTCCAATGGTGGCTCCACCTCTAGCTCACCTCCAGAATCAAGACGAAAGCACGACTGTGTGATTTGCTTTGAGAATGAAGTTATTGCTGCCCTAGTTCCATGTGGCCACAACCTCTTCTGCATGGAATGTGCCAACAAGATCTGTGAAAAGAGAACGCCATCATGTCCAGTTTGCCAGACAGCTGTTACTCAGGCAATCCAAATTCACTCTTAACTATATATATATACATAAATACTATATCTCTATATGGACTCGTAAAGGCATGGGTATAATGGTACCCCCCAGTAAACTTCCTAATGAATTCTTATGACTGTTATCAGGCTTTATTGGGATTAGGCTAAAGTTGTTAGTAAACTTATAAAAGGCTGCTATGGTAACACTAAACCTAAGTGGTCTCTTGTCTGTTAGTTTGGTTTGAATTATTAATACTGTCCTATAGACCCAGAGACATAGCTTATCTAAGAATTGCTAAAGCTGAAGTTCAACTTGGCTGAGTGAAGATAATCATAGGTTGTGTGAGCCTATGAGAAAGTGTATACGTCTAAGATTTCAAAACAGTGGGTCCCAAAGCCTAACCACATTAAGAGTTTATGGAGGGTACTTGGCATTACAGATGATTCAGACACTTCCAGTGCTGCCTTCTTTACACTGCCAGTTTTGACAAAACAGGTTTGTTTGTTTTTTATTTTACAACAACTTATGCCTAATTCTGCAGGATTGCAAGTCACTTTTTAATGCATTGTGATTACTTATTGGTAATAATAGGGCTGATGGCAGTTTACTAGATCACTGGTTATAATTTGGGACAAAACTGCTACATTGACCTTCATCTCGCCCAGAGTGCTCAAGGCTGGTATGATCAGTGGATCAGGAATGCAATTGTGAATTCCTACCCATTGCCTCCCTTGGTGGATGTGGAAATGGCCACCTGGGTTTTCCCGTATCAGGAAGGGCTTTGGGGTGGCACCTATATTGGCTAATAATTGAGGATGCGAACATTCCATTCATTAGTCTGATCAAGCTATTAATTAATTTTTAGACTATAGATCAAAATGTGAAACATTTTATGTTTAATCCATATTTGTCTTGCACATTATAAATATATTTTTATTTTTTAGTAATTTAGGGGAGGGGGGGAGAAAGGGATAATAATGCCCTTGGCATAATTCACAAAAGCAGCTGTGACGACCTCCAATCAGTTTACTTCATTTCAAAACTATTTCCAATCACAAGGAAAGATTTCTTTAAAATATGCTTGTACATTTCACCTGTGGATGTCTATAACTCATCCTCAGTATGTTCCCAAATCTGTGCTGGCATTGAAAGGACAAAACATTATACTTGGTGGGTTTTTCTACTAATTATTTTTTGAAGCGTTATTTTCCCAACACAAAAGAGCTTTTTTTCTCAGTATACCGAAAATTGAAATCCTATGTGTATTCAATAGTAAATAGACAGATTTTATTTTTTATTTCCACTTGAAGAGTTACATTTCGTATAAAAGTTTACAAATAACGGTTTTTATTTTGATTTTTTCAGTATAAAAAATTGCCTTGATGGCATATTATGATGTAATGCTAATTGCTTGTAGGATAGTTAAATGTCAGTATTGAAACCTAATCTCTAGCTGCCGTCTTGTAGATATGAACGAATGTTCACCAAGCATGTATTTTGTATTTTGTTGCATTGTACACTGCAACTAATAAGCCAAGGAATCGACATATATTAGGTGCGTGTACTGTTTCTAAAAACCACAAACTAAGAATGATAAATTATCAATATAGTTTAGTATTTGCTAATTTTACTACACTCTTTTGTTATGTATATGTAGGGAAGTCATAGGGATTATAAATTCAATTTGAGTAAAGTTTAAAACCATATATTTTATGATAAAGGGCCTTTAACTTAAGATGGCCAAAGCACTGATATTATATATTTGCTGTAAAGAGAATTATAAGAGTTTTATTTTTCTGATATTAAAAGTTACTTAATAAAGACTTGTTTCCATTAACTTGAATGTATTCTCCTTGGTGTTTTTCATATAATCATAGCAGTTTAGAATATGGCTACTTAAGAATTGAAAATTTCCTTTTACAAACTTTACCCCTTCGCCAGCTAGCTACCTGTGTTCATTCTTATGGTGATTTTTTTTTTTTTTTTTTTTTTTTTTTTTAGTGTACTCTTTGGTGTTAAAGGTGTCACTTATTTTCCTGTCCAAGTTTAGTTTTTTCTTTAAATGAATGTTACATTATAGGAAATTGGAGATTTAGCTGGTTTTAATTAGTTGCGTGATTGACCACAAATGATAACCACTACTGATTTCTTATAAATGAAATAGTAAGTGACGTTTTTGTACATTAATTAGTTGAAATCCTGAATTCTACTTAGACTCCACTCAGTTTGTATTCTTTGTTTGCCTAGTTTTGTCTTTTTATCACCAAATCTACTTTGAGGTATCACGTAACCTTAGTAAGTCTTCTTGTGGATTTTGGACAAATTCTGAGGCTGTGCTAGAAGACTGGAGTATGCAGATTCAATAATGGGCAAGATTATTGCCCTAGAATTATCTGCCAGAATTATTTTGCCAATTTTAGGATTAGCCTCCAGAAGAGTAAAAGTTAAATTATTTGAATGTGTTACAGTATTTGTACAACTACAGTTAAAATTGGATGGCCTGTGAAATGAATTTTTTTTCCTTGGTTTTTTTTTTTGTTTGTTTTGTTTTTTGGGTTTTTTTGAGACAAGGTCTTGATCTATGGCACAGGCTAGAGTACAGTGGTGTTATCATAGCTCACTGCAACCTCCAACTCCTGGGCTCCAGGGATCCTCCTGCCTCAGCCTCATGAGTAGCTGGGACTACAGGCGTGCAGCACCACGCACAGCTAATTTTTATATTTTTTGTAGGGATGGGGTCTCACTCTTGCTCAGGCTGGTCTCCAGCCTCAGCCTCCTAAAGTGCTAAGAATACAGGCTTGAGCCACTGCACCCAGCCAGAATTTAACTTTTGCCTAATACAAGGTCAAGATCTTTCAGGGGACCTTGAAAACAATCTACTTTAAAGGCTTTGCTTGTCAGAGTAAGCCAAAACTTTGTCTGGAACTAATGTTAGCAAAACTGATAAGCACTTATCCTAGTTCAAAGTCTGGATTTGCCTTTCTTTGCATGCCTGTGTCTATTTTCTTGCTTATTGAAGTACTGGGGAAGAAAGGATCCAGGAACCCTGTGGACCCGTGTTAACAGGAAATAGCCACACCACACTGGATGATCTGCAATGTGAATAATCAAGGATTAGGCAAACCTATTGAGAAGGGCTTTACATTATTCCTTTTCACAACCTGGGAGGGTAGACAGCTAAACTGAAAATACTTGGTTTGGCTAGCAGCTTAAGTTATTGTAATGTTATATAATTCTTCCTATAAAGCATTTTATCGAAAGAATCCCTTTGTGAAGTAGATTTTTAGCAAGAATGAAGGCTTGGTTGGTTTCGAAAGTCGTTGCAGAATAGGTATAATAAATGTGTTATTACAGATTATTTTCTTCAGTGGGTCTGTTAGCCTAAAACCAGACACTGGTTCTCAATCTGCCACTTGCCTCTTCTATCTCTTAAATTTCTACTTACCTGAATCCAAAACTTTATAAATAATGGGGGTTGTGGATATTTGTAATATATTGTGAACATCTTTTCAATGTTAGTATACTTCCAGCAACGTAGTTTAGTGGTTGCAGTAATACTCTTTTATGGTGGTTTCATAACTTAACCATTTGCTATTAGTGATTAATTGAAGTAACTACGGACAGTGGAACACTGATGAAATATAGGGAAGGACATTGAGAAGCCTCAGGAGGAGATTCCATTTAGTAAAGATTTAGAGTAACTACTCTCCTTAAAATGGCATACCTTCCCACTTGGGCATCTCTGAGCATTCCTATTAAGTTTTCTCAGCTAACCATATGGAATAATGGAAAATTGTGAAAGACATTTTCCTGCCGCTGAGGTATTCTGCCTTCAGACTAGTTTGTGTGCTTTTACATTTTAAGGGATATCATGTGTACACCAGTGCAGAGAACTTCTATAGGGAGGATAAGTGTGCAGATAATTTTAAATAGTAAATGGTCAGAGATGAGGATTGGGAGGGAAAAGAGGAAAACAGCTGAAGAGAAACACATTTCTAGGTCATTGGGTGTGATGTTAGACCCTCATTCATAAATCTCATGGAAATGGGGTTTGTAACCTGATGATTAAATGGGTTGTAAAATTACTTTTCCTGCTACCTTTGAATGTATTTAAAATTGTAAACCTTTAGTCTCTAAGAGCATGTGCTTAAGTACCTTTCTTTTTAAATAGGGAAGTTCTAAGGAGGAACTATAGTGTTCAGCTGAGTACACAACAAAAAGCTGAAAAGAACTGCCTTAATAACAAGAAGCTTGGTAGTTTAAGAGGCAGCAAATAATGAGGGTCAAGATCATGTAAGTCTTTGCTCAATGCCTACCAGCAACATTTCAATGTTTACCCAAAACTCGTAGCAGTGTTATGCATAATTTACTGCAGTAATAATAGTGCACAAAAAATCACATCATCTTAAAGGCTTCACAGAACCTCAAAATAAAAGACAACCTATGCCCTAGGGATAGTCAGATGGAGTTTCTATTTAGATTAGAATGTCTTTGGACAAGTGAACAATATCCTCTATTCAAAATGAAAATGTGAGGATTTTTTGTGATCCCAGAACTGTACAAGTATAATCACCTCGAATTTGGAAATAAATTGTAGGTATTCCCCTATTTTAAAGCACCAAGGCTTATTTATATCTGTTTCATGACATTTCCCAAGACCAAAACCAGAATGGAACTTTTGACATGATCTGTTCCTACAATTTCAGGGGAATTACCAAAGCATAATAACAAGAGACATGAATTGGGGTAGTGGTTTCCAGTCTACTCGAGTCAGATATAAGGTGCTGAGGTATGGAAACTACTGGGCATTATACTTTAAAGATAAAACTAGAGAGCTAAGATTTCAAAAAGGATTGAAGGAATACTGATAACTTGTGGATTTTAGCTAACGCTAAGCATTTGTAAATGTTAGCCTTTCTAGATTTAAAATCTTAGGTTTATTATTAAGTGACAAAATACGATAATAGAGTTAAGAAATCGCAATACCCATTATTAAAAAGTTGTTAGTATTGATGAAGTAAAATTTTCTGAAAGACCATTTATAAAACCACAGAAAAACTGGAGAGTCTAGTTCATTTCTTTCATGTTGGTGGAGAATACGATAAGAACTTGCTGGAAATTTTAATTGTCTGTGAAAATAATTGTGTAGGTGTCTGAAAGCAGCTCTTAAAGCTATTTTCTTAAAACCAGTCCATGTCACCTCAGTTACCGGCTCTTTTATGCATCTTGGCTATTGATAAAAACAAAAAATTGGATTATGAATGGGCTCTTGGTTGTGTTTGGATTAAAAAGCTACTTTCCTGAATTTGTTCTTGGAAACTGCTCGTTTAAGTCACATGCAATGGTATTGTTTAGGATGTTTCTTTTTAATTCTGGGAGCTCCAGCTATCTAGAGGCTAGACAAATCTTCCTGGGTTTTGTCTTTTCAGCACATGGATGAAGCTTCTCAGAATTCACACTCTGAGAGCTGCTGTCTCATTTGAATTTGAGAAAGCAAACTCCAAAAATGTGCTTCTCCCACACTTTCCCAGCGGCCTCTCTTGAACTGTATGTAATGTAATGAGACGATCTTATTCTCATCACTAGAAGCTTGTGCTGACAACTCTTGAGTCAGGGTCATGTTTTATGTTTTCAGTTCCTAACCAGGTGATTCCCAGTGTTTTTTGGAAAATACATCCTCACGTCAAAGATTGTCACTGTGGTCGAGGATTGCGGAAATGGTCCGTTCTACTTTTCTTTACTAGTAGACAAGCCGTTCTTGATCATCCTATTCCATTTCCTTAGCCTTTTCAGTGACCTCACTTCAGATCTTGCCCTTGTGTTTTTAACCTTCTCTGGGAATAGCATCTTTCTGCCATCCCTTCCACCGCCACCAGCATTTGGACACCCTTAGGTACCACCCCTTCTAGGGTAAAGATGGAATTGATTGGACGTCACAGCTCTGTCTCTGAGGTCTTTAAATCCAAGTAGACCACTGAAGGGAATTGTACTTTTTAGGGTACGTCTGATTTTTCCATCGTTTTCCATGCTTTCCAAATCCTGGTCATTTAGCCTAGGAAACTGCTCCTGGGCTGGGCCTGCCTGCAAAGCTTCCAGGGCAGAGCAGTCGTAGAATTTCATTTTATTCTCCAGCTTTGGGCTTCCATTTCAATTCAAGTTCTCTTATTTTCTGGCTTCATTACAGGGCATCTCATCTCAAATTTTGCAAATTAGATACTTTGAATCTCTTTCATTTTTCCTTACCTGTAAAATAGAGATAATTACCTCTGAAGAGGACTGCATGAAACTCAAGTAAGAAACTAAGACCAAGAGATGCTGTGAAGTAACTAATTTGCTTTCCTAGGTAGCATCCTCTTGTTCTGGTTCTTTTAAAAACCCAGCATGACCCTGAAAAATATTGAAGTGCTCCTGAAGAGCCATGTGAAATAAAAGTAAAAAGCCTCTGGGTTCTAGGACACTACCTTTAGTTGTGTGACCCAGTTAGCACAAAGTGAACTCAGGTGCGTAATCTTCCTTAATCTTTACCGCAGCCCTGGGGCAGAAGGACTATTACCTCCATTTTGCAGAGAATAAAGCTTGAGGCTTAAGAGTTTAAGTAACTGGCTTGAGGTAAAAATAAAAATCCCCAAGTCTAAAGGCATTTTCAGAAGATTCTGTGGAAAATGTCTCAGTTGTTAACAAATGTTGAGCATTTTTTTCATTTAACTCAGTGGTTCTGTAATTCCTGGGCATGCCAATCAAAAGATCTCGGTAGCCTGATAACGGTTAAGTTGTATTCTCAGACTGTCATGACCAGGAAGGCACCAAGTCTTGTTTCAGGATTGATTTGTGAACTCATACTGGGCACTAAAGTGCTCTGCCAAGCAAATGAAATGTCAAAATCAGCCAAAACTGGCGGGATCAGAATTTTTACTTAGTTTTTTATTTCATCTTTGAGGCCGTAGCATGAGCAGGTAGCAGTCCAACCAGATAACTTGGTTGACTTTCCAAAGGATTTTTTCCAGATTCATGCAAACTCATTTACTTAAATGTTAGTAGTCTCTTACTATGTAGTTTGCCTTATCCTACAAAGAAAATCAAGAATGGGGGGTGAACCTCATATATTTTGCTACTATGATTTTATTCCTCTGGACCACGTTTCTACCTCTAGCTGCTTTTCCTTTCTGTCCCTCCAATTACTATTGGTTTTTCACATCCTACCCAAAAGCTATTTAAATCAGTGCACTGACCTGTGAGTCTAATTTTGAATCCAGTGTCTCTAACTTGGACAATTTGGAGAAGAATGTGCGTAACACTTGAGTTATAGCTGCTAACGTGTCCTAATTGAGGAGAGGATTCCTCTTCCAGGGGTGGTTGCAGGATTTTGCGGTTGCTGCCAGATCCCGCACTTGTAGCCTATTTGCTTCCCCCACTCCTGTCGTCTGGGTGGGCTAGCCCCAGCTTCTCTCTCTAGATCAGGGGTCTCAACCTCACACTATGGACATTGTGGGCTCGGTAGTTTGTTGGGGAGGGGGGCCATCCTGTGTGTTGTAAGGTATTTACCAGCATCCCTGGCCTTGACCCACTAGACGTCAGTAGTACACACACACACACACACACACACACACACACACATACACGCATGCAGAAGTCCTAGGTACTAGGACAATGTCTCTAAGTGGCTAAAATAACCACTATTTTTGGGTACTTGAGTTAGGCATGCTATTAAATGTTTTATGTAGTTGCACTTAATCCTTAACGCTGACGGAAGTCGTACCCCCTTTGTGACAGCTGAGAGCACCATCGCAGAGAAGAATGGGTTTGCCCAAGATCACGCAGCGAGGTTCAGGCCAGGTGGTGGGATTCTGGCACTCTCTGCTGCCTCCTTGCCCTGGAGCAGCCTACACTCCCGTGAGATGCTGCGGTCAACGTCAGCGCTCCTAAGCCTGACGGCCCCTTCACAAATGCTGTGTCTGGCACATTCCAGGTGCTCTAGAGATCTCTGCTTCCAGGCCGCCAGACCACTGTGCCCCGCCAGGCCCTCCACCTGCTGCAGTTCCCACCTAGGACGGACTGCCCCTTCCTGACTGCCCCGTCAGGTTATCTCAGAATATAGTCATCTTTGGCGAAAGATACAATGTTTGTGGAACAAACAATGAAGAATTAAGCTGCCTAAGAATCCATTTCCTTAGGTGCCAAGGGAGATTTTATTTGAAAACTTTGGACATCTGCACCTTTTTAGGAAGTCTCATTTTTCTGTGGTTTTCCCATGTAACCCAGGTTCCAGGAAGGAACCAGAGGACTTCAGAGCCATCACCTCCAGGCCCAGAAAGGGTTGGGGAGTGCCGTCTCACGGGGCTGTGAGAGGCTCCTCTTGACTAAGTGCTCACAGGGCTTAGAGGGACATCCTTAGTTTACTCCTCTGTTATCAAAAGACGCCTAAGCAGGAGTCCATGGCCCCCTCTGCCACACCTGTACCCAGTCTCTCAGGGTGTGCTGAGGGCAGCGGTAAGACCATTTGGAGCTAACCCCAGTGGCCCGGACAGGGCTTTGATGTTAACACCGGTTTGATCCAGCAGAGCTCCCTGATGGGCTTGCCTGCACGTCACTCAGACCTTGAAGAGATCACTTTTATCTACAAAGGGACCAGAAACCAGTGCCGAGGGAGCATGCCTCAGACCTGCCCACCTCCTACCTGGCTTTCAAGGGCAAACGCGCCCTTGGGCCGGTGCTGCTGAATCCCACCAGAACGTTAGAGTCACCTGGGAGCATTTTAGACGAGCTAATGAGGGACCCCAACCTCAGAGGTCCTGACTCGGGGGCGGGGGGCCAGGCAGGGTGGGCTGTGTGGGAGGTGGGGCTGTTCTGCTCTCCTAAGCCAAGTTTGTGGACTACCGCTTTAAAGTGCAAGCCTGACATTTCTTCAAAGGCTTGTGTTTAATCTTAATCAGTGAACAATTTGCATTTTCCCAACAACATCCGTATTTGATATTAAACTGTCCTAAATTGCTTAGCTCCCTGCACACACTTTCAAGAGTAAAACCGACTCACAGGAAGGTGGCTGTCAGATATAGCACATGCTTCCTGGTGTTCCTGCTTTAGTTTGTGACAGTTGGGGACTAGCTCTTCAAGAACACTACATGCTCTCACAGTCTACGAAGCTGTGTGGTGAAAGGAAATTGTCCGGTTTCCCAAAGGTGAATGCGCTTCCCTGGGCTTCTGGGCACCACTTTTTCACTGGAATCGGTGCCCGGGTGTGGGGTCAGTTTCTTCAGGCTCCAGAGGCCACAAAGCTGCGGTTTCTTCTAGACACAAGGAAAAGAGAAACAAAAATCTCTGTGCTTGCGTAACATTCATGTTTGACCAGGAACGATGGCACAGATGGAGGAAAACCCCTGGCAGAGTATAGCAGGGGCTCATAAGGCCCACGCCAGGGAGAGAATCCTCTCTCCCGCCTCCCGAGTCCTCAGACATGGGGCGTCTGGTGCCCCCATTTCAGTGCCTCCCTGTCTTTATTTCACTCCGGAAGAATTCCATGTATCATCGTATTTGACTCTTATGCCAACCCTATGAGGTAGGACAGCTACCCCATTTTACAGATGGGGGTGGGGGATGAGGCCCAGCACGGTTCCCAGAACTGGAACCACGAGGCTGGGATGGCAGGACGGTGACTGGGGAAGCAGAGCCCACACGACCAGGTGGCTGGAAAGACCTCCCGCAGCGCCAGCCTGGAACCGCCTCTTCTCAGAATGCATTCGGCATTGAGAGCTCTCTGACCTCACAGTTTATATTAACTATGATAAAACAAAGTCCCCTGCGTGAGAAATATTTCATTCGTGAAAAATATCTGTCTAGTGCATGTTCATAGTAATCAGACTCCCCGAGACATGCGTGTGTTTGATATTCATCATCACTGAGCACCTAGGACATGTCCTAGATGCTGTACTGGAGGTTGACACACACTATCTTTTTCAGAGCCAACCTGGCCCCCTGAGCAGGTACAAAATGGCACGGGGCCTCCTTTAGGAACTTGGTCCCACACCAGTTCCTCCATAAGGCACGTTTGCTTTGACACCCCAGAGGCCTTACAAGGGAGTTGGGCCACTGAACTATCCCCAGGGGCCTACAGAGCACCCCGCATTCTGACCAGCTGGCAGGAGAGGAGACCTGAGGTATGTCACTATTTGGAACAGGGAGACAGGCTAGCAGTGGAGTTACCAGCTTCCAAACTGAACCCAGGTAGTGGGCTGGCCCATGGGGGTGTCCACACCCAGGACATCCAACCCAGCCCAAACCCTGGGTGAGTTTAGAGTGCAGCCTCTGTTCCATTTCAGGAAAGGGAAGGGACGAGCAGAGGAAGAATGTATTAATTCTGAGACCGACCAGGGAGAGACATGAGAGAAAAAAAGTGTCCAGCAGTCCAGATATTTGACTAAAGTGTCCAATAAAGAGAGCAGCTTGGCCAGGTAAGGTTTATGGCCAGGAATGGGGTTCTAGTAAGAACAGGGTGATAACTGGTCTCGCCTGCAACCCTTTCTGCCAGGGCCAACCCCACCTGGCCAAGCAGGCAGGCGGCGCTCTGGGGGTGACAGCTGGAAACTCTGGGCCTGGATGGATCCTCAGGAAGTACCTCCATCCCCTCATCCCCAGGCCCCCCTCCTCCACTGTTCCCACCCACTAACATTTGTCAGCCGGTTGGCGAAACAGACACGTAAAAAGGACTCTGTCCTCAGCTAGCTGGGTCCTCCCTTCCCACTCAGATCACCCCTGGGGTTTAGGAAACAGGACTTCAATGCATTCTTCTGATGTTGATTGAATTCCTTCTTTCTGGGCAGCTTTGTGTGCCCTTGGCACTAAGGGAAAAAGGAACAGGCAGGGTTTAAAATAGCACACAACTGGCCAATTTGCACCACCAACACGGGCTCGCTGTTATAAACAGAAGAACCCAGGTGATGCAATTTGTTGCAACTGTCTCTGGATGGGCTCCTATGTGGGTTTGCCTTTTTAAGAGCACACATGCACCTTTAGTGGAATAGAAATAAACGTACCAAGTGCAAATTCTGTTTCTGTTGCATGCTTTGGCACCTCTGCAGGGTGTGGCGCAATTCAGATGGCAACTCGCTTTGGTGTCTGAGTGAAATGTGGCTCCATTCCTGCCCTCAGGCACCCTCAGGTGACTTGTGGACATTGGATGCTGTTGGAATCAGCAATTTGTAGAAACCGGAAACTGAGACTGCCATAAAAGGAAACCACTTCCGAGGTTGTATTGAAAGACATGTTAGGCAGCTTCTAGAAATGGCCACCACACGCCAGAGTCCCTGAATACAAATAAATAATGTAGACTCACATCTTTCATGGATAGTCCCTCCTGAGACTTTTGAGAGTGCCAGCATCATGCATCCAGGGCATTTATTTACAAAGGAGTCTTTAATCATTCTATTAGTTACTATGTCTGTTATAACAAGGAGAGAACAACCCGCTGTCCTGGGCTGTGGCTACTGGGCCACTCACTGGATTCACTCAGTAGCAGCTGAGTTACTCGTTATTACAAGTTATTACCTTGGCAAAATACGAAATATAGATGAGGGACCTTATGGGTTGGCTTGGGAACGACTAAAGTGTCAGTTGCACAAATGCCAAGGGTCTTGTTGATAAACCAAGGAGTTTGAGGAGAATAGGGCCATTATATCTATGGACACCTTGTTTCATTTGCCTTGAAAGGAAGAAATATACCTAATCAGAATGCTCTAGAATTGACTAATCTTTGCATTTGAGTGATACTTACGATCTCAAGGCATTTCACAGCTATTGTTTTCCTTTTTGGGGAGAAGGGGGAAGATCTTGGACGGAGAGGAAAGCACCAGGACATGGAAAGCCTTGCTCAAAAATCACATAATTATTAGTTAGTTGAAACTGCAGTTAGAAACCAGGATTCCTATAGCCCAGCTCCAGGCGTTTATTTTACACACTGCTGCCTCTCTGTTACCTGCCTCTGTTTTTCCTGTTCCCTCCCCTAGAAAGGCTGAACTGAGGAAGCCACCTGTGCCTAAAATCCCACCATTAGAACTTCGTCTCTTTTGCATAAGGCATGAGTGTGCATTAAAGTGCACGTGCTCCTAGAAGGAAGGGCTCTTTAACTCAGGGATGACAAGCTTTTTCTGCAAAGGACGAGATAAATATTTTAGGCATGCAGGCCATACAGTCTCTGTGGCAAGTACTCAACTCTGCCTTTGTAGCACAACATCAGCCAGAGACGACATCACAAGTGAACAAATCATTATTTAGGGACACTGACATTTGAATTTCATATGCTTTTCACAAAATGTTCTTCTATTGAGTTTGTTCAGCCATTTAAAAATCTGAAAATCATTCTTAGTTCATAGGCCACACATAGACAGCGGGTGAGGTTCTACTCTCCGGCCTTGGCTTGCTGGCCCTTGCTCTAAGGTGTCCTGGGTCAGTGGCTGTGCTTTGTGGGTAAAGGTTCTGATGAAAGGATTGGGCCAGGAAACCACCCAGCGCCCCGGGCAGGAGGTGGGGAATGCAGACAGGTGGCTGCCGTCTGCAATCTGGCCACCACTGTCTTGGTGCAGTGTCCTGAGCCCATCTAGAACAGGGCAGCTGTCCCAGGGCCGTCCGTGCAGCCATTGCATTTGGGGCACCCACTGGAGCCAATCAGACCTCACAAGAGCCGTGGCTTTAACGCCCGTGTCCGCCGGCCCACGGAGGGTGAGCCACATGTTCACACCTTGGCTCACGGCTGCACCAACATTCAGCTCCTTTCCCGCCACCACATCCGTCTGTTGGGATCCCTGCTCTCACCAGAAAGAGAATGAAAGGTCAGAATGTTCCATGTTGCTGCTACATTTGAGGGATTTTGTTACTGTTTTGTTGTTTTTAAAATATAAAAACCATTTGAGGAGGAGCTTATTGCTATAGACTGACACTTTAATCTGCCACATAGTAGACATTGGGCATAAGGTGCTGTCATCTTCAAAGCACCTCCTCTTACTATTTTATTTGGTTTTTCTGGGTGGAGTGAAAAAAAGATGCAATTATCACCATTTCACAGATGGAAAAACTAAGGCTCAGAGTTTCCCGATGCAGAGCAGGGGAGCATTCAGGTCTGACTCCAAAGCTTTCGGTGCACTAGGATGACTTGAGGTGGGTAGGGGTGCAGGGACCTCCTGCAGGGACCAGCATCCTCCCACGGGGTGGGAGCAGGCGTGGGAAGCACTCATGGCCCAAGAAGGAGGCTGGCTACCCCCTCCAGCCTCAGCCACCCCTTTGTCTCACTGTGGCCCTTGGCACTAGCAGTTCCTCTGTGGTTCTTTTGCCACTTTGCCTGGGGCAGAAAAGGGCCTCCTATCCACGGGCAGTGCCAACAGCCTGCCCCACCCTCACCGGCCCAGCAGCCCAGAGGCTTTTGTTCTAGATAATTTACTAGCTTATTGTCTGACCTGCAATCCGCACTCAGTGTGTATTTGTTATACGGATGAATGAGTGAGCTCATGTCTCTAACCTTCGGAAGCCCTCGGAATCCCAGAAGAAGATTCCCTGAGTTTAGCTTTCAGTGGAGTGACCCACAAGGGTTTTTTAGAATTTAGTGCAATTGGATCAGCACCTAACAGGGACGCAAGGGAACGTCCCAAGGGCCCTGCTCGTCACACACGTTCGCTTCATCCTCATGGCCATCTGCAGTTGGCAGCTTCATCACCCTGTTTTACAGAGCAAAGGCCTGGAGCTCAGTGACATTGAGGAATTTGCTCAAGGTCACCAATGTGGTCAGTGAGGGCTTGGAACCTCCAAGGCCAATTGTCTCTACACGATTCTCATCGATTCTCATCGGCCTTTTATAGGCACTAAGTTGTGCAGGGAAAGGAAGCTCCCTAATTAGCCCTAACAACACTGTTTGGGCCCCTTGAGAAGGTAGTGCTGAGAAGGAAGGACCCCGGGCCCCATGCCTGCCCCAGCCGGTGGCACCAGGCACAGGCTAGGCTGGGACCAGGCAGGAGCAGCACAGAGCTTGTTCCCTTCTCCCTGCAGGCTGCACTCAGGGACAGGAATTCTAATATTTTTCACCAGCAGCCAATACAGCAGGTGCAGAAAACACCTGCTCTTAGAAGTGAGCAGCCTATATGAACCGGATGTGATCTGGGCCCAATGTAAAGGACACTGGCTGTCTCAATGCCTGTCCTGTGCTGGTAATCCTGCCAGTAAAGTCACATCCTTTGGTGCATTACTTCTGGTTTTCACGAGTCCCCTATAAAAGTGCATATGAGGAAAGAAAAAAGAACAAATGGCTGCACGTGTGGGAGGGTGCCTCAGGGCCGAGCAGGATGGAAGGGTCCTAATACCTACTTGGCAACTTGACCTCTGCCCCAGACCTCTGCTCACACCCACCAGGATGCTAGCCTCAGCCTTCAGGGACATGCCCCACAGAGGAGGAGGACGGTAGGGAGGGGGGGCCAGAGGCTCATAGCTTCCTTTCCGGCCACAGCACCCCTCCCCCAGACCCACCCTTCTTGGGGGAAGGCAGCAAGAGAATTCGAAATAGTAAGGGTTTTTTTTTTTTTCTTTCCGTTGCACATATATATATATATATATATATATATAAAGATTTGAGGTCAAAAGCTAGCTAGCAGCTGCACAGGGACTCCAACTCAGACGTCCCCAGCCCCAGAACCGTGGGGGTGAGGTAAGGCCAGTAGGTGAGCCCACAGTCCCCTCCCTGTCCCCACGCCTGCTCCCCGTGTGCCTGCCCAGCCCTCACGCTGCTTCCAGTTTCACCAAGGCTGTTGCAAAGCCCTACTTGAGGCTAACGAGTCCAGCGCTGCGGGTGTTTCAGGCTGTGGGGTGAGGTCCCTGGTCTTCCGGCCAGAGCCCTGTCTTCACCTGCGAGGAAGGTCCCCAGGCCATCAGCATCAGCAGTGACCAGTGACCAGGAGGTTTAACAAGCTGCCTGGTCACTCTGACGCACCCACAGCCTGAGCTCTGCCCACTGGGGCAGCGGTCCCCGAGCTTTTGTATTGCCCGCCCTTACCAAGGGACAAAAAGTTGTTCACCCACCCAAGGGTTCTGATTACTTATTTTATTTTATAAATTCCACCCATGTACTATTATTTTAAAGCACCCCCCCCAAAAAAAAAGATGAGTTGAAAGAATGAGGTCAAGATGAAATTAACAATAGTATAAATGTCTTGTGACCTTCTCTTGGTACAATACCTACTTCAGGCAACATTCGACATGATCGTGGGTGTAAAGCCATAGATCAAACAGTCTTCCGGATAATTCCAATTTTGGCCAACTCTGTCAGATCTGCTTAAAGTGCCATTGTTTTTCCTTCCTGAGGTGGCCGACAGCAAGCTCAGGATGGCAGGAGGAGGGAGGGCCGGCTGCGTTTGGGGGTGTTGGCTGTGATTGCCACATTAGTGTTATCTGCAGTCCAAGGTTTCTTTTCAACATTGTTTTAAAACCGCTCGTGCTTTTTAGGAGAGTTAGTTTACTTAAAGATAGATAATGGGATCTCTGAGTTCCCGCCAGCGTCCGCGGCGCGGGTAAGTGCTGCTGAGATCCCCGCCCTCGCGCCTGCCTGCTCCGGGCCCCCCTCCCTGGCGATCCAGGGCACCGGAGCCCCCCGACGTTCAAGAAGAATAACGTGGCCGAGCTTTCTCTTTCATTTTTGAAGTAAAACATTCATCTAAATAGATGGGCTATTATTTTCTTTCCACGAGCCCGTGGATCCTCTTGCGCACCCTCGGGGATGCGCGAACCCCCTTTGGAGACGCCGGCTCCGGACCGAGCGTCAGGCCCCTCCCCTTCCCCGGAGGCCCCCAAAAGAGACGTCGCGGATCAAGAGGACCTGCCGGTGGCTCTGCGGTCCCGTAAGGAGGGCTCGCTCCAGGCGGGTCTGGGGGCCCTCGCGTCCCCTCCATCCGGGACCAGCCCTCCCTGAGTGTCTGCTGCCCGAGAGGTTTGGCACGGGCGGGTGGGGTCTCGCCTGCGGCCACCGTGACTCGTCCCCGCCGGCCACACCGGGCCCTGACCCCGCAGGCCAGGCCAGCCGGCGGCCACCGTGGTCACCGCGTGGCCTGGCTCGGGCCGGGCTTTCCCTGCGGGCGGGGCCCAGCTGGCGACGAAAGCCGGGGAAACACAGGGAGGGGCTGCTTTACCGGCTTCTTGTGGCATTTCTGAAATCTCATTTCCTGTCCCAATTCCGAAGCAGGTGTTTCTGTTTTTAAGTACGTCTTCAGTTGCTATTCCGGTCGTGTGAGTCGCTAGTTTTTTCCAAAGACTGAAACTGCTATTTTTTTCCTCTGGTGGAGGCACAGTGAGCAGCCACTTCCCCGCCAGGATCAGCTGGGGACAGAGGCCCCCTCTTCCAGCCCCAGCCGGGGAACGTGGCCGGGCTGCACAGACTGAGCAGCGAGCCCTGAGGACCAGGGAGGCGCCCCCTGAGCGGTCGCACTGGCTTCTGCTGTGGCCCGAATAGTGCATGTAGTGTGCACCTGGGCCACCGGGAGACACCGAGCAAAACAAGCCAGGCCCAAGCGCCGGCTTGGGGACCTCAGCCCGCAGGGCATTGGGAGTGGCTGGGGACAGATGCAGGCCCAGAAGGAAGCAGTTAAAGAGCCTCTTGGATGAAAAATGGAACCTCCAATCCAGGAATTTGAGATCTGGGGTCTATGAACACCTTGAGAACCACCAGACACATTCAGGACATCCATGACCCCTTTAGGAGAATGTCAATTTTTTTTTTTGAATGAAAATTTTTAAAATTAATGTAAGCATGTTACACATCCTATAAAAACATCATCTCGCAACTGTTTCTAGAGATTTCAGAGCCAGATAGTACTAATTTTTAAAAATAATGGAGCAGAGGATTCATTTGTGAACGCCAGCGTGGTGTTTGTTCTGTCCAAGTGAAATGTGGCGGTTTTCCCTGCAGGGGAACGACGCGGAGGAAACACATCCGCACAGCACACAGGGTGGCATCACAGGGTAGGATATCCAGTGTTTGGGGTCAGAAAGGTACCGTGGCCGGCCACGTTACAGTAAGTGTTCTAACTTGAGTGTGGATGGTTTTTCAGGGAATTTTGGGATTTCATTTGTATACTGATTTTGGTTTTAAAGTTATGTAAGAGCTAATAAAGTACACAGAATGTATATAATTTTACGTTCGTACTTATTTAAGTAACATGATGAGCAAAATAATCTAAGACAACCCTGGGACATCATGAGACTTTTTGTTTCCTTTGTTTAATAGAGGTTTGTATGTGACTCAGATTTAAAACTCATGACTCTCATATTTGAATCAGATATCCAGAACCATCTACAAGAAAGGCCAGTGCTGGAAGAATTAAGGAGAGGTCTATTAGGGATTAGGACTAGCCAAGAGGGGACACTAGGGAGGTCTCTTGTCACGTATGTGTTTACTAGGAGCTGAGGCTAAGCAGACATGGAAGAGAGTAGAAAGAGGTGACACTAACAGCTGGGGAAGAAACAGCAAGCCCTGTTTACTACCACACACACACACACACACACACACACAGAGGTTTCCTGGGGAAGCAGCTGCAGACACCCAGGAGGCCACAGCGGGCAGGTGAAGTCATCACCCTGGGAGTGAAGAAGTGACTCCTCGCCTGGCTCCTCACTGGGGATGAGGAGGGTGGTGAAGCTTCAAGAGCTCACTGACCTCCCTTGCTGGTGGATTGGGGGGTCACAGGGATTAGGCCTGGGCTGTCTCGGCCGGGAAGGCAAGGGTCACAGCTTTGGGTTGTTCCTTAGGCTTCCCACGAACCACAGTGCCCATGGGAGCCAAACAAGAAATGTAGCAGTGCAAGAGGTTTAGAGCCAGAAATGGTAAAGTTCAAGCAAGTCAATGAAAAAGCCCCTAATGTGACAGGTCTCTGACCCTGCCAATCGCGGTGTGGGGACCCCATAAAGGAGCCAGCCCAATCCACAGTCCTCCTGGTGCCTCCAGCAGTTGAGCCAGGAAGTCAGGCGCCAGGTCCCCTCAGGACAGAAACCCCAGAGATCTGGTCTTTTCGCCTTCTGAGACAGGAACCTGCCAGAATCTTCTCTCTTAAAAGCAGGTGGTTGATAAAGGAAGACAAAATAAGGCCGGAAATCGATGCAGATATACTCAGAAACAAATGGAGCAAATGAAGCACTGGGAGTCGCTTTCTAAAAGCCAGATGCTTCAGGTGGGTGTTTCCAGGGGGAACAGAAATTCCCACCAGCACCTTCCTGTCCACTGAGAGTGTACAACCCCACCCCAGGTGTATTTGTGCTGGGGCTGCCGTAACAAAATACCACAGAACAACAGACACTTATTTTCCCACAGCTCTGGAGCTGGAAGTCCAAGATCAAGGCGTTGGCAGGTTTGGTTTCTCCAGAGGCCCCTTGCCTTGGCTTGCAGACAGCCACCTTCACACCGTGTCTTCACATGGGCTTTTCTCTGTGCACGTGTTCCTGGTGTCTGTTCCTTTTCTTATAAGGACATCAGTCCTATAGGATTAGGGCTAAACCTTTATGAATTCATGTAACCTTATTACCTCTTTAAAGGTCCCACTTCCAAATACAGACACATCCTGAGATATTGGGGTTAGGACTTCAACATAGGAATCTGGAGGGGGCGCCCAATTCAGTCTATAAGACCAATAAAATGATATTGTGTGAGGTGTGGAAGTTCTGGGCCTGAGCTACGTCCTGGCCAGTGGGGGCCCTGTGGAGCGCCCCCCCCTGTGATGGCAGCTGAAAGGAATGGCCCATCGCTCACCCTTCCCAGGCCCTGACAAGGATGGGCTGACTCTGACCTTTGGCCCAGACTCCGGTCTTTTGGGCTGCAGGCTGTTGAACCAGCAAGGAGCACTCATGGTATCTGTCCTGCTGACAGCAGAACAAAGAGACTATTTTCTCATTGACCTCGAGGGCTTGTTCATTGACTTGCATTGAGTCTAGGTAGGCCTCAGTGGCACTGGGCCCCGGGCACTGATCCAAAACCTGCTCAGGACAGCACAAGCCACCTCAGGTGCCCTTTTGGATTATGTTTACTCAAGACAATGAAGCAATATGTGTAGTTTCTGGGCCTGGCCAGCACATGCATCTGACTCCGGATGCAACATCACACGCTGGGTCCATGAGTCACCTTTCCCAGACAACACAGATGCTGAAGAGCTGTGGGATTTAGGCTACTCTGCTAGCAGCAGTATTCCATGCCTGCTCAATGGGTCTTTGTCAAGTACAGTACAGTTAATAGTGCCAGACTTCCACTCCCAGTAACGACAGAATAGGTAAATCAGACCAGCTGTTCCACCAAAGACAACTAGAAAAGCTGGACTAAATATAAAAATTATTGAAGGCATCAGAAAGCTCACATGAGAGTGAAAAATGATGAGCCAAGATCTCTGGTAAACAGAAACTCAGGTAGATAACGCAGGCATCTGGAGCCCGGGTACATTGCTGATTACACAGAGAGCAGATGAGAGACTGAGCGTGGCTTTTGGAAGCTTCATAGGCCGCTGGGCAGGAACACATCACAATAGCATAAAAATCAGAAGTGGAGTAAATGGGATTAATGCTTTTCTAAGGCACTCATATTGTCTGAAAAGAGGTAAATGTACTAATTTCTTTTAGAATTTGATGACTCAAAGAATTATGTTGTAATAACTGATTACTAAATATCATGTTTTTTAAAAATATAACTACAAAATTAAGAGACAAGAAAATTAAATAACTTTAAAAGTAACAAATAAGGCAGGAAAGAAAAGAAAGGGAACATAGACTAATTGGGACAAAGAGAGAACAAATAATAGCATTTAAGCTCAAATGAATCAATAATTATATTAAATATAAATGGACTAAATGCTCCAATTAAAATTGTCTGTCTTGATAAAAACAAAACCCAATTATAAGCTCCTTTCTGGAAGCACACTTAAAAAAAAAATACAGAATGGTAAAGTTAAGGTATGAGAAAAGATACAACAATCAAAAACTTAAAATTAGAGTAGCTATATTAATATCAGAAAAAAATAGATTTAAAGGCAAGAAGCATTACTAGAGGTGAAGAAGTATTTTATAATAATAAAAGATTTGACTCACCAAAAAGATCTAGCAAATCTAAATTTGCATGTACATAAAAACATAGCCTCAAAAATGTAGAAAGCAAAAATTAACAGAACTAAAAGAAAACAGACAAATCCAAAATTATAGTTAGGAGAGAGCAATACATTTTCCCCAAAACTTTGAAAAAAAACAAACCAAAAAATCTGAAAGGAATCAAAAGGGCACACCACTTAACTGGAGAAATTGACTGAAAATAGCCAATACCAAGATATATTCTAGTAAAATATTAGACTTAAAAAAAAGGATGAAAAATCATCTGGCTATCCAGGCAAAAAGACCAACTAACTTATAAGGGAAAGAAAATTTGATTACCAAAATCATTATGATAGTAACATTTTATGCCAGAAGAAAATGAGTAAGATATTTAAGACATTCAAGGAAAGAAAATGAAAGCCAAGGATTTTTTTTAATCTAGCCAAATTGACTTTTAAATATAAATATTGCAGAAATATTGTGTCTGGAACATGCAAAACTTCAGGGGATATTAATTCTATAGCCCTTTCTTAGGAAACGGCTAGAGAATGAAATTTTGACGACTGTGTGTGTTGTATGTGTGTATCTCTGTGTCTTGTGTATGTGTGTGTATGATTGTGTATGTAAACCTAAAACTGCATGAGGGACATACAAGAGAGTACAGTATGTCCTAACCACATACTCCCTAGAAGAGGAGGAGCAAAAGAAGGGGGAGATAGAACTGGTGAGAACACACAGATAAAATAATCTTTCCAACTGTTTTCAGTCGCCAAGTTTGGACAGTAGTGTATCATTTTCCACTAAAAGAAACCAATGCTTCAAGGAGAAATGTCTGGGACAAGAATTGTACAAGATGAGCCTGAAGTATCTTGTTATGCCAGACAGAAAAAAAGCTTTCAGAAACACTGGAGTCAAATGCACTCCAACTGCCCAAATGGGACAATTTGAGCATCAAGGGTAATTGCGGCAATGGATGAAACACATCCAATATGTTTAAATCCGCTGGCTCATTATGATACAAAAAAAATATATATATATATATATATATATATATACTAATTTGTCACCCTTGAAGGATGCTGAGAAACCAATTCTTTATTTTGAAAACTGGTAAGGGGAATTAATTAAGCATTTATCTTGCTTCCTCCATTGAACTGTACAACTGGGAATGAAACAGTACGTGAGGTGAAATTTCTCTTTCTAGAATATTCTAGGAAATGAATGAAGAAGGAATGAAAGAATTATAATAGCACTGTTTTACAACCCTGAATGAATTAATGCACCTAGACCTTGAACTCCAATAACTGCTAAATCTCATAAAGTGAAAATTCCGGACATTAAATACCTCCCGATGTCAAACAAAACAGGCAACTATTTATGAAGAATCTTACCAAGAAGCAACAGCAAAACCAACCTGATTCTGATTAGGCCCCTAGATGAAATTACCAATTTACAGGGAATACAGAGGATAGAGGAATATGTTAAATTATGCCGTGGAAATGTAATCAGCAAATTCCAGCATAGGAGAAACTCTACAGGACAAATGACCTGATTTTTTAAAAACAAATTATGAGAGACAGAGAGAGGAAGAGGAAAACTACAGATCGAAACAGACGTATCAAAAGTTAAACAAAAAGTCAAAATAAAATGATAGTGTTTAGGTATTTACATTTGGGTGAAAAATTATAAAGGCGAGAAGGTAATTACCATAAAAGTCGGGATAATATTAACAGCTATTCTGGCGGGTGAGGGAACAGCTGCAATTAGCAGAGGGCACTTGCTAGTAAGCTCTGTATTCCTATATGGGTGGTGGTTGCAAAATGTTCACCTTCTAAAAATTCATTAAGCTGTACATTATTTAATGTGATTTTCTGAAGCTGTATTATATTTAACAATAAAAAGGTTGTAAAAATCAAAGTTTTAAATAACACGATTAACAAATTTGACCTAATTGATATGTATAGAACAATGAGCCCGATAACCACAGAATACACATTTGTTTTAAGGCCACATAGACCATTTACAGAAGTTTATCACGTTTGGCATCATAAAGTAAGTTGAAACAAATTCCAAAAAAACTGAAATCACAGAGCATATTCTCTGACTACAGTAGCAATGAGATTTTAATAAAAAAAGATAATTATAAATCTCCATATGTTTGGAAATTCATAAACTTCTAAATAACACTTACATCTGCAGTCCACAATCCCCTGGCCTCGGACCGTCCGTGGCCTGTTAGGAACTGGGCCACACAGCAGGAGGTGAGTGGCAGGCGAGTAAGCAAAGCTTCATCTGTATTCACAGCCGCTCCCCGTCACTCTCATCACCTCCTGGGCTCCAGCCCCTGTCAGATCAGCAGCAGCATTAGATTCTCATAGCAACACGAACCCTACTGCGTGTGCGAGGGATCTAGGCTGCGTGCTCCTTTGAGAATCTAATGCCCAGAGATCTGAGGTGGAGCCAATGTGGTGATGCTAGTGCTGGGGAGCGGCTGCAAATACAGATTATCATTAGCAGAGAGGTTTGACTGCACAATAAATGGAATGTGCTTGAATCATCCTGAAACCATCCCCCTGCCCCTGCCCCTCCAGTCTGTGGAAAAATTGTCTTCCATGAAACCAGTCCCTGGTGCCAAAAAGGTTGGGGACCGCTGACTTAGATCAAAGATAAAATCACAAAAGAGCTTAGAAAACATTCTGAACCAAACAATAATATATAATATAAATCTCTAAACTTGTGGCATACATCTAAAACTATGCCTATAGAGACATGTATGCCTTTCATTGCATGATAGAAAAGAAGAAAGACAACGGAAAGTTAATAATCTAAGCATTCTTCTCAAAACACAATTTTTTTCAAGGAAGGCAAACCAAACCCAGAAGAAGTAGAAGGAAAGAAGGAATAATGATAAGAACAAAAACTAATAAAATAGAAAACAAACATAATAGAGAAATCAACAATGCCAAAAATTGGTTCTTTGTTCAAGAAAATTAAATTAATAACTGCTGACCAATTTAGAAAGAGTCAAGCCCAAACAACCAATGTCAGGGAAGAAAAAGAAGATATCGTTATAGATGCCACACACATTTAAAAAATAATAAGGGGGTATTATGAACAGCTTTGGGCATTACATTGGAACATTGACAATGAACAATTTCTTAGAAAAATACCACTTACCAAAACTGACATAAGAGTAGAGAATCTAAATAGTCCATGTGTATAAAAGAGATTAAATTTGTTATCAAATCCTCCCCCACAAAAGAACACCCCAGTTGGCTTCACTGGTAAGTTCTACCAAACTTTTAAGGAAGCCCTCACACTAATCTTACACAAACTTTTACAGAGATTAGAAGAGGAGGAATAATCCCAAATGTACTTTATAAAGCAAAGCATTGATACCAAACCTGACAGAAAAATTACAAGAGAGGAAAATGTCAGGCCAATGTCACTAATACAGATTTTTTTAAATCCTTAAAAAAAAGATTAGTAACAAAACCCCAATGTATATAACATATTTATTTAGTTTTAATTTTTTTAGAGACAAGGTCTCGCTATTGCCCAGACTGGAGCGCAGCGGCGCAGTCATACCTCATTGCAGCCTTGAACTCCTGGACTCAAGCGATCCTCCTGCCTCAGCTTCTCCAGTAGCAGGACTACAGCTGTTCGACACCATGCCCAGCTAATTTTTCCCTTTTTTTGTAGAGCTGGGGTGTATTCGTGCTGTCAGGGTAGGGAAACTTAAACAGAACACAAAATGTACTAAACAGAATGGCTTATAAATCTGAGTACATTAAATTTAGGAACTCCTGTTCATCGAAAGACAGCATGAAGAGAATGGAAAGGCAAGCCATGGAATTGGAGACAATAGTTGCTACACATATAACCAATAAAGAGTCCATATCTAGAATATGGAAAGAACCCCTAAAAACTGGTAAGAAAAAAAATAACAACCAAACAGAAAAATGGGCACTTCATAAAAGATTTCCAAATGGCCAAAAAAACATTGGAAAAGGTGCTAAACCTCACCAGTAATCAGAGAAATGCACATTAAAACTACAGTGAGACACTATCACTCACCTACCCAACAGCTAAAATTTAAAAATCTGACAATTGGCTGAGTGCTGGTAAGGAAGAGGATCAATGGAAACTTCCATAGACTGTGGTTGGGAGTATAAATTTGTACAGCCACTTTGGAAAACGGACATCATCTAGTAAGGTTAAATATGTGCATATCTTATGACCAGCAATTCCTCTATCAGATATTTTTTCCCGTTGTAATGTATAACACCAGGAGACTTGTACAAAAACGTTCATAGTAGCCTTGTTTGTAATGTTAAAAAAAACTCCAAACAATCTGGCTGACCAACAATGATAAAATAGTTAAATAAATTGTGATGTATTTGTACAAAGGAATACAACGTAGCATTGAAAATGAACGGACTACATGGAACAGCCTGGACGAATCTCCCAAGTCACACAAAGTACCTACAGTATGGTTCCATTTATTTAAAGTGTAAAATGCAAAATCAACCAAAGCAACACTCAGGCTGCAAATATATATGGTAAAACTAAAAGAAAAGTAGAATGATAAACACAGAATTCAGGACCATGGTTACCTCTGAAGGCTGAGGGGCAGGGGTGGCGTGGGGAGGGTCAACAGGGGACTTCAGAGGAAATAGACCTGTGTTCTATTTCTTTGCCCCAGTGTGGGCATATGGGAGTCTGTTATATCGTAATTCTTCATGTCTTATATTTTACTAATATTCTTTTATACATACTCAGTATTTTACTTTAAAAATACTTTTTGACTAAGCTACAAGCATGCAAAAAAGTGAAAATGGCTTATAGCAACATTTTTACCTCAGCCCAAGATTAACCATGATTAATGACTTGGCATTTATTTTTTCAGATTTTGTTCTCTGTGCATGGCTAACGTGTGTGTGTGTGTGTGTGTGTGTGTGTGTTGGGTAAAATATGCATTTTTTCATATGCATATTTGCATTTGTGAAATGTTTCCCCGAGGTCTCACCCAAGGACAAGATGCACTTTTTTTTTTTTTTTTTTTGCCTGCTTGCAGTGTTTTCGTTTGTTTTATAATATATTGAGTTGATTGGAGCCTGCCCGTGCAGACCTACGCTGGTGAGTCCAGCTAAAACGCTGCCATCATTTTCCAGGGTGAGTGACCATACGGTATCCTGTTTACTCATCAGCAAGAAGGCCTGGGAGGAGGGGAGGGCAAGGTTCTGTCGTGACAAGAAAGGACAGGGGAACTGGGCTTGGGACGAATCTACTCAAGAAACAGCCACTCACATCCTTAAGGAACACAGGGTAGTTTGAGGAAAATCTCATCCATGTGGCATCTCTCTTCCCTTTCCATTGTTCGTCACTGGGAAGGCCAACTTAGAAGTTGTGGTTCCGGTCCTGGCCGAGCTACCAAGCAGCCGCTCTGGCCTCCTAATCCCTGCAATGGGTCTAAATTGCTCTTTGCGGTTATGGCGCGAACAAAGCAAAATCCTATAAAGAAAGTACTTTGTGAACTCAAAAGTATTAGGCACTGCGAGCTCCTTTTCACCAGGCAGCCTCTGCAGGACCACCGGAAAAAGAGTTTGCTAAGCAAGACAAAGGTGCAGGCACTTGGGCAGAGGGAAGGTTTAGCCTAGAAAACATCTCTGGCATTTCGAAAGAAACACTGGACCCCATCACAAATTATTCTTAATCCATTCTTCACCCAAGAACCCCTGCTTGACAAGGGCCACACTTGACCGCATGTGGATTGGAATGTCCCACAGCTGCCTGGCTCACAGAGATGTGATGCTGCTGGACTTTTCTGGGGCCAGAGGGGGCAACCCCACCCCAGAGCCTTCCACACATCCCCCACTTGGTTTGTATCTGTAAGAAGCCTGGTTTTCCAGAGCTCCCTGGGAGACAGGATCCAAGAGGCTTCTGTGGCAGGGCTGAGCCCTGGTCCCCACCGACTCGCTCCCTGAGTGTCCTTGGGCAAGTCACTGGGCAGCAATTTTGGAAAAAACCTCTGGTTTCTCATCTATACAGCAGGGACAGGACAATCCTCTTCTCTCAGGGGTTGTGAGGGTTAAATAATTCACACAAGGCACTGAACGATGCCTAGCATTCAAGAAGCCTTCATAAAGTCTTAGCTATCACACTCAGGGAAGAAAAAAAGTCAAACTGTAAACTTTTCCCCAGGAGGCCTCATTGTGAGCTTTGGGGTCAGAGATGGACTCAACTTGAATGGTGGCTTCTCTTGACCCAGCACCTTCTGGGCCTGAGAAAGGACAGCTAGAGGGGCCTTTGGCCCAGCCCTCAGGCTCCAGAGGGCTCAGGCTTTGGCCCATGTGCAGAGGAGCCAGTAAATCTTGTCACACAAGTCGATAGCTCTTGAGATCACCCGCCCACACAGCTCAAGCTGCCGTGTCCCAACAGAGGGACAGCAGGTTGACCAGGGAGCTTCCCGCTCATGCGCTGTGCTGCTCCCTTTCCACTACACCAAGCCCCCCACAGCACTGCATGGGGAGGTGTGGGGACCCCCAGTCCCCAACCACAGCCACCCGCCCTAGGCGTGATTCAGTGCTCCAGCTCATTTATGAGAGACCAGGAGTTCACTTCAAAATGTCAAATGATCCTTGGTGACTAATGGCCCCTGCTGTGCTGAATATCTTCACAGAGGTTGTCCTTCCGTGCCTCGAGGGCTGTGCGCTCCAGGAACATTCATCTTGATGTCTGTGGCAGGGAGCTACCGTGTCACCAAATCACTCAGAAAAGTCCGGGAGCAACTGAACTGCCCAGACCCGGCTGGGGCAAGCACTGGGGCCGTCTCAGCCAGACGGCACGTCCCTGGGAATGGAGGGTGGGAACTGAGAAATTCAACAAGCCGGAAAAAAATAAGCCGTACATTGGACAAGTGGATCTTACGGGATGTGCTCAGAAAACAGTTGGATTATTTTATAATTTTCCCACTGAAACCTGCTCTGTGAGGCTACCTCTGAGCCCACCTGTGAGTGAACTTCCAGCCGGGTCTGTGCCTCTGCAGCTCACTTCTAGTTTTAAAAAGTCCTCTAGTCACTAAGAATTTTTATTGGGCCGGGCGCGGTGGCTCACGCCTGTAATCCTAGCACTCTGGGAGGCCGAGGCAGGTGGATAGCTTGAGGTCAGGAGTTCTAGACCAGCCTGAGCAAGAGCGAGACCCCGTCTCTACTAAAAATAGAAAGAAATTATATGGACAGCTAAAAATATATATAGAAAAATTAGCCAGGCATGGTGGCACATGCCTGTAGTCCCAGCTACTCAGGAGGCTGAGGCAGAAGGATCGCTTGAGCCCAGGAGTTTGAGGTTGCTGTGAGCTAGGCTGACGCCACGGCACTCTAGCCCGGGCAACAGAGTCTCACTCTGTCCCCCCCCCCAAAAAAAGAGAGAATTTTTATTATGAAAATTTTTGGACGTACACAGAAAAAAGACAACAGTATAGCGAACCCCCTGTGTAACCAATCACAGTCGTGTCTGATCAATCCCCCACACACACACTTTGTTTTTGCTGGACTATTTTAAAGCAAATCCTCTGATTACTTTTAGAAACAACCGGCCTTAGTTCAGTAATGGGTAAGTCCAGCGCCGCAGAATAATGTAAGATGCTTGAACTTCATTTGCAGTTAGAGCTCACTCTTCCACCCAGGCTGGGAGCCCGCCTTTCAAAAGGGGGCCAGGGCGGGTGTCCCGCCGCCCCGTTCCCCACCTCAAGTTTCTCCTTCTCCTCTCACTCACAGCTGTCTTGGGCTCCTTCACAGCCCACCGGCATCAGATAGTGAAGATGGGAGATGTTCCTACTGGCTCTCACAGGCTAGGCAGGGGGTAGCGAAAATCCCAGAGCAGCCTCTTCCTCTCTGCTCTGCAGATCTTCCCTACTCAGAGCTGTCCCCAGGGCTGAGGGACCGATGGTGGAAATAGATACAGTAGCCCCTCCAACCTTTGTCCATGAGGGATACGTTCCAAGACCCCCAGTGCATGCCTGAAACCACATATAGCACCAAACCCTATATATACCATGTTTTTCCTATGCATATATACCTATGATGAAGTTTAATTTATAAACTAGGCATTGTAAGAGATTAACAACAACTATAATAAAATAGAACAATTATAACCACACATCACTACTCTTGCACTATCGGGCCATTCTTAAGTGAAATGAGCGTTCCTTGAACATAAGCACTGCACTAGTGTGACAGCGATCGGATAGCTGAGACGGCTCCTGAGTGCCAAGGGTGGGGAGTGTCTACGGCGTGTACACGCTGGAAAAGGGATGATTCACATCCCGGGTGGCACGGAGCGGGACAGCGAGAGATTTTATTATCCTACTTAGAAGGGCACAAAATTTAAAACTTACCAAATTGTTTCTTTCTGGAACTTTCCATTTAATATTTTCAGACCAAAGTTGATCTCCGGTAACTGAAACCTCAGATAAGGGGGGGACTACGGTACTGTCCGACTGCCTGGGTTGGACAGCAGTGCACGACAGGTAAACAAAACGTGGAACCTCGGTATGGTCGCCCTTCACTTTGAAGACCTTTCTGCAGTGGAAATAAAAATTGGAGGGACGGTGGGAGGAGAGGGGAGAGTGTGCACTGCTGTTACCCACTAGATGAAACGCAGAATTCTCATTCCTGCTTAGGTAATCTGGACTCTCACTTGGGAATGTGGCAACTGTTGTCACTTCTTGCCTTGGAGCTACGCTGTCCAGTATGGCAGCCACTAGCCACAGGTGGCTGTTGAGCACCTGGGATGTGCTATAAGTGTAAAGCTTGGTGCAAAAACTAATGTAAAATGTCTTATTAATGTTTTATATTGATCACATATTGAACTGATAAGTTTATATGTTGCATTAAATAAAATGTATTATTAAAATTAATTTCACCCATTTCTTTTTCTTTTTTTTTTTTTAGAGACAGGGTCTCGCTCTGTCACCCAGGCTGAAGTGCAGTAGCACTGCAGCCTTGAACTCCTGGGTGCAAGCTCTCCCACCCCAGCCTCCTAGTAGCTGGGACTATAGGCGCGCACCACCACGCCCAGCTAATTTTTAAATTTTTTGTAGAAATGGGGTCTCCCTAGGTTGCCCAGGCTGCTCTCAAACTCCTGGGCTAAAGTGATCCTCAGCCTCCCAAAGCATTGGGATTACAGGTGTGAACCACCATGTCTGGCCTCTGTTTAATTTTTTTGATGTGACTACTATTAATAGGAGATTTAAAATTACGCCTGAGCCTGGAATCATATTTCCATCAGACAGTGCAACCTTAGGGACTCAGCTAAAACCATGAGTGAAGCTGTTACATTTTAATACCATGTTAGAAAACCTCCCTCCCCTCCCAAGACAAATTGGTCCTGCAGCCCCTTAAAGGCTTGATCTGGATGAGTGTCTAGTTGGACCCTTCATATTGCAGATGATGGAACTGAGGCCCAGAGAGGAGTGACCGGCCTGGCTTGTGGTCACCCCTGTGTTACTGCCAAGCACTTAGGCTATTTCAAGCTATTCCTGAGAAATAGTGGGAAAGATGGGTGACAAACTTGCATAAAATCCTTCAACCATTTATGCCTCAGAATGTAATCTTTCAGTGTCCCCTGGGGAATGCCAGCCGGGTGGCAAGGCCAGTCTGCAGATGCCCAGCCACCTGCAGAGACGCCGGCTGAGTGCCAGCCGACAGCACGTGGCCCAGAGACGCCTGGGTCTGAGGTCAACGAACTGGCAGCCCGAGCCCGAAACCTGGCCCAGGGACATGTTTTGATTGGCCCGAAGCATCTGACAACTTTTTGAATCATTTGCCAACATTTCAACATTGGGAAATGTCACTAAAAATACGGGTTTCCGACTTCTCTTGAAAAATTGACCCTGGCGGCACGAGGCCTGTTTTCCTGCCTGGCCACGGCCTGCCACACGCCACAGCTGCCACCCTGGATGTGGCACTGCCCCCGGGGTCCCTGAGGTCCCACCCTGCCTATCCCCTCCCACCAGAGCGGCCCGGGGCAGTTGGCAGCTACAATCAACTAGGTCTCTAGTTTTTCTTAGCGCTGCCGTGAGAAGGAAAGTGACGTGTTTTTCATAGCTATGTCTCTACCAAAACGCTAAAAAATAAAAGCTAAGCCAAAACAGCTCCAGGTTTCAAGATTTTCTTTTTTTTTTTTTTCACCCAGCTGCTTCCCCCATTTGCTGACCACAGGCACTTGAGTTTGCCATCCTGGTCTAATTTTTTTCTGCTGCAGCCCACGACAAAAGGGAAGGTGGCCGTTTCCCCATCTTCCATGAGGAAATCGAGGCACCAAGAAGCCGCCGTCCACCAAATACAAGGAACCGGCCGGAGTGGGGTGCCTGGGGCGGGCGTGTGCTGAGCTCTGGGGCTTCTCCTCTGCTTCCTGACATTCCAGAACCAGGTCGTCAGGATCTGTCCAACCAAGGGGTGGCAGAA
This sequence comes from Eulemur rufifrons, assembly GCF_041146395.1. Classification (NCBI taxonomy): domain Eukaryota; kingdom Metazoa; phylum Chordata; class Mammalia; order Primates; family Lemuridae; genus Eulemur; species Eulemur rufifrons. Next base: position 19,070,670 of record NC_090987.1, read on the forward strand.
CACAGTTCAGTCTGCCACTCCAAGGTTGTTCCCAGGCCACACCCAGACACAGAGAGGGAAGGGACACAGTTTAAGCTAAACTGAGGGAGGAGACATCCGAGGGAGCAGTTGCCTCTGGCGAAATGTTCACCTGCTACTTTTAGCTCTGTGGAGACATCCTCTGTCCCTGACGGCATCCTACCCTCTGGGCCTGGAGCCCAGTCCTGTCTCCCGGGGTGTGTGGGGCCGGCCACACACAGATGCTTCCAGCTCTCAGAATGGGCTAAGCAGGGTGCCAGACCAGAACTGGGCAGCACCCAAAGCTGGGGGGGCTTCTCGGCTCCCCTGCTGAAGAGCCTGGACGCTCTTAATTGTCCCAGGAGACCTGGGGACTGTTTCTTGTACCCAAACAAGCAGGCAGGACAGGGCAGGCTGCCTCTGCAGGGGACAGAATTGGGCTTTAAGTGTAACTAAAGGCTGCTTATGTTGTTAAAAATATGTTTGATTTTTAATTACTTTAAGAATTGTGGTGATCAGAGACGAGGAAGGGTAGAGGGGAGGGGAGATGGGGAGAGATTGGTTAATGGACACAAAGTTGCAATAATATAGGAGGAATAAGTTCTAATGTTCTGTAGCACTGTAGGGTGAATATAGTTAACAATAGTTTATTGTATGTTTTCAAATAGCTAGAAAAGAAGATTTTGAATATTCCCAACACAAAGAAATGATGGGTGTTTGAGGTGATGGCTAATTACTCTGATTTGACCATCACACATTGTGTACATGTATCAAAGTATCACTCACTACCCCCTAAATATGTATTATATAGTTATTCTGTGTGTCAATTATGAATAAAAAACAAGAATAATTAGTCTACTTTATCAGGGGACATGAGACAGTAAGTGACAAGAGTAGACCAGGCAGATGCCCCTAGCAGCTAGCAGAAGCCCATTCAGATCTGTCCCCAAAACTGATTAACCGACATAGAAACAGACGGTTGCCAAACTGCCTGGACCGGGAGCAACACTTGCTGGGCAGGTGGCCAAGGTGGGGAGCCCTTTGTTTCTCTAGAAAATGAGTGGAGAGTCACACTTGGGGTGGAGAGAGGTGGAGAGAGGTGGCCAACAGGTGAGCCTCCACCTGCAGAGTTCCCATTAGCTTGCTCCTTTGGCAACCACGCCATTCACACTTCTATTTGCTTGTTTATATGGGTAAAAGCATCATGCACTGATACAGAAAGATTGCTAAGTGAAACAAAGAGGTAAAAAAAAAAACCCCATGCATTTAGTATGCTGCTTTTATGTTAGAATCAGGGGAAATAAGAATATTACTCAGGGCTGCTTATATTTGCATCAAGAAAATGTGGAAGGATGCACAAGAAACTAACAAAAGTGGTTGCTGGGGACGTGGTAGATGGGGACAGGGTGGAAGGAATGTCTCAGTCTCAAAGTATACATTTTAAAAAACTATAAGGAAATTCAAAATAAAGTGATACAAACAATTTCATACATAGTTTGAAAAGCAGAAGAGGAAAACCTACCCTTAAATCCTACTGCCATAAAAGCCTAGATACAGTATATTCATGTTGGCATTTTCTCTTCCTGTTTGCATTCATACACTTTTATATTTTACATGTGGATATAGTCATAGGACACCTAAAATTGTCTCTTAATTGTTTCATTGACCAGAGTAAGTGTTTCGTAGGTTGCCACGTAGGATTCATTTTGGTTGGCTGAATAAAAGCCTTTCGACTTTCTTATTTCTAAAAGCCCACGGTGCCTTTGAGACTCCTCCCCTGGGCTGGTGGGGATTGTGTGCACCTGGGGGTGGGATTGCGGCTTCTTTCCTCCCTGAGCTCAGAGTGGACGAGTCGAAAGCTTGTCACTCAGCACATTTGTGGCTGCCACGGGGGCGACTGAGAGCAGATGCACGGGCAGGGAAATAGGCCAGGAGCCCCACTCTCCCCCGGGGCAACTGGGCTTCACCTAGCACCACCTGAGTCCTCACAGAAGCGTCTTATCCCCCCAGAGCTAAGGGTTCTTTAATATTTGTTTACTTCTTAGTTTGAATTAATGATAGATTGGAAGTTGCAAAAATAGCACAGAGAGGTCCCATGTTCCCTTCCCCAGTTTCCCCAGTGGTTACTCCTTTAAGTATGGTACAATAGCAGCTCAGGAGATGGACACTGATACAGAGTGTGTGTGTGTGTGTGTGTGTGTGTGTGTGTGTGTGTGGTTGCTGTGCCATTTCACCACCTGTGCAGATTCCTGGATCCACCACCCCAATCAAGATAAAGAATTACTCCGGCGCCACAGAGGTCTCCCTGGGGCTACGTCATGCTGCCGTGCGCGCCCCCCCTCCCCCCATCCTTAACTCCTGGCAACCAGTAATCTCTTCTCCCCCTCTCATCTTGTCATTTCAAGAATGTTGCATACATGGAATCATACAGTACGTGACGTTTTGAGATCAGCTTATTCTGGGGCTATTCCAAATACGGCCGTCGTGAACAGGGGAGCATGGGTTTTTGTGTGGACACCGGCTTCCATTTCTCTGGCATGAACGTCCAGGAGTGCCGCTGCTGGGCCACAGGGTAAGTGTCTGCTTAGTGTTTTAAGAAACTGCCAAACCATTTTCCTGAGTGTCTACCATTTTGCATTCCCAGTCAGTGTGGGGGAGACCTGGCCTCTCCGCATCGCCGCCAGCATTTGGTATTGAGGGTATGACACGAGTTGCCTGTGACAGCGAGAGAGGCAGATTCTTTACTTCTTTACTGGGGTGGCCAACTGTGAGGTGTATTAATATTGCCTTTTTATTTTCTGTGTTTTTGAGGCTTTAATGTCTTCAGCCTTGCTGACCCTCAAGGGCCTGCCCCGCCCAGGGCCAGCTGCCCCTAGAGCTGGGAGTGTGTCTTTCACATGCAAACGAACCAATCCAGAGCCCATCTCCCCAACAGCGCCAGTGTTGGGCCCTCACCCAAACCACCTGCCCCAGTCACCCCAGGGCCGGCTATCACACATTAAGGCAGCCCCTCCATCCCAGAGCCAGCTGAAATTACTCAAACTGGCCCATCTGAAACCTCCTAAACCTGCTAAACCTGCTGACCTGCCTTGCCCCTCCCTTCCCACGAAAACCACGCGCAATAAAGGCTCTTGCCCACCCGTTCCCCTCACTCCTGCTTCCCAGCAGACTCTGGTCTCCTCCTTCCAGTGGCCCTACGGTGCTGTCCACCCCTCCTCTTGGGACCTGTGAGTAACCATCTTTTCATTGGCAGTTATCTCCTGAATAACAATAAAATCTGCATTTTAAAACATGAGGACAACGTAAGCCAGCGGTCCCCAACCTTTTTGGCACCAGGAACTGGTGACATGGAAGACAATTTTTCCACAGAATGGTGGCGGGTGGGGAGGGGGTTGCGTGGAGCTCTGCAGCCCGGTCCCTAACAGGATGGGGACCAGTACCAACCAGTCCACAGCCCGGGTTGGGGACCGCAGGTATAAGCTGTAGTTGCTGCTCATGGCCACCTCACCCTACATGAGGGAGAGCCTGCTGAGAACGAAGCCCACCTCCGGAAACACGCAGGAGAGTGTCCTGTGTTAATAGAAAAAAAAAAAAAAAACCCAAACTCTGTAAAATAATTTTAAGGAGATTTACTCTGAGCCAAATTTGAGGACCATGACTTGGAGCCACACCCAGGAAGCCTTGAGCAAGTGGACTCGCTGTGGCTGGGTTGCAGTTTGGTTTTATACATTTCAGGGAGATGGGGGTTACAGGTAAAGTCATAAATCAATACGAGGGAGGCATCTATCGGTTTGGCCCGAAAAGGTGGGCCATCTCAAAGCGGGGCTTACAGGTTACAAGAGAGTTTAAATATTCTTTGACTTGTAATTGGTGAAAGACGTGAAGCTTTATTTAAAGGCCTGGAATGTTTTAACACAAGGAGCTGTTTATCAGAGATAAGCCACAGGACACAGATTTGTTGTGTAAATTGAGGACCTGCAGGTGTGTCTTGCATACCCTTAGGCCTGTTAATGGGTTACAAAGGATGTCCCCAAGAAGGGAGGGGGGCATGATGAGGCAAGTCTGACCTCCCTCCTCTTGGCAGGCAATTTAGTTTTAGGGTATCCCCTTGGCCACGAGGGGGTCCCTTCAGTCAGTCGGTGAGGCGGCAGGAGCGGGGGTGAGCCTTAAAATTTTATTTTAGTTCACACCTGACAACCATTTCAGGGCCTGGATCTACCTATCCCCGAAAAGCACCCCGCACATCTTAGTTACATGAGCAAGTACTTCTTTTGCTTTCCTGGCTTACACCATTTTGAGTTGGGTTGTCTGTCCTTAGCACGCTGACTGGCGCACGGACGGGCCGTGGTGACTGCCCGGGTGCTGCGTGTGGCAAGATTCTCCCCGGACTGCGGTGGAAACGGTCCTGTTTGCCCCGCTGGCGGAGAAAGGAGCGGGCGGGAGGCCTGGGTGGGAGCCTGTGCTCAGGTGCCAGCCAGCAGAGTAGATTTCTGGCCTCAGTTTCCTCACCTTAAAAGGAAGCAGTTAGGCTGGATGGCCCTACGAGCTCTTCCTGGGATTAGATCCTTGTAGTCTGGCTTTGGCGGCCTTGTAGGTGACCATCGTCAGCTGCTTGGCCTCCGCCTCCAACGGTTTCACCTGCAGGAAATTCTCGTGCAGTCTGATCCGAACCTTCATTTTCTTTTCTTCAGTCCTTTCTGGAGTCTAACTCTCCCAGGCTTACTAATTTAAGTCCTCTTAGACTGTCCTCCAAAGCGTCAGCTTCTGTAATTTTTTTATTTTTATTTTTTTTTTTGTTTTTCAGCTCATTATGGGGGTACAAAAGTTCAGGCTATATATATTGCCCATGCCTCCCCATCCCCCCAAGTGTGAGCTTCAAGCGTGTCCATTCCCTAGACAGTGCACATCGCACTCATCATATAGGTGTGCACTCCTCCCCTCCCCCCGCCCCATCCCCCCCAGTCAGAACTTGAAGCCTGTCCATTCCCCAGGCAGTGCACATCGCACTCATCAAGTAGGTATACACCCATCCCTCCCCCCAGCCCCGACCTCTGTCCTATACCCAATTGGTGTTATTCCCAAATGTGCACTCAGGGAAACCAAAACATGTTCTTTTATCTCCAGTTCCCTCCCGCATTCCCCCTCTCATAATTCCAAACCGGGCATAGGGTGGGGGACCTGCATTCTGGGACCAGGTCAGGCAGAGGCCTGCAGCAAGCGGGCAAGGGCACACCACAGAGACTGTCCCCAAACACCAAGCAGGGGGCCCCAGATGACATGGCCCTGGGGTCAGGAGGGCAGAATCTGGAATCACAGCGGGGCGCAGCTACCGCACAACCAGGCCTCTGGGTTGCTTCTGTCTCCTGTTCGCACACAGGCCCATGACGGGTGTTCTCTTCATCTCCCCAACATCCCATAATGTAGTTCTCATTCCCCACCATCAAGACCGTCACCATTTTATAAATGAGGAAACTTGCCCGTAGTATTTTAGCTGATAAATGGTGTGATTGGGATTTGCATCCAGGTCTGACTTCAAAGCTCATGTTCTTTCTACCACATAATTCAATCAGTATTTTTTAAACACCTCCCAGTGCCTGACACTGCATTCTTTGTGGCTGTCGTGGAAGGAAGGGGCTGGCTCCAGACATGGGCAGGAGGCTTCGGAAAGACACGGACGTGGGCAGGTGGTGAGAACTGTGCCAGGAGCAGGAGCAGAGACCCAACCGTTAGAGCAGCAGCGTGGAACAGGATGCTTGTCCCTGGAGCTGACATCCAGTGGGACAGCCAGGCTCTTCTATAACAATGGCATTGAAGGTCCCGGCTCCCTGACTGGGGGGGTGCATCATTCTCAAGGAGAAATGTGCCCACTAGCTATCTGCTGACCACAATGTGTAGAGTGATGGCTCTGGTGACAAAGCTCCCACCCTAAACCCATGCCTGAGACAGCAGTTGGTGGCAGTTTGAGCTCTAATTGCAGAGGCAGCTCTTAAACAAGGCCAGCACCCCCACACCCCCAGCTCCACCTCCTCTGCCACCCAAGGGGGCCCTGTTCCTGCCCCAGGCCCTCAGCATCTGCTGAGCTCATGTGTCCTGAGGCACTGGACGTCCTCCCCGTCCAAACCAGCGCTCTCAGCCTGAAAGGAGGTTACCATTACAGGGAGCCGGGTCTTGTCTCACTAGGAAGAATTTTCTAAATACAGAGTGGAGCAAAATGAGTACCCAGCTCTGTGCCTCGTCCTCTTCCGTCTGGTAATGGAATTTCTGACGTCAGCAGTTCCGAGTCTGCCATGGGAGAGTCAAGCCACTGCCTCCCAACCCCTCCGCAATGTCACCTCCACCGTGCACACACGGCAAATACCCGTGGTCCTCCATTTGTCATGGCCTGGGCACCACTGGAGCTGCCTCTGGCCTCTCAGGGGCCACCAGTCAGGAGCTCGGTGGGTGCGCCTCCGAGCTGCCCTGCGCCCACCCCACGAAGGTGAAGCCTGCATTTCCATCAGCGGGGTGGGAGCCCTCCCTTGCAGGGCTGGCCTGCTGAGGCACCCCGCCATGGCATTGGTGGCATGCCCTGCCCACCAGGGGCACTTGAGAGAAACTCCTAGGAAGTGCATTCGAAGCTGCTCCCAGTAGTCGTTTTTCTAACACTCTTACCCTGCTGCAGCCTGTCCCCAATCTCCTGGTCTCCCCCCTGCACGCTGCCAGGCACTCATCGGGACGTGCCTGCTACTTCAGTACAGTGATGGTGGCCAAGAGGTGGCGGTCTGGATCCTCCTTCCTGAGCTACTGGGCCCTGAGCCCCTTCACAAGGGGACTTTTCTGGCACTCTGCTTCAAAACTGTTGAATTTTCAGGAAACTGAGACCCAGAGAGACTTAAGATCTCTGTGCCTCACTTTGTTCATTTGTAAAACAGTGATAATATTCCCCGATAAAGCTGCTCTAAGAACTAAATGAGTAGTTACAAGCAGTGTAGTTGGAACAGTGCCGGGCACAGGGTTAGTGCTTACTCAATATCAGCTGTTGCTGTTAATTATTTTCATTACCTCCCGGGCCTGGCGCTAGAATTTCCCCTTCAGCCTGTAGCTCCCCACACTCGGGGGCTGTTGGAGAGCTGAGTCAGGGTGGCGGGTGAGGGACGTTTCCCTCTCGTGCTGCAGAAGCCAGGCGGTCAGCAGTGGGGACATCAAGAGTCGGACCCTGCCGAGTGAGCAGGGCCTCTGTCCTGGGGAGGCTGACCCTGCCGCCAGCCTGATTCTCGGCACCTAGGGCCTGGGGTGGTCACTCTGCGAGACTGAGGCTCTTGAAGACCTAAAAGGACAGTTGTCATGGGATATCCCCAGAAAGCCTTGCAGCATCACATTTAGGACCCATAATCTGCAGAACCCGGGTGTTGGAAACAGGCTCTAGGGTGGGCCTGGTGGGCTGCCTGTAGGCGGCGGCCCTGGCCCCCTCTGGCAGGCCTCTGCCCTCGGGCTTTGCACAGGGTGGGACCCTAGGGGACCAAGGCTGGGACCAGGTGTGTTTCATCTTGATACCCGCTGTCCCCAATGATGTCTGTCTAACCCGGGAGGTGTTGGGGAGGAAGGAGGCGTCTCGGAGGACACAGTCTCCTGCGCCCTCCGCGGGCCAATGGCGACACCCAGTGGTGGCCGCGGGAAAGCGGACTTGCCGAGCACTGAGCAGACGCCCGCCCGCCCTGCCTGTCGTCCTCTCCCGGCTCCCCCACACCCGGCGCCTCGGCCTCCCCTTTCCCTCCGCCAGCACCCCTGTCTCCCTTCCCAGGTCACCCTCAGCGCTGCCCGCCCAGCTGGGGGCAACCGGCTCCTTCCCAGGGTCCCACCGTCTGGGGAGGTCTTAGGTCGCCCTGACTGCGAAGAACTGCCACGGACCTTTAGTCTCACCCTGTATACCTGTCCCCTGGTTACCTGGTGGCCTTCGCAGTAAGCACCATTCCTGCAGCCCCTTCTCCCTCGCTTCCGCTAGGCAGCTCTGTAGGGGAAAAGAGCCTGGGGCGACTTCAAGTTGTCACCTGTAAAGGGCTTGGCCCATACCTGAAATCTGGCTTTCTGTGCCCAAAGCTCGTAGTGTCAGCCGTGCTGAGGCCAAATGGGGAGGCGCTCCCTGCCACGCCCAGAGTGGGCACTCCTGATACAGGTGAGGGGAGGTGGCCACCAGTCCCCAAAGAGGACATAAGACAGCCTCCTTCCTCATGTTGTAATCAGGTTTGTCCATTTCAAAGGTAGGGGACATCGCCCAGACATACTGGTTTTCCATTCCTGGTCTAGTGATGATGATAGCTACGCTTTGCGAATGCCTTTCTACGCACCGGGCACCTTGCTAAGAACTCTACATACGTTTTTCTCTCCTTATGCTCACACCAAACCTAACAGGCTAAGTATTTCTGTCAGCCGCCATCTCACTCCGCAGATAAAGAAACAGACTTTAGGAAGTTAAATAAGTTGCCAAGGTTCCAACAAACAATGAGTAACAGCTGCAATTTGACCTCGGGGCTAGCAGATGCCAAGACCCTCTAACCATGACAGCTACACGTCCAGGTGGCTGCCAGTTACTGATTTATGTAAACCTGTAAGAAGGCTGACTATTGTGCTGGTGTTTTCACCCGCAGTGGAATATTTTGCACCTTTATTCCCCCTCCTGTCTGTCTGAGTATTCCTTTTGGTTGATCCTCAGTGTACCAAAGAAAGGCACCTCCAGCTCACCAGGAGGTGACAGCAAAGTCCTCCTGCTTTAACTCTGCCCTGGGCATCTCGTGGACTTGCTCTGATCCCACCCACACGGTGCTCAGCCTTGGCCTTTCTAGACTGAGACTCTGCGTTTGTGGTGGGTTACGTTAAGGACATTGCAGCGTGGCCTGGCCTGGCCCAATGCTGACTTCTCCTTAGAGAAAACCACCTGCTGGGGCACAAAGTCAGCCACCCTCTCCTCCAGCAGAGCCTGGTCCGGAGCAGGCACATGCTGCACACTTGCAGAATAAGTGAATGAACAAATGTTGTATTAATGGCCTAGAGCTGCTATAACAAAGTACTACAAACTGGGTCACTTAAACGATGGAAATTGATCCTGTCACAGTTCTGGAGGCCAGAAGTCCAAAAGAAGGTGCGGCGGGGCCATGTGCCCCCTGACACCTGCAGGGGAGGACCCTTCTCGCCTCCCTCCTCGTTTCTGGTGGTGGCCGTGAATCCCCAGCTTGTCATTACATGGCTCGAGTCCCTGCCTGCCTGCCCGTGGTGTGCCCCCTGGGTGTCGGTTTTTCTCCTCGTCCTGAAAGGACACCAGTCTTATTGAACTAAGGCTGTCTCTGAGGTCCCCATCTTGATTGCGTCTGCAAAGACTCTATTCCCAAATGTCACATTCACAGGTACCCGGGGTTAGGACTTCGACGTCTCTTTTAGGGGCACACAGTTCACCCCGCAACAACTGAGGGGCATCTGCTGTGGTCTTATTTTCAATTAAAACTAAGGCTCCCGGGCCCGGCCTGCCACGTGAAGAGTCAGCAGCATTTTATGAGCTGACCCTGCTTTACACACTGCGAAGATGAACTTGTTTCCCCTGTGACTCTTTCCCTTTTTATTGGTCCGTCAGTGATGCTTTTGTGGTCACTGTAATGATTGTTTACTCCAGGCTTAAGTGCCTGTGTTTTTCTCTTTCTCTCTCTCCCATGTTAGGTGTTAAAATGGACTATTAACTTGGAATATAGCCTCTCCCTCCTGGGCAGTGGCAAGAACATTGTAATGTCAAAAGAAGTCGAGCTGACCTGGCGTTTTCAATGAAGTCCACTCTCCTCTGCCTGCTCCCTACACCTTGTCACAGCCCAGCCCCGGCTCTCCGTGCCTGCCACAGCTCCTCTGTCCTCCCGCTCCCGGAGCTCCGTGCACGGATTGTTTGCCCTTCCCCAAATGCTCCTCGGGCTCTCACATCCGTGCCTGTGTTGTGTCATTCCTGGCAGCCTCTTTCCATAGCCAGCTCTTGTTGAAATTCTCCCCAATCTTAGCGTCTGAGTTCAAAGGCTGCCACCTCCAGGAAGCCTTCCCTGATACTCCACCTTCCTCCTCAGAAAGTTGACCTTCCGTTCAAGCACTGACCACATGCATCTTTGATCTGAAGTAAATTTATGTCTTTTGTCTTCCTCCCTACTCCTACTAAGCAGTAATAGAAGTTTGGAGATCACTCATAGAAGAAATAGCTTAAGTTGCTGGGGATGTTTCCTTGCAAAAGAAAAGACTTCCTGGAGTCACATGCCCCAGGCTTCCTTCAACTGCTCAGATTCTGTCGGGCTGTGAGCTCCTTATGGAAACTATCCTGGGCTGCTTTGGAGGTCTGTACACACACACACACACACACACACACGCACACACGCACATGGCACAAGCAGTGCTCAAATACAACCTCTTGTCTCATGTAGCAGGTTGCTCTTTGGCACCCTTTTTTGGTGATGTGGTAGGCAGAATTCTAAGATGGCCCCCAAAATTGTGCCCCGGGTGCATGTGCCCTGAATAATCCCTGGGACCGTGAATGCAATGGGTCTTACTCCTGTGATGAAGTTGTGTAATGCAAAGTCCACCTTAAAACAGGGAGATGAGCTGGGTGGGCCTGACCTAATCACAGGAGCCCTGTAAAGGCAGACAGTTTTCTTCAGCTGGGCAGGAAGGGGAAGTCTGAGGGCTTCAGCACAGGAGAGGGATTTGACAGAGGGAGGTCCCCTGCGGCTGAGATGGAGGTGGCCACATGGCAAGAACCTGAGAGTGACCTCTAGGATCTGAGAGCAGTTCCCAAAAAACAGCTAGACAACGGGGATTTCAGTCCTACAACCGTAAGGGAATGAACTCTGCTGACAAGCTGAGGAAGCAGATCTTTCCCTGGTTGAGCCTCCAAATGAAGATGCCACTGGCCCATCTGGGTTTCAGCCTTAAAGGACTCTGAGCAGAGGACCCAGCTATGACGGGCTGGACTCCGGACCCATGGAAACGTTGGGCCGATAAGTGCAGGTTATTTTAATTTGCTCTGTATGTGAAAAGCTTCTTACCTTGCTGGGAATCAGGGAATTGCAGACTAAAATAACATTACGACGTGACTCTTAACCCGATGTGACTGGCACAAAGAAGCACTAATAGACATTGGGTGGCACTGCAAAATGATAAGACCTTCTGGGAGGATAATTAAAAACTTCCAATGGGTGTACCCTTCAATCCAACAATTGCACTTCTAAATATCTGGCCTGGAGAAGTTTACTCAATGATGCATGTGAAAGATATTTGTTGTAGCCTTTTTATATTACTTAGAAACAAGTTAGAAATCCATGAATAGAACAGCGGGTAGATAAGCTGTGGTGTAATCACACCGGGGAGACTGCAGCTTTCACACGGCGTTTTTAAACACAGGTCCAAATGGACTAACATGAAAAGATCTCCTGCACATATTACGTGAGAAAAGGAAGTTGCCGAGCAATATTTATATACCATATTCTATCAATTGATTCTGAGACACACACTTTATTACCTTTCAACATCTCTGAAAATCAGAAGCGCCTTTAAATCAAAGATGGCATCTTTTTATTAATAAGTGCCATTGGCCTAATGCCCATCAAAATGTAGCCATATATCCTGAACAAATGTGAATGCTTGAAATTTCAGTGAACAAACCATTTAAGGACCATTTGAGGAAGAAAACAGGAGTCCTGTCTGTTTTCTGACGCTTTAATATCTCCTAAGATCAGAAGGGACCAGCATCAGGAATTGCAGAATGGGTCTTGGTGCCCTGAAAGCCGATCCCGGAGACAGGAATGCAGTCGTCCTCCAGGAGACGCTGCATCCCAGTGCTTTGGATGGTGCAAAGGGGATCCAGTGTGTAAAAACACGGACACGGCCGATCCCGGGGCAGCAGTCATTCAGAAGAGTCAGATTCTGAACAGTAAATTTTAGCAAACAGCTGTACCCATCTATTTTATTTATATTTTCCATTTAATGTATAGACATGCTATGACACCCACAAAAAGCCATGTGTAAATAAACCTAAACTCTTTCAACAAATGTAAAATAAAAGGCGTAAGTGAAAAGAAGGCATTGTATCATAGTTTACCAGGCAGTGTATCCTTTCCTCCTTGGTGGTGTGTGGTGCGTGTTATTACTGATGGTATCTTATATCTGATAAGATGTCATGGTGTGATTCCATTGGTGTTAGCAGGAAATAAACTATAAGTATATGTACATGATATTAAATGCATTCAGAAAAGACTAGAACTATAGAAGGATATAAAATATCGGTGAAATAGTGTGAGAGAGGAGGAGTAGAGAGGGCTTTAACATTGGACTGTGTACGTCTCTATGAATCTTTAATAAAAACACCCTACAAGACTTAAAATATTACATTATTCATACAGTGTATATTACTATATAATCTAATTACTACATAATCTAATATAATCTATATATTACTATATAATCTAATTACTGTGTATGTCTCTGTGAATCTTGAATAAAAACACCCTACAAGATTTTAAATATTCATATACTATATAATATTATTATATAATCTATTAGTATAATATACTATAGTATATATACTATTAGTATAATATAGTAATGTATTACTATATAATATATAGTGTACAAATAATGTAATATTTTAAATCTATAAAGCTATAGGAATTTAAATAGCATGGTACTATCATAGGAATAGGCAGACATATCAATGGAAGTGAATAGAAAGCCCAGAAAATATAAAATATTTTGATATAAAATATCAGCAATTAAAACAGGGTGGTACTAAGTATATGAATATGTGGAGAGACCAATGAAGTCCAGAAACAGACCCAAATACAGATGAAATATTAAAATCTAAAGGTGAAACTTTTTCAGGCAAACCACCTGAGCGGGTGCGTGGCCAGCAGACCTGCACTACCAGAAATGCTAAGGAAATTCTTCAGGCAGAAGGACAGTGCTCTACACACAAGAATGAAAGTCAGCAGAAATGGTAAGTGTCATTTCAATTAAATATTTTTTTTTGCTTTTTAATTTCTTAGAAGATAATTGTTTAAATGAAAAAAAAAACCCAACGTAACATGGAGTGTATCAGATATGTAGAAATGAAATGTATGAGCCCAGTAGCACAAAGGATAGAAGGGAAATGGACATAAGGTTCTTCTATCATAAGTGAAGAGACACAATCTTATTTAAAGGTAGACTGTGTTAAAGACGTACATTGTAAACCTTAAAAAAGCCACTCAAAATGCAACAAAAAGAGGTAGTGCTAATAAGCCAATAGTGGAGATAGAATAGAATCCTACAAAATACTACATCAACCCAAAAGAAATCAGGAATAGAAGGGAAAAGAACAAAAAACAGATGGAATAAATAGAAAACAAATAGCAAGACGGTAGTTTTAAATCCAGCTATATCAATACTTACATTAAATATAAAGGGTCTAGGTTGGGCACAGTGGCTCACGCCTGCAATCCCAGCACTTTGTGAGGCCAAGGTGGGAGGATCGCTTAAGCCCAGGAGTTTGAGGTTGCAGTGAGTTATGATGATGCCACTGCACTCTAGCCCGGGCAACAGAGCGAAACCCTGTCATGAATGAATGAATGAATGAACGAACAAACAAATCAACCAACCAACCATATAAAGAGAGATGTGAAAAACAAACTGGATAAAAATAAGCAAGACCCAACTGGAAGTAAAAGGATAGGGAAAAGACATACCATGCATACAAATCAAAAGAGATGGAGTTATCACATTAACATCAGACAAAATACATTTCAGAGCAAAGAATATAATCGGGATGAAGAGACATTTTACTATTTAATTGCCAATTCATCAAGAGGCTGTAAAAAAAAAAAACCTAAATGTAAACACAACTCATAATAGAGCTATAAAACACAATCAATTTTTTGTTTGGTTTTATTAAACTTATTTTAGAAAGTTTTGGATTACAGAAAGTTTGTGGGCCAGGCGCGGTGGCTCACGCCTGTAATCCTAGCACTCTGGGAGGCCGAGGTGGGCGGATCGTTTGAGCTCAGAAGTTCGAGACCAGCCCGAGCAAGAGCGAGACCCCATCTCTACTAAAAACAGAAAGAAATGATATGAACAGCTAAAAATATATATAGAAAAAATTAGCTGGGCATGGTGGTGCATGCCTGTAGTCCCAGCTACTCGGGAGGCTGAGACAGGAGGATCGCTTGAGCTCAGGAGTTTGAGGTTGCTGTGAGCTAGGCTGACGCCACGGCACTCACTCTAGCCTGGGCAACAGAGTGAGACTCTGTCTCAAAAAAAAAAAAAAAAAAAAAAAAAGAAAGTTTGTGAAGATGGTTCAAAGAGTTCCCATGTACTCTGCACCCAGTTTCCCCTATTATTACATATTCCATTAGAACGGTACGTCTGTGCTGGGCATGGTGGCGTGTGCCTGTGGTCCCAGGCACTCGGGAGGCTGAGGCAGGATGATCACTTGAGCTCAGGAGTTCAAGTCCAATCTGGGCAACATAGTGAGACACCCTGTCTCTAAAAAATATTTAAAATAAAAAGAATGGTACATTTGTTATAAGTAACAAAACAATATTGATACATTATTATTAACTAAAGAGTACACTTTATGCAGATTTCCTTGGTTTTTACCCAATGTCCTTTTTCTATCCCTGGATCCCATCCACAATCCCACATTACATTTAGTGTCCTTGTGTCCTTAGGCTCTTCTTGGCTGTGACAGTTTCTCAAACTTTCCTTGTTTTTAATGACCTTGACAGTTTTTAGGACTACTGGTATTTTGTATAATGCCCTTCAAGCCGGGATCTGTCTGGTGTTTCTCTCATGATTAGACTGGAAGGAAGACCAAAGTAGTAAAGTACCATTTTTATCACATCCTATCAAGGGTACAGAGTCCCAGCATGACTGTTCATGTGAACCTTGATCACCTGGCTGAGGTAGTGTTTGTCAGGTTTCTCCACTGTAAAGTTACTTGGGCAATTAATTTTTCACAAAGGTGTCAAGATAACAACGTAATGGAGGAAATGGACTTTTCAATAAATGGTGCTTGAACAATTTGGGTAGTCTTACGGGGAAAAAAATGAACCTTGACACTTAGCTCATAGCACACATAAAAATTAACTTGAAATGTAGACCTAAACAAGATAGCTAGAAGTATAAAACTTCTAGAAGAAAATATAGGAGAAAATATTTGTGATTCTTAGGTAGGCAAAGACTTCTTAGGGCACAAATAGCACAAACAGTAAATTAAAAAATTGATAAAGTTGACTTCTTCAAAATTTTAAAACTAGCCTTTGAAAGTCACTATTAAAGAACAGGAAAAGGCAAGCCACAGATTGGGAGAAAATATTAAATATTCACTATATATATTCACTGTATTGTGTCTAGTGTAAAGATCTAAATGTTTATCTAGAATATATTTTTAAAACTCTTACAATTCACGAAGAAGGCAAATGATCCAAATTTTAAATGGCAAAAGATTTAAACACTTCACAAAAAGATATAGAAATGGCCAATAGGGCCGGGCGAGGTAGCTCACACCTGTAATCCTAGCACTCTGGGAGGCCGAGGTGGGTGGATCACTCGAGGTCAGGAGTTCGAGACCAGCCTGAGCAAGAGCGAGACCCCCATCTCTACTAAAAATAGAAAGGAATTATCTGGCCAACTAAAAAATATATATAGAAAAAATTAGCCAGGCATGGTGGCGCATGCCTGTAGTCCCAGCTACTCGGGAGGCTGAGGCAGTAGGCTCGCTTAAGCCCAGGAGTTTGAGGTTGCTGTGAGCTAGGTTGATGCCACGGCACTAACTCTAGCCAGGGCAACAAAGTGACACTCTGTCTCAAAAAAAGAAAAAAAAAAAAAGAAAAGAAATGGCCAGTAAACACACAAAAAGACGCTCAACATCATTAGTCATCAAGGAAATGTAAACTGCAACCACAATGAGATACCACTCCATGCTCAGTTAGCATGGGTTAAATTTAAAAGACTCACAGTATCAAGCTGGTGAGGATGTAGAGCAACAGAAACTTCCTTACTTCTCTGCTAGGAAAGCAAAAATGTTGCAACCACTTTGGAACTTCCTTCAAATGTTAAACATACATTTACCATACAACCAATCAATTTTACTCTCAGGTATTTACCCAAGAAAAATTAATTTCTATGTCCTTCCAAGGACTTGCACCTAAATGTCCATAGCAGCTTTATGCATAATAGCAAAAAAACTGAAAACAACAAATGTCTTTTAACAGGTGAATGAATAAACAAATTGTGATATGGTCATACAATGGAATACTATACAACACAAAAAGGAATGAATTTCCAACGCATGCAATAATTTGAATGAGTCTTGAAAACATGCTAACAGAAATGAGCCAAACGCGGAATCAAACATGCATATTGCACGATTCCGTTTCTAGAAAAGATCACTCTATAGTGACAGGAAACAATGGTTGCCTGGGGCCAGAGGTGGGGACTAGGGTGTTGCTGCAAAGATGTACAGCAGAACAGTTTGGAGTGATGGAAATGTTCTTGGTGGTGGTGGTGATGGTTTCATTTGTCAAAATTCATTGAACCGTACGTATGAAATTGATGTGCTTTTTTGTCTTCCTCAATTAAGTTGATAAAAATGCATTATCAAAAGTCAAAAAGTGGCTGCCCGGCGGGGGAGGAGGCGCCGCGCGGCTCGCGGGGTGGCCGGGCGGGTTTCGCGGGAGCCCAAGACCCCACCGCGGCCTGCGCAGCCTCCCGAGCGTGCTGTGCGGGGGCGGCGCCCGCTCTGGACTGGGCCCCGCACCCCCGGACCCGGGTTCGGATCCTGACTCCGCCGCTGAGCCTCGGCGCCCTCGCCTGTGTAATGGGGACGCTGCCGCGATGACCAACGGGAGCCCGGGACCCCCAAGGTCTGCAGGCTCAGACACAGCTAACTGTGAAACGCCTTTGGCGGCAAGTAGCCCCCTCGGGGAGCCCTCGGCCATCTGGGCTGCGCGCCCGCCTGGCGGTGGCCCGGGGACTTGCGGTCTCCTGGCCCAACACGGGGTTCTGAGGGTCCGAGGCTGGATTTGGGGCAGAGGGGAGCGAACTTTAACTCGGAAGCGGGGGCGTAGGGCGCGGCAAGGCCCTCGGGCGACCGCACCTTCCCGTGGCCTGCGGAGTCGCGGGAGCCAGAGAAGCTTGTGGAGCGAGGGAGGTTCCAGGACTGGAAGAGAGCTGCAGGACAGAGCCTGCCGGATCGGGCGCATCCCTCGTGTGCCCGCAGGGGGCGGACATCGGGCTGCGACTCGGAGAGGGGGCCTCGGGCTGGATCCACCGGCCTCCGGGCAGAGCAAAGCAGGCAGAGGCGAGGGTGTGCGCAAAAACGCCAGAGTCGAAGAGGGATTGCCTCTGGGTCCCCTTAGGTATCCACGCGGCCGGGGCTATGTGAAAGCCGAGTCTGGAGTCCCTGACATTGGCTATTTCAGGGGATCCCCCCGTTCCCTCGAGCGGGTCCCAGTTGGCAACTCCTCCTCCCCCCTTTCATCTGCGCCTCTGAGGTCGGGAGCCCGGGAGCCTTAGGGCCGGGCTGGGCACTTTCTCCTTCACGGCCAGAGTCACCGCCATAGGCGCGGCCCAACTTCCTTCTTTAGGGCCTGGAGTCAAGGCCGCACTCGGCCACGTTTCCAGGTTCCAGGTCACACAGTTCTTTTAATTCAGATGTTACCGTTTCTAAAATCAGGATGGGCTTACAATGGCTATGCATTTCATGGAGGGACAGGTTTTAGAGGTTCTGTGTGTCTGGTCCGGGGGGTACGTGTTGGTGTTTGTCAGTAGTGAAGCCTGGTGATACAGGGGACCCCTGTGCTCACGTGGGGGCTCCTTTGACTCTTAGAATCTAAATAGACCATTGGTTAAGCAGAGACCCAAACCCCAGGTGTGCTGACTCCTAGTCCAGTGCTTGTGATGGCTGGTGGGCCCTGAACTAGGGGTCTGGAGGCCTGGGTTTGAATGTCGCCAGCCTCTGACCCAGCTGGATGCTCCAGTGAGGCAGGTGTGGCGGGGAGAGTGGCCCATGGGCCAGAAAAGCAGTGGCACGTGGGCCCCAGGAGTTGGCCGTGTGGATACTCGGGTATCTGGAGGCCTCCTGAGGACATGGTGATTAAACCGGACAGCCTACATCTGGTCACTTGCCCTTAGGAGCCGGGTGTCCCTGGACTATCTGAGGACTCGGGAGGTAAAGTGCAGATCCCTGCAGCATTCATCCCTGTTTCTGGAGGTTTGGGAGGAAAATCAAGTACTTTAATGGGGCCATAAGTCAGAAAATTATTATGGAAAAATTGATAAAGTGACAAGAATGACTTGCTTTGCTTTTAAGAGAACACACATGCCTTTAAGTGAATGTCATGCTTGGGGCAGGTTGCACTGACTCCCTGGGGGTCCTTGGGAGGGGAGGGGGCCTGGCAGCCTGGTAAACAGTAGGCACTGCATAATTGAGCTTTAGAAACCTCCTTGAAAGAAGACCTGTTTGGGGATCCAGGAGAGAGCTGATGGAGCCCGGTGAAGGCCACAGTGGGGCCCTGGGGGGGCAGGGAGGAAAGGAGTGTGGGCTTCAGCTATGCACTTGGCAGGGACAGCTTTGAAGGGGAGCCAGTCTGGGGAGCCGGAGCCTGCTGTCAGGACCGTAGAGGGCTGGGCTCTGGGGAGGTCCCCCTGAAGTGGCCTGCCACAGGAGCCTCAGGACATGGGAGCCGGGGGGCTGTCTCCAGCCAGAAGCACATAGTGGACCCCTGTTGCTACCAAATAAATACATACATACAATAAAAGTACATCCTGACCTCCATGGCAGGGCTTTGGTGGCAGTTGGGAAGAGACCAGAAAGGAAGATGAAGAAATCTTTGTGCCAAGTACAAGAGTACGCGAGGCCCACATCTTGGAGCCTACATTATTATGTCAGCAGTGGGGTTCAGTGTTTGTTGTTCTGTTTCATTTCCAGAGGATAAAATGACAGTACAGAATGTGCTTTTTCAAACTCTGTGTTCCACGGACCCCTGGACTGTCCCACGCCTGGGGAGGCCACCCTGGAGGGCTCTGTCTGGCCCCAAGGACCCCAGCCTTTAAGGGGGCAGGAACTGTCACGGGTCCGGGGGTCAAGCCAGTTGACTGAGAGGTGTGTGTTGGAGTTTTTATTGTGTACAGTTTTTATACTGTCTTACACAGGACGGGTTCAGTGTGGGAAAACCGGAAACACCAGCGGCATAAGGGAAAGCAAGTCGCCTCTGTTCGCCCCACCCTGGAATTTGTTGAGTTGAGTGACAGAAGCTGTAGGTGCCCCAGTAGGAGCTTTTTGGGCCTGGGATGGGAAGGGAGGCTGGCACGTGGGGTGTCACAGGGCGAGCTGGGGGAGAGGCTGAGGCACCAGCGGTGTAGACCTTGCAGGCAGGAAGGCTGTGCGGGAGTGTGCACGGGGCGGGGGCTGGGCACAGCGCAGGCGCTGACCCGGGACCGGAGCCGCCAGAGCAGGCTGCATAGGTCCTGGGCAAAGATCCACGGGAAGGGTGAGCTGTCGCCTGTCTCCTGTCTCACGTGGAATAAAGCCCAAGCTCAGGGCCGTGCCCTTTGAGGCCCAAGGTGACCTAGCTGCAGCCTCAGCTCTCACCTTTCGCTGCCTCTGGCCTCCAAGCTCGTTCCTGCCTCAGGGCCTTTGTGCTCTCGGCTCCTCCCGCCTTGGGGGGCTTCCGCCCAGCATTGCGTGGGTCACCTCCGGGTCATCTCCAGAACCCGGTCCCTGCTCAGTTCGCACCCCTCAGGAAGGGCTTGCCTGACCCTCTGCCGGCTCTAAATGTCTGTGTCCCTCCGGAATTCCTAGACTGACGTCTTAACCCCAAGGTGTTGGCATTAGGAGGTGGGGCCTTTGGGAGGCGACTGGGTCATGAGGGAATGATTCCTAGGCTGCATCCTTTAAACACATTGCTTCTCTGCTTCCATCAGCCAGAGTCGCTTGCTTTGCTTACTAGATACACATGTCCTTAAGGAATTTATACTCTGGAGGAGATGCATACACCGACTCCCTGAAAGAAGAGGAAACGAAAAGGAGAGTAATTATACAAGTACCCTGGGGAGAATAAACTAGAAGCTCAGAAGCCAGAGGGATTGTGTAGTGAATCAGGGACTTTGAGAAGAGAGACTTGGTGTGGGCGAGCAGTCATCAAAGCAGGCGGTGAGCGGTGCTCCTGCTCACGGCCATGTGGCTGTGAGACCTGCGGCCCGAGGACCACCTGTTCGCCAGGTGCAGAAGAACCGCAGCAGAGCACGTGTCCTTCAGAGCCAGAGCTCGCTCGGCAGCCCGGGAGGAGCTGGGGTGCGCTCGCTGCGCATTGCCGGTGTGACCTCGACAACCTGCTGATGACACCGTTCAAGGGTCAGGAGGGTGGCACACCCCAAACTCCACAAGGACAGAGGCTCCTGTGCTCAGGACCCTTCCAGAACTCACCCTATGTATCATTTCATCTGTGTCATTTAAAAGTCTCCTTTGTAATAAATTGGTAATAGTAAGTAAACTGTTTCCCTGGGTTCTATGAGCCATTCTTGCAAATTACTGAACCTGAGGAGGGGGTTGAGGGAATGCCCAACTTGTCACCAAGCCAGACAGCAGTGTGGGTAACATGAGGACCCACAACTTGTGACTGGCACCTGCAGTGAGGAGCAGACTTGTGGGACCAAGTCCCTACCCTGTGGGGGCGGTGCCGACTCCCGGTACTTGGCATCAGAATTGAATCAAATGAGGGACACCCAGTCGGTATCCACAGAGAACTGGAGAATTGCTTGCTGGGGAAAACCCACATATATGGCGCCAGAAGTGGTGTGTGAGAAGATCTAGAGAAAATAGTGTAAAGTGCGCTGTGTGCTCTCTGAGAACTCACGGTTGGAGAGAGCTGGCTCACCCGACAGCGGCCCACCATAAACACTGGAGTTGGAGGAGGAGGCTCGGAAGAGCCGTGCAGGCCATTCACGGCGGATGTGGGCTTTCCCAGAGCTCAATCCTATGGGGACGGCAGTGGGTCACAGGTGTCCCCAGCCCTGCCCTGCCCTCACCCCGTGCTGCCGTGATCTACACTGCCCTAAGGCAGCAGCCGTGGCCACCTGCCCTTGTCCAGGCACTCCTGTAGGTTTTCCCCAAGTGACGCTTTCCCCGCCGACCCAGTAGCCCTGGGTCCCCAAACCCACAGGAGATTGGTAAAAGGTGGTTGCTGTCACAATTCCAGGTCTGAAGGTGGGGAGTGGGTTTGTGAGTGCTCATTTCGTTAGTTATACTTCACATCTTATGTATTGTTCATTTTTGTCTATCAAGCATTACACAGTATTGTTTTAATTTAATTAAACATTTTACTGCCAAGAACTTTTAGCAAAGTGGGGATGTTTAGCAAGTTATAAGGAATCTTGCAAAGCGCACGGTAGTCAGCACAAGACACTACTAAGCGTGCACTGAGCTCTTGTGGGCGGAGCTGCCTGGCCTCATCTCCCACTGTAGACCGGGCCAGATGCTGCACCAGGCTCCTGCCAGCGAGGCCAGCTGTCCCTGCTGCGGGGCTAGTGGGGAATGAAACGGAGATCGTTACATGTTCTGCAGCCATCAAAAGGATAGTAAAGGAATACTACAGACAACTCTGCACACATAAATTTGACAACCCTGCTGGAATCTTGCTTCCTGGCCCGATCAGATAAAATGTCGCCTTCCCTAATATAAATCCCCTCTGTTAAGGGATGCTTGAGGGATGTTTTTAGCTTTGCCAATTTCTCTAGGTTTTCACTGGCAACTCACTAAGGTCATATCCTCTACCTCTCACTTTCACCTTTTGTTCCCAAAGAAGTAATCCTTAAGAATTAACCAAAAGTTATGATTTACTGCCATTAATGAAAACATAGTAAGGGTGGTAATGGTGATGGGAGAGAGCTAACTCCTCATTGTCCAGAGTAGGAAGTCAATGGATGTCTAAATTTAAAAATAAAAGAAAAATATGGCAATATGAGTATGATTTAGAAAGACAGAGATAACCCCCCCCAAAATAGCTAAGAAACAGGAATGGGCGTGGAGAGGGGGGAGGTGAGAGACTATCGTCTTTCATCATAAGCCTTGTAGTAAGGACTTTTTAAAATTAAACTTTTTAAGATAATTATAGATTCACATGCAGTTGTAAGAAATTATCGAGAATTCCCATGTACCCTTTACCCAGTTTCCCCCAACAGTAACATCTTGCTAAACAATAGGACAATATCACACCAGGATATCCACATTAATACAGTCAAGACACACAATGTTTCCATCCCTGGAAATATTCACACCCAATGCCCTCCCATCCCATGCCCTTCCCTGGGAACTACTCTGTTTTCCATTTCTGTAATTTTTTCATTTCGAGAATGTTCTATAAATGGAATCATTTGTAATCTTTGGGGACCGGCTTTAATTCAGCATAATTCTTTGAAGATTCATCAAGGTTATTGCATCTATCACTAGTTCGCTCCTTTTTGTTGCTGAGTAGTATTCCATTGGCGTATCACGGTTTATTCAATCATTCATCTGTTGAAGGGCATCTGGGCTGTTGCTAGTTTTTAGCTATTACAAATAAAGCTGCTATACACATTCAGGTACATGGTTTTGTGTAAATATAAGCTTTCATATTTCTTGAGGATAAAGGCCCAGGATTACAATTGGTGGGTTATATGGTAGGTGCATGTTTAGTTTTGTTTTTTTTTTAAAGGAACTGCCAAAATGTTTTCCAGAGTGGTTGTACCGTTTTATACCCCCACTAGCACTGCATATGAGGTCCGTTTTCTCTGCATCCCCATATATTGGTCACTATTAATGTTGTCACTTTTATTTATTTATTTATTTATTTATTTTTTTTGTTGAGACAGAGTCTCACTTTGTTGCCCAGGCTAGAGTGAGTGCCGTGGCGTCAGCTTAGCTCACAGCAACCTCAGACTCCTCGGCTTAAGCGATCCTCCTGCCTCAGCCTCCCGAGTAGCTGGGACTACAGGCATGCGCCACTATGCCCGGCTAATTTTTTCTATATAGATTTTTAGTTGTCCATATAATTTCTTTCTATTTTTAGTAGAGATGGGGTCTCGCTCTTGCTCAGGCTGGTCTCGAACTCCTGAGCTCAAGCGATCCACCCGCCTCGGCCTCCCAGAGAGCTAGGATTACAGGCGTGAGCCACCGCGCCCGGCCTGTTGTCACTTTTAATATTTTTTTCACGTTAGCCATTCTGGTGTGTGTGGTGATAACTCATTGTCGTTTTAATTTGTATTTCTTTAATGGCTAGTGGTGTTGAACATCTTTTTGTGTTTATTTTGTCTGTCTATTTTGGTAAAATATCTCTTTTTATCCTTTGCCCATTTTCTAATTGGATTTTTCTTATTCAGTTTTGAGAATTCTGTATATATTCTAGACACCAGGACTTACTTGGATATGTGGCTTGCAAACTTTGTCCTCTCATCCTCTTAACAAGGTCTTTCACAAAGCAAGAGTTTTCAATTTTGATGAAATCCAATTTATCAATTTTCCCATTTATATCTCATGCTTTTAGTGTCTAGCCTGAGGATGTCTTGCTTAATTCTAGCTCCCAAAGATTTTAGTTATTTTTCTAGGAGTTACACAGAAAAATTCCAGAAGTTAACCAGTTTAGGTGTTAAATCTGTAGTCCATTTTTAGTCACTTTTTATATAAGACTTGGGTCAAAGTTCATTTTTTTTGTTTATAAAAAAATGTGTATCCAGTTTCTCCCTCACCATTTGGGGAAAAGGTTAGCTTTCCTCCATTGAACTGATTTTGCACTTTTGTCAAAAATATATTGTGCATATTTGTGTGGGTCTATTTCTGAGTCCTCTCTTCTGTTCCATTGTTCTGGGTGTCTCTCCCTCCACCAATAACACCCAGTCTTGATTACGGTACCTATAATATCTTAAAATCAGACTGATTCCTGCCACTTTATTCTTTTTCAAAATTATCTTAGGTATTCTGGTTTGTCTTTACATATAAATTTTAGAATAATCTTGTCTATGTATACAAAAACATCTTGCTTAGATTTTGGTAGGAATTGCATTAAACCTGTCAATTTGAACAAAATTTAGAGAGAAGCCACATCTCCATTATGTTGAGCATTCTAACCCATGAACATGGTAAGATTAGAAAATAAATTTATTTAGATTTATTTAGATCTTCAATTTATTTTATTAGCATGGTGTAGTTTTCACCATTTCACCAAAATAAGTCCTAAACATATTTTGTTAGATTTACACCTAAGTATTTTTTAAGTGATTGTAAATGGTATCGTATTTCTAATTTGTGTTCACACATTCATTGCTAATAATAAACTTTTTGTATGTAGAGCTTATATTCTGTGTCCTAGCTGGACTCACCTATTAGCTGTTTTGTCTAAAATAAATTCTTTGGGATTTTCTACATAGATAATCATGTCATCTGCAAATAGGAAACATTTTGTTTCTTCTTTTCCAATCTGTGTTTCCTTTCCTTGCCTTATTACATTGGCTAGAACTTTCAGCAGTATTTTGATTAAGAATGGTAAAATCAGACATGCTTGACATATTCCTAATCCCAGGCAGAAAGCATTCATTTTCTGACCATTAAATATATTAGGTGCTGGTGTTTGATAGATGTTCTTTATCAAGTTGAGTAAGTTCCCCTCCATTGCTGTTTTTCTGAGTTTTTTTCATGAAAAGATGTTAGATTTTGTCACTTAGTTTGCCTACATCAATTGATATGATGATATTTTTCTTCTTTAGTCTGATAGCATTGATTGGTTGATTTTCAAATATTGAGCCAGACTGGGATAAACCCCACTTGGTCATGGTGTATCATTCTTTTTTATATGTTGCTAATTTCAATTTGCTGATATTTTGTTAAGGATTTTTGCATGGATATTCATGAGGGATATTGGCCTATAGTTTTCTTTTTTTGTATTATCTTTGTCTGGTTTTGTATCATGGTAATACTAGCTTAATGTTAAAAATTGGGAAGTGTTCCCTTCTCTTCTGTTTTCTGGAAGACAATAGAATTGGTGTTAATTCTTTGTATGGTAAGAATTCTCCAGTGAAACCATCTGGGCCTAAAATTTCTTTTTTGGATCTTAAAATTATGAATCTATTATAATTTCCTTAATAGCTATATACCTATTCAAGTGATCTCTATTTCATATTGGATGAGTTGTAGTAGTTTCTGTTTTTCAAGAAACTGGTCTATTTCATCTAGGTTGTCAAATTTATGTGTGTAGAGTTGTTTGTAGCATTCCTTTATTGTCTTTTTGATGGTTGCAGAGTATGTAATGATCTCCATTTCATTCCCCGTGTGGGAAATTTGTGTCTTTTTCTTTGTCAGTCTGGCTAAGGTTTGTCAATTTTAATCATTCCTAAGAACCAGCTCCTTGATTCATTGATTTTTCTCTATTGTTTCTGTTTTAATTTTATTGATTTCTGCTCATATCTTTATTTCCTTCCTTCTACTTGCTTTCAGTTTATTTTGCTCTTCTTTTTCTAGGGCTTAAACTGGGAGCTAAGAGCATTAATTTGAGACTTTTCCTTTTTTCTAAACTTTGCATTTTGTACTATAAATTTCTCTCAGCATTGCTTTAGCCATATCCCACAAACACTGATATGTTTCATATTCATTTTCATTCCATTCACTGTCAGTTCCCTTGAGGTTTCCTCTTTGATCCATGGATTATTCATAAGTGTGTTGTTTAGTTTCAAGCGTTTGGAGAGTTCCTGTTATCTTTCTGTTATTTATTTCTAGTTTGATTACATTGCAGTCAGAGAACACTCTGTATGATTTCAATTCTTTTATTTACTTTTTTGTTTAATTTCAAAATATGAATTAAGCGGGGTACAAGTGTTTTTATCACGTACACATCTTGTATAATACTTAAGTGAGGGCTTCTGGTGTGCGCATCACCAGAATAGTGTTCATTGTATCCAATAGTTCAGTTTTTATCCCACACCCACCCTGCCGCCCTCCCTGCTTCTTGGTTTCTCATGCCTGTTATAACACTTCGTGCAAGTGTGTACTCATCTATTAGCTCCCGCTTATTAGTGAGGACATATGGTGTTTGGTTTTCCATTCTGGAGATACTTCACTTAAGATGATGGTCCCCAATTCCATCTACATTGCTGCAAATGACATTATTTCATTCCTTTTATGGCTGAGTAGTCCTCCATGGTGTATATATACACTACATTGTTTTTAACCACTCATGAATTGAAGGGCACTTAGGCTGATTCAACATCTTTGCAATTGGGTATTGTGCTGTGGAAAACATTCGAGTGCAGGTGTCTTTTTTTGATAAAATGACTTCATTTCCTTTGGGTAGGTACCCAGCGGTGGGATTGCTGGATCAAATGGTAAATCTATATTTATTTCTTTGAGGAATCTCCATATTGTTTTCTGTAGAGGTTGTACTGATTTGCAGTCCCACCAACAGCGTATAAGTAAGCCTTTCTCACTGCATCTACACCAGCACCTGTTGTTTTTTTACTTTTTAATAATGGCCATTCAGATAGGGGTAGGGTGGTATCCCACTGTGGTTTAAATTTGCATTTCCCTAATGATTAGTGATGTTGAGCATTTTTTCATGGGTTTATTGGTCATTTCTCTGTATTCCTTTGAAAAACTTCTGTTCGTGTCATTTGCCTACTTTTTGATAGTGTTTATTTCTTTTTCTTGCTGATTTGTTTGAGTTCTTTGTGGATTCTGGATATCAGTCTTCGTTGGATGTGTAGTTTGTGAATATTTTCTCCCATTCTGTAGGTTCTCAATTCACTCTGTCAATTATTTCCTTGGCTGCGCAGAAGCATTTTAATTTAATCAAGTCCCATTTATTTTTGTTGCTATATTTGTGGGGACTTAGTCATAAATTCTTTACCTAGGCCAATGTCTAAAAGAGTTTTTGCTACATTTCTTCTAGAATTTTTATGGTTTCATGCTTTACATGTAACTCTTTAATCCATCTTGAATTAATTTCGTATATTGTGAGAGGTAGGGATCCTGTTTCATTCTTCTTCATGTGGCTGTCCAATTTGCCCAGTACCATTTATTGAATAGGGCTTTTGTCTAATTTGCTGAAGATGAGTTCGTTGTTAGGTAGATGGTTTTATTTCTGGGTTCTCTATTCTTTTCCATTGTTCTATGTCTCTACTTTTATACCAGTACCATGCTGTTTTGATTACTATGGCCTTATAGTATAATTTGAATTCAGATAGCTTGATGCCTCCAGATTTGTTCTTTTTACATAAGATTGCTTTGGCTATTTGGGCTCTTTTATGGTTTCAAATAAAGCTTAGAATTACTTTTTCTAGATCTGTGAAATACAATGCTGGTCTTTTCATGGGCATTGCGTTGAAACTGTAAATCACTTTGGGCAGTATGGACATTTTAATGATGTTGATTCTACCAATCCATGAGCAGGGGATGCTTTTCTATTTGTGTCATCTGCGATTTCTTTCATCAGTGTTTTGTAGCTCTTCTTATAGGGGTCTTGAACTTCCTTTGTTTAAGTATATTCCTAGGTATTTATTTTCTTTGTAGCTATTGTGAATGGTATTGAATCCTTTATTTGGCTCTCTACTTGACTGTTATTAGCACATAGAAATAGTACTAATTTGTGTACATTGATTTTATAACCTGAGACTTCGCTGAATGTATTTTTCAATTTTGGGAGTATGTTGGTGGAATCTTTAGTGTTTTCTAAATACAAGATCATATCATCAGCAAACAGGGATAGTTTGACCTCCTCTGTCCTAACTTTGATGCCCTTTATTTCCTTCTCTTTCCTGATATATCTCTGGCTAGGGCTTCCAATACTATGTTGAATAAAAGTGGTGACAGTGGGCAGCCTTGCCTTCATAAAAGTCACACACACACACACAGTGTTGTGCAAAACTCCAGATACTCAGAAACCCATCCCTGAAACCCTCTGCCTCACAGAACCAAAAAGGGTCTCCTGCTACTCAGTGGACAATACCTTCCTTATTTCCTCTGTCAGGAGCTTTTGAGTGTTAGCTATGCCATAGTGTCAGCATAATTCACTTTAAAAAAAGACTTTGGGGGCCGGGCATGGTGGCTCATGTCTATAAGCCCAGCACTTTGGGAGGCCAGGAGTTCAAGACCAGCCTGAGCAAGAGTGAGACCTCATCTCTATGAAACATAGAAACATTAGCTGAGCATGGTGGTGTGTGCCTGTAGTCCCAGCTACTCGGGAGGCTAAGGCAGGAGGATCAATTGAACTCAGGCGTTTGAGGTTGCAGTGAGCTAGGATTATGCCACTGCACTCCAGCCTGGGCAACAGAGCGAGACCCTCTGCCTGGAAGGCAGCCTACCCAGAATGTCCAAACTCTGGGACCATAGGGTTTCTCAGGACCCACTAGCCCCTGTGGCCACCACAGTCTGGGTAGGAGTTGAGAAATGTTTGTGTGGGGACCAGTGACATGAGAACTAAAGGGCTGAACCTCCCCGGGGGAGACAAAGGCACACGATGGATAGAGAAGCAGGATGGTACCCATCATCTCTGCTTCAAGGGGGAACAACCCTAAGGGGGCTGGCAGCCTGGTGCTTTGCTTTTAGGAAGCTCCCATTTCACTGGTGGCAGCAGTTTTGGGGGCTCATCAGGGTAGAAAAGCTCCCCAGCAGCTCCGGAGCCTACTGACTTACCAGAGGGTGTGAGGGAAAGTGAAACAAACCCCCACCTACCCAAGTTTCCCGGGGGTTATCTGTGCTGAAATCTTGCTCCTTCTGTTCTGTTCCGCAACTTCTTCCTGTGGAATCTCTGGTAGGTTCTGGCACTTTCCCGTCTGAATTACACCTGAGCTATGTTTGTTTGGGTTTTTTTAATCTAAAACTTTTCCTACTTTCTGAGACGATCTGGTGACCAATGTCTCTAGTCAGCCATCTTGCCCCCTCAGTTCTTTTACATTTGAGTTTTGTTTCATGGCCCATGATATAATCTGTCTTGGGATATGTTAACAATTGAAAAGCATGTGTATTTTGCTGTTGCTGGATGGATGGCTTATCCTATAAATGTAAATTAAGTCTTACTGGCTGATGGTGGTGTTGAGTTCTTCTGTATTCTTGAGAGTTTTATGTTTAGTTATTCTATCAATTGCTGAAGGGAGGACTCTTACAGTCCCCAAATGAAGCCGTGAATTTATTTCTCTATTCAGTTCTACCATTTTTTTGGTTCACATATTTTGCAGCTCTGTTGTTTGGGGCATACACATTTAGGCCTCCTCAATCTTCTTGATAGACTGACCCTTTCATCACTATGTAATGTCCCTCTCTGGTATTTTTCTTTGCTTTGACGTCTACGTTATCTGATATTAATACAGCCTATTCCTGCTTTCCTTTGATTAGTTTACATCATATATATTTTTTCATATTTTTTCTTTTAGCCTGCCTATATTGTTGTTTGGAGTTTCTCGTAGACAGCATATACTTGACTCACGTTTCTTGATCCATTCTGTCAGAATATCTTTTAATTAGTATATTTACATCGAGTGTGACTGATATGTTAGCACATAAATCTGACACCTTATTTCCTGTTTTTTCTGTGTTCTTTTTCCTGCTCTATCCTGAGTTACTTGAACACTTTTTAGAATTCAATTTATAATGTTTCTGACTGAATCTCTTTGTATAGCTTTTTCAGTAGTTGTACTAGGTATTTCATTGTACATTCATAACTAATCACAGTCTACTTATAATCATTTTACCAGACTGAATGAAATGTAGAAAACTTGCATTCCTGTAAGTACCTTTATTCTTCCCTGGTTATAACTGTTTTAAATAATTCCTCTCTATGTATTTAGAAGCACCTTAGATAGTGTTATAATTTTTCTTTATCAAACATAATTTACAAAACTTAAGATGAGAAAGCCTATTTACTCAAATTTTTACCTTGTTTTGTTTCCTCCTGATGTTTCCACTTTCCTTCTTTTATCATTTTTCTATTTAGAGAACTTCCTTGAACCATTCTTTTAGGGTAGGTCTCCTGGTAACGAATTCCCTTGAACCCATCTGACCCATCTATTTGAGACCTAGCGGTGGCCCAACAAAACTACATCAAAATACAGATGTGGATGCCACCCCAAAAGTAGGGCCAGAACTAATGGAATTACTCTTCTACAATATAAAGGGCTGAGGTGAAAGGGCATTACAATTTATCAGTGAGACAACAGGGGTAGGGAAGGTGTGAAAGAGAACTAGAGATGTCCTAACTTTTGAGATGGCCATTTGTGGGAGAGCTGTGATGGGGGGTGGGGGGAGATAGAGTAAAGCACAAAAAAATCAAGGTCCAAAAGCAGAGGGCAGAGAGCAATGAAGAAAATACAGAATTGCCTTTTCACCCCACAAAGGAGTGGTTTTTTTCTTAACTAAATGCCAATCTACTACCTTCTTCAAGTTCTAGCCTAACACATTGTAAATTCTGGGGTAGCAAGCAGATGAGACTGAATCTCTCAGCCTGTTAAATATCTCTGAAACTCACATCAGCAAGAGACAATGTTGATGTGGTCATGCTATTTACAAGCTATTGCCAAAGAACCACCTTACCTGACCCTCCAACATTGACCTCCATTTCACAGAGGCAGCAGATGGGGAGGGAAAAACCTTTCCTTTCCCCTTAGGTGGGCAATGGAGGGGTCCGCAATTTCTGCCTCTCCTTTAAGACTCCCGGTTCTCATAATCCCCTAGCACCCACCTCTCTCCAATCCCCCATCATTCTACCCCCTCCTTTTTAGCAATGAGAAAAGAAGGGGGCTGTTATTCCAGGGTCATATTTAAAATGTCGTATTTCCCACTTCAGTGGCCACAAAGCAATAAAGGAAAAGGTTGGCCTCAAGTTTGAGAATTCTCTAAGTGATTAAGAACTCTTTCCAGATCTCAGACATCCACAAACTTAAGAAAAAAAGAATGAGCACATAATGATTTAGTTGGCTTTCTCTTTTAATCAAAAACATACTTTGTTACAGAGTTCTCAAGAAAGGTTCAACTATTTTTTAGCCACAGACTTCAACCAGGCAAAAGTATACAGAAAGCCACAGAGGAACTACTGGAGCTTCAGCTGACCAGTTTTCCAAAAGCAGAAGCTAAGAGTGGCTCTTCTCTGGGTTTTGGCATAGCTGCATTCCTCTGACTTCAGGGGAAGAAACAGTTGGGAAATCTCACCACCAAATCTGTCCCCAAACCCCCGGTCATGTCGTTCATACTGAGCTCTGCAGCCCACCAGGTTTTTATCATCTACAAGCATTCATACCTTTCCCTTAAATCACATGTCCAATGCATTGAACAGAACCCAATACTTGGAAGTTTGCCAACTCCAAGTTTAGCCTTTCAATTCATCCAAGCCCATGAGTCCTTCTATCAATGACAAGCAGCCTTAGCAACAGCAGCTGGTTTCATCCCTTCCTCTCCAGCTACCACAAAAGCTGGCCTCTACCAGGACTCTCCAACCCCCCCACCCTCAACCCAGCCCCAAGGAAGGCTCCCCAGGTCCTTGAAAAAGCCAAGTTCATTAATTATACTCATCCACGAGTAGGCTGGAAGAGAACTCTGAAAGGAATGATCCAGCCAAAAGTCATCTAATCAAAATAGACCTAAGAAGAGCCAAGAATAAAGTGAATAATGATCTACTGGTTTTCTTGAGTCATATAAACCATTTTAATTGATGCAGTTTGGAGGAATTCCCCTGTTTTGAGCATAGAAGAGTTAAGAAACCAAAGACCCAAAGTAATGACCGCTAATAATCATTAGGCATTAACAGTAAGTTTTCAATACATTTTAGTTGAAAAACCGTTACCAGCACGCAGCACTTAGGAGGAGGGTGTCACACACATACCAACTGGAAAGCTGGCAGGTCGTGACTCAAAGAAAGCCTTATTAATAAACTTTGACCAGAGATGATGGAAAAATAAAATAAAGGCTTTTCCCTCTTTCAATTTTTTGTGGGTTTTCTGTGACGTATTTATTACAGCCCCTAAGGTGGTGCTAGGCCTTTGGTTAAAATTAAGTCTTAAGGACATTCTATGTAACTTTTTGTCCATGGGAGAACAGTAATAAAATATTAAGCCTAGTCTCATTTGAATAACATGGAAGTAAGTAAAAAGCCCCCTCAAACAGCAGAAGAAAGATAAGGAAGAAATCCAAAACTGCTGCTAGGTAGGCAAGGTCACTTAGAATTTCAGAGCTGGAATAACTAATCTAGTCCAACTCCCTCATTTTACAGATGAGGCAACTGAGGCCCAGAGAAGGTAAATGACTTGCCCAAGGTCACACGTCAAAATAGTGGCAGAGCGTAAACTAGAGAGTGCAACTGTCTGGCCCGGCCCAGGGCCGTTTCAGGTTGAACAAGAACACTGGCCCTGGATCTATCAAGAAAGCATCTTAAATAAACCGTGTGAAAAGTATCCACATCAACAGAGAGAAATGATTGTCTTCACCAAAGGTTTCTCCTCAGTCCTTCCTACATTAAAAAAAGGAAAAAAAGCTTCATTCATTCATTCATTCAAGTCTGATGTTAAAATCCCTGAAAACATCAGCAATTATTTAGCTACTCCTTGGGGCAGGATATCAGACCCTCAATTCTCATAAAGGCACCTATAGGTCAAAAATATCTGTACAGGAGGAAGGCCAGAAGGCAAGGCTTAAAAGGGGACACCGAAACAAAACAAACGACCTTCTAGATTCTCAAGGTTTGTTTTGTTTGGCTGTGTGTTTGTTTACTGGTGTCCTCTAGGCAACAGTGTTACCTCCGGCTATCGACGCTAAGTTAGTAACCCTTGTAACCCCAGTTTTTATATGAGCAGCATTCAAGTGGAAGCAATGAAACCTTTCAAAATATTACTCTAAGGGGGCAAATATGAATATGACTCACTTCTCTCTAGCGTAACTACCTGAAACTCAGCAAGAACAGGAAGCACTCTAAGCAGTCAAACCGATGTCAAATGCCAATGCAATGAAGTCCTCTTCAACACTTTACAGGAAAGCATCTTGGGTCCTGTCCCAGTGCTTGTACTTGTGTTTTAAAGTAATTTCTAGGAAGTCTGGTTATCTGGTTTCCTTGCCTAAGCAGTTAGACATAATGAATGGAGAAAGGGAAGAAGAAAATCCTAAGGGGAAGCACATTAACAAGCGCATATGAAGTGGCAGCTGTCAGAAAGGGAGACCAGGAGGGGAGAGAAGGGTTTTAAAGAACTAAAAATTCAAAACCATAGCAGTCTGAGACCCTTTCATAAAGGCAAAACAGTCCTGCCTGTCTTAGAAGCCCCTGAAGTCCTCAAAGATAGCTAAACAAAAAAAGAAACATTAAATCCAGTATATTCTGATGTACATATTAAATAACTCCATCAAAAAATGGCTAAAACAAAAAGTTTTCTGCTTAAATAAGGCAAGTTTGGATTATGTGGACCATTTCATTCCATGGTGATACTAGATAAACAAGAAACCTAGCAACACTGGGACAAGTGTGCTAGGGCTAAGGCTGGGCCTCGGATACTGCTTTTTGAATGAATAAGGCCACTGACTTTGTACATCCTTGTTAGAAAAGAAATTGCCTAGTTATCAGGGAAAATAAGGAAAGGCTTGCACAAGATTCTCATGGCCGATTCTCTATAATCTTGTAAAGGAAGATTTAGGAGATTATTTACAGATAGCTATCTACAACAAGATGGGTTCTACCTTTGGGGGGGAAAAAAAGCATTTCTTCATGCCGAGTATGCCCAACCTACAAGAGTTGGTAACTGATTTTATAGGTAATTGTTTTCATATACTCATTTACCTCAGTCACCATTTTTCTCAATCATTAAATAAAACGTCAATAAAAATGGCAATGATGAAGAGATTAAACTATAGAAATTATCAACAAAAAGAACTCTGTCCTACTCAGAATAAAACTTCTCCCCAAACGCTCTCAAAAAAGGGCCTGGACTAATCTGACTTTGCATTAAAAAGCTAGTGAATAACTATGAACCAGTTACCACCAAACTGGGCACAGAAACATTTCATTTTTTTATTCTTTAACCTCCACAGATACATTTTACCCAATTGCTCCTGAAGTAAGATTTTCCTTCCACAGACAGACACAGTCAAAAAGATACCTGCAACTCACCTTCCTACAATTAGCAATAAACTTTTAAAATAAAAAGAGATTTATCACCTGGAAGACAGGGCATTTTATTTTGCCTTCAAAATTTGTATTACAAATACCCCCCTTTTATACACCGCACCCTTTCCCACAAAAATGGATTTTAAATCTGAAATACAACACAGCTAATATGTGTGCACTTTACTTGGATGTTTCAAGTATGGTTATGAAGCCAAACCATACAGCCTATAAACCTGTACTGTTGACAGGAGGAATGGGATAGGCAACCTATTTAGTGGTTATGGCAATACAAATGAGCCATGTTTCTGGAAAAAGCAAGGTTAAATGGCAGTGATTTATTATCATTATCTTTGTAGACCAGGGGCGGTAAAACTATAAAAAAGGAGATAGACTATATCCCACAAAGGAAGCTACACCCTGGAAAATAAAGGCAACAGCATGAAGCACTCCCTCTGATAATGCACTGAAAGGCACTGGACAAAAGTGGAACGGGTCTCATACTGTACGTGGTTCATCTCTCAGACAGCTTTCACCGAAGGTCAACATTTTGAGAGTCTCTGAGATACGAATTAGCTAGAGAAAACCCACCCAGAATCATATCCTCATAATAATCAGATTCTGAGAATTGCAGAAACTATTTTACCCTTAAAGTAGACGTAAAATTTTAAACCCAGTGAGATTCTTTAGTCTTACTCATCAAAGATGATCACCTCGAAGAAACAGAAATAGATTAACAACAAAGCTCTCAGGAATAACTGATCATTAACATACTAGATGTTTTCTCAAAAGCATGTGACTAAATCTAGATACAAATATAAGCAATTAATAACTAGAAGTATTTCTATATTTTTATGGCTCTTAGTAGAAAGAAACCAAGACAGGTGGCTTGGTTCTGAAGAGATACTTCTTAGCAAATATTCCCACATACTCTTCCCAGATGATTAAACATGAAAACCTTCCTTAAAGTAGAAAAGGAGGTAATGGGTTATATCAATGCATGGTTCAGGTTTTAATCAAATCATCTGGATTTTTAAAAAATCTGTTACTCAAACTCTCTCACTCCTATTCCTCATTCACAGTAAAATGGACCTAAAGTCAACAAGTTCTACAGAAGGTATCTTTTTATAAATTTGCCAATAAAACATAAATCACCAGACTTTTAAAGAAGAATATTAGGTCTTTAACAAAAGTATTTTTAAGTACTTAAGAGTACAAATGAGTTGGTAAAGAAGTTATTTAGGAAACAAAAGACAAAGCTTGGATCAAGATCTATGTTCAAATCACAACACTAAGCAAACTCAGTGGTTTCCAGGATGGCCTTACTAAAAAGACCTGAGCAAGGCAGTAGAAGACTTGTTCATTTCAGGTTATATAAGGAGGACTGTCCCCACAAGTGTTTCTATAGCTTTACAAAGTCCTCCAAGCAGAAAGTAAAAGTGTCTAAAAGATAATCCTTGATTTTATTATAACCTATTTATCACTGTATAGACAATCAGGCCTATTTTTGCTACAGTAAAATAAAAATTAAAAAAATAACCAACTCTACACGTGATACATAATGTCTGTGGGGAAGTCCTGGTAGAGTGTGAGGGAAAAACCAAAGCTGCCCAATAGAACTGGCTGTTGCCTGTCATTTAGTAGAAGGTGTCTCACCACTGAGATTGGACTCAAAAGTGCAAAAGAAAAATATCTTAAAAATCAAACCTAGAATTCAACTTTGCATGTTGAGATTCAGTTTTATTTATGCTACTAACTAGGTAAAAAGCATACATATTGTGTCTGTGGTACAGTCAATACATCTGCAACTTTTCTACTGAAATTCTCTATACAAAGTCACCGCCAATTGATATAATCATTGATGGCAAAGGGCTTAGAATAACCACAAGGTATAAAAAAGTTTGCAGTCTTGCCCCAAGATACAAAAACTGAATTTTAAACAATGTCATAACATACATGATTTAAACAGTATACGAAAAAAAAGTCACACATCAAATCAAGTACAAAAATATCCAAACTACCTATTATGAACTGTAATGTTTCCATTATTCTGCACAGTATTTAACATAGAATTTAGCAGTTTCCAAAATATTCACTATTTAGTTTAAGCACTGCCACCTTTGCAGAACAGTGAGATAAGGTAGAGTGACACTGCTTTTAGTGTTTTTAAAAATACAAAACCTTTCCCTATGAATTAATGAAGGAAAAAGAAATTCCTCTTCTAGGCTTTGTAGTAATCAACCTTGTGCCTAGAAATATAGAAGAATACATCTACTGTTTAACAGGGCAAACGTATACTTCTTGATAAATAGTCATCCATTAGGGATAACAAATGTAATTTAAATGACATTTCTTTGTCTGGTAATTCTAAGGAATTCTCAATATACAAACAGATTAGTGTTTTTTGCCTTGGCAAAAATAAAACTGAAGTTGCAAGACAATCTGAATTGAAATCATCTTCACTAGTTTAACTTGGAAAAAATATCTTGGATGAAAGGTTATAATACATTACTATCTTATTTTTTAAACACAGAGTAAAGTTGCTCTTGGTAAAATTAACTCACCCACATGGCACAATATTTTTGGAGTAAACTATGTTCAACAATAACAACTTGCACACAAAATAACATAGGTGAATTAACTTTGAGAACTTCTCTGCCTTTAAAATCAGTAATATTGGATTTATTCTGTAGAATAACAGCTATCAATGTTCTGCATATAAAAAAGCTCTAAGACATTTTAAAGGGCTAAACTTTCCAGCACAGGAATGATTCCTTCATACATAACTGGTGAAGATTTAATAAGAATGTGTTTTTCCTAATCTTCAAGCTTTGAGCCATGCCTGAAAAGTTCTAAATAGGGGGAAAAATTGTTTTAATCCAGTTTCTGTCTGCTAGGAGCAAGGCAGCAAACACATATTCCAACCCTTTATGAAAAGATAAAGCAGAACAAAAGTGAAATATATCTTCAGATTATAAACAGGATTGTATTTTATAGTCCACCATCCTGCAATGTTAAGGGCCCCAGCAGTAAAAGACCTCAGTCTAGAGGCTGTGGGTCTGCAATTGGCATGGTGTGAAGTACTTCGTCTAGGAGCTGGAGAGCCCGATGTAAGTGAATCTCAATCCAGCAAGGGGTCTCCTTGATGCTCTGTCTTGGGTAATCCGGTCCCCAGCCTTTCACAAAACTCATCCTGAGTATGCATAAGCGACGAAGGTCATCAACACCGATTCCAGCAGCAGCTGACAGACCTAACAGAAAAGATTGGGAAGATGTCAGAGGAACAAGGTGATCTCTCTCTTCCCATCCTCCCTCATTCTTACATTAATCCAAGTGACCAGCTTTCTGTACTGCATTCTCCTCAGCATATAACTTCTCTGTCAAAGTGCCAAGAAGTAACTGTAGATCTAAACTTTATCAACAGGACTGAAAACTTTTGGTCGAGGCAGTTTACATTCCACATGTGTCTTCTAGCTACAACCAGTTATAAGGTAAATTACCACCATCCACCAACACCCCACCTATTTTTCTTTTTAGAAGCAGAGGTGAGGGGATGAGAAACAACTTGTTTTTAAGAGGTAGTGCATGTCCTCCAGTTGGACCTGGGAACCCCTTACTGTCTGTCTAAACAGCCTAGTTCAGAGTAAGTATAACTAAAAATGAGACAGTTAATATTCCTGGTTCTACTGACTTCTTGGATGACCCAGATGATGTCTGTCTCTCAAAATCACAGTGTAACAGAGAACTGATACACAATTACTCAATGGGGGCAATAGCTGAGAATAAGAAATGTAATGATAGTTCTGGATTCTTTAAGAAAAGCATGTTTATAACATCAAAACTAGCGAATTAATGGTTTAAATGCCCAAATTTTTAAAAATCAAATTCCCTAACTAAATATGCCTTATCTACCTCTAAATTGTAAACTCCTGAACATAAGTCACAATGGAGACTCTGCATCTAGTTTTCCAGTCAGAACACACAGTCATATAGTCAATCTGCATTCATCAATATTACAATGAAACTAACGGGAGGAATTTGCATATACTGTAGAGAAACCTGCAGGGCCACTGCAGTTTTCTTAGCCAGTGTGATTTGCTTACCACACTGAAGAGGTTAAGAACAGGGGTTGAATGAATCACTAGTTATGCCTTCAGACGTGGAAGATGGGTGCCACGTGTTTCCATCATAAAAGTCTATAGTCAGGAGTTTAACTCTGCAGTAAAAAATTCCCCATCAGTGTGAAACCTGGCACACAGTTCAATTTTACCCTAAAATTAAAAAAAAGTCTACAAGTTATCAAAATACCACCCTCACTTAGTTTTCTCTCCATGCTTAGCATACTTTAAAAAAATTGGAGAGGTGTCCAATTCTGAAATTGAAATATACTTTCCTTACTAGAATAAAGCCAAGCACTTCAGTGATTACAACCCACCCTGGCTGGTGAGGCAGGAATCATAGTAAGTATCAAAAAAAAAAAAAGGGAGATGGAACAATATAATAACAACAACCCCCTTTCTCCTTTAGCCCATACTTCCTTTTCGATACAAAAAGAATGCAAACAGGGTCCTAGGCAAAGGGTGGCTTATTACAGAAGAACAGTTTTTACCAATTCAAAAATGTTACCATCCCAGTAAAGAATTTTAATTTCTATTATTACTCAAAGTAACTAACCGAGTAAATGAAGATAAAACACCAACTATTACACTTTAAAAAAACCAAAAGCCCAAGGCGTACTTACTGATGGCTGGAGCTATTCCACCTACTGATCCTGGACCAGGGATGTTTCCTGCCACGGCTGCGGCCTGGGCGGCTGCTGCAGCTTGTGCAGTGGCCGCCTGCTGCTGCATCTGTCGATGACACTGACGCAAATCAAAGACCTTAAAGAAAAGTGTTTAAGTTTCATGTTATGAGTCCATTAGAAAAGATTCTATACATCAAAAATAAATGCGCAATTTGTTCAAAATTCAGTTTCATTTAACCTCTCACAAGAAAAGAATGAAAATTTTTAAATTTTTATGTAGACTGTAACTGGTATAAAACTAGTTAGAAAAGGTGGCTTGAAGCTCACCAAGAAACACATTTCAACATGACACTTTGGCTGCCACGTGCCTCTGTATCTTAATGTGGGTCAGCTGTTACTGTTCTTGTGAAAAGCCACCCCTATGTAAAATGAACAGTTAAGAAGTCACCCCCACCCTTTCATAACCAAATTGCTGAGTTTTCCTTAGGCTAGAGCTGATGGCTTTGGCCAACTTCTTTTCTTACAATTCTTTATCATTCTTGCTATTTGGAGGAGTGTAACAAATGGCACGTCACTATATAAGAAAACAGCAACATTGTTCAGAGATGTAGACTTCAGTACATAGGAGCAATATAACATCTAGAACTTGGTTTTCGATACTTAAAGGGAAAAAAGGATAGATTAAGCAAATATAAAATCTTAAGAACTACTTAATCTGGGTCATGAGTATATAGGATTCCATTAAACTAGTTTCTTCTACTTTTCTGTAGGTCTGAAAATGTTCATAATTGTAAAAAAAAAAAAAAAAAAAAAAAGTCTAGCTTTGAATCCTAGCACTAATACTTGTTAATCACATGGGTTAAGTTTCTTAACTTCTCCAAAGCCTCAATTGTCTTATCTATAAAATGGGAATGCTAAGTGTTGGGAATACTTTCATAGAGTTGTTGTAAACTTGGCATAGTATACAGAAAGCTGTCAATAAATGTTACATATTACTTTGTTTTTTTACCTCCCCCATAGCCATTTACCTTTCAGGATGAGTTAAGGAGGAGCTGGTAAGTCATTTCAATGTGCTTTATCAACTGAGCCAAGGACTGGCATAGGCAAGGAAGGGGGGGTTGCCACATTTACCCTCATTAAAGTATTAGAATGGTCTATCAACAAGCAACAAATTATGGATTCTAAATTATATCACCTTTATCTGAGTAAAAAAAATCTTCTTAATCTATTTGCTCATATCTGCATTTATAAAAGGCACTGGAAGATTACACACACAGAGTAGTCGTCCATAGAAGTCGTAGGAGAGGAGGAGGAAGACAGGGTGAAAGCAAGGTTGCTCAATGTCAACTGAAACATGTGGCTTCATTCCCCCCCAAAAGTCAACTAAATTTTTTAAATGTACATAACCCACTATGAGCAAGCATAATTATCTTTGTGCATTCTTTGCTTGCTTTTATTTTCAATTTACTACTTGATAAACAGATTTGGGACTGAAGCCATAAATTTGCAAATGCTTAAAAAACTTCTCATTGTCTTTAACGATGGTTTTTACACAAACCACAAAAACAAACTCTCTCCAAATAGCAAATCACATTCCAATTTACTTATGTCTTTATGCAGGGCCTATCTTCTCAAAAAAATCTTTCCCAATTAGCACCAATGAAGGACAACACTTAGACTACCCTATTCTTTAAAGAGACATGAACTTGTCAAATATGTTTGTACGTGTTACCTGGCCAAATTATTAATCCTAAAAGACTTCAGTAAAGAAAGCATGAAAAAGTCCGGTTCTAGAAACCAGAAATGAGACTACTTCCTTCTCAAATTTCCCAACAGTCCATTAGATTCTGAACTTTTCCACTGGGCTGTGATCTCTGGAAGGTATTACCTGCCACAGCACAAAGGAGGGACTCAAACATTTGAAAATCATTCTATAAGCACATTTTTAAGGAAATAAACTTTACTTTTTAGAGCAGTTTCAGGTTCACAGCAAAACTGAGCAGAAACTACAAAGTCCCTGTCCCCCACACACGACACCTGCCCACTATCAACATTCCCACCACAGTAGTACATTTGTTACGACTGATCAACCTACATTGACACATTATTATCATCCAAAGTCCACAGTTTACATTAGGGTTCATTCTTGGTGTTGTACATTTGGACAAATTTATAATGACATGTAGTATATCATTATAGTATATCACACAGAATAGTTTCACTGTCCTAGGAAGCCTCTGTCCTGTGCATTTGGCCCTCCCTTTCCTATTAACCCCCGGCAACCACTCATCTTACTGTCTCCATAGTTTTTGACTTTTCCAGAATATCATATAGTTGGAATCATACTATATGACAGTAGTAGCCTTTTCAGATTGGTTTCTTACACTGAGCAGTATGTTAGGTTCCCTCCATGTTTTTTCATGGTCTGAGAGCCCATTTCTTCTTAGCACTGAATAATATTCCATTGTCTGATATGCCACAGTTTATCCATTCACCTACTGAAAGGACATCTTGCCTACTTTCAAGTTTTGGCAACTATAAATAAAGCTGCTATAAACCTCCATGTGCAGGTTTCCGTGAGTATAAAAGTTTTCAATTTGTTTGCATAA
Organism: Eulemur rufifrons; assembly: GCF_041146395.1. NCBI lineage: Eukaryota > Metazoa > Chordata > Mammalia > Primates > Lemuridae > Eulemur > Eulemur rufifrons. The sequence goes on from NC_090987.1 coordinate 19,112,141, forward strand.
ATGCCAAGGAATATGACTGCTGGATCATACGGTTAAGTGTATGTTTATTTTTATAAAGCTGTATACCAAAATGATTGCAGCAGTTTGCATTCCTATCAACAGTGAATGAGAGTTCCTGCTGCTCCACATCCTCGTCAGCATTTGGTATGGTCAGTGTTTTAGATTTTGGCCATTCTAACAGGTGCATAGTGGTAGCTCCTTTTGGTTTTAAATTGCACTTCCCTAATGACGTGATGTTGAAACGTCTTCGTATGCTTGCTTGCCATCTGTGTATCTTCTTCAGCAAGGTGTGTCTCTCTATGTCTTTTGTCCATTTTTTATGGGTTGCTCATTTTCTTGTTGAGTTTTAAGAGTTCTCTGTATATTTTTTATTAGATGTATCTTTTGCAAATATTTTCTCCCAGTCTGTGGCTTGTCTTCTCAATTCTCTTGATATTGTCCTTCACAGAGCAGAAGTTTTTAATTTTAATGAGGTCCATCACTCCTGAGCTAATTTCTGCTTTATTTAACCATGTTTCCTGTGGTTACTCTGTAAATTTATTACAAACCTATTACTTAACAAAGTTGAGTCCCTTATAAAGGTCACTGTCAACATCTTCAGGATACTGTCTTTTACAAAACTTAACTGCAAACTGCGTATCAGTTTGAATTAACACCAGGAAAATAGTAATCTGGAAAGAGAAATGGTGCTGTTGGTATTTGGGGCACCTGAACATAAGACTGCATTAAGGACATGCTAAGTTACTTGGAGAATCACAATCCAGGAATAAATTTAAGTGGGATTCATAATGCCCTTCAAACTAGCCCACCTGTAGTTTGGAAGCATTCCCTGGCCCCTAATGGATACGTCATCAAAAACAAACGCAACTCAATACCATCAGGAAAAATTTGCAGATCAAAATCACTGTAATGAGATTCTGCTTTACACCCACTAGGATGGCTACAATAAAAAAGATGTAACAAATATTGATGAGATTAAGTAGAGAAACTGGAACCCTCATACCCTGCTAGTGGGACTGTAAAATGGTACAGCCATTTTGGACAACAGTCTAGCAGTTTCTCAGAACGTTCCACATAAAGTTGTACCTTACAATCCAGCAATTTTACTTTTAAGCATATACCCAAGAGAAATGAAAACATACAACCACATCAATGCTTATACACAAAAGGTCATAGCAGTATCATTCATAATGTAGCCAAAAAGTGGAAATCCATGTCCATCAATTGACAAATGGATAAACAAAAAGTGGTGTATGGAATACAGGGTGTCCCAAAAGTCACCATACCTTTGTCAGGACTACAAAGGAAAAATTCTGTAAAAGTTCATAATGAGTATTTTGTAAATAAAGGTACAATTCCCCATTTTCCTTGTGATGACTTTTGGGACACCCTGTATTTATTCACCCATAAAAAGAAATGAAGTATTGATATACATTACGTGGATGAAGCTTGATACATTATGCTTAGTAAAAGAAGCAAGTCACAAAAGATCACATTATATGATTTCCATTTATATGAAATGTCCTGAACAGGCAAATCTATAGAGACACGGTATGGTTGCCTAGGGCTATGGGGAATGGACGTTTGGGGGTGACAGCTTAAAAGAGTATGGGGTTTCTTTCTGGGGTGATGAAAATATTCCAAAATTGAGATTGCTGATGACTATACAATGCTGTGAATATACTAAAAATCACTGAATTGTATACTTTAAATTGTTGATTTGTATAGGATGTGAATTATATCTTAATAAAGCTGTTAAAAACCTGAATGCCTAGTGCTAAACAACAAAACAGATCTTACTTCTGAAAGCAAAAGAGCAAGGGCACTTAAAGAGAATTCAAACATGTGCCTCATTTAAAGCCTGCATAATGTCATTTCCTCAGATGTACGTAAATGTATTTACCATGTCTTTGAAGAAGCAGGAAAAAACCCCAACATCTTAAAAGGAACACACACACACATACCCCATTTAGTTCTACCTTCTTGGCATTTAAAATGACATTATGACCCTCCAAATCTATGTCTTCCTCATTTGAATTAAAAAGGGAAGTGTGTTTATGTACGTATTCTCAATGTGTGGGCACTCCTTCCAGGCGTTCATGTTATCTGTATACAATTACCCTAGTAATATCACCTCTGCTGAGAATCTGGCAACCTAAACAGTAATCTACATATGTTACTGCTGCCCAAAAAATAAAGGTGACTTGAACGTAAGCACTGCAATACTGAGATAGTGAATCTTACAACTGAGACTGATACTCAGTGACTAACAGTTGGGTACCATAGACAGCATGGATACAGTGGACAAAGGGATACCTATCCCAAGCAGGCTGGAGCAAGATTTCATCATGCTACTCAGCACACAGTTTAAAACTTATTTCTGGAATTTTTCATTTAATATTTTTGGGCCACAGGTAACTGAAACCGAGGAAAGCAAAACTATGGATAAGGGGGAAACTACTGTATTTGTACCTCTTTTTAGCTAGTAAGACTCTTCTGAAGAACAATAATATATTTGGTAAACAGAAATAATTTTTTATATCATAGTTAATATGACAAAATGAGTTGTTTAACTCCAAACATCTTTTGCCATACAATATTTACCTATTGTTCATGGCAAAAGTATGAGATAAATAAAAAATCTGTCCATAACAGTGGTTAATCAAGTGATAATTTGTCTCACACCTTGAAGGCTTTTTGTACCAAAACAGAAATAAGTTACAGTATATTTATTTGGCAATACAAGATATTACTTTAAATATGCAAGACTCCACATGATTTAAGCTCAATTGTTTTAAACACTACTTGTAACTAGTCCATATGTGGTAAGTTTATAAATACTATTCTGGCACATATTATATATTTGACACAGTAGTTCTCCATCCATTCACTTCAAACTACATAAGTAATCCAGAGACAACCCAGTCAAGATGAATAAGTGGGTATACATAACTCCAAACACAGATAAAGAATAGAAAACTTAAAAACAGACATCTTCTCTAAGCCAATCATAAAACTCATATGGAAACAACCCATATGTCCATAAACTGATGAGAAACAAAACCCACAGTAGAGCAGAGACTAAAAACAGGAGGCATTAGGGGTACCAAGACCATAAACAAAGTGTGGGGACAGGGATTGACTTCTTGAAATAATATGGAAAGAGACAACAGCAAAGCTCTCATTACAACTGGGCACCCGCCCACGAATCAAGTGCTCATAAAATACTTTGACAGCCAATTCAGGATTACACCCAGGAATAATATTTGCTCATGGCAGAGATAAGTATCGGAGAAACCTATACAATGGGAATTAGGCTTTGAGCACACCAGCGGATTGGAACCCAATTTCCTCAAGAGACAAAGCCCCCCTACCTCCTAAATATATAATATCTGGTTCTGAAATGTGAATCCCAGGTGCCAGGATAGGGCAAAATTGCTCTACAGGGAGAAGCAATGACAGGGAAGAGAAAATTAAAATGAATTAATTCTCTCAAAATAAACCTGCCAACAAATACAAAATGGTCTACAAAGCAGATAAGGAAATCCAATGACATTAAAAAAAAACAAAGTACAAGTAACCAAATACAAAAGTTCCTTGTGGCAAAATTGCAAAATATAAATGATTTCTAACTTCCAAAGACAATTCCTGGTGAGACATTGTACATACCACTCTAGACTTATATGTAAACAAACACAAATATCAATGACATTATTTAACAAAAATGCGATCATACTCGATTAATAACCAACTTTTCTATACCATGAATATCAATAAATATAATTTAATATTCTATTGTTCTAACAGACCAAAGCTGTAACTGATGCTCTACTGTCAAAAATTTTAACAGGGAATTACTATTAATTGTTAGGTATAATAAACAGCATCATGCTTATGTTTTTCAGAAGACTTTAGCGATTCACATGAGAGTCTTACTGTTTTCTTTATACCTGGTATGTTTAAAAAAGTTTCAAATTTTTAAAAAAAATCCTGTAACTGAACTATAACTGAAAATGAGATACTAGGTTTGCTGCTGTAAGGCAATCAAGCAATTCTATTTTTGTAGACACTATTATTTGTATCCTAAGCAACTTTCTGGAAATAAGTGATGAGGTACAGTTAATTCCACTAATTTATAATAGCTGACAATGAAGACGTTTAGGATGACTGAAAAATCTAAAATTAAAAATATATGTAGGCTGTCTAATTACAATTATCTCTTTCAAAAATAGTGTATATTATAGAGGAAAACTGAAATAGTTTGAACATATAATTAGTGAAAAATATTTCAGTTTTTTCAGGTTCTTAATTTGAGAAGCTATTAATTTTAGAATTCTATTCCATAAAATCATAAAGATTGGCTAAGATGAAATTCCAGAGCCTGTTTTACAAATTTCAGTCAAAGGAATATAAGTTTGGAGGTTTCACTCACTCTAAAACATTTAACAAATTTGCTAATAAAACGCTAGGGTATGCATTCTACTAAGTGAAATGTCCCAAGAATGGAAAAATAAGGACCACATGTACTCACCATCAAATTGGTTTTAACTGATCAGCACTTGAGTGCACATACAGAAATAACATTCATCGGGTGTCGGGCACATGAGAGAGGGGAGGAAGGGATGGGTGTATACATACATAATCAGTGCAGATGCGCACTGTCTGGGGGATGGACATGCTTGAAGCTCTGGGGGGGGGGAGGGCAATATATGTAACCTAAACATTTGTACCCCCATAATATGCTGAAATAAAAACAAACAAACAAAAAAAAAAAAACACCACGGTATGAAGCCAACCACAAAGTTAGATAACTGATTATGTCAATAAATATCCCCAAGAAATGTTTTATGCTCAAAATAATTCCTGATAATTTACTTAATATAAGACATTTTTCTATTTCTCCCACTTTCATTTCAATTCTTTAAACAAATGGAACTCCCCAAATCTAAAATATTCAAATAAAATTCCAACTAACCTTTATATATGCACTGGGGTAGATCTTATGAACAGCATCTCCAGGTGCACGCCCGGCTTCTCTGTCTAAGTAGTAACTCTGTACAAAGACCGCGTGGTCACTAAGGCACCTGACCCAAACGTCACCTTCACCTTTACATTCCAATTGCACACCTTTGCCTATGTGCAACCTTAGGAAGAAAAAAATGAATCACTTTTCATCTTGATAAGTACTTTTAAATTGAATTCTCATTTAACCCTCACAAGTCTAAGGCTTATAGCTACACTGTCCAAATTGATAGCCACTAGCAACATGTGGCTATTTAAATTAACCAAAATAATTAAAAATTCAATTAATCACACAAGCCATATTTTAAGTGCTGAATAGTGACATGTGGCTAGTAGCTACTGAACTGGATGGTACAGATACAAATAATTTCATCACAGAAAATTCTATTAGCCAGCATTGGCTTAAAGAGTAATTTGCCAAAGTCACCCCTAGGGCCAGGATTATGTGCTTACATACACACGTCCTTAAAGAGTTGAGATCATACAGCAGCTACAATTGTTTTCCTGTAATATTTCATCTTAAGCATTTCCATTACATAAACTTTCTATGAACATTTTAATAACTACATAAAAAATGAAAGTTTATTATAATTAACCATTTCCCTTTTATTATCAATTTTCAGCATTATAAATAATGCTTTCAGAAATATAGTTCTCACTTTATATTATTTCCTTTCAGTAGATCTGTAGAATGTAGAAATAATATATGATCAGAGAAATGTAAATTAATTTCCAAAGGGGAACTTGCAGCCTTGGGGCCACAGGTTTCCCACCCCTGGACCACACTTTAAAAAGGCCAACTTTTATAATTATATATTAAACAAACATCTACAATTAAATACTTATAAATTCTGAATTTTCAAGGTGACCTTTAGTCCTTTACTTACATTAAGAACTTATATAATGTACATTAAGAAATATAACCTTGAATAAAAGACAATGTACTATGCTTAATTCCCAAAATAACTGACTATACAATCAATACCTTGCTCTCTCAATGGCTTCTGTCCTGTGGACATTGGAGAGTTGACCCAAGCAAAAGCGATCTCCTCCTGAAGGGTCCACATATCCATCAACAGTAACGATAGGGCAGCTTGAAGGAACCTTAAATGTCTCTCCTACCTGAACATCCATTTCAAAGTAAGCAATGGAACACCAATACTCAGGAGCTGCAGGAAATGAGAAAGAACATCCACCCATGAGAGAAAGATGTGAGACTTTCACTCCTCAAGACAAAGCTTTTCCTAAAAGAAAGGGTGAAGGGAGGAGAGAGGGAAATGAAAAGTACCCAAAGACTTGGATGAAAATAAAACGATGCATTAAAAAGTAGGAATTTCCATGCCTTCTGTACCTAGCACTGTTCTTGAAACTCTAAAAGTCATTTTTAAAATCTGGCATTTGATTCTTACCTCAAAGGATCAAGTCAACTGAATTTAAAAAACAAGTAATCAGAATTTAAAATAATTTTACAATGTTTTATTTGACTGCACATATTCTCCATGTATGTGAACTTTGATTTTTCTTAAAACACACTGACTCTAAGATGTATTCCATGGATGTGTTCTTGAATAACATCAATCCACGGCATATTTTTACAGATTCCTAACTGAGAAAGTGTATAAGCAAGTAAGCTATCCCAGGCCCTGAGTCAAGCTTAACTACACTCTAACCACACACTTGTTGAACATAGGGATTCTCAATTGTCTCTTGAGTGACAGGTCATTTGTCCCATCTGTGTGTGTATGCCATAGCAACAGATATTTTTAGTGAAATCAGTTCATGTTAACTGCAATTTTAACTTTGAAGTTGTGTTTAGTGTACTCACTTAACAATAAATGATTTAAAATCATTTAAGATGATTGGGGGGGGGAAGAGGCATTACTTGGTTTGGTTTGCAGATACTGTTGATCAAGTAACTTAATTTTCATTTGAATACAACAATTACATCAAGCCCATATATACAAAAATTATGTGGTTTTCCTTTTTTTAACCCATTTAACAGGTATCTATAGAGTATCTAGGGATCACTCTAGGCACTGTATACACAGCAAGAGTGTATACAGCTACATCCTCTATTCTCACAGAGGTGTAAGGGCAGACAAAAAATTGAACAAGATAACTTGGATAATGACAATATGAATAAAATAAAACAAGGTACAGAAGATGATTCGGAAGAACACTTCAGACTGGATGGTTGGGGGGGCACCCTATCTGAAAAAGTAACACTTGAAAAGCCTTGGATCTATGTGAAGACTAGACAGAACACTTCAGAAAGGAAAGCAAAAGCTAAGACTCTAGAGTAGACATGGGTTTGACGTTTTTGAGAAAAAGAAAAAAGCAAGGCCAGTGCTATAATGAAAAGGAGAGTGGCACAATTTTGTCTGCAAATTTATCTGCATCTCATTTTGCTATTTATGAACTTAACACTAGAATCTGTAGCAGTAAAATTTTCAACAATCTGACATTACTTAGAATGACAAAAAACCCACAGAAAAACCAGATCTTTTCAAACTAAATAAAAAAAAAAAACCCATGAGGTATGATTGATGTTTAAAATTAAAACAGTCTGGGTGTGGTGGCTCATGCCTGTAATCCCAGTGTTTTGATGAGTATCACTTGGGGCCGGGAGTTCAAGACCAGCTGGGCAACACAGCAAGACCATGTCTCTACAAAGAATTTTTTTAAAAAATAAGTAGCTGTGATGGCTTGCGCCTGCAGTCCTAGCTACTCAGGAGGCTGAGGTGGGAGGATCACTTGAACCCAGGAGTTCGAGGCTGCAGTGAGCTATGATCATGCGGCTACACTCCAGCCTGGGTGACAGAGTGAGACTCTGTCTCTAAATAATAAAAACAAAAAACTTACAAAGGCTATGTACCTAAGTGCTTTTCAAAACACCATCAAGCAATAAAGTACTTTCCGATGACAAGTTAATAAACCACGTGAAGACTGGGTGATTCAAAACCTTAAAAAAAAAATTTTGAATGTTTTGCTATGTCAATCTAATCAACTCATCACAAACAAACATTCCTTTAAATGTAGTTGGTTATGACTAGAACATAAAAACTAGTGATACACAAAAGCATCTTCTTAAAAAGCCCAGTTTTGAAGCATTTATGAGGTTATTTTCTATAGTAAAATTCTTTATCAAAGATATCACATTATGCTATGGACAAGAAGCTTCAGGAAACAACCGGTAGGTATACTGGTTGAAGCTAAAACTAAAGAGACTGTCTAAGACAAGATAATTACTCAATGGTTTGGTGGCAACAAAACAGTAATAGTACTTTAAAAGAGGTCTTTAAACAATTAATCCAAACAGTCAATTTTGTTATAAACAATGCCCTGATGTTGAGAATGTTTATAACACTAGATGAAAAGATGAGGTTCCAAGTATGTGCATTTCCCCGTTCGTACTGAAGGATACAATCCGGAAGTAAAGTGTGATGGTGAGCAACCTTTTTTCCATGAAGAGTCAATTCAGGCCAGGCGCGGTGGCTCACGCCTGTAATCCTAGCACTCTGGGAGGCTGAGGTGGGCAGATCGTTTGAGCTCAGGAGTTTGAGACCAGCCTGAGCAAGAGCGAGACCCCATCTCTACTAAAAATAGAAAGAAATTATATGGACAGCTAAAAATATATATAGAAAAAATTAGCCGGGCATGGTGGTGCATGCCTGTAGTCCCAGCTACTAGGGAGGCTGAGACAGGAGGATCCCTTGAGCTCAGGAGTTTGAGGTTGCTGTGAGCTAGGCTGACGCCACGGCACTCACTCTAGCCTGGGCAACAGAGTGAGACTCTGTCTCAAAAAAAAAAAAAAAAAAAAAGAGTCAATTCAGGGGTAAAAGGGGGGAGGTTTTATAGCCTCCATGTTTAAGAAAAATATACTTTCATCATCATGAATTATAGCATCTGCAACTGCACTTAAACCTTATTTTATTACTTCCCAGTTACCAAAGGATTTATTTTGTTTGCCTAATATTTTAGACACCATATAACACAACAACATTGGTTATATAAAGCTGCATCTCTGAACAGGTTTGGTTTTAGTTGACCTATTAATATTGGGAAAAAGAGTTTTAAAAAACAAGGATAAAGAGAAACTGGCATCAGAGTTACACCATAGACCAGGGATGAAAAAAAGCCTAGGAAAGCAAGAGGAAGCGGGTTACTATTTATGAAGACAGAAAGAGACAGAGGGAAATCAAAGTGGGTCCCAAAAATTTGGCACTGTTGGGATACAAAATACTATGTGAAAAACACTTCTACGCCACTCTCAATATGCTGAACAGTCAGAAGGGAACATTCTTATTTTTAAAACAGAAGAGAGTAATATGAAACACCTACTAAACCTTTCTGGATATCTCTTTGCTCTTTTTTGCCTCCAAGGACCAAATGCCATATAGATGACAACACTGCAGCTTCTCAAAACTAGCCTCAATGGAAAAAGTCTAGAATTAGTACAGAGTGGACTTTCTGAATGCCCCAACTCATTTGAAAGAGAGATGTGCTAACTCTGGTAGTTTTTAGTTTTTGCTCCTAAATTAGTGAAGTTAAGCCAGTTTCATAAAGCCTAAGCTTATGGGCTGTTCATCGCTGGCCAGAGAAAAGGTTCTTAAAAGACTGAGTTAACAACATTAAAATTTTTTCTTTTTACAATGTAAGAACTTAGCTAAATATTTTTTGTAATGGAGAAATGTATTATACAGCAGTTTTATCATCAAATATTGCTTAATTATAATAAAAAATTCGAAGTCTTCAAGGCATATCTTTAATTTTTCAAATAAAGTCATTCAAGAAAAAGTAAAAAATGTAGTTAACCAGCCTGAGCAAGAGCAAGACCCTGTCTCTACTAAAAATAGAAAGAAATTATATGGACAGCTAAAAATATATATAGAAAAAATTAGCCGGGCATGGTGGTACATGCCTGTAGTCCCAGCTACTTGGGAGGCTGAGGCAGGAGGATCACTTGAACCTAGGAGTTTGAGGTTGCTGTGAGCTAGGCTGACGCCATGGCACTCTAGCCCGGGCAACAGAGCGAGACTCTGTCTCAAAAAAAAAAAAAAAAAAAAATGTAGTTTAAGCACCTAAGATACTCATTAGGAATTATTCCCCTTATTATTTGGATCTGAATAAGAATTTTTTATGAACACATAAAGGTACTCTCTTGAATGGCGGATTGCTCTAAAGTGCACCTGAACTTGGAAATTTGTGAGTTTCCAATCCATTTGTGAATCTGAACACAAAACAACCTCAAAGACACTGAAGCAACCCTTTAATCTGCAATCAACATTTAATTTGATGAATACATCTCAACTTTAAGAAAAAGCAAAAACAGTCTAAGTCTGTGAAAAAGAAATGAAATGATTAACCTTTTCCAAAAAGGTTTAGAAGTTGAAAAGATTTTTTTCAACTTTGTAATCAAAGTCAAAGCATGGAAATCATCAACCATATTGTCTGTCTGAAATCTTTAATACAAAGGTAATGACCAATATTATTTATTTTCATTTTCTACAACCTATATCACCTATTTTCTGAAACATGTATGTAACTATATTCAAACATAATTTCTCAAAATAGATTTACTATATATTAATGTTGTGACGATGATGACATATATAAAAGACTCAGAGGTATGTGCATATTTCCTATTCAAATGGTTCTGGGTCTGTGGTAGATTTTAGCATTTCATAATCAGATCTTCAGCGGTTTCATTGACCATATAACTATATAAATATTTTCCATTTTGGTTTCTTTCCTATTTGCATTAAGCAAGGATAGCAGACATACAAACTAGTAACTATAATTTAGTATGATTAGAAAATACTAGGTAGCAGGAGACAAGGGATGAGGCTTCCAAACAGTGGTATGCTTCAGATGGATCTTAAGAGTTTGCCACACTTGGGAGGACAGGGGTGCATGGTACCCAGCATTCAAGATGGCCTCCTGGCCGGGCGCGGTGGCTCACGCCTGTAATCCTAGCACTCTGGGAGGCCGAGGCGGGTGGATTGCTCAAGGTCAGGAGTTCGAGACCAGCCTGAGCGAGACCCCGTCTCTACTAAAAATAGAAAGACATTATATGGACACCTAAAAATCTATATAGAAAAAATTAGCCGGGCATAGTGGCGCATGCCTGTAGTCCCAGCTACTCGGGAGGCTGAGGCAGTAGGATCGCTTAAGCCCAGGAGTTTGAGGTTGCTGTGAGCTAAGCTGACGCCACGGCACTCACTCTAGCCTGGGCAACAAAGTGAGACTCTGTCTCAACCAAAAAAAAAAAAAAAAAAGATGGCCTCCAATGATTCTCACTTCCTGATATTCACATCCTTATGCAGTCCCCTCTCACATGACATAGGATTTTACCAAAATGATAATGTGACTTAGGAGACTAAGTCTTAAAAGACCACTGAGGCTCTGTCTTACTCTATCCTCATTAGCTATCATGTTATGAAGACACTCATGCAGCTCTAAAAGAAGTCCATACAGAGAGTAACCGGAGCTTCCTACCAACAATAACCCTAACTTGCCCAGCAAACCACACTGAAAGTGAATCTTCCAGCCCCACAAAAGCCTTCAGATGATGGTAACCTCAGCTAAAAACTTTACTGCAACCTCATGAGACCCTAAGCCAGACCCACCCAAGTAAGCCACTCCCAGATCCCTACCCACAGAAACTAAGTGATATCATAAATTATTATTGTTGTTTTTTTTTTTTTTTTGAGACAGAGTCTCACTCTGTTGCCCAGGCTAGAGTGAGTGCCGTGGCGTCAGCCTAGCTCACAGCAACCTCAAACTCCTGAGCTCAAGCGATCCTACTGCCTCAGCCTCCCAAGTAGCTGGGACTGCAGGCATGCGCCACCATGCCCGGCTAATTTTTTCTATATATATTTTTAGCTGTCCATATAATTTCTTTCTATTTTTAGTAGAGGTGGGGTCTCGCTCTTGCTCAGGCTGGTATTATTGTTGTTTTAACTTGCTAAGTTTTGGGGTCATTGTTGCACAGTAGCAGATAACTAATATAGAATACAAGATATATCAGGCACAGAATGGCATTTAAAAAAATATAGAAGGGCCGGGCGCGGTGGCTCACGCCCATAATCCTAGCACTCTGGGAAGCCGAGGCGGGCGGATCGCTCGGGGTCAGGAGTTCGAGAACAGCCTGAGAAAGAGTGAGACCCTGTCTCTACTAAAAATAGAAAGAAATTATCTGCCCAACTAAAAATATATAAAGAAAAAATTAGCTGAGCATGGTGGCGCATGCCTGTAGTCCCAGCTACTCGGGAGGCTGAGGCAGTAGGATTGCTTGAGCCCAGGAGTTTGAGGTTGCCGTGAGCTAGGCTGACGCCATGGCACTCACTCTAGCCCGGGCAACAGAGCGAGACTCTTGTCTCAAAAAATAAATATATATATATATATATATATATGTATATATAGAAGGATGATATACCTAGCAATCTTAGGTAAGCAGTTCAGGATGGTTAAAGCATCAAGAGATAAGGCTAGAAGCCAGGCATGGTGGCTCACGCCTGTAATCCTAGCACTCTGGGAGGTCAAGGTGGGAGGATCGCTTGAGGTCAGGAGTTCCAGACCAGCCTGAGCAAGAGTGAGACTGTATCTCTACTAAAAATAGAAAAAAAAAAAAATTAGCTGGGTGTGGTGGTGTGCACCAGCTATAGTCCCAGCTACTTGGGAGGCGGAGACAAGAGGATTACTTGAGCTGAACAGTTTGAGGTTGCTGTGAGCATAGATGCCACGGCACTCTAGCCTGGGTAACAGAGTGAGAGACTGTCTCACGAAAAAAAAAAAGGCCAGAAAAGTACACAAAGACCAAGACCAGACACGCTTTTCTGCCCAGCTAAGGAATCTGGACTTTATCCTATGGCCAACCAATGAGTAGGGGAATTAATGCAAGTACTTGAGCAGAGAAATAACGTAAGTAGGGTCAAATTTTAGAACAAATACTGAGCAGCAATAGAGATTAATTGGTGAGAAGGAGGGTACTAGGACTAGAAGTGCTCCTCACACAGAGACCAGTTAGAATGTTCTTGTAGCAGTAAAAGAGGAGAAATGAACAGGAACAGTTATGAGGTCAAACTCCTCAGCGCCCCATTAGTATCCACAGCCAAAGACTATCTAGGTTCTAAACCTCCTGGCCCCATCAAAGGCATATATGCAGAGATAATCCCCTCCTGCAACCAACTGGACAGAGACCTTTTCAGGATCATAGCCTCACCATTATGTCATTTCCTTATTCTACTCAAAAAGAGGCTTTTAGTCCCAGCTACTCAGGAGGCTGAGACGGGAGGATTGCTTGAGCCCAGGAGTTTGATTCCAGCCTGAACACAGAAAGACCCCATCTCTTTAAAAAAAAAAGAAGAAGAAGAAAGAGACTTTAATGCCAGTGCATGCTGCTACATATACATATCCTCAACTAGTTAATGCTATTCCCTAACCACCAGTAGCTGTTAGGTCTAAATACCCTAAACATCAGTTCTACCGCAAGAATGAAGTATATCTATCAAGAGGCCAAAGGCAATTGCGGAATTCAAAAATGAGTCCAATGACTGGTTAAATGCCAACCCCCCGCCCCCAGCCCAGGATTCCATCCAGGGAAGGTCTGTCTTCAGAGCCCTGATTACCCTTGCTCCTGCAGACCTTCTCCCACCAAGTTGCCAGGAGCCACTACTGACTCTCAAGGAGAGCCTGAAAAATTCTCATTCTTCAGACTCTAGGTTTCCCTCTCTTATCACAATATATTCACACGCAAATTAAGATCCTGATATAATGATTCCCTTTATATAATTTCAAAAACTTGTAAAACCAAACTACTAAATGAGACTGTTTAGGAATGTATTCATCACTTTAAAAAAACCAAAAGAAAAAAATGACATCTATAAGAAGCAGGACAGTGGTACCTCTACGAAGAACAGAGAAAAAGGTTTTGACTGAGACACAAGCACGAGGCAGGAGGGTTTTCGGGGTGCTGCAATGTTCTAGTTCTCAATGTGGGTGGTAGGTACACAGGTGTTAGCTTCAGTGAAATTAGGCTGTACACTAGTATTATATGTTTCTCTGTATATCACATTTCTCAATAAAATGCTTATGTAAAGGCGTGACCCACAAAAAATGTTTAAAATCACAATACACAACATATATGGAAAATTCATCAAAGAGGATAATTTAACTAGTAAATATGTATAACTAAAAAAAATGCTTCTGCCCCACCAGCACTTTCTCCTAACCAAAACAAATATTATTTGCCTCCTAAATCAGCACAAAGTTTATTAAACTTCACATCTACTGCTAGTGAGCATGGTAAAACTGGTTCTCCTACTCTCATGCTGCCAATGGAGAGCAATGTGGTCTAGAAATTCTACAAATCTATGAAACTGAAATATGGGAAAAGTTACAAATACAAAGCTCTTCCCCTCAACTTTTTTTTAAACAGCTAGAAGAAAAATTGGAACCAACACAAGTAATAACAGAACACTACGTACATGAAGAAAATCATGTAGATCTACTTGAGAACTGTAAGTTACCCAGTAAATTAATCATTACGGGCACTATGTTTATACATTTTTTTAAATCTTTACTGGGAATATTTATTAATACATTTACAAATAAAGCAATTATATGAATTTGCTTTAAAACAATACAGATGGGAGAAAGGGGGAGGATATGAATGTAACAAGATTGCCCATTAGCTGAAACTGAGGAATGGGTGCAATGGGGGGATTTCCTATACTATTCTGATCATGTCTGAAATTCTTCATAATTTTTTTTTTAATTAGAAGCAAAACTGAATTTTATGGTTACAAAAAAACTAAGGTTATGAGCTAAAGTAGTATGTTCGCATCTTTCACAGCTAAGAAAAACAGATATGAAGGGGTAAAGGAAAAAAATTCAAAATCCTATGTTTGTGTTGTAAGGGACCCTCGATATTTTATTTTCAAATGCTTTCTGTAGTTTCAAAATTATGTACAAACTTCAAAAGTTACTTAGCTATTTACTCTTTTTAACACAATTTCATCAATAGTTTCTAAATTCTAGTCAACCAGAGACTCCTAAAATCTATCTTCTAAGACAGATACAGTGAATTACTTTTCTTTTCAGCATCTACCTAAGATTCTTCCCTGGCTTCTTAAGCTACAGTTTTATAGCTATCCTATTTTGAAACCTAATTTTATTCTGCTGATTATTTATTCAATGCTGAAGCCAGCATTTCCATACTTTATATTTGATTTTTAACTATCTCTAAAAGAAAAGAACTATGCTTTCGGCTAAAATATAGACACTCTATGTGTGACTATTAACAGCTACTCTTAAACTGCTGATTAACTCATGTCATAATGAATAATGTCCTTATCTTAGAAATCAAGTTACCCTGTAATTAACTATATTAAAACTTATATGTATATGTTTCAGTCACCATGAAGAAAATCCAAATATAGGAAATCAATTTTGAAATACACTTACCAGGATGATTGGAAATGGGAGGCTGGAATGCAAGCTCATTGTGAACTGGCCCTAAAGAAACGACAATAAGAACCCCATTTTTATTTATTAAAAGTTTTCCAATGCTAAACCTTTTAATAGACCTTACTTAAATATAACTATCATACCTTAGGAGTTGTTTAGAACAAGCTTATACAATGTCTAACAACTTAAAAGCTTAGTTTATATTACTTTGTAAGTATAACAAACAAATACTCTTAAATTACTTTTGTGGATATTTAATAAGTAACATTTTAGAACTATGTGCCAAATGCAATTAAGCAATTTACAAATGGTTGTACATGCGATATTTAATGTAGATTATAAAGAAACTATTCATGTAACACGTAATACAGTATAATTTGTAATGTATAATAATAATTTAAAATTTTCAGTCTATTCTAAAAACAAGTGCTTATTAAATTAAGGATGTTTATATAATGGAATAGTAGTTAACAAAATTTAAAGCTTATTGTGTGTTAAGACATTATCACATTTACTTCTCACAACACCCCTTGAGGTTAAATAACTTGCCAATGGTCACACAGCTAAAGCCCCAAACTCAGCACTCTTAACCCCTATGCTGACCCAGGCAGCCATTAAAAAGTATATTCTCTAAAGATATGGAAAAACAGTAACATAATTGAAAAAAAGCAAGATATATACAATATACATATAGTATGAACCCCCCCTCCGCACAATTTATATATACACCCATTTATATGACTGGAAGGAAAATGATAAAATATTAAAAGTGGATTTCTCTGGGTGGTAGGATTCTGAGTTATTTTATTATTTATACTTTTCTGTATTTTAAGTATTCTTTGGTACTACTATTAATCTTATAATGAGAGGTAAGGGATTTTATATATATGAAAGATTGATACTCTTAATTTTACTAAGCCAAATGAACAGTGTTCCTATTCTGCCTGAAACTATAGGCTATCCAAAGGGTATCCCTCCCAATCATGCCTGCACAGAGTATCTACAGATTCAACAACTGAGTGTCTACGCTGCAGTGAATACTAAGGTGAGGGAAACCTTGAGAACTTAGCACTCAAGGGGTTTCAATCCACTATGGGAGGATATACAAGATACACATGAGATCTAAGAATACATACAAAGCAAACAAACAAATGAATGGAAATCAATGTGGTGTTAATGAAACATTAGCAGCAGAGAAATAAATGTATTTAGTAAATATCACTCCTCTATAAAGAAGGTATGAGAACATAATTATGAAAAATAAATAATACCGTTTACAAAAAAATACTGAAAAGCACTAATTATTTAATGAAACAAAATTGTAGGATGAATAAAAGATGTAAAACGTTTTTTAAAAAATAGAAAGAAAACAAAGTCCTACAAAAGAAAAAGCCCTTACAACAAAAACAAGAGCTTACAGTAATGTCCGGGATGGGGCGGCATAGGCGGGTGGTGCTGAAGATGGCCGTTTTGGTGGTGAGGCAAATTAGGTGTGTATGGTGCAGTCCTACTTCCAGTCCAGGTGGTAGTGCTGTCTAAAAATTAAGGCCCACATGGATTAATTTGCTTTTATAAAGGCTGCCTATTTTTTTCTCAACTATTTAAAAGATTTTAAAAAGCATGCACATACTATGATGGTAAGTAGCTGGCTGACCAGTAAATCCATTCTGCTGCTGTCCTGGCTGAGGCCCTGATGCTATCTGCAACAGTCCTTCACTATGGCTGCCTGCTAGTATACTAGCAGGCTGACCTAGAGGAACAAGAAGACATTAACATGGCACATATATAGATCCGATCCTATGATTTTCTATAATAAATGAAGGACCAATTATATCTGATAATCCACAACTATAAAGATGGGTAAAAAGTGGAACTCACCCATGGCCTATCAAATAAAAAACCTAGTCATTTATAAAGGCAAACCTTAACTTGAAGCAGCTCAAAATTATTCCTTTTTAAGTAATGTCTAGCTAATTTTAGTGACCTATTTCTTCACAAATATTCTTCAAATGCCAGCAAAATTCTAATATACATCTAATCTGTCGTAATAACTAATAACTTCTTCAGAAGCACATCAGTTCACCACTGGCCACTCCATCCAGCTCTCTATGGACCTTTCTGATTAGGACCTCAAAAATCCAGGCTCAAGATAATGTTGCAAACTGGAAAATTAATCATTATCAGCACTGGTACTGGTAATGACAGAATGCTAGGATTTGATAAAAGAAAAGCAGAACAGAAAGATATTTTAAATAGGATGTGATGGGGAAAGTGAGGAAGTTAAAAAAGATCCAGCTCCACTATACAATCAATAGAGCATTTAGTGGTTAAGAACAAATGAAAAAATACCTATCAGTCTACTTTGAAATTTTTTCATGTGCTGTTGTAAGCCAAGAATCATGTCTTTTCAAGAACAACATATTTCCAGATTTACACAACATTAGTTGCCCTCTCTACATGTAATATACCAGGAGAACTAAACTTCCTCTCTAGCTTCTGTTCAAAAAACCATTCTGTGATACTGCTTACTTTCCTACATTTTTAAGCCTCTTTTTTTAAAGTGGAAAAAGCTTGATTTCTTAAAGCAAGCAGTTAGTCAATTGTTTATCCCATTTGGAAAGCACTAAATTTCATAATTATTTGTCACTGGCATCACCTCATTCTCATCTAAATCGTAGTATAATCAGATGGAAGAGAGTAAATGTCACCATTGCTCAAAGTATCATGGAAAAAGAACACCTCTACATATCACATTTCCTTAAAGCTAAGATTGTAAAACCAAAAGCTAAGGAGAAAATTTCAGTACTCCCCAAACTGTTTATTTGTAAAGATACTGTTTTTAGCAACCTCCCTTCCTACTCATCCCCCAAAATTCTGCAAGTTATCTTTAAAGGTTAATTACATTTTTGCTCATTTTTAACAATTCTACATATTCTTAGGTAACACACACAAAAGAAAACTATCACTACACAGCAGAAATGAAATGATTTTAATTTACAGATATTTAAAAAGAAACTTTGAAGATATTCAGGTACCAAATGAACATAAATTGTAAAGTAGCCTGGTAGAGTTACCTGTATTGGATGTTCCCATTACATTAGTTCCAAGGGCATAAGATAAATAATACAACTAAATCAGCTCATGGAAAACAGCCCTCCAATTCCTCTATTTTAGTCCAACTTCTTTCCTTTCATTTAATTCTACCAGTACACTTTTTGAGATCTAAGGAACCAGTTTGCCACAAGTTCTGAAATTTCCAGTATTTACTATTCAATTGTAAATATCTAACCAAAACATACTGAGACAAAATTAGCTGCATTTCATTCATATCACTTTTTCTAGTCTTTGAATAGGATGCAGCCCCGGGTAAC
Source organism: Eulemur rufifrons (assembly GCF_041146395.1). Taxonomy (NCBI): domain Eukaryota; kingdom Metazoa; phylum Chordata; class Mammalia; order Primates; family Lemuridae; genus Eulemur; species Eulemur rufifrons. Next base: position 19,131,004 of record NC_090987.1, read on the forward strand.
AGAACAGTCAAAATGAAGTCACTTTATTAAAGTGACATAGTAAAGGCACAGAAATTCAATCTCCAGATAATATAAACAGAGGTAGGTACCTGTGCTCTAGCACTAATTTATGCTCAAGTGGCTGTAATGTACTTTCTTTTATTTTCCATCACTACCCATTGTATGTCAATCATATTTCCAAATTGGTAAATAAAAAGTAGATAACAGAAGCACCAAGCAATTAAGGGTCCAGATTCCACTGTGCTTAACCTATATGACCCACTTAGAATATGCTGTCCATGGTTGAGAGATCGTCATCTCTTACATAAGCAAATCAAAAAGATAATTGCTTTAAAGTAGTGAAATGTATTAAAGAGGGAGAAATTTGGTATATTTGAAAATTCACAATTATAGAAATCAGTCCCCATTTATTCCAAAGATAAAATTCTTACAATGAATCTGATTAATATTAAATAAAATAATGGTCCCTTTGGTAGCAACTAACAAAGTATGAGTCCAGATCTATCAAAAATCTATTGATGTGGATTTAGATACACCTAACACCATACACAAACCAAGACAACGCTCTGTGAATTGAAGAAAAAAAAAAAAAGAAGACAAAAAAAGCCACTCCACTTGCCAAGCAGCAAATTATCCAGCCTTTGGTGACTGTGAAAATAAACAGCAGTACTAACTGAACCAAGTCATATGATCAGGCTCCAAAAAACCTGAACCTTATTAAGCCTTCTAATTCCCATAACACGCCAGAGAAGAAGAACCCTTTTGAAATAGACTTATTTGAAAAAATTAGTATGTTTAAAAAAAAAAAGATGTAGAATTTAGCTTTATATCAAAATTGACTAAAACACTTAATGTCTACCTTGAAGGATATGTTATAAAAAGTTTATCAAGATCCCTTTTTCTAAGTTTGCACAATGTGAAAATGAGATGACCACTATGATGTAATATTCTCCTAGATAAAGCAAAATAACACTGGATTAAAAGAAAGGTTGCAAATCCAGTAACACTAATCTTTATATTAATAAACATCTATCTACCTGTTAATAACTTAAATATTTCTCTAAAATCTATCTGAAAACTCAAGCTTCTTACTTGTGCATGTAATAGTAAAGTACAAATTAGATCACTAATTTAAATCAATATTAAAATCAAAGTCATTAAATTCCAAGTGAATGTATATCAACATAAGAACCTTTAAATAAATTACAAACATTTTTCCTAGGACCAACCCAAAGATCTATTTAATATTTGTTTACCTATGAAAGATATCATAGCACTCTTAATTTTTACTTACTTGGAGTTTTCCTCCAAGTGACTACACATAAATATGCAATGATTGGGAAAATTCAACTTGCTGACTACATCTGATTCTAGAACTCACTTGTGGAAGCCACAGGAATGTTGGGAAAGTTGGCATTGCTGGTAGCATTAGACTCAGATGGGGCTAACAGAGCTGGGGTGCTGTATGTCTCTGTCGACGCACGATTACTTGGTGGATGCTGGATGGTCTGAATTGAATGTCCTTCAGTGGATAACGATGGCTGTCCCTCAAAGTCATGAACATATTCATCCTTTACCAACATACTTGGTGGTGGACCTATGTAGAAAATTAAACATATTTTTAATTTTTATAAGTTTCTATTCCCAGAAAAAAATCTCACAAGGCCTAAAATCAACTATAGTATAAATAACTCCAATTTTTTTTCATATTATTTTAAAAGTTTACTACTTTATCAGCAAAAGCCAATTTCTTAGAGGTAATAGCAACAGGTGTATTTTACCAATCTGACTCAAATTTGAAGCTAGACTATATTCCAACAGCTAATAAACCTAGAATAATAATCACCTAAATATATAACATGAAGAAGGTAAAAACCAAAAGGCTGGAAAAATCTTGACATCTCTAATTAATTCCTGGACATTTTAGGTTTTTTGTTGTTATAGTGACTGGGATCTTTTAACCAATATATTGGCATTGCTAGCTGATTTCAGGATATACTTGGTCAACCTGATACTTATTGCTTCTGCTTTTCAGTTGACTCTTCAGCTTAATGGGCAATCATGACATTTCCAAGTACTAGCTGTACTCTGCTTTTAAATAGTTATGATTCAAATTTTTCTCACCTTAATATATTTGGCCAAACTTCCCAAATACAAGTTTGGGACTTCTACCAGTCTACAGGTCTCTTTAATCAAATAACCTAAAATATATATTTCTTAGGTAAAACTGAAGGTATCTACAAGGATAGAAGTCTGCAATATATTTTTGCCAAGAGAAAAAAAGCAAGTTATGAAACACTACTGTACACTGAGATCATAGACATGTTTAAAAAAAAATCATACTCTAAGCAAAAAAAAAAGGTACAGAACAGTGTGCACAGTATGCTTTTTGTGTAAGAAAGGAGGGAAATAATACATGTATTTTTTGCATAAAGAAACCCTGGAAGGAAACACCAGAAACTAATAAAAGTGATTACCTGAGGTACTGGGGAATGGGGACAGGGGTAGGAGCACTTCTTTTCACTGTATACCTTTTTATAGTATTTTGATTTATGGACCATCTACTGCCTATTCAAAAAGACAAGTCCAGAAAAACAGACACCAAACTGTTAAGTATTTCTCTTCATGGTCTAGCATTCAACAAATTCATTCATTGAAAAAGTATTTCTTAAGCACCTATGTTCTAGGTACTGTTCTAGTACTTGGGATATATCGATAAACAAATATCCCTGCCTTCGTGGAGCTTATAGTCCCGTATTATTTTTCTATTGTTTAAATATCTAATAGCACACAATATTCCAGCTCCTCCTAGCTGTCTAATCTTGGGCAAGTCCCTTGACCTCTCCAGGCACCAGTGTCTCCATCTGGTAAAGTGTGGACAATCCCACCTATCATGCAGAAATAATATGAGAATGATGACACAGTACTCATAAATCATTTAGCTCAGTACCTGACACACAATGAGTGCTCAGTGTTAGCTATTATTACTGAACCATATTTTTAGAGTAGTTATATATAGAGAGAATAATGTATTACTACATATATATATATATATATATAAATGTTCCACAAAGGGGGGGGGGAAGGTACTCTCTATAGGTGACAAAAAAGCTGAAGCCACTGGGCCTACCCTAAGTCTGTGTTCTTTATCAACACCAGCAGGCAGGCCACAGCACTGGTCAAATGGTACTATCACTCTCTTATTTACTTTTTCTCTCCTTCACTAGATCATGAGCTCCCTAGAGTGGAGAAAACATACCTTATTATCTTAGCATCTCTGGAACCTAACACACTATCAGGCAATACATGCTTATTAAATATTTGTTAAAATGAATACATATGTCAATGTGGTCAAGGAAAATTTCATGAAAGAGATGAAACGGGCTGCAAATGATTACCATAAGATCTCAACTCAAAAGTGAAGGAACTTTTCCATTTTCTTAACTTCCAGTGACCTGGTCTTATATTATTTCTTTGTCCAGATCTAGAAGGGGCTATGAGAAACATCTGCTGTTTTCTGAGGAAATAAACCACTGCAAACTGTCTGCATAACCACCACTAGGGGGATACACAAGGCTGAACACAGCCCTAGAGGCACTAAAGGGAGGCTATCAACCCATACAATCCCATCAATAACGAAGTGTTCAGAACAGCAGTAATTTTAGGATAAGGAGGTATGTGATAAGCATTCAGAATTTGGACCCCCTCAGAACCACCCCCATAAGGAGATTCCTTTTCTTTCTTCTTTGAGACAGGGTCTTGCTCTGCTGCCTGGGCTAGATGCGGCAGCGTCATCAAAGCTCACTGCAGCCTCAAACTCCTGGGCTCAAGCAATCTTCCTGCCTCAGCCTTCCGAGTAGCTGGGACTACAGGTGCGTGCCACCATGCTTGGCTAATTTTTCTATTTTTGATAGAGACAGAGTCTCGCTATGTTGCTCAGGCTGGTCTCAAACTCCTGGCCTCAAGCAATCCTCGAACCTCCACCTCCCAAAGTGCTAGGATTACAGGTGTAAGTAAGCCACCACGCCCTAACTCCGTAGAGAGATTCTGATACAATTATCATTACAGTCTCCCAACTCCTAATATCCACTGAGCTAAATGTTTTAATTCTCCAAAAACATGGACTGAGTGAGAATGGAGAAGATCTGAAGGATGTTTACTTTCCAAAAACAGAAGTGACGTGATATCAATGTCCGTGAGGCAAAGAGGCAGAGCTTTACCTGATCTTAAAGCTACCCTGCCCAGACCACAACAGCTCCTATTAACAACTCACACTTATCAGAAACCTACTAATCGGCCGGGCGTGGTGGCTCACGCCTGTAATCCTAGCACTCTGGGAGGCCGAGGCGGGTGGATCGCTCAAGGTCAGGAGTTCGAGACCAGCCTGAGCAAGAGTGAGACCCCGTCTCTACTAAAAAAAAAAATAGAAAGAAATTATATGGACAACTAAAATATATATATACAAAAAAAAATTAGCCGGGCATGGTGGCGCATGCCTGTAGTCCCAGCTACTCGGGAGGCTGAGGCAGTAGGATCGCTTAAGCCCAGGAGTTTGAGGTTGCTGTGAGCTAGACTGACGCCACGGCACTCACTCTAGCCCGGGCAACAGAGTGAGACTCTGTCTCAAAAAAAAAAAAAAAAAAAAGAAACCTACTAATCATTAACAAGTACCACAGGGCACTGGCATCATCTATTATTAGTGACATGAAAGGAAAGTGGAGAATAAAAACAAGTAGACTTGCGTGCTCTTCCTAAATTTTGTTTAGGGTCACATGATATTTTTGACCCACCTCTAAAATTATGCAACTTTAGGTGCCAAGCTAATTCCTCTCCAGAACAATAGCACACCTTTCCAAGATAATAGAGGGTCTTTATCAGAGTTTCTCTGCAAATGAATTAGTTCTTACAGAAATTTTAGTTCATTAACAAGTTCTAAGTAACAGAGCTAAAGATTTAATAAAACTCTGTTCTCAAATATTACACTAAAAAAACAAAAACACCCCCCCACTTGTGTTTCATTTTCTCACCTCAAAACACTTTTTTCTTTTTAAAAATGGGATGAGATTAGCTGTGATGGGTGTATACTTTGAAGTAGCCTTGATTTATTTACTCAAAATGCAACAAGATTGAAAAAAATACTAATAAATGTAATTTTTAATCATTCTCAACAATATTCTTAAAAATAAGCTAGGCTGAAATGAAGAAAAATTACAGTACTAGTATTACTAAAGGACATGTTATACATGATTCCAAATTACCAAACATTATGGGTACTTACTACCGATTTTAAAAATTGGCTCTATGAGATTTTCTTCAAAATAGCCAGTTTTCAGTAATTCAAAAATATTCTACCTTGTATTTATGTTTTTGGTACACTCCTCTATCATATTCCTTAGGGTACTTAAGTTCATAAATTGCAGTTCAAATCCAAAAAGCCAATAGCCTATTTATTTTGTTAGAAACAGGGTCTCACTCTATCATGGAAGCTAGAGTGCAGTGGCATGACCACAGCTCACTATAGCCTTGAACTCCTGGGCTCAGCCTCCTGAGTAGCTGGGACTCCATACATGTGTCACCATGCCCAGCTAATTTTTAAATTTTTTGTAGAGACAGGGTCTTGCTATGTTGCCCAGGCTGGTCTCGAACTCTTGGGCTGAAGTGATACCCCTGTCTCGGCCTCCCAAAGTGGTAGGATTACAGGCGCCTGCCTGGTCCCCAATAGCCTATTTAAATCCAGGGGTTTTTTAGGTTTTTGGTTTTTTTGAGACAGGGTCTTTACTCTGTCACCTAAGGCTAAAGCGTAGTGGCATGATTATAGCTCACTGCAAACTCAAACTCAAAACTCCTGGCCTAAAGCGATCCTCCCAGCCTCGGCCTCCCAAAGTGTAAATCCAGTTTTAAATGATGATGCATGTCCCCTAAAAATCCACATTTCCAAAGCAGTAAGGTTTTTTCTTGTCAATGTTACTGGCACTCACACAAACTAATTCTAGGTCAACAAACAGAGAGGCTAGGATAAAAGAAAATACAGAAAGTTGTAAGATTACCTACCAGTATTCTGCAGTGTTAATCCTGAGAGATCTTAATTTTTTAAAGGGAAAAAAAATGAAACATTAATCACTACCATGACAATATTTATATTATATTTAAAATAAAAAATATTATATTTAAAATTACAGAATGTAAATTTAAGCCAGAAATTACAAAACTTCACGAACCATTTCAATTAAGGAGAAATAGCACAAATATCTACTAATACATAAACTATTCAAATCTATGTTTTCTATCTTGTTTTTCAAAAACAATGTTCTAAATGGTCAAAATATCAACTATATACTCCTCAGGTTTAGCAGTAAAAATACAAGTTTTTTCCCAAGTTTAAATTTAAATACTTATATTAAAAATGTCTGATTCTTTAACCTTATTTGAAGTCCTGGGCTATCTCCAAATTTATAATTTCACTTAGAAAAATTAAAATACTACTGAGATATTTTTTCCTTTTATTATTCTAAGGACCAAGCATAGTCTACTTACCAATTCCAGGTGATACAACTCGTTCATAGTGATATGGATTCACACAGACACTATCACATTTTAAGTCAAAGGCATACTGACAGTATTTAACATGTTTTAGTTCATTTTTATGAAGATCAGGCCACCTCCAGAGACGAGCATAAATCACATGAGGAAATCCTTTCCTACCAGCCACCTAGGAAAAATAAAGGAGCATCAGTTGACATTATGCAAGCCACTTTTATATATGTTCTCATTTAATCTTCACAATCCTACAAAGTCAGTATTGTAATCCCCATTTCATAAATGAGAAAATTAAAGCTTAAAATAACTAACTTGGCCATTGCACACATCAGAGCTAGAAATGAACCTAGGTATAACTTTAAGTCCTGTGCCAGGTTTTAAAAATGCAAAAAGAATTTCTTGTAGAAACTATGCCTAAAATTTTGAAATGAAATTTTAAAATCTAATGACATAAGATTTCTGTAAGTTTCTTTAAGTACAGGAAATGTATTATGTAGTTCTACATGAAAAATGTGACCACTGAAACATTTGATATCAGTGCAAAATGATGTCAGATTTCTAAATTATAAAAGGAATAAGTACAATTCAGATGTTTAAATGTTCATACAATACCAAAAAAGAAAAACAGCTACAAGAATGAATACCAAAGTGCTAAAGGTAGTTCTCTCAGAGTGTGGGTTTTCTTCTGCTTTTTATTTTTATTTTCCAAACTTTCTTCATTGAACTTTTTTTTGAGTCAGAACATTAAAAAACTTTTAAGACATATCTTTTGCATATTCTTCCACATATTCCCATAATGCATATTGGTACAGGATGCACAGTATCTGAAGAGATGGAGCACGCATTAAATTATCCTATAGTAACTTAAAAGGAAACAACAATTTTTTAAAATCTGCCACCACGGAAGACATAGAAAAACTCTAGTATAAGGCTAACCTGAAGCCTTCCATCCAACGTTCTCTGTATGGTAACACATTTACTAGGATGAGCTCCATTTGTAGTTATAGCTGTTATTAAGGAATCCAATTCATCTTTTTTCTCTTTCAGCTTCTTTACCAAACTTTCAATTGCTCTTTTTGCAAATGTTTCACTCTCTCCACCTTGTCTATGGCACATCAAACTATGCACAATGCTCAGACAGGCATCATTACTTGTTGGTGTATTTGTAATAGACATATTGTCCATTTGTTCAAGTTTTTTCTTTTAAATCAAATATGTCTCCAATTTCCGGAGCAACTTTTATCTTTTAGAGGCAGTGAAAAACAATGGCTGACGATGCGAGGAAAATTGTTAGACATGTATTCAGGATAACCTAAAAAAAAAAAGAAACAAAGTATGAGAACACATTTCACAAAGTAGATTCAATTACTTGGGAAAAGACAAAATTGCTCCAGTTAAGTCAAAGACTCAATGTACATAATTAAAATTTGATGCTTAGAGTTTAAAACTACTTAATTAAAATGTTGCTGTTTTTGACATTCCAAAAATATTAAAGTTAGGTCTTCTCATTACTATAGAGGCATGCTCAATCAAGTCTTACTGACTGTACCAGTCACCTTAAAGTAAAATCTTAGCAGGACTTCTTAAAGGATTATTTATAAGGATGCACATTTTATAAAGTATTCTTAACAACTAGTTATACCTAAAAGTCTATCACTAATACATATTACGAAAAATTCACCATCATCTGGTACAAAATGCTACTTGGTAGTTAACAACACCCACCTCTGTTAAAAGACCACTGACAATAACAAAAAGAAAACCCAATTTAGAAATGGACAAAAGAATTCTAACAGACATTTCTCCAAAGACGATGGCCAATGGGCACACAAAGATGCTCAACATTAGTCATTAGGGAAATGCAAATCAAAACCACAATGAGAGGCCGGGCGCGGTGGCTCACGCCTGTAATCCTAGCACTCTGGGAGGCCGAGGCGGGTGGATCGCTCAAGGTCAGGAGTTCGAGACCAGCCTGAGCAAGAGCGAGACCCCGTCTCTACTAAAAATAGAAAAAAATTATATGGACAACTAAAAATATATATATAGAAAAATTAGCCGGGCATGGTGGCACATGTCTGTAGTCCCAGCCACTCGGGAGGCTGAGGCAGGAGGATCGCTTGAGCCCAGGAGTTTGAGGTTGCTGTGAGGTAGGCTGACGCCACGGCACTCACTCTAGCCTGGGCAACAAAGTGAGACTCTGTCTCAAAAAAAAAAAAAAAACCCACAATGAGGCCAGCGTGGTGGCCCATGCCTGTAATCCCAGCACTTTGGGGGGCCAAGGCAGGAGCATCACTTGAGCCCAGGAGTTCGAGACTGGTCTGAGCAACATAGTGAGACCCCCATCTCTACAAAAAAATTTAAAAGTAGCTAGGTCCAGTGGCATACACCTGTAGTCCCAGCTATTTGGGAGGCAGGAAGATCACTGGAGCCCAGGAGTTTGAGGCTTCAGTGAGCTATGATGATGCCACTGCACTCTAGCCCGGAAAACAGAGTAAGACCCTGTCTCATAAAAACAAACAAAAAGCAAAATAAACAAAACCCACAATGACATACCACTTCATACCCACTGGGATGGATTGGTCAAAAAGACAATAAGTATGGGGGAGGAAGGAGAGAAAGTGGAACCCCTACACATTCCTGGTAGGATTACAAAATGGCACAGCCACTTCCAGAAAACAGTCTGACAATTATACAAGATGTTAAACAGTTACCACATGACCCAACAATTCCACTCTTCACAATGCTACCCAAGAAAAATGAAATCCTATGTCCACATAAAAACTCATACGTGAACGTTCATAGTAGCCAAAAAGTAGATACAACCCAATGGCTGTCAATTAATGAATGTATAAACAAAATGAAATTCCAAACAGCAGAACATTATTCAGCCATACAAAACAATTTAGTCCCGATACATGCTACAACAGGGATAGACCTAGAAAACATATGCTAAGTGAAAGAAACCAGTAACAGAAGGTCACATCTTATATTATGATCCCATTTATATAAAAAAATACAGTATAGGCAAATCCATAGAGACAAAAAGTAGATCATGGTTGCCAGAGGCTGAGGGAAAAGGGAATGAGGAATGACTGCTAATGAGTATGGGGTTTCTTTGGGTGCAACGAAAATGTCCCACAATTGATAGTGGTGATGGTTGGACAACTCTGTGACTATACTAAAAACCACTGAATTATGTGTACCTTTTTTTTTTAAGTGAATTTTATGGTATTTGAATTATATTTCAATAAAACTGTTATTTAAAAAGAGACCACTGAATTCCTCGAAAGTTTTTACCTATAAAAGCAACAAGATAAATTATTTTCCAGAAAAATCAAAATACTGAAAATGAATATTAACGAAGAATCCATTCAACATGTTGAAAACTAAAGTAACTTATCTGACCTCAGGATCCCACATGGAATAGGAAAAGGCCATCAGCCCAAGAATAAACATGATAAAACAGGATTGGAGCCTGTACTTTATATGCTGGATTGTATTTTATTTGTTCATTGATGTTGTTGCATTCCAGGCTTATTTTCTTTTGCTATTTATTTGAATCTTTAAACCCTCCCCCCAAATTAATAAAACTAATCATTTTTCTACCAAACCTGTTCCTCTTCTGAAGAACCTTATCTGTTAAAGCATCAATTCAACTCAATTACCTGGCCTTGGAAAGTTTAACAAATCACCTCTGGCCTCCCTTTCTTTCACTACGCCATTCTCTCACAAAGTTACAAGATTCTTTACCTTAGTCATTTGTCTCCTTCTTTTTTTTCTTTTTTTTTTTTTTTTTTTTTTTGAGACAGGGTCTCACTCTGTCATCTCAGCTAGGGTGCAGTGGCATCATCATAGCTGACTGCAACCTCAAACTCCTGGGCTCAAGCAATCCTCCTGCCTCCTGAGTAGCTGGGACTACAGGTGTGTGCCACCATGCTCAGCTAATTTTTCTATTTTTTATAGAGACAGGGTCACACTCTTGCTCAGGCTGGTCTGGAACTCCTGACTTCAAGTGATCCTCACGTGTCAGCTTTCCAAAAGGCTAGGATTACAGGTGTGAGCCACCACACCCGGCACTGTCTCCTCCTTTCTATTCTCCCCGCCACTGGTACAGCTTTGAGCCTCCTTAGAATTTATAGCAATCACTCAGTATTTAATACTTCTTTCTATTGTTATCCTTTTTACATAAATTCCTGTCTCTTCAACTTATTATAAGCCCCATGCAAAGCAGCAGGTTTTCATGTCTTATAGCACTTGCTCACATTCAATAAATACATGTTGAAGACACACCTTCCAGATAAACAAAGATTATCATGGGGGGTTTTGGAGTCAGAGGTCTGGATTAGAAAGCCAGCTTTCACATCAAGTAGTCAGACAAATGAAGTTACTTAAATTCCCTGAACTCTGATTAAAAAGGCTTATAGAGCTCAAAGGAAGAAATCTATATTAAAGTGCTGGGCACATAGTGTTAAGCAAAAAGTAGCTGTTGTCTGAATATTAAAATGTTTATTTTAATTGTTTTAAAAGAAGATTTTCCTAAAACACATTATGCATTTTTCTGCATTTTCTCCGATTAAAAATTGTCAAAGAAAATATAGGAGGGCAGAGACAGAGGTAAACCACTGACCCAGGACTCACAACTCAAAGGCACAGAGGAGGCAGGCAAGTTATATAAATGAACAAAATGTGCCCAGTGTAAAGAAAGTACTGAGGAACAAATGCATACCCATCTAAAGTGGGTAGCCACTACTTACTTCCAGAAGTGGCATTTGAGAATGCTGGCCCACTGCTGCCAGGTCTTCAATTTAAAGAGAAACTAAAAAACTGGAATGGGAAATCTCATTTTTGAGTGTTGGTGGAAAGTTACGAGGAAAGGAAGGAAAGGAGAGGGACTGAGAGAAACCAATGTGCATGCCAAACAAAACACAACTTCAATTCAAAACTGACCCAAGAGAACCACCAGTTTGAAATCTCTGAATGCCACCTTCACAACAATTTTAATTTCTAGACTGAAAGCTCTAGAGGGACAGAGACTGTACTTGTCTTATTTACCATTATATGCCCCATTCTTAGGACAGGTAAGTGCTCCATGTTGTCCAATGAATGCATCTCTGTATGTGCTTTCAGATGCCTGCTCATGCAATTTCTTTTGCCTAAAACATCCAGACCCATTTTATCCACTCAGTAAAGTCCTGGCCATCTTTCAAAGTGCAACTTAAATATCTCCATTTCTCCAAGAGTTTTCCCTAACATACTAGCTCATCTTCTCTCAATACCAAAGAGCTGCCTGTGTTTACTGTACATTTCCTGGTATGTTATTTGGAACCCTCCCTCAAATTTAAAACACACCTCTACTACAATTTAACATATTACATTATAGTTATTTGATTATGTATTTGTCACACACTGCCAAAAATCTAGAAGTTCAAGAAAACAGCAATACCCTTTCATCTTAGAAATTCCCAGCACTTGCACAATTCCTGAGAAACACCATGAAAGTGTGTGTGGATTGACTACAGCTATTTATTCTGTACAATTTTCTTTTCTTTCTTTTTTTTTTTTTTTTTTTTTTTGAGACAGTTTCACTCTCTTGCCTGGGCTAGAGTGCCGTGGAGTCAGCCTAGCTCACAGCAACCTCAAACTCCTGGGCTCAAGTAATCCTCCTGCCTCAGCCTCCCTGGTAGCTGGGACTACAGGCACATGCCACCATGCCTGGCTAATTTTTTTTATTTTTAGTTGTTTGGCTAATTTCTTTCTATTTTTAGTAGAGACGGGGTATCGCTCTTGCTCAGGCTGGTCTCGAACTCCTGAGCTCCAGTCATCCTCCCGCCTCATCCTCCCAGAGTGCTAGGATTACAGGCGTGAGCCACCGTGCCCGGCCTATTCTGTGGAATTTTCTTACAATAAATTTTGAAGAGTGCAAACACTTTTATTGGACTCGTTTTCTGGTATTATATTCCAAAAGATATGTACCAATTTATAATGTAATTGAAGTGTCTCTGACTATTTCACCACAATCTCACCACAATCTCAGATGTCATCATTTCTAAAATTCATGCTATTTTGGGGCCTAATGGTATCTCAAAGGTTGTTTTAATGACAAGTTTCTTTGAACATGAATGAAAATGACCTTGCTTTCTTAAACAGCTTTCTCATTTTTCTCTTTGTTGTATTCTTATGACCACAAGTTCCTGAAACATAATTAAAAGTTCCATGTATAAAAAATTATACCAGCAGGGATGTATAGATATATTTTCTACATTAAAAATGACTGGAAATTATGGAAGTATGATAGACAATGGCATAATACAGGTATAAATAAAATTATATATTCTAATTGAAGTTCTACCGGCATGAATAGACATGTTAACTAACATCTCTTGTAATTCTCTCTTCCATAAAACGGGAACATTTTCTGCCCTGACAACTTTACAGACTTACTGTGGTAATTAAATGCAACTCAGCAAACACTGTATGTATGTATCACATACAAAGCACTACAGATATAAAGACAAGTAGCACATACTCAGAAAGTGGATCTCAACTCTCTCAGACCATCATCTCATTTTTTTCTAGCAATTTATAATCACCTCCTTAGCTACATCAAAATTCTAAACTACTAACTCGTATTTTTAAAAACGTAACAATGCCCTAACTATAATAAAAAGGAGGAAAAGATTAATATACGATAAAATGTGTATTCCCATATATAAATGCTCGTGCATACCAACTAGCTTAGAATGTATAAGAGGTTAGATGGTTGCACTTTTAGGTAGAATCATCCTAACTATGGCAGCTATCAATGCAGACCTTCCAAGACAGGTGTATTGCATTGGCAACTCAAATAGCACAATGGCATTGCAGTTGGTAACATGAATTTTCTCAAATGGTGAACTCCTGAAAAAATTCCAAACAAAATAACTTCAATTAAGAAAATAAATTAAGAGAAATTTAATTCCTGGAAAAGTGAATATATATTAAGCTAATTATGTTTTCCTCCTTCAGGAATTTCCGGAGATTTAAAAGTCTTGAGGGATGCAAAATAATTCTTCACTGTCTCTCACACTGCAGGATGGCATCCCTGGCCCCCATCCACCAAAGTTCCTCCCACAAATTTCCACAATACTCCTTAAAGAGCAGTATTTGCTCCATTAAGAACTACTGATCTAGAAGACCCAAACATATTATTATAGTAAGCAATAAATGCTATTAATAAAAGAGATAGGTATAAAATAATTTGGGACTATAAATGAGGGAGCATGGAAAGTTCATAGGTAAGCTAAGTCTTACCATGATATGTCAGGATCAGCTAGGCTATGCTGTATTGACAACCAACCCCCAAAATATCAATAGCTTAAAATAAGTTTATTTTCTGCTTATGCTACATGTTCATCATAGATCAACTGGAGACACTATTCATGGTCATCTCTCAGGGATTAGAGTGACAAAGGCTTCATCTCTACAAATGTGCTTAAGTGGCAGGGGAAGGGACAGGACAGTTCATGCACCATCTTTTAAAGGCTATCATTTATGCTCACATTTGACTGGCCAAAGTCATATAGCCATGCCAGTGAGTTCTCAACCAGGAGCAACTCTGTCCCTCAAGGGACATCTGCAATGTCTGCAGACATTTTTGATGGTCACAACTAGAAAGGGGGGGTGGGGGAGGCAGAGTACTACTAGGCATCGAGTGGGTAACAGCCAGGGCCACTACTAAATGTCTTGCAACGTGCAGGACCGCCCCCACCCCACAAACAAAAAATTACCCAGCCCAAAATGTCAACAGTGCCAAGGCTGAGAAACCTTGGCCCATGCCTAATTTCAAAGGAGGGATAAGGGAGACAAAGAAATGCAATACTACCATGTGCCAGAGGAGGGCCATTACAATATTGGTAGAATAGTACTAATGACTACCATATGTGAACAAGAATTTGCCAGGCTGAAGGAAAATGACAAAGCAGAGAGGTATAAGAGAACACATGTTTTATCTAGGGTAGGTTCACGGTAGGAAAGAGAGGAGAAATAACAGCATTAGATTTGTATTAGAAAGAAAACTTTAGTGAGAACATGAAGAACAATTTTGGAAAAGGAAACAGAAAACCAGTTGAGAGACAATGATCAGAAAAGTGATAAGATCCTAGACTGGGGTATGAGCAGTGGAAACCAAGGGGGTTTCTCTAGGTGGAACCAACTGTACTCTTTAACCAACTGAATATGAAGGGTGAAAAAAAAAGGGGGACAGACAAAAGATGACCCATTTCCTTGACAGGTTAACTAAGAAAGAAAGAATAAGATTTAAAAGGGGATATGTAACAAATTCAGTTTTAGATATACTGAGTTTGAAGAGCTTAGTAGACAAGTTAAGCCTATTTGAAAGTCACCTTGATCCAGAGGACAGAATGATTAAAAAAAAAAAAAGAAAAGAAAAGAAAGTCACTAACATGTACAGGTATTAGATAAAGTAAAAGGTAATGGGAGGTAAAGAGTCAGCAAAAGGGATGAGGTTTGTTCTCCTATCTACCTATTGTGTGTTTTTTCCTCCAGCCTTGCTATTAATCATAAGCTGTCACCTGATGTTGACCATTGATAAAATAGCCAATGGACTCCAAAGTCAGATAACCAAACTAATTAAGACACTCTCTAAAATTAAATGGGCTGAATACTGGCTTGAGGCTCTCGTGTAAATTCATAAATTTTAGTTAATGAGTGTTGACATTTTTTAGTCCTCTGATGTTAGTTTACTTTTGCATTGACTGTATCGTTAAGTGTCAAACATATAGGTATATTTTCTAGCAGTTATAAGTGTTTTTGATCATTAATCAATAAACTACTTAGTATGGAAATATTTGAGAAAAATGCTTAAGTTTAACCAGGTGGGGGGGGGGGGGAAAGCCTGGCCTGGTAAATAAAATATCACTAGGAAGAAATTCTAAGCATAAGCTTACCAGGTGTTCAGGCTTAGTACAGGCCTGTAGCACAAGTTACAGACAAGATTTCAGACATCAAGTTGAGGTTCTTCAAACTGAGGGCAGTTGGAACAAAACTTCCAAGAGTGCAAAAGTTTAACAATGCAATCAAAGCAACAAAAAGAATGTTTCTGTGGTAAGTTTTAAGATGACCTATAAGCAACAAATTGAGAGGCACACTTCTTGCTTACCCATGAGTCTTAAATTTAAAGTCATTTTGGAAGACCAGCTTTAAATAATCTTATTTCCAAATTAACATTTTCTAGATTAACAGAGGTTGTTAAAAGAAGGAACCACAGTACTATAGGTGGCATCTGTTTTTGTCTACCGGTACATATTCCCACTTCTGTAACAGAAGTTTGATTTTCCAAGAAGAATCTCCCAATCTGGGCAGACAGAACAGTTCCGAGCCTAATCAGAGCCACCCCCCAGCCACGCTGTTGTTTCAGAGATGGAAAAGAACCCCAGGCAGGCCAATGACACAGCTCCAGCACTTCTGATGGAAACTACACAGAGGGGGAAAAAAAAAAAAAAAAGCCCTCTTTATGCTGACTTGAAGTTTGGAGTAGTTAGCCTGGAAACTACCTGAGAATTAAACAGAAAGGAAAGCCAAGTTCTGATGATACTGGTTGAGACCCTGGATCCAGCAGTCTGAGTCCAGCTCTATCTCCATACCAAGCCAATGAATCTCCCCCTTTTACTTAAGCTTGACTGCTACATGTTCCCTGACATAATAACTGAACAAAAATTGAATTACTAACATCTTCAGAAATAGCAGCAATATAGTATTAACCACATAAACAGTGGAACCAATGAGTAATCAATAATACAGATAATTAGTTACTTTTTAAAACAATACAGAGGAGGGTCTCACTATGTTGCGCAGGCTGGTGGAAATCCTAGGCTCAAGGTATCCACCCACCTCAGCCTCCGGAATTACAGGCATGAGCCAGCATGCCCCAGCGAACTAGTTACTTTAAAATAGCAGCTGTTAAAGTCTCTGATCTCTGGATACCTTTATTTACATTCTTAATTACTGAGGCTGCCAAATAGCTTTTGTTTATGTGGGCTATATCAATTGATATTTATGTTACAAATTAAAACTATTAAAATTTAGACATTTATTTTATTAAATCATTTAAAATAATAAAGCCATTATGTGTTAATATAAATAATATATTTTATGAAAAAATGGTACTTTCCAAAACAAAAAAGTTAGGAATCAGAGCGAAACTGTTTTATATCTTTGCAAATTTTTTTTAATGTCTAGCTTAAAGGAGACAGCTGGATATCTGCTTCTGCATTCAATCTGTTGTGATATGTTGTTCTGGTTAAAGTATATGAAGAAAATGTGCCTCACACAGAGATGTAATTGGAAGAGAGAAGTATTTTAATAGCCTTTTCAGATAATAAAGGATATTCACCTTTTACTCAACACCAAAACTCCACAAGTGGCAATTCTTCAAAAGTTAGTTGCAATGTGGAATCTGAATCCTTATCAATGAATTTTTTGGCTCTGTTATATAAAAATGCGTTGATTTCTCTTATACTTTGAATGGATCTCCTACCCATGCATGACTTTGTAATATCATGAATTGGTCATTGGGGAAAATATTGGTTCAGTAAGTTATACAGATCTACCAAATGTTGACATATTTCCTTATATATTTTTTAAAATTATATCCCTTATTACCAGGCATGGTGGCTTAAGCCTGTAATCCTAGCACTCTGGGAGGCCAAGATGGGAGGACTGCTTGAGGCCAGAAGTTCAAGACCAGCCGAGCAAGAGCGAGACCCTGTCTCTACAAAAACTATTAAAAATTAGCCTAAAGTAATGGCATATGCCTGTAGTCCAAGCTACTAGGGAGGCTGAAGCAGAAGAATCACTTGAGCCTAGGAGTTTGAGGTTGCAGTGAGCTGTGATGACACCACTGCACTCTAGCCAGGAAAACAGAGCAAGACTCTGTCTCAAAAAAAAAAAAAAAATTACATCCCTCAATGTCACCACTAATCTCATCAGAAAAGTCGTTAACCATTAGGAAACTGGCAAATTCATAGGGACACATACAAGTTTTCCAAAAATCTAATTTACACTAAAAAGATTTTTATCATTGGCAACTAATGTTTTCCTTGAAGTGGCCAGCTCACTTCATTCATTTTCAAGAAAATACCTGCCAAACACTCAAGCCTAAATAACCATGGTTTATCTATCAGTCATTCTGTTAAGTAAAAATAAAAATGATGCTCCATTTAAAAAGCAGCCAGGTTCAGCTTGTAAGTCAATCACACAAGTGCTTCTCCTAGAAAAGAACATTGCACTGTGATGTGCAGAAATGCTTTATACATTCTTCCCATTTAATCACACTGAATATTGAAAAGACATGCATGCCAGAGTAGAAATTTTAAAAATTAAAACTTTTTACTGCTTCACCAAGGGCATTCTTAAGTGAAACTGGCATTTTTTTCAAACACTTAACATGTGTTTGGATGTAAAGAATACAATAAGGACTCATATGATTTGGTACAACTGCCTTGATTCACGCTAAGGTGCCAGCAATTTACCCACCACTGCTCCTTAACCATCAGCACAAATGTCAACACAGTGAAAGGACAAATAACATCTTAGTTTCATTACAAAAATAATTTTGACTTCATGACACTTAAATAAAAGGGTCCTGGGGATCTCCAGGAGTCTGTGGACCATACTTTGAGAACCACTGTTTTAAAAGACTGGAAACAAAGTTGAATTTCAATAACAGATAACTGAAAAATACATTTCATAAAACTTTTAAATGAAGAAGAATATCATCTAGCTTATTCTTTCAAAAGGGGCTGTATCAGAATCTGCTGCAGGTTAGCCCAGCTCTACTAAATAGATATCAAGGGGAGGAGCCTACCTTTAAAGAGCATTCTTGGAGTCTGAAGTACTGACAGTTTTACAAAGCACTGATCTAGTCTACAAGCTTTACCTTTCAAATTACCAAAAAGATTGTGAAACAAATATCATGAATACGTGCAACTGATTAAAATGACTAATTATACAGAAGTTGTGTCATTTTTCTTTACAATTAGCTAGCTGCTTCACTTCAACATCTATATACATGCAATTCTTTCTTCACCTAGTTTTCAATAGGGGATATCTATGACATAGATGCACCTAGTGGGTTTATGTACAATAATTCCTGGCTAAGCTTGCCCCATTAAATACTATTTCCAGTCATTCTTTCAGCAGATGATTCAATTATTACAATGAATGGCCATCTATTGATATCATATGTTTTAGAATTCACCAGTGACCATCACTGAAAAATATCCATAATTCAGTTTTACATTTAGAAATACACTGACTTGAAAAAGACCTGAATTGCATACATTCATCCACATTAAAATACAGAAATCATACCTTACTACAAAAGCAAATATTCAGTAGCAGTCTTTTTTAAATCATAAATAAGATTTGCATTCAAAACATGGTCAATTGGGATTTGACAGATTTTAAGTAAATTACTCCAATGTACTGATGATCAAAAAGTAAAGCCTGTACTATATTAAAACAAATGAAACGGTAAGTATAAGCATGCTAAAATAACCAAAGCCTTTAAAATCAGGAGGTACTTTTTAAGTAAAACAGATGCCCATGCCTACTTCACTCCATTCCCATTCTAAATCAGTGTGTGTGTGTGTGTGTGTGTGTGTGTGTGTTGGAACTGGGTGGCAAAGAATATTTTACTTTTCTAAACAGCTCTTCTAGAGACACAGATACAACTACTCTATAGATCAGCACTTGGGAAATACTTCAGGTGATACAAATAAATGGAGAACTGAATATGTCCCTAGATGATCTCTAAAGAAGTGCTAACTAGCTGGGCTAGTTGAGCAACTGTCTTATAGTGTATAAGTAACAGCAAAAGCTAAACAATGCAACTTGCCTCTCAAAAACCAGTGAACAAACCAGTTAATTAGTGGCTAAAAAATTTTTATGATTTCCAAGCAGATTAACACCCTAAGAAGACCAAATTCTGTTGAGAGTTTGTGCTAATTTAGGTACTTAAGGTTGTTAGTCTCTAAAAGGAGCACAAGCAAGCATTTGAGAGTATACTTTAAAAGAAGACCAACTTCCTATTTAAAATAGTGATAATATACAATTTCTCATCATGGAAAATACAGCTTCCTAAAACTTGCTACCAGACAGTTCAAATGAATTGAAAATGAAGAAAGAAAAGGGGGTGGGGAGGAAGAAAGGGAGAGAGAAGACAGATAGACAGACAGGCTTGGAAGTAAAACAAATGTGGCAATACCCTCAAAAGACCCAGTGAGTTAGACAAGTGAGATGACTACATTGTGCATGTGTAAATCACTATATTAAAGAATGTGACATTGACAGGAGTGAAATAGTTCAAAAGAAGTCAGAAGACCCCAACAGCTCAACCAATGTGGAGCTCTGACCTAGGTGCACCCCAGACCAACTGAATAATTTCTAGGGGTGGGATTCAGGCATCAGTATTTTGTAAAGATCCCCAAGAGATCTCAAAGTGCAGCCAAGACTGAAAACCACTGCACTAAACCTTGGGAGTAAAAAGGCAATAAAAAGATGAACCCAACACATTTGTAAGTTTTCCAAACTGCAAAAAACTCTCATCCCAAGTGTAAATAATGAAATATAGTCCCTGAGCTGAAAAGTATTTACAAACAGACCCTCTTTACAATCAGTCTCTGGTAGTTGTCTATTTAACTTATCATGTAATCTGAAGTAGCAAGTTATCCAGACAAATCAGAAATTATAAGAAACTTATAAATTATTACTATAAGAATATGAACACCTACCATCTTAGTTCTACATAGGTAAGCACTACCCTAGTTTTCATTCATTCTTGTGGTTAAAACAAATTTTCCTGGATGCCAATTACAGCATGTAACAGTGGCAAGGTGACACAACCTAAAATACCTTGTTCCTGAGAAACTGGAATTCAGCCAAATTTCCCATCACCAAAATTACATATTTTAGAATGAGAAAAAAATTCAAAAATTCTAAATCTGACTCATTATCAAATGTTTGGTACATTATGATGCAAACATATCATACTGAAAGTAACGCAAATGAATATCTAGACATATTTGTCAACTGTTTGAATTTCTCATTTTAAAACAATTCAGTCTTAATCAACTACTGAGCAAAAAGTCCAAAATTTGATAATTTAACAAAATTGTATTAGATGCTGTATTATGCTGGTCTAACTCCTTTAACTTTCATTTAATGTGGATAGAAAACAATGAAATCAATAAAACTGCCAGTTTTATACAAGATTAAGGGTCACCTAAGTCATCATTCACCATTCCTTTAAGCAAAACAAAAAAAATTCTGCCTAACTACACAATCATCTAGGGAAAGAAAGGAAATCCAAACATGTACAATGAGCACTGAAATGGCCAATATATTATAAGATGCTTAAAGAACCAATCACTGTAAAAATCATTGAATAAAAAAAAGTTAGGCACGAGCTAGAGGGGGACAGAATAGAATTAAGTTTAAAAATCAGAAAAATAACACATGCTGTCACCAAAATATGGAAAAAATTTAGACAAGATTAAATATTCATTTTAAATGTAATGAATCCAGCAGATTCTGTAGCTGTAAACTCCCGTAGTAGAGGCCTCAGCAATTCACAGCTCAATTAGAATAGTGTCTCAAGATGTTACTATAACACTGGCTCAATAAAAAAAAAATTAGCTTCCAAGTGGGAGAGCGGGAGTGTAACTGGGTGGTATAAGCATAATTGCTTCTAGCAGCAAAGCCATAAGAAAAAGCCAATGATCTACCTAAAACTTATTTCGAAATATTTCAAAGAGACTTCACACAAATTTTCATTAAGTCTGAAACAGACTGGCAGTTTGTTTTTGTTTTTCCTAAGCCCAAGATTTACACTGAAGGCACTTAGCTAAACAAAGTAGGCACTCTCACCTTAAAAAATTTTTAAATCAAGATGCAATACCTCTTTAAAGCAAACTCACCCAAAAACCTGGAAAGCAAAGAAAAAGCCACTTATATTAATAGATTCACAAAATGTTGTATCAATTCTCTCTACACAGGCTTTTAGTTTTAATTCTAATAACTTAAACCTATATAATTCATCACCATCTTTAGACCTAAAACTACTCCAAATCATAAATGCTTGGTCTACCTCTATTACATTTGTTCTGTAACAAACCCATTTAAGAAAATAAAATCATGACAGCTTTATGAAAGAAACATTAATAAGAAGTCTTATTTTTAAACGTTAATCATTTACAATTTGGAATATCATGTACTAATCATACCAGAACTCTCCAATAGAGAGTAAGTCCATAGTAGAAAAAAAAAAAGTTACACTTTAGAACTTCCTTATATTTCAGCTGAAATATATAGTCTCTCTGTAGGGTACAGCAAAGGTAATTTATGAAATCTACAATAAAAATTATTCAAATGCAATAGTCTAAATCTAATAACTTCATGAAATTATGCATTTCCGTATTTTCTACTAAGACGCTAAATGGTTTCTGCCAGCAAAAAGTACTGAACCTGCTTCTTAAACACCTGAATAATCACGCTGCTACCGAGACTAAAAGGATGTTAATTCCGGCAAAACGCAAAGGAGGTTCACAAGTTAGCCAGGACTCTATGCCTACAGAAAGTCAATTCAGGGTGCTTAAAACGATTCCCCTATTACGTTGTTATATTTATTATTCCTACATAACTGGTAATTCCACCTTAAACTATGGTGCAAAAACTAAAGACGTTAAGAAGTTAATGTCAAAATAAATTAAAAATAATTTGTTTAAAAACAACAAGTTTACCACGGTTTTCAGGGGAAAAGAGCTATCAATCTTCAATAAGGCTTTTTAAAGCCCCTCTATACCAGCAAAGAAATCTTTCATGTTAACTAAACACAACCATGTCTTTGAAAATCTACCTTGAGAAATCGTTAACAGCAGTTTGGGGCATGTGATGGAGCCACCGCCCTCCACCCTACACCAATTTTATGCTCTATACATTTAGTCCTAACAATAAGACACATCAAACCTTCTATTAGGAGACACGATTTATTAAGGGTGGGGGGAGGTTCAGTTAGGTGTTAAGAATGTTTTCTGCATACTGCCATCACCCACAATATTCAAAAAGTAAACAAATCAAAGGTAGAAACGTAAACTGGAATGACACAACCAAGAGAAAGTAAGGGACAAAGAGAAAAAAATTTGCTTGAGTAAAGAAATTAAGACAAACCATTTGCAACTTTCATTTAGACCCAAAGGCAACATACTCCAGCCGACCCAACGCGCTCTGCCGGGGCGACAGAGAAACTACTCAAGAACAACAAAGAGGAGCGGCGGCCGCGGCAGGAGTCGCTAGCCGAGTTTAACTTGGTTCTCCGACAAACTGCGAGCGGAGTTCGAGGCCGGAGGATCGACCCCACAGCCCGAGGGATGCGAGGCACTGCCGCCTGGCACTCGCCCGCCCCGGCCAGCCCAACGCAGGGGCCGTCGGTCGGCCCCGGCCAGGGTCGTCAGGCAGCCGCGCTCGCCCTCCAAGCGGACCCGCCGGCCTCCCGCGCGCTCGCCGCCGCCGCCGCCGCCGCCGCCGCCGGGAGCCCGCCCCGGGGCGGGGAAGCCACGGGCGGGGCGCGCGGGCCCGGTCGGGGGAAGTGGAGGGGACATGGCGCGGTTACCTGGGCTCGGGCGGTGGCGAGGAGAGTCCGCTCTCCCGCCGCTGCTTGTCCGCGGACGCGCAGGGCCAGTTGCTTCCCCCGGCGGCCCGGAGCGCTCCTGGGCCCCCGCCCTGAGGCGTCCGGGCCAGGCCGCCCCTCCTCGGCGCCGCGCCGCTGCCCGCGCGGGCCGGACCGCCTCGAGCTCCCGGGCCGCCCCGCGGCGGGGGAGGTCTCTCTCGCGGGGCGCCCAGCTCCCCTCACCAGCTCCTACCCCCCTGGGAGGCCGCAGAGCCGGGGGAAGGACGGCAAGAGCCTCCGGAGGAGAGCGGGCGGGCGCGAACGCGGGCTCCGCCACCCGAGCCGCTCCGTTACCGCAGCGGCGACGACGACCAGGGCCGTGTTGTTGCTGCCAACTTGTCGAGAGGGCACTGAGCATGCGCGCGCGCAGACCACATCCGGGTAATTTCAGGGTTTGGCCCTATTCCCCCCGCAGCTTTCCTTTCTCCCGGCTGCCCCCGCCTCCAGCCCCGAGTGACGGGGGTGGCGCTCTGCGCAGGCGCCCGCAGGGCAGCACCGTCGGCGGGCGGCGCCGACTCTTCGCCCGGGCTCTGGCGAAGGCCGCTTCTCCGCTGTGGTTAGGGGAGCCTGCTTGAGGGGGTGGTAGTCAGAGAAATTGGCATTGTTTGGCAGAAAAGTCCCCAAGTACGCAGGAGAGCACAGCGTAGAGTGGGCGTCCAGTAAGTGTTTATAAATAACGAACAGGGCCTTTTGTTGGTTTTTTTGTTTGCTTTGAGGATCTGTGTGGGCACAAAAATTAGACTTTTACAGCCAAGCGCTAACTCCGGGGGCGAAGGTGATTGTATCGGTTTATTTGGAGAAGAAACTGGCGATGGCTGCACCTTCCTTCCCTTTCTTCCAGCCCTGAATCTCGAGTTCCGAAGATGTTTAAACTCGAGAGACGCACAGAACAGTCTAGGAATCACACATTTAAGAGCCTTGCCAGGTGTTACGAAATGTGAGTGGTTCTTGTTGGAAAAGATGTAGGCGGAGTCTCAGGGCTGGAAGGAACCTCTGAGCCCTACGACACACCTATTAACTAGGCTACCTGCTGGGCGGGGAAAGGCCCAGCTTTTGACTTTATACTTCTTTTATGTGATATTTTTTACAAGACGCAGCAATTTCTTCTGTAATTTAAAAGGTTTCAGAAAACACACTAATTACATGTGTTTTTCACCACCCAGGAAACACTTCCTTTGGGAGGCCCTCCAAAACTGATTATTAGATAGTCCTAAAGTCATTTCTTAGGTCATGTTGCCCAGAAACTCTCTGCACCCACCCACCCCCTGCCATCCACCCTCGGCGCTCCATTGTGCCCTCCGTCATTTCTACCAGAAGGCCTCGGAAACTTCAACTTGGTCTTCTCTTATCTCTGGGGTTTATGAAGACTTTCCAAGACCAGTTTTAAGGGAATTCATTTCCAGATCTTCCACTGCCATATGTACTGTTTTTTAAAATTGTTCAGTTTGAGAAGGGAGCTGAGGACACAGCATCCCCTGTCCTTATCCCACCTTGCAAAAGAAAGTAAAAAATTCGTATCCATTACTAAGGTGCATTGACCCAAGATCTAAAAATTTCCAGGACAGTTCAGTTTTTTCCCCAATGAAAAAATTGGTGTCTATGCTGAGAAAGTAAATGACCTTTGTGAATGGGTTAAATTCTTTTTGTAAGTCAGGTAGTTACCAATTCTTTGCTGTCAACAAAACTGAAGGAAGATTTGTCAGCTGATAGATGATTGAAAATGATTTGGTAATAGACTAATATGTGATTCTTAGGTAATATACCTCAGAAGGAGTTTTAAAAATTGCATAACATTGCTATAATTAAACTTCTTCCATCCCATCTGTATTACTTATCTATTGCTGCATAACAATATTACCATAAACTTAGAAGCTTAAAACAACACACATTATTATCTTAAGTTTCTATGGGTCAGGAGTCCAGACATGATTTAGCTGGGTCCTCTGCAAAGGGAGGCTGGGAAAAAGGATCAACTTCAAGCTCATGTGGTTGCTGGCAGCATTCATTTCCTTGCAGGTTCAGTTCCTGCTGGCTGTCAGCTGAGACCCCCTCTGTTCTTTGCCATGTGCCCTCCCCATAGGGAAGCTCACAATATGGCAGCTTGCTTCTTCAAAGCCAGCAATGGGGAGAGTCTCAACAAGACACTGGTTACAATCTTATGTAACATAATCACGCACAGTAAATCACACACATCCTGTCACCTTTGCCATACTCTATTGGCCAACAGCAAATCACAGGTCCCACCTACACTCAAGGGGTGGAAATCGAATGGGGCCTACATTACAGTTTGTCTACCACACCATCTAATGGTTTGTGCAAATGACATTCCCTATAAGCTCAACCTCTTCGCTGAATTTCCCTTCAGATTCCCTTCACTTTTCCACTTGAGAGAAACCTGACTTTCCCCTAGGACGCTGCTTCTCCTCCCCTCTCTAGTAGTGGCAACTGTGTTTCAATCATAAGCCTCTTAGCCTGTGCCTGGAGGTGAGGAAGCTTTGCTCCTTGCTCCTTGCTTCCAGACCCTTACCCTCCTCCTCCCGATAAACCAGCAGGTTTGAGTCTTGTTATTCAGTACTGCGTTGTTGCCCTCATTCCCCTTCATTTCTGCACCATTTAGTCTGTCATTAGGGCCAATGCCACTTCTGTCTTAATCATTGGTGATTATAAAATATTCCCAATGCCCTGGCCTCTCAATTCCTGAGTTCTTCTCCTCGAAGGATCTTGTCCTCTATCCTAACTCAGCCACTGACTCCTATGGTCATAATCACGGGAGCCACATCAAACTCTGCAACTTCTTCATAATTACAATTTCAAACATCTCACACTCCAATCACCACCTCATTTTCCCAAGTCATTCCCTGTAGTACTTTAACTCCAAGAATTTTCCCTGTAGTACTTTAACTCCAAGCTGCTCACTCCCCTCCTTACCCAGCTTCGACCCTTGGCCAATCATTATAATCACTCTTGCACACACCCTGCACCCCCCTGGCCTCCCTCCCCCTTTGTTGTGCTTGCTTGGCAAAACCACAATCCTGATTCAAGCCAGCTCTCCACCTATACTGCAGCACCCATGCATTGAAGATGACTGGAGAAAAACACAATCACATGGACTAGTTTCACTTTAATTTCATCACCATGAACCTCAGGTGGACCCTTAGTGCTACCCAGCAATCCTACTTCCCGCTTCCATTCTTGTAGATTTCATACCTTCGCTGTCCTCTAACCATGCGGTCCCCGATCTATACGTGTCTTCAATCTGTTAGGGATGGGGCTGCAGAGCTCCGCTGCCCACCCAACACACACCCTGTCTGTGGAAAAACTGTCTTCCATGAAACTTAGGGTGGGGGATGTGGTGGGGGGCAGGGGGCACCCACACTGCAGGAGTTGAACGGTTGGAGAGCCAGTGAAGCTTCATCTGTATTTATAGCTGCTCCCCATCGCTTACATATCACCTGAGCTCTGCCTCCCACACCACTCCCAGGCTACCCCTGCCCCGTCCATGAAAAAATTGTCTTCCATGAAACTGGCCCCCGGTGCCAAAAAGGTTGGGGACCACTGTTCTAACTTACACATCCTCCCCTCAATACTCATTCTCAATTAAGAACCGTGCTTCCTATGTCATTGAGAAAATTGAAGCAATGGGACAAAAACTTCCACAGAATCCCACACTCCCCATACCCACACGCCAGCCTCTTCTCTGCCTTCCCCTCCATTACATAGTTGAATTCCCATGCTCCTGGCTAAAGCCAGTCCCTCCACTAAGACAATAAACCGGGTGTGGTGGCACACTCCTGTAGCCCCAGTTACTCAGAAGGCTGAGGTGGGAGGATGGCTTGAGCCCAGGAGTTCAAGATTGCAGTGAACTATGATCACACCCCTGTACTCCAGCCTAGGCAACAGAGCAAGACCTTGTCTCTAAAAAATAAAAATTAAAAAAAACAATAAATCCCAATACCATCTTGCCTAGTCAAGATCATCACCATCACTCCAGCAATTATCCCTCCTCTTCTGTATTATCAATATTTCCCTCTGTATTGGGTCATTCCCATAACCAGCTGTTATTTCTCCAATCCTACAAAGTCTTTGACCCATTTCTCTGCTCCTTTTGAAACAAAACTTCTAATAGAGTTTTCTATACTCTGTCTCTAGTTCTCCTCCCATTCTGCAGTAGCAGAATATATACCGTATGATTACCATTTATATAAAGTTCAAAAACATATCAAACATATGAATGTCAAGACTGCATATGTATGTAGTAGAAACATAACAACACACACAAGACTACATATGTGGCATAATTTAGGTCATCAGCTGAGTGGTAGGTCTCCCATCCTCTCTTGAACTCACACCATTCATGCTTGCATCCTCACCACTCCATGAAAGCTACTGTCAAGCCCAGCAGTGAACTTCATATTGGTTAAACCCAATGGTCTAGTCTCAAGTCTCATCTTGATTGAGTTGTCTAGAACAGCTAAAACAGCTAATCATTTGATTCACTTTTTTTTTTTAACACCGCACCCTCTTAGTTTTCCTCCTTCATCCCTGTTCCTTCCTTCCCTGTCTTCCTTGCTGGCTCCATCTCTTCTCTCAGATCCCTTAATCTTGCCGTGAGCAACCCAGGGCTCATTCCTTGGACTTCTCTCTGCTATCTATACTCATTTCCCTGGTGATCTCATCCAGGCTCCTGACTTTTGATACATCATATATGATGACAACACCCAAATTTATGTCTCCAGCTGAGACCTCTTACCTGAACTCTATATTCTGATATCTAGCAGTCTAGTGCATATCTCAAACTTAACATGTCATGAATTGAATAATATTCTCCCTCAAATCTATTCAACCCAACAGCTTTCCTATCTCAGCTGATAACTCCATCCTTCAAGTTGCTCAGACCAAAAACCCTAGAGTCATGCTGGACTGCCCTCGCACTCCTTGTCTAGTCCAGAGTTAGAGCTTCCCTAACCACCTCTACTGCTACCCCCTGGCCTGAGCCATCATCATCTCATGCTTAGATTAGTCTTCTAAAAGCTCTCCCTGTTCTCATGCTTGTCCCTGTCAACATAATAGCTACAGTGAGCCTCTTAAAACCTATGCCAGATGTCAGTCCTCTGTTTAAATCCCTCCATCAAACGCTCATTTCATTTAGAGTAAAAGTCTACATGCTTGCAGTAGTCTAAAGGGTTCTGCAAGATATCGGCACCACCACCCACCTGATCATTACCTCTCTAATCTCATCTCCTATCACCCTTCTCCTGGATGACTCTGCTCTAGCCTTCCTGACCTCCTTTGTTGACCCCAGAAGATGCCAGCCGTGTGCCCAAGTTGGGGCCTCTGCACTGTCTGTGCCCTCTGCCTTGTACACATCTCCCCCATGTATCTGCATAGCTAACTCCCTCACCTCCTTTGGTCAAAAGTCACCTTCTCAATGAGGCCCACCCTGACCTTACAAAGATCACAACCCATTCTTAACTCTCACTCTGTACCTCAAATCCCCTTAGCCTGATTTCTCTTCTCCCATGACACTTAGCTTCTAACGTACTATTTGATTTACTTATGTGCTGTGCTACTGACACACAGGAAGTGCTCAATATATATGTGTTGAATGAATGGACAAGGTGTTTCATGCTTCTATCCATAGAAATGAAAACTAGAACTAAGGTTGACTCCAAATTCTATTTCATTCCAGCAAAAAGTGCTACATTTTAATTTTGACAGTATACCAAAATTTATAATATTTTATGTTAAATGTTAAGATCAATTAGGTATTAAAATTTTGTTAATTATACAATTAACATGAGTTTTTTTAACTTAAGAGACTGAGTCAAAAGAATTTTTTTAAATTTTTATAGAGGCCATTATTCCAATGTCCTCTGATTAAAAAAATTAAACAAAATTTAAAAATTTTTATAGAGAAATATGATAGGCTGATCAATAAAAGACTTTCCAGCCTAAAATATTATATTAAAATGCTCAGGGAAATACAAGATAAGGAGAAAACGAGTGATATAAAATTTCCTTTAAAGAAAAGCTTGTTCATGTATTTTTTAAATGAATGATAGTTGCATTATGATATTTAAGTTTCCTTGGATACATTTAAAGAGTGATATAACAATCTTATTTTAAAATGCCAATACTTATGCCAGAAATAACAAACCTTGCCATTATTTTAACTTATGATGAAACATATTAGATATGACCTTTAAAAGTACAAGAAGAAACAGTTTTTCCAATTTCTTTTAGGAGGAAAGCAAGAAAATTTTTGAAGACCACAGTCCCAAAGCCCTCAAAGGGAGCTTGAAAGTTTTCTTTTCCTTTTATTTTCTTTAATGGTTCCACCTCCTACAAATAGGAGCTTTCTAAGGGTGAGGAGAATTTAGAACTTTAACCTTTTCATCCCAGGGGTGGAGATAGAGAGCTCTCACCTCCAGCATCGCCCACCTCGGAAAGAATAGAATGAAATATTACCTTGGAAAGAACCTAGCAATTGATCCAGGCACAAGTTAGTGTCAACCCAATTTGGGAATGGGGTGGGGGTTCTCTGTGTTGCCCAGGCTGGACTCAGACTCCTGGATCAAGTTATCCTCCTCCCTCACCCTCCTGAGTAGCTGCAATTACAGGTGCATGCCATCATAACCCAATGCTTTTTAAAAATAATCCAAGGTGATTGGGCATGGTGGCTCACTTCAGGAGGCCTAGGTGAGAGGATTAGTTGGGGCCAAGAGTTTGAGATCAGTTTGAGCAACATAGTGAGACCCCATCTCTAAAAAAATTCAAAACTTAGCCAGGCATGATGGTACACACCTGTAGTTCCAGCTACTCAGGTGGCTGAGGCAGGAGGACGGCTTGAGCCCAGGCATTCAAGGTTGCAGTGAGCTATGATCATGCCACTGTACTCTAGCCTGGGTGACAGAATGAGAACCTGTCTCTGAAAAAAAATAATAATAATAAAAATCCAAGTTGCCTCTGAAAATTACTTGACATGGATTAACCTAATCACTGCAAGTGTTTCCCACATTCCTAAAAGCACTTCAATAAACTCTGTCATCTCCTTTGGCTTAAAGTATAAGAAGTTTATGTTTGAGGATGAATTTGACATGTATTTGACTGTCAAGCAATTTGTTCCTTTAGCTTCAGAGGAGGCCAAAGACTTGATGAGGAAGAGAGAAGATGGGTGGAGCCAATGCTCCACTTTTGTCTTCATTTTTTTCTAAAAAGCTACCAAAGCTGCTGTCCATGCAAGATCCAGCAGGGCCACAAGGGCAGCTGTCGACAGAATCCCAAGGGGAGAAAGGGGCGGAGCAGACAGGAAGAAATTAGGTGGGTGGGAAGGAAAACTCTCAGCCCACCTTTGGCCGCTGTCCTCCAAGTATTCACAGAGGCTGGGAGCTGCTGACAGTGAGGGACAGAAGGAGCAGCACCGCACCCTTGGTCTGCCCTGATCCCTCCATTCATGCAATGAACATTTTATTCAATACCTCCCAGGTGCCAAAAACTGAGGGATTCCGAGATAAATCTACAGCACTTGACCTTAAGAAGCTCCTGGTCTAGTGGAGCAAGAGTGAAGTGTAAAGGACAATTCTGATGACTCGGAATACTGGGAGAGGAAAGAGAAGATGCAGCCAAATCTTTCCTGAGGGAGTTCAGAAAGCTTCTCTGAGAAAGTGACATTTGAGCTGCACGGTGAGGCACAGTAGGAGTGAGGATTGAGTGGGGACTTTCAAGGCAGAAGAAACAGGCTAGAGATACGAAAGTGGTTGTTCTGCTTGTGGAATGGTTGGAAAAAAAAAAATCAATGTGTAGCCATAGATATACTTGCCCATGTATAAAACAAAATGAAAACAAAACCAAAACACCATTTGTAAAAGGTTACACATTGCAGTATTATTTACCATAGCAAATGGTTGGAAACAACTCAAATGTTAAAAGGGCACTGGTTAAATAAATTATGACACATCCGTATGACAGAGCACTACATAACCGTAGAACAGAGTAAAAATATTCACTGTACCTATATGGGAAGATCTCATATGAAAAGTAACGTCCAAAACAACAAAAATTATGCTAACTTTTGTGTTTAAAAGAAGGAGAAATAATATGTATTATAACAACTATGGTTGCATGGGGTGAGGTAGGACCTGAACAGATGGGGGTTAGGATGGGGAGAAATGTTTCACTGCAAAATTTCTTTTATTTTTAAGCCATGTAAATGTATTACCTATCCAAAAAATTAAACTGAAACTTGATTCAAACTTGAAATTCCAAGTGAAATTCTTGTTCCTCTCCTTTAAGACCCGGTGATCCTCTAGGAATGGTTCCCTGCTGTTTGTAAGAGTTGGCCACCCTTTCTTTCTGCTCTGAGACTAGGCTGTGAGTTCCCTGAACACAGAGGTTCTCCTTCCCCACCTTCTCTGAGTGCCTAACACCAGGCTTGCACACAGCAGATGTCAGAGAATGTTTGTTGAATGACTGTGTGGAGGGGAGGGGTGGGAGATAAAGCTGGGAAGACAGATTTGGGGCCAGACCAGGAAGGGAGACATGCTGATGAATGACCTTCGTTCAGGACCAGATATGTTTGGACTTTCTTTTTCTTTTTTTTTTTTTACAGTTTTATTGAGGTATAATTTACATATTACAAACTTTTTTCCATAGACAGTTTGATGCCTTTGGATAAATATATTCGACATGCAATCACCACCACAATCAAGTTTTAGAACACTTTGCTTCCTCCAGAAATTTCCCTTGTGTCCCTCTGTAGTCAGCGTCCACACCCACACTCCTGGCCCAGGCAACCACTGCCCGGCTTCCTGTTGCTAAGGTTTTGGTTTTTCTAGAATTTCACATAAATGGAATCTTACCGTAGATAATCTTTGGTATCTGGGTTCTTTCCTTCAGCATGTTGTTTTGGAGATCCAAAATGTTATTGTGTGTCAGTAGTTAGTTCCTTTTTACTACTGAGTAGTATTCCATTGTGTGGATATGCAAATCCACAGAAACAGAGGTAGATTGGTAGGTTAGTGGCTGTCAGGGAATGGAGAAGCGGGGATTGGGAAGCATGGGGTTTCCTCTTGAGGTGAAGGAAATGTTCTGGAATTAGATAGTGCTGAGAGTTGTACAATATTGTGAACATACTAAGAGACAATGAATTGTACACTTTAAAATGGTTAAAATGGCAAATTTTATATAAATCTTATCTTTTATAAAGTACATTTTAGGTAAGCATCACAGCATGGTTACTAAGGAAACAGTCTTTGGAGACAAATTGACTTGGTTCGAGTCTCTGTTTCACTCCTCACTAGCTAAGAGACCTCAGACAAATGATTCTAAGTCTCAGTTTCTTCATCTGTGAAGTGGGGGTAAAAATAGAGGCCATCTCACAGAGTTGTGTAAAAACTCAATGAGATAATGCACGTGATGCACTTAGCACGGTGCTGACAAGTGCCTCATCAGTGTTAGCTTTTTGTTTAATCCGCCTACACCTGCCATATTTCAAGGTCGTTCCATGTCTTAAGCTATTTGATTTAACATGAAGGAAGGACTTTTCTCAATCTACAGGTGGTGAACCATTAAGAGATTTGTCCCCATATAAGCAACTTGTCCCCATAG
Organism: Eulemur rufifrons; assembly: GCF_041146395.1. Taxonomy (NCBI): domain Eukaryota; kingdom Metazoa; phylum Chordata; class Mammalia; order Primates; family Lemuridae; genus Eulemur; species Eulemur rufifrons. Next base: position 19,163,870 of record NC_090987.1, read on the forward strand.
TGGGGAACATTCTATAAAATAATTGGTTTGTATTTTTTTAAAATGTCAATGTCGTAAAAGACAAAGGTTCAAGGAACTGTTCCAGACTAAAGGAGACTAAATAGGACAATTAAATGCCATGCATGATCCTGAATTGAGTCTAGGGGATGGAAAATAGACTGGGGTAGTATTGAATTGGTGTTAGATTTCCTGATTCTGATAACTGGAGCATGCAGGGCCGGGACTGGGGTGAAGCAAGAAAATCTCCTAGGGTGCAGAATTGAAGGCAGCCCACTGGAGGGGCCGCTCACTCTCAGGCCTTGCTCGCCTCTGTGTGGTTCTGGCCCTGGTATTGATTGTGTAAGAAAATGTCCTTGTTCTTAGGAAGTACACACTAAAGTCATAAGGGTAAAGGAGAAATAAAACAATTAGCCATGCATGGTGGTGCACACCTATAGCACCAGCTACTCCTGAGGCTGAAGCAGGAGGATCACTTGAGCCCAGGAGTTCAAGGTTACAGTGTGCTATAATCAGGCTACTGCACTCCAGGCTGGGCGACAGAGCAAGACCCTGTCTTTAAAAAAAACAGCAAAGGCATACCAATGTATGCAATTAACTCTCCAATAGTTGAGCAATAATAATAATGATATGTAGATAGAAACAAAGTTAAAGCATACATTGTAAAATGTTAACAACTGGTGAATCTAGGTAAAGGGTATATAGAAGTTATTTGTATTATTCTTGCAAGTTTTCTGTAAGTTTAATATTTTTGTAAATTTTAAGTCACCTGTCCATGTGATGAAGTTTCATTAGCAGCAGAGCTGGAATCTGGAATTCAGACTGTGCACACAGTGTGTGCTGCGGTGCTACCCTGCAACCCAAATAGCTACAGCCTAAAGCCAGGGCCTGGGAGGCCTCCCGTCCCCGTGCCTCAGAGCAGTGTTTCTCCAACTTTAACACGCACAAAAATCACATGGAAATCTTGTTAAAAGTGAATTCTGATTCAGTGGATCTGAAGCCAAGCTGGAGAGTCTACATTTCTAACAAGCTTCGAAGTGAGGATGATACTGCCGGTCCCTGGACCATGGGTCCAGAGGCAAGGCCCTAGCCCCTAGGGGCCCCGACCTATAGGGCCTAAAATTCAAAATGTATTAGGGAGGAGAATAAAGGAAGGGAACACTAAATGATTTAGGAGACAGTTTACTGTCATGATTCTATCCATTTAAAATGCTTTTCAGTGATTCTTTTTTCAAACTTCCTTTCATTCCGTAAACATGCAGAGTGAGCCTACTACTGGGTGCCATATTTCAGAATTCAGAATTGAATGGGGACGAACATTCACTGGAACAGTGATAATTTACCCAGTCGTTCCCTTCCCCCAGGAGACTCCACATCAGCCTTAAATCCAGACAGTGTGTAGTCCAATAAGTAAACTTGGCATCTACCCGTCACCCTTAATGTCACAGGCACAAGAGAGAATATCACAAGCAGGGAGTGCTGGAAATGACAAGTTCATCAAAAGCAAAAACCAAACATAAAAAAAAAAAAAGAGTTGCCATATGTGCTGTGGGATCATTTCAGTGGTAAAACGATCTTCTAATGAATATTTGTGTTGCTTTATTTATTTTTTTTTTTAGCTTTCAACAACACAAATCGTTTTCATATTTCAAAAGGATTTTCCTTGGGAAACAACCTTGAAAAAAATAATTAATGCTAGCTGAGACCAAAATCACAGTTACTGTTTGTTTTTTTTAAAGCTTCAGGAATAATCAAGTACCACCTTTTCAAAAGTGGGAATTAGGCCCAGAAACAGGTATTGAAGAGAGAAGGATGCTGTGAGCACTTGGGCAGGCGCAGACCTGACATCTGCTCCTTGGCATGAGCCTTGTGGAGGGTAGAGAAGAAGGTGGTTCCAAGACTCAGCCCCTCCTGCAAGACGCAAGGGCCCCCAGACCCCTCAATACAGGGAGGCTCCCAGAACACTTACTCCCCTGGGATTGTTCTGTCCCTTTCTCCCAGAGCTGCTGCCGCCTCTCTGCTTTTGCTTCTTCCCCTTTCCTTTCCCTGGCTGACTTTCACTTCCCTGGCACTTCTGACAAGCTTCACCCAGCTGCTGCCCTGGAACTGCCCCCATACTTCCTTCCTCCCAGGCTGCCAATGCAATGCGTGGTGCTCCTGGGGACCCAGCTCCTAAGAAGCCCTGGGGCCACAGTGCTCTCCTCTGGGGCTCAAGGACCCAGCCATCCCCATCTTTAATCAGGAAGGAAATAAGAACATGACACACCACTGGCCATAGCTGTTTCCCTCCCTCCTCCTTTTCAGGGAGGCTGGTTCCCAGGTCACCTCCTACTTGGTGCAACAGTCGCACCCATCCTCTTTAAGAAAGATGCCATGGCCCAAAAGCCCTGTCAGGCCTGGCTGCCTTCTCCAGCACACAGATCACTGAGCTGCAAAGTTAGTCTGAACTTGCCCGAGGCTACACCGGTTAGTTAGAATGCAGGCCCTGACTCGGGCCCTAACCACAGTCCACAAAGGCTCCTTGGAAAATGTTCTTTGTTGGAGGATTTGACACAAAGGCCCAGGAATGTGGGCTTAGGCAGTCCTGCCCCTACAGCTGGCCCTCCAGCTTCACTGCTCTCCCCAGGGGAAACTTGGAACTGGGTTCTTCAGCCAAGCACAAAGCCACTGTGGACAATCACAGGCCCAGGCCCAGGGTCTGCCCTTCCTCCCTCTTCCATCTTTACAAATCTCACCCTCTATGAGGCCCAGCTCGTCTCCTACCGATGACTCCATCTCCGCTGATCTCATCCAAACAACCGCAAGTCCTCCACTGGCACTTGATTTTGTACTGTCTTGTGTGTTTACATTCTGCTGTATTAGGAGACAGTGGCATAGAGGCTAAGATTATGGATGAGGTTGGAAATCAAACAGACAAGCATCCAAATGCTGACTGTATCTCTGTGTGCTCCTGGGCAAGTTACTGAACCCATCTCAACTTCAGTCACGTCATCTGTAATAGCAGGCATCATAATGTTTGTTTCAGTTTTTCTTTTCCTGACCGGGTGTAGTGGCTCATGCCTGTAATCCCAGCACTTTGGGAGGGAAGATCACTTCAGGCCAGGAGTTTGAGACCAGCCTGGGCAACATGGCAAGACCTTGTCTCTACAAAAAATAGAAAAATTAGCCAGGTGTGGTGGTGCAGGCCTGTCGTTCCAGCTACTCAGGAAGCTGAGGTGGGAGGATTGCTTGAGTCCAGGCATTTGAGGTTGCAGCAGTGAGTTATGATGGTGCCACTGCACTCCAGCCTGGGTGACAGAGTAAGACCTGTCTCTAAAAAAAAAAAATATATATATATATATATATATATATATATATATGATGTTTTTCTTTTCCTAAGAGTTAAATGAAAATTCTCATCCAACAAAAATTTACTGAGTGTCTACTATTTGTCAGGCACTGCTTTACGTGGTGATAGAGTGGTGTATGAGACAAATTCTTTGTCCTTAAAGAGCTTACATTCTAAGGGGTGATACATATGACAAACAAATGGATAATACACTAGTGAAGTATAATTATAATTGCTATTTTACATAATAGAAAGTGATGGAGAGTGATTAGATTTGGGGATGGGGTGGAGTGTTATTTTAGATAAGGTGACATTTGAGCAAGACCCTGACTGGTGTAAAGGAAGAAGCTATGCAAAAATGTAGGAAGAGCAGATATAAAGACCCTGAAGCAGAATAAGCTCGGCATATTCACATAACAGGAGTAAGAGCAACACAGGGCAGGGTAAGAAAGGAGTGAACTAGAAGGTGAAAGCAGAAAGGTACTACGTGTGGAAGAGGCTTAGCATGTAGTAAGTGCTCCATAAATAACTATTCTTAAGGGGGTCTTATTTTCCTAATAAGGCTGCATGCTCTATGAATGCATTAATTCACTGGACAGATATTTGCTGAATGACTACCAGGTGCCAGGTACTATGTTACAAGATAGGAACAACATGAACAAAACAGACTTGGCAGAAGAAAATAATAAGAAAATGAGCAGGGTGCAGTGACAAGATCACAGAAACAGCCGAAGCCACCTATTGCAACTTTAGGAGCTGAACTTGGATTCAGAGGCATCCTGACACTTGCCACTTTATAGCAAAACACTACTTAGAAAAGTGCCCAATGAATCATTATTTCAATCTTAAGAGATGGAAAAAGATATACAGGATAAATATGAATGAAAATAACTCCAGGGTAGCAATTTTAATATCACTCAAAATAGACTTTAAGGTAGAAAATATAAAGGACAAAGAAGACTTTATATACAGTGTAGATTAAGAAGCTATACAGATCATAAACTATTAATATATATACACCTAACACTATAGCTTCAAAATATATACAGCAACAATTTACAGAAGAATCAACAACTATAATCAATGATTTTAATATATTCCCTTAGAAACTGATAGACCAGTTTTTATAAAGTGAAGATAAAATACATTTGAATGACTCATTAGTAAGTTCAGTCGAATAGCCTTATACCCAACAGATGAAGAATATACCTTCTTCTCAAGAACACATGGAATAATCACAAAGATTTGTCACATACTAGTCATATATCTCACTAAATTCCAACGTATCAACATCATACAGCCCATATTCTCTGACCACAATGCAATAAATTTAGAAACCAATAATAAAAAGAAAGGACGGGTTGAAATTCTTTAGGGTCTGGAAGTGTAAAAGATGCTATATAATACTGGAATAAAGAAATTGTAACAAGGGAATTTTTACAATAAAAGCACCATGTGTGAAAGCGTGTGTGAGGTGGTGCATAAGGAGGATTGATAGTGTTGTGTATGTTTATTTAGCAAACAAGAAAAATTAAAACCAAATGACCTAAGTGTTCAGTGCAAAAACTCTGAAGAAGTAAGCAGGCAGGAAATACTAAAGATAAGGGCAAAAACCAATGATATGAGGTAGTAGGAGAAGGAGGAAGAAAAGCAATAAATAAGAATGACAAAATCAAAAGATGATTTTCTTGAAAAGACTGCTAAAATTGACCAATCTCTGGAAAGACAGATCAAGAGAAAGGAGGAAGATATACAAGTAAACAAAAGACAAAATAAAAAGGAGGAAATTATTTACAGAAAACATTCTTATTTTAAAAGATTATAAAAATTAGCCGAGTGTAGTGGCACATGCCTGGCTGAGGCAGGAGGATTGTTTGAGCCCAGGACTTTGAGGCTGCAGTGAGCTGTGAGCATGCCACTGCACTCCAGCCTGGGTGACAAGAGTGAGATCCTGTCTCAAAAAAAAAAGAGAGAGAAAGACTACGGATTAGAGGGGAATAAATAATTTGTTTTTATAATTATATTAATAATTAATAATATATTGAACTTGTTATTATAATTTACATGGAAAACTCAAGAGAATGAACAAGTTATTAACATCTAATGCGAGTTCAGGAAGGTTGCTAGATAGAAGGGCAACATACAAGAATCAGTGGTCTTCCTCTACACCTTGAATTATAAGGTAATCCAGTGTAAATAAGATACCATTTACAGTAATGATAAGATTATAAAATATGTAGAAATTAACCTGTCAAAGAATGCACGTGAATTATCTGGATAAAAATGTAAAACTCTATTAAAAGGGATAAAAGGAAACCTAAATAAATGAGAACATAGTTTACGTTCATTGGTAGAAGAGCTTAACATTGTAAAAATAACAATTCTCCCAATATTAATCTATAAATTCAGTGTAATTACATCAAATTACTTTCTGTGTTGCTATAACAGAATACCTGAGGCTAGGAAATGTGTAAAGAAGAGAAATTTATTTGTTTTCAGATCTAGACCTGGGAAGTCCAAGGGCATGGTGCTAGCACCTGCTCAGCCTCTGGTGAGGGCCTTCTTGCTGTATCACCACACAGCAGGAGGGCAAGAGCGTGCCAGCTCAGCTCTCTCTTCCTCTTCTTAAAAAACCACCAGTCCCACCATGGGAGCCCTGCCCTGATGACTTATCTAATACTAATTACCTCCCAAGGGCCCTGCCTGCAAATACCATCAAACGTACAAGTTTAGGGATTAAGTTTTCAACCCATGAAATTTGGGGGACATACTCAAACCATGGCATATGGCAAAAGGGAGTTTGCAGCTGTGATTGAGTTAAGGACCTTGAGGTAGGGAGATTATCCTGGACTGTCCAGGTGGGCCAGATGTGATCACAATGGTCCTTCTAAAAGGCACGCAGAAGGAGTCAGAGTCAGAGGAGAAGGTGATGTGATTATAGAAGCAGCAGCTGGAATGATGCACTTCAAAGATGGAGGAAGGGGCCACAAGCCAAGGAATAGAGGAAGCCACAGAAGTTGAAAAAGGCAAAGAAATGGATTCCCCCTCAGAGCCTCCAGAAGAAACCAGCCTTGTCAACACTTCACTTTAGCCCAGCAAAACTGATTTTGGGCCGGGCGCGGTGGCTCACGCCTGTAATCCTAGCACTCTGGGAGGCCGAGGCGGGTGGATCGCTCAAGGTCAGGAGTTCGAGACCAGCCTGAGCAAGAGCGAGACCCCGTCTCTACTAAAAATAGAAAAAAATTATATGGACAACTAAAAATATATATATAGAAAAATTAGCCAGGCATAGTGGCACATGCCTGTAGTCCCAGCTACTCGGGAGGCTGAGGCAGGAGGATCGCTTGAGCCCAGGAGTTTGAGGTTGCTGTGAGCTAGGCTGACGCCACGGCACTCACTCTAGCCTGGGCAACAAAGTGAGACTCTGTCTCAAAAAAAAAAAAAACCAAAAAAAAAAAAACAAAACTGATTTTGGGCTTCTGACTTCCAGAACTACAAGATAATGAATTCATGTTGTTTCAAGCCACTAAGTTTGTGGCAATTTGTTACAGTGGCAACAGGACACTAATACACCTGGGGTACTTGTTAAATATACAAATTACCATCTCTCTCCCTGTAAATTCTGATTACATGGGTCTAAGTTGGGAGCCCAAGGATCTGTTTTTTAACAAGGGTCCAGGTGATCTGCTATTGCTGTAGCAGATTATAATAGCTCAACCAAATTCCTTGACACCACTTTTCTGGTAACAGACTCCATGTGCTTGGGCTACAGGTGTGGAGACATGACCAAGGATTGGCCAGGCCTGGCACTCCATTGCCCTAGAGCTTGAAACTGGTCCACAGGTGGATCTATGGCCCATGTTGGCCAGTGATAATCCGTCTCTGGGAATTTATATATGGAAGCCACAAGAAAAAGTGCTCTTTCTTTGTGCTGGGATTTGGTTTGAGATTCCACAGTGCCGGCCCAGGATGAAGAAGCATCAGCCTGCCACTGCTGGCAGCCACCTGCTCTGACTGGATGGAGGAAGCTCGTCTGCACTAGGAAAGAAGATAATAAACAGGCAAGCAGAGTTGAAAGTTAGAAGAGAGAGGGAAAGCCCTAATATCCTTTGAGCCTCTGGATCTAGTTACATCTGATGCTGCTACCATCCTTGTCCTTTTGACCTATGAGAATCAATGAATCCCATTATTTTTCAAGCTCACTGGATTAGTTTTTAGTCCCCTGAAACGTAAAGACTCCTAACTGTCATATTGGGTGTTACCTGCGATGGCTGGGGAGTGGATCCTGCACGTTGTCTGTTTTTCTCTTCACCCATTTCTTTGTCCAACGTTGACTGCTTCATACTTGTCTATGCCAGGTTATACTAGTCTGATCAGAATTTATGTAACAATTGTGTAGAGATTGTAGTGATTCTGTCTCTACCACTCACGCTAACTCCTTAGGGTATAAACACTTTCTGCCTCAATCACATAGTCCCCAGCATCTGTGTGTTCAGGCTAATTCTCTTGCTACTGCGAGTTCCTGCTCCCTCCCACCTACTCAAAGATAAGAAATTCTGAAGTGGTGGCTCTTTTCCAATGGAAACAGACTCTGCAAATCTCCTACGATTGCTTTTGTTCAAAGTATTGTCTACAAAATACCTTTGCAGCTACGTTATATTGGGTTTTATAGGCATCTTTAGCTTGAATTGAGGAGCGAGGAGGTTGACTGGAAGATTCTCCCCCATTAGTAAAGTTAGTTCATCAATTATTCTTTCCTATCTTTCAATTCCAAATTTTCCCATCTCTAGGAGATGCAGCTAAACACTGTTATCTGTAACATCCACCTAGTATAAATCTCCATTGCCAGGGGGATGAGTCTATAACATTTACAAAGTGGGATTGACCAAACAAGACCCGGACTTTGCTGAAGGCTCACAATAGACTATATTGGCAAGTACTTTCAAGGTCCTTTGTAGAGTTGGGCTGGAAATCTTGGTGGAAGAAAATGGGAATTCCTAACACTTCATTCTGCCAGTAAAGTAGAAAGAGCACTGGGCTAGCAGTCAGGAAACCTGAGTATGATCTTGCCTCTGCCAATTATTACCATTTAGTAAACTTAGGCAAGTCAGCTAGCACTTCTTGGTTCTAATTTCTTCATCTGTAAAATGGAATTCATGATACTCCCAGCCCTGCTTACCTCACTTGTTGTAAGAATTAAACAAGGTATGCAAATGTAAGGTATTATAATGTACTATACAAATCTAAGATATAATTATGGTGCCCTAGTCCTAGACATCTTTATTTAAACCTGGGTCTGTTGGACTGTGACTATTCTGCTTACCAAGATTGACAAAAGTGAATTGCTTCTTATAAACCAATTTATTTAATATCCGTATGTCATGGGTTAGGAATTATGCAAGCCCATGCATAGAGTAGGATCAAATTTGGAACATCAGTTAGAATACTACTATATGCAAATGGTTGAAGATTCAAAGTATGGAGGCACATAATAATGTAAATAGATGCTATAAATTTCTGCAAAACATGCCTAAAAATGGTCTTCAGCAGATGCTTTCAAACTCTCTCTGGATTACAGCTTTCAAACAAAACAAAAAACCCAAAGGATTTGGACCAGGGATCTTTAAAACCTCCTCCACCCCCACAACTGTCTTTATTTAGTACTAAATTTAAAGCAGATGGAGAAAGCAGCAAGCAAGACAATGCCTACATCTGCTAGTAAATTAATACTGCTGAGCCAAGCAAGTAGAAAAATCTTGAGTGGTCTGTACATGTTAGCAGAGCCATAAATAATGCAAAGGCCCCCGCTTTTGAGGAATTTATAATTTATATAATTTAGACATAATATAGTCTGCTAACATTTATTGAGGACTTACTATGTATTGGGCACTATTCTAAGTGCTTTACTCAAATTGACTCATTTAATTTTCTCAACAACCCTCTAAAATAGGTAGTGTTATATAGTGTCCAGTTTGTAGAGGGGAACATTGTGTCACAGAGATTGAGTGATTTTACCCAAGATCACATGGCTAGTAACGGAGTTGGGATTCCAAAGCCCACACTCCTAACCATTGCACTAACCTGCTCCTCTAGAAAGACATCGAGAAGAAGGAACAGAATGACCTATGACTTCATTTCATACTTACTATATATCCTTTATTAATTTTTAGATGTGCAACCCACCCTCGTTAGAATGTTCTACAGGTCTGTATCATAGCCCTTATAGTGAGCCTTGCACACAATAGGTACTCAGTTAGTATATATTGATTTGCTCATGGACAATATTCTTTTGGATACTTAGGTTGCTTTGAACATAAAATCATCACAAGAACTTAAGGAAGCTGATCAATGGCATGAGAAATGTGTCAGACCTCTGAATTCCAGTGAGTCTCATATCTATTACACGTGTTCACACCTCATTGCAATTGCCATTTTCCATCCTGGTCTCTCCCTGGAAACTGGAAGCTCCTTCAAGGCAAGGATAGCGTCCAGGTCATCATTGCATCCTCAGTGACCAGCCCGGCGGCCTGGTACATCATATTAGTGAGGAGTTTTAATTGGGAGTGACAGGAACTCAATTGGCATTTGCTAAAGCAGGAAGGGAAGTGTTGGAAGGATGCTGGGGGATTGCATGGGTTGAAGAAAGAGCAAGAGCTGCAGGAAGCAGAGATCTCTGGAAACTGGACCCAGGTGCCACGCCACTGGAAGACCTTTCTTTCAGTCCATCTCCCTGCCTGGGAGAAGTATCACCCCCCCCACCCCCCGTCCCCCCGAGCCCTTAATTCACAGCCTCAATGATATGACACAATATGTCAGGGGCTACTTCCTCTCCCCTACTCCAGTGAGAATGATCTTGAGGAAGTCACGGATTGGCCAAGCTTGGGTCATGAGCTCATCTCTGCCCACATCTCTGCCCAGTCATTCTGGAGCACTCTGGTTGAGCATGCCTAGAGTGTGTGCTTGTCCCTGGGGGCTGGGAGTCATCTCCCAAGTAGCAGTGGAGTGTGGGATTAGGGAAAGGATGGTGTGGAAGCATGCCAGGTGGCCATAAACAACAGCCACCAAGACCTAATAGGTCCTTAATAATGATGATTGAGGATATGAGCTGGGGGTGTGCAATGAATTATTTCCTTGAAAAACTGATTCCATACTGAAAAAATAACAGGGCTTACTTGTCATTCAACTTATATTCATTCATTCAACCAATAGTTTTGAGTGTAGGTTATGTAGGTTAGGTTACATATAGTTTGTAGTCTAATTACAAATTATAAATATAAAAAATTCAGGCCAGGTGTGGTGAATCACACCTGTAATACTAGCACTCTGGGAGGCCGAGGCAGGAGGATTCCTTGAGGTCACGGGTTCTAGACCAGCCTGAACAAGAGCAAGACTCCATCTCTACTAAAAATAGAAATATTAGCTGGGCATCATGGCACACACCTGTAGTCCCAGCTACTTGGAGACTGAGGCAGGAGGATTGTTTGAGCCCAGGAGTCTGAGGTTGCTGTGAGCTAGGCTGATGCCACAGCACTCTAGCCCAGGCAACAGAGCAAGACTCTGTCCCCAAAAAAAAAAAAAAAAATTCAACTTTAGTGGAAATGTATTTCTTAAATGAGATAGATGAGTCTTTTAAAAAAATTAGTTCTGTATCCATTGATAAATATTACTGACTGCTAAAACAAAACTAGGTCCACATCTATACGATCTCTGTTTTTCATTTTTATAGATGTGAGCACTGAGAATCTTGTTTTATAAATAAGTAGATGGGGATGAAAATATGGAAATCATTTTCTAATAATAGTGCTACTCAATTTTTTTTTTTTTACTATGCCCAAGTTGTGTGCTCAACATTATAGAGTGATTATATTGGTTTTCAATAGCTGCATGACAAATTCCCACAAAACTAGCAGTTTAAAACACTACCCATTTATTATCTCACTGTTCTGTAGACCAGAAGTCAGGGAGGAGGGTTCAGGAGAATGGGGAGGCTTGACTGGGCTTTCTGCTTAGAGTCTCACAAATACAAAATTACGGTGTTAGATGAGCTGGGCTTCTTATCTGGAGAAGTGTACTTCATCCAGCTTATTGGCAGAATTAAGTTCCTAGCAGTTGTAACACTAAAGTCCCTGTTTGCTAGCTATTGTTGGCCCGACACCACTCTCAGCTCCTAGAGGCTACTCTTAGGTCCTTGAATGTGGCCCCCTCCATCTTCAAAGCTAGCACTGGATGATCAGATCTTTCTCATGCTTCAAATCTCACTTCCCCTTCTACTACCAGCCAGAGAAAATTCTCTGCTATTAAAGGGCTCCCCTGGTCCAGCTAGGCCCACCTGGATAGCTTTCAATAGAAAGTTGACTTAAGAACATTTTTGATGAAAATTTCTAGGCAGAATTCTAAAGATCTTATCTCCTGGTTATTCAATCAAGCTCTAATCTAGCCACTGCTGTGAATGGACTTTGGGACTTTAATTAAAGTCCCAAGTCAGTTGACCTTAAAGCTACCCAGGTGTATTTCTTGCTTAATTGATTTTAAATGATTTAAATCATTTAAATGATTCACTAATTTGGGCCTAGAGATTTTTTTATAAGGTTTTTAATCACAAATTCAATTTCTTTGATAAATAGACAATCTGAATAGTCCTACTTTTTTTGTGTGTCAGTTCTGGCAAATCATATTTTTAAAAAATGTTGTTTTAGTAATTTTATCTTAAAGTTATTCATAGTGTCCTTTTTTATCTTATTAATGTTTGTAAGATCTGTAGCAATATCTCCTTTTTCATTCCTGAGTTGGGTATTTTGTAGACAATATTTTTAATAATCTATCATTGGATCATTTGATGAGTAGGTAAATAAAATGTACTATATCCATATAGTGGAATATTATTTGGCAATAAAAAGGAACAGAGTACTGATATAACATAGATACATCTTGAAAACATTATGCTAAGTAAAAGAATCCAGCCACAAAGGACCACATAGTGTATGAATTCATTTCTATAAAATGTCCAGAATAGGCAAATCTATAGAGACAAAAAGCAGACTAGTGGTCACCTAGGGCTGGAGAGTTTGGGGGGCGGGGATGGGAGTGCCTGCCAAAGAGTATGGGGTTTCTTTGGGGGATAATGAAAAGGTTCTAAAATCGATAGTGGTGATGGTTGTACAATTCTGTGAATATATGAAAAACCATCAAATTTTATGGCAAGTGAATTATATTTCAATAAGCTGTTTAAAAAAATTATCGTTGGACAGATTAGATTCTCCTTCATTTTTGTTCAAAACAACAAATTGGAAACTACCTAACTTGCAAAAGAATTGTTATCTAATTTTTCATTTTTTCAACCTCAATATTTCAATTATCCCTTTCTTTGGTATCCCAGAGGTTTTTTCATCCTAGAACACTGCACAATAGTACCAGCAAGACACTTTGACTACACTAGTTCTCAGGAGGATCAATTTTAGGAAATTGATATGAAAACATGCCTGTGTACCCTTAGAAAAGTCTTTGCATATCCCCAGGAGTATTAACACCTAGTCTGAAGACCACTGCGCTAGGCTATACTCTCAGTACGGGGATGTGAGGGAGGAAATGGGTCATGTCCTAGTATCTGCTAGCTGTGTGACAACGTGTTCCATGGCAAGGCCCTTTGTAAGTCAGTTAGGATCTGCATTTGGGCTGCTGACCCAGACATGGGTACTTCTACAAGGTCAGCTACAGTCCAGGAAGAGTGGAGATAGGGTCAGACAAGCCTATGATCTCTGGAAGCCACAACAATGTAGAAAACAACCTGGACAAGATAACCTTGGTTTCATTTGGTGACACAGAACTAACTCTCAGCTCTACCTGAAGCTGCCTGAACAGTTTCTGGCAGTTAAAGGGGGATTTATACAGCTGGAAAACTTGATCCCTCACCTTTCCCCTTTTATTTTTTCGTGGGCGCATTTAATCTTTGTACCTGCCATGTCTGCTGAGTGTATAATTAGCATGCTGACATCTGAGCAGCAGTGCTTCTCAGCTAGCTTTATTTAGGGGTGGAAATATTTCTTACTTTGGATAAACTTAGGCATTGCTCCCCCCTCCCCTGCCCAACTTCCTTGTTATCCTGGGTATGACAGCTTTTTATCCCTTGGAATATGTCAAGGGCACAGGAATATCTGTGTCCAGATGTCAGCTGGAGTTACCCTGTCCTTTAAGATATACATGAAATTGGCTCAACCCCTCTCACCCTCATTCCATGGGCTACGTAAAGGTCAATGCCCTCCTCACGATTTTCTGGACATTTCTGGGAAGCATTGGTTCTCACGGTCACCTCTGACTCCAGCTCCTGTGAATTGTATTCATTTGGAGATTGTCTCTCTCTTCCTCCTGCTGCCCCCTTTTCCTCCAAATCAACCCAGTCATGGAATTCAGAACTTGTTCTCCTTTGGTGGTGTGCAGGCTGAGGAAGGATCCCGAAATCATGTGACTTCAAAGAAAGTTAGGGGGAAATGAGGATTTCCTTCCAAGCAATGCAGCCACCATAAAATTAAATATCAGCCATCTGTGTTCTTAAGGTCTCCCACCATTTTCCTACCTGTGTGGGGCTCCAGACTCCTGAAGGGGGCTTGGCCCTCTTTCTTTCTTACCTGTGTTCTGATTTCCCTATACATAGCAAAAGCCAACAGCCCAATTTCTTAGGCAGAGAAAATATTTTTCCAACCGTTTCCTTGGGTCTAGGTTTCTGTTTGCGTGTCTTAGGACACCAAACTACAGCTTTAAAGTTAGTACTAAGGATTTGCCCCCTGAAAGTCACAGGCAACCAACCATTCGCCTCCACTCCGGTTTTAGTTCAGAGACTAGGGGAGAGGCTTTTGTGGTTCATCTTAATCAGGAAAAATCCCTACAAGACAAAGGCACTGCATATTAATTGAATAACAGGATGACAAGGAAAATTGAGCCAGGCAACGCTATTTATTAAGTGCCTAATATGTTCCAGGCACGGGGCTAGGCACAAAGGGAAACAAAATCAGACAGTTGTGTTCTTGTGAAGCTGACAACATTAGTGGGAAAGAGAAACATTAAATACTCACACAAGCAAAATGAAAATATTAAGTGACAGGCACCAGGAAGACAGGCTGCAGGTGCTAGGAGAGGGATACGCTACCCAGTAGGGGGCCAGGGAGAGTTTCCATGAGGCTGTGACCTGAAGGTCCAGTAAGGGTTAATCTGGGGAGCAGAGAAAGAACATTCCAGGCTGAGAGAACAGGCCGTGCAAAGGCTTTGTGACAACAAAAAGCCCTGACAAAGGACTGAAAGAAGGCCCACGTGGCTGGAGCTGCAAAAATGTGGAGTAAGATTAGGTTGGAAAGTTGGGTAAGACAAGACCACTAAAAAGTTCCAAGCAGAGGGAGTGCGAGGCTCATGTTTGCATTTTGAAAAAAAAATTACTCTGGCTGCAGCATGGAGAAGGGATTGGAATGTCACAAAGGCTTGAGAGGAACTATTTGCCACCTGGAGCATCCATGTGGAGACAAGCAGTTGCTGTAATTATCCAGAGCATCATCTTATCTGTGTGTATTTTAATACAATGCTCAAACAAAATGAACACATACATACAAATAGTTAAGAATATCAACTAGTACTAGTACTATTAGGTTTATAAAAAATAGCAGTCCCCTGACCATCCCTCCCCACCCCCTGGCCCTGTCCACTAAGGACCCCTCCCCCTCCACTCTTAACTATTCATCTGGTGGTCTTCCTTTCTCCCTGCTTTTTAAAAACATAGTATGTTTAAAATGATATTTATTTTTCAATTTTAGACATTACTCCCTACTACAGAAGAAAAGAATTTCTTGCTCTTACCCCGCATTCCCTCCCCTCCCTTAAAACTATTCTTATCCTGCCAAGAGGGAACACTCAGCGCATTACCAGCACTTCCCTTTTAGTCTTC
Organism: Eulemur rufifrons; assembly: GCF_041146395.1. Lineage (NCBI taxonomy): Eukaryota > Metazoa > Chordata > Mammalia > Primates > Lemuridae > Eulemur > Eulemur rufifrons. The sequence goes on from NC_090987.1 coordinate 19,179,121, forward strand.
CCATATACGAAAAATACTGACTCATTCATTGCTTGAAAAACCCATCAATCAATAAGGACAGAAACAGTACATCTCACTGGAAATGTATACCTTTGTAAGTACAAAAGTACCTTCACTGTCCATCTGTCAGGGACCGAGGGGTAAGGATTTTTACCCCTTTAAGTAAAAACTACCAAGTTCTTAAGCTGGCATGAGAATATTCAAGGAAATCACAATATGTGCTAGTTGAAAGACATAATAAACTTATTTGCACTATGAGGCAAAAATAATCTTTACAAGACTAATGTCTTGGGGAAGAAGTGTTAGAAAGGTCACTGATTGACGATACTCCATATCATCTGCGGATGGAGTAGCAAAATAGGCCACTCCTATGCTACTGCTAGGAGTATAAGTGAGCATGAAAACAAGCGGGTGATTCCTACCCAGTCTACAAAACTCAGTCAGATGTTTTCACCCTCAGAGAAATCAATTCCAAGGAAGGAAATACTCAGAGATAAAAAGATTTACGCACAAGACTATTCACGACAGTATTATTTATAACAATGGAAAACAATCTCAATGCACCCAAATGGGAAAATGGCTAAATGATACATCTATAGCATGGGAAATATAAAATCATTAAATCTGTGCTTACAGAGAACATTTAGTGTGGTGGGGAAATGCTCATAGTATGTTAAATGAGAAAAACAGGCTACATGTAAAAATATACATGTTGCATGTGTGTAATGTGCACACATACAAACATATGTAGAAGCATATATATCTATATATACCCCAATTTTTTAAAATGCATCAAGAAAAGTTTTTTTTCCTCCCAATGTGGTCTGCCAGCCATATACTTCAGAATCACCTGGCGGGCTTATTAAAATGCAGCTTCCTAGGTACCACACCAGACCTACTGGAGTCTTTGTAAGCAGAGCCTAAGATCTCTGTCTACCTACACACCCTGAGTAATCCTGACTCACACCTCAGTCTGAGGACCACTGGATCTGAAATGACAGCTTTCTCTGAGTGCTGGGATTATGAATAATTGTCTTCCTTTCTTGAATTTTGAATTCTCTACCAAGCATATGTTGCTTTTATGATTCAAATTTCATTTAAAATGCATTAATGAGGCATAAGTATTAGAAAATAGAGCTAACTTAGCATCTATTTAGGCAAGTGTAAACAACTTGTGAGAACTCGAAAGTACATATTTTTTACCTAAAATAAGTAGGTATCTATGGATTCCTGACAATAGAAAGTCAGTTTGGGACAAAGAAATTACTATACTAAGTGTAGATATGGAAATCATTACCTCAATAAATTGTGCAAGTAAAAACATAAATAGAGTAACTTTGAGAAGTATAAGGAACAGCATTTCTAATGTTCCAAGATGTTCCTTGGCAAAAAGAGGATTCAGTGATCAAATAAATTTGGGGCACAATATATACTATCATTCCCTCTCCACTCTTAGAGTCAAAACCATGAGTGATAACAGGTTCTGAGAAGTCCAATAGAAGCTTCATTTTAATTCTAGCTCCACAAATTCTTAGAATGTTCCTAGCATTGAAAGCAAATTCTAGGCCAGAAGAGGGTCTGGAAAAAGTTCTCACCATGTACTGATATCTTATACTTGATCCAACATATCAATTCATTTCCACGTTCCCACAGTCTCTGAGGGCTTAGCCCATATATATTTATAGAGCCTGCTTCTAAGGGCATGGTTCAAGTCAGCTAGCAAGTAATGTTTAGGAACAGCAAAACTGAGCGCCAGGCTGCAAGATTAAGAGAACATTTGAAATAACTGCGGATTTACTTTGGTTTACTTATCTGTCTCTACCACTAGACTATTAGCTTAGAGCTGGAATTTTGTCCTTTGTCTATTCATTTACGTACTCCCAACACAGTAAAGCCTGGCACTTATTTTGCACTCAGTGAATGGGGTACCACCAACCAGGTGGTTTAATTTTTTTTTTTTTTTTTTGAGACAGAATCTTGCTCTGTTGCCCTGACTGGGGTACAGTGGCATCATCATAGCTCACTGCAACCTCAAACTCCTGGGCTTAAGCCAGCCTCCTGTCTTGGCCTCTCGAGTAGCTGGGACCATAGGTGCATGCCACCACAACCCGCTATGGTTTAATTTTTTTTTTGACAAGTTCAGTAATGACATGGGCTAAACATAGAAGCATGTCCTGAACTTTGTGCACTCATGTTATCAAGGCTTCATTTCACTGAAAAAATATTTGGGTGCTTACTATAGGTGGGCATTTCTAAGAATGTAAAGGTGACTAAGACACAATCTCTACCCTCAAGGGCTCCATGCAGTAGAGATACCAGTCTTAGCCTCTGTATAGGTTTGGGCATAATAAGTGTCTAATTAATGTTCATTTGAATAAACCAAGACACACTTTAAGCCTGATCAAACTTTCACACTTTGGGGGCAGAGTCTAGAGTTGGACAGAATCAGACCACTCTAGGGACTGCATCAAGATGACTGGTGTCTTAAGCAACCAGACCTATCTTGATCATTGCTACTTTGGAGTCTCCACAACTAGCCAGGAATCAAAATTTTGACCAAAGAGGCCCCAGAACCCAGAGGAATTTAACAGTATACACTATGACAATGTTTGTACTGCAAAACTCTCCAGGTTCTTGATGTGTTAACAGTTGGTATGCGGTGCAATAAGACTGAGAAAGGGGTTCAGCAGAGCTGACAGGCCTCTGGCCTGCAGGATTCTCAGCATCTTCAAGCAATGTGCTATGTTCTTTATATGCATTGTCCCATTTAACCTTCACAACAATCCTACCAGGTAGGTCTTATTATTTTTCCCATTTTAGAAATGGATATGCTGAAGAAACTCAAGAGAGAGTAAGGAACCTGCTCTAGACCACATGGAAGTACCATCAAAAGGTACAGAATGGGACTATGATATCAGGTCTTTCTGGCACCAAAGTCTGGTTCACGGGCATTCAAAGCAACACTAATAATGTTTTTAATATGCTGATGGGCACTGGACCACTCCCAGAAGGATGCAGAGCATAAAGGGCTTCCCAAGCTGATTTGATTAGGGAGCCTTTTTGAAGGAATCGGCATGTAAGACTAGCTTTCTGTGGAACACATTTTGAGAAACACCGTGGGGCAAGTGAGTCAGAGCTACATCATGGCATGGCAGACAAAAGGGAGGTGGAAGGCAGCTCAGAAGGAAGAGCTACTCTAGAACGAACACTTATTAAAATTGTGCTCAAAGAATTATTAATAGGGACTTGTAAATTAAACCTCAGTTTAACAGATACCATTTCTACCTCCAGATTCATAAGCTTCACTTGATGGCTCATTTCTTTCAAATGATATCTGATATGACATTCCAATTCCAACATATTCACACTTTAGGATTTGTTGTAAGATTTGACTTACCTAGTAATTCAAATCATTATGTCACTAATTTTGGAAAAGCATATTCACATTGGAGTGTTAAGTTTTCAACTTTCTCTGTATTTCAATGGGCCTGCAATTTGCATTTTGGGTGAGATGATTCTTTATTATACAGGACTGACTCAAATTTTGCAGGACAATCTAGCATCCCTGACCCCTGACCAGTGGTAGTAGGACCACGATCATTACCCTTCCAGTCATTGTGACAAGAAAACATCCCCACAATTTCAAAACTCTTTCTAGGGGAGTAGTAGCACTCCAACTGAGAATCATCAGTTAAGAGCAAACCAGAAAGTTCAATAAAATACTAGGATAAACACCTAGCCCAACCCTACATTCAGTATTCTAGCAAAGCTGTGGTCATGCTATCATCAATCCTGTATATCCAATGTCTCGTTATTTCTCCCTATTCTGTTAATAACACAGATTCAACATAAACTGCCAAAATACTATTTTTAGCCATGAGGGCCAGGCTCTGTGTACTTTGTGAACAATAGCAAAAATGCTGAGCAGAAGCTAAGCCGAGGATTGCATGGAGTAATGGCTTATATCTGTGGCAACAGCACAAAATGACAAGTATACCCGAACGGTCTATCGTTTTGTCAGATTTGGGCTTTAAGAAGAATGCTGGGGTTTTGTTCTTTTAAAAATGATTTATTATCAAAAATCTTGCTCCCTCTAACTACTGAGTCAGTTCAACAATGCAGCTCCATCCTTTTCAGGATTAATAGGGCTCAAATAATTTCAGACTAAAAACAAAAAATAAAAAACTTGACAACAGGTCCAGTTCACAAATATGTCAACATGTGTTCAGGAACATTGGTTTTACTTCTTGATTGGAATGCCAATCACCATAAAATCTTCTGCTAGAGTCACTTCTTGGAGATCTAACACTGATTCAGCTTGCTTTTTTAGTTCTACAATGCCATCTGTTTCTCCTTCTCTGGCCAAGGCAACTGGTTTGTACCTCTGACTGAAGTGAGTCAGAACCAGCCTCTTTGCATGGCACAACTTTGCAAATGTTGCTGCCATCTGTGGTGTGCTGTGGCCGTGCTCCTTTGCTTTGTCCATTTGGGCATCATCCAAGGTCGCTTCATGGATCAACAGGTCTGCTTCAAAGCACAGCTTCACTCCTCCATCACCCACAACCCCGGAACAGTCACCCAATATGCAGATTTTTCTTCCAACGATAGGCTTTTTTAAGACATCCTGGGGAAAAACTGTAACCCCATTTTCCAGAACAACAGAAATTCCATTTTTCAGCTTTCCATAGGCAGGACCTGGCGGAACACCTAATGATGAAGGCAGATAACATTATATCATGGGAATGGAATGTATGACCATTTAAGAGTCTATTTTAACAGCATCGCAAATAGCTAATGGAAAAGGCATCCAATTCTTTTCACAGTTGTTGTGTTTTACTACTCATGGAAAACTGGAATATTTATACATTTTTTAAAATTCTGTGTTGACTGATACTAGCAATGCCTTAGTATTTAAAACGTTTCCTATATACGTATGTCAGATGATTTTTAAGCTCCTAAATCCCACTAAGACCTTACACAGTCAAGAAAACAGTCTTAATTCTCTGCTGTGCATGGAAATATCAGTTTTAGGGAGTGCTTTATTTAATAAACTCACCTTTGGGTAAAAGTATAGAGTATATTTAAATAATAATATGATCAATGCCTAATCAAGACAGGTACCTACAAACTGACTAACTTAATAAAAAAAAAAAATTGTTAGGATTGTTTGGATCACAAGATCAAGGAGTTTCAGGCAATCATACGTGATCAATCTACTTGGTAGACAGGGACAGTTCCACATTTACCAAACTTGGCTTAAGGCTCATATTAATCTGGAATAACATCACTCTGGACAGTACTTACAAACAAGGATAATGTGATCATTAATTCCAACCCAGATCACATTTAAAGTTTCCAAATATAATAGTATTTCTACAAGCTTTTAAATAATAAAAATACTCTTGGTTTAAGTCATATTTCCTCTTTATGTAGCATTTTGTTTTAGCTGAGGAAGAAATTGCATAAATTAAAAAAAGGACATTAAAAAAAAAACACCACCATGCTTTTTTTTTTCTCTTTTTCTTTTTTATCTGGCAGCACCCCAAACCAGAATAGGATCAGAGCAATTTCCAGCTACCCTGCTTTTTACAGGCACTGCCACTCTGTGCCAAGGAAGGTGGTGATACTGGAGGTATAATGCCCTGGACTCTGCCTTGGAAGAGGTGCTGAAGACCTCCTCATGCATGCACGCAGGAGGTGTGAAGCCTTAGATGGGCCCCAAGCCCACGTTTGTATGCTTGCTTTCAACTGTGATGAACCCTGGCATGTAAAAGCGGTTGAGGCATAATGTTCTGAATACCAAATTAACTTAGTCAAGGTTGAATGAGTAGGCAAAGCAGAAGGAGAAGGAAACCCTGAAAGTAGTTGGCTGCAGCTGTGAGGTTAAGAAATGTGGCAAAAATTCTAAGACCAAAGATGTTACGGAAAACATATCAAAACGAAGACATGAAAAAATAAAACCTGGACCTAAAACAACCACTACTGCCACCCAAACTACCTGGCCAATCAAGACAGTGTAAGCTGAAGATAAGACAGACTAAGAATATGAATCCAGGGAGGTGAAGAGAGGATTCAAACATATATTTGATTTTGCTCTAAATAGTATATTTTGGCCTCATGTATTAATATTTCCCTTAATGAGGAAACTTAGGGCAAAGGAAGTAAGTGGAGAAAATGTCAGTTTTAGGTCTGGCATATAGGCCTGGGATACTACGACACTTCTAATAGCCTCAGTTAACAATAGCCTGATTTTACACGTCATGAATTATTTAAAACAAACAAACAAAAAACAATAGCCTGACTGATGAGAAGGAAAAAAAAAAAACCACTTACCAAGGTCTTTTAGTTTCTGTGCGTTGAGTTTACCTGGGCGTTTCTTTTCCACGACTGAAAACCCAAAGGAGGGAATTCTGTGAAAGAGGCGAAATGCTTTAACAACAAACTGTTCATCATCAACCAGGAGGTATGAGTTTTCTTCTGAGTCTAATAGGATAGTTCTTCCTTGTCCCTCTTTGGGAGGGCTGTCTGATGTATTCACATGTGCAAATTCCTTTAGTTCTTCTGCAGGACATTGATCCGCTGTAGGCACCAGCTCATGGACCACGTAAGGGAAGACCAACTCCGTGTGAGAGAGTTCCATGGTTCGCCAGATAAAGTCCCGAAGTCCTACAGGGCCATAGATTTCAATAGGCTGTTTGGCAACCACGGAGCTGCTTTGCAGGCTAATTGTGCAGAGGAGCCCAGGAAGGCCAAAGAAATGGTCTCCATGAAGATGAGTGATGAAAATCTTGGTAATTCTCCCTTTTGATTGAGACAGACAAATACATGTGGAAAGTTTTCAGAAATAAAAACTCGTACAAAGCTATTTGAAATAAGGATAACAATTCACATAAAAAGTTGTAAGTTGAATTTAGAAGTTCTTCTTACCACTGTAAACTTACTCGTTTACATTTTGTTACATGATTCCAGAAGCAAGAAAAACAAGCTTTATTTTACTGAATGATTTTAATAAGGTATAACTTTTTCATAAAACATCTTCAAATTACATAGTTTTACAGTTTGCAGAGCATTTCACTTAAGTAGACAGGCCTCAAGTGTCAAGAGCATTTAGCAGTTACACTGCCCCCTACTGCTCCTTCTAAGAATAGCAAGCATGTACATCAAGCAAAACAAAATGTTCCACTGACTCCAATTGACTGGACCAGTGCCTGAACCCAAAACTGCCTTTTAAGGACTCCCTACAATGGACAGAGATTAACCAATCAAGGCAGAGATTAACCAATCAAGGAAGGAGGGTAAGGGAGGGAGAGGAAAGGGAGGAGGGAAAGGAAAGGGAGGTAAGAGAGGAACAAGGTGAAGAACTGAGGGGAGAGGGTGGGCAACAGATGCCAGAATGCAGACTGGAGGGCAGATCGCCTACGGTATCATGTAAGGGTACTTGGACCCATCTCTTCCTTTCAGTCTGAATGAACACAACAGCTTTTTCAGTCCATATTGGCTTAGGTTATCGCTTGATTTAGCCAGTGGTAAATTGAGTTTACGGCTGTATGTGGCAGGGTGCCACATCAGCATTTTCTGAGATGCGCCACACAGCATTTCCCAAGTAACAATCACAACTAACACATTTCCAGTGTACAGAGGCTTCTTGTTCTTTGCTCAAGGTACGCCTATTTTAAACATTTGATACTGTAAGTGCACAGGAATCACTTGTTGATAGTTTATTGATATGATTTGTCCTATGACATCAAGTGCTCTCCAAACGAGTCTTCCCAAAATCACTACACCAAGCCCAGGCCCCAGTGCAAGAGAACAGAGTGGGCAGAGGCTGATATTGGACCTGAGAATCCCCAGGAGGCACTCTAGAAGTTTCCTCAATATGCTCCTTTTTCTTTTCTCTTTTTAGTCCTTGTTTTTCTGTTTTTTGACTTCCAGAATCCTTTCGTTTCCCCTTTCCCCCGGCAAGGCTGCAAAGCCACCTCCAAGTGTGACCTGAGGACTGTGCAGATAAAAGAACTACAGCAGTCGCTGAGTCCAGATCCCCCGTTGGCCTCAAAACTGCCAATGTCAGACTTCCTGGGCCCTTCGGTATCTACTCCGAAACAAAGCCAAACTGAACACCAAAACAACCCGTGAACCCAAAGCAAGTGAGGCAAAATAAGTAAGTGAAGAATTGCTTCCTACTGTTATCACAGTTTCAAGGAAACAAACATTTTATTTTTCGAGAAACTTGATTTCAGAGGGAGAAGGAATGGTAACCACAATTATCAAAGGTATGAGGAAGCTATCAAATGAAGAGAGAAAAATGCATGAATTCCCTTTCACTTGCAAACAGGGAAGTCATGGGAGAATATGTCATCCACAGAGGAGTGGAATAATTAAGCGTCCTCTAAAATATCATGATGCAGGCTGGGTGCAGTAGCACATGCCTGTAATCCTAGCACTTTGGGAGGCTGAGGCAGGAGGATCACTTGAGCCCACTGAGTTTGAGGTTGCAGTGAGCTCTGATGACGCCACTGCACTCTAGCCTGGGTGACAGAGTGAGACCTTGTCTCACAGCAACCTCAAACTCCTAGGCTCAAGCAATCCTCCTGCCTCAGCCTCCTGAGTAGCTGGGACTACAGGCGCACACCATGACGCCTGGCTAATTTTTATATTTTTAGTAAAGATGGGGTCTCACTCTTGCTCAGGCTGGTCTCGAACTCCTGAGCTCAAGCAATGCTCCCACCTCTGCCTCCCACAGTAGCTAGGATTACGGGCATAAGTCACCACGCCCGGCCCTACAAGTACTTCTTAAATTGAGTCTCTCATCTCCATCCCTATCTAATTTCTTGCTTCAACACCCTCATTCATATTCTCTCTCAATCTCTCTCTTTTATTCTCTCAAATGAATCGCAGCTGCCTTGGAACTGGTCTCCCTGGTGTTATTCTCTCTCTCCCAATGAATGTGCCATCAGAAAACTCTGTCCTAAAACACAAATCAGATCACATCGTTCTCCTGCTTAAAAACATTTAATGGCTCCTTACTGCCAGTAGAACAATAAAGTCCAAATACCGTACTATGCCACAGAGGACTTCACAGTCAGCCTTCACTTTCCTTTTCAGCATTTGTAGTCCCATCTAGCCCAGCCAAGTACCTGGGGTTCCCCAAACATGCCATTTCTTTCCTGGAAACTGCCTCACTTGTTGTTTACTTTGTTGTCTGTTCCTTAAATGTCTATCCCTACTTCTCCCCCGACAAAAACTTCTAGTTATCTCTTGGATCCTAGCTCAACTGTTACCATCTCTGGGATGCCTTCTGTTAATACACAGGCGCAGTTAATGTCCCCCTCCTTTGTGCTCGAGAAGTATTTAGAAAACACCTCTATTATTCTATTTATATTACATCACTGATGACTGTCAGTTCAGTTTCCATCACTAGACCAAGATATCCTTGGACACTGGAAGTATCTTTCCTTTAGTCATCAAGTGCTATGTACCGTGATGAATTATAGGAATAATGACTTCAATAACTACTATCTATCAAGACCTAATAAATGAGAGGCACTATACTAAGCTGCTAAATGTTTTATCTACTCACTAATGGAACATACATTTACTAGGCAACTACTAGGTACATAAATGATCATTGAACTTACTTTATAGTACAGGGAGATAGAGAACACAGAAACAAATTACTTAAATAACATAATTCCAGACACTGATGATGCTAAGAAGTCAACAAAAATAAGATGAAGTAAAAGAATGACTAGAGTGAGAGAGAAACTAACTCAACCCAGGAGGTTCAGGAAAAGCCTCTGAGGAGATGGCTAAGATTTAACTATGAGAAAGAGGCAATAGTATAGAGAAAGAATTATTATACATAATTCCCACAACACCCTCCCCCCCTTTTTTTTTTTCAGACAGGGTCTCACTCTGTTGCCCAGGCTACAGTGCAGTAGCCTCATCACAGCTCACTGCAACCTCAAACTCCTGGGCTCAGGTGATCCTCCTCCATCAGCCTCCCGAGTAGCTGGGACTACAGACGCCTGTCACCATTCCAGCTAATTTTTCTATTTTTTGTAGAGACAGGGTCTCCTGCTCAGGCTTGTCTCGAACTCTTGGCCTCAAGTGATCCTCCCACCTCAGCCTCCCAGAGGGCTAGGATTAAAGACGTGAGCCACCATGCCTGGCTATAACACCCTTTCTAAGTAGAGTTTTTATCCCCATTTTCAAGATGAAAAAAGTGAAGTTTAACTTTGCTAATCTGCTAAGATCACAAGCCAAAGACACAGCTGGGACCAGAACCCAGGTCTGCCTGACTCTGGGTTGAGGCTTTTCACTGGAATCCTCTAGCTCCCAGATGCCGGCCTCTGCTTACTCCATTCCTTCTGGCTATAATACCTTTCTTCTCCCCAGCCTCCTCCTTCAACAACTCACAGGCCAATCTCTCTGAGATGCTGACCCCGATAACCCAAGTGGAAAAGTACATCTCCCTCCTCTGAACATTTATTGCCCTTTGCATGCTCTCATGACAACTATCTCCTGGCGGAAGAAGTAAGTATGTACACTGTTCCCTTGCTAGGGCAGTTGTCTATCTAATATGCCTGATGTATCCCACTCCATCCTTCACCTGCCAACCTTACATAAATCCTTGCTCTCAACATTTCCAGGATGAATGAAAAGCACATAAATAAGGTAATGAAGTTCAGTGGGCATGGCCAGATGCCTGAGGGCCTTTCCAGTCTCCCAGAGCTCTAGCACTGAAGGGAGATGCAACTGTCAAGGCTGTTTCTGAACAAAAGGCCCAAAGAGAGCCAAGAAAATGAAGCAGACCAAAGATAATCTTAATGAGAGCTGAAGGCACACTAACCTGCTTTAAGCTGGCTCTTCATAAGCTGTGTCTGTGTTCCCTCTCCACAGTCAAAGAGCCAGCACTCGCCCTCACACCGAAGGACCACAGCAGAGGCACCCCGGGTTGGAGATGGGTATGCTGCGCCCGTCCCCAGAAATGTCACATCCATAGACATCTTCCACCCTGCAACAGAAAGATCACCTGGGAATTATTTCATATCACGGCACCAAAAACACATTCCTGTGAGATTTACTGTTATTTATTTTTTGTTCATGCAGAACTGTCTGGATTCCTGTTTTCTAATAGTTTTCCACACAAATCCAAAGTAAAACTTTAATAAATCTTAATCAGCTAAAACTACAATTACCAAACTTTGTACAACTGCTTACGCACACAAATAAAAACTGAACCCAGTCAATTAAAAACTAAAGCTGAATTCCAACTATATGACGTTCTCAAAAAGGCTAAACTATGGCGATAATAAAAAGATCAGTGTTTGCCAGTGATACAGGGGGAGGGAGGGAAGAATGAATAGGTGGAGCATGGGACTTTTAGGGCAGTGAAACTATGCTGTATGATACAGTTAGGACAAACACGTCATTATGCATTGGCCAACTGTACACAGAATGTACGACACAAGGGTGAATGAACCTTAATGTAAACTTTAGTTATTAAGAGTATATCAATATTGGCTCATCAACTGTAACAAACATACCATACTAAACCCAAGACGTTAACACAGGAGAAACTGGGAGGTGAGGGGTGAGAGGGTATATGGGAACTCTACTTTCCACGTATTTTTTTTAAGTCCTTCTAATAAACACTAAACAACAATTCTAGTTGAGATTCTGGGCAAGAGATGGTATTTAATGATGCTTTCCAAATGGTGTCCCTGGTGTCCATGGTGATCAGCCCTTTCTCTGAATGACCATAAACAGCAATGCTCTATGTACGCTACAGTAACGCTGATACTTCATAACAATGCTGAGCAAATGTCTCGCTCCCTACATGTCAGAGTCCATGACTTGTGAAGACTTGGAACTCTGCTATTTTAACTGATCAGCAATAACCTATTGAATGTGTGGATTCCTACCAACTCCTGGCACTGTTCCTTTCACTATTTCTGGCCACATCTAATATCTCTGATATATTTCTGTGATGGAAGATGTATATCAAATAGAATAAATGAGAATGAACTGAAACATACACCCAACCAGTTATAGATTATCCACATTGATGGTAAGGAGGAAAACATAATTTTAAGAAAAACTGCTATAATAAGAAAATTTGACAGAGAGCTAAATATATAGAAATTTCAATAGTTTTCTCAGCCCTAGCAATAACCAGATTAAAAACAAAATGGGGAAAAAAAATCCCATTCACAAGAACAATAAATAAATAAACCAACTTATAATGGAGATACACATATGTTCCTTGATAGGAAGACTTGGTATCATGTAAATGTTCATCTTTCCAAAATTAATGTCGGTATATTTGGTGCAAATCCTATTAGATTTCCAGTGGGAGTTCTCCTGGAACAAGAACAATCCAAAAATCACATGGAAGAAAAAAAAATACATGTCTGAGAAAAAACAAGAAAATTACATAAAGTAGTAAGTAATGACCTGCCTTTCTAGATACTAACATTTACTACATTAATCAGATGTAATTAAAACAGAATAATATTGGCACATAAATAGAGGTGAAAGGGAAGGGAAAGTCCATAAATAAACCAAGTATGTATAGGAATCAATACAGTAAATAACAAAGGTATGAAAAGGGTGGTTTTAGGGTCGGGTGCGGTGGCTCACACCTATAATCCTAGCACCCTGGGAGGCCAAGGCGGGAGGATTGCTTGAGGTCAGGAGTTCAAGACTAGCCTGAGCAAGAGCGAGACCCCGTCTCTACTAAAAATAAAAAAAATTAGCCACGCATGGTGGTGCACACCTGTAGTCCTAGCTACTGGGGAGGCTGAGGAAGGAGGATGGCTTGAGTTCAGGTGTTTGAGGTTGCTGTGATCGAGGCTGATAACACAGCACTCTAGCCCTGGCGACAGAGTGAGACTCTGTCTAACAAAACAAAACAAAACAAAAAAAAATCCAAAAAGGGTGGCTTATTTAATGAACAGAACTGACATAGTTGGCTGTTCTTGCAGAAAAAAGGAAAGCAAGATGTTCACTTTGCATTGTAGTTAAAAATATATTCCACACAGGTTTGAAATTTAAATGTAAAAAATCCAATAAGATATGCTGAAAAAAATAGAATTTGTACATGTTTAACTTTGGTGATGAGAAAGCTCTTATTGGTAAGACAGGAAACCCAGAAATGAAAAAAACAGACACTTTCACTACATAAAATCTTTTTATATATCAAAAGACTCAAAAAGACAAAGGACAAAAAGCACCTGGAGAAAACTATTTGCACCTCTTATGACAAAGGGTAAATGCCCCTAAGAAAAAATTTATTCCAATGCATTTAAAAAATAATAATCAATAGAAAAACAGGCAAAGGATAATACAGGGACCACAGAAGAAATCCAAATGGCCAATAAGCATGAAAAGTACTCAGACAACTATTATGCATCCATAAAAATTTAAAAAAAAAAGGTAAATAAAAAGAAAAGTGCTCAGTCTCCAGGTAGCGCAATGCAAATGAAAGAAAAGAGACCATTTTCTACACATCAGCTGGCAAATATGAGTGAAGCAATGCTAGGTAATAACCAGGATGAGGGCAAATGGGTACTCTCATAAGTGGTGAAGGTATGAATTGCTATTATGCTCTGGGAGAATAATTTATCTATATATATATATTACCAATAATAATGCTGTTAAATATGCTTTAACCCAGCAATCCCATTTTTGGGAATCTACCCTACAGAATCAAAGGATCTAAGTATAATGATGTTTATTGTGGTGCTTTTAAGGTAACTAAAATATGGAAGCAATCTGAATATGTCAATAGTGAAATGGTTGAATATTTTACTATACATTCATACTATTATTCTACTATTTTTTAACTATTTATTCCACAGCTAATAAAGTATCAGGTCTGTAACTATTGTCCTGGAGGAATAACAGTGAGAAAAGTTACAGATAGCTATGAGCTGATTTCATTTTTATAACAATGCCCCAAGCCCCTATACTTCTAAAAGACAAAGTCTGGTATGGAAGGATACACCCCATACTGTTAATACTGGTTATCTCAGAGGTGACTAAAGTGATAGGCAGGAGACAGGAAGAGAATTATTAATTTTAGTTTTAAATCTTTGGATAGTTTTAGGTTCCAATGAGTGATGTCTCATCTATTTAATTTAAATGTATTGTATTTATTTAATACTGATGATTTTTTTAAAATGTGTCATAAAGACAAACATGCTTTTCTAACTACCCATCACCTAGTCTTCCTTTCCATTTTGGGAAACAGCTCCCCACCAACTTGCTCCCCACAACTTCCACATACAAGGTGGTACATCTCTACCCTACACACAAGCCTTGAGGTTATTGCTACCTTTTCATGTGTTACTCTACATTTTCACCTCCAAGATCAAGTCTTCCTCTGATAATTAAGGAGCTTAATTTGCTGAGGCTTCCCTATTGGATTACAGTTTGCAAGACAGGTGAGAATAAACAGAATGTAGAAAGTTAAAATTTGCAAAAGCTAATAAAATGCAGAAGGGATAATAATCACTTTGCCATCCCTAACAAATAATGGATCTAGACCAGTGGTACTGTAACCCTGAGAGCATAATTAGAATCACCTGGAGAGCTTTTACACCTTATCAATGATTGGGTTCCATCTCAGAACAATTAGACAGGAAATTCTGCAAGTGAGACATGTGTTTTAGTATTAAAAATTAAAAAAGAGAGGAAAAAAAAGCCTTCCCCCATGATTCTAACATGGAGTCAGATTTGAGAACCACTTAGTGAAAGGTTAACGGAGAACTATAATCGATTGCATCAGAATGACCTGAACTCACTAATCAACTGGCCAATCTTTTCAAACACTGTTTTATTATGAAAAATTCCAAACGCATACAGAAATAGATTAGTACAATGCATCGCCACATAGCCATCATTGAGCTTCAACAATTATCAACTCATGGGGAATCTTGTTTCAACTATATCCCCCACCCCATCTCCATTACTCCAAGAATACTGGATAAGTAGTATGAGGGGCCTCCATCAAGCAGCACCCATTGTCTGGCTGTCTCTCTTTCTCTGATGTTAACAGCCACTAGTGATCATTGCCAGGATCCATTATTTCATTAGCGGTTGCCAAAAGGTGATACACTCTCATTCCTTCTGCAGTCATTAGCTGGCATCCTTCTGTAATTCCCTGATCACTTATTTGGTTACCCTGTGGTGCTATTTGTACATAAAAGGTCCACAAAGAAAGACAAGATCTTATTTAACTCCTGATGTGATGCAGTATGAAATACACAGTACCCACGAAGTTTTCTTGCTAAAAAGTAGAACCTGAAACCTGAAAAGGGCTGTAGATTTAAATAACTGCTTATGAAAGGACACCACAGGTATGGAAAAAGCAAAAGCCAGGATGTAGACACTTTACAGGACAAATGACTTGTTCTTCAAGTAAAATACAAGAGAAAAAATAGGGAGGGGATAAAGAGCTTGAAATCCAGGAGACATCAACCAAATGTTAACATGTGTAGTCTGTCTAGATCCTGATTTGGACAAACTGATGGGGAGTGGGGTATACAACTGGAGAAATGTAAACGCTGACTGGATAGTAAAAAAAAAAAATATGAAATGCTAATCAGACTAACAATGGCTTTATGTTTAAAAAGGGAGTTATTGTGCTTTATAAACATAAACAAGTACTTAACGGATGGAATGGTACATTTCAGATTTGCTTTAAAATACTAAGGGGGATGAGGGTTACAGATGAAATAAGACTGATCATGAATTGGGAGTTCAGTATACTATTTTTGTATATGTTTTAAAGTTTCCATAATAAAAAGCTTAAAATCGAACCAAATATAAGCAAAACCCTCCCATTAAGTTGGGAAGTAATTAGAAATTAATTTATTTGATCAGTGCTGCATGTTTTCGGACATGCACCATTTTAGGCACTAGGAATTAAAACTGCGCAAACCAGGTTAGGACCCTGTCTTCTTGGAGAAAATAACAGCCGCTTGCTTTCTCAAGGCTGTGATCCACCTTCGACGAAGTGCATATTCCGGTCGTGATCCCAGTACTGTCATTTCATACTCTGGGCCCGCGGTTTCGGTCCCGGCAGCAGATCACAATCACCCGGTGATGACGGAGCCTCAGCATTTGGAAGGCTTCCCAAGGGAGTCTAATGGCTGCCGGGTTCAGAAACAGCGCTCCTCGGTTTCCAGGCAGGCAGTGTCGGCCCTGCAATCACCCTGTGGTGTACGCAGGGCAGACACTGCCGTCCTCCATTTTAGAGCTGAAAGAACCATGGCCCGGAGAGAGAAAGTGAGTGGCCGAGGCACAGGGCCAGAGCCCAGGCTCCCCGACGAAACGGTGTGAGTCTCGAAAAAGGCGGGTGGGCGGCGGCAGCAGCAGCGCCGGGCGACCGAGGCTCCGGCCCCGGGCGGAGGACGAGGCGCGTTTTCGCTCCGGGCGCTCCCGGGGCCTGGGTCCTCCGCGCCGGGCCTGGACGAGCCGGCGAGTCCCGAGGAAGCGCGCCCGCCCCCCTCCGGCGCGCCCTGCCCCACTCACCCTCTCCCCGAGGCCCGCGGCAGGAGCCGAGGGAGGCGCAGGCCCGCACCGAGGCCCAGCCGTCCGCGAGGCGGCGACGCGCGCAGGCGGAAGTGCGCTGCCGGCTGGGTCCCGCGCGGCCGCTCTAGGACTCGCGGGAAGTCCGCGCTCGTTGGCGCCCGCCCGGGCCCGGCTTCGAGCGCGCGCTAGGGCCCCAGGGGGCCGCGAGGAAAGTGCCTGAGGGCGCTCCTCTCCCTCCGGGTTGGCTGGGTGTTAGATGGTGGTGGTGACCCGGGCCGAGGGGTGGGCGGACCAGAGCTGGCTGCGCGGAAACGAAAACGTTACTCTTCTGCTTTTTGTTTTCCGTGCAGTGTTTTTCAAACAAGAGTGTTATTCCTGATGTTTTGCTCATGCATATGTTTGTGTAATTTTTAGCCTTTGGTTGGAATGAATCTTACTATCTTTTAACCACTATAAGCCTTTGAGTCAGAGTTCATATCAGTGTGATCTGACCGTGTACCTTGATGAGCCTCCGCGTGCATTTCATTTTCCTGTTCCAAGGACACGCTGAAATATTAATATTTGCTTAAAACCTGCAGCTGATTGTGCTGTACTCACCCCAAGCCTTGCAGATGTGACCTCTTAGCAGACGTGAGAGTGAGAAGTCCAGGCCTGCGGTGTACACAACGCGTACGTGGTGCTTACAACCACAAGGGGAAAATGCCTTCAGTTTAAATTCCAATCTTAACAAAAAGTATTTGAGACTTCCGTGTAGTTTCAGATGCACTCATTTCCTGCTCAGTGTTCTTGAGGTGGCCAAAGTTTCCAATAGCCTCACAATAGGAGTAAGAGTGGGTGTGGTCTGGAAACTACCAAGAGAGCGGGATCAAGAACCAACCCCACCGCCACCCTTGGCTCAAAAGCCATTAATTGGTCTACTTTGGGGGGCTCTTCAGAACCTTATTTATTCAAGTATTAATTGAGCTCCGAGCTTATGGATAGTATTATTTTTGGTGCTCAGAGAATTTTAAAGATATGTCCTGGTCCCTTGTTTTAAGAAGCCCACACTCAGGCTGGGAAAATAGGTATCAGGAAGCAATCAACTAACAATATGAGGGAACTAATGAGCAAGTAAAAGAAAGGGTAAGATACGGGGAAAGGGACGTCACCAGCCAAGACGTCAGTGAGAAAGAGGTAGGACTTGAACTGGATCTTGTAGGATGCCAGAGACTTGAATCAATGTTGTGGAACTGGAAAAATAAAATGCACTTAGTCAAGTGGGATGAAGTGTTAAACACCAGATCCTGAACTTTATCCTGACATTTGCCTAGCTAAAAGTTGCTCAAGAAAACACATATCATTTTGTAGCTTAGCCTTGATCACAACTCAACTAGGGGTCCCCCAGAGCAGTGCCCTCTGGAGATCTGTCCAGGGCTTGTTCCTACCCATCCATCAAAACTTCCTGCTACTCCCCTTCTTAGCGATTCTTATACTTCTAGAGCAAGGGTGCCCAACCTATGGTGAGTTGTATAAGTATTTCATTATATATTGCAATGTAATAGTAATAGAAATAAAGTGCACAATAAATGTAAATGTGCTTGAATCATCCCGAAACCATCCTCCCCTTTCTGGTCCATGGAAAAATTGTCATCCATGAAAACAGCCAAAGAGGTTGGGGACCACCGTTCTAGAGAATAGTGGATAGAACTGTTTGTCCATTTTTAAATTTTTCTATTGTGGAAAATTTCAAACATACACAAAAGTTGAGAAAATGTTTAATGAACCCTTATGTATAATCATCCCTCAACTTCAATAGTCAGCAACATCTGAATCCATCTTGTTTCTCCATAACCCATCCCCCTCCAACAGCAACAACAGCAAAACAACAACAAAACCCTGGATTATTTTAAAGCAATTTCCAGACATAATATCATTTTATCCATAAATACTTTTGTAAGCATTTAAGGACTCTTTAAGAAAACTTCGTCACTATATAACAATGGTTGGCATTTCAGTATGTAAATATGAAAGACAAGGGCTTTAAGTATACAACCATAATATCATTACCATATTGTACAAAGAAGAAAATAACTCCTTAATATCATCAAATATTCAGCCACTTTTCAAATTTTCCTGATCATCTCATAACATTTTGAAACTCATTTGTTCAAATCAGAAAGTCAAATATAAAGTCAAAAAATAGAAAAGGTCTTTTTAGAAAAACAGAACTACATTATTATACCTGGAAAATTTGACAATAATTCCTTAACATAATCTAATTCATTAGAACTTCTACTTATTTACTAATATCATCTAATAATTGCTCAATGTTCAAATTTTCCTTATTGTTCCCAAATAGCTCATATATAGTTGGTTTGTTTGAATCAGGATCCAAAAAAGATTCATAAATTGCATTTGGTATGTTTCCCAAGTCTCTGTTTCTTCTCTCTCTTCTTTTTTCTTGTCATTTAACTGAAGAAATTGGGTCATTTGTCCTCTACCATTTCTGAAATTCTGGACTTGTCTGATTACATCTCCATGGTATCATTAAACATGTTCCTCTATCTTGTGTATTTACTCTATTACATGGGATTTAGATCTAGAGGCTCTTTCTGATTCAGGATTTTTTTTTTTTTTTCTCAAGTCTACTTCATAGGTGATGCTGGGTACTTACTGTTGTGTCATATCAAGTGTCACATAACCTTAGGGATGTTTAACATTTTAGGAATATTGGAAATATCTAGTGGGTTCAGGTGTTGTTAGCCTGATCTATCCATTATGAAGTTTCCCATTAGCCTTCCCATTAGAATGCCAACTAATAACTATAGAATTATAGAGTTAGAAAATCGATGGATGTTAAAACTTAGTGGGTGAAAGTTTGATAAGGAAGAGGTTTTTCACATGGTCTTATAACATCTCCCCACAAATTACTTATTTACAGAAGGAAATATGATTGGTTATTTCAATAAATCTTATTTTTAGGAGTGTAGACTAGATTGAGGCCAAAATTACAATCGGTAAAGAATCAGTAGTGAATCACACTTGCTAGGGTGGGGGGCGTTTGGTCATTTTGTGGTTTGGACAATGCTTGTTTTGTCTGTGTATAGACATGATTGCACATGGCTTGTTTTTATCTTGATCCATCATGGTGTTAACAGACAAAACCAAACTCTGTAAAGTAATTTAAAGAGCTTTATTCTGAGCTGAATATGAGTTACTGCGGGCCCAGGGAGCCATACCCAAGAAACCTTAAGTGGTCCCAAGATGGCTAGGTTACAGTTTGGTTTTATACATTTTAGGGAGACAGGAATTGTAGGTAAAAATCATAAATCAATACATGGAAGGTATACATTGATTTGGCCCGAAAAGGCAGGACATCTCAAAGGAGGATGGGTTACAGATTATAGGCAGGTTGATTCTTTGATTTGTAATTGGTTAAAGAAATAAACTTCTATCTAAAGGCTTGGAATCAGTAGAAAGAAATGTTTTAAGATAAGGCAGTCTGTTTATCAGAGCAAGCT
Organism: Eulemur rufifrons; assembly: GCF_041146395.1. Lineage (NCBI taxonomy): Eukaryota > Metazoa > Chordata > Mammalia > Primates > Lemuridae > Eulemur > Eulemur rufifrons. The sequence continues at coordinate 19,199,160 of NC_090987.1, forward strand.
ACAATATACTCAAAGTGATCTGTTAAACAAATTGATGGTTTGCAGGTGTAACTTAACTATTGCCTTACATGGCCTTAAGTCCTGTTTGCAATTAGTCTAAACTCTAAAAGGGAGGAAGTATAAGGAGGCATGTCCAACCTCCCTTCCTTTCATGGCCAGGAACTCAGTTTTAAGATTTTTCTGGGGTCCCTTTGGCCAAGAGGGGGTCCATTCAGTTGGGGGCAGGGGTGGGGGTTAGGATTTTATTTTTAGTTTACAATGGTGAGAGTGGCCTTGTCTGATGTTGTTGTTTTGTGACATGGTATACATTTAACAGGAGAACACCAGGGCCAGGTGAGTTTCAACCCAGCTCTTAGCAACAGCATGCCCAGCTCCTGGGTGTCAGGAGCTGCTGCTTTTCACTTTCTCAAGGTACCTGGGGAGACAGGGAGCTTGAGGACATTATCTTCTGAATGTTCTATTTCTCTATGAGATAGGACGCAAGGATACCTGCTGAGTGTGAGGATGCGGTAGGATGTCAGAGATTTGACAGCAGGGATGGTATCAAAGTCACTGGATGGGGAAATGCCAGGCAGCAGGAAGGGTTTCTTGCAGTTAGAGATTGTAACTAACTACAAAGTGAGACAGCACAAACATGATGATCTGCTGCATGGGCCGTAGGCTCAGAGTAGGTGAAGAGTCTGGTTTAAGTAGGATCTGGGTCTTGTCAAACCATGTAAGAGATCTGAATCCTCGTGTTGCCATTTTACTAGCTACTGTCTTTGTGCCTCAGATTCTACATCTGTAAAACACAAAAATATTAGTTCCCACACCTCATAGGGATGTTGTGAAGTCTAAATGAGTAAATATGTAGCAGGTACTTAGCATAGCGCCTGACTTGAAGTAAGCACTCAGTAGGTATTAGCTATCGTATCATTTACCCCCTTGATCACAGAATCAAGTCTTTCCTGAGTTGTATTTTAATGTTAGGGTCTTGATGTTTGTGTATGGGGGGGGGATTGGGTGGGGGAGGAGAAGAGGTGAGAAATAATTCCTTTACTGTTGTGATTAAATGAGAGAAATGGAGTAGGAAGCATTACAAAAGGAAATGAAAAGGTGAGCACAACTAGTACTCCACGTGTGACTTTAAGTCTAACAATACATTCCCAAGGGATCAAGTATTCTGGAGTGTGTGTGTGTGTGTGCATGTGTTTTAAGGTTTATGATAATAACAAGTTTTCAAAGTGTCCTATACACAGCAGCCTTTAAAAACAAGGTCATAAAGCATTTTTTATGCATAGGAAAACTTTATTAGGAAAATATAAGAACACACATTTCATTACAATTAACGTATCACAAAAGAGAAAAAATAATTCACATAATTATGAAGTTTTTAGACCGATTCTGGGAACCATCTGTAAGAAGTCAATCTGGTATCATAAAGTATAATATGCTTTACACAGGCATTCCCCTTAACCTAGTTTTCCTATAAGCAATTACCACAAGACTATTCATTCCATCATTTCAGCTAAAAAACAACGATGAGCAAGGATCAGCAACGACTTGCAATGTATAGCTTCCTTGAAGTCAATCATTAATGCTTGGGATGTGATCAAGGGAACACAAAAAGCATCAACTGCAAAAATACAGTTTTAATTTTAGTTAATTTTAAAGGTCATTAGGCAAAATATAAAACATTGGGCAGAAATTTTGTCAAATATTTAGCTAAAATAGGTCTCATTTCTTATTCCACACATACATTTTATATTACTATTCTCTAGCTGTTCTCACCTTTTAATGGAAGAAGTTACATATGCATATGATATTTAAAATATACCTCATAATTCAAATGCACATTGACATGGGTGGATTCACAAAGTGAATATTATATAAGTGCTATTGAAACTGTTTTGCACGGAAGTGATAGCAGTTGTGGTTCTGTGAAGATTACTAAATCAAAAGATGTTAGTGAACTGGCTACTGAGAATCTTTGGTGTAATTTATCAAATTCAAAACAAAATCTGTAATGTTGACATCCAATACTTAAAATGAAGACTAAGGAATAAAAGAGATTTATATTACATTTGAATTATAAATGGGAACAAAATAAAAATAAAATGAACTGGTAAAATGTACTAAAAAGGACCTAAGACTAGTAAGAATAGGTGAAGAATTTTCATCTGAAATAACAATTCTTTAAAGTGTTTAAGATTCAGATATATTTGCCTACACAGAAGCCTTCCTTTCTTCTGAGAAGGGGTTTGAGCTAAGAGTCCAGGCTCTGCCATTTGCCAGGAGACCTGGTAAGTGGTTTAGCCTCTCTGTGCTTCTGTCCTTGTCTATAAAACAGGCACAGAAACGGAGGGTGATGAGAATTAAATATGTAAGATGCTTAGAACATCTGGAACAGAGTAGGTACTAGTAATAAAATTTAGTTTATCATTATTTACCAACTGTATATGCCAAATGTGTTGGTGATAATTCACTGACTGTATAGGAATCAGTGATTTGCTAGAATATACACTTAAAATTAGGAAAGGGAAAATAATTTTTCTAGAACATGAAAGAAAATCCTGAAAACTCAATACCCACAAATTTCTCTGTCTTAAAACTTAAAGTGTGCTGAATGTAGGAATAACTTCCCAAATAGCAAAGTGGCAAGCAAATTTTTATTTGGAAAAAACAAGATTAAATAGCCACAGGAAGAGAGTTTGTTGGCAAAATGCTGTTTACAGACTTAACGTGTCTATTTTATGCAACTTAACTATGAACACATTTCCATATTTACTTTTCTCTTTGAGAGGCACAATTTTCCTTATCCAAGAAAGGAAAATAATGTTTTAAAATCTAATCACTAGTTTATCTAAGAAACTCCTGGCACAGATTAAGGGAATTATGCAATAGAGCTGTGCCCTAATTAGGCCCAACTGAATTTACTGAAGTTTGAATCAAAGCATTCAGTTTTTTCTCTGCTTACATTAAAAAAAAAAAAAAAAAAAAAAATCTTATTCTGATCTCAGATGAGGAGAAAGCTTTCTGTGGTCAAATTGTCTAAAATATTTTAAATATGAAGTGTGTTACTTTAGCTCATCTATGGAGGTTTTCATTTCAACATTTAGATGCACAAAGTGCAAATCACAAATCAGTTGAGAATAAAGTAGATAGAAATATGTGCCTGCACCTGAACATATGTGGTCTTGTCTTAGGTGGAAATACATTATCATCAAATATTCTTTATAATGGTTTAAAAAATTTTTTTAATTAAACATTCTTTATAGTGGTTTTAGAAAAAAGATACTGATGCTATTTCAGTCTTTGGGACTTGCCTTTAAACGGAACCCCAGTTAAGAGCTTTGAGATTTACATTAATGTTCTCAAGTATTACATGTGCTCAACACAGCTTCCATTTCGGTGAATCCAACAGAACCCTAGAGCTATTTAAGAGTATGAAAAAGTTATCCTTGAGGGATACTGAATGGGCTTGAGAAAAAAGCCACAGGAGCATTTGGATGAGGTATTTTTTCCAAGACAAGGCGTTTTCCACTCTTCCACCATCCCTTTTGGGTTTTCTGTTATCTGAGAGCAGCAAATAATGCTCCACACTCCTTAATAATTATGTTTTGGTCTTAAATAATTAGCAACTCTTTTGCAAGTATGTAAAATCTTATTTCCTTAGAGGCTGATAATTTAGAGAAAGAAAAAAGACAAAGAATAAGGTAAGTCATGTCATATGAGAACTAGTAATAAATGTCTACTTGATAATCTTTTACAAATGAAAACTGGTTGCTAGGTTTTACTGTGTTACAAATCTATAATTTAGAATTAAACCGTTTTCTAGCTTTTATGTATTAGCAGAAAAATTTGTTTAAAAACATTTTTGTTCTTATAAACATTCTGTAAAAACTAAACGTAACACTAGATGAAAATTATTTTGTGTAAGAACATAATTTCAGTTGATCTTTTTCATATAAATTGAAGCGTATGGTATGTAAGCATTAAACCTACACTGCACAGCACACGCAGCACTCGGGAGCGATGCCGCTGTGTTCTCCGTGCCTGCAGCACAGGCACCACCTGGGAGCGTGTCAGAAATGCACAATCTCAGGCCCCACCGCAGACCCCCTGCATCAGCATCTGAACCGGTTAGCTCTCCAGATGATTCTGACGTCTGCTCTAAGACAGTGATTGTGAGGGCAGGGGAAGCGAGTCAGAATCACCTGGGAACCTGCTGAGAAGACACCTGCCAGGGCTCTGCCCCAGTGGTCCAGGGGAGGCCTGGAAAGGGGGGGAGCAGAGGCATTTGCATTTTAAAGAAGCTTCACAGTGATTCTGAGGCAACCTCCTGGTTAAGAATAAATCCTTTAAAAACATTTTAACCAAAATCTTGAACTAAAACTTTCCCCATTATTGTCAATAAGCCTTACCCTCCCTAGTTATCCAATTTGTTTCATACTACAGGTGGTGGTGGCAGATTAAAAAAACATGTATTCTCTTTTCCTACTAAATAATTACTGACACTCTACAGAGTTTCTTCTCTATTTAAAAGAATGAAAGATTCTCTATTGCTGTTTTTCAAAATAATTATCTTCTTGCTAGGTAACAGTTCTATAGAAGGCCCAAATGTTTTAGTTTCTTTTCCAATTTGATGCCATTCTGGCCTCTCTCCCCCACTCCTCAATGCTAACAGTTCCTACCTGTAGCCTGAGCTTAAATGAAACAATTTTAATTTACAACTAATAATTGATACTTGTTAAAATACTGGTTGGCAAATAACAATGAGAACAGCTAGCTTTAAAAAAAATCTAAAATTTGTCTTATTTAATAGGCTATATGACATTTAGCCTATTTTTTCTTTACAATATTTAATAATTTCCGTTAATAATTTCCATTAGGATTGTACCAGATATACATAATAAGCAAACATCTTAGTAAAATTCAGCATATGTTCCTGCCTACAATAAGCACTAAGCAAAAAACAGGATTGTAATTCTTCTTCTAATGTTAAACTGAAATCAAGATTTCACAGAAAATACTTTTAGGGGTGATTTTGTTTTGACAAAGGTAACATGAAAAACATAAGGCTTTCATCTTTAATTAAGAGAAACCAATTGTGACCTGATTCCTTATTTTATGAAAAAGATTTCTGACTTTACTCATCTGTTAAATGATTAACCAACTACATTTCCCATACTCCAAGCAGCAATGCCACTTCAACCATGCTTAAAATATTAAATTACATTCAAATTTATGAATAAATCTTTATAGGCAGAATAAAAAATGAACAAAAAATTGAAGACCCTTTTTTTCTACAGAGAAATATGTACCTATGAATATATCTTTGCTGTTTTTACTATCCTAGAATGAGCACTTAAAAGTTTTGCCCTCAAAGCAACCATGGTAGGCAGATACGTACCAGTATTTCTCAAAATGCTTCTGGATTTTCCTTTCAGCTCCCCAGTATGTAAGCTACACAAGAAAACTGTTCTCATTAACCAATTATTACCCATTTTACTGGGATTAAAAATGGCATTTCTTGGTCTGAACACCTACCTTATTCATCCCACTTAACTCTTAATTTTGGTAGTTTTAAAAAAATTAAATTCACCTTCAATGGAGAAAAAGAGTTGTCCCTACTAATGATATTCAGAGAGATGTATCATAGGAACATTACAAAATTATTTCAAGTAATAAAAAGCAACACTAGGCTGGGCACAGTGGCTCACACCTGTAATCCTAGCACTTTGGGAGGCCTGAGCAGGAGGACTGCTTGAGGTCAGGAATTCGAGACCAGCCTGGGCAAAGAGCGAGACCCCGTCTCTACAAAAAAAACCAGAAAAATTAGCTGGGGTGCGGTGGTGCACACCTGTACTCCCAGCTACTCCTACTTGGAAGGCTGACGCAGGAACACTGCTTGAGCCCAGGAGTTTGAGGTTGCAGTGAGCTATTAATATGATGAGGCCACTGCATTCTAGCCAAGGTGACAGAGTGAGACCCTGTCGCAAAAAAAAGAAAGAAAAAAGAAGAGCATCACTGTTGGAATAAGTGTATAACCTCTCCAGTTAAATACAACTCATTTAAATATGAAGCATGACTAATTTATTCTTAAAAAGTCACATGACATTAGTCATACATATGTTTAAGTATCCTACTCCCTCCTAGAATCATCTAAAAATAATGAAATTATGTGTTTTTCATCATAAGCAAACCTAAATTTCTAGTTGGGCAATAAGCATAACTGGTGCAATTAAATTTAAGATATTACTTTTATCAAATAAAAAAGTTACATTATGATTTTTATATACTGTTGAAAACAATGACTGTTTCATTTGTCTAAAGGCAGCAGTAGTTCCCACTACTCTCTCATAATGTTATTGTTAAGCCTTGATTTAGTTCCAGAAAATAATAGGGTAAAATTTTCATATTTTCCTAGATCTGTCTACTATAAGGGAATTTTAGAACATGAAGGTAAGATAAAACAGATATAAAAGAACATTTTTAGATGACAATTTTTCCTTGGAATTTGGTTAAAATTTGGCTTCCTCTCAGAATTCTGTACTCACATCCATAAAAGTAAATTTCTATTTTAGTAGCCTTAAAAGAACTAGGTGAGAAAAGATTATTACCTATAACAATAAAAAGCAAATACTTTGGCAAGTGTGAATAAGAGTACTATTAAGTAAAGACACTCACCAATACATTTTTAACATCTCTTAGATGTGGTATAGGTTATAAATTAGCATTAAAGCATCATGGTTATTTGATTGAAGGGTACTGGTGGGCATTAACAACACATCTGTCCCCAAAAGATGTGTAGCTTCATGGGGAAAAGTAAGTCAAGCAAAGTGGTAGGGGAGAATAAAACACAGAAAACACCACAAATCTCAGGACATTATCTCTTTTTGTCTGAAAAAAACGGGTTCCCTGAAGCATGGATAAAACTTCACAGTGGGAGTGCTTCTATTCCGTTATCGGGGGAGGGTTTGATGCAGATTCTGGCCATTCATACACATCTGGCAGCAGGGAATCATATTCACTTCGCCATAGTCTTTCTTTAACATATTTGGCCTTGTCTTCAGGTTCTGGGTATCGGAAAGCCATTTTATTAGCATACAGGTATTCTGTAACCTGAAAAATAAGATTACTGTATTTACCGAGAAAATATATAAATATAAAAATAAATAAGATTACTGAGTATTAACCTATTAGAGAGACAAGGTACCATTATAACACAGAGAAATGACTTTAGAAGAACGACATTTTCCCTTTTTCAAAATAAAAAGTAATATTACTTTGATTCATTTCAAAATATTTGGAAACTATGAAAAGTTTAAAAGATAAAATCAAACAAATTTAAATTCTATTATGTGTCAATCTAGTGCACATACTCAGGTAGTCTGCCCAGCCCAGGCCATTGCCCCCAGCCCTCCTAAAAGGGTGGGCTTAGGGGGCCATGGTGTGCAGGAGACTCTGCTTCCCAGCAGCCATAGCTGACTTGACCAGGGTGAAAACCTAACCCAAGGTGGGCCAGCTGACTTTGTTCTAGAATTTGGATTAAGAGATATAGAAATTATTGTAAATCAGGTGTTGGACACTAGAACTATAAATTCAAGTAAAGTTAGGGCTAGAATCTATACATGGTAAAACTCGCCACCACCATCGCTGAGTGTCAGGCATGTTCTAAGTGTCTTACACAGATCTCATTTAGTCCTGAAGAACCTTACAAATGCTATTATTCTCATTTTACATATGAGGATGCCAAAGTATGAGGACTTAAAGTATTTGTCCAAGGTAGTTAGGTCAGGGCTGTGTTTCAAACTCAAAGCATTCTGATTCCAGATACCAGACCCTAAACAGTTAAGCTAGATTCCTCCCCTGCTATGGTGGCTTGAGTGGATATCTAATCTTGGCAAGCAAGCCACATACCACAATTGGTAATGAGGATAAGCCCTTTAAACCTCAGTTTTGATGTAAAATGAGGAATGTGAAAAGCTTCCTTACAGGGTAGTACAGTGCCTGTCATACAATTACGTTCTCAAGTTATGGTTTTAACTTAAAAAGAAATGTAGCCACACATGGTAGAGAAAATTCAAATAGTCATGTCTCTCTCCTCCTCCTCTAATTCCCATTCCAAGTGGTGACCACTATTAACATTTTGTCTCAGAAGCTTTCTAAAAGAAAAATTTAAGAATAAAATGGTGGTTAAAAAATAATCCATGGTTCCAAGAGCTCAACCTCAGTGTAATTTGTGATCGAAAATGTGTTCAATTGTTTTCTATTCTATTATAAAAAACATATTTGACCAATATTTTAATATCATTAACTCGAAAACAAAGTAGGCAAGGAATAGTCCTCAGTGGCAAGCAAGAGCAATGAAGATCTGAGAAGATTTAAAAACCCAAGTGCCAAATAAACACCACACATGTCATTAGTAGTTTGTTGAGCAAACTTTTTCTCAGTTTTTGTTATTAAACGGGAAAAACAGAAATGATATGAAAAGATAGGCAGAGATTTCTGCTTCCAGGAAGATAAACACACTTTTCTCTATTCCTTCCACTAAATACAGCTAAAACCCCCAGGACATTGTATATAAAAACAAACATAAGACGAGTCTTAAAGGAGATGTGTACCATGCTGTAGACTCCCAAGTGTGCAGCAGGGAAGCCACCCTTGGAGAGCTGAGTGTGTGGCCTGCTAGCATGAGCTGGGGGGTTGGGGCAGGGGGAAGGTTGTGGAGCTGGTGAGCAGTATTAAAAGTAAATATATTAAATAAATAGCCAGGTATGGTGGCTCATGCCTGTAATCCCAGAACTTTGGGAGGCCAAGGTGGGAAGATCACTTGAGACCAGGAGTTCGAGGCTTCAGTGAGCTATGATTGTGGCATTTCACTCTGGCCTGGGCAATAGCATGAGACCTCATCTCAATCAATAAATCAATATATAAATATGTAAATAAATAAATGGACGAGAGAACAAGGCAGACCAGACATACAAACTCTTACCTGTGGCAGAGCATGGGAGGGAGAATGAGGCACTGGCCACCACACATGCAGGTCAGAAGTCAGCTAAAATTTTAAGGAACTGCCAAAGGTCAACGTGAGCTAGTGTTTTATTTAGTCTGCTATAGCCGCAAGCCTCAGACGCAGAGGGGGGAGTTTGCATTCACCGGCAATCTCTTTCCCGCAGGCCTCTAGTGGTACCCACAGAAAAAGATTAGGGGTGAGGCATGAGATCAGAGTAGGCAAGCAGGAGGGGACTGGCAGCTAGAAGAGAAGCTACACACAGCTCTGCCCACATGGCTGAGAGGAGGAGATCAGGGGCTGAGGGTTGGGGTGAGGACAGGCACAAAACCTGCCTATTGTGGCCCTTTTCTCCTTTGTTTCTAATAAAGGAAAGCCTTACAACCCCTGCAGAAGCAGCAAAGGGGGAGGAGACATGAACCTGGGGCTGTGCTCCTATACTATTAATAATGACCTCATGTACTGGCCTTTTATTTGGAAATATCAGGGATCTCTTAACTGACCAACATATTTCCCAAAATCTGCCCCACCTGTAACGTCATTCTATAAATTCTAAAGTTGAACTCAATCATCCTAGTTTTAATGTCTAAAATCTTCAATTGTCCTGCAGTAGTAAGGTAATCAGACTCCTTAGCCTGTCATTTGTATATTTCTACAAGCTGGCTTATAATATAACTTTCAAATTTCTCTTATGCCATTTTCCTACCTATACCTAAGACTCCAGCTCAACTGGACTGGTGTCTGTTCCTTAAACACATCATCCTTTCCTAATTTCCAATCTTTGGTTAGGTTATGAGCATCAAAACAATGCAACAATAACATAGTCAAAAGAGTAAAATCTTATGATCATCTGTATACACATTGAATAATATATGGTTGATAAATTCCACATCTAATCCTGATGTTTAAGAAAATCTTAGTAAACTAGGAATAGAAGCCTGCTTCTTTAAAAAAGGTAGAAAATGCTTATTTTAATCAAAAGCTAGCATCCCATTTAATATTAAAATACAAGGTTGTTAGCTGGGCCTGGTGGCACACACCTGTAGTTCCAGCTCCTTGGAAGACTAAAGCAGGAAGATTGCTTGAGCCCAGGAGTTCAAGACCAGCCTGGGCAACATAATGAGACCTTAGCTCTATATTTAAAGAAAAAAAAAAGGATGCTGCCCTTATCAACCTAATTACTTAAAACTGTTCTGCAGTTCCAGCTAATTTATAGTAAGATAGAGAAAAAAGAGCTATATATATTTTAAAAAGAAAACAATTATTTGCGGATGACTCAATTCCAAAAGAATTGAGAAACTCTGAAAAGAATTAAGACTGTTCATAAAGAAACTGGTTATCGAGTAAACTCATAAAATTAATACCTTTCCTAGATATTAGAAATGATCAGTGAGAAAAATATATGGGAAAAAACCTTTCATAGATTAATAAAATTTTAAAATATTTAGGAAAAGAAGTAAAAATGTCACATTCAGATGAAGAAAACAACAAAATTATACTGAAAGACTTTTTAAAAAGACCTTAAGTGGAGAGAAATATTGAGGAAGACTCAATATTGAAAGACTTAATTTCACCAACCTAATTTATAAATGTAACAATGTCATACAAAGTTGCAGGATTTTTTTTGAATTCTGAATTTAAAAAACTCATACAAAAAATTTCCCAAAGAATATACAGTTCAGAACAGGCAAGAAAATACTGAAAAAGCATAATGATTGGAAATATAAAGTACCACTTTTTTTTTTTTTTTTTTTTTTTTTGAGACAGAGTCTCCCTCTGCCCCAGGGTAGAGTGCAGTGGTATCATGATAGCTCACTGCAACCTCAAACTCCTGGGCTCAAGTGATTCTCCTGCCTCAGCCTCCTGGGTAGCTGGGACTACAGGTGCACACCACCACACCCAGCTAATATTTTCTATTTCTGGTAGAGAGGGGGTCTCACTCTTGCTCAGGCTGGTCTCAAACTCCTGAGTTCAAAGGATCCTCCCCCACCTTTGCCTCCCAGAGTACTAGGATTACAGGCATTGAGTCATTGTGGCTAGCCAGTACCGAATGTTAATATATATTATACACACTATGATAATTAAAACAGTGCCAAACAGTAAACAAAAATGGTGGGGAACAGACATGCCAGGAAAATATTCAATTCCCAATCAACTGGAAACAACAGATCATTAGTCAATAAATGTTGCTGGGGCAATTGGTTAAAAATGTTCCCTGTCTCACATCATACCTTAAATCTCAGAAGGATTAAAAAGTTTTATATTATTAGAAAATCCAAGTAGATATTTATGATTTTGGGGTGAGAGAAGGCAATAATAGTCATAAAAGCTGAGGAAAGAATCCACAACATAAAGAAAACAGATAATTCTGTAAAAAACTTTTTAAAAAAAAATGGCATGTCAAACAATTTCGTAAAGTTAAAACAAATGACAAATGGGAAAATATCTGCAACATATCAACAGGAGGATCACTATACTTAATATATAAAGAGCCCTTACAAATCAATCCTAGAAAGTGGAGGGACATAAATATCTCAATATAAAAATGAGCAAAGCTCATGAAACAGGAGTCCACAGAAGAAATACAATTGCTGAATAAACACAAAACAATTCTTCAATCTCACTAGTAAAATAAGTGCTTTAAAGAAAAATGAGATGAAATTTTCACCTATTAAATATGCAAGATTAAAAAATAATTCTATGTACTGGCAAAAGTGTGGGAAAAGATACACTCATATCTAATTGCTGCATGTAAATCAGTACTTTTTTTCTCAGGAGATACTTGGCAATACGTATCAGATGCCTTAAGCATCTTAAAACCTTGTTCTTATGGTTAGAATTTATCTTAAAGAAAAACCATCACAAATGCACATGGAGACTTATCTATGAGGATGTTTACTACAGCATTATTTCTGACAGTAAGAAACTAAAAATTTAAATGCCCCAAAACAGAGAAATGATGAAACTATGATATAGTAACAAAGAGAACACCACACAACATTAATGATCACATATGACAATAATTCTTGACTTACATAGAAAAGGCTTACAGTATATTAAATGGAAAAAGTGCAGTGAGAAGCCAATTATAAAAACAGGCACAAGTGACTACATGCATGTGTATCTACCTATATATTTATTAATATAAAAAAATAAGACTAGAAGGCAACAAACCCAAAATAATAATGTGTGTTATATTCTGGTAGTAAGAATATGGGTGACCTAAAATTTCTTCTTTGAATCCTTCTAAATGTTTCAAATGTATCTAGTGAACTTGTGTTCCTAGTATAAAAAAATGTCATTAAAACTTATGTGAAGAGGTATGGATTACTTACTTTAATAGCAATGTTAGTAGACACTTCCTGAATATTAGCAAGTGGTGGGTAAAGTCTCCCTTGAGCTAGCTCCTTCTCCGTCAATTGGCTTGTCAGTGCCTGAAGAGAAAAACAGCATTTTGCTTTTGTTTGTTTAAATAACAGAATAAGGACCTAGTAAAATGGAAAAAGCACTGGGAAACAGAATGATACAGGTAATATAATTCTCCTTTCTCAGAGGAATATACTTAAACCACAGCAGAAATTAAAACTGTTCACCAGTAAACAATAAAGAAATAACCAGATTTAAAGAGTTATTGATATATTCTACTTTATACATACAGGGCTTGGCATAATTACAACAGCTACTATTAAAATAGACATTAATATTTACATTAATGTGAGTTCTTCAGATCTCATATTGTGAACTAAAACTGGCCAGCTCTCCAAATAATACCAGTACTTGTCCATTAAAAATACACAAAGAGTTATATTTTATCTATGCTGTCATAATATGTTCATATATATATATAATGTAAGTACAATCTAAGTGTTTTAGTATGAAAGGATTCATAGTTTACATATATTGATTATGATCGTGATTGAAAAATTAATTTATGCAAAAGTAGATAGGTAAATCATAAAGTAATTATGGATAACTTCCTTTTCTTTAATAAGGTAGATTTAACACTCTCTCTCTCTCTCTTTTTTGTAAAGAGACAGCAACTCACTATGTGGCCCAGGCTGAACTCAAGAGATTCTCCTGCCTCAGCCTCCCAAGTAGCTGAGACTTCAGGTACACAACTACCACACCTGGCTTTCTCTCTGCTTTTAAGATCCATTCATCTTTAAAATTCATCCTTGGCCGGGCGCGGTGGCTCACGCCTGTAATCCTAGCACTCTGGGAGGCCGAGGCGGGTGGATCGCTCAAGGTCAGGAGTTCCCTGAGCGAGACCCCGTCTCTACTAAAAATAGAAAGACATTATATGGACAACTAAAAATCTATATAGAAAAAATTAGCCGGGCATGGTGGCGCATGCCTGTAGTCCCAGCTACTCGGGAGGCTGAGGCAGTAGGATCGCTTAAGCCGAGGAGTCTGAGGTTGCTGTGAGCTAAGCTGACGCCACGGCACTCACTCTAGCCTGGGCAACAAAGTGAGACTCTGTCTCAACAAAAAAAAAAAAAAAAAAATTAAAATAAAATAAAATTCATCCTTTATAACATAAACAACATTCAAAACATTTACCTTTGCAGCTTCTAGGAAAACACTGTCACTAATGTGCCGGGTCATACAGAGAATAACAGCTAAAGCCACACCTAGAAAACATTTTAAGTAGTTTATTTAGTAAGGTCACTTTTCAAATTATGAAAGGAGCCAAATTCCTAATGCAAGCAAATAAATGGCAACCCCTCCCACATCCCAAACAGCTTCTCCCAAAGCAGAAAGCAGCCAAGAGAAAACAGAAAATCAAATAAAATGATCTTTGTTATAATTCTTATTTGGTAAATAGTTTTAGAAATATCAAATGGCTTTTCTCAATTTAGTTTTCACATTTATAAAAATGACAAAGACATACAACTTATCGACTCTTAGTTCCCAGCCCACCTCTAACCCTCCACTTCTTGCTCTACAGAGGCAACTACTTTCAATTCTTTTAGCTGATTATCTTAATATTTATCACTCTCACTCTTAGGTAACTTGCTTATATTTTTTGTGATTTCTGAGTTTTAGAGATCACTGAGACTCCTTCCTGTGGGAAATAAGTATTTAGCTCTCTTTTGTATTTCCAGCCTTCTCCTTTCTTCCCAATATAGTTTAGAGCATAATTTTGGTTCAATCAATATTCAATGTTTATATTATGACTTCATAAATGTTACTCACAGCCAAGTCATGCATTAACATTATAGCATGACTTACTTTTACTCTTCTGCATAACTTTGTTTTCCCTGATTATTATTCTTTTTCCTTTTCTTTGATTTTTCATGATTTAACATCATTTTACCCTGAAACTCTCATTCAACTCCTTAAATCTTCTTCTACTTTAGCTACTTTACGTAGCCTCTAATTTCATCCTCTAGAACAAATCTCTCCTGAAGCTCTGATCTGGTTGTTCTCCCTTCCAGGTGTGGAGCTGTCATCCTGGAAAATCCCTTTATCAGCATGGGGCCTCTCTTTGCTTCTGAGTTGAGTTCATTTCCTAAATCCTGGGCTCAAGCTATCCTCCCACTTCAGCCTCCCAAAGTGCTAAGATTATAGGCATGAGCCACCACGCCCAGCCAACACTCATTTTTACCTCTACTACCAGGTCGTTTTTATGTCTATATTTATAGTGCTCATAACTGTTATTAATAAAGTTAGGACTTTAAAGTATTGTATAAAAGTAATCAACTTCCAAATTCCTTATTATATAAAAATACATGATATAAAAAATGGCTTTGTTAAAATCAGCAGAAAAGTATTCCTTTTCATGCCCTCATGCCTTTATGCCATAAAAATATTACTGAATAGAACAGATTGATTTTGAACATTATCAAGTTCTAGAAAGAGATTTATCAATGATGGGACTGTTTGTATTATAGATGCTAGGCCTCAAGAAACAACCACAACTTCATTAGGGAAAAAGGAGGAAAGCTAATATACAAAAGCACTAGGATACTTTGCAGGTCTAAATAATACTTTCTTTACTTTGACAACAGTTATCACATGCTTGCCTGATGCCAGCCTATGTAAGCTATCGGTCTACTTGTCATATCTTAATTGGAGCCTGCTGCCAGCTCTTCAGGGAAAGGCCCACAAGAAGAAAAAAGACACAAGTGCAAAGGAAATTCATACCAAATCCCTATTTTACTCAACAAAGTCTTTCCTTAGAATAAATGGACAATTGGGGATCACCAGAAATGCATGGAAAAAAACAGCACAAAGAAAGAAATATTTAAAAGAATTCTAATAATTCTCCAGAGATAGTTGAAAGAATACTGCCGTCCCTTTTAAAAAGCAGCTATTTAAAAAAGCAGTTCTAGAACAAGAAAAAGGTACTGGGAATAAAAAAATAAGTTGTTGAACCGACTGAATTGATGACAAATGATATTAAGCATTTAACTTAATTTCCTTTGGTATGCTACCAGTATTGTGGTTATATTTTTGAAAATAAAGAATACTTTTTTTTAAATTTCAGCATATTACAGGGGTACAAATGTTTAGGTTACATATAATGCCTTTGCCCCATCTGAATCAGAGCTTCGAGCATGTCCATCCCCCAGATGGTGCACACCACACCCATTAGCTGTGAATATACTCATCCCCTCCTCTCCACTCTACCTGCCTGACACCCAGTGAATGTTACTACCATATGTGCACATCAGTGTTAATCAATTAATATCAATTTGATGGTGAGTATATGTGGTGCTTGTTTTTCCATTCTTGTGATACTTCATTTAGTAGAATGGGCTCCAGCTCTATCCAGGATAATACAAGAGGTGCTAGATCACCATTGTTTTTTGCAGCTGAGTAGTACTCCGTGGTACACATACACCACACTTTATTCATCCACTCATGTATTGATGGGCACTTGGGTTAGAAATAAGAATACTTTTTAATTTTTTAGAGATACATACTGAAGTAGTTGTGAACGAAATTATATAATGTCTCTCATTTGCCTTAAAATAACTCAGTGAAGGTGGCGTAGGTGGGAGGGACTATAAATTAAATAAGACTGGCTACATGGTGATAATTGCTGAAAAGTGGGAGACTGAAACATAGGACTGAATTCAATTATTTTCTCTAGTTCTGTATATGTTTGAAATACATATTATTGTCCATAATAAAAAGAAAAAAAAGACTTGAAACAAAAATCCCAGTAACCTTTAGAAATCTAAAGAGAAAATTTTAAAGATTTTGAGAGAGAAAAAGCTAGTTAATGCATAAAGGAATGAGCATCTCTCTGACATCAGATTTCTCATCAGCAACTCTGGCCACTAGGTGTGAATGGAAGAATGTTTTCAAAGTTCTGAGGAAAATGACTTTCACTCTACAAATCTCTACCTTGCCAAACTGTCAAGTGAGAGGACAAAATAAAGACATTTTCAGATATGTAAAAACTCAGGAAGTTTTCATTCCGCATTTTAGAAAAAAAAACTTCTCAAAGATGTATTCTAGAAACATGAGTCAGAGAAAGAATAGAATAGCACATACAGGTAGGAGAGAGAATAACACGGGATACAAGCAACAGTTTGCTGCAGAGTAAGAAGAAATGAAGAACAGTGGCAAGAAATTAAAGGAGGATTCATTCGTTATACTTGATTACTTGAAAGGTTTTGAGTGTCAAAAATTTAGTGATATAAAACTGCATATTCTATTTATCAAATCACTCCTTTTTAGATCATGAATAACATTTACATAATGATGGTATTGAATATTCAGAATCAATCTGTAGACAAAGCACAGAAGACAAAAGAACACAATGTGAATGTCAAAAACCTCTCTAAAATGTAGAAATATTAATGACCAAAATTGAGATGGAGTAAGAAATAAGAAAGCTAAACATCAGATTTTTTTTCATTTTTCACTGTGACAAGCTAATAAAAACTTTTAAGTTCCTAACAAAAAGTTCTTTAAGTATGCTATATAAAGATAAAGGTAACTACTTAGTAAAACTAAAAGTAGTAAGAGTAACTGAGTAGTAAAGAGAGGAAGCAAGGTATTAGAAGATACTGTGCACTATTACTTATATTTCATAGTGGGACATTCATACATACAGTTGAGTTGGAAGAATTAATAAAGGGAGATAAGCGTATCAGCTATGATGGTAACCACCAGAAAAACTCAAAGACCACCACTGACAGTGGTTATATCTGAAAACTGTGATAAAGAGGTACCAAGGGGAAATACAGAGGGTTAAATAATTTTATACCATTCTGTTCCTTTGCATGAACCATGTACTATATCATTTCTATAAGGAAAACAAGGTTAATTAACAATATGAATAAATTTTCAGAGAAAATAAAGTAAGCTGGATTTGCTGAACTTCTTGACTTTCTCTGCACATTCATATCAAAATCCTGTAAGTACTATTGCTCAGTTTTTCAATCTTAAATTCCAAAGAATTCCAGGAAGTATTTTTATTTAATTAACTATTACAATATAAATAATACATTACCTGGAAATATATATGCATTGTTTCCTTGACCTGGTACAAAGACTCGCCCATCGTTGAGTTTTACTGGCTCAAATGGACTGCCACTGGCAAACAAACACCGTCCCTGTTAATAAAATGAAATAACTTCATTTTTTTTTTTTTACTTTATATGGATTAGAAAAGTGCGGTAAATTCATACCAAACCAAACCCTGTAGTAAAGCAGACCAATACATTACTTGGAAACAAGGCATAATTTACTGTATTATATAACCCTGCGGTCCTCAATCCCCGGGACACAGGGTAGTACCAGTCTGCTCCATGGCCCGTAAGGAACCAGGCCACACAGCAGGAGGTAAGCAGTGGGGAGCGAGGAAAGCTTCATCTGTATTTATAGCCGCTCCCCATCACTTGCATCACCTCCGAAGCTCCGCCTCCTGTCAGATCAGATGCAGCATTAGATTCTCACAGGAGCAGGAACCCTACTGCACACTGCACATGTGAGGGATCTAGGTTGCGTGCCCCTTATGAGAATCTAATGCCTGATGATCTGAGGTGGTCATGTGATTATCATTAGCAGAGAGGTTTGACTGCACAAAGACCATAATGATCGTTTGTAGACTCATATCAAAACCCTATCCGTGAGTGGCAAGCAACAATATAATAATAATAGAAATCAAGTGCATGATAAATACAATGTGCTTGAATCATCCCAAAACCATACCTGTGCCCACCCCCCCTCCCCCGCCTGTGGAAAATCTGTCTTTCATGAAACTAGTCCCTGGTACTAAAAAGGATGGGGATTGCTGATATAACCCTTTCATTAAAATCCTTTTATAAAAATGAGGTTCATCTTTACTCATAGTGTATATTCAATAAATAAATAAAGTTGAAAAATATCCATTAATTTTTAAAAAAGTTGACACTTCTATTTCCTTTAAAAAATTTAAAATGTAGATGACCGATAAATACCATCCCAAATAATAAAGACTGATGTAAACATCCCTGAATGAAGGAGGAACATCAAATTTAAACTGCTGACACTCACTGTACATCTGCTGTTTTGGGCTCTGTACCAGATGCTTTGTATGTGAATTCAGTCCTCACGAAAACCTCATGAGGCTATCATCATCTCCATTTCACCAATTTAAAAAAAAAAATCAGAAAACCAAGACTTCAATATACTTTCAAGTAAAAAGTCACACACCGAAATTGTAACAGTTGAACCTGAATCCAGATTTTTCATAACTCTAAAGCCCATAGTCTTTCAATTATGCCATAACATCCCCCAGTGGGCAGTTTATAAAAACAGACTTGTGGTATAACCGTATTACTATTCCAGAAAAAAATGGCATGTTGCCCTGTTAAAGAAAAATAAGTGTCCAAATTTGTTGTAACCATCCAATTTTAATACTACTGGCACATTTGGGATTTCTAAGAGAATTAGTTGTTTATGCAATTGAAAAGTACCAGAAAGTTAATTTATGAAACAAAATCTTTTACATGTAATTTCCTCCCCCTCAAATTTCCCTCACTGTCCCCCCATAAAAGACAAAGAACAAGATGAAAACAATAGTGATCAAACAGGATAACTTATCCTGGAATATGCAAGGAATAACTAAAATAGGTCATGTTTAAATAGCCACATTGGTTAGGTTAAAAGAGATTTACAGAAAACAAATATCTCCCCACAGTAGGTTGGTTGAACTGCTATGATACCTGAACATTCAACAGAGTTCTTCTAAGTGTTTAGATACTGCTCTGTCTTCTTTTCCTCAGATCTAAAAATGTATATTACATCAAAAGTGATTATTCTTTATAGTATTGTAAGCCCTTGGCATTAGTGAATTTCATACTCAAGAATTTGACTCCAGGAAATCTGAAAGTCCACAATGTATAATATGCATTATTTTTACAAGACATGCTTCCAATTTAAAAATGATACAAGGTTTAAGCATAGAAGTTAACTATGCTAATTGTGGGCCAGCTAACTATCCTGGACCTGAAACTCCATTCAGCTATAAATTTTCTACTTATTCTAGAGATAGCTATTATAACTCTCTACCTTGTTCTAAACATAGCTCTACTTGTGACAAAAAATAATTTGGTTTTTTGAAGATTAAAGTTAGTTCATAGTTAATGTTATACATGTTATCACAATAATGATGTGCAGAATAGATTATTTTTGTGGTACCATTAATTTTAATAGCCTTATAAAGTAGATTATACAATATAGCACTTATGGGTAAAATGCTAATTCTCATGACAGCAGTAAGTTTGAAGATTTAGAAAGATCTTGGAATCTCTCCTCTACAATATCAAGATTCTACAGCAGTTCACCTTCTCCAGGCCACCTTTCCCCGCTGCCCATAATCAATCTAGGGCCAGATCTTAATGATAACAGTATATTCTTATTCTGAGGTCCAAGCTGGCCTAAGTCTGAAGAAAATTTTTTTTTTTTTTTTGGAGACAGAGTCTCACTCTGTTGCCCAGGCTCGAGTGCTGTGGCGTCAGCCTAACTCACAGCAACCTCAAACTCCTGGGCTTAAGCAATACTTCTGCCTCAGCCTCCCAAGTAGCTGGAACTAACCATGCCCGGCTAATTTTTTCTATATATATTTTTAGTTGGCCAGATAATTTCTTTCTATTTTTTCTAGTAGAGATGGGGTCTCGCTCTTGCTCAGGCTGGTCTCAAACTCCTGACCTCGAGCAATCCACCTGCCTCGGCCTCCCAGAGTGCTAGGATTACAGGCGTGAGCCACCACGCCAGGCCTGAAGACAATTTTTTTAAAAAGTAATTTTCTCACTCAGCAGCAGAGGGTGTTAGAGTAACATTAAGACATCTCTCCCCACTGAAAATAGGGGACGCAAAATATAAGAGGTAACTGGAACTACACAAAAATTTATGCCACTATTTTATGTAACACTGAGAAAGAATTTATATTAATAGAAAGCTAAA
Organism: Eulemur rufifrons; assembly: GCF_041146395.1. Taxonomy (NCBI): domain Eukaryota; kingdom Metazoa; phylum Chordata; class Mammalia; order Primates; family Lemuridae; genus Eulemur; species Eulemur rufifrons. The sequence goes on from NC_090987.1 coordinate 19,219,561, forward strand.
CTATGACACAATGCTTTATCATTTTTTATAAGAGGTAGCACAATTTCAAAGTTACAAAACTGAAAAATTTGGATCTTAAAACTAATGAAATACAGTATATCAAACTAGTCTTTTGGGGGAGTTTTTATTCATTCCAGTAATGTACATTTAGCATAATATTATTTGTTCAAAAAACAAAATTTTTAAATGTTTGAGCACTCTTCTAGTGATATACAACTGCTCAAAACATTTAAATTTTTTGTATTTTGGAAATGCCAAAGCCTATGATACGGTAAGTATATTTATCAAACATTCATCATATAACACTAAGATTTAATTTTGGGGGCAATAACCATTAGTTTTAGATATTAATAGTAAAGCCTGGTGAAGAGGACAGGCAATCAAGTGAAAGTAATAAAATACTTTGATAAAAAGAAAGGCAGTACGTTAGACCATGCATGGTAACTCACGCCTGTAATCCTAGCACTTTCGGAGGCCAAGGTGGGAAGATTGCTTGAGCCAAGGAGTTCGAGACCAGCCTGAGCAAAAGCAAGACCCCGTCTCTACAAAAATACAAAAATTAGCCGGGCGTGGTGGCACACACCTTGTTGTCTCAGCTATTTGAGAGACTGAGGCAGGAGGATCACCTGGGCCCAGGAGGCTGAGGTTTCAGTGAGCTATGATGATGCCACTGCACTCTAGCCTGGGCAACAGAGTGAGACCCTATCTCAAAAAAAAAAAAAAAAAAAAAAGAGACTTTTAAAAATATCTGTATGCTGATTTTGTGATTGATTTTAAGATTCCAATAATTACAGATTTCAATAATTATTATATCTATTAGACACCAATAGTCATGAGAATTTTTTTTTTATTTTGAGACAGTCTCACTCTGTTGCCCTGGGCTAGAGTGAGTGCCGTGGCGTCAGCCTAGCTCACAGCAACCTCAAACTCCTGGGCTCAAGTGATCCTCCTGTCTCAGCCTCCCGAGTAGCTGGGACTACAGGCATGCGCCACCGTGCCTGGCTAATTTTTTCTGTATATTTTTAGTTGTCCAACTAATTGCTTTCTATTTTTTTAGTAGAGATAGGGGTCTCACTCTTGCTCAGACTGGTCTCGAACTCCTGAGCTCAAACAATCCGCCCGCCTCGGACTCCCAGAGTGCTAGGATTACAGGCGTGAGCCACCTCGCCCGGCAGAGAATTTATTTTGACTAACAGAGTGGCAATGTAGAAGCAAAAGGAATTTTGAGAGAATATATGTGTCAATATAAAATTTTTAACAATAAGAAAAAAGAATGCTAAATTTATCAAGAGCATGAATATTAAGTTCAAGGAGTTCTGAGAGTTCTGCTTTGGCAACAGTCTTCCAGGTTGTTTCATACCAATTTATCTTCTGGTTACAATGAGAAAAACCAGATAAAATACATTAAGAAAATTTTTGTAAGTAGAACACTACCAAAATAGTAAGAGTTTGGTGTTGGGAAGGGAGGTTTCCAAGAACCAAAAGCAGAGGAAAGCAAGATATGTGAGCCCAGTGTTTGAAGCTTTTTCCCACAATGTGACAGCTGATTTCAAAATCAAAAGCTATGGCTGAGATCCTGAACAGAAAAGCTATCGCGAGTCTCGTGATGACAGAAAGAACAATAGAAGTTCAAAGACCACTGGATGAGGGGTGTTGGGAAATACTTCAGGACTTTTGATTCACATCCAAAAGGGTGCACATGAGAAGAAAGGGCCAACTGGAAATAGACCAGGCCTCACATGGACTGTGTCCTGATTGGATCATGGTGATCTATTCCAGCTTAACAGCCATCAGAGAAAATAGTACAGCCCCTTTGGAGAAAGACAACTTCATCCAGAGCCTCAAATTATTGCTACAATTCTTCATCTACACTGTCTATCACTCAATAAACAAAACAAAACAAAAACAAAGCACAAACTAGGCTTACAAAAAGAAAGATAACCAAGAGGGAGAAAAAGACAAATAATAAAAATGACTCACAGAAAGTGAGATATTTGTTACTACCAGAAACCTTAATTATAATTCATATAGTCAAGAAATTAAATGACTAGATAGAATATTTCAGCAGAAAACTGCAAGCTTATACAAAAGTATTAAATAAATATTTAGAAATTCTTGTTTAAATTATGAGGTATAATAGGACTGTGATTTTATTTTTAAAAGAATTCTTAACTTTTGAGAGATGTCCCATAATATTTATAATAAAATGATATGATATCTGAGATCGCCTTCAAAATGATCTGTGGTGTGTGAGACGCAGTAGAAGCAAGATTAGCAATAAGTTGATTTATTTTTGAAGCTAGGTATTAGTACATTGGAGTTGATTATATTATTTGCTCTTTTATGTACGTTTGAAATTTTCCATAGTAACTTTTTTTAAAGAAGTAGAAACAAAAATTTTATCATAGATTTATTAATCATTCTCAAGGGCATAACCTAACAATTAAAACTGCTAGATATCATTGTAAACAAGCCTTCAAAAATCACTTCCTCGAGCCACTTAAAGATTACTGACAAGAACAATACAGAAAGTGATTGTGTACTTTCTACAGAAGGTAGAAAAAAACTCAGCTGTCCTAATGGTATATAAGTAGGTATTTATAATTGGCATATAACCCAGTGGCATTGTCAAAGAATCCAAAAGCACTGAATCTCAAACAATTTGGATGTAAACAAAAATTTGTTTCACACAGCTGTCAGATGACTCAAAAAAAATGGTTCTAGTAAAGACAAACATTGACAGTGAAGATGCATTTGAAGAGAGTAAAAAGAATTGTCTCATTAAATGTGAGCACAAGAAAGCAGTATTTATAAATTGCCTATTTCTATAATACATGATTTTAAGTCTGTCACTAAATTATTATAATTAGAATCAAACAGAAATTTTACAAATGAAAAATATACAATAACTAAAAAAACAACAGGTTAGCACAGCTGAAAAGAGTAACTGCAAAGTGGAGGACAGGTCCAAAAAAAAAAAAAAAAAATCGCCAGATTGAAAGAGAGCAAAAATGATAGTATATATAGAAAATAGTCTAAGAGATACATTAGATATGGTGAAAAAAATCTGACGATGTAACTGGAATCTCCATAGGAGAGAATGTGGCCAAAGAAGAGATACTGGCTGATATTTTTCCAGTACATTAAAACAAAAACCAGACATTAAACCACAGATTCAGGAGCACTATAATCCCCAGGTAGAATAAATACAAAGAAAATTACACCTAGGTAGCCAAAGGAAAACAGAAGTCAGAAAACAATAAAATGATATCTTTAAAGTGCTCAAGTATTTACCAACTTTTATTTCTATACAGAGTAAAAATATCCTTCAACATGAAGGCAAAATAAAGAAATTATCAAGAGAATTCATTAGATCTACAGTTGAGAAAAGGTGTTCTTTTGGTCAAAGAAAATGATCCTAGGTAGCACAGGCATGCAGGAAGGAATAATGATAGAAAAAATTAAAATGTACATAAATCTAAATGAATAATTTTTATATAAAATAACAATAATGTCTTTTGGGCTTAAAATATATAGAAAGTTGAAATGCACAACAACAATAGTGCAAACAGGGTGAGGACATTAAAATGGAGTTATAAGGTAACTGCTTTCCAGAATTAATACAATAATTTATAAAAGATTTTGAAGACCCATGGACACATGGTGTAATCTCTAGGGAAACCACTAAAAGAACTGTGCAAAAATGTATAACTAATAAGCTAATGAAGTGAAAATAATACACATATCAATTCATATAATTGTTATTAATACCTCTGTAAGTGTATATGCTTCTTCAGCTGTGCACTCAGCCTGTGCTGTAGGATTACTTAATGCAAATATTACTGGCCTTTCATTGATAGAGGCCATGGCTTTGATTACACCAGGAGTGAAAAGGCGGCCAGCTCCTGCAACTCCTGTAATAAATAAAGGGGAGGAAAGGCAATTTCATGACAGGTATAAAAGCAATTCTTATCAAGAGCATTTCTACAGCAGGTTTACCATAACAAAAGCACTGGTTCATTACAAAGACAGCACTATTTCAGCAATGCAAAATCTATGAGAACACAGTCTCAAATCTGAAAAGAAAAACAATAAAATGCTGAAAGTTTTCACTTAAATACTTATTATCTACTACACACATAGTAAATTATGGAAAATTAAAAAAACCAAAAAACCATCTCCATCACTCTCTCAAGAGACAAAACTTGCTACAACATGAATAATCTTGAGGACATTATGCTAAGTAAAATAAGCCAGTCACAAAGAGATAAGTATCATGTGATTCCACTTATATGAGGTACCTTGAATAGTCAAATTCATGGAGACGGAAAGTAGAATGGTAGTTGTTAGGGGCTGGGGGAATGTGGAATTGTTTAATGGGTATAGAATTTCAGTTTAACAAGATGAAGAGAGGTCTAGAGATTGGTTGCACAACAATGTGAATGCACTTAATGCTTCTGAACTATATACTTAAAAATTATTAAGATGGAAAATTTTGTTATGTGTATTTCACCATAATTAAAAACTTTTTAAAAAAGATAAAGTTTGTGTCCCAAATGTTAAATTGTTAAACTCTGTGGTACTCCTTATAAAACAGTAAGAATCCAGAAGGGATAAAAGATCATCTTTTTTTTTTCCCATTTTATTTATTTTTTTTTATTTCAGCATATTATGGGGGTACAAAAATTTAGGTTACATATATTGCCCTTGGCCCCCCTCGAATCAGAGCTTCAAGCGTGTCCATTCCCTAGACGGTGCGCACTGCACTTACTATGTATGTATACACCCATTCCCTCCTTCCCCCACATCTGCCTGACACCCGATTAATGTTATTCCTAAATGTGCTCTTAGGTGATGATCAGGGAAACCAATTTGATGGTGATAAAAGATCATCTTGATGAAAGCAATCTACTTTCTTGAAACAGTTCAGTTTAATGAACTTTCATTAAGCCCCTACAATGTCCCGGACACTGTATTAGGCCATTAGAATACAAAAATGAGTACAATGCAGGCAGCTTATGGTTGAGAGAAAAATAACAAAGTACAAAGAAAATCAGAAAATCTGTAACAGGTGCGATGATAGAAGTATGCAGTGTAGTGGAAGCACAGCATGAAGGAAGAATACTTAAGCCATGGTTGGAGTTTGGGGATGACTACCTGATGCCTCAGCTAAGTGGTACTTAAATAGTCCATCCAGTAAGATTACTTAAATTAAAAACTTTTTTCATTTTATTTCTTGACTCTCCACATGAGTTTTTACAGAAATGGACTAGAGGACCTATAAGATTTCTTCTTGTGCTTAAAAATTCTGATTGAGTTCTAACCAATGAAGCAGCTAATATAGACATCCTTTTCCTGATCATAGGAACGTACTGTTTGTGAGTGTGTTTTACTATTTACTCAATAGAGTCCTGCATGAAATAAAATTACAACAAAAATTAATAGATTCAGATATTACAGGTACACAGGAAATCAAATAACACCTCTTTTAAAGACTTTTACATTTTCAGTTGAGAACTTAATGCCATGTTGGCATAGTGTGCTGTCAGCTATGCAATGCCTGAGTCAAAACACACTGAAAGTTTTCAGCTTTGTTGCCAATGACAGTCTTGGACTCTGCATAGGATTTTCGTGGTATAGTCTGCAGATGACCTTGTTCTTTTTTTTTTTTTTCTTCATGTTTTGAGCCCAACAATCATACCAACTCTAAAAGCAAAGCATGATCAATTGCCTCGCTAGTGTCTAGCACTTAAAAGTACAAGCAACATCTGTAACTGAACTTCCATGTACAGTAACCAAAAAACTATCATAGAAAACATCATCTATGCCAAAAGCTAAGTGAAACTGTCAATTCATTTTTAGTAATCCTACATGGTAGTTATGACTAGCAACATACAGTTAAGAAATAGAATTATTTATCAAAATAACTTTACTTACCAATTATAGCTGAAGGCTTAAGTATATTTACTGCATCTTCAAAAGTATCAGGTATGCTCTCTGGGGCTGAGTGAGTAAATGGTTCTTGATGATTATCTATTTTGGCTTTCCGCCCCTGAATTTTGAGATAAAATACAGTATTTTTTGGTACATACACATTGAAGATGAAGTGAGGAGTTATCATTATGAGTTACATATTGTTTCTACAATAGAAATGTCTTTTCATTTTCATTTACCTTCCTCTTCAGCCCCTATCTTCCAATTTTATCTCCACAGTGTCCATAAACTCAAATATAAAACAAAAATCAAATCCTATTATGCCCAGAAACTTTCTAGTCTCTCTCAAAAAGTCATTTACTCTGCGAAGTCCTCCTAAATCCAATATGGCACAAATGCCTACAATCCTTTACATGTGCCAGATGAGTTTTAGAGTTAAGAATTTTTCATGTTTTAGAAATGTAATATGGCAATATATCAAATATTATAAATTTCCCCCTCCTGACAGGCACCCCATAACTCAACTAACTTATGAATAGTCACACCAAGTACAAAAGGTTAAGACTACAAAATAGCCTCTCATTAGTTCGGGTCAAGTTTTGCTACCAGATAAGTTTAGATCAATCAGATTTGCCACCAAATGAATTTCAGGGGAAAAAAAAAAACTTTGGGTTTTAATAGCTTTTAGGATTTCAGAATTGCAGACTGACATCATGGACTTGTACTATCAAGAGTTCAGAAACAAGAGGAATAGGGAATTCTGGTTCAAGGTGGTTGAATGAAGAAATCTGCTTTCCTTCCCAAATCCCAGGTCAAAAATAATAAAAAATAAATCCTTAGTAGTGCCACAAAGCCAGAAGAGGTACCACTGACAGACTAGAACAATGAAGAATTTCTCAAAGATTTAAAGCAGACAAAAACATACTAAATGCAAAAACCAACCAGGCTGAGAAACTCATATTCGTATTTTGGTAAGAGAAGACTTCCCCTGCAAAAGTCAATTTTTTTGTCAGAACTCCAGAATAATCCCAGACAAGAACTAGCAGACGCTAGGAAAGAAGCACACCATCATCCGTTGGCTAAGAAGTTAATCAAAGGACTGAAAAACAGCCTCAACAGACCTGGTTCTTGAAACAGTGACTTCTTCTGCCTGCCCCCAGGATTACCAAAGCTTAATATGGGGATTCGACAAGAGACTCTCAGTCTCAAAATAAGAGGAAGCACTTAGGGTCACTAGGAGACACAGGAAGCCTAAAGCCCATAGGTCAAGCTACCTGCACACTCTAAGAGAAACATATACTCTGATGACAAACAGAGAGATAAATAGGGATTCTCACTTGTGCTAAGGAAACACACTGTAGCTACCAATACTATATTTATTCATTTTAGACCTGACCTACCAATATGATAAAGAATCACAACACATTTGATGAAAAACAACATTGCAAAAAGAAGCACCAAACCAACTGTGTACTAGTAAAAAATATATATCCCCCCAATAGCGTTCTAAAAATATGTCTTATCTTTCTTTGCATCTTACACACTAGCAAGCACAGTAGTTGCAGCCTCCCTGGAAGGTAGCACAGTTTAACAATTCCGAGCATAGGCTTCAGAGCCAGGCTACTTGGATTTGAATCCAACCTCAATAACTTATAAACTAATGACCTTGGAAAAGTTCCCTGACCTTTTAAACTTCAGTTTTCTCATTTATAAAACTTCACAGGATTTTTGAGAGGATTAAAGGAGACAATACATGTAAAGTCTTATTACAATGTCTGGTACATCTTAAACCACTATTATTTTAAATTATAGGTAGCTTAAGCACTCAAGATTTTTTATCAACACACTTCAATTTTTCATTTTATTTTTTGTACTAATAGAATACTGGTACTAATTAAGAAGAAAAGATTTCCAAACTGGAGGAAAGTACATTGAGATCACTTGCTCCATAGACATAAATGCCAAGTAACCAGTATACCATTAAATTATGATGTGTACATACAAAAATACAATAGCACTGTATACTGGATAGGCTCAGCTATGAAACAATTTACCTATATTTCAATGTGTTACACAGTGTAAGATATATGACATTCTTAAGATAATAAAAAATGGTAATCAATGTTAAAGAAGGTAGGCAGGCCCAAAGGGCCTGTGAGAAAGAAGTTCTTTATTATCAATAAATTGGTTTCAGGAGTACATGCTTTTTTCTGGGGAAAGGGTCCATATATTTCTATTAGATTGCTACAGGGCATTATGATTTCCAAAGGGTTAAAGAATTTCTGCTCAAATATCAGATGTACTGATTATACTGTAATTTAATCAAGAAGTTCTGAGTTCCCATTAAAAACCTAATTTTATTAACAGAAGTGTCAAATACAATCATACTTGTACAATGGCTATTTGATCTCTTAAGAGCAAGAGAACAAAGAGTAAGTCAGCTGCCAACATAGAGACTGTGATTTACATACAAAGCAAGTCTTGAGATTAGAGGATCTCCATTGAAAATATAGTAGAAGGTCCCAACTGGTACAATTTGGATAGCCCAGTGAGAGGCAAGATTTCAAGAAATGATAATATTTTAAAAACTCAACTAAAAATATCACAATAATAACATGCTTTTGCTTCTCCAAATTTTAAATACCTTACCTTAACTAATAAACCATACTTGTCAAACATCCAGATTTTCTTTTGTGCCTCTTGTTCTGAGAGGCCATTTTCTACCATAGACATAACTATGAGATTTGCAATTCCAAGAGCAGCCTGTCCAACAAAACATAAATTTTAAGAATAAAGAGTATAACACAGTGCTTGAATTACTTTATATATGAAGATTATATGTTATGAGCAATATTTGGTTTATTCTTCCCTCACAAATCAAACAAAGTTGATTCTTTGTGATATTCCCTCTAAATTTAAATTGCTTATTTTACAAAAGAAGTCTTGAATTCATATCCTCTATCTCAACAAAATTAGAAGCTCATTATGGTCTTTTCAACATTCTGTCCCAGTTTCCAATTCTAAAGGAGAGTGTTGGTTTTTGTTTTTAGAAGTTTACAAGAACTTACCTCTCCTGCTCCAAGAAATAAGATTTTGTGTTCTGAGATAGGTTTACTAGTAACTTTTTGTGCTGCAAGAAGACCTGCTAGAGCTACTGCAGCAGTCCCTATAAGAAAAACAAAGATTTTTACAATTAAAAAATGGGCATAATAAAGATTTAAAAAGTAGGAAATCAAAAATCTAAAGTTTTCTTTTTGTTTTACCTTGAATATCATCATTAAAAGTACAATATTTTTCTCGGTATTTTCTCAAGAACCTGAATGCATTATGATTTCCAAAGTCTTCAAACTGAATAAGTACGTTCCGGCCATATCTAAAAACAGTAAAACCCACAATTGTTGTGTTGAAAATATCAGTATTAAACAGCTTTCCTTATGTCCAACATTCCTTATGACAGCATTTAAAAATAATGTTATTATGTTAGTTCAATTAAGGTCATCTGAAAATTTTCAGAGCCCGTGATAGACCTGAAATGTAGAAATCTATCAATCAAAAAAAAAAAAACAAAAAACATATGGAGTACTTAAAAAGAATGTGTACCATGATGAGCCCGTGGGATACCAATCTATATAAACTATTTCCAAGTGCCCAGGAGGGTACCCAGCACATATACACACTAAATTACTTCCTAAAAGAAAGAGACTCTGAGTGTCAAAAAGTATATATTTGATGTGTATATTCTTATTACATTAACAGTTAAACAGAGGCACAGGAAAGTATATATTAAATTAGTAGTAATAAATAATCGCTTTATGAGTTTATTGACATTCAGAAAAAGAAAACGGGTCAACATCTAGGTGACTCAGGGTAATAAGGGAGGGCCTGAAAAGGAAGTGGGACTTTATTTGGGCCCTGAAAGAAGAACAAAAAGTAAGGAAGTGGGAAGAAAAGCAAGGTGTACCTGGGTGACCTTGAATTTTTAAGTCTGGCTAGATATTTCAGAGTTTATATTAAAAGATAAGGGAGAACTTGGTTAAGGTAGGTTGGGGCCAAATAGTGGAGAATCTTGAATGCCAAATTAGAGAATAAGGAATTTCTTCTGCATCCCATGTAGAACCACTGAAGGCTACAGAGAAGGAAAGAATTCATATAAGACTCCCTTTAGGAAGGACAAACCTGCCAGTGATATGTAGCACATACTGGTGTGGGGAGAGATGAGAACGATAGCAGCAGCTAGGAGGCTACTGTGATACAAGGACAAGAGATCTGAACCAGAAGATATGGGAAGCAAAAGGGATATAACTATGAGACATCAGAATGAACAAATAGAAATTGATGATGAGCATCAACTGGGAAGTATGGAGGAAGTTGTTACAATATCAAGGCAACCTAAACAACTAAGATACCATTTGGTTGTTCAAGGTATGGAAGTGAGAGGAAGAAAGGGAGATGGCCATTTCTAGCAAGTCAAAAAATTCAGCTTTAGATATGTCAACTTTGACTCCAAAAAGGAATTAATTTTTGAGTATTTTCTATGTGCCAGTAATTTAAAAGGTAGGCAGGGCTAGATCATTAAGGTAAAGAGTTTGGACTTTACCCTATGGCAGCAGGACACCAATAAGCTATTTCGAGTGAAAGAATGATACAATGAAACACGTGTTTTTAAAAGATTAATCTGATGTTAAGGCGTAGATGAACTGGAGAGAAGAGAAATTAGAAGAAGGATTAGAAGAATCCAGAAGAGAGATAAGGAGTGTGGCAATGGAAAACAAGAGACAGATTTCTGAAGCATTTAAGTGTTAGTATCAGCTGGATTTGAGGAATATTTGACTGCATGGGAGTGTTGATAAAGAAGGAGGAAGAATCACAGATAATACCAAGACCAAAGGTTTGGCAACAGGGTGAATGTCACTGCCAACAACAGAGACATAATAGCAATAATAATAATAGATTCCAGCTATTAGAAATATATGCCTCAGAAGGGCAGTGCAACCACAGAGACGGGCTTTCATAGGTTTAGGAGTCACGTGCATCAAGGTAACAGTTTACGTGGCTCAAAAAGAGGACTATGTAGTTACCCACATTTAATAAAAGAGAGCAAGAAGAACCAGTAAAAGATGATAAAAGAAAGAAAGGTGGGAGAAAGACCAAGTTAGGAAAGTCTCTTGGTAGTCAAAACAGAGAGTTTCAAGGACCCAGGAGTGGGAAAACTTGGTCAGATGTTGCAAAGAAGTAGAAAGGAAGGAAGATCAAATGGTCAGAGAATTTAAAACACAAAAGCTACAGGAGAACTCCAGTGGAATGGTGGGAGTGACCCTGTATGTCAAGGGCTGAAAGGAGGACCGAGGAGTGAGGGTTTGAGAGACACAGTGAGGGCAGACTTCCCTTGGGATGTCAGGGATCTCAAGAAAGCAAGGCAGAGCATGGATACCTCCTTGTATCAGCACATCTAATCAGACAGACAAGAACCAAAGTTCTCAAAAATTTAATCTCCTGCTTATGTTCATAAGAGATAAAGGAAAACAAAAGCACTGTGGCTCCTGCTCCCCACCTCATTAAAGGTGCTTTCATACACTCAAACTATTTTTTTAATACCTGTCAGTAATAGCTTTCATAAACTCATCAATCAGGTCATCATAATGTTGTGAGCGATCTCGTTTCTGATACAAGCCCATGTAAAATGGATCTTTTAAGAGTGCCTATAAAACAAACCAAATGTAAAAATAAAATCATGTTTATTACATAACCAGTTTAAACATACAAAACAAAAACGGTAAAATAAAAAAATAACTAATACAATTTTTTAAACTTCATTGCCCTTTAAGAAACTTTTAATAGGCTTAATTTACTACTATTTATACAAATATTATAAGTAGAGTTTAAGAAAATGACCAACATCCCATCACAAAATTTTCCCTTCTTAAATTAGCTTCAAAAGAGGAATATAACTAAAAAGTTTTAAAAATATACGAAGAAGATCAAAGGGGGAGAACGATATTACTCACTACATTATCAGTTCCCACGTCAATACACACAGGCAGGCATTTATCAGGCTGTATTCCCGCACAAGCAGTATACAAACAAAGTTTTCCTACTGGAATTCCCATTCCATAGACACCAAGATCTCCAAGACCCAGAATTCTCTCTCCATCAGTCACCACAACAGCCTTAATCACAAAAAAAAAAAAAAAAAAGCAAATTAAAAGTTGCCAAAAATGGGGCACCAAAGAAAAGCATTTTAAAAAATTGATTCATTTCACATATTTTCACTCTCACTTTTAAAAAATAAAATTGTTTCTTGGCTAACTTCCAATGTAAACCAACCAAGCATACTCAAAATTCTAGAATTTCTGACTATTATAAGATATTAAACAGAGAATTAACTGGATTTGATTTCATTTTGACTTTGGTTTAGGAATAGAATGTTTTTCACTAGAGGACCAACTTAAATATCTTCAGAAAGACTACGGCAGAAGTGAACAAAATTCTGATGGAGAGATTACCACAAGAGAAAAATAAGAGTTTAGAATTAAATAGCATGGGACTTTGACATAATAACGTAGGGCAAACAAGAAAAACTTTAGCAACCATGAAAGAGAAAAAGATCTAGGACAAAAAATAAACCTACCTATAAGGTTTTAAGATGATACTGTGAGTTTAATTATCTGTTGAAGTATTTTTCTAGATTATTCAAACTAATGATTGTTCATCAATGTTTACTTTGGTAACATACATAATAAAGGCAAGTAAGATCACTACCTATAATAAAAACAAAAGCCTACCAAAAGATCTTGAAGTTCTTACTTTTTATTTTATGAAAGATAGCCAGATTGACCATGTATGTTTATATTTGCTAAATTTAAAACTCTCATATTTGCTAAGGATCTAAATCTATCTTGGTTTTAAAGGAAAAAAAGACATAACCAATCCTTTCCAACATCCTACAGAATAAAAGTTTTATGGCATTTTAATGCATTTTCTCTGCCTAGAATAATATTAGTGAAATAGAAAAGGAATACAGAGAAAGCAAGAGACACCAGTGGTACTGACCCTGAGAGAGATCCCCTTGTAATACTAGCTCCAATTTTTTTCTCAGAGTTAAACACTAAACCAGTAAACCATTTTATAACTATTACTATTATCATCACCTCAGATACAAAGTACTAAATCTGCATGTATATAAGTTCAAAATAAATCAGAGCAACAACAAAAAACTTCTTGAAAATTTAGAGGCAATTTACAAGGCAAGAGAAAGCATTGTGAAAAGGAGGGTTGTGCTATTAGTACCTTAACATGATTTTCTGGCCAGTTATCCACAATTGATCTAACATGACCTCTGTCTGAGATTGAAATAAATAATCCCCTGCAACAGAACAAAAACACCTTTGCATTTCACAACAGTTTTGTTTCTAAGTTTTTGTTCATAATTGGAATATTTAGGTATTTTAATAAAACATCAAGACATGGTATAATTTCCAAGCAGATTTAGCTAAGTCACACTGGTTTATTTTCAAACATTTTCAACTATTTCAAACTGTAATTACATTGTTCACGTAACAGCTGCACAAAGATTATCATTAAATAATAGATCATTTTACCCAAGAAGAAATGTACCCACATCTAATGTTCAAATAAACTCAATACAGGCCAGGCATGGTGGCTCACGCCTGTAATACTAGCACTTTGGGAGGCTAAGATGGGAGGATCACTTGAGGTCAGGAGTTTGAGACCAGCCTCAGCAAAAGCGAAATCTCGTCTCTACTAAAAATAGAAAGAAATTAGCCAAACAACTAAAAACAGAAAAATTAGCTAGGCATGGTGGTGCACGCCTGTAGTCCCAGCTACTCAGGAGGCTGAGGCAGGAGGACTGTTTGAGCCCAGGAATTTGAGGTTGCTATTAGCTAGGCTGATGCCATGGCACTCTAGCCCAGGCAACAGAGTGAGACTCTGTCTCAAAAACAACAACAAAACCTCAATACATCTCCAGTAAAAAAAAAAATAAAAACAAAAACAACAAAAAAACTAAAGATAAACCACCAATGTAGGAGAGCAAAACAAGGCCAATAAACTACTGTTAAAACTAAAAACCAAAAATATGAAATGTGAAGGAACAGGAAGGGAAGGAAGAAAATTATAATAAATTCACATAAAAGATGACACTCCTAAAGCATTAGGAAAAGTGAAAAGTTATTTTTATTTTTTAACTGACAAAAATTGTATATACAGTTGATCCCTGAACAATGTGGGAGTTAGAAAATCAAAAGTCGAAAATCCATGTATAACTTTTAACTCTCCAAAAACATAACTACTAACAGCCTGTTGACCAGAAGCCTTACCAATAATGTAAGTTGATTGACACATATTTTGTATGTTGTGTCATATACTGTATTTTTGCAATAAAGTAAGCTACAGAAAAGAAATTATTATTAAGAAAAAAGAAGGGGTTGGTCTTGCTGTCTCAGAGGTGGCAGAGATGGAAGAAAATCTGTGTTGTTCAAGGGTCAATTGTATTTATCACGTACATGTTTTGAAGTATGTATACATATTTCATATGTGGAATGGCTAATGAAAAGTTATTTTAAACACAGTATACTGCTCTCTAATTGAGATAATTAATCCAGATTTCAAAAGAGAAAGGAGGAAAGGAGAAAAATAGAAAAGAAATATAGGTTCTAGAAAACATGTCAGGTAGAGATGAGGGCCAACAGGTCCCCATTGCCTTCAAACGGATTCTTACATTTAACTTTCTCATTGGTATCTTAACTTTGGCATTACTACTGTAGTTCAAATCAGTTTAGCTCAGCAGTTTCTCAAGCATGGCTACATAACAGGCTCAACTGATGAGACTTTTAAAGTGCCATGGTCCCACCTCCAGAGATTCTTATTTAACTGGCTTAAGGTTTGCATCAATCAACCAAGATTTACTAACCATCTTCTATGTAAAAAACAAAACAAAACAAAAAAACCCACTACAAAAATAAAATACAGCAGCTACCCACACCCAAAAGCCGAGCTCTTTATGTTTCATGTCAGTTCTCAACTCTAGGGGTGCACATCATAATAACCTCAGGAGCCTTAATGAAAGCCCCACACCTGGGCCCGAGTCTAGACTAACTGAATCAGAATCTCTGGGGGTGGGGCTCAGGCATCAGTATCTTTAAGTTTCCCTTTATCCTTTAATCTAGGTTGAGAACCACTATTCTAATAAGAAACTATGAAAGAGTTGAACAGCATCTCATGGAAATGTTTTAGATACATTAATTGATGGCAGCATATACGTCAGAACAGTGTTTCTCAGTGTCTTCCAGGGAATACCCGCAACACAATCACTGAGGATGTTCACTAAAATCCAGACCTCCAGACCTCTTATTCATCAGAAATCTTGGGGATGGGAAGGAGAGGAAAGTTGGCGGAGATTAACATTTTCAATAAGTTACATGGGTGTTTCTTATGCACGTTAAAGTTTGAAAGCCATCAGACTCAACGGCAGGAGACTGAAGATAAACGCTGTCACACCTTGTCTGAATTTCTACATTTGTATCAGTATGTTAGCTACATATGGGAAAAATATAAGGATTGGGGAAAATGATAAGAGGTTCGAGTAACAAGAGAAGAAAACTCAAATTAAGTAAAAATAGTTATTTATATAATGCTCATAAGTTAACAAAGAACTGTCATATCAGTTTCTTCTCAATAGTTCTTTGATAGGTACCGCTATGTGCATTTTCCACATGAGAGAACACATCCAGAGGACTATGTGACTCATTCAAGGCCTTACGGCGATGGCTCATTCCAGTATTCTTCTCACTTAAAATATTTGGAGGTGTTAGAACTATTTGAAATTAGAATTCATGAAAGTTTATAAAAAACGAGAACAATCAACAGGAATTAAAGCTGACATAAAATGATAAAGAACCAATCCTGTAATTTAGCCAGACTGACAAAACCTTTAATAATTCTGGAGAATCTGCCCCCAGAATTAAGACTTTTCTTGGTTCCAAAAGTACACAATTCCTCTAATAATCACAATAATTTAAAGAAGGTTAGGAATGAATAATGCTATTTCTACAAAAAGTTATGAATATGTTGGGTTTTTATTAATCCCTTTAAATCCAAATTAAGGTTTTGTAAGGTGAGAAATGTGGTTGGGAAAAGACTGCAACACATAGACTAGAAATATAACAGGTATTATGGAATGATATTTTCCTTATACAATAAACATTTATAATTATATTTTTTAAAATAAGCCTTACTTAGGTCTTCTAAAGATGTGTCCATACTGCGAGCAGGCAAGCCCAACTGTTGGTGTATATACAATTGGCATTAGGCTTTCGATATCATCTTGCAGTATTCTATAAAACAATTTCTCATTTCTTTCTTGTATTCCCATTACATAGATGTATCTGAAATTAAGCAAAGTAAATACTGGATAATCAGCCCACATTACGTTAAAAGTCTGGCTTAAGAAAATTAAATCTAAACATATAAAATTGAAATTGAGCCCCCCTCCCATGTCCACGCTTCAAAGAAAAACAAAACCCTAAATTATCATTATTTAACACCTAGGACTAAAAATTAACAAAAATATAAGGGTACTTAACATGCAGATGAAGACGATGGTGATAAAAATAACAACACAAACAACACCTAAAGTTTACTGAGCCCTTACTTGAGTCAGGCTCTGCACAAGGCACTGGAAATGTAAAGATCACCTTAAGCAGGGGTCCCCAACCTATGGTGAGGTGTATAATTATTTCATTATATATTACAATGTAATAATAATAGAAATAAAGTGCACAATAAATGTAATGCACTTGAATCATCCCAAAACCCTCGTCCCCCTAACCACTGCCCCCGTCCATGGGAAAAATTGTCTTCCATGAAAACGGTCCCTAGTGCCAAAAAGGTTGGGGACCACTGCCTTAAGGAATTGATCTTCGAGGAGACTGACATTTAAAAAGGGAAGCAAAAGAAAGTGGCATTCATTCAAAGGTTAGCTTAACACTGTGTGCCAGGCACTACTTTCAACTCCAGGGATATAAGAATTGACCACTGTCCTTGAGGAGTTGGTAACCCAGTAGGGTTATAAGCATT
This sequence comes from Eulemur rufifrons, assembly GCF_041146395.1. Lineage (NCBI taxonomy): Eukaryota > Metazoa > Chordata > Mammalia > Primates > Lemuridae > Eulemur > Eulemur rufifrons. The sequence continues at coordinate 19,236,589 of NC_090987.1, forward strand.
AGAAGGTCTGCATAGAGCACAGAGGCAGCAAAAAGGAGGCAATGGTCAATTCATGTAAATACATACATAAGTAGCTTCTTTTTAAGTTTAAAGAACAGGGGAATATTGGCTTGAAAACCAGTAATCATCTTGAATGAAATATGTCTAAAACAGACTCATTATCTTTCCTCCAAACTTGTTTCTTCTCCTGTACCATCTGACCAAACGGAAAACCCAGAGTCCATTCTTGATTTCTTCCTCTCTCATCCTCCCCTACACCAATCTAATGAATCACCAAGTCCTACCAGGTAGACTCTGTGTCTTTCACACATGCCCATTTCCTCCCTCTACTCTTGCCCAGTCCAAGGCACCATCATTTCTCACCGGGACTACCTCAAGAACCTTCTAACAACAACCTTTTTGTTGTTGTTGTTGTTGTTTGTTTGTTTTAAGAGACAGGGTTTCCCTCTGTTGCCCAGGCTGGATGACGTGGAGTGGTCCTAGAATCATGTCCTCCAAATGCAGCTCAGGTGGCATGCTCTCTGGGAGCCCTTCTCTGCCCACTCCTGTCCCCCACCACATACACACAGACACACATATTAGACTTTTCTGTTTTCCCATGATGCCCTACTCCCTCTTCTGTAACCTGCACTCCCCTTCTTGACTTTACAGCTTCCCTCCAGCCTAGACAATACCATGAGCTAGGGACTATCACCTCATATACTTCTATATTTCCAGGAACTAGCCAAATATGTGGCGCACAACTGGTGTGCAAATATTTGGTGACTGACTAAGGAGAAGCGATCCATTTAGAAGAGGAATTATATCTTCTATATAGCACCCGGGGCAGAAATGGTATCAATAGGTAGAAATTAAAGGGAAGCAGATTTTTCCTCAGTATAGGGTAGTAAGCAAACAACTGAACTGAACTGTTATTAATAAGATGGCTTTGTGAAAGAGACAGCAGAGATATTAAGGAAAGAACAGGTGACCTATCACGCATGTGACAGAGGGAAGTTATGCAAGTTGTGGACTTCTTTTTTTTTTTGAGACAGAGTCTCACTCTGTTGCCCAGGCTAGAGTGAGTGCCGTGGCGTCAGCCTAGCTCACAGCAACCTCAAACTCCTGGGCTCAAGCGATCCTCCTGTCTCAGCCTCCTGAGTAGCTGGGACTACAGGCATGTGCCACCATGCCCGGCTAATTTTTTCTATATATATATTTTTAGCTGTCCATATAATTTCTTTCTATTTTTAGTAGAGATGGGGTCTCGCTCTTGCTCAGGCTGGTCTCGAACTCCTGAGCTCAAACGATCCGCCCACCTCGGCCTCCCAGAGTGCTAGGATTACAGGCGTGAGCCACCGCGCCCGGCCTGGACTTCTTTAATGGTATCACTCTCACCTTCATTTCACTTTAGTCACTCCTTGTGTTCCTCGCAGGGATGCCGTAGCACTCACCTAGGATCGTTATAGCTCAGAAACGGTGAATGGCCTTATTCCACTCTCAGATCGCAACCCTTTACCATTCTGGATAGCTATACGATGCCCTCACTTCATCATCCTTCCAGGGATCTCTAGCTCCTTGATCCCTTCATTTTCTCCCATTCTATTAGCTCCCTTTGGGATCCTTTTCATTCCCTACTGGATCCCATAATCAAATCTCTCACTCCGAGCAAATCTTTCCCTGTCATTACACTATCTTTACCACTGCACCGCCCACCCAGACAGTGAATTCCCTGAAAGGAAGGACCAGGTTTTTTCATTTTTTTGAGTTCTAGAGCTTAGACCAATGTCTAGCACCTAACAGCCCTGAATGAGTATTAGCTGTATTAATGTAGCACCTTTGCCAGCCCAGCAAACTCCAAACTTGAATCAATGTTACATTTCATCTTTTCTGTGGAAAAATAACATTGCTGTTCAGAATGGCACCCATACAAACAAGATTATATTGACAGGCTGTCAGGGCCTGTTCAATTCCTTTAATCTGCCCTTACAGCTTTATCTCATAGCTACATGACTCTTCCAAACATTTACCTCTCTCCTTCACCAACCTATTCAACCCTGGCCCTTCTAAAACTGAGCCATGACCTTCATATTTTATATCATAAAGAAAATCAAGGTCAAAGACGTTAAATGAGATCTCATTATCTTTGCTCCAACACCTCCATACTTATTCTTACTAATACCTGTAATTTATCTTCTTAACTCCTGCCTCGGCGAATGACCAGCCTCTCTACCTCTGCACTTGACCGTATGCCTTTTTCCTGAGACCTTGCTCTATCAATTATTCTTTCTCCTGGGCTCATTCAGGTTCAGCTTCCTCCCAGTCTAAACCATACTTCAACCCAAGTCCTCCTTTACTTACTGTCAATGTCCTTCTGTCCCCTCTTGCCTGAACTTATTGAGAGTGGTCTACATTTCTTTCCCTCCCTTTCATTTTTCAAACCATTGCAGTCTCCATTTTGCCCCACCACGTCAAAGAAATCTCTCTCCAGTCACCAATAATCCCCTATACTTAACAAACCCAATGGATATGTTTTGCCTGTATTCAGACTGATCCCTTTATCCAGAATAACTTGTCTTTCTTTCTCATTAGCCTGCTACCCACAGCGTATTGTTTAAAATTCAGCTCAGCCAGCACAGTGGTGGGCACCTGTAGTTCCCCAGCTACTTGAAAGGCTGAGGTGGGAGGATCACCTGAAGCCAGGAGTTTGAGGCTATAGTGTGCTATGATTGAGCCTGTGCATAGCCACTGCACTGCACTCCAGCCTGGGCAACACAGTGAGAACTCATCTCTTAAAAAACTTCAGTTCTTGCATCACTTCCTCCAAGAAGCTTTATCTGATTCCTCAAGTTGGGCTAGGTACCCTCTTCATGCTTCCAGAATATACCTCGCATGTACCTTTTTCTTACTGCACCTCACACTGTGGTCTAGAGTACAGTGACAAGCATAGTGTAACTATCTATTGATGAGCTTCTAGAAGACAGGGCTGTGCCTTACTGGGTTGGTCATACATTCTAGTTTGCCAGGGACAGTTTTGGTCGCACTTCTTTTTCACTCCTCAAAGTGCCTGGTTTAGATGATATAGTAAATGGTTACCTTATCTATTATCTATTGATATCCTCAGTGGCTAGTATAGTGTCGCACACAAAGTAAGTGATCAACAGATGTTGTCGAATAAAATGGGTGCAAATTAGATGATAACCTTTGCTTCTAATGTTCTATTAAAACCTGAAATGCTCTGAGTTTAAGCATAAAACCTGACTTCTGCTAAATTTTACAGCAGTGAACACAGTGATGTAGTCACTAAAGTGAAAGAAACAATCATTATAAAAACAGTTAACTGACAAAAACATAAATTATTAAGAGACTGTATATTTCTCATGCTATAATAACCATAATATGCTCCCAATATTCCTAATCAGAATATCAACAAAAAACAAAACATTTAATCAACTCTTACTTTTCCAAAGGGCTACTTATTTTTTTCAAGTTTCTGTGGAATCGTAAGGCTTGAATATCTTGTGTCTCTATTTTGGGAGGTAGAAGTCCTTGAAGACCAAGCATTTGTCGTTCCTGTAACGTAAATGCCATTCCCTAGAGGAGAAATAAAAAGATTAAATATTATTTTTGCCCAGACATGGGGAACAAAGTTACTCTTATATACCATTGTTGGGAATGTAAACTAGTTTAGGCTTTTGGAAGACAATTTTAAAGTATTTTTAAATTTTTTAATGCACATACTCTTCAATCAAGCAATTCAACTTCTAGCTAGGCACCTTAGAGAAATATTCACACATGAAATAAAAAGGCATATACAAAGATATTAGTTGTAGTATTGTTTCTAGTTCCCCTGGCTGTTAAAAATTAAAAGTCCATGAATTATGATATAGTTAAGCACCCTATGGTATTCCCATACCATGAATACCATAGAAATAGTTAAACATATATCTCTAAGCATATAGTAGAAAGATCTCCAAGACATATAGTTAAGAAAAAAAAAAGCAAATTTCAAATCAAAGCCAACTCACTGTTAACACATTCATGTTTAGAAAACCCACATAAAACTACATATTATACATAGATGCATGTACACATTATGAGTGAAGTCAACATAGTTTGAAAGAACATAAACCAACTCATAGCAGAGGCTACCCCTGCACTCTGAAAGGAGTGAGGTTGGGTAAGGGAAGGGGGACGGAAGAAATGATACCTAAGGAAAAATTAATCTGTGTCATAAGAAAATCTTTTTCGATTTCTGGTATTCTGCTGTAGGTTACATTCATTGCATCAAAGCAATGTCAGTGAAAATGCTGGACTAAGGACTTTGGAAGATTTTTTCCTCCATAAAAGCAACAAGAACACTGGCAAGTGATCAAAATCACTCTTTGGAATACTGGAAATTAACCAAAGGTTTGTAGTTTCTATTGGGGAGCACTTATTCAAGAAAAACAGCTGAATTTTAGTAAACAGCAAACTTCATAACATTTTATCATGCTCCCTTCTCTAGCTCCATGGTAGTCTTGAAAACCAATAGCTCATAATCACTGTGAAAATCAACAGCCTGGAATAACCACTGGAGGGGATAGAAGGGACTACAGATTCTTCCAAAGCCCCATTCTCAGGGAAATGTCATTATTTGACCCATCTGGTGGTTCCCTGGAAGACTCCACTTGCAAAGCTGTCCTTATTTGACCTAACTTGGAGCTCACCCAGTGTAGTCTTTCCCCCAGAAGTGCTTGTTGAAAACAATCAGAGGCAATTATTTAGTAAGACAATTGCTGAGGCAGTGGATAACAGTGAGGTAAACAATAGGGTAACCAAAAAGCTGAAAAAGAAAGGCTAAGGAATGAGATGTCTTTGTGGGAGGAGCTCTGACAAGCTCTGAGGTGGTACTGGGAATCAAGAAGGCCAATGCATGAGCTGTGGACATGCCCAGGAAAGACTTGAGAAGGCCCTAAGTTCCCACTGCTGGCTGACTTTGAGGCTCTGTGCAAGCAGGATGTGTGGTTGGAAACAGGCTGGCTGAGAGCTGGAAGCACGCCCTACCAGGCACACAGAGTTCCTTGACAAAGAATGGGGAATGTACTGGTTCTAAACATTTAAGTCCTTGTCTAATCATTAGCTGATTACTAAACTAACCAAGCAGAGACTTTAGTAGGCATACAGAACAAGAATACAGATTTTATAATTAGTTCAGAATTGTCACTAAATAAGCAAAAGCAGCAGCAACACAACAAACCCAAGAAGGAGTATCTGATTTCCAGAGCTACCACATTGTTTAAAATGTCCAGTCTGCAACAAAAAATCATGAGATATACAAAGAAACAAGAAAGTTTGGCTCATATACATGAAAAAAAGGCAGTTGATAGAAACTGTCCTTGAGGAAGCCCAGACATTGTACTTACTAGACAAAGACTTTAAATCAGTAACTTTAAACACATTCAAAGAACTAAAGGACACCATGTTTAAGAAACTAAAAGAAAGTATGAGAATGATGTTCCACCAATTAAGAGAATATCAATAAAGATATAGAAATTATAAAAAGGAACCATATAGAAGTTCTGGAGTTGAAAGTCCAATAAATGACATAAAAAATTCACTAGAGGAGCTCATCAGCAGATTTGAGCAAGTGGAGGAAAGAATCAGTGAACTTAAAAATAGGTCAACTGAGATCATCCAGTCTAAGAAACAGAAAGAAAAAAGAATGAAGAGCTATGAACAGAGACTCAGAGAACTGTGAGACACCATCATCAACTGTGCCAACATATGTACAACAGAGTCCCAGGAGAAAAGAGAAAGAGGCAGAAGAATATTTGAAGAAATAACACTCCCAAACTTCCCAAATATTATGAGAAAAATTAATCTACACACCCAAGAAGCTCAATTCCAAGTATGATAAACTCAAATAAATGTACACATAGACACATCATAATCAAACTGTCAAAAGACAAAGAGAGAAATCTGAAAGTAGAGAGAAGTGACTTATCATGTATAAGGAATCCTCAATAAGAGTAACAACGAATTTCTTTTTTTTTTTTTTTTTTTTTTTTTGTTGAGACAGAGTCTCACTTTGTTGCCCAGGCTAGAGTGAGTGCCGTGGCGTCAGCTTAGCTCACAGCAACCTCAGACTCCTCGGCTTAAGCGATCCTACTGCCTCAGCCTGGGCAGTAGGCTGGGTACTACAGGCATGCGCCACTATGCCCGGCTAATTTTTTCTATATAGATTTTTAGTTGTCCATATAATGTCTTTCTATTTTTAGTAGAGACAGGGTCTCGCTCAGGCTGGTCTCGAACTCCTGACCTTGAGCAATCCACCCGCCTCGGCCTCCCAGAGTGCTAGGATTACAGGCGTGAGCCACCGCGCCCGGCCAACAACGAATTTCTTATCAGAAATCATGGAGGCTAGAAGGCAGAAGGATGACATATTTAAAGTGCTGAAAGAAAGAAACTGTCAACCAAGAGTTTCTATTAATATATCTTGCAAAACTATTCTTCAAAAATGGAGAAATTAAGATATTCTCAGCTAAACAAATATTGAGAAAATTTGTTGCTAGCAGACCTACCCCATAAGAAATATCAAAGAGAGTGCTACAGGCTGAAATGGAAAGACATTAGACAGTAACTCAAATATACACAAAGATACAAAGAGCAATTTTCTTCCTCCTGATTTAAAAGGTAACTGCATAAAGCAATAATTATATATCTCTGCTGATGGAAACACAACATATAAAGATGTAATTTGTACAACAAAACAGCACAAATGGGAGGATAGAGTTACATAGAAGTAAAGTTTTTGTACACTACTGAAATTAAGTTGGTGTTTATCTGAACTAGATTGTTATAAAGATGTTCATTGTAATCCCCAGGGCAAACCACTAAGAAATTCACTCTAACAGGCAGTAAAAGAAAATACAAGAGAATTAAAATGTTATACTAGAAAATATCTATGTAACATAAAGGAAGGCAGTAACGGAGGAATAGAGAAACAAAAAAAGACTTACAGAAAACAAATAGCAAAATGGCAGATGTAAATCCTACCTTATCAGTCATTACATTGATGTAAATGGATTAAACTCAGGGATTAGTTGAATAGATGAAATAACATGTTCTAATTATATGCTGTCTACAAGAGACACACTTTGATTCAAGGACACAAATAAGTTGGAAGTAAAAGAATGGAAAAGATATACCATACAAATAGAAACCAAAAGAGAGTTGGATTGGCTATACTTACAACAGACAAAACAGACTTTAAAACAAACATTGTAACTATGGAAGGATATTTTATAATGATGGAAGGGTGAATCCATTAAGAAGATATAACACCCCTAACAACAGAAGTCCAGAATACATGAAGCAAAACTAACAGAATTGAAGGAAGAAAGACATCAGCAAGTTGGAGACTTCAATACCTCACTTTCAATAATGAAAGAAATGCCAGACAAGATAAATAAGGAAAGAGAAGATTTAAACAACAGTGTGAATCAACAGACATTTACAGAACACTCCACTCAATAACAGCAGGGTATACATTCTTCTGAGGTGCTCCATGGAATACTTCCCAGGACAGAACGTATGTTAAATCATAGAACAAGTTTCAATAAATTTGAAAGAATTTAAACCATTCAAAGTATGATTTCTGACTGTAATGTGATGAGATTAGAAACCAGTAATGTAAGGAAATCAGGGGAATTGACAAATATTTGGATAGTAAACAATACTCTGCCAAATAACCAACTGGCTAAAGATGAAATCACAAGGAAAATTAGAAAATATTCTGAAATGAATTAAAGCACAACATACCAAAATTTATGGAACACAGTGAAAGCAATGATTAGAGGCACATTTACCTCTGTAAATGCCCATATTTCAACAAAAGCAGAAAGATCTCAAATCGATAACCTAACCTGAAGCAAGCAGAAGGAAGGAAACAAAAATGAGAGTGAAAAGAAATGAAATAGGGAAGAGAAAAGACAATTGGGGAAAAAATCAAAAAACAATGAAACCAAAAGATGGTTTTTTGAAAAGATCAACCAAATTGACAAACTTTGAGATAAACTGACAGAAAAAAGGAAGAAGACTCAAATCATTAAATCCTTTATGTCTCATGCTTCTCCTTATAAGACTTTACTGAAGGCTGGGAAATGTAAAAGAGGTAAAACCCAAACTGTCACTCTTGCTCCCTTTTTCCAACTCTAGTAAAAGGCTAAAGAAAAAGCTAAAATTTATGTTTAAATGTACTGTGCGGTTCATTTAAAAGTGCTTTACCTATGCTTACTGCCAAAGGTAAGTGAGTTGGCTACACAAAGTTTCCCTATCTAACTTCTATTTAGATTTAAGGGACACTCAAAAGTGCTTTATTTATAATGCAGGGTAGAAAATAAAATGATTATCAAAGACATAATTTTATGTATAGGTATTTATGTTAACAGTTGATCAAATTCTTAAATTTGCTAGCCTGGTGTTAATAAGTGAAGCAAGTCTGTGATGATGACATTAGTTTAAAATGAATAGTTTGATTACTTTGTTAACATTCAGCAGAAACAACTGTCTTCTCATCTACTCTTCTACTTTCTGCATCTTCCAATGCTATTTCTCCCTTTTTCTCATCTATGCAACAGCAAGGCCCTCCCTTCCACTTTACATAGTAGAGGTGTGCTTCCGTTAGCTGATCCTGTAGGATCCTGAGCTATTTTCCTTTAGCACATACTGCTTCTCCACATAAGTCAATATTGATAAAGATCCCTTAACTTGACTTTCGAACATGCTGGTAAGCGTGCCAGGGGGCAAATAGAGGCCTCTTCTACTCCTTTTCCTCTTAGTGCAGTTAGAATAATCTGCCAGGGATTAGGAAATTTCCAAATATTTATAGAACTGATAGCATGACTAGTGACTAATGATTAATAATGTCAAAATTGGAAACAGTATTTAACAACAGGGTCATGGCTAACTAAATTATAAAACATCTAAAGGGAAGAACTCACATTTATATAATATGCATTTTACTGTATCTAAAGTAGATTTACAGTTTTTCTTTTTTCTATACAGCAATCTAAATTAAGAAATTGGGGTCTGTGCTAGTCTGTTCTGGCTGCTATAACAAAAATGCCACAAACTGACTTATAAACAACAAACACTTATTTCTCACAGTTTGGGAGGCTGGGAAGTCTAAGATCAAGGAGTTAGCACTTTAGAGTCTGGTAAGAGATTATTCCTCATAGAAGGAACCTTCTCGTTGCATCCTCTCACAGTGGAAGGAGCTTTCACTGGAGCCTCTTTTATAAGGGCACTTACTCCCATGCAGAACCCTCATAAATTAATCACCTCCCAAAAGGCCCCCACCTCCTAATAACATCACTTTTGGGAGTAGGATTTCTACTAATGAATTTTGGGGGGGATACAAACATTCAGGCCATAGCTAGGTCTAAAGATACATCAACACTAAAGATTACACAGTCAATAAGGGGTTAAGATGGGACTCTCATCAGCCTTTGATTCCAAATCTACCTACTACACTATTACACAGCCATATAAGCCTAATTAAACACTTTGAAGATAATTTACAATATACTTTTTCCAGTGGTAAAATGGTATATGAAAATATATACTATGATCTTAAAAGTAAATATAGTTTTAAGAGGATCATGGCAAAATAAAAATAGACAATATACTGGAATGGTAGGAATATTATTAGAAAAGTTAATCAAATAAGCATGGGGAGAAAAGGAGAAATCCGATCTTACACTTGTACAGCCCTTTAAATGTTTCAAAATGCTATTACCTACATTATCTACATGAGAAAACTGAGGCCTAGAGAGGTTAAATGATTTGTCAGAGTTTCATGGCTAGTAAATGGCAGCACTCAAATTAGCACCTTTAGGTGCTTATAACTCCTGCTTATAACCCAGCATATGACCCATCCCCTGCTTATAACCCACCGACCTTTTAAAGTATAAGAAATTTTTTAAAATTTTCATAACAAATTTCATGTTTATACCTGAATAGGCAAATCTACAGAAACAGAAAGCAGAAGCTGGGAGGGCAGTGGAAATGGGAAATGGGGAGCATCTGCTTAATGGGTACTAGGTTTCCATTTGAGATAATGAAAAAGTTCTAGAAGTAGATAGTGGTGATGGCACAAAACTGAATGTACTTAATGTCACTGAATTGTAAAGTTTTAAATGGTTAAAACTGTAAATTTCACATTATGTTTACTGCAATAAAAAAGTTTTATGAACATAATAACAGGTAGACAGTGATTATAGACATACATTTAAAAAGATTCAGAATTCAGTACTGCCTTTAATTACTAATTCATTAACCATAGCAGCAACATACTCTTAAAAACAATATTTATACATATGTGAAAATTAATTCAGTCTACGAGGTTTGAAGCACAAACTTGATTTAACATTTCTTAAGTCTCTAAGAAGTTCATAACCCATCAATTTGGAATCACTGGTCTATGTTCCTTCTTAAACAAAAACAAACTCTTTCTGATGTTCAAGGGATTTCCAGAAGTGGCCCTTCAATGACGTCTCTACACAGATGTTACTCAACCTTGGAGATTTCCGAAGCATTAGATCTTATTTTAGAGATTCCAGAGTATTAGATCTTACTTTCTTTAGCGAAGTACTGTAATGCATTTAAGACTATTCTCCCTCTTGAAATTTGTTTGCTACTCAATGTGCTGTGTAAGTTTCTCATAACCCCTAAGTCTCCAGAGTAGGTATTAAATATTTTCATAAGGATAAAAAAGAATATAAACCAATATATTCATCAAATGTCTACTATATCCACAGTGCTATAAAAGATACAAAGAAGTATCTGAATGATCCCTGCCCAAAAGGAACCTGAAATATAGTCAAGATGATATAAATTCATGAAAATATAACTACCATCAATGATTTCAGTAACAGCTTAAGACACGAAAAGAAACATAAAGCAACACATATTGATTACTTGTCAAAGAAGCAGGAAGATAAAAACTGCTATGAAGTTTCAGAGAAGGGAGCAATTACTTTACTGTATGGTGTATGAAAAGGCTCTACAGGAGAACTGAATTTCAAATAAGTTGCACCTTGAAGAGCATACAAGATTTGAGGACATTAGGCAAAAACAAGAGAGGATTAAAATATCCTTCCTTAAGCTTCATTTAATTCACTGATTGCTTGCTGAATTCTCATTCTGTACCAGATACCAAAAATACAAAGATGAGGCACTCTGTGTGACCCATGGTCAAATTTCCCCTTCTAGGCCTGACACCCCTCAAAACTTATCATAGTATACAATTAACTGTTTTCTCCGATTACAGGAAATAAATGGGATTGGCAAATTTTTGATGACTGTTCTTTTGAAATAAGTCACACTTTTAATCTGAATGTACCTTTCCCCAAAAGGTCGATTTCACATATTACAATAAACTCAATGTATCCTCTTGAAGCTTCCTCTAAAAAGTCTCTTTCCAGAATTATATTTACTTACTATTTAATACTGCAACTAAAAAACAGAGAGGGACTTGCCTATTGAACCCAGCTTAGATAAAGGATGAAGTGATGATTGGATCTCAATATTACGCAACACTTCTATCCCAAGCGTGATAATAAAAAGACTTAGAGGTCCTTCTCTCTTCTGAAGCAGTAGTCTAATAGGCAAAATTACTTGTGTGCAGTGGTTTGTGTCCAAAAAGCTGGGTGGAGGTGGGTTGGGGTAGACTTTAAATAAAGGTTCGTTTCACAATTTTGACTCCACCTTCCAAGAGCCTGAGTGGCCCAGGTTAAGTACCTTATGTGACCTGGGTAAATCTAAATATCCCACAGCCCACATCTGGCCCAAAGTTCTGGCCAGAGCACTATTCTAGGAATTTTTTTCTTTCTTTCTTTTCTTTTTTTTTTTAAAGCTAGAATTAGGAAGCAAAGTCAATCCTTTTCTGGTGGTAAAAGTTGTGAGGGGTGAACTTTAGAAGGCATAAAGCAGCCATGATCCTTGCCATGTGGAGAAGCATGATAAGCAGAAAAAGCAAACAGCTCTGAACAGTCTCAGCAAAAAGTCATACTTTTATCAGTCTAAAAAGTAACAAACCTCTACCAGAAGAGAGAATACACATTTTGATGTTAACGTTAGTTACTAACCTTGTTTGTTCTTGGATTTAACATAAGTGGCTTGCCTTTCTCTTTTATGTGCAAATGACGACATGCCAAAGTACAAGGAGTGGCAACTACTCTTAACCGGGATAACATCTTTTTTTCACCTGGGAAAAATGAAGCAAATAAACCACTGATGAGAAACATAGAACCGCATGTACATCAAGTATCAGTTTTCAAAAGCAGATTTAAAAAAAAAAAAAAAAAATCTTATCTTTCCACATGTGAAAATGTTTTTACAAAATACATTTATGTTTTCTCAAGTTGTAACAGTTGCAAAGGGTAACAATAAGGTGAAGGTGAATGACACAAGTGTGGCAAGGCATATCTCCCACTTGTGAAAGAAACAAATTAAGATGTTAAGAAACAAGGTAACATCTAGTAAATAGTAAAGTGAGTTCCATTTAATGAGTGTAGGAGTTTAGCTTGAAAGTGGAAAGTAAATAACAGGAAAGTATGGGGCATACACATTAAGGGGGAGGGAAACTATACAGATTCTTAATCTAGACTTAGAATTTTAATGTACTATATTCAATGTTTAAATTTAATGTACTAGGGCTGGATGTGGTGGTGCATGCCTGTAGTCCTAGCTACTCCACAGGTTGAGGCAGGAGGAATGCATGAGCCCAGGAGTTGGAGGCTGCAGTGAGCTATGAACGCCACTGCACTCCAGCATGGGTGACGGAGCGAGACCTTGTCATTCATTAATAAATAAGTGAATAAATAAATTAGAATTTTTTATCTTAGAAAACCTGTTATTTAATATAAACAAATCACGTAAATTGGCTAGAAAACATATGAAGAACTTCAGCATACATCATAAACATATGGGACTTTTTAAAATGAAGAACTATATATAAAACCTTCAATATTTAGTGATAACAGATTCTTCTGCTTATCAATTCTTCTACCAAAACTCAGAATTTCCCATTTCTTTAAATATTACAAATCATTGCAATGATCATGCAGTAAGTTTTTTCAAATGTGACTTCTATTTGCTGAGAAATCCATGGTCTGTACATGGGAGGGCATCAAAATCATTTGCATAAGGATTAAAAAATTTTCTTAGTGAGGTGACAGTCACGTAACATAAAATTAAGTTACATTTTAAAGGGAACAATTCAGAGGCATTTAGAAAATTCTTTTTTTTTTATTTTAAAGAAAATTCTTAATGTTGTACACAACCACCACCTCTAGCTGGTTCCAAAGTATGTTCATCACCTCAGGAGGAAACACCATGTTTGTTAAGCAATTATTCCACATTCCCCTTCTACCACCAGTACCTGGCAACCACCAATCTCTTTTCTGACTTTATGAATTTACCTACTCTAGATATTTCATATAAATGTGGTACCTAAACATGACCACAAAAACAAGAAATCTCTATCATCATTGACACATCAAGAATCAAGAGATACATACTACAAAATAACTGACCTTTTTTCTTAAAAAATGTTAATGTCATGAAAGACAATGACTAAGGAACTATTGCAATTTAAAGAAGACTAAACATATGATAACTAAAAGCAAAACCTAATCCTGAACTGTATTGCATATTGGGGGAAAAAATGCCATAAAGGACATTATTGGGACAATTGACAGAATTGGAAGATATATTGTAGATTACATAAAAGTATTATATAATTTTATATTTTCTGAATTCGATGACCATGTATAATATATCCTTATTCTGAATATACACAATGAAGTATTAAGGAGCAAAGGAGTGTAATGTATATGATCTTTTGAAATTATTCCAAAATAAATTTTAAAAAGAGAGAAATCTAAACATTCAGTACATTAGCATCACGTATGCTAACAAACGCTACAGGAGCAATCTAATTGGGCAGTGTAAGATCTTAGTAAAGACTAAAATGGCATTAAACATAGGGCTGGAAGATATGACTTTTAGCTATTTATCTATTGATGTGGTAAGAAAAGGCTTTTTTGGCTTCATTTTTCAAACTACCCACCAAAGAGGAGCAGCCTCTGATAAGCAGAACTTCAAAGCCACCAAAAGATAGCTTAAAAGTTTATATCAATGCCAAAAATATGGAGACTGGTAGTTAGGCTTCATTTCTTTATAAAAACAAAAATCTAGTTTGACCAACTAAAGAAAATCCCAGAAGAAAAGTGTTATCTTCAAAAACAAGATTTTAAAATAAGCTTTTATTTTCCAATAATTTTAGATTTGCACAAAAGCTGCAAAGATAGTGCAGTGCCCATACATCCCTCTCCCAGTTTCATCTTCCCCCGACGTTTAGAACAGGTTTTTAAGATACTGAAGCCACGAGATTTTTCTAGGAAAAAAAAATGCCCACTGAACTTTAAATTTCATCATTAGACAAGTTACTGGCTTCACAGCATCTCAAGACTGTACTGTTTTATGGGAAAAACAATAACTGTTTATGGTAGTGTACTCTGGCACTCAAAGCTAAGCTTGCTTTTCTGAAAAGCAATAGGCTGTGGCCTGATTTTGGAAGGTTCTTGAGCTAAGAATGTTTTTTACATTTGTGTAAGGTTGTAAAACAAAACAAACCCCCCAAAACAATATGGGACAGAAATGCATGTGACTCACAAAGCCTAAAATTTTTATCTGGTCTTTTACAGGAAAGCTTTTTGCCAACCCCTACTATAAAGGCTACAAATTCCTGTGAACTCAAAGGCAGGAAGTAAAATCTCCTGCCTGTGTTGTACACACATACACACACACACGCACACATACACGTACGTCTGAGTGGTATCACCACTATTTCTGGATTAGTTCTACAGATATTTGAATCCAAAGATAAGGACTTCAAATAAGGGATGTTTTAAAAGTGTTGCTGATCACTTATTCCTGGACACTGAAACACTCCAGTCTGCAGGTTAACTATGTTGTTTTCTGCCTCCCTATCACTTTCTTCTACCAGCCTCTGAAGCGAAGCGTGATTTACTGTTTCAAGACCATTTGTATGAGGCTTAGAGTCTCACCAACACATCTGGCTGTGAATGGACATCCTAATATTAAATGTGATGCAGTGTTGGAGTCCTTCAATACTGCCAAGAATGTTTCACTCACATTAAATAGTCATGGATTCAATTAAGCTTTAAATAGTCAAGGCATGAATGGAATAGATAAAAAGAATGTGAGAATTATTTGAAAGGTTTGTCAAAAAAAGGAAAAAGCATTGTACAGATAGCCATGCCAAGACAGTGGGGATGGTTTTGTTCGTGGTTCCAAGGAAAAAATTTAAGAATCCATTGGGAGCCTGAAAGAAACACTGACAATGTAGAAAATGGAAAGAACATAAAAATCATGACTAAGAGGAAAAGCCAGCAATATAAAATCTTCATAAATGTATTGTTCAAAAATGATTTCATTTCTGAATATGTTATCAATAGCATAAAACCTCAAAATCACACATAGATTTGAGATCTTTTTAAGAGAGCTTGGTTTGCTGCCTGTCAGAGGCTCACAAGTTACTGAGTTTGCATGTCAGGCAGCCAACTGAAAGATTGGGGACTCCCGTAAGAAAAACCAATATGGCTGAACACAAATGGATCCCATTTGTGGCTAGTGTACTGACTGTTGCCAGCTCTCAGGGGGATATCTAAATTTCTTTTTTTCCTTTAGCTGTCTTTGGGGGTGGCTCTGGATTTGCTTCTTTGCACCTCTTTGGAGAGGTCTCATGCTAAAGGCTTATTGGTTGTGGTTCTGAGTCACCTGATAGGTACCTTTGGTTTAAAAGAAAGGAAAAAAGAGTTCAAAATCCAAGAATATTGGTTGTTTGTCCTAGCTAAATCTGATAAGAGATTTGAAAAGATTTTGTTTGTTTGTTTGTTTGTTTAAAGAGCTCAATAGTCAAAAGTTGGTTTAATTAAAAGCTGGTATTCGGGCTGTAATTTTTTTTAAAAAAGCCTTTCTGCTTTTTCTCTTTTGGATCCTGTTTCTCCCTGGGAATTCTTTTCAGTCTCCCGAATCCATTTTTAAAATTACATATTTTGTCCCTTTGTTTACTGTCTTTCTTGTTGGCATGATTTATGCTGAGAAGAATGTAAAATTTCATTGGCCTTTTCAGGAATCTTAAGATCTCCTGAGACTGGCTCCTCTACAATTCATTCTTCCATCTGCCTCTGGCTCTCCTTCTGCCACCTCCAATCTTGCATCTAGCTTCTGTTTCCTCCATTTGGTGGTCAGTGTATGAAATGCTACTGAGAGGAAACATCAATTCTGGTTATTACATAAAGGGATCTAAGAGGGACTTCTAAAGACTCCTTGAGGAACACATCTAATATGCTGCTGACCCCTTTTATTGGGTCCTCTCTCTTTCTCATGAAGTCCCAAAAGTGGTGAGTGGGTTTGGCTCTATCCATTAATGAGCTCAGTAATCCAGTGAAGATTTTTACTAGACTTATCAGTATAATCCTGCAGTAAACTCCTATGATTTTGTTACCTTGTCATCCATTTTTAATCTTCCTCTGTGTCTCCTTTTCAAACTCCTTCAAAAAGCTTAAATTCTCTCTCTACTTTTAAAATTGTTAGTAAAATAAAATAGATATGTCTTTAGAATTGTCAGCATTAAATATAATTTAGACATTTTTGCTTGGGTCCAGTGGTCAAATTTATACTATCTCTGTTAGATGTTTTAAGGCCATAAAACTATTTCTTCTGTGATATTTTTGATACTTGCTTGATTCGTCTGTGAGCTTAAGTCTTTGGTTTTGAACCTTTAGATTATGTGGTCTAGACAGGTGGCCATGAGGAGGCCTAGGGACCAATGTGTGTCCACAGTGTCTGGGCCACTAGCTGCAGAGCAGTGCCACGCCCAATATGGCCCCATCCTGTGTGGTCCAGCTGTGCCTCCTTGCCATGCTAGGAGGGGTCGGGTCCTCAAGGCATCATCTTTGCAGCTCTGTCCTCTGTCCTGGGCTCTGCACCTAGTGTATAACAATTAAGTCATTTATTTCTAGGCTTTTTACTGGAAATTAGGGTTATTAAGAGTTAAAACTGTAACATATGTAATTAAAACAAGTAGATATAAAGAAAACAATTCTGTATACAAAGTGTACAAGAAAAGTAGGATGTGTTTTTGGTGAGGAAGGTTGTAATAAAGACATAAAGATGTGGTTTTTATTAAAGAAAAGTAGTTTTGTCTAGTTTATTTTTTTTATTTTTTTTTTTTTTTGAGACAGAGTCTCACTTTGTTGCCCGGGCTAGAGTGAGTGCCGTGGCGTCAGCCTAGCTCACAGCAACCTCAAACTCCTGGGCTTAAGCGATCCTACTGCCTCAGCCTCCCGAGTGGCTGGGACTACAGACATGCACCACCATGCCCGGCTAATTTTTTCTCTATATATATTTTTAGTTGGCCATATAATTTCTTTCTATTTTTAGTAGAGACAGGGTCTCGTTCTTGCTTAGGCTGGTCTCGAACTCCTGACCTCGAGCGATCCACCCGCCTCGGCCTCCCAGAGTGCTAGGATTACAGGCGTGAGCCACCACGCCCGGCCGTGTTTTGTCTAGTTTAGAGAGTATTTAAAGGTTGTTCAAAGTGAAGGGGAAAATAGATACAACTTAACAGATATAAAAAGTTGGGGAAAGAAAAAATTTTGTAAGCAGTCATAAAAGCTTTATAGAAATCTTGTGTGGTCAAAGTTGATTGAGATTGGATGGATTTGTTTATAAAGTTTTATTAAAACTAGCTTTAGTAATAGTACACTGAATTTGTTTTTTTCTTTTGAACAAGATTTTCATGCAGTATTAATAAGAAATAGAAAAAGACTTTGGTTGGCTCATCCTTTAAGAAAACTGCAAAAAAAAAAAAAGAGGGTAAAGAAAGATTCTGTTTGCCTCATACTATCTCTATTAGGTCTTTTGATTGTTTGAAAAGCTGAGTCTCCTCTCTACCAAAAAATAAAGATTTTTGCTTTTTGAGGTCTTTTAATTATCACTTTGGCTAAATGAGTATTATTTCACAGTGGAGCTGTAATCCTATTTTTGATAAAGTGTTTTAAAACCTTTGACATATCTGACAGCTTCCCAAAATCAAATTTCACATTCTAACTCTTTCTGACCTCAAACTAACTTCCTGACATTCCAAAAGGGCCCCAGATAGTCCATGAGAAACATATTAGGCTTATTGGGCATGATCAACTATATAGGGAGCTTGGTCAAGGAAGTAATAATGTTTAATCCTTTTTGGAGTCATATTTGTATAAACGTGCTAATATGTGTTCCAAAATTGTATGAGATTCCTAGAAATCTGATGGCTTAGTATACATTATCAGTCATAATTCCAATACTACATTGTTGTATGTCACAGAAATAACTAAATGGCCTTGTCCATTGCATATTATCATGAACTCTTATCAGGTCTTTAACCATGGCCATTTTAAGTCTTATTGTCCATAGTAAATTTGCTTTTTCTAATGCTTCTGCTAAAAGGTTGGTTTATTATAAAGGATACTATAAAAGATACAGATGAACAGCCAGAAAGTAAGCAACTTCTCCACTGCCTAAAAAACTTGTGTGCTTATGAATTATCTTTACTATCTCAACCTAATAATAATTAGATATCTATTGGTTATATATTATACAATCTAGAAGAAGAAACAGAGGTAGAGCCTGCTTTCAGCAAACTCCACTGAATTTATTTTTTAGGGAGAGAATTTGCTTTAAAAGAGAATTCCTCACTGGGCTCCTTGATTCAGTAGCCTGAAGCAACTTCCTTCAGGCCACTTTGAAATTTCAAATTACTCAAATTTGACTTTCACACATCTTTTGAAGGCTTTGTGACATAAAAGGCCCATGTCACTTTATTTCCATTTATTAATGTACCGCAGAAAGCACTAGCAGTTGACTCTAAAAGTTGGGATTCTGTGTATACCAAGTTTCTACAGTTTTAATAATCAGGCAAACAGTACCATATTACTAATATAAATTATAGCAATACAGTGGTGGAATAACATATACCAAGTAGCTTTCTCCACTCCCTCCCACAACATGGCAACAAAGTATTAACAAAATAGGATGGCTGACACTCAGGTGAGCGGAGAAAAATTCTTAAAATCTGACTGTGTCATTAAGAAACAGTTTTAAAAGAAGAATTCATTATGTTTGTGTGGCTCTCCCAGGAGAGACAGCACTATTTACCACAATTAAAACTTTGATACCAAAAGATTAGATCAGTATTGCAATGTATTGGTGCAACAGACAAATCTAAAATAGTATGAATATATTTAATCTGAATCAAAGGCAATCTAAAACAAATACATTTTACAATCAGTAGTTAACTCCTATCAAATAATGAATTTGGCCTGTATAACAAAGATAACACCACCTGTCAAATCTACCTCATAGATAACTGTGATGATCAAATGAGTGAATATACGCAAAAAGCATAAAGACCAAGTGTTATACCAATCAAATTATTAGAGAACTTTATTACTAAGTGGTAGAGTCAAATAAAATATAAAAGTAATCTAAGTAGAGTTTTTAGTAGTCATTAACTAAAAAAACAACTTAAGGAAAAAACTAATCTTTGCCAAAATTACAACTTAGGACACTTAAAGAGAGAAACAGATAGGTGGGTTTAATATGGGCTAGAGACAAGACAAAATGGGGAAAAACATACCTAACTCCTTACGTTATAGAGATGTGACAGAAGAACTATAAGAACGGGTGAAGTAAAAACAGCAAGCAAAAGAAGGTGGGGCTTCTAATTTTGAATAAATACATAAAATTAAGCTGCTTACTGGAGAGTTTCTTGGATCCTGGAATATGCCTGCGGTTTCTCCCCCTGGTGTGGCCACTGTCATTCACACTGCCTTGCCCTTTCTGTAAGCAAGCACTGGTAAAAAGACGGGTTCTTGATCTACAAGGCAGTGGAACTCAGTCTCTGGGTGGTGTTCACAAATTGGATTGGGACTAAAATGGATGGCTGCCGAAGACTACTCTCCCCCATCCTCTACCCTGGGCAGAAAGGAGACTGTTAACAGCTGAGAAGGACTGTTTACTAGAGCCCAAAACTCTAGAGACTTTTCCCTAGAAAGAGGTCATGACTTGGCACGCACACAGGCATGCGTGCACACACACTCACTTTCCAGTCAGACAGACTTGAGCTTGAATCTGGACTCAGATAATTACTAGTTTAGAATCAGTTGTGTCACCCAGGCATTCCCAAATGGTCTATGAATAGGTGTTAGTCTAGGACATGTTTTTTTTTGTTTTTTTTTGTTTTTTTTTTTGCTGGTCCCTAACCAAAACTAGGACAATGTCATACAGTTTTTCATAATACTAAACTTATTCTCTTTGTTTTTATGTTGTAATGACCACCTTCCTACCTTTTTGGTGGTAAGAATGTCCTTTTTTTTTTTTTTTTAAAGAAAGAATGGGGACAGTAGATTGCAATAGTTTTTGGTGGTTGGTTGGGTATTTTCCCCCGAGACAGGGTCTCACTCTGTTGCCCAGGCGAGAGTGCAGCGATGTCATCATAGTTCACTACAACCTCAAACTCTCAGGCTCAAGCAATCCTCCTGCCTCAGCCTCCGAAGTGGCTGAGACTACAGGTGAGTGTCACCACACCCATCTAATTTTTCTATGTTTTATAGAGATGGAGTCTCTCTCTTGCTCAGGCTGGTCTCAAATACCTGGCCTCAAGCAAACCTCCCGCCCTTGCCTGCCAAAGTACTAGGATTACAGGCATGAGCCACCATGCCAATATAATCTTTTGATTACTTCTGAAATTTGTACTAGTTTTTAAGATGGTCCTTAACTTTGGCAAAATTAAAAGTAGGTGATTTTATGTCTGGTCCCAATTGCACCCCTACACACACACTTTTTTTACTTGTCCACAAAGTCTGAAAGTCTGGGAACCACTGGCTTAGATGTCTCACTGTTCTCATCAGTAAAATGGGAAAGGGGACAGTCTCTTTTGCAGAATTTTGTGTAATTATGATGAGATATATATACATAGTATCAAACCCTTAAAGTTTTATCATCACCATTAAAACGAGCTTGACTACTTGACTTGAAGATTTGCTTAATAAAACCCATCCCCAGGTAGTCTAGCAGAGTGATCAAAGGGCAAGCTCTGGAGTCAAACTGCATGGAATCAAATTCCAGCTTTGTCCTTTGCCAGCTCTGTGATCCTAAGTTACAACCCGAGTTGCAGTTTTCTCATCACACAGATGGGGCTGATAAACAACAAGACCTGCTAAATAAGGTTGTTTTAAGATTCAAATTAGATGATCCATTTATGATGCTTACCACAGTACCCTCCAGGTGCTCTAAAAACATTAGTTATCATAAGCATTACTATTATTAGTAGTAACAGACTAAGGTCAGAAGATGCCTCCTAAATGCCTGCTAGTTTCTGCATCAACATCTTCTAATGGTGAAATCCACATTAAAAGGATAATCATAATTAACATTTATTTAAAATATTTCAAATTGTCTCCAGATCAAGAATGAGAATTTGGATGGCATATAGATCCAGGCAACATCAAATGTTATCCCAAACAGTATCTATAGAATCAATACAATATTTTTCATTACTTTTGAAATTTGTACCTATTGATCAAAGATATAATATGCAGTCATAAAATCAAAATAGTGACTTTCAAATAAAATAGTTAACTTCTAATAAAACAGTTACTTTTTTAATAAAATCAAATGTAATTTTTATTTAGTGTTAATTTTATCCTCTAACATTAATCCTCAGTAAACCAATATGGGTTTGTTTTAGTGTTATTTGCATTTTAAAACATGGCTAGTTTGCCTGAAACTCACCAAAATAAATTAGAATTTTAGTTTAACAATACATAAATTATGCAGGTCAGCATAGGAGTCTAATTTACAAAAGAAATTCAGAAATGGTAAATGGGTTTTTTCTTTATCAATTTTTAATGTGTTTTCATAAAATATTAAAAGACAAAACCATACATAAATACTTTCTAAGGGTGTAAAAGCAGTTCTTCTTGGGAACAGCTATTAAGCAGGAGTATGTTATTCTCAAGAGAATGAAGAACTTCTACAAAAGCAGACCTCAACATTTCCTATTACTGCATGATAAAAGTTATATCAGCATTTCTGGACTCTAGGCCTAACTTCCAAGTCTTTATAAATACCATAAAAGAGTTAGGCACAGGTTACAAATCAGAGTTGATTATTTAGAGGTTCAATATTACAAGAGGGAGTTAAACTGTTTTTTTTCCTGTATTTCTGCAAACGGTAACACAGCAATAAACCATCAATTGGAGCAGTTAACAGGAAAGATACATATATTTACTTATTCTTGGAAAACGACTGTTTCACATCTAATTTACAGAATATTTGGAAACTAGAACTCAAAATTTATGAGTGCAACATTGCAAACAGCTTAACAACATGAGCAATGCTTAAGGAGCATACAAATTAAGGGGGGGATGTGTAGCTGTAAAGTGAGACTACTTGAGTTTAAATCTAGGCTTTCACTTAAAAACTGTAGTCATGGGCAAGTTAGTTAACCTCCCTATATCTTAGTTTCCTCCTTTGTAAACTGGCGATAGTAACAGTAACAACCTCAAAGGGTTGTTTTGAGGTAATCCATGTAGATAGAGAACAGCGCCTAGTTCATCACTAACAATGAATACGTGCTTCTATCATCACCACCACCAACTGCAATACTAACAGAAAGAACAATGCTATTAATATTAACTGTTTTGCTTGGAGTGACTGACACGTCCATCAGGAAGGTAAATCCACAGGTATGATTAAACGTTTTGTAAGGAAGCACTTCGGTTGAGGTTATTTTGATCACGCTTCTCACTACAAGCAACATCAATTTTCTAGAATTATCATCAGGGCCAAAAAAGAAAGTCAAGTCTGGGACCACGAATGTAACATCACATGCAGAGATGGTTATCGCGAGCGTCAAAGGAACACCTGCCAATCCTAGTGCACAGATGCCATTTCATATGAATGGACAGAACAGTTCCAATCTTAGAACTTTCTAGCTTTCAACAACTCTCTTTTAAAATGAGGAAGGAATGAACACGAACGAACACACACACACACACACACACAGAGCGTAATTCCTGTCACTAACTCATCTCGGGTGAAAAGGACATTTACTTGCCAAAGGGGTTTCGAGCCACAAAAACTGGTCTTTAACGGGCGCAGGAGGAAAGAAAGAAGATGCTCGTGTTTGGAGGCCACAGGGCCTCACTCCCGGGCGCAGGGGGTGTGCCCTGGCACCAGCGAGCGGAGAAACCGGGAAATCGAGCGCCGGCAAGAGCCGCGAACGGTGGAACCCGGGGTCGCCGCCACCGAACCGGTCCCTCGCCCTCCGCTGGACTCCGCGGGCTCCTTCCCTTCACCCAGCAATCATCCGCCAGGCGGAGGCCACTGCGGGCCACACGCGTAGAGGCCTGCGGCCGGGGCTCGGCCGGAGATGGCCGGCGCCCGCTCCGTTCCCGGAGCTCCCGCCCGGGTCCCGCCGAGCCAGGGCGCCCCCGACCGCGCGCCGCGCCCAGCCTTACCGGACGTCTCGGCCCGCGACAGGTGGTGCTGCCGGCGGAAAGGCCGCGCCCTGCCGCCCGCCCAGGCGATGCTCAGCTGCTGCGCCGCCCGGCCCTCCCCTTCTCCGAGCCTGCCCAAGCCGGCGCCAGCTCAGGCTTGCCTCCGCGTGGGCCGCCCAACACCCGCCAAGGTAGCCAAGAAAGCGGCGTAGTGAGGAGAGCTAGCCGGCAAGAGAGCCGGCGCGGCCCCTGAGCGGAGACGGACAGGCGCGCGAGCCAATGGGAGGCGGGAAGCCGGCTGGGGGCGGGGCTCCGCCCAGAGGCTCGGCGGCCCGGGAGCTGGGGTTACTGCCCCTGCGCCTTCCTCCGTCCGCTTCCTCGAGGTCGCTGTTCCGAGGCCGGGCGCGCGTCCGTGTGGACGCGATTCCGAGGCTGTGAGGACTGGGCAGAGTAGAAGGAGCTCGGAAATACGCCGCCCCAAGAAAGAAGCTGGGGCCGGTTTACGGCGTACCCCACGCCCCCTACACTCCCGGGGCCCGCGGGGGTATCGGGGTTGTGGCAGCGCGTTCGTGCGAGAAGGGGCTGTGCGCAGGCGCGGACGGGGGCGCCGGCGGGTACCAGTCTCGCGGCCCGCGCAGGGGGAGGGAGCGGGGCGTTTGCCCCAGTGCAGGGAGCCAGAAGGTGGAGGGCAGCCCTGAAGGCTGGATGCGGGGCGGGAGAATGGAAAGTAAGGAGAGGGAGGACTCAGGAAGTACTAGGCTCCTGCACTTTAGGGACGTGTTATGTTTGTGAGCTCTGTTTGTGTGTGTAGGACTCGCTCTTCTGCAAAATTCGTTGCCACTCTCCGCAGTTGCTGGCACAGTTACTGGCCCGCAGGGAATCTACTAATCACCTCTACCGTCTCACTCACTATAAATAGATATTCAGTGTTCTCTCGCAGAAACACTGGAACACTAAATTGTTTTGTCCTTGAAAGCAGTGGGGACCATTCCTTCGTACATCTGTACCCCCACACAGTTGTTATGTTGGAGGATATTTCTTCACTCTTCAGAAAATGTTACCACCAAAAATTCTTTACTGTAATCAAGTTTTTGTACTCTTAAAGCAAGGTATAGTAATGATAATTTTAAAAATAAAGATGTAAACGATAAAAAAGAGAAAAGCAGGTAAAATAAAAGTGATGGAAATGCAGGATAGACCCAAACTTTTGACAGTTATGTAAAATGTGGTGCACCCACCCCACTCTGAACATTAAAGGGTGTGACGTGTGAGGGAACACTGTAGTTAGATGACAAACGATAGGTGTGGCTGCTGTAGGAACCACCAGTAAAAGAGAGGTTATAAATAAGCATGACCTAAAATAACCCTGCTTACCAGAAATGTTCAAGAGGCAGCAAGTTGAATGAAGGAACCTTCAAAAATTACAAGCGTCTTTAAGAATGAATGCTTCATTAGTAGATGTGAAATTCTTTTGTCTTTGAAAGACAGTTTGGGGGGAATTGGGAAGTGGACAGAGAAAGGGGAAATGTTGGTCAAAGGGTACAAAGTGTCAGGAGGAAAACAAGTTCTGGTGATCTATTGCACAGCATGGTGACCATAGTTAATGGTAGTGTACATTTCAAAATTGCTAAGGGTGGATTTTAAGTGTTCTCACCAAAAAGAAATGATAAGCATATGTGGTGATGGATATGTTAATAAGCCTAATTTAATCATTCCGCAATGTATACATGTATTGAAACATCACATTGTACCCCATGAATGTATGCAGTTGTCAATTAAAAATAAAATTTTTAGGCTGGGTGAGGTGGCTCACACCTGTAATCCTAGCACTCTGGGAGGCCGAGGCAGGAGGATTGCTTGAGGTCAGGAGTTCTAGACCAGCCTGAGCGATTGTCCCTACTAAAAATAGAAACATTAGCCAGGCCACCTGAGCCTGCAGTCCCAGATAGTTAGATGCTGAGGCAGGAGGATAACTTGAGCCCAGGAATTTGAGGTTGCAGTGAGCTATGATACAGCAACAGAGCAAGACTCAGTCTCAAATTAATTAATTAATTAATTAATTAAGTGGGTTTTTTGTGTTAAATAAAAGGCATTTTGCCCTACATTAGAACAATCCCAGGTTGAA
Organism: Eulemur rufifrons; assembly: GCF_041146395.1. Lineage (NCBI taxonomy): Eukaryota > Metazoa > Chordata > Mammalia > Primates > Lemuridae > Eulemur > Eulemur rufifrons. The sequence goes on from NC_090987.1 coordinate 19,262,314, forward strand.
GAGTTGAGCTACCATGGATGGTACTTAGTATGCTTGAGTTCAATTCATTTCTTATTAAATGTAATATCTGCTAATGTCAAGCAGTTTGGCTGGTCTACTCTGATTCACAGATTCCTTCTCCTTAGCCATTTTCGGTGATTGGTCAAAGGCTTTCCAATAAAAAAAAAAAAGTGTTTCTGCTTCTGTACACACAGTCACCACAGAATACAATACTTCACCTCTGGTCACCAAAATGTTTGGGGTTCTCCCTATCAACAACCAATTCTCCAGCTGAGACCAACTGGGTGTCCTATAATTTAACTCAATTCTCGTACTGTCTGCTGGGAGATAGCATCCCACAAGTTGAGGGCTCAGTCACACTCTGCACTGTACTTCAGATGCCAATCAAAAGCCCCAGGTCGTCACTACCTCCTCCTCAGGTTCCATTAATGTGCTAGGATGGCTCACAAAACTCAGGGAAACACTTTACTTACATTTACCAGTTTATTATAAAGGATATTATAAAGAATACAGATGAACAACCAGATGGAAGAGATGCATGGGGCAAGGTATGTAGGAAGGGACACAGAGCTGTCATGCTTTCTCTGAGCGAGCCACCCTCCAGGCACCTCCATGCATTCGGCAACTCTGAACCCTGTTTTTCTGGAGTTTTATGGAGGCTTCATTATGTAGACAGGATTGGTTTCATCATTGATATTGGTGATCAACTCAACCTCCAGCCCCTCTCCCTTCGCCAGGAGTTGGGAGTCGGAGAGGGAGCGAGACTGAAAGTTCCAAGCCTCTAGTCACGTGGTTGGTTCCCCTGGCAACCAGCCCCATCCTGAGGCTATCCAGGAGCCCACCACCCGCCAAGAGTTGCCTCATTAGAACAAAAGATCCTCACACCACTCAGGAAATTCCAAGGGATTTAGGAGCTCTGGCCCAGGAGCCAGGGCAGAGACCAAATATATATTTCTTATTCTATCACATTATCACAGGCTACCTATCTAATGTAGTGACATATGGCTATAGAGTAGTTGAAATGTGGTTAGTTTAAATTGAGATACACACTGGATTTGAAGGCAGTGCAAAAAAGGAATGTAAATATCCCGATTTAAAAAGTATCAATCACATGTGGGAATAACATTTTGGATATTTTTGGTTAAATGAAGTATATTATTATAAGTAATTTCATCTCTTTCCTTTTTGATATGGTTACAGAACATTTAAAATTACATATGTAGCTCCCATTTGTGGCTTGCACTGTATTTCAGTTAAACAGTGCTGGTCTAAGGAGACCCTGTTAGAATCACACACTTGAAGGCCAACGGGTAGGGCTTCTGAAAAGGCTTTTTTAAAAAGAGCAGACTCAACTGGCCTGTACCTTTGGCTTTTCTTTTTCCTCCCACTTTTTGCCAGCAATGTTTAGAGGCATGGCGCCCACCATTGTACTGTAAGATCACAAGCAAGAGAATGAAGGCCTACACTCTAGGGGTATCAGCAGGATAGAGGAGCCTGGATTCCTCTTCTCCAATGCACATTCATGCATACTGGGAAATTAATATAGCAACCTAATGTGTTCCTTTCATGTAACAGGTACTTGGTGACATATACATTACATTGGGATTTGAATAATGAAATGCTAGGAAAAAGATAAATGTAATTGGAAAATATGAGTAATCATTAATAGAGACATAACACCCAAAACCTCCTGAAATTTTCTTCTGCTGGTTTCTGTGGGCAAGAATTACACTGAAGGATGTAACTCCTGGTTAAATAAAGTGGTCATTACTCTGCAACTGGTGGTGAGCTTTCTGTATGATTGAAAACAGATGTGTGCAAAGTCATTCACATACTTTAATCACTATAATCATCTTACACTTTGAAAAACACTGTGCTCATTTGAATTTGCCTTTTAGCTTCTATCTGTCCAGCATTCTTGCTTGAATTGAGTTACTTTATCTTTAAGTGATATTATTTTGATTCAGTAATAGTTACAGTGAGCCACTAAGATGTCTCATTTAATGTTTAAAAGGCCAAGGGGGATCATATGTCTCTAGAAGTCACGTGTATAGACATTTTTCAAGTATAGAATTTTATTTAAAAATGAATTTAAAGGTCTGGTATCTAATATAGTAGGTCTTGGGCTCACAGAACGAAAGTGGCATTACTATTACTGCTATGAATACTACTACTTTAGATCTGATATCTTCAATTGGGCCTAATAGGAATTACAAGCTATATTCTAAAGAAAGAAGTATACATTAAAATATTATGACAGAAACAAGATTTTTGTGCATTTTAACAGCAACTGTTAGAAATGATTCTTTAGCTGCAAACAATAGAAAACCCTATTCAAGTTGGTTTATACAAATAGAAGCTTTTTTCCCAAAGCAAGATATACTGGGGGTAGGATCCAAGGCTCAACATGGCTCAATCACTTTCTGGATTTTCCTTGAGAGAATGAAAGAATCTCTCCTAAACGCAGGGTCTCTCCAGTAAATGGAGACAGAACCTGACAATCCTGGACTAAAACTACAGCTGAACAAGAAATACAACCGCAAGGAGATGTAGGTTGTCCACAAATCAGACATTACATTTGTGCGTAATCAGGGAATGATAGAAGAAAGGTTGATTTGATTCCTATGGTGTGTGGGGGTGTTTGTAGAAGGGAGGTATTTGCAAATTACCTGGACAATTGCCTTAATTCTTCAACAATTTTTTGCTTTTCTTTTTTTTGTTTGCTTGTTTACACTGAAGGAAAGAGCACACTTGGGGAGTTTGGCACACTTGAGTTCTAGTGCTCTCTCTCAAACTCTCCTTATAAGGCACGGGATGCCTTTTTCTCCTGTCAGGTGGACACGATTAAACTTTCCCCTACCCATCTCAAAAGGCATCGAAAAGAGGAAATAAGGTGAAAAATATGCAAGGGTTTTGTAAAGTTAAAAAGGATACAATGCAAACAAAGTATTCTCATTCAGGATTCCTGCCTGGCATGTAGATGCTGTTCAATAAATAATAATTATCATTCATTGAGCACTTATTTACTAAACATTGGTCTAAAGCCTCTAGTAGTATATTAAAATCATTCAATTGTCTTAAAAATACTATGAGGTGGGTATAATTATTACTGGGAAAACTGAAGACTTTGAAGTTTATTTGTCCAAGGGTATCACTAATACGTGGGAAAAAATACAAGCTATGCTATACAAACTCTGAATATCTTTAAATATTTTTATGTACAGTTCAATGTCATGGAAAGACCTGAAAGAACATTTGGGGCTTATGTCACCCCATTCCCCAACCTGGGAAGGCCCTCCCCACTGTAAGGTGTCAGTTAAATTCCCCTTCATGACTCAAGGACAAATTCTAATCTCACCTCTTCAGAAGACCCTGGTGCACTTGACATCACCAGGGAGCTTTTACATTCTGGAACATTCTGGAACTCGAGCACCTGTGTTTCTTAATAGTTCTCATGTATTTGTTTTAGGTACTTCTTATACAGTATATTATAAATGCCATGAAAGTGAAGAGTTATAAGAATTATTTCTTCCTGTATTCCTCCCAAATACTCACATATGATTAACACTCGATTAAATGACAAGAGCGTCTGTTTTATTTGAGTGGGTGAGTCAGTGTCGACATCTAATGCAGGAGTTCTTACAGTGTGATACTGGGACATCATCACCATCACCGGGGAACTTGTTAGAAATGCAAGATCTCATGCCCTACCCCACACCCACTGGATAAGGAACTCTGGGCTTGGGACCCAACAATCTTACTTTTTTTTCCCCCCAAGATAGAATCTTGCTCTGTCTCCCAGGCTAGTGTCCAGTGGTGCAATCATAGCTCCCTGCAGCCTTGAACTTCTGGGCTAAAAGGAGCCTCCTGCCTCAGCCTCTTGAATAGCTGGGACTATAGGCATGTGCCACTATGGCCAGCTAAATTTTTTATTTTTTGTAGAGATGGGGTGTGTTGCACAGGCTGCTCTCCAACACCTGGCCTCCAGTGATCCTCTAACCTCAGCCTCCCAAAGTACTGAGATTATAGGCGTGAGCCATCATGCCCAGCCAACAATCTGACTTTTAACAAGCCCTCCAGGTGATTTGGATACACACTCCAGTTTAAAAACCACGGTCTGATGCCAAGCATGATCAAGCAATCCTCAGGGCATAATTTATTTTTCTGTATCAAATTTCCTGCTGAGAAGAGCTAATTGGGAAGTAGGAATGACAAAGAGACAACATTTGCCCTCAGGGAGTCTACATTGTAATATGGAAACAAAGCATTTACTCATATAAGTATAATAAAAATCAGTGTGTTATTAAATATTTATGGGTGAAGTGATACAACCACAATGTTTGAAATAAGATTGTTATGCTTGGATGATGTCTATATAGGGTTTTATTATACTACATTTTTTTTGTTTAATTGAATATTTCATTACTAAAAGTTTCTTTTTCTAAAGGCACGACGTGAAGAATAAGCTCAAAGTGCTGTCGTAGTTCAAAAAAAAGCGTCACTTCTTAAACTCGAATTACCTCAGAAAAATTTATGGAGACCATGACATCAGAGTGGGCCTTGATTTAAGTAGAAAAGTTCCTTAAATAACATATTATTTACTCCAGGTCCACAAACTATTATCCATAATTCCAAAATCCAAAAGTTTTTTTTTTATTTTGATGGTGCCAGAACTTATTTGGTGACAAGTGAGAATTTGTCACAAGGCAAATTTTCTTCCCCCAATGTAAATATTTATTTCTCTTCAGAAATGTGAATGCGTTTATGACCCTCTGCCCTATATAGTATCATATAACATATGCTCCTTATAAGTTTTCCCAAGTGCAAAAGTTTCTAAATTCCGAAGCCCAGCTGGCTCCAAAGGTTTCATCCATGTATATGATTAAAAAGTCAACCCTTGAAATTAGGGATAGGCCATGTGTAGTTCTTAATTGCAATTTTCCTGGGAGTAAGCAGATAATTTATTACTTCAATACTGCTTATTATAAGACCTGAAAGGTAAATTTATCTTGAATGAGAAACAACCATTATGACATTTTACTTGTTGCTGTGAGCACAGAAACCATTGATGTGATGAGTTTTACAAACTTAGCTTTTAAGGAAATATTTGTGATGACAGTAAGTAAAGTGGTTACCTTTAAGGGGCTGGTTGACAAGAGACATAAAGGAGACTTCTGGGGGTTGAAAATGTTCTGTATCTCAGTCTGGGCAATGGCTACACAGGTACGTACATATGTAAAAACTCATTATGCTTGAAGTTGGTGTGCACACCTCCCTGCGTGAATTTTATATCTACCGCAATAAATATATAAAATAAACAATTTGCATTGTGCATTGCTGTTTCTTTTGGAGTAAATGCCCATTGGAACTCTGTTGTGTACTTACTATCTTCCTTCCTCCTTGGCGTCCTACACTGGACCCTCCAAGAAAAAGGAGGAAACCATTCTTGGCACATTCTTGGTTGCCTGGAATGCAGCTCACCAGGCCTTGTCAGAGCTGTCAAATAGCCTGCAGATGATACAGACAATGCCAAGCCCAGAAGGAACAGACAAGCTTTTCTTGGAAGAAGGATGGATTGCAAGACAGAGGATCAGGTAAAACAAGGTGCCAAGGCCCAAATCAACAGGAAACCAGAAGGAGGAAATAGGTGTTGGGCTTGGTCACTGAACAGAGAAAGGCGTGTTTTGTACTGTTGGGAGTTGAGGCTGCTATTTGGGGCTTTGTCTTCAGTTTGGCCTGTTTACCTGTGAAGTGGGAGGAGCCTCAATGTGGAAGTCTGCAGGTGCACACCTGGCCACGTGACTTCCCTGTAAAACTTTCTAACTGGCAGAGTTTAAAGAGGTACATATGCCAGTTATCTCAAGACGGACACATGTCCATCAGTGTTTCTCAAAATTAAAGGAAGATGCCTGGAAAAGCCATTGTTACAGTTGTCATGAAAATAGAACGGCTTTATTTCATCCAAACACCATGGTGTGTTTCCTTAAGGAAAATCCATATTACTGAGGTTTCAGAGTTACAGAAGCTCATTCTCTTTGTAAGGAGAGTATACATGAGTAGGATCATTGGTTTTAGGTTGACACATCTATAGTAAAAGCAGATAGATTGTGATAATCACATCTTTGGATTTATATAACTCCATCTGCCTTAGAATAGAAAACATTAATAATGAATACTTACTACACCATTGGGAATTATCCTGTAATAAATTAAGATCATTAAAAATGCAAATTCTTTAAAAATAAAAGAGATAGTAAACAGCATATCTAAGAGCATTTTAGCTAGACATTGCAGAAACAAACCTCCTGTCAGCTAGTCAGGAAGCAAGACACAAAAGCGTTTGGTAAGTACTAGCATTAAGAAAAAACACTGTTTTCTCAAAATACAGTGAAGTGCTAATGGTGGTAATTACCTCCAAAAAGGTAATAATTAAAATAAATACAACTTTTCAGACCATATAAAGAGTAAACTAATACTATTATCAAAATATTTTAAGCAAAGTTCTAGGAATTTTTGTGAAGAAGAAGTTAACATCATAGGCTTATTAATGTAAGGAAAAATTGCATGTTGAGATTTATGGATAATATTGTTCTACACCTGATTTTTCTCACAAAACTTTAGGCAACCTTGGGGAAATAAAATAAAAGTTGGCTGACATCATGGCATTGTGGAAATACTCTCCTTTCTTTTGTAAACGTGAATCAATCTTGCTGAGGCTGCTCCTAAAAGTCTCCCTGAGCCATAGGATGCTTGTTGTTATTTATTTTAAATCCCAGTCCTGGCTCCATCATCACCTATAAGTCTTTACAAGAGGATTCTTGGAGCAGAAACTCTGGCATCACCAGGGCGCTTGTTAGAAATACCCACCCCAGACTCACTTCATCCTAATCTGGCTCTGTAACAATATGCCCAGGTCACAGTTACATTTGGGAAGCACAGAGGACCTCTGAAGTTCTAGATTCCGTGAACTCACATTGCTGCAAATAGATTTTTATTTCTAGATATGGGATAATGGAAAGCCTAAGATACTTTCTTTACCTTCAAAAACTTCCTATGTCAGATGGGTGCAGTGGCTCACGTCTGTAATCCTAGACTTTTCAGAGGCTGAGGTGGGAGGATTGCTTGAGGCCAGAGTTCGAGACCAGCCTGAGCAAGAGTGAGACCCCTGTCTCTACAAAAAATAGAAAAATTAGGTAGGCCTGGTGGTCCATGACTGTAGTCCCAGCTACTCAGGAGGCTGAGGCAGGAGGATGGCTTGAGCCCAGGAGTTTGAGGTTGCAGTGAGCTGTGATGATGCCACTACACCATAGACCAGGTGACAGAGCAAGTTCCTGTGCCAAGGCAAACACATGGTTGTTCATTTCCTTCCTACCCCAGATTACGCTATGCTTAAACCATGAACATTATTGAACTTTATTGTTCATTCCTTAGATCTGTAGTAATGGACTAAGCACCAGGTAGAAAGCTTGCACCAAATAGGACAGATGCAGTGTCTGGCTGAGACCCGGAAAAAAAAATCCCGGGAATGTTTGCCTTGATCACATAGTGTTCCTTGGTATCTTGAACATAACTCTACGTAAGTGTCTTTCATAGACCCTGCAGGCTTCATAGTTCTTAGACTACATGAGTTTCAAAAGCTAACTCTGAGATTCTATCCCTTGGGGGCAGTACAGGGACATTTTTTCTATAAAATATTCAAGATTCCTTTGGTCAAGAGAGCAGCTACAACAGACAATGGTAATTTAAGGGCACCAAAATCAATAAATTGGGTTTGATTGTCTAATATCTTTTCCTACTAAGTAACAAATGGTGGGTTCTTTGGTGCATGGGATATCAGAACCCTAAAAACAGTTTTTACACTTTACATTGAATATTTCATATATTTTACATCAACAAGATGTGGTCTAACCACAAAAGAAACCTCCTAGGTGTGCCTTCCCCTCTGATAGTTCTTGACTTTAGACTTATCATTCTAAAATGCTTTCTGAATTGAATTACTTCTTACACTAAACTGCACTCCTATACTAGGGATTCTTCCAAATGTTCTTCCCAAGGCCATCAGTTAGCTCAGGAACGTCTGGAGGACTCCAGGACCTCCCTGGAGATTTTACTCAATTTGAGTTGTTCACCTTGGAACCTGGTTATCTGGGGATCTGCACCAGCCCCAGAAACTAACTGGGAACATTCTGGATTAACAGGCATCTAAAGGGAAGTTGAATATCTTTCCTTCCTTTCATTTGAACTATATGTTATGCTTAAACTGTGAACAGTACAATCGTATTATACTATTCACTAGATGTGTAGTAACAAACAAAGTACCAGGTAGAAAGTTTGCATTAAATAGGATGGAGGCCAAGTCTCTGACTGAGGTCTAGGAAAAAAAAAAAATTCCAGAACCAAAATTGTACTTAGACTGCACAGAATATGGACTAATCGATTATTGCTAAATAACAGTCCTTTACAGAAAAGATACCTAGATTCCAACTTACTAAGGGCACTAAATGGTGCTGATAGAATCTCTTGTTCATATCTTCCTGCCTGCAACTAAAAATGATGAACCGTAAGCTTTGTCCATACAGTACCAGATCAGGGGTTCTCAACATTTTTCGGTGTGATGGACTCCATCGGCAATCTGGCGAAGTCTACAGACTCCACAGAATGGTTTTTTAAATGCATAAAACAAAATACATAAAATAACCACAGAATCCAATTGTAATAAAATAAAGTTACCAAAATAATTTTTGAATCCCCAGTGTGTGGTGTAATAATATATATGCTGCTTTATAGCACATTAAATAAAAGTTTAGGCTGGGCACGGTGGCTTATGCCTATAATCCCAGCAATTTGGAAGGCTGAGACAGGAGGATCACTTGAAGTCAGAAGTTCAAGCCCAGTCTGGGCAACATAGTGAGACCCCATCTCTACAAAAAATTTTTTAAAAATTAGCCGGATGTGATGGCTCACACCTATAGTCTTACCTGCTCAAAATGCTGAGGCGGGGGAGAGGATTGCTTGAACCCAGGAATTTGAGGTTACAGTGAGCTATGATTGGGGCTCTGCACTCCAGCCTGGGTGACAGAGTGAGACCCCATCTCTAGAAAACAAACAATAAAATCCCCACAACAGTTTACAGCTATTTTTTTTGGTAGAAAAATATATTTTAGCTTCTTTTGTGAAGATAAATGACTTGTTTATATTTTCATATTTTATTAACATTCTCTGAATAGGCACGAGTGGCAGCAGTAATCTTTGTGTAAGGTTGGCGGAAGTGATAAGATTGTATTTCAATCCAGTTGTGAATATAATATTCAAAACGCATGATGCCAACAGTGAGGAAAGGGACATGGAACTGCGCTCCGGTCACAGACTCATGACTCTCAGCCCATTCTGAATTTATTAGGGCAGAAAGGAGAAGTGAGAAGAAAATGTGACAGAGAGAACATTCTGGAGCTCATTTTGCTCTATCCAAATGGGGGAGTTTCGCTCCCCTCTGCGTTGTCATTTCAACAAACAGCCCACCGCTCTGCTCCCGCCTGTGAAATCAGTCCCTTCTGCAACTCAGACCATCTGGCTTTTGTCTCCACAACTTTATTAAAACTGTGTAAAAGTGACTCTTTTTTGGTGAAATTCAAACCTTTTCTCAGTCTTCAACTTCCTTATTCTTTCAGCAAGATTTGACCCAACTAATCTTCCCATCCTTCTTGAAACGCTTCCTTTGGCGTCTGAGGCATGGTGCTCTTCCAGATCTCCTGGCTCACCTTGGCCATCTACTCTTCCTTCTGCTTCATGATTAAGGGTGATCACCAAGGTTTGACTCTCTCCTGAATTCCATCGAGATGACTCCCACATCTGGGTGCTCCATGGTGGATTTTCACTTTTATTTTATTTTATTTTATTTATTTTATTTATTTTTTTTTTGAGACAGAGTCTCGCTTTGCTGCCCAGGCTAGAGTGCCGTGGTGTCAGCCTAGTTCACAGCAACCTCAAACTTCTGGGCTCAAGCAATCCTCCTGCCTCAGCCTCCCGAGTGGTTGGGACTACAGGTGCATGCCACCACACCCAGTTAATTTTTTGCTTCTATTTTTAGTTCACTGGCTAATTTTTTTTCTAGTTTTAGTAGAGATGAGGTCTCACTCTCGCTCAGGCTGGTCTGGAACTCCTGAGCTCAAGTGATCCTCCCGCCTCGGCCTCCCAGAGTGCTAGGATTACAGGCGTGAGCCACCGTGCGCCCAGTCAGTTTTCACTTTTAATCCAGTCTTTTTCCCCAGTTGGCACCATTCATTGAGCAAACACTTTTGGAATGCCTACTTGGTTTCATATGATGGTCTCCACCATGACAGAGCTCCCAGGTGGTGATGGGGGTGGCAGGTGAAGACTGAAAGGTAAATAGAGGTGGGAGGCAGACACATCTACAGACAATTATAATGTCAGTGCAAAGATAGAGATAAGTATCACAGTGTATAATGAGGACATAGAGAAGGGACACCTAACCCACCTAGGATGGGGGAGGAAATCCATTAATTAACATTAATTCAACAAACAGTAGCAAGGACCTGCTATATGCCAGTCATCACGCCAGGCACTAAAACTGCAAGTGTGAACAAGACAGGCCTGGTTCTTGCCTTCATGGAGCTCACAGTCTACCAAGTTAGAGACAAAATACATTAAATGATTCATACAATTTTATAATTGTGATAACTGCTACAGAGAGATGAACACAAAGCACCAGAGAGTTTGTAATGGGGAGAGTTAATCTGGCTTAGGAATCAGTGAAGGTTTTCCTGAGGAAATGACATTTATGCTGAGACCTGCAGTCTGAGTAGAAATTAGTTAGGCAAAGAGGAAAGAGTAGTCAGGGTGTACAATGGCTCTAAGGAAGTAGAAGTCAGCAAAGGACTGACTGATACTGAGATAATGAAGTGAGAGCACCAGGCAAAGGGTGGTTTGCAGGGTCTTGTAGTTAAAAATGTGGTCTTTATCTTAAAAACAAAGGCCAATTATCCCACAGATTTTTGTTTGTTTGTTTAGAGATGGGGTCTCACTATGTCACCCAGGTTAGACTCAAATTCTGCGGTTCAAGCGATCCTTTCACCTCAGCCTCCTGAGTAGCTGAGTAGCTGGGACTACAAACTTTTTTTTTTTAAATAGTCTTCATTTTTAATAGGTAGCTGACAGAATCAAATGTCCATTCAGAAAAGGTCTGGCTACAGGGGGATAATGGATTGGGGAGGGGCAGGAGCCCATGAGGGGAGAAGCTATTGCATCCTTCTGTTTGAGGGTCAAGGATGGCTTAGTTTTGGGTGGAGCAGTAGTGATGGGGAGAAGTGGACAGATTTGAGAAACCAGAGGGCCTAGTGATTGGATGTTGGGGGTGAGGGAGAGGAGTAGATATGAAAGCTCATAGGAAAAGCTGCTGGTATTAGAAGAGAAGGAGGAGAACAATGGTCCAGAAGTGCTGGGATATTGCATGGGCGGGGACATGGCATGTGGTCAGGCTGCAGGAATGGGCCATGGGGGAGTCCAGTGGTGGCTGCGGCTCTGGCCACGGTGGGGAACAGCCTGGAGACCTGTGTTTGCAGGGGTGGAGACACCACTCTGTACTCCTTGTCACACCTCATGACTCGAGTATCCTCTATCTGAGTGTTGGGGAAGATTTTCGGGGGCATCTGACCTGAGTTTTAAAGAATGAGTAAGGTTAGCTCAGAGGGAGTTTAGAGGAGGGAAGGTTTTCCAGGTAGGGGGAATAGACTGTGAGAAACAGTTTAGCTTGAGCAATTCAGAATTTCTAAAGAAGGGACAGGGTAGGAAAGCAAGAGAGGACACTGGGGAGGAGGCAAGAGCCAGATGACAGTAGGACAGTAGGGAGCTACTGAGGGTTGTAAGTAAAAGAGTGGCAGGGCCAGGTTTGGATTTTGGAGCAAGCACTTGAGCAGCTGCGTGAGCCTAATGAGAGCAAGAAGAGAGGCTAACAGGACTTTTAGGAGGTTGTGGGAACTCCTAACCCACAGGCAAACCAAACGAGGGCCTAACTGAGAGTGGTTTGGTGATGGAGCAGAGGGAAGGGACTGGAGAGAGACTTGGGAAGCAAAGGAGCCAGTGAGGTTGAGGAGGACCCTGGTTTCTAGATTGGCTAATGGCACAGGTAATGCCACCAGCTAAGACAGAGAACAGAAGAGTAGAAGCAGGTTGAAGAGGAAAGATGACAAGTCCAGCCTGTAGCTCATTTAATTACAGAGCCATCAGGGTGCACATTCCTAGAAGGCAACTGGGGAAAAATATGTCTGAGGTTCAGAAATGTCTGAAGTTCAGTAGAGAGGTCTGCAGAGGATAGGTGGATTTGGATATGGCTTCCTGCAGTTGCTGGTCTGGGCTACCTTGACACTCCCCTGTATATTTTTTCAGCTCTCCAATGTCTGTATGATCAATTCCCTGGGTCAAACACCCTTTCTTTACAAGACAGCTTCTGTTTTTCTGATTGAACCCTAACTGACTCAGACCCCTGGGGGAGGTAGAGGAAAAGCCTGCAAAGGAGATAGAAGGGTAAGAAGGATACCAAGAGAACTGGAGGTGAGAATGAGGACCGTGTCTCATGGAGACAGTGTAGCAGGGAGCTTCAGCAAGGAGGAAATAATGGCCTTTTAAAAATGGAGCAGACCATATGATCCAGAAATACCTCTTTAGGATTTATATACAAAAGAATTGAAAGCAGGGTCCTGAAGAAATGTTTGTACACCCATGTTTTTTTCACCATCATTCAAAATAGCCAACAGGTGGAAGCAACCCAAATGTCCATCAGTAGATGAATGAATGAACAAAATATGGCCTGTCCATACAAAGGGATATTATTCAGCCTTATAAAAGGAAGGAGGGGTGCCCATCTCATATCAGCCAGGGACAAAGCAACCCCTTGTTTATCCCAGCTTAGTTTTTGGTCTGTGCCCATGACCAGTTCATGCATTGGACACATGAAGGAAGAAAAAAAGAAGAAGAAAGAAAGGTAGGAAAGTCTAATACATTCCACAGCATGGATGAAACTTCAGGATATTATGATAAGTGAAATAACCCAGATACAAAAAGACAAATACTATGTAATTCCACTTATATGAGGTATCTAGAGGGGTCAAGTTCATAGACACAGAAAGTACAATGGTGGTTGGCAGGGGCTGGGGGAGGGGAGGGTAGGGAGTTGTTTAATGGGTGAGAGTTTCAGTTTGGGAAGATGGTTGCACAACAATGTGAATATGTATTACTTAACACCACCAAATTGTACGTCTAAAAATGGTTCAGACAGTAAATTTTATGATATGTATATTTCACCAGAACTAAAAATATAAAACTTTTTAAAAGGAGCAGAGAAGTCCAGTAAGATAAAAATTAGATGTGTCTATTAGGAGGGTGTTTTTGATCTTAGGGGCATAGTTTCAAAAGCAGTTGGAAGTGAAAGTCAGACTGTAGCGGGCTGAGAAGCAGGTGTGAGGTGAAGAAGTCACGGCTAACTTTCTTTTGAGAAGTCTGGAGAAGCAGAGAAGGAGAAGTTAGGAGCTGAAGGAGGAGAGGTTGGAGCATGTTGAGAAGCTGAAAGAAGGGAGCCAGCAGAGGAAGAGAGAGGACAGACACACAGTGGTGTGCAGGGGCAGACTCTGAGGGCAGCAGAGGAGGGTGGCATCTGGACTTGGGCGGGAGGGGTGGGAGCTTCTATGCTGGGGCAGGGAGAGCAGTAAGGAAGGGTGTGGATGTTGCTGCCTTTGTAGGTAGGAGGTTGATGGGGAGAGCAGGCGTGAAGATCTCGAAACTTCTCCATAAATAGGAGGCAATTAGAGAGAGATGCCGGGCAGAAGAAGAATCGAGGGGTGCTGGGGGCCCAAATGAGTTTGGAGATCATGGATCTGTGAGTGTTCTCTGCAAGACGGAGAAAGTTTTCTCTGGCAACTAAGTAAAGGTTGCAGATTGTAACATCAAGCCAGTCTTGGGTGTTGTTTGAGAGATGTTGTGGAGGAACGGAGTGTTGGGGAATCAAAGGTTAGAGCAGGATTTGGATGATGAGCTAAGGCATCTAGAGTCATCTAGGGAGATGGAGAAACCCGGAAGAACTAAGAAAAGATTAGGAGAAAATAGAAAGATCAAGGGATTGATATTTCCAACAAGTCAAAGGCATTTGTAATGGGAATGAGAGAACTGGAACCCTCGAAGTTTGGCGAGTGGTTGCTAGTTTGGCTATGGTTTGTTTGGCCACCCCACCAGGTCTCATGTTGAAATTTGATCCCCAGTGTTGGAGGTAAGGCCCCATGGAGGGTGTTTGAGTCATGAGGGCAGAACCCTCATTAATGATTTGGTGCCCTCCTCATGGTAATGAGTAAGTTCTTGCTCCATTAGTTCCTGCGAGAGTTTCCCTGAGAGCTCGTTGTTAAAAAGAGCCTGGCACCTTCCCCTTCTCTTTTGCTCTCTTGCTGTCCCCATGTGATCTCTGCACACATTGCCCCCCCCCCCTTCTCTTTCTGCCATGAGTGGAAGCAGCCTGAAGCCTTCACAGGATGCAGATGCTGGCACCATGTTTCTTGTACATTCTGCAGAGCTGTGAGTCAAATCAACCTCTTCTTTATAAATTACTCAAACTCAGGTATTCCTATATTGCAACACAAACAGACTAAGACAGTTATATATATAAAGAGAGGTATAGATATAAAGGGAGCAGTTGCCTGAGATGGTGGGATCTAGCATGACCCAGGGGGAGTAATGCAGTGAGGGTCCCTGATTGTTATGTAAGTCAGGATGGAAAGCAAGACATGCACATCGTCGATACAGAAAATCTATAATTGGATGTCCCCCCACAGCTCAATATCCGCATGCCGAAAATCGAAGCCACCATATTCCCCTCCATGGGCCACCCTTCCCAACTGTGCCATTTCTGTAAGTGCCACTTCTCCGGATCCATGATGTCATGAAAAGAACATGGGACATGGAGTGAGGACACCTGAATTCAAATTCTGCCCTACTGCATGCTGGCTACAGACCATGGCAATTCTCTCAACATCTCCTATAAAACTCATTTATCTCTTCAGGGTCATTCTGAAGACCGAATTAAACAGGCATGTGAAAGTGCCCAAGCGTATAACTAGAAAGAGAACAAGTGCTCAATAGACATCAATGGAATCTGAAAATGGTTTTTCCTTCATCTCTTGCAATGAATTTGTCACCATGTCTGGCTTCCTACTCTTTACATTGCCTTCTCCTGCCCTTATTAACTGCCACACCTCCTAACTGGTGACTTTTCTGTCCCCTTCCTCTTCCAGTGCTTGTCTGTCTTACAAATGGCTGCCTCACTTACGTTTCAGAAACAACCCTTTTATCCTATCATGCCAGAGTAGTGGAAAGAGGCCCTGAACTTTATATCAGAAGTCTGGATAGACATTCCATTTCTCTCATCTCAGGTTTTTCTTCTTCCCGGAGTCTAGGGAGGTATGGTGTGAAGCCACTACAAATGACTAGAGCTGGATGGTCCGGAAGGGGACCTGGAATTAATCCCCCATCAAGATATTTAGGTGGGGCATTATTGCTGGGGGGCCTGAAATATTTTATTCGCCAGGACATTGAACCTGGTTGCTGTCCCTGGATCTCACACAACTCTGAGCATACTGTGAGGCTCAGATAAGATGAGGGATGTTTTGTTCAAAGTCTGAAGTTCATTGTTTTCCCTCCTTCTTATCACTCCTTTACCCCCCATGCCTCCCTCTCCTCTCCATCCCCCATGTCAAAGTCAGATGTCACAGCCTGCTCTCCAGACTCTCCATGAATTGGCCCCATTTTATCCCTACCGTGTTCTATCCACTTAGTTGTTAATTTTTTTTTTTTCAGGTTTGTTAGTTCTGTCCTCCCCAACTGTGCTTGGGCTTTTTTTTGCATTTCCTAGGGATATCACAGAGGCACTCACTCAGAATTTGGCTGACGAAGTGAATGAAGGCCTCCAGACCACAGTTTGAGAGCTAGAGAGGACCAGTTGTTCCCTAAGTCCAACATTTTTTCTTCTTGGAAGGTGAAGTCGAGGCTTGGACAGGTGAGTGACTGAGTCGCCTCAGGACCCAGAGCAGGCCAGGGCCACAACTGACCCATTTCACTGACCTCACTGTCAGGGTGATCCTCTGTCTATAAAATAATCTTTCTTCAGTGTCCTGCGTGACAGGCTGATTAAATCTCAGTGTTCATTAGTCAGCACCTCTAGGATGACTCCCCAGCTGCTCTGAGAACCAGCGCTCAGGGGACCTCAGCGCAAACCTTCCCTCAGCCCCGTGAGGTTCTGTATCTAATCTCTGTCCTCATTTGCTGGGGACCTTGAATATGTTCCTCACCCTTTCAGTTTCCTCTCCTCCCTCTGCCTCGCAGGGAACACAGAAGAACTGGTTCTTATGGAAAGTGCCAAGTAGGCACTACACAGTTATCTGGAGTATAACACACTTGAATTTAGAAGGAAAGCTCTTTTCTGTGTGAATTAATCTCTGCACTGAGAGTATGATCGTATGAGAAAGAAGTAACATAATTTCTGGACAAAATGTACCCAAACTGGAAAAGGTTAAAGTTGAAGCTATTTAACTACAAACAAAAGTTGTTGACTAAACTCACCACTTACAGATTAATGGATTTAGCAAATACTTTGTTAAGTAACTTTATGCAAGGGAATGTGCTAGGCATTGAAAGGGATACCAAATTCAATGACACTGTCCTTGACCATGGAATTTGCAATTTGGAAGAACTAGAGTATGTACACAAGCTACTGTAATACAAAGTAAAACGTGACAAGCATTAGGGGGGAGGTTCATAGAAGTGCCAAGAGCAGGGAGAAAGCATTCTGGTGGGAAAATCAAGGAAGACTCATGCAGCAGGTGCCATTTTATCTGAGCCTTGAAGGATAGGTAGGGTTCTGATAGGAAGAAATGAATTCCAGACCGAGAAGTAGATGTGAAATCTTAGAGCTTGCCCCATTAATAAGAATTTAGGATATGAGAATGTAAGTAAGACTAGATTAGTGGGTTGGGACTCAAACATGGAAGCCTTGTTGAATACCATGCTAAGTCACTCGGTCTTTGTTCTGTAAGCAATGGAGAGTCAGTGAAAGGTTTTGGGGCAGTTACAAGAGGGTGCAGTGATTGTAGTGACATGATCAAAATGTACTGTAGAAGTATCATTCTGGAGTGATATCAGAAATCAGGTGACCAGTTAGGAGGGTAAAGAAATACCCTGGACTAATTAAACCACTAAGAAGGCCTAAGCCAGGGGAATAGGAACAGAAAGGGAAGAATAGGATAGAGTTTTGTTAAGTTTGTGAGAGACAGGGAGGAGTTTTTCCAAAGTGATAAGACTAGTTTGTTTTAAAAAAAAAGATGTGAGAAAATGGTGATCAATCTTCGGTTAGGCAGAGTCCCTGTCTGTATCCGGAAAGTCTCAGAAATGCAAACAGACTGCTTGATAAAGGGCAGCTGAGTGTTCTGCAAGAATTGTACTGTCCTGGGTTGAAGGTCAGGCCAGAAGGAAGCAGGTGACGAGGCTTTGGTGAGCTTCCCTTTGGAAAGAGAAGCAAACTACAAGTTTATTTATAGTTAATCACTGTTTGCTGTGCCATGAGAGTGGCTATAAAACCCTTCCTTGGAAAAGGGATTGTATATTCTTCTCTTTGACTTAACTTTGGCTTTGGGGATAACCCTTGGATGAGGAGGGGACCCTGGCTTCCCCCTTAGAGGTCACAGCAAACATGAGAGGAGACCCTGGCATCTGAGTAGGCCTAGGAGAGAAAAAGGCTTTGGGGCTGGGTGGTAGAAAGTTCTGTGCTCCCTGGCCTGGGAAATAGATATGTTTATCCAGGATTGAGAAACCAGAAAGAAAGGCAGCCTTGGCATGTGGAAAGGTGAAGGGTTCTATTTTGGACAAGTTGAATTTGAGGTGCTGGCATTATGAGGACAGGACATGGAGAACCGGACTTAGACTGATAGAGTTCATTGGTTTGCAGCCAAGCTTGCTTCAAATGAAAATAAGATCTAAGTTGGCCAGCCTGAGTAAGAGAGAGACCCTGTCTCTATTAAAAATAGAAAAAAGTTAGCCAGGCAACTAAAAATAGAAAAAAAATTAGCCGGGTGTGGTGGTGCGCACCTGTAGTCCTAGCTACTCGGGAGGCTGAGGCAGTAGGATCGCTTGAGCCCAGGAGTCTGAGGTTGCTGTGAGCTGGGCTGACACTGCCGCACTGTAGCCCGGGGAACAGAGCGAGACTCTGTCTCAAAAAGAAAGCTCTAAGTTGGGAAGGATGGTCTGATAGGCAGTATGCAGTGTGCAGTGAAGTAATCTCTAATCCAATCAGAGGGTTCTGATCACGTTTCTGTGTCAATACAATGTCCTAGATCAGGGACAAACAGGCATCATTGTCAGTAGTGGCATAGGTTTCCTTGAAGAAGCAATGATTTGACTGAATGAGATGTCCCAGTGACAGTTTTAGGAATGAATCTGTTCATTTGCAGCGGGGAGAGGTTTCTAACTGAGCCAATTGATTGTTCTCATACACACAGCGCTTACCTTCTAGGGAAGGAATTAACCTGGCTTCTTAGAGTTTAAGCCTGCGTGTGGTTGTTACATATGCCTAGCTGTGACTTTTCTTTTTAAATTTTTTTTAGAGATGGGGATGGGGCAGTGTGGGGGGTGGGGGTGGGAGGGATGGGTCTTGCTGTGCTGCCCAGGCTGGTCTTCAACTCCTGGCCTCAAGCGCTCCTCCTGCCTCAGCTTCCTGAGTAGTCGGGATTACAGGCATGAGCCTGGCCTAGCTCTGACTTCTTTAAGGGTAGCAAGCAAAGCCATTGAGCAAGCAGACTTGAAAAGCAACTGGTGAGAGAAGCCAGTAAGCACAGGCTGTGGGGCCAAGTATCACCCATCCAGGTAACATACTCCTGCCACGTGCTCTGCCTCTGCTATCTCTCCTTATTTGTTTAGACACAGTCCCTCTCCTTAACCAGTTGGCTTTTCACCCAGTTCACCTTTATCCTCTGCTCCCTCACCTTCTCTTGCATACTCCCTTAAAGGGAGTTTCCACTCAGAAGGGCCTCTCCTCTATGTAACAGACTTCTTTTGTCACCTTCCCTTGCTTCCTTTCTACCTCGATTTACTGACAATCCAGTCCCTGTAGGGTACTCAGCTAAACGTGTCGGGCTAGACATGCTGTCCAAAGACGTAGTTCCTGACACCAAGGACTTTACAACCTAGTGGAGAAAATAAGATTTTTACATATTTCACCCTAACACAAAAGTGGAAGAAATTGGAAAGTGCTGTAAGATAAAGCCAAATACTACTGAGGAAGTGCAAAAGAAGGCAGGTTGCTTCTGGCTGAAGAGGTGGGGAAGACTTCCTGGAGGAGGGGACATTTGCACTGAGCACTGAAAAATGGAGACAACTTCAACACTCAGAAATGGGACATTTTAACTACGTTACATGAAATGTATACACTGAACCATGTTCATGTTTCTCAGTCTCATTTCAGAGGCCATAAATCACTGAGTTGGGATTTGTCACAAGGAAGACGGTAGTAAATATGCATTTTTAAACATAGCCAGCTGCTCTTATGCCACCCCACACTTTCAGAATCAGAGAGCTGCCCAGCTGTCAGCTGTCCATGTGACAACCGTCCGGAGGCGGTGGAGTAGGAAGAATGCAAACATCTTTCTGATGGATGGATGGACCCAGTTACCCTTACTTCTATTTAATATACCTTCCAATGCTGACATTTCAGATTTTATAATATTTGCCGATGACAAAATGGTGCATTTCCTCATATCTCTGTGTTGCAGATGGGGAAATGGGATTTCATACATTCTAGGTCACCGAGAGGAAAAAAAAGCGTTAAGTCAGGATGACAACGGATATCAGCCTATGACAAAGTTTTCACTAGTCTGAGGTGAAATGAGAAAAATGAGGAAGCTGCAATGAGTTTTTCATAACCTTAAAACGTATTAAACACAAGGATTATCTTTTACCCAGGGATTAAATTTCTGGTCTTAAAATGACTTGTTAAAATGACATGATGGTAACGATTGGTAAAAAAAAAGTCCATCCTTGTTCCCAAAAAAAGGCTTCTAACTCTATGAAGATCCCATAGAAAAAAGCTAGGGACAAAGGAATTTTGTTGGCCTGTGATGTCTTAACACTGAACGCACAAACTAATAAACTTGCTGATTTAAAGAGCGGAGGGGTAGTTTTTTGCCTACAGAATAAAATAATGTCAGAACCGAACAAAACACAGGGATCATCCAGTCTGTGCAACCTCCTCAATTAAACATGAGGAATCTGAGGCCCAGAAATGTTAAGTGGCTTGCCCAAAGGCACTTCTCTTTTATTTTTATATTTTCAAGTGGCCCTATTTATAGCAATTATGATTTGTAGGTAATCGTGTCTGACCAAAAAAAAAAAAAAAAAAAAAAATCAATGAGCTCTTACCACTCAGGAGATTTATCATAAGCTCACATTATGTGTAATAAATGTTAAGGAACGTTTGACATCACTTCCTCTAAGTCTGTGCTGTTATTAAGTACTCATGAAATAATTGTGTTTTATTGTTCTGCACCCAAGAAAGATCTCAGCAACTTACAAGGTCATGCACCTATCAAAATATCCTTTCTGTGCTTTTTTTGTGTGAAAGCAAAACATCCATACCACTCACCAACTACTCTGCCCCAGTAATTATAATCCAATGGGAGATAAAACCTGCTCCATGGGCTTCAAGGTTTTTTGGTTCATTTGGTTGGAATTCACTCCCTGTGTACTCAGTATTCCGCACTGTGCAGTCTTATAACAGAGGATCAGCAAGATCAGCCTTCCAAAAGGTAAAAGTCTACTGGAGGGAAGATCCTGAAAAGCTGGTAGTAGACTATAAACTGATGTTGGAGAAGGGCCAGTGAGCTACCATGCTGGGTGTTTGTGCTAAGAAATGACTCGGTGAAGATGATATTGCAGAGATATCTAGCTAGAATGTTCCAGGCAGATGTGATTGAGGGGAACCCAGAGTAACAGATGTTCCCATCTGTGTATGGTTACCAAAGACCTGCACAGGCTGAGCATAGAAGAAGAGAGAACACGCGTTTTTTCAAAGAAGCAATACCTAGAAATTGATGCCTAATGGGATAAGAGAGATTTAAAAAAAGAAGAAGAATGAGTCAAAAATTACTCCAAGTTTTAGAATTTTATGCTTGGCTGATTAGAAATTGGTGACAGCGTTGGAAAAAGTCCGGGGAGTCGCAAAGGAAGCCTCAATCCTAAATTGAGGTGACGAAGCAGTTTGGGTTCTAGTACTTCCTGCATCTCTTTATTAGTAAGGACCTGCCCTGTACTTTCATGCTTCTAGATTTCAATGAGTTCATCTGAAAACCAATTCATGTTGTTAATAGCAGTATGACGGCTAATATTTTGTGCCAACTTGACAGGCTCATGGGATACCTAGATAGCTGGTTAAACATTATTTCTGGCATGTCTGTGGAGGTGTTTCTGTAAGAGATTAGTATGTGACCCAGTGAAGCAGATGGCCCTCCCCAGAGGTGTGGGTGGGCCTCATCCCCCTCTGAGTGCCTCAATAGAGCAAAAAGGCAGAGGAAGGTTGAATTCACTCTGCCTGAGCGCTCGAGCTGGGACACTGATCTTCTCTTGTCCCCAGTGCTCTTGGTTCTTAGGCCTTCAGACCCAGACTGGAGTCTACACCATCAGCTCTCTGACTCTGAGGCCTTCAAACCACACCTCAGGCTTTCCTGGGTCTCCAGCTGTGGTTGGCATATTGGGGGATTTCTCAGCCTCCATGATGATGTGAGCCAATAGAATGAAAGAGAGAAAGGAAGGGAGGGAGGGAAGGAGGGAGAGAGAGAAAGAGAGAAAGAAAAAAGAGAAAGAAAAGGAAAGAAAGAATCTTTCTTATTGGGTCTGTTTCTCTGGAGAACAATGTCTAATACAGATAGTTTCTTATTTTATTATTAATAGATAATTACATCATAGATAAGCAAAAAATATATATCTGTAATTGGCCTGGATTATTCTTTTTAGCTGTCCATGTGCGGAATTGACAAGTTTTGTATTTCTGTTTTGGGAGGTGGGAATGGCCCACAAACTGGGCAGAGGTGTACACCTTTGCAGCATCCATGTCTTTTTCTAGAATGTGGGTGGTTCACATCTCTGGTTCTATTCTTGGACCTGAAGAGCTGGAAATTTGAGTGTGGACTGGCTTGCCAAGCTAGAAGGGGAATGAATTGGAACAGGACTATAACAACAGCTTTGACCAGCCTATGACTTTTGATTCAAGAAGAATTGGCCTGCTCTGAGCTTTTAGGCCTGGAATACCCTTGCACCACTAAGTAAAGCCGAAGTGTGGCTATAAACCTATCTCACCAGTAGGTATTTGACCCTGGTAATTGGGCTATATTCAGTCTCCAAACCACAGGCTATTTTGGGCTTGCTATGTAATTCTGCAACCCTTTGATGTTAAGGTTGTTCTGATACAGTTACAGAGAGAGACAAACAATACATCATTGCATTTATAACAATGCAGAATATATTGTTCCTAGCTTTTGAGGCCCTTAAATCTAGTACACTAGGTTCTACCGAAAGGTGCCGGCTTTCACTTTCCCCCCATCTACCCTGCCATACCAGACTGTGAAGAGTGTTCTCAGTCCCTTGTAAATTATATCTCCTACAATGCTTTCTTTCATAGGAAACACCACTACCCAAGAATAACTTTGTATTCATTTTTTTCCATCTGATTCTTAGTGTACATGTTTGTTTTATCAAAATAGTAGTACACTACGTGGACATCTTCAAAATGCACAATGATATTCCTTGAAAACTCTGGAGGTAGAAGTTTAAGGGTGACTACTGAATGCTGTGCTTGAAGTCACTTTAGTAAAAAGTAAGCGAAAGTCAAAAGTAACCAGTAGGGATGCATAACTAGAAAGGAAATTCTCCCTTCTTTTTTTTTTTTTTTTTTCGTTTGTTTAAAGCCAAAACCCACATAACCTGTTACATAATTTATCATGACATTTCACGATGTCCTTTCTAAACAATGTAAATCAGTTTGTCTCTTCTAAGTGAGGATAATGTCGGAGCATTTCTGTACCATTAATATCATGGTTCTTTCTCAACATTCACGGTATGAGTTAAACATTAGGTGTGTGGGTGAAAGCGAATGCCTTCGATGTGGATACTCCTCCACTAGCTGACACTTGTCCACTAGGGTGCTTTGTCCATACAACCCAGGGGTAATAAATAAGACACTTAAGTATAGACCGGAACATGCTGGGGAACTAGAGTAAAAGAAGTAATTATCTAGCAGCACAATCACACAGTTGATATATCTATGGGATATGCCATGGAAAATCATACAAGTGTGATTTATATCACACAGCTGGAAAAATTCCTGGGAATATTAATTCTTATCCTGACACTTAATAATAGTACAATTGAGCAAGTGACTATCTAGTAGTATCTCAAATTTCTCCCTGAATGGAGCCATACAGTGTTTCTTTGCTGGACTCTAGCTATATTGCCGTGGACTAATCTTTGGGCCTCAGTTTCCTCAATTATAAATAGAGCTGTAGATCTTCCCTCTTTAATGTTAAAAACATCGAATTGTACACTTTAAATGAGCGAACGGTATGGTAAGGGTTATGGGCTGAAATGTGTTCTCCAAAGTTCATATGCTGAAATCTTAACCCCAGGTACTTCAGAATGAGACTGTATTTGGAGATAGGATCTGTAAGTCATGTTAGGCCCTAATCTAATGTGCCTGGTATCATTATAAGAAGAGAAGACTAGGACACAGACACACAAAGGGAAGACGATTATCTTCAAGCCAAAGAGAGAGGCTCCAGAAGAAACCAACCCTACCAACACCTCAATCTCAGATGTCTAGCCTCCCATCGTAAGAAAATACATTTCTGTTGTTTAAGCCACTGACGTTGTGGTACTTTGTTATGGTAGCCTGTGACGATTCATTTTAGGTATCAACCTGGCTGAACCACAGTGTCCAGATATTTGGCCAAACATTATTCTGGATGCTTCTGTGATGTTTTGCTGGACTCTAGCTATATAGCCTTGGACTAAACTTTGGGCCTTGATTTCCTCAATTATTAATAGAGCTGTAGATATTCCCTCCTTAATGTTAAAAATATTGACTTGACTTGTACACTTTAAATGAGCGAATGGTCATTTCTGGATGTTTTTTGAGTAAGATTAACTTTTAATCAGTGAGCTTTGAATAAAGCAGATGACCCTCCCTAACGTGGTTGAACCTCATCCAATCAGTTGAAGGCCTTAAAAGAACAAAGGCTGACATCCCCTGGGCAAGAAGGAATTCTGCCAGCAGACAGCCTTCCACTCTAACTGCAGCTCTTCCCTACAACTCCAGCCTGCAAGAAGATTTTTGGACTTACATATCCAAAACCGTGTGAGCCAATTCCTTAAAATAAATTTCTCTCTTTCTCTTTTCCTCTCTTTTTCTCTGTATACATATTCTATTGGTTCTATTACTCTGGGTAATGCTGACTAACACACAGCCCTAGCCAACTAATACAGTATGTGAATTATAGCTCAATCAGGCTGTTGAAAAAAACTTAGAAGGCTACATCCAAAATGTTAGCAGTAATTATTTGATGGTAGAATTTTTTAAGGTTTGTTTTTACTTTAGTTTACCTGTACTTGTGATTTTTATGACCAGGTGTTCTTTGTGTAATGATAATTTAAGAAAAGATTTCCATTCAGAGGCGTTTAGAAGCAAGGTTAGATAACACAGAGCTCAGAGCACATGGGAACGTGGCATGGCGGGATGCATTTTAACACCACATACCGTGACGATTTGGATGGCACACACATCAAAACACACCTACTACAGTGAAAAGAAATCTCAACCCCGAAACAGAGATATGATACAGTTGCTAACGCTGTTGCTAGAATATGTGTATTAAAGGAATTTTTATTTTTCCTACCAACTCTATTTTCCTGCCATTTTCAGTTATTCTTTCATTTGATCAGCTAGCAAGCTTTTATGAACACCTGCTATGTCCAAGGGCTGCACTAGATGCCAGAGGTCGAAAGACAAACAGACTCATTTGAGTTAAGGAGTGTACGCTCTAGCACTCTAGTGGTGGGGACAGTATTGAGCTGCCGTGGGGTGAGCCAAGAGAGTTGTTTGGGCACATGGGAGGGGCGGCCAGCCCTCAGGGCATGGTGGGGGAAAGAAAGGCTTTTTTAATCCTCCGGACAACCCTGCAAGTTAATTATTGTTATTCCCATTTTACAGAAGAGTAAACTGAGTCTCAGAGATCTTAAATAATTTGCCCAAATCACTTGAGAAGTGGAAGAAAAGGATTTGAGCACAATTTTGACACCAAAGTCCACACTTTCCACTATACTATGCTCCGTGTCTCTAAACCATTGTCAAGTAGATAAGCGAACAAGTAGAATACACTGAAATGTCAATTTCATTTTTACTTTGAAGTAAGGACCTAGCCCTATGGACGCTATATCATTTGTCTCAGACTTAATTACCTTATCCTACTCTTTCACTAATTCTCATAATTGACAATGATAATAGTAACAAAAATAGTTAACATTTATTGAGTGTTTCTTATGTGCAGGATATCATACTTGGCGCTTAACATAGGTTCTCTTAATCCACATGACAGCCTGATAAGTAGGCTATAGTATTGTCCCTATTTTATAGACAGGGAAACTGAGGCTTTGAGAGTTAAGTTATATGCTATTAAGTGACAAAGCTGGGATTTGATCCCAGATCTGATTCCAAGAGTAAGTTTTTAATCATTTTGCTGCAGTATACCCCAAACCAGAATACTGACAGCTTATAAATTCATTGCCAGTTGCTTGATTGTTTTAATTAGAAGAAAATTCTGGAAGGTAACTGATCTTCCAGATCTTGGAAATGACCAAGAATTTCTCTTCAGTCCCTGAAGGGCTCTCCTTAAGGGAGTTTCAGTGATTCTATTTCAACTAGACTATTTTTGTGTTGGTCCGTTCATGAGTTGTCCGCATCGAGGCTCTGGAAGGAAGTCTAGGTTGCTCTAAGGGACAGACACTGATGGGTGATGTTTGGATTTGGGACCAAGGATACCAAATGGAGCCTTTTGCAAGATTCTGGCTGGGCAGCGGGCTCTGGCATTCCGTGCCACCAAAGCGACTCACACTCGCCCCCACAGGAATCTGGAGGCCCCTTGAAGGGCTTGACTCTCTTCAAGACAAAGCAGGCAGCATCCATAATGATAAACCACGGGAGAGGACTTGGAAGGCATGGAAGAGAGACGAGTTTTGCTTCCTCAGACAGTTCAACCCTGGCTTCAGGCTGACGGTGACACCCCTTACCCTATCCTGGGGCAGGAATGAGCTCACATGGGGGGTGGGCAACAGGGGCAGCCTGTCCTGTGGGCCTGGTTCCCGGGACTCCTGGGGTCTAGGGAATTCTAGCAAGAGAAAAGGAAGGAGAACAAGCGCATGGCCAAGGCTTTGGTTGGAAACAAGGCAGAGAAACACCCACAAATCAACCAAGCTCCAGTGTAAGGTAGATCCAGTCCACGACAGGAAAAGACAACTTTCAGAATGTCACTTGCTTATCGTGGAAGTGTTCACCGTTTGCCTAACTGATCCAAACTGGCCTTCCATAAGGGTAGCCCCGAGGCTACGGAGCTTAGATTACAGGATTATGCCTGACTTCAGGAGGGGGGACAGAGACGTGGTAAGCCAGTGTTCCAGGAAACACTCGCACGCTGTGGCGGAGGTTATGAACACCCAAGAGCCCCAGTTCCCTGCTAAAGGGGGTGGATTTACTCGCTCTTTTGAAGTAGGGAGGGTGAGAGAAGAAGGGGGCCTCAGAGAGTCTTGCCCACCCCTGACATATCTGGGGAACATCACGGTACCAGGTTGCGAGCAGGTCAGAGGCGAGTCTTAGTCATCACTGCATTCTTCTTCCGATGCCCCTGCCCCAACCCGGCCCCCCTGCCCAAGGCAAGGAATCTATAGGATGGTCCACCACATGCAGATAAGAGAGATAGAGGAGATGGGGCAGGCAGGTGTGGGTTTGGCCTGGATCTGGGAAGCTGCCGTCTCCCGGGCACAGCATGAGACCCTCGGGGCACATGTTGGGCAGTGAGAACTGTGATGTCTCTGGACAATGAGGAGCTGTGCCTGCTGAGGGACAGTGAGAACGTGGCCTCCAGAAAAGGCAAAGCTGCCAGTGGTGGCGCTGCTGGCTTGGTTGGGGGTGGGGGATGGCATTATAGTCAGGAAAGATCAGCACTCCGTACTTAAGGCCTGAAAAAGGAACACTGGGACCAGGACTGTGACATTGCCCATGCTGGGACAAAG
The DNA here is from genome assembly GCF_041146395.1 of Eulemur rufifrons. NCBI lineage: Eukaryota > Metazoa > Chordata > Mammalia > Primates > Lemuridae > Eulemur > Eulemur rufifrons. Next base: position 19,289,686 of record NC_090987.1, read on the forward strand.
GACATGGTGCCTAGCTGTTCTGATTTATGAAGGAGGGGTTGGGACTGGGACAGGACTAGTGTTCCCGAAGCTAATAAGGATCAGAAGGCTTTGTTAGCTGATAATCCATTGTACCTCATGCTTTCAGAAGTTTTTTTCTGGACACCTGTTTAGAGATCTCAGGATCTATTTTGTACAACAGGTGGGGGTTAAGCCAGATTAAAGATTATGAAGCAATCCTGGCAAATGGGATGATTTATCCCTAAAAAAAGAACATTTTCTGAATCTGATTAACCTTTGAGAGCCTGTGGATGTCCCACATATTCACAAAACTAAATGATGGATTGCTGTGGACAATGTTGTGTACACCGTCTTTGTAAGTATTTGCTGAGTAAATCCACAAGCACACACACAAATGTGTTCAGTTTAACAAATATTTACTAGATGGCTAATAAGTGCCTTCATGGCAACTAGCGTCTGACTCAGTGGCTTAATTTTTTGGCTGTGACACAGTAAGAAATGTATTTTATGCTGTGACTCAATATACACACATACATGCACACCTGCAACAAAAGTTTCCTGAAACAATTTTTACCTTACTAGGTGAAATGCATTCTGATATTTTCTGTCTATTTTCTATTCTACCTAAAAAAAAAAAAAGCTGGTTAAGACCCATTGGTTTGATTTTATGACCTATTAATGAGTCACAATCTGCAATTTGGATGACACTGGTTGATACACGAAGTTACTGAGTTTCTAAGCTCATCTTTATTCGGCTACAAATTGAGGGAGTGAACGCAGAAGTTGGTGCTATCAAGTAGGTGCTTACTCACTTCCTAGTGTCGTGTACAGACGTGTCTGTCGGTGGAGCCAAGTGACCAAGAGGCAAGAAAGTGAGCGACTCCTCACTGAGCCCCAAGGAAAGTAGGAAACAACTATTTTTTCTTTTGGCTATTTTCCCACCACTCGAGACCACTATGGCAGGCAATGATGAACGTCTCTGTTGTCACTGAAAACAAAGACAGACTCTCCTTCACTAACAAATCTTTAAAGAGTTTAGATCCTATGTAATTATTAACCAAGAGAAAACACATCTGAATGAACCTCATGAACATTCTATTTCAGCTCCTAACTGAACAACTCATTTACAACATTAGGCAAAACCAGATCTTTCTTATAGTGAGAGCTCGCGCTGTTGGAACAATCCAGAAGATGCTAGCTCTGGAGAAAGTCTGTGATGTTAAGGGATCAGATTCTCAGAATTCTGACTCTACTCCACCACTCTTGCTTTTTTGTCCCCTTCAAGTATATATTAATATAAATACATATACACATACATATTTTATCATAGCACCTGTGACACCCTATTGCTTATACATTACTGGCTCACAATTTTTTCTCTCTCCCAGATTATAAGCTCCTTATAGACAAAGATTGTTTCTTCTCTATCTTTATATTCCCAATGGTTGTCACAAAGCAAGTGCTTTGTGAATGTTTGTAGAATGATTGAATGAAATTGAATTGGAAAGGTATTACTAGGGAAAAGTACAGATTAGTTTACTTATTAAGGAAAAATAAGCTGCAAAAAGGGAAAGAATGGACTTTCTGAAATAGAGCTTGAGATTCTAACACATCTTAACTTAAATAAGGCCCAGATAAGGGTATAATAGTACAAGATATTCTTACATTTATTAATATATAAGAAGTATACACAAGACCCTTGTGGTTCCTATGTTGAATTTTGCATCATAGGTCTTGGACCTGTGAGAAATCATCTAATCCAGTTTCCTGCTTTTACAGAGGTGTTTTTTTTTTTTTTTTTTGGGTTGATAAAGCAAATATACCAAAGAATTGGAGATATCTATATCTATATATATATGCAAGTTCAATCTTAATTATAGTAATATAGCCAAGAGCTCTACATCTGATGAAAGTTGTGGGTGGCAAAGGGGGCTTCAAACCTTACAGATGAAAGGTTCATTGAGTAGAAGGTCAAGATGGTAGACTGTCACCAATGCCATATCCATTCTTCCTAAAACATTCTTGACTTTGTTTCAGGTGGTAATATGCAACTTAGACCAGCTGATGACTCATTATTAGTCTAAGCAAAATATGGCAATCCATCTTCCCTTTGCCAGACACTTGATTTCCTCACCTCTCTTGCAATTGGGAGGATGTGCCCATGTGGACAGTTCTGGCCCAAACCGTTTAAGAGCAAAGTGTACTGAAGGACTTCTTGTGAGGACTTGACTTTTCTGATGAAAGGGGAAAATGTGGCTGGTGTTTCCCTTTCCCACTCATCCAACCTTGAATGTAGAATGACACCTGATAACAATCTGGACAAGCGGAAGGAAGAAACATTGCCATAATGACAATAGCAGAGTAAGCAAAAAGATGAACTGAGATCCTTGGTGGCACCCCTGAGCAGCTGAACCAATGCTAATGACCCCTATGTCTAGGTTTTTGTGTTTTATATTTTTAAAAAGCCAAAAACAAATAAAAACAGAACTCTTCTTTCTGTGAGTTGGATATCCTGATACTTGCTTGCAATTAAAAACATTCCTAATTGATATGGCCAAAAACATTCCTATTGACATCAATGACCAGATTGTCTCAGTCCTATCAAAAGAACTTACGAGAATGAATGGAAAACAATTGGATTTATCTTAATAAAATGCCAATATGGGGATTTTAGTTTTTATTCTTTTATTTTTTTATCTTATAACTGTGAGATACTTGCTTTAGAGGGATTTTAGCTTTTAAAAAAATAATTAATTCATACCCAAATAAAACTATAGTACTAAAAGATCAATCTAAAGATATACACAGGCCATACTTTGAGAATCACTGAAAAAGCAGGTAAGGAAAAAGAAACTGATGCTTATTACGTGCCAACCACTGGCTGGGCTGTAATACTGGGTGTCTTCACACTTAGTTCTCACAAACCTCACAAGAGTTATTTTTTCTGTCTTACAGATAAGGTCACTGCACCTTAGAAATGTTAAAATAACTTGCCCAGAGTCACACAGTAAATATTAGAGCCAAGAATTAGACCTACAGAATTATTTTAAGGATCTTCAAATGCATAATGTTGTTAACCTAAAGGGAGAAACTGAGGCAAAATTAACATAGGGAGGTTACTTGGGCCAAGGTTGAGGACAACTAACAGGGACACACTTCCAAGTGGCCTTGGGGAGTGCTCCATTCCGCCTTTGTGACAAGCAAGTTTTTAAAGACAAAAAATAAAATAAAAATGAACAAGGAGTGGGCTGATAATAAGTTTTTCATCAGGAATTCTCATCAGTTTACAGAAATAACATGGATTAGTGGTTGGCTCCACATTGTTGAACGATAGTGTGGGTTATGGTGTCCTGTGTGTGGCATTGTTAGGTTCGCTTAGAGCTACTTGCTGTCCTCCAGAGAAACAGAACCAACAGGAAAAGGATGTGTAGAGAGAGAGAGAGAGAGAGAGAGAAATGAGACTCCAGAATTTTTGCAAATCTTCTTCCTAACTAATACTAAGACAACATGGAAGAGGGCGGGCAGGTGGTTCTTTCTTTCCCCAATACCAGTTCAGATGGATAATGTGGCCCCAGAGTCCCTGATCCTGTGTGACATCTGCATAGATTCCCCTTTCATCACTTTTTTTTTTTGCTCAGATCTATAGATTTTGGAACCTGAGCCTCAAAGAACTGGGTGGCTATTTTTAGAAAGCCCTAACCTCAAAACTTGAAAGCAAAAAATATAGAAATGATTCTTTGTGTATATTTCCTGTAAAACAACCAACTCCCAATTATCTAATTTTAAAATCTCATTGATTTTTACAGAGTTTCAGTCTTTACACAACCTTTCCAGAGCTTATGTATTGAACAGTGTGTGTTTATTCACCCGCTGGCCACTACCTAGCTATACTTCAAGGCACATCTCTTGGATGTGTTCCGGAACTTCCAAGTTTGGAACATTTCTGGTTGACAATGCCTACTTTGATTGCAGCAGTAAAGCCTCCGCAAACTAGAGAACTCCCACTTTTTGCAAGTGACGCTCATTTTGGTTTTAATTGTTATACATTTTAGGTGGAAAAAGTGATGGCTGGATGTGGAGGGAGGAAGGAGGAAAAACATGTCACAATGGGCTTTAGCTAAGATCCTTCTAGAAAGATAAGGGCTTTCTATTCAATATTTGGAATTTTTTTTGCCTAACATATTTTCTCGAAATTGCTATAACTCTAAGCTGTGTTGTTAAGTCACACCGTGAAGACAAACATCTCATACCGCAGGTCTCCTGCAAGGAAACAGCACAGGGAAGGGGGCACAGTTACTTCCGGCTTCCAGTGATTGGTCATATTCGAGCTTTGGCCCTTGAGTTCATTCCCAATGAACTTCACACATGCCCCAGGTCGGGTGGCTACTGAACCCGTCGTGAGAGGTCCATCCCTTCCATGGCCTAGTGTAGAGCACATGCCATTAGTAAATTATGCTAAGGGTCCCAGGCCACTGACTCTTCCAGGACACCATCTCACAAAGTATCCTTTTTTGGGGTACATATCGGATGGGGGAGCAGGTTGCAGTTTCCCACGTGGAGAAAGTGATGTGTCTTTGTGATGGACAAGGCCACGTTCTCATCATCGGTAAAAAGATCCTGCTGTTGTTAGGAGCTGCCTAATTGGAAGAGGGTGGTGAGTGTAATTCCTTATTAGAAGCCATTCGATAATGGTGTTACCCCATAAGTGGATGTGGAAACCTTCACCCAGTGACCGACCATCTTTTAGACAACACGGAGAAAGCGTGTTGTCATAAATAAGTTAACACCCTTGCAACACAAATGATATTAGTACTAAACAAAATGTCCACTTACTGAAGCTATTATTGCATTTAATTAGCTTCTGGGAAATAAGAAAATGCATTTTTTAGCAAGCTAGCTCATTTTAATTCCTATCTTGCTTCTGCAGAATTAAATTCAAGTGCTGTGAATGCCTCAAACTAATGTTTGCTTCTGTGAAAGTGCAAAGAAACTTCAAAAACATTGTAAAGATTCAGATAAATGAAGGAATCATTTGCTAGAAGCCCACCATATACCAAGGACTGTGCTGGGGGCCATGGGTTTGGAGTGGGGTCCCCGAAGGCTGGCACACAAGCCTTGTTTTCCACAGGCTCACTGGCAGGCCTGGAACCCCAACCCAGAGGACATTTATTCTGCTGGTAATGAGACACCGAAGTGGTACAATAGTTTTGTGCTCCCAGAAGATGACCCTGGAAGCAACCAACATGTTGGTTGGATTGGGAAAAGAGCCAGGGAAACCAGTTAGGAAGCTTCTGCAGGCATCTTAGAATGGCCTGAGCTGGAGTGGTGGTAGGGAGGGGAACAGACTGAAATCATGACAGAAGAGAAAAAGTTGAAATTAACACACAAAGATAACAATTAAGAATATCCTAAAAGACACATGATGTAGATGTCAATGCACTGCATTCTGTGATAGTTAATTTTACATGTCGGCTGGGCTGGGCTACAATGCCCAGATATTTGGTCAAACACTTTTCTGGCTGTTTCTGTGAAGGTGTTGTTTGGATGAGATTAACATTTAAATCAGTGGATTTTGAGTAAAGCAGATTACCCTCCATAATGTGAGTGGGCCTCATCCAATCAGTTAAAAGCCTTAATATAGCAAAGAGTGAACTGCCTGGGCAAGAAGGAATTCTGCCAGCAGACTGCCCGCCCGCCCCGTCAGATTCTGGGCTCACCAAGCCTTCGCAATCACATGAGCCAACCCCTTAAAGTATTAATAAATCAACCTCTCTCTCTTTCTCCCCCTCCCTCCTTTTCTCTCTCTATGTACACATATTCTGTTGGTTTTGTTTTTCTGGAGAACCCTGACTAATATATATGCCATCACTACAGAGGCTGGGAGCCAGTACCTTGGATTTCAGTCCTATTTCTGCCACGTAATGTCCATGTAGTCCCATTTAAGTCACTTAACCTCTCTGAACCTGTTTTGTCATACATAAAATGACATTACATGATCTTGCTTTGCCTGTCAACGAAAGCTGTTGTATTCGAGGCCACGACTTGAGTGAAGTTAGGAGCCCTGGAGCTCAAAATTCACTGAGGCCTTCACCCTCAGGTGCCTGCCCTGTGCAACCCTGAGAGTGAACACCTGCTCCAAGTTTGTCCTAGGTGTCACTCTTGCCTCACCTTAGCCCGGCCCTGATTGTATAGAACAAACATCGTAATGAACATTGGACAGAAGAGTGCATGGCCTGCCCAGCTTACAGCCTCTTTAAGGGTACGGACCATATATTAATAGTTTTTAATCTTATATTTATCTTTATATTCCCTGTGCTCTAGTGATGGGCAGGGAGCCCAGGACCTAGAAGATTCTCAATAAATGTTTATTGAATGAATAAATATTTGTTTAATGATACAGGGCAACCAAGGCAAATGTGCTAAGCTAGTGAATACCAGGACTCTAATCAGTATCCACATAGAAATTCAGCAAGGTATAAAAGAGCATTTGTTGCAGTAATGTGTCGAGAGAAGATCTTGCCCTAGAATGAGTTCAGTATTTAAAACCTATTTCCCAATGTGTAGAAGAATGGAAGGAGTGTAACTTTTGATCAAAATGTGTATAACTTGTACTCAAAATCAAGGTCTGATGCCTTGACATTTGAACAACTACATGATTCAAAAGGCAAAACTCCAAAGTAGGAAAATGTTCTATAAAATTTATAACCTTCAAAGTGCTCTCCTCTGACATCTGTTACTGAAGAGAATTAAAAAAAATGTCATTTAATACAAATACTTCATCTTAAAAAGAAAGGCATAAATGTCAACTCTCTTGTTAGGTTTGGGGTTGCTAGGTTACTTAATTATATGAAATGTAATTTCTGTTCATCAAAAAAAATCATTCTTTTTGTCCTCTTTTTTGGGGAATAATGTAAGTGTAGCCTAAATAAATATTCATTTGGGGAGATGAAGTCTTAGCATAAAATCTGCAGTAATGAATTCGGTAATGAATTCAGCTGTACTTTTATTCTAATGGTGGTTTAAATTTCAGGAAAAAATAGAAAGCTAGAATTCTCTTTTCCCTAGAGACTGGAATCAAAGAGAGAAAGGTAGCTAATCTCATTCTCCTACACCTACTTAGCATGGTAAAGTGAAGAAAGTACACCATTAGTACCCTTCTAACAGTCCCTGGGTTTCTAAGTGACGGGCAGCCCTGCACACGCTGCATTTAGATGCAAGTAGAACCGAATTAACAAAAGAAAGCGAGCTTAATGATATTCGTTTTCTATGATGAAATATATTAACTGTCCCATGGATAAATGAATGCAATATTTGCTAGTTTTCAGAAGCCAGAATTGCGAGGTGGGAGTGTCGCTAGAGAACGGGGCTACAGAGGTCTGCCTCCTGGGTCAGCGCCCAGCCTCCACCGCCTGCCTCCTTCCTCCTTCCCTTCCTTGGTCCCATTACTGTAAAAACAACAAGCAACAACAAAGAAACCCAATCCTGCAGTCTATTTTTAAATGTATTCTCTTTGGGGAATGTGCATAGGAATTAATACCTCTAAGATTTTTTTTATGCCAAAAGGTATTAGGAAAAAAAAAAGATCTAATATCTTTTTTTTTTTAATTGGGAAAAAGATGAGCAATTTTTCCCCAAGAATCCATACTGATTTTTAAAATCGAAAGTAATAAATGCTTTTAGTAAGAAAATTCAAATCAGACAGAAAAGTATACATTTGAACTAAAAACTTCCTTCTTCATCTACTTATTCTCTTCTAGGAGGCACGTGTTAATGAGTTTTTAAGGATCTTTTTAGGAAAAAAAGGCTCTCTCTCTATATATCAGCATGTATCTCTTTTTAAAAATGTACATAAATTGAATTATAATATATTCTCCTCTACATGTAGCTTTTTCCACTTAATCATATACCTTGAACATATCTTCTCATCAGCACATACAATATAGATATACCCATATTATTTTTATAATGCTTCCTAGCATTCCAGTGAATAAAGATACTCTAATCTATCTACTTAAATTGTGCCCTGCTGATGGACATTTCCAACAATTTTTTGCTACTACAATGAATATCCTTCCATGAATACCCTTTCACATATATCTTGACATCATCTTTCCTATGTATTCATAAGGTACCGGGGCCAATGCATACAGTTGCATAAGTTGTATGCTGCACCAAGTGCCTCCTCTATGTGGGCACGATGCACTTTGCAGGCATCGTTACGTTAAATACTTATTATGATAATTTTTCTGGCAGATGGACATAAAATCTTTTGGCCAAAGTTTTCCTTATTCTAATTTGCACAAAATCGCTAATAGCCCTCAGTAAATGACTATTGACAGAACAACTGAGTCAAAGGCCACTGAGGCGACTTGTATGTTCCCTGTTTTCCTCTCCTTTCTGAGATGACCTAATGGATAGTCCCTGAGGAACGGACACAGGCAGTAGAGCAAAGAGGCTGCTCCAGTCTTGCAGCACCTAAAACCTGCAGAGTTGGTTCCTGAACACATATGTTTGATAAAAATGTCTTCTTCTGTTCTTTTCCGGAAGAATTAAATAAACAATATTGGGAAAGGTGCGGTAATGTTGTGATGGAGTGGTGGGAGGCTAGTATTATGGGGTCAAAGTTGGGATCGTTGTGATTCATCTGTAATGTTCTACTCTAATAGTAGAGAGTCCAATAATAGCCTGACTATTTAATGACAGCAGCACACATTGTAAAGCACTTTTGGTCTTGGGTTCATTTTTCTATTGGTCATATTGTGGCTGACATTGCTCTCATTGTCATAAAATGCCTACACATCTGGCACTCTGCGGGATGGGAGGAAGGCAGGCCAGGAGAACAAGAGCTCTGTGCTCAGAGGTGCATGGCAGCGTCCACAGAGTGACTCTGGCTCATCAAAGCAGGAGAGGAAGCCCAACATTTAGATGTCAGTCCCATTAACTAGCTTGGAGACTTTGAGTAAGTTTCCCACTCACCCTGGCCCCTTAGTTTCCCCATTTGTCAAAGAAGCCTGAGAATGACCCCCTTCCCAAGTTGAATGCTTTTAAAAGCAGAGGCAAGATGATAATCTACGCAGTCATGTCTGTGGAACTGATTTGGCTTCTCCTGGTGCTGCCTACGGATCCAGTTCTCTTCCACAACAAAGCAGGTGTCACCTTCTCACTGGGCACTTGCAGAAATAGGAAACGAAACGTGAGTCTCAAAAGTTTGAAAACTGCGTGACTTAGAATGTATCACTAGCAATTATCAGGGCAGATGACCTAAAAAGGTCTTATTATGTGTTTGTTTCTTGTGATAAACTAATCTATTCTATGTTTCATCTTCAAGGACAAAATGTAGCTTATTGTCAGTTACAAGTTTGTTTAAAGGACAGAGGCATTCCTAGAATTATTTACATTCGCCTTTCATCGGGACGAGCACGGAGGGAGAAGCTGGCCTCGCAGTGCCCCGTGGTACCTAGCTCAGGTAGGACAGCAGAGAACATTCTCTGGATTCAACTGATTTCATTAAACATCGTAGTTCAACACAGCTGATTGATTGCTACAGATATAACCAGTTTGGCTGGGAAATGTTTACATAAGTTCATGATTACTTTATGGGAGTAGGAGTATAGGTGATGATATGGGAATAATTAATATCTCAGGTAGAAAAGGTGTTTAAGCTTGAACTTAGTCTTTCTTTAAGAAAACTATTATTTGCATTTATTTTATGCTGGATTTCGTACTCCTGGGCCATATGTTGTTACTTCTTCAGTTTCTTCTGGGATATCTTTTTCTGTGCAGTCCTCTCCAATTCTGGCTTAGGAACAATTTGTTCCTTTTCAGCGAGTGTCACCTGGATGTGACGGGGGAACTTTTGTATGCGTTAATCTGACCTCAAGCTCTGTAAGTACAGTGCACATCTTGGGGGCTTTGTTCACCTGGATATGCTCAATGATCCAAGAATCTACATCTAAACCTTTAAGTTCAGCATCACTCTCTGCATTTTTAAGCATGTGCTGCAGAAATTCAGCACTTTTTATGGGCCACTGACCCTGTGTCCAGCCCCACTCTCTGGCCTGGGCACATCTACCAACTCCACCATGGTAATGACGGGATGGCACACACTGCTTCTGTAAAGTGACATCTTTCAGATACTTGGTGGCTTTTGGGACAAGCATCGCTTGATGGCCTGGGCAGTTTTACAGGTGTTCTTAAAGGGAGCAAGAAGACTTGAATCTTTCCATTGCCATGATTTTGTGGGGTTTTCTGGGTCAAGTGAGTAGCGAACCATTTTCAGAGATCACTGCAGGCCAAGAGGCCACAGGAGGAACTTCAGCTTTTTCTTACATTCTGGTACTAATAACGACTGTCAAGTAATAAAGTCAGGAAAACAGAAGGCAGAACGGCCAGATGGTGGGTCGGACAAGGAAACTGCTGAGAGCAGCCTTCTGTTCAGAGTTTGTATAATCACATCTGGGCACGATGAGACCAAGGCCACACGGGGCTCCTGCTTCCACGTGCCGGAGAATATTTGAAGCTGAGGGATAAACCCAGTGCTTCTTCCTGCAGCATCGATTTCATTCAAACATTTAAAGCAAAAAGACCATTGCTTTTATATAAAACAAACACACACGTAGAGTAGTGGGAAGCCAATATGGCATGAAGTTTGATAGGAGCCTCCCAAGGATGTCTGCTTCCCGCAGGCAGCTTTGCCATCGGTGCAGGTGGATTGCAGAGGAATCTGAGGAGCACCAGGTCAGGTGGCTCGGCCAGGGTCAGCTCGATGGTCATGCTCTAACGGCCTCCATGTTCACACCAGGCCTGCCTTCTGGGATGCCTTTGTCCTCTGTCTTCTGTGCTGAATGGCTTCCACTAGCCAGGTGCAGATGCTTCTTTAAAAAGAATTTCCTAGGTGGCTGCCCTGTGACTCCAGGGCTCCTTACCAACTCCCCTCTGTGGCTCTGATCAACTCCTTCCTTGCCAAATGGACCCAGAAGGCCCAGTCCCAAATCCACTACTGGTCAGTTCTTTTGGGGGGCACAGTCTGAGTATTGGTCCCACCTGCTGGGCACTCTGCTTCCGTCGCTGGAAGTAAGACCTCAATAAACATTTGAAGAATGAAGAATGAATGAATGAGAAGTTGGTGTTTCCAATCTGTGGCTGAGGAGGTGGCCAATCTTATTTCCTTTTAGAAGTAAAAATCAAGAGAGGGTTTGGCCTAGCTTGGGGGTATTTCTTGAAAGAAAATGACAGGGAGGAAACTTAAATCCTGACATTTCCTGATTAGACAACACACACTCACACGAGGAGGTGCTTATGAAAACCCTGAAACGGAAGAGGAACCATTTTGATTGGCAACTCTCATTTGTCCTTATTTCCCAAGTCAAAATGGAAAATGAATTGTTGATTGCTTTAGTTTGCCTGTCACCCGTTTCATCAGTGATGCCGGCTAAATAATCACCCCCTTTGCTTTTTCTACTTGTCTTAGCCCTACTGTACTTCAGGCAATAAAGAAAATAGAATCATTAAACTCTTAAATTAAATAATTATGGTGTGTTATTTTAAGGACATCCTGTCATCAGTCTATCAATATATTGCAATCAAATTATCAAAGAACCTTTCCCTCTAATTCCCAGAATTATGTTGTGTCTCAGGCCACATAAGGAGAATTTTGGATTCTCGAGGACCTCATGCCTTGGTTTGGGTTCTTCCCAAGTTTGTGCTGTGTCTGGGACTCCCGGGGGCTGTTAGCTGTGTCCACCGCCTTTGTGAGAAGCACTGAATGGAGCTGAAGTCAGATCACTGCAAGTACCAGAAAGGCTCCTGGGTACCAATTCTAGTTTTGGCCCTGATTTTCTTTGTAGCTTTAAGCCAAATAAGAAAACTTCTCTGCACTTTAGTCCTCCCATTTAGCAATGGAGAAGACACTGTTTCTCTGATAAATGTCTTAAAACTTGAATACAAAGAAACTTTTAGACGCGAAGAGTCATTCAGAGTGTGCCTGTTGTGTTTCTGTCCATGCAGGAGCAGGGTAAATTTCAGTTCTGGTTCACAAGTGAGATTCTGCAGAGAATCCTTACGATCGTACTTCAGACGTCCCTTTTCCAGTTTCTTCTGTTCCTTGTATAATCTGATCTGCCTTTTGGTCATCGTACGCACACATGGATTAGATCAGTACATAGGTTATGTCCTTACAAACCTTATTCCCATTCTTAGCAGATAACACGTCTCTAGTTTTACCGGAAAGATTAAGGCTAATTAGGAAGAATTGGACTCGCTCATCCCTTGCATTTTCATGTCAATGCCTCTCTGTCTCTGTGGCTGTCCCCCAGCTACAGACAAAGAAGAGAATCTCTCTTCCTCCTCTCCAGAGCTAACCCTTTCTCTGTGACGGTGACCTTCCTCTCCACCTCTTCCTGTTAATCTGCCACTATTTGGCACCACCCTCATCTTAGGGCTCTCTTGCAACCAACCTCTTGCAAACATGCCCAGGATTTATTCTATTTTCAAAAGCGCACAAGAAAAACAAAACTCTGCCTTTGCTCGACCTTACCATCTCTTCTAGTCCATGTATTGCTTTCCTTTTGCAGCAATAAGACATCTCCATTTCCTCTTTCCTCAGAGCCCCTTAGTTTTGCAATCCAGTCTTCCTTTCTCCATCACTCTACTGAAACTGTGTCCTCAAAAGTCAACAGCGGTGCCCTTGTAGCCCAATCCAAATAGAGTTTTTGTTTCAGCCTCATTCTTCTTATTTTCTCAAGAGCATCGATTTTCTTTCCCTCTGCTTTCTTCTTTCACCCTCCGCTCTGACATAGCTCCCTGGTCTATATCTGTCTGCCTGTCTCCTAACTGGGTTTCCGAGAGTCCAAGCTCTACCATCAGCCTGCATGTGGTGAATTCTAACTCTGCCACTAATTAACTGCATGGCCTTTGTGAAGGTAATCTCTCTGTGCCTCAGTTTCCCCAGCCTTAAAATGGGGCCTGTAGTAAGAATATTTACCTCGGGTTTGTTGTAAGAATTGAAAGAGACAGTCTATATATTTACCCCAATATCTGGCACATAGTTTTTATTAAATGTTATCTACTAGCACTACAGTAAGCTCCTCTATCTTTGAAAACATAACTGTTTTTTTCCTTTTAAGACATATTGCCCACATTATCCAACACAAAGCCAGACAGTAAATAAATTATTGATAAATAGATTTATGCACATGATCGTGGAGCCCAGGGAAGAAGGAATGAAGGAGGGAGGGAGGCTCCTAAATTCTGCAGGTGCTGTTAATACCCAGGTTTTAATTTTGTTTCATTTTTACCAATAAATCAGTTAAATTGTGGAGAGTTTAAATCGCTCCTTTCCGGACATATGGTGTTTGTTGAGCAGGAAGGGGCGTCAACAGTTAAAGCTCTAGTTGTTGGTGCAACAATCAGTCACAATGAGGCTGCTTGGCAGGGAACACGGCGTCCCATCCTCAGATTAAACGGCGCCCTAACAGGATTATGCGGAAGCCGCCCGGCTGCGGCTCTGCGCAGAGGCCGCCTGGACTGCGTCCACTGGGTGATGCCGCCATCTAGCGGCGGAAGCGGGAACGGCGCGGGGCAGGGCCGGTTGGTTTGGTGCAGGGGATGAGATCTGTCCTTTCTGCAGAAAGTGTGGGTGACGCTGGACAGGAGGGAGGAGTAAGGGCAGACCACAGCAAGGGGCAGAAGGAAAAACACCTCGGCACAGTGAGGGCAAGCACAGGGCACAAGTGATGCTTGGGCCCACCTACAGCAACCCCGTCGGTGTCATTCCAGGACAATTCCCTCCCCCACCCCAGTACCTATAAACTTTGATTCTCCCCCCTTGTTCGAGTCTCACTTTCCAACACTCTGTGCTGACCCGTTATCCTGAAACAGACCCCGCTTCACCTTCTAATTTCCCTTGTTGCATGTTAGGAATTCCGGGCTGGGAGCATTTAGCCGAGTCATCACATTTGGCTACCACCCACCCTCCTCCCGAGTCGCCCAGGACCCGTCTTCAGCGCCACCCACAGCAGCTCGTCACGTGACAGCCACCCGCAGGAGCCGCAGGTAAGGGACACTGCTGGTGGGGCCAGCCCACACCGGCGGGAGAAGTCTCGGTATCAGAGGGAGTTGAGTCCTAAGGGTGTAGGTATCTAGTGATGTTCTCCTTGTAAAATTGAAGTGGGCAATGTTGCCCAGCCGATTGTATTTTCACAGACTGTGTTAATTGGTCAATAGATGGGTTATATAGATCATTATATTGTCAGCAAAGAGCTTTAGGATGGGAGGGACTGAAGGGAAGATATTGATGCTTCAAACTGAAGCATCTCACAGTCTATCTTCCCTGGTTCCGCACCCAGGACATTGTCCAGGAGCTGAACATAAGCTTATAATCTGGTGTCTGGAAGTATAGCTTTTGGAGTCTTGAAATCCGCTCTGCCACGACTGTTAGACTTTGGGTGAATTGTTTAAGATTAAGCCCCAGTTTCTTCTTCTCTAAAATGAGGACAAGTAAACCTATCTCTTAAGGTTTTTGTGAAGATTAGATGAAATACAGTAAAACTCTCTCATTTGAGAGGTTGGAACTGGATTTTAGAGAGTGAACGAAAGAAGTTGATTAAAGCAGAGAATCAAAAATGATACATACCTCAAATATTTTACCTTAAAATATAACATTTCTCAATCTTAAATGTGGGGCCGTGGCCTTTTTTTTTTTTTTTTGGAATATAGATCCACTAGTCAGAGTTTTTTGAGTTGTCTTTCCCGAATAAACCACATACATAATACTTTAGGAGTTCTAATTTTGGTTTCTTTAAATTGTAATGAGAACTTAGACACGTGGGAAGACTCTTGTAAAGTCACTTTCTATAGAATCATTCCAATTCCAAAAATCATTTCAGATTATCAAGACTTTTCTCAAACTTTTACTGTCCACACACCTAATCAGACAGCAGTTTTTTTTAAAGCAGCTTTCTAATGTTGAATCTTTCCAAAACATCCAAACTTGCTTTCCTAGAAACAGCTTCTTTTGTTTGCATACTCATATTTCGTCAGTCTATGCAATACTCAGTTTCAGTAAGAAGCATAGCAGCTGTACACCGATTCTGATGAGCATATAGTCACTGCTGGAACTGAGGTAGGAGGGGTCCTGCCAGCTGCAGGATGGGTTGAAGAAGCTCACAGAACGCCGGAGAACCATGGTTAAGCCGCCAAGTCGGTTAAGCAAAGGTCAGCTAAAACAGCTTCTGCGTGTCTATAAAGTGCCTAACAAAGGGCCTAGCATACAAAAGTGTCCAGGAAATGGTAGCTGTTAACATTATGATTATCATTTATAAGCACAGTGTTGGAAGGATTGTTAGCAATCAGATAGTTTTGTCTGCTCACTTTACAAACGAGAAAAGATAAAAGTATTTTGTAATTTTGGCTTTCATCACATACCTTTGGGCTTCAATAAGTAAAAGGATTATTGACCATAAACCTAGCCTTTTGAGTCAGAAAGATTTACGTCAGCACAAAGCATGCAACAGCCTTCTAAGTTACCCCAAATCCGTATCGCTTTAGTAAGACCAGGCAGAACCACTACATGGCAATGAACAGATAAGCTTCAGGGTCTTGGGGGTGGTGAAAATAAGGGCTCTGGGTACAGCTGACTCAGGGAAGCACTTCCCAGAAGAAGAATTCACTGACGAATGTGTACAGGAATCCCCGAAACTACAAACAAAGCCATGTCTTTGGTTTGAAGGTGGCCTTGGCCACACTAGGCGAGGCACCCGTGATGACCATGGAAACCCACCAGAAAAATATGACTCTAGCAGGAAGGAACAGCTGTTCGGAGGTGAGTGGGCTTGTGGGAGGAGTTAGAACACCTGAGAAATCCTTGAATCTGTATACTATGTTTGTTGTAGTGTGTTTAAGTTTCCTCGCTTGGATCCTGTGTTGCAGCAGATGGAAATGATCCTTTTGTGTCGATTGGACGGGGTGTAAAGGACTTACCTTTTTGGAGAGGAGGTGGGAGGCCCTGCAGGCAGGAGGGAGGCCAGGTCCGTGGTGGGAGTCCTTTAAGAAGCTGCACGCTCAAAAGACGAAAAGCTCCAGGTGTGGGGCATTGTGACGTTGATTTAACCCCCAATTTGTTTTATTCTTAAAGGAAACTTTAAATTTAAGAATAGCAGCCTAGAAAAGTGCACAAGTCACAGACATACAGCTTGCTGTGATTTTAATTTTATTTTGAAAGTGAAATTCAAAGTGCTTCACAAACATATGGCATCAATTCCTTGCTCCCTGCAGACACCGCCACCCTTTTCTTCCTCGCCCCTCAGCCCCAGCTCCTCCTCTGACCAGGGTCTCTCCTGATGTGTGGTTTCAGCTCAGTGGAATATGCCAATTCTGGGATTATTTAATTTCCAGGGCAGACAGTCTTATATATCAGCGTATGTGCAGCATCACCAGGTGCACCTTCTAAACAAAGTGCAACGTGCAGGCCCGACACGCCCTGAGATTCGGATCCAATAATTCCGGGGTAGGCCCGGCGTTGAAAATAAGTACCCCAGGGGATTGGAACACAGGAGGTGCAGCCAACAGTGTGGGAAATGCTTTGCTTGTCCTGCACCAAAGGTCGAGACGAGTCCTGACAACCTATGAGATGAAACTAGATCACAGTTTTTATCCTGTGATGGAGAGTAGGGAAGGGTTTTCTAGGAGAGGCAGTGAGCTTGAGATGGAACTGTGTGTGTGTCTCTAACCACATACTGAATCTTCCGAGCGAAGCCGCTCGACTCGCATTAGCTTTGCCCCGCTTGAGAGCCTTCCACGACCTTAAATTCTACTCACGCCTATTAAGACTGGGCTGGCCGCTCGGTTTCTGAAGGCTGGGGGAGCTGCCTGGGATGGCTACAGCCCTTAGCTGTTATGCTAATCTTGCAAGAGAAGTCAAGCAGAAAGAACAGGGTAGCAGGTCTGTTTTCCTTCCCAATAGAGAGAAGCTTCAGGCATGATTTTCTTTTGCCTTCGAACAGAAACACCAGCTGCTTTATAATGAGGCCTGTGCCCTCCTTGGTGACAGGTCCTCAGCTTGAGGGACTTTTGTTTCTTTTAAGCTACCCGTACCCACGGCCAGGCACTGTCAGCTCTGATCCAGAGCATTCTAGAAGTGGCAGGTTCTATTGAAACAGAAGAAAAGCCCCAGAAAGAAATAACCGAGCATGTGTTTTGCCTCAGTGTGAATTTTAAAACCCCTTTATTCTGGAGAGAAATGACATTGTGAAGCTGTGGTTTCTTTTTGTTGATACAGTGGCTCTCAAAGCGTGGTCCCCAAACTGGCCACATCCCAGTATCACCTGGGAGTTTGTTAGAAATGATTAGGCCCCGCTCCAGACGCACAGAATCAAACTCTGGGGATGCCTGGGAGGCTGGGCTTTCACAAGTCCGCCGGGTGATTCTCGTGCCCGCTCAAGTGTGGGAACCACTGGCTTAACCGTAAAGACTCTAGGAATGTCCGAGTCAAAGGGAATCTCGGTTCAGCCAGGTGACTGATGCAAAGAGAAAATCTTGCTAATTGACTGAGGTTCCGTTTTCTGGGTTTTTACTTTGGTCTCTCATCGCAGTGGTGAGGGGATTTCTGTTGGCCAGAGAGGAAGGACAAATAGCTACAGGAGGCTATGGGGTGAAGAGGTGGTGTTTTCAGGGACCTCTCTGGTGTCTTCTGACCAAGAGAGGATGACCGAAACCACCTGGGGGACCAAGATGGCAGGGAAACCAAATCCCCACGCACCTCCGGGTCACACTGAGTCCAAAGCACAAGTGCTTAAGAGGGCCGGGTTCTATCGGATGGGGACATGTCCTGGTTTGTCCAGGACCTTAGCACCGAAAGTGCCGTGTTCCAGGAAACTCCTCAGCACTGGGCAAACCAAGGCAGTCGGTCACTAGTCACCCTAGTTCAGTGACTGCCAGTTGGAATCACTTGGTGAGCCTTAAAAGAATACTGATGCCTGGGTCCACCTCCAGAGATGACAATAGACTTAGTCTGGGTGTGGCCAGGGCCCTGGGATGTTTAAAAGTCCCTCAGGCAATTCTAATGGATCCAGGGTTGCCAACCACTGCAGCTACGTGCCTGTCATTTCTCCCATTAAAGAAAATAAATAAAAATACAAAACACACAAAAGTCAATGGTTCTAATGAAGGTGAACCTCTACCACACATCATATACAAAAATTAACTCAGAATGGATCAATGACCTAAATATAAGGGCTAAAACTATAAAATGCTTTAATGAAAGTGTAGAGGTAAATTTCATGACCTAGGGTTTAGCAATAGCTTCTTAGACATAGCACTGAAAGCACGAGTAACAACAACAACAAAAAAAATAGATAAATTGAACTTCATCAAAAGTAAAAACTTTTGTGCATCAAAGGACACTATCAAGAAAGTAAAAAGCCCACAGAAAAGGAGAAAATATTTGTAAGTCATATGTCTGTAAGGGTCTGGAATTCAGAATATATGAAGAACACATCCAATTCAAAAATAGATAATCCAATTTAAAAAATGGGGAAAGGAGTTGAATGCTTAATGGGTACAGGGCTCTCTTTTGGGGTGATGAAAGTTTGGGGACTGGAATAGAGGTGGTGGTTGCACAACATTGTTCAAATGGTTAATTGTGTATTACATAGACTTCACCTCAATTAAAAAAAAATCAACAGTTGACTCATATCTACAAAATACAATTGAAATCAAGCTTTTTAGTGGCAAGTCCTCTACAGCTTGGCTGGGACTAGCTCCTGCAGCCCATCTTCTACCTCTCTCCTGCTGCTTGAATCATTATTACTCTCACCCCCATGGTACTAACTATGTGGAATCCCACTGAAATCCCCCCATGTCATGTATGCTCTGCCTCCCAGCGTGCCGTGGAAGGTCCCCACCAGCTGCTCCAGCCCACAGTCCTCTCTCGACTCCTGTAGCCACTAACTTTATGCCCTCACCACTCAAAGCATGGCATCCCCTGCGAGCGTGGAAGAAAGGCAGAACCTGCAGCTCCCACCTCAGACCCACTGAGCCAGAACCTATGATTGAACAAGATCCTCAGATGTTTCGAGCGCACATTAAAGTTTGAGAAATGCTGGTTCATCCTAGTGGGCCCCAAATCAGGCTGTGGATTGGAATCACTTGGCGAGCTACATTTGTTTATATCATATATTTGAATAATACATGTACATGGTAAAATTACAAACTGCATGTGTATAAAAAGAGTGAAAAAAGGAAGTCTCCCTCCCACCTCAGTTTCTCAGATTTCCACTCCAGAGGCAATCTCTTTCTCAAAGTTTCTTGGGTGTTTTCTATGCATATATGAGCATATATGTATGTATGTATTTCCTTCCCTCATTTTTTCTTTCCAGTGTATTTTTTTTGAGATGGGGTCTCACTATATTGCCCAGGCTGGTCTCAAACTCCTAGGTTCAAGCGATCCTCCTGCCTCAGCCTCCAGAGTAGCTGGGATTACAGGTGTGAGCCACTACACCCAGCTCAACCTGCCCCATTTTGATTTTACATAAATGGCAACACACTGTCCACATTAATTTGCACTTTTCACTCAGTAGTATATTTTAGAGGCCATTTTAGCACATGTTGAGCCGCCAATATTCTTTTTAGTGACTGTATAGTAGTCACCTTGTGGTTGTATAGTTGTAATATATATGTGATTTATTTTTATTACAACCATTAAAGAACATCACGCTGTTGATTACAATGATGTGGTGGCTGTCCTCTGTGCATGTCTCTGAGCATATGACATCTGTAGGATTTATAAATTGCCGAGTGAAAGAGTATATGCCTCTTAAAATCATAAGAGATAGTACCAAAGTCCCCTTTGAAAATTAGTACCCATATGCATTCTCAGGAAGCTTTAAAAAACAAAAAATTGGAGGCTATTCTATATTTCAAATTGTGAGGGCTCTGTGGGTGGGGCCTGGGAATCTGTATTTTACTTCTTTGGTGATTGTGATACAAGAAGTCCGCGGAATGGAGTGGGGAGCCGGAGGGTGGACCCCCTCACCCCTCAAGCTCCTATTCCTTGGGCTGCCTCGAATTGCTGTTTATCTCCTCCCCAAGGGGAAAGGGTCCTAAAGACAGGCCTGAGGATCGTTGCCTCTTTCTCTCCTCATGCTGGCGCAGTGCTCTGTTTAACAACGTTTGTCGATGATGAGTGTTTATGACTCATATGATGATTTTTTTTCTTTCAGTTCCATGGACCAAACACAGAGGAGAATCCTGGGCCAGCCCCGATCCATCCCTTCTTCCCAGCCCAAGAGGAAAAGGACATCAGTGATATCTTTCTTTTCCAAGGTCTGACACAAACTATCAGGAACAAATGTCCCTTCCCAGCAGCTGTTCTGTAAGACGTGTGCTTGCCTGGTCTGAGGTCCGTTAGGCCTGCCCCACTGAGGTTCCTTCCTCTGAAAAAAATTTGATGACAGTTCTTTGATAACATGAATAGAATGTTTATAGGATAGCAAGAAGATAAGAATGTAGCTTGCTGGTAACATAATAATAAATGTATAGAATGCACTGCGATGAATATTCAGAAATAATAATGAGGCTTGGATATGGCCAAATCTCATGGGTAGCGCCGTGGAGACAGCTGGGTCTGGATCCGATCTCCCCCCATCCGCCTTTCCAAGGATGGCGGGGAGATGACTTTTGTCTTTGATCGTGTCTGGGTCTCCCACTGCCGTGATTCTGACTCCAGTGCATGTCACCATGTTCTGCATCTGCAGCACCCCGGGGCCTTCCTGGCACGAGGGCTCACAGGCTGACTACCGAGGGTCGCCCACGTCTTGCCCCGTCCCCGGCCCTGCAGTTACTTAGAGTTTAGTCCTTGAAGTACAGGTTTCTGCGAGATGCGTAGTGTTTTCCAATTTGCATTATTTATGCATTTCTCTCCCTCATCTTCATTGCTCAGATAGATACATGCATTCTGGGGTTGGGATATCCTTCAAAGTGCTTGTGGATGTGAACTAGCTGTGTGCAGCTGTGCCTTGCTAATGCTGTCCAGTGCTATTGAGAGGCTGAGTAAGGTGACTACTGAAACTGACCCTTGGGATTGGCCCTCCGGAGGGCCATCAGCCTGATTGCAGAGGGTTCGAGAGAGAAGGGGAGGAGAGGAATTGGAGAAAGCAAGTGTAGACGTATTTTTCAAGGTGTCTGGCCACAAACTGGAGCAGAAAAATGGGGAGGAGCTGGAGAAAGAAGCGTAAAGGGAATTCTTCTCTTTGAGATGGGACAAATGACAGCCCACCTCGTACTGGGAAAGGGACCCATATTCCCAGCTCACATCAACACTTACGAAGTCCCCTTTCTTTCACCTTCTGTCACACCCACCACTGCTGTAGAGCTTCTCTCCCCAGAACCCCCAAACCTACCTCCGCACCAGCCCTGCGTCATATTTCTTCCCCCATTTCCTCTTCCGCCATCAATTTCTTCATTAAATAGATCAAACTACTACATTTCCAACAAAAATCAGGCATCTTAGTTGGAGAAAGAAGGGGTGAAACAGAGCAGGCAATCATCGGCTTCTCTTTAGAGGGAGGGGCTGGGCTGGGGCTGGCTGCGACTCTGAGCGCTCTCACCGTCATCCACGTTTGACCTACCGCCCAGGTCTCCTGGAAACTGAGATTCCAGAAGCGGGAGCCTCTGAAGAATGTGTTTTGCATCTTGGCAGAAAGAGCCCGGGACCCCAGTGCTAAAAAGCGTCGCATGGCAATGAGAGGCCTGGGCACCATGGCCTGTGAAGCCCCCAACAAGGTAGGGGAGGACGGGGGGCTCAGCCGTCCCTCCTGCGTCTCTCCGATCCCCAAGGCACGGAGTGTCCCGGGCTGGGGTGTGGTCTCTCCTGCTAGTTCTCTGCTGCTGTGGGACAAATCGCTGCAGACTCAGCAACACACGTTTATTATCTCACAGTTTCTGTGGGTCGGGAGCCCGGTGCGGCTGAGCTGGGCCTCTGCCCAGGGTCTCGCAAGGCTGCAATCCCGTCGCCCAGGCTGCGCTCCCTCCTGAAGCTCAGGAGCCTCTTCCATGCTTGTGTGGTTGTTGGTGGGATTCGGTTCCTTCCAGCTGTAGGACCAGGGTTTCTGTATTTTTGCCGTCCGTCCGCTGGGGCCCAGTCTCAGCACCTAGAGGCCACCCTCTCACAACACGGTTGCTCATTTCTTCAAGACCGCCGGGAGAGTGTCACCTACTCCTGTCTGCTAAGACGGAGTCTGCTGTAAAGTAACCATGGGAGCGACACCCATGACCTTTATGGTGTCCTACAGGCCAGACACAAGTCACAGGCTCCTTCCACACTGAAGGGGAGGAGACTGCATGAAGGCGCGGCTCATTCAGGTCATCACACCTCAGTGTTATCAGCTGTGGGACTGCTTGGTGACTTCAAGTGATTTTTTAATAATTTGTGTCTATTTAGTAAAAGATGTTGTTTCCACCTCCTCCTTTAGCATCTGCCAACTTGAGTGACTATTTCTCCTCCTCCCCACTATGAAAGTACTTACCACTCCCCAGCCCCCCAGACCAGCCAGGTGCACCCCCCACCTTGCCGTGCCCTGGCCAGCCCGCCCCAAGGCCACACTCCAGACTGCTCTTCCTGGGCTCCTCCTAGACAGAGGGCTTGGGTCGAGTTAGTGGAAGCATTTGTATTTGGATGACAGTGGTCGCACAGATCCCAAAGAAAGCCACGGTGTCTTAGCCCAGGTCCCAGGTTATTGGTAGAGCAAAAGTGGAGTTGCTTTTCAACCCATGGGGAGCCATTCCCGTGCTACTCATGCTGTTCAAACCTTGCCAACAGGTGAGAAAGTATAGGAAACTTGTCCTAGACCTGCTGGTGCATGGATTGTACGATCCTCTGAGCTCTGAAGTCATCCACGAGAGTGTGAAGACTCTGACCATCATGCTGGGGAAGACCCAGGGGAAAGGCTTGGGGTCCTTCTTCATAGACATCACCCTTCAGACCAGGACACTGTTAGATGACGTAAGTGAGACACTCAGAGCAACTCTGGGTTATTGCAATCAAAGTGGGGTTAGAAATGTGAGCCCCGAGTGGCGTGTTGCTCAGGGAACAAGGGCTCTATTATTCACTTATTTATTAATGAATCTTACTGAGAGACCAGTACTGGGCCAGGGTTTATGGGGGACATATAGAGATATACAGGATTCCATCACTACCCATCGAGGAGTTTTCATGTTAATAGAGAACTGAATATATGCACACTGATGGTGATGCCAACGTGTAGTCAATGCTCTCTTATAAATGTAACAGTAGCAATAGTAGCATTTAGCGAGCCTTACTGTGTGCCAGGCACAGTAGTAGACAATTTACATAGATTTTTCTCATACACTCTTCATAATAACCCCACGAAGTAGGCACTGTAATTATCATCACTTTATAGACGTGGAAATCAAAGCACAGAGAGGTCAGAACTTGCCCAAGGTTCACAAAGCCAGTAGGTGGACGTGAAACCGGGTCCCCTGACTGTGGGGCCTGCGTACTTAACTACCAGACGACAAGGCGGGCTAGGCAGAAAGAGTGCTGGTAGCTGGTTCAGTCTTAAACCGTCAGGAGCCTGAGAGACTCGACTTGCAAGCTAACGAGTTAGCCAGCCACAGTGTTCCCTCTCGGAAAGACAAGACGTCCAGAACAGGGGACAGACCTGTTTTTACTCTCAGAGGGACTTGCGTCACTTTCCACGCCCTAGTTTTCCAAGGAGCAAGGCAGTGACAGCCAGAGAGCCGGCACCGCAGGAAAGGAAGAAAAGCCTTGCAATGAGGATGCACGGAGCTTACACAGGAACTGCGGGCACAGCGTCCCTGCTTCCTTCACAGAGACAGAGAGATTTTTGCTCTTGAATGTAAGGCAGTCCTGTCTGGGAGGGGAGAGGAAAGTCTTCCCCACCCTGGAATGTAAGCAAATGTCTCAGGGCAACGGCTCTAAATCCCTCTGGAGGTGCCATCTGAACTTCCGGGACCTGCTTGCCATTGAGATGGTCTTTAAACCAAGGTTGCCTGTGATTTTTGATCAGAAATCTCTGGCCACGTAGAAACATGGAAATTCTCATGCAGAGTCGTCTGCCGACAGTTTACATCCCTCATAGATAGCATTTGTCATTGTGTGCCCTGCGCTGTGCTTGCCTGTGCATGTGTCCCCCCCCTCCTAGGGGGACAGGCACCTGTCTCGCACATCTCTGTACATCTCATAACATTAGGGTAGGGCTTTGGAAAGGGGGAGTTTTTCATAAATGTTAAGGTTTTTTTTTTTTTTAATTTTTTTATTTTTTTAGAGACAGGGTCTTTCTCTTTTGCCCAAGCTGGAGTGCAGTGGCACAATTGTAGCTCACTGCAGCCTCGAGCGATCCTCCTGCCTCAGCCTCCTGAGTTGCTGGGACTACAGGCACACACCGTCGTACCTGGCTAATTTTTCTTATTTTTTGTAGAGATGGGGGCTCACTAAGTTGCCCAGGCTGGTCTCGAACTCCTGGCCTCAAGTGATCCTCCTGCCTTGGTCTCCCAAAGTGCTGGGATTACAGGCGTGAGCCACCGCACCCAGCCGTAAATGTTGGTTTAATTGAACACACACACACACACACACACACACACTGATAGAGCAGTGACAAAAATGCAACCCTGAGGCAAATTCTGTATATGTCACATATGCTAAAAGAATATTTTAAAATAGTTCACAAAATGATTAGAAGTCCTCAGTCTTGCTGAGTCTCTGTGAACCCCAATCCTAGGTGCTCCTCGTCCCCTGAGGAGGCCCGCCCAGCCATGTTCCTTTGGGTGCACTTGGAGCTGGGTAGGACCACAAAATGTTGATATAAAAACCTGTGCACCACGAGTCAGCAGACGGGGTCACTCTGCTGGCTCTCTGCTATCTGACAATGCCTCGGTCTCCTTACCTGGAAAGGGGATGCTTGGGACCAAACACCTCCCTTTGGAGAGAAAGAGAGGGCTGAGCTCACTCACATGCTCAGGGACAAACCAACCAATTGGACTGAAAGCAGGGAGTGTTGAGAAGGTGTCAGGGAAAGAAATATGATTATTATTTCCACTACAGGTGGGAGAAACTCGGAAGAAAAGTAAAGATAAGAGACCTGGCAAAAATGCTGGGAATAATAAATAGGGAACTGGTTGCATAAATTTTGATGTAGAAAAGAAAAAGAAAACAAAGGAAAGAAAAATGAAAACTCCTTTATATATTGACATGGAAAAGCTCCTAGATAGATTGACGGAAAAATCAAGGTGCATGGTAACGACGAAATTCGTAACGACGGTGGCATGGTGTGCTTGTATTTATGTAAAAAGAGGGAAAGGACCATGTGATATATTAATACATTTTTCTTTGTTCTTCATTTTCTGAAGTGATACACACAAACTTAAAACTTTGCTTGTGGGGAGGAAAATTTGGTGGCAGATGGAGAGCAGAAGGAGACTTATTTTTTCTATAAAACTTTTTTTTTTTGAGTTTTGAACCATATAAATGTATTCTATCTCCAAAACATGAAATAACGAATGAAAGAGCTGAGAAGCTAGGAGTAGCACTAGTGATTCCCCCAGGCTAACCCTCTTGTCTGCTGGAGAAGAGGTTCATGAAGACTTCGGCCCTCTCCACCCCGTCCCCCGCCCACCCAGCTGGGTGCTTTAGATGAAATCTGACATCATACCCTGGGATAGACCTCCAAGAACCACAGCTGTGATGTGTTCTGATGTAGTTGCCTTTGGGGAATGACCTGGCTTTGTTGTTGTGTTTTTGATGGGGACTCACAGGAAAACGACAGTCTGAGATACTCGGCCTTTGTTTTGTTTGGGCAATTGGCTGCCTTTGCTGGGCGGAAATGGAAGAAATTTTTCACCAGTCAGGTTAAGCAGACACGGGATTCCCTCCTGATCCATTTACAGGACAGAAACCCCCAGGTTGCTAAGGTAAGACCGTGACCCTCTGACCTCCCGTGTGAAATCTCCATGCTGTGCGTAAAAGGAGCTGGGATGCAGCCCTCTTGAGTTGAGATGCGCAGCTATGGAGGCTTAGCAGGGTATCTGTGTGAGTCCTGGGCAAAGTGCCCCCTCCACGTACTCTCTCTGGCCAAGAGTGTTATTTTCCATTTGCTTCTGGCCCACCTGGCCAAGCCCAGCGCCTGTCAGTGCTAGATAAGCTCAGGGTGATGGGCAGGGCCCAGAGAGGCACAGGTTTAAATAGGGCACAGCAGCCCACAAAATGAGCATATGGATTCACGCCCAATTAGCTTTTGTCACTGTGCGGGCATAGATTTCCCACCCCTAGCTTCTTAATTGCCTGTGGAACTTTTGTTTTATTCTTGGAGAAAATGTGTCCTAACAGGGCTGGATCAACTTCAGGCCTGCCTTGGAGTGGGACTGGGTGAATGTTTCAAAGCCATTGGGAACAAAGTGTTCTACCAAACCACCTGTCTTCTTTAAGTAAGAGAGAGAGAGATACTAAATTTAGGAATCCAGTGCTACTTTTTTTTTTTTTTTTTTTTTGAGACAGATTCTCACTCTGTTGCCCGGGCTAGAGTGCCATGACGTCAGCCTAGCTCACAGCAACCTCAAACTCCTGGGCTCAAGCGATCCTCCTGCCTCAGCCTCCCGAGTTGCTGGGACTACAGGCATGTGCCACCGTGCCCGGCTAATTTTTCTATATACATTTTTAGCTGTCCATATAATTTCTTTCTATTTTTAGTAGAGACGGAGTCTTGTTCTTGCTCAGGCTGGTCTCAAACTCCTGAGCTCAAACGATCCACCCGCCTCGGCCTCCCAGAGTGCTAGGATTACAGGCGTGAGCCACCGTGCCCGGCCTCCAGTGCTACTTTTAATGGGAGGATAAAAAGGGCTTTGATCAGCTATGAAACTATGCTCTTCCCACCAGCCCCCAAATTATAAGGTCATTTTATAAGTACACATCCTTTAAGGTTCAAATTTTCAAACTCCCTGGAAGTTAAGTTCATACTCTCAGTGGCTCCCTGACCACAGATTGGGTGCAATCCTCTGGGACAGTCTTCCCTTGCTTGGGGTTTTAGAACTCTGTAATATTTTGGACAATAAGATGGTAATTTATTTTCCTCAGGCTTGCAAAACAACTTTTCGAGCCTGTTCTCCGTATCTGAAACTAAGGAAGGAATACAGCTTCCAGAGTGAAGACGATCAAAGGAACCCTAAACTCTGCCGGCAGCTGGTGAGTGAGCTGGGGCAGGAGAGAATTCTCTTAGGGTCTCTGCCCTCGTGGTGGTTAACACGGAAGGCGGCCAAGGACACCATGGAGTTACCCCCCCATAAAACGAGTCAGGCCAATTATGTTTCAATTATAACTGGCCCATCATACAATGTAAATGGCAAAACACCCAGAGGATTGTGCACAAAATATACTGGCAGGCCCAGTTCTGGTCATAAGTGGACGGCAGGCGATAAGGCCACCACCTCTCCCAACTGTCCTCATGACCCGCACTGATAACTGACTACTGGTGATATAGTCCAGGGGGTTCACTGAGTCCCTCGCTCACAGGTTCCTCTGCTCATTTCTTTCAGAGCCACTATCATCCAGAGCTCCTGCAGTTCTTCTATGCAAATAAAATTCTGTAAACCCGGAGCAGCAGGGAGGTGGTTCCATGTGAGCACATTGCCAGGAACCTGAGTTCCTCTGTTTTATCTCATTGGATGCCTCTTCTACTTGCTTCTTGTGAGTGCACTACAAAAGGGGATGTTAGGAGAGCAATCAATGGGGAAAAAAAAAAAAAACACCATGGAATTGTATCATTAAATCTAAAGTAAAATTCTAAATTGCTTTCACTTATCTCATTTTCTTCCCATGCAAATTTGACGAGAAGGTATGCATTTTCTTTAAAACATTTCAAATGTTTTTTAGATTCATTGCTTATGTCTTAGCTTTTTCCTTTTTAAGGTCATCTCTGTTACCTACCCTTTATTTTTAATATTTAATTTCTGAGGCTCAGGAAAATAACTGTTACCTTAAGTCTCTTAAAATGTATTTGCTGTTGTTACTTTGCTATTAATGTTTGCTATTGATACCTTCCCTTGCGAAGACTTATTTACAGTTGGCCAAGATACCAAGATGGTGATTGCAGGGGTATCTTTAGCTTCTTGTGATATTAAACAGTCATTGCCTCCAAGGGTATCCTAAACAAGAATTAATAAAGAGAAAAAATCTATAAAGCATGTGTTGAATATCCTGAGGCTGACGGTAATTTATGGAACAATAGTAATAGTAAGTAACATTTACTGAGAGTGTTTACAATTTAGCAGGCACTGTTGAAGCACTCTTTGAAAGTATTATTTGATACTCAAAACAACCCTATGAGATAGGTACTCATTATTAACCTCATTTTATAGATGAGAAAAGTAAGGTACAGGGAAACTAAGTATTAATAACTTACCCAAGATAACTCTGTAAATGGAGGAGCCAGAATCCAAATTCCTACGATTGGACATCGTGAGCTCACTCTCAATAACCAAGCAGTCTTGCCTCTTCATGGGATCATTGATGGATGGTCAGAAATGTAAAAAGCAAAATAAAACAAACAAACAAAAACGACCCCTCAGCTTCTGCTCTTCTGTTAAACCCAGTTAACTTTTGCTTTTATATGTACTCAGTATACATTTTTATTAATTTAACTTATGTGAACTAAGGGTATATTTTTATTATTCACTTCTTAGCTATTATGCCAATATTTTTGGTAACCAATCCTAGTTATTTGGGGGGTCATATCACCCATAAAAAGTTTCAGGAAAAATCTCTCAGCCCCTCCCACCTTCCCTTCAACCAGATTGCTTCCCAAGCTCCTATAGAAATGCTGATACCGCCACCAAACTCGGTATCCGGGCCACATCCAGAGTGTTGTGTTCAGTCTCGGAAATAGAAAGATCACCAGAGATGGAAAACACAAAAGGGTCAGAAGTCACAGAGGGATCTTACATGGCATTCGGAGACCCAGGAACTCAATTTTCTGCTGCAGCTCCCAGAGACAGGGCTGTGCAACACAGAGGAAGGGGTGAGGAGTGTCCCGGGGGGAGACAGGCACGTGGGAGATGGCTGATGGGGTGGCAGGTGCCAGGCAGGACTGGGGTTTCTTCCTTCCTATTTTGAAGCTGGGGACTGTGGCAGCAGGAGCTCTTAGGCAGGACACAGGCTCAGGAGCAGATGGGTGATTCTGAGTCGTGAGACCCCACCTCCGGGGATGTTGGCCTGTTTGAAACTATGCTGTGAGGTTGGTTTAGAATCTGAGCAGTTCCCTTAAGTGATCAGTGAGTGGCATGAGAAATGACCAAATTTTGCTGGCATTGAAGAAGGCAGGGATAGGGTGAGGCAGGTAGGGTTACATGCTCTACAGCAGTGGTCCCCAGCCTTTTTGGCACCGGGGACTGGTTTCATGGAAGACAATTTTTCCAGGAACTGGGGGCAGGGGAAGGAGGGTGGGGAGATGGAGCTCAGGCAGTGATGCGAGCGATGGGGAGTGGCTGTAAATACAGATGAAGCTTCGCTCGCTTGCCTGCCGCTCACCTCTGCTGTGCAGCCCTTTCCTAGCAGGGCATGGACCAGTCCTGGTCTGCGGCCTGGTGGTTGTGGACCACAGCTCTAGAGTAGAAAAATCTGTGCAGTTAGTGGCCCTCAGTGGCTTAAAATCATGGAAGATGCTGTTGGATTATTTAAGATTCTGTGGTGGCCTCTTATTTTGGTGGCCCTAATGAATCATGCCTCCTGATACTCATGTCCTTATGTAGTCCCTTCCCCTTGAATCTGGGCTGGCCTTGTGACCTGCTTTAACCATTAGATTGAGACAGAAGTGGCATGTGCCAGTTCTAGGAGCCCTGGAGCTTCCTCTTTTGCACTCTGGGGGATGCCAGCTGCCACATGAGAAGTTATACTACCAGTAACAAAGGAGAGGCTGGGCATGGTGGCTCACACTTGTAATCCTAACACTCTGGGACGCCAAGGCAGGAGGTCCACTTGAGATCAGTGAGACCAGCCTGAGCAAGCGTGAGACCCCATCTCTACTAAAGTAGAAAAATTAGTGGGGCGTGGTGGCACGGGCCTATAGTCCCAGCTTCTCGGGAGGCTGAGGCAGGAGGATTGCTTGAGCCCAGGAGTTTGAGGTTGCTGTGAGCTATGGTGACACCACTGTACTCCAGCCAGGGCAGCAGAGTGAGACTCTGTCTCAAAAAACAAAGAAACAAACAAAACATAGGAGAATGTCTGAGATCCATGTGTGGGGGAGAATGGAGAAACCCAGCCCACAGCAACATCAGAGGCCCAGACGCATGACCCAAATTGGTCCTTCCAGCCAGACCCCAGTCACTGAAGCTCCTCCAGGCGACACCATGTGGAAAAGAGCTGGGCATCTCCAATCAAGACTATCCCAATCGTGGCATCATGAACAAGGAATCAAATGACTGTTGTTTTAAGTCATTAACTTTTGGGATAGTTTGTCACATAGCAATAAGTAACCAAAAAAGATCCCTTATCATTGACTTTGGTGTTTTGGCCAATTTTGTTTTGCTCTTCATACATCCTTTTTGCGTTTAAATTATATTGCTAGCAAATTAAATTATTACGAAATTTAGTGGCAAGAGCAAGGGACCATGCTTTGTTTTTCCTTTTGTATCTCACCATACCTGTCACAGGGCCTACCACATATCAGATGATTAAGAATCATTTGCTTAATGACTAGATGGTTTCAAATTGCAGAGGGGAAAAAGTCCAAAGTCGAGCCTGCCATTCGGGGCTCCTGACCCACGAGGTCACTCCCTTCCTTTTCAGCCTTTTCCTCTGTTATGTTCTTTGCTCCTCTGTCTTCCCTGGACACTTCTTGGATTCTTCTACTCCCTCACCTTTGCTCAGTCTGTTCTTTCTGCTTTGAATCCCTCCCCCACCCCCCACCCACCCATGCACGTTCACGCCCAACCCACACGCACTCGCATGCACACGCACACACATTTCACATGCGCGTCTTATCTGGACTCCAAGGCCTAGGTCAAATGCCTGACCCCCTCAGCCAGGGAAGAGCTTGAATCTCTGAATTCCCAGAACATTCTAGCAATCTTATCCACGTAACATGTCTTATCTCATCTGACAGTTTTTTTTTTTTTTTTTTTTACTTATATGTCTTTTTCCTGTTAGATTGGAGCCGCTGAAGGCAGGCCCCTATTTTGTATATCTTTATATCTCCCATGTGACCTCAAAAGTACACTCAGCAAGGGAACGTTGATCAGGGAAAAAAAAATGTCAGAAAGTCACCTGAAGCTATTACTCCTTTTTGGGAGGAGCCCATTTTGACAAATGAGGATAATTCTTTATAACTGATCCACAGGTTACTTTTACACCTATGTATTTAAAGTTTCCCCTTCCCCATGAGAGGCCTGTTAATTTGAATGCCAACCTCAAGGTCATGCTCTGACCATCTCTTCCTTTTGAACATTAGATACTGAACAGTGGACGGAAAGAAAGAAAAAGGAATGTTGGAATGCTACCATGCTAAGTGCTCGGGCTAGAGCTGTGCATGAAACTTGGTCCCTGCTTTAGGGTGCTTTGGGATGGGTCTGTCTTGAAGGGAGGGAAAGAGGAGAGGAAGAGAGGAAGGAGAGGGCCGAGAATCTAACAGGTGTGGCCAGTTGTGCTAAGCAGTGGGAAGAGAAGCCTGTGAAATTCCACTGAATAGACCAATTAATCAGGGGAATGCTTCACATGTTATAAAAAACACGAAGAGTGTGTTCTAGAAGGAAAGAAACAACAGCTGTGTAGGTTAGCTGTCAGTGTTACAAATGAGGCAGATACATATTTGTGCTTTTCTGCATTTTCCAAGATTTCTGCAAAGAGCATGTATTACTTTTATAATAAAACCCATGAAAAAATGCCCTTTTAGGAGAGATGATTTGATATGCAAAGGCACCTATTAGTTGCCAAGTCAAGCACAGACTCCCAAAGCAGACTTTTAAGATTCTTTCATGGCCGGGCGCGGTGGCTCACGCCTGTAATCCTAGCACTCTGGGAGGCCGAGGTGGGCGGATCGTTTGAGCTCAGGAGTTCGAGACCAGCCTGAGCAAGAGCAAGACCCCATCTCTACTAAAAATAGAAAGAAATTATATGGACAGCTAAAAATATATATAGAAAAAATTAGCCGGGCATGGTGGTGCATGCCTGTAGTCCCAGCTACTCGGGAGGCTGAGACAGCAGGATCGCTTGAGCTCAGGAGTTTGAGGTTGCTGTGAGCTAGGCTAACGCCACGGCACTCACTCTAGCCTGGGCAACAGAGTGAGACTCTGTCTCAAAAAAAAAAAAAAAAAAAAAAAGATTCTTTCATATTAATAATAGACACCAACCTGTAATTTCCGGTGGCTCTTCCTCAATTTCTACTGCCCGGAACACTTGGTCCTCCAGTTCCTTGTTTCTATCAACCATTCCCTGGGCTGATTCCAAATGCCCCCTTCTTCAGAGGGAGAGCCGAGCAGCTGGGAGGATGCGCGAGGCTCTGCCACTTACCCATGTGGCTGTGGGCACCTCAGCACACCTGGCCTCAGTTTGCTGATCTGTGAAATGGAGAAAATTACCCAACTCACAGAGTTGCTGAGCTACACGGATTCAATTAGGTAACACTGAGCACCTGGCACAGTGCTTGGCACATAGAAGGTGCTCAGGAATGTTAGTTATTTTTGTTCCTCACTCCCAGCCAACTCTCCAGACCTTATTTCTTCTCTTCCTGAAACTGCCCAGGTCTTCAGAGAGGTCCACTCTGGCTTGCCATATGGTGAGGTGTCACCTTGATCCTCCAGTCCTCGGGACAGCCTCTGTGTCCTATTCCTCACCAGTTCTCCAAGTGTGTAGCTCTTAGCCGTGGCTGTCACCCATAAAGATCGGTTGAGTTTATGGAACTGCAAATGCTGGTGCCTTGACTTGGCATGAATCTGTCACCTGATAGGCTTTGGAATTTTAATAAAAATAAGAATCATAACTAAATGAGAACAGCAAGTGGTTCTTTCCCACGGGGTCCTTGTTGGGGTGTTGCTCATGATCAAAGCAGGAGCGATACCCTTTTATGTTCTCAAGATGGTTTCAATGGCTCCGTTCATTCCACCCTAATATTCCCACAACTCTGTTAGTAATTCTGTATTGTATCTTTCAGGCAATCTCTTAATAATTAATGCCCCACCTTGTGTTGCCGAGTATGACCGCTGTAATCCTGCTCCTTGCAAGCTAATGAATTTCCCACAGCCGTTTGCAAATGTTAACCAGGTAATGGCCCAAATGTCTCCCTGCAAGAAGAAAATGTTTTTCAGACATGTAGATCAGAGAGTTAAAATGTCATTTCCTAAGCCACACTGCTAGCAGCATATGCCTCTGCTACGGCAAAAATGCGATCAGAAATCCACGGCCTGCCCGACTGCAAGAGCAGATACAACCACCTGCCGGAACAGGAGAGAAGCTCAATTCTCAAGTACTTCGTGCGTGCTGAAAGGACGCTAGGTCTGGATCAGAAGACCTGGCTTCTCTGACTTTACCACTCACTAGCTGGTTATCTTGAGCAAGTCATATAACCTTGCAGAGCCCCAATTTCTTCATCTGCAAATGGGGGTAAAACCCATCACACAAGATACTGTAATAATCAAATGAGACAGTCTGCGGAAACTATGAAATATTACCCCAAAATGAAGTGTTCTTATTTACATGATTACTACTCATTATTGGAGCCTATTTATACAAGGGGAAGGGTGGAAAGAATGAAATAGAATATTAACACAGATCCCAACTGAAAAGCAACAAATAATCAGTGTGTAAAAAAAAATCTTAAAAGTATACATAGTAAAATTAGGTATGATACTTTGTTTTACATAAGGATGTTTTCCCAGATAACAGATGCTCTTTACATGTAAAATAGGATTCAGTTACAAGTTAACACCTATCCATTTTGTACAATATAATTACACCCAGACTTTTTCGGTATGACAGAGAGAGTAACCTTCAGAAATTATGGAAAACCTGGTGGTCTTGCTTTGGGTTACCCTAATATCAGGATTAAGTTTAAGTCAAAAACTATTTATGACTCCAGTAGGGAAAAATAAAAATTTTAATATGCTGGATTTAAGTCTGCTAGAGTGATGGTTTATTTACCAGCCCCCTAACAAGCCTGAGAAGATTAAACCCATGGAACTGTGATTTTCTGGCTAGCAAGAAAATCTACACAATGTGCAGAGTGGTGAATTAAATTAATTCAAAGTTAGTGAGTTCCTTTTACAAACTTAAGGGAGTAAATTCAATTTCTTAAATAAAAATTTTATGACTTAAAAAACACAATTTCCTGTGTTAAACACGGTTTACTTATTTAGGTGGTTAAACTATTTTTGTTTATAAATCTGTCTTCCTCTCATTAATTAACAATTATCAAAGGGAGAGGATTTTATTATAAAGGTAATGGAGTTTGTACAGTCAAATCTGTTTAATCTTAAAAGACCTTTGCCCTACCTGCATCTGTGTTTATACCTGGACCTAATTATTGATTAACCTCTTCACTCTTCTCTATCCCAAGAAAAGTAATAGTTGGCTCAGTGGTTTGAGTTTCACAAGGCTTTTTATTAAATATATGATTTACATTTACATGTCAATAAATAAGATCTGTCTGAGAAATCAAAATCTGTAACTTCTGGTTTCCCCAGCACTGATGCAAGACTGTCCCCAGCTGGTTGTGTGACTTCACTTCTCGGGCCACAGGCTGAGGGGGGTGTCTGAGAGGGTGAGGTTGGGTTATCCCTTCTCTAAGGGGCATCCAGATCTTACCCCCTGTGCTTCCGGAGCTGGAGCCCATGGTGTGTATGACAAATGGCAGTCAGCCTGTGACAGAGGGTTGAACTTTATAGCTGCTTCTACTTTCAAAGTTCTTTAGATAAGAGAGCAGTTCATGGTGATCTCTTAACTAATAAAAGCAATTGTCAGGCCGGGTGCAGTGGCTCACGCCTGTAATCCTAGCACTCTGGGAGGCCGAGGTGGGAGGATCACTTGAGGTCAGGAGTTCAAGACCAGCCTGAGCAAGAGTAAGACCCCATCTCTACTAAAAATAGAAAGAAATTATATGGACAGCTAAAAATATATATAGAAAAATTAGCCGGACGTGGTGGTGCATTCCTGTAGTCCCAGCTACTCGGGAGGCTGAGGCAGGAGGATCGCTTGAGCCCAGGAGTTTGAGGTTGCTGTGAGCTAGGCTGACGCCACGGCACTCTAGCCCGGGCAACAGAGTGAGACTCTGTCTCAGAAAAAAGAAGAAGAAGAAGAAGAAAATTGTCAGTACTTTTCCATGGATGAGCATAAAACAATCATTAAAAATAAATAATCAACAGAGAAACCTGTCGCCTCTAGTTCACCCTCTGCTTTCCCCTTTCTGGTCCTGTCCTGGCCCCGTGGGGTGGAGTAAAGCCAACTCAGGTGCTATGTGGGGTTTTGCAGAAAGGGGTAGTGTGCGAGGCACCACAGGTGGTTTCTAGTAAGGAAGGGCTTGGCTAAGGTGGGTTTTCCGACTAGGTGTGTGTAGTGAGGTATGGACGTCATTTGTCCCCCCGTGGTGAATATAGCTGCCCTTGTTCTTTTTAACACAGCCCTTTCACTGGGGGTTAGCTCTGTTAGGTGAACATTCATTATTCAGTTTAGTCTCCATGCTCTGATGCTGGCATTATTAACTCTGCCCACAGCCTGTCACAGCAGGTTTGGAGACTGCCTGAAGAACTCCAAGTACTCGTGCTGCCCTGCCCTTTCTAGAAGGATTTAACACCATGAGCTGTATTAACATGGCCAGTTAGGATTGCTGTACACCCTCCTCCTGCCATAAGACCATCATTTCTTACCAAATTTAAGCATATTTCTTTGACTCACTTCTTCAACACAGTTGGGTACCATTGATTCCAAAAATTGGACAAGTATATATTTGCACGTGTGTATTTTGTGTGTGTGTGTGTGTGTGTGTGTGTGAACAAAGTATGTTTGAGTGATGCTCCTGCAGAGAGAGAAGTGCTTCCAAATTCACACAACTTATCAAGAAACCTGTATTTCAGAGTGCTAGAAAATTCAGCAAAGCAGCTATTAAACCATCCCCAGCCCACTATGACAAATGGCCCAATCTAGCCAGGATTCCTTTCATTCTTCTCTCTCTCTCTGTCTTTTTGAGACACTTACAGTTTGACAACTAGCTTTTGGACTCTAGGGATTTAGCCTCCTGTGATCCATAATTAGATCCTTAGGAATTCAAGGCCCTTGGAAACTAATTAGGACCTTTGCCTTCTTTTGATCTGTTCGAGAAGGCATTCTATATTAAGAACTGCTGATCTTGTCCTGGGACCCTCATTTGGAAGGGCTGTCTGAAAGATTCTGCTTACGTGGCTGGCCTGGCATGAGCTAACTAACGTCCCCACTCCGGCTGCTGCAGAATGTTCCTTGGGAGAGAGGTGCTCCATGTGCACTTCTGGCTAACAGTGCTGTCAGCCCTTGGCTGCGTGGGGACAGGGCATGCCTGAGGCCCTCCTCCTGTCTCTGTATAGCTGTGTGACACCGCTTCTCACTTCCTCCTCCTGAAACTCCTCATCCTTGCAGCCCCTTAGCCTGCTGCCTCAGCCTCCTGAGTAGCTGAGCTTACAGGTGTGAGACACCACACCCAGCTAAAATGTTTTAAATTTAATATTTTGTATTTTTTAAATTGACACATAATAATTGTATATATTTATAGGGTATATAGTGAGTTTCGATACAACCTACCGTGATCAAATCAGGGTAATTAGCATTATCATCACCTCAAACACTTATCACTTGTTTGTGTTGGAAATGTTCAAAAATCCTATCTTCTAGCTATTTGAAAATTTATGATAAATTGTTGACTACAGTCACCCTGCAGTGCTATAGAACACTAGAACTCTTCCTCCCGTCTAGCTGCCATTTTGCATCCTTTAGACAAGCCCTCCCTAGCCCCCCTCCTTCCTGCCCTTCCCAGCTTCTAGTAACCACTATTCTACTCTCTGCTTCTATGAGATCAACTTTTTTAGCTTCCACATATGAGTGAGAACACTGTGCATTTAAAATTTTGACAGATATTGCCAAGTCGCTCTCCCTATAGGCTGCGCCAATTTGCACCCGCAGGAGCAATGAATAGGAAAGTGCATGTTTGCCCACATGCTCACTCACACAGTGGGTTATCAGACTTTTTGATCACAGCCAATCTGGTAGTTTAAAAAATGGCATGTCATTGCAGTTTTGTTTTGCATTTCTCTTATCCGCTGTGAGGTTGTGCATCTTTCTGATGGCGTATGGATGCATCAAGGTAAGATGGTAGGCTAGCAAGGACATGTCTGGGTGGCAAGCTGAGCGAGATCTCTCAAGTCACCCTGAGGAGGCAGCTCTTTATCTACATGAAAAGCCAGGCCAGCTCCGACCCAGGCAGAAGCGTAGGTGTGGTGAACCGGGCAGCAACCCGTTAGGTCTTCATAGGTGCCGCTGGCCCACCCAAGGCAAAGGGATCCTCTGCTGCCCAGCCTGCTCTGCATCACTGGCCTGGGAAGAGGAGCCTCCTTGGTGAGGAGTCCACCTGGCCCTCACTAGGTCTGGGCAGACCGTGGGAGAGGGTGTTGGAGACTTCCATCCTCGGGAAAGAAAGTTGGGGTGCCAAGGGTTTGATATCAGCCTGGGCAACATAGCAAGACCCCATCTCTTAAAAAAAATTAAGAATTAACCAGGTGTTGTGGTATATGCCTATAGTCCCAGCTACTTGGGAGTCTGAGATGGGAACATTGCTTGAGGCCAAGAGTTTGGGACCAGCCTGGGCAACATAGTGACACCCTGTCTCTAAAAAAAGAAAAGAAAAAAGCTGGGGTAGAAGCCCAATTTATGGCCTCAGAAAGGAGGGAGTCGGGCACTACATATCGGGAGCACAGTCACTGTGTAATTTCTCCAGGTTCTCTGTAAGGTTTCTGTAGGGCTTAGTAATAATCAACGTAAATGCAAAGGGGCAGGAACTTGTCTTGCAAGCAGGGAGCAAAGAGGGTGGTGTGCAAGGTCACAGGGGAGAGGAGGGCAGCCTGGGACCAGGAGCCTGCTGCGGGAGGACGGAGACGTGTGTCACGGGGCGAGCAGAGGGACAGCTCCCGTCAAGCCCTGGTACCTCGGCTCCCCGAACACATCCCATCCCTGGCCTGGGCTCACAGGAGCAGCAGCTCCCTCAGTGACCAGAGGAGGGCGACAGCATCCCTGCTTTCCGTCTTCTAGGAGGCATTCTCCCGAAACAGATGGGTGTCGGATTTCCAGGCCACACTTGGAATTGTCACAGCAAGGAAGGCTTTGTTCTTCTGTCTCCGAGGGGAGGAGAGGGCATCACTCTCCGCAGCGAAGGCGTGCGATCGCTTTCATTCCTGTCTCCAGCCTTTACATAGGTATTTGTTGAAGCCTTTTGATGTGCTTTGCCGCCAATCGCCTGCGGATCGCTCTGCCTAAGTAGCCGCTGCCGTCCTGTGTCTCTGGCCGCAGGTGCATCTGCGGAGGGACAGCCCAGGTGCCCTGCCCAGCCCACCCACCGTGGCCGGCGCTGCCGCAAGCCAAGCACCTCTCCCTTTTCCTGAGCTCGTTCATTCCCCCTCACTCTTCTAGAATCCATGCCAAGCCCCGCTTCCCTTTGCGTGTGTGTGTGTGTGTGTGTGTGTGTGTATTTTTGTTTGTTTGTTTTGTTTTTTGGGGAGGGGGGTGTAAAATTCACATAACATAAAATTCCTCATTTTAACCATTTTAAAGTGTACAATTTAGTGGCATTTAGTACATTCATAATTTTGTGCAACTTTCACCACTATCTAGTTCTAGAACATTTTTTATCACCCCCAAAGGAAATTCCATACGCTTTCATCAGTCATTTCCTATGTCCCCTTCTCTGGGTGCCTGGCAACCACTGATCTGCATTCTGTCTCTAAGGTTCACCTGTTCTAGATATTCACGTAAACGGAATCATACAACATATGGCCTCTTGTGTCTGGCTGCTTTCGCTGCATCCACACTGTAGCATCCATCGGTACTTCATTCCTTTTTAGGCTGGACAATATTCCCTTGCATGGAGTTACCATATTTCGTGTATCCATTCATCTGCTGGTAGATATGTGGATTGTTTTCACCGTTGGCTATTGCAATAATGCGGTTATGAATATTGGTATACAAGTATCTGTTTGATTTCCTGCTTTCAAGTCTTTTGGGTATACACCTGGGAGTGGAATTGTTAGGCCATATGATCATTCTAGGTTTCACTTTTTGAGGAACCACTAAACTATTTTCCACGGTGGTTGCACCATTTTATATTCCTGCCAGCCAAGTACAAGAGTTCCAATTTCTCCACATCCTCATTTGTTATTTTTCATTAAAAAGAATTGTTATACCCATTCTAGTGGTGTGTAGTGGTATCTAATTGTGATTTCAACTTGCATTTCCCTAATAACTAATGATATTGAGGATCTTTCCATGTACTTCTTGGCCATTTGTATTTCTTTTTTAGAGAAATGT
The DNA here is from genome assembly GCF_041146395.1 of Eulemur rufifrons. Taxonomy (NCBI): domain Eukaryota; kingdom Metazoa; phylum Chordata; class Mammalia; order Primates; family Lemuridae; genus Eulemur; species Eulemur rufifrons. The sequence continues at coordinate 19,329,236 of NC_090987.1, forward strand.
GTATTTAAATTCTTTGCCCATTTGGGTTATCGTTTTGTTTTTATGTTTTAAAACATAAAAACTTTCTGTTTTTGAATTGTACTTCCTGTTTAATTCTTCTGTAACCCTAAAACTGTTTTAAGAAATAAAGTCTATTAATTAAAGAAAAATTTAAACTTCATCATCAAAAAAGAAAGAAAGAAAGAAAGAAAGAGGCCAGGTGTGGTAACTCACACCTATAACCCTAGCACTCCGGGAGGCCAAGGCAGGAGGATCGCCTGAGCTCAGGAGTTCAAGACCAGCCTGAGCAACAGAGACCCTGTCTCTACTAAAAATAGAAAAATTAGCTGGGCGCAGTGGCATGCATCTGTAGTCCCAGCTACTCGAGAGACTGAAGTAGGAGGAGCACTTGAGCCCAGGAGTTTGAGGTTGCTGTGAGCTGCTGTGATGGTACCACGGCACTCTAGCCTGGGCAACAGAGAGGCTGTCTCAAAAAAAAAAAAAAAAAAAAAAAAAGAAGAAAGAAAGAAAGAAAGAAAAGAGAGAGTTGAGTGAGCTGAGCTGTTTGTGCCATGATTCCTTTATCTGTCTTTAAATACGGTTTCCTTGAAAGCAGTATGCTGAGAACTGCTGTGCCCATCTTACAACCATGAAGGCACAAAGCTGAGAACAAAATCCAACATCCTGAGGAGGACAGAATTAAAACAAAACAAAACAACAGTAAAATTCTGTCTTTAAAAATACTGAAGGGTTGGATTAACTATCCCTTAAACTGCCCCATCTCCAGAGTTCTTGTAAGAAAATACATATCTCATTATTTATTACTTTTAATTGGTCTTCATTTGCCTGCAGTGGAAAACATCCTAATTAATATTAACATATGAATACAGTTAGCCCATTTTACACATAGGTAAACTGAGGTTAGAAATTTAGCTATGTGCTCAAGAACACACAGCTGGAAAGTGGTATCCCTGGGATTGAAACCTGGTTTTCCTAACTCCTGATGCTCCACAGTCTTTCAATCTAATATGCACTTCCTTGAATGTGGGCAGAACATGTGACTTGCTTTTAAGCAACAGAATATGGCAAAGGTGTCAGAGAGACTCTCATTGCTGTCTCGATGAAGTTAGTACCATGTCAGAGAAGCAAGGGAACTGCAGGCTGTCCCTGGGAACTGTTGGGGGCTTCTAGGGTCTGATGGTGGCCTCCAGCAGACAGCAAGCAAACACCTTGGGACTTCAGTCATGTCGCTCAAGGAAATGAATTCTGCCAACAATGAGAATGAGCTTGGAAGCAGATTCTTCCCCACTCCAGCCCCTAGATGAGAATGCAGCCCAGCTAACACATTGATTACAGCCTCGTGACTCTAAGCAGAGGACCCAGTTAAGTGGTACCTGGATTCCTGACCTATAGAAATTACGAAATAATAAATAGATGAAGTTTTAAGTGGCTAAATTTGTCACAATTTGTTACACAGCAATAGAAAATGAAGACACTATCCCCTGCGTGAACCCTGTTTTGATTTTCCGCAATTACCTAAACTGTGTTTTACAAATCCTGACATTGACACAAATATTAGACCTTATGTTTCAGATGGGTAAATAATGGTTCTGGAATGAAACAATTTACTAGCAAGAGTCCTTATCTTTTCACTTTGAATTGCAGGAAAACACAAAGAAAGATGTGTTTAGAAGAGAACATAATTAAATCGTCTTTCTTCAGACGGTGTGTCAATCTGATTAGCACGCAAATTGTTTTTCCACTGGCTTCTTCTGGATTGTAAATATTGTCTATCTCCTAACCCTGCTCCCCAGAGGGACTTGTGACACTAAATAACAAAGCCCTGTGGGGTACAGATGATTTGTGTTACAGTTTCTCTGAAATCCTCTCAACCCGGAAGAAGGTGTGGTTGCCTTTATTTGCTCCTGGGCTGCCATATTTATCTCTGTCTCCCCAGCCAGTCCCTGGGGTATAGTAGACCCTCCCTCCACATTTGTTCACTGGGGAAATAATTGATTTTTAATTGTCCTGGTTTTGCAGCTCAGAAAGTGGATGCACAGGAGTTAAATGGCCTGACCTGAGCTTGGAGTAAAGGGAACAGTTTCACTCGACACTTGCTGAATCGCCAGTTGTCTTCTAGGCTCCACGTGTCCTCATTTCTTATTGTCCATGTCAGCTGGAACGAGGGCTGACGATCAAATTCAAACCATGGCTGCAACGGAGTGCAACCTTTATAAACTCAGCATCGCTTTCTCCCAAACTCAAACTGTTCCTGCTCGTTTAGTTCCTTCCCTGGACAGAAGTTTGGCTGCACGGATCAAGTCTGTAGGTCAGGGTCTTGGAGGCACAAGTGGTCGTTTCTGGACTAACAGTGCAGGAAAGACCCGAGACCCAGCTGCTGGAGACAGGGCGGCAGTGAGAGGGGACCAGCACAGACTTCTCCCTGCAGGCACCTAACTTCAGGGTTCTCTCGCTTCCCCTTTCCAGAACCTCCAGCTTCGCCACCCAGTGGCTATGTTCTGTGTCCAGATGTGTGTCTGTTCTTGGCCTCCAGAAGGGCAGATGGTCAGTTAGGGCTCAGAGGGGGAGTGGCTGTTAGAGACACTCATTAGGACAAATGGCTCGTGGGGTAAGTACACAAAAACCAAATTGAGTAACATCCTAATTCAGAGGAAAACAAGCCCCTGGGTAGCTTGTGCCAGATGAGGTGAGAGGAAAGTAGGATGTCACTGTTTCGCCTTCCCTGTTTCTCCTCTTTCACCCGATTGCCTCCCTCCCTGTCCCCCCTCCTTTAACCTCAGGGTGAGCTCTCTGTCACCCTCGGGGCATCTTCTCTCCTTCTCCAGGGCCCTCCAACAAGACCCTCCAACAAGTGCCCTTAGAGTTTCTCTTCTTCCTTCAGATGAGCTCATCCACACCCAGGTCTCCAAGGGCACTTTTTGACAGGTGACAAGCATCTCAAAGGGGAAGCGACTCTGACAGTGGAACTTCCTTCCTCACTCTGTGGGTGGGTGGGGTAATTTTTATATTTCGGCCTCAAGTCGTATCCCACAGACCCTACCTACGAGGCTGACAGGTTCAGAATTCAGCTGGGGAGCATTTGGGGAGGTGGGGACGGATGGGATGAGATCAACTTGGCCCAGAAGCAGGTGTCGCCTGTGTTGCGGGGCTGTGGGGACCGATGCCCACCCCTTCCAGCCGGGACCAGGTGGTCAGCCGACCCGAGACAGGATGCTTCCCCTGCCCTGGCTGGCGGGGGCCTGATGGCATTATCCTCTCGTCCTGGCCTCTGCACCTGCTGCCTTCTCCTCCACTCTCGGCCCCCTCCCTGCCCTCTCCCTTCCCCCGACCTGGTACTCCTTGCACTTCCTGGTAATTCCATCACCAGGCATTTGATCCAATTTTGGGCTCATGGCTTCCCAGCAGTGGCAGATGGAAGGCATCAGAGTCCCCAGGTGAGGAGGTGGCTTGGCGCTTGGCCTGTGTCAGACCGGCGATGCTTGCGGCACAGCAGCAGCCCTGGTGGGTAGTTTCTGACCCCCTCGCCTGGCTGAGAGTTCCTTTGGGGCAGGAGAGGGCCGGTTTTGTCCACGGCTGCATCCCAGCTCCACAGGCCATGCGGCCCACAGGGCCACTTCACCAGCAGGCTGTCCTGTCACCTTGTGTCCGCTCCTACCTGGGGCTCTTGTTGCCATGGAGACTTGCCCACAGGAAACCCCCCTGTGGGTGTCTGGAGCCACCCACCCAGGTGTGTGTCCACCTTAACGCCTTTGTAAGTAATCCGTCACACTGTGCACCCGTGTAGGACTCTGTACTGTGTTGCATTCTGGACCACCATCCGGCCAGAGCAGCTCCATCATGAGACGTAGACAAGGCTGTGTCCACACTCCCCCAGTGCGTGTGGGCGGGCAAAGGACTGGTCCACGGTCGGGGACTAAGACCCAGTTCTCTGTCTCCTGGACCAGTGGTCTTCTCACTGCTGCACACATGTACCCAAAACTTTGTCTTAGTCCGTTTAGGCTGCTGTAACAAAATACTACAGACTGGGTAGCTTATAAACAACAGAAACCGATTCCTTACAGTGCTGGAGGCTGGGAAGTCCAAGGTCAAGGCAGATTTGGTCTCTGGGGAGGGCCCACTTTCTGGCTCATACATAGGACACAGCCAGAAGGCATTCACACGGTAGAAGGGCCTGGGAGCTCTCTCAGGCCTCCTTTTTAAGGGCACTAATTTCATGCATGAGGGCTCCACCTTTGTGACCTAATCACCTCCCAAAGGCCTCACCTCCTAATACCATCACCTTGGAGGTTAGGATTTTAATATATGAATTTTTGGGGGGCTACATTCAGCTGATAGCACCCTTCTTCACCATGTGTCTGCTTCCCCAAAGCCCACCTCCCCAGGAGAGTGAGGCCATGCCCCTTTCCTCTGCCCCAAGCCTAGTGTCAACCTGGGCTCCTCATTTAGTGTCTCATTTCCTGGCCTGGAGACGAAGCCCCGCTTCCCTTACCCTGGCCTCCCTGGACTTCACAGGTGTTGGCCGGAGCCCCTCCCGGTGCCATCCCTGCAGGTAGACAGTCCCAGAGTCTCCAGCTCTGCTCCTACCCCTCTCCACAGAGCAGAGGCCACTTTCTGGCCTGTCCTGAGGACTGGCCTCTCCTCCAGGCTCCTCCACCCCTTCCCTTGACTGGGCTCAGTGGTCCTTTCCAGCACCCTCTTAAGCTTCTTGAGGCATCCAAAAAAACAACACACCTCCTCCCACAATTTCCAACCATTTCCCCCTCTGCTTAGTGTTTTGGGGTTTGCATTTAAAAGCTCTAATTAAAATTGCTTAACTTTCCTTCATAGTTGACATTCTTCCCTCACCTCCCCAAGGCTGGTTAGGAACAAAACATCAGCCAAGGTAGAGGCTACTGTGTGGTGGTTTGTTTCTGCCACGCCCCCTCCTTCCCACCCCCCCAGGAAGGAGCTGGGGAGGGGGTTACAGAAAGGTCAAGGATGCTCTCTGGACAGGCGATGCAGCCTCAGGGCAGGTGCTTCCAGGGCAGGGCAGGTGCTTCCAGGGCAGGGCAGGTGCTTCCAGGGCAAACAGAGTGACTGCTCTTTCTGTCCGGATGTGGAAGGTGACAGCAATGGCCTGCAATAGTCCTTTCCTTACTCCTCACCGTCCTGGAGGGACACCCCACTCACTTCCCTGGACTTCCGCAGGTGGTTTTCACCTAGCCCGGCCCCATTTCCCTCTGTATCTTACTCAGCCCCGAAAGTGAAAACTTTAGCCTCTGTTTTAAGTGGCTTACAGAAGTGGATTTATAGATCATGTAAAAAAAACCTTTCTGCTTTATAATCTTCACACGCAATCCATACTCAGCAACGTTATTCTCAGAGCCTCCCTGGACTGGAAGCAAAGCCATTAAAACCGAGGGTCTGTCATCACCAAATCCCAGTCTGTTATTAACCTGTCACTTGTTTGGCTCCCATTAAACCTCTAGAGCTGCAGGCCATGTAAACAGACAGTTAAAAACAAGCATCAGACTTTCCAGGTGAGGTCACATGCTGGCCCTCCAGTAGTGGAGCAGGTGGTGGCCTTGGGTGGGGGGGTGAGGTGAAGGGACAATGGACTAGTTCTTCCTCTCAAATCTTTCTTGCCACTGTCACTGGTTCAAGGGGTGATGTCCCCAATGCGAATCAAGGGCCCTGGAGGTTTCCAGCCTGGCCCCTGGCAGTGTGGTGGCCTGGGGCCCTGGAGGGGGTGGCCAGTTAACTAGTAAACAAATTCCTTCAGGTGGAAATCCCTCAGGGCCCTGGGTTCTGATCTTGATCTCAGCACCAATGCCCCATGGTGATCCTCCTGGTCCTTCACCTTGTCAGTAACCTGTCGCTAAGTCACACGGTGAAAGCCTGGCGCCCTTGGGCAGATTGGCAGAGCACTTGCAGGTGGGGCTGAGGCCGGCACCCAAGAGCAGAGAATTCAGAGCTTGATTCTGACACAAGAGCCCAGCCTACCTGCGCCCCCCACCCCCCCCCCACTCCCTTCCGGGCATTCCAGGTCAAGAATACTGAAGGCTGATCTCTCATCCTGCCCAACTGTGCAAATGCAATGTCTCCCCCAGGCTGGGCTGAGGCCGGTGAGAGATCAAGGGATGGGAAGACACGGAGGTGATGGGTTTGGGCCAGAGGCACCACAGAGGGGTGTGAAAAGAGAAGAGAAAAAAAGATTACACAAAGCAACTTGGAGGTCTCCCGGCAGCCAGAGGTGTTAGCAGTTCTCTGCTGGGAGCTGCTCTGGCCCGTGTTAGCTGGACTCCCGCGTGGCCTTCTGAGATCAGCGTGTGTGGGGCCGGCTGCGGGATAGCCGCCCTTGCAGCCAGGCCCGGCTCATAAAACTTGAACAGCAGCTTCACAGAGCCTAATCCTATAACCCCGGCAGGCTCCCCGCCTCCTCCTCCTCTTTTAAGTCAATAAACTTTCTTTCTGGAAGAGAAAAGCCAAGAAGTGACCCGGTTCTCACATGCACAGCAGGGACTCTGGCAAGAGCCCCAAGGGAGGAGGCAGGTCTGGGCTTGCTCAGGGCCTGGTGGGGAGGGTCCTGCTAGTCTATTTGTCCGAGGGGACAGAGCCCCTCCCTCCCTCTTTGTCTAAGGGAAGAAAGCCTTGAAGCAGCAGGGGGAGGCAGGGAAAGGGACAATGGCAGTCTTTTTATAACTCAGGAGAGACTCTGGCAGCCGGGCAAGGGGCTCCGAGTGGGGTTTCACCATTCCTTCCCTGCAGCTCCTGCAGTTGTGGCAGCTGCCACCCAGACATCAGGCCCCCATGGTCTAGGGCCTGAGCTGGCTGCAGACGTGGGTGGCCAGGCTGGCTTCTCAGGTGTGCAGGTGAGGCGCCCCTTGGTGACTTCCGGAATTATGGGAGAAAGAACTAACTAGGGCTGGAAGTACTAGAACATCAAGTGCTACAAGAAAAACTTTAAACAAATTAAACTTGGAATTTATTTGAGCAAAGAACAGTTCATGAATTGGGCATCACTCAGAACCGAGAGGTTCAGAGCACTCACTTCAGCAGCGAGAACAGAGGCTTTTATAGGCCAAAAGCGGAAGCAAAGGGAAGACATGACTTGATTGACAACAGCCAGGAGCTTGCCTTGTTTGGGTATGATCCGCGGAATGTCCCTACTTAGAGGTTAGTTGGCAGTTTCTGATTAAGCTTAACTTTCATTTTACTAGCAACGCTGCTTACATAGGTACCCCAGGCACTGCAGCTGTCTCAGCCCAATGGCCTCCCAATTAAAATAATTTTTTTAAAACACAGGCTAGAGAAGAGCCAAAGACTTGCTAACCGCATTGCTCTTGATACCACAAGGCTAGCTTAGCTCTCGGGTTATTAGGCCTGGGAGACATGGCAACATGGTTTTTAAAAGGAGAAATTAACAACTCGGGCTTCACCCCCAAGAAAAGATGGACTAACAGGCATGAGGTGAGGAAGCAGCTGCCCTGGGAGGTCCCACCGGAAACACTAAATGTTCACTGTGGGGAACGGAAGTCAAACAGACGGGCACGGTCAGGTACAGGGTCCTCCTCTCCCAGCTCCACCATCCTTAGTCTCAGCTCCCTGTGCGTTTCTGGCCCAGGGCAGGGCTCGCTCCTGGCCTGATCAGGCGCTCCCTCCCTGGGAGGTTTTCAGATCTCTGTCTAGTGAAAACAAACTCTTCCCAAAGGCCCCTTCCTCAGCTCTCTCTGCAGAAGTTCGCCCCTTCATTCTCAGTCCAGTGCAACTGCTAGCTCCTGTGGTTAGTGATTCTACCCCCTGTTCTTTTGTTTTGGTTTTTTCTCTCTCTTCCTTGCCAGAGAGTCTGTTGCAGGCTCCCACTTTCCCTGCCAGTCTCAGCAAAACTAGCCTGACGTCTGTCCGTTTCTCTCTGACCCTGCTCTGAATCCAGCCGAGCGGGTGGAGGATCTCCTGCGAGTGAGCCGGGGGGTTCCTTCTGTCAGGGTGGCGGGCTGCCCTGGGTTCTCGGCGTGCTCTTGGCAGAATGACCAAACACACCAGAGCGCCAAGTCCAGACTATTATCCTGGTCCTCTGACCCCTGGCTTGGAAAAGTCACCAGCAGGGCCAATGCGACGGAACAACCCCAGGCAGGGAGCAGTTTCCCATGAGCAGCTCTTTTTGTAGAATAAAATGGACCTGCCTCCTCAAGTGGAAAGAAACAGACCAACCGACCCCCTCTTTCTCTTCCTAAATTCTTGGATTGTTTCCTTTTATTAGCCGCAGTTAGGGGTCAGGCTCTCCACAGGTGTGGGATGTTACCAAATGGTCAACAGGTGTCCTCAAAATTCCACCTGCATATAATATATGAGCTCCCTCTAAGAACGCTCACCTGGCGGGGGCGGGGGGGGGGTGGTGGTGGTGGTGTTGAACCACAATGTTGATTCAAGCCAATGGCATATTAATTACCATTAGGTTACTCTAGGTCACTTTCTCAATCCTATTACGCCTGAGTTGGGGAATTCCCAGATTGCTGAAGCATGCCCTCCTTCCCCAGGTGTAGCAGCTGCTCGGGATAGGATTAAGGGTGGGGCGCCACCACAATGGGGTGACCACCCTTATCCTTCCCAGGTGGAGTAATTGCTGGAAACAGCACCAACACAGGGAACCCTTGTCCCAGGAAGAACCAGAGATCCTAATTAACTACCTAACATTTCCAGGTAACGTGGTTGTACATGATCTCAATGGAGTGATGTGATGGGTGAGAGGTGGCACCTTGGGACAGACTGGAGGGTCACGAGTCTTCGATACTCCATGTAGGGGGACATCTGCCACTCTCACAAGAGGTCTGGCCCTGGCTGTCTGACCAAGGGCCATTTGGTTTTTAAGAAATGAAGTTTGATTTCCACAATTCTCCATATATGCAGATCTTCATAATTATGAGTTATCGTAGGGGCATCCCATCCCTTTTGACCTAATTTTGCAAGCAGAGAGCCGAGCTCCAGGAGAGTGGAAAGCCTCCCCCTGCCCCACCACATCAAATCAGTGAACATCTTGGCGGCAGCTCCTTCGAATTTCAGAATCAGACTAAAATTTCCTCTGCATGCACAAGACAGACTGATCTCATTGTCAAGTCTAATAAATAAATCACAGCTTACAGCCATGTGACTCAAATGTAAAATGCACTGTCTGGCACCAGTGGAGATAAAATAAATTACCTGTAATCTGGTAAGCAGGTCATCTTGATGTTCCCACTCTGTTCTGGTGACTTCAGTGATTGATTCTGCTAAACTCAGATGAAGCAGAAGGACGTTTAGGTTCGGGGCTTCAAGTGAAATGAAAGCATTTGGAATAAAAGATAAGATAATAAGCCCTCTTTGCAGAGGGAGGTGGACAGAAGAACCTTGACCTTAGCTTCCCAGGGCTTAAGGGCAGTTCCTCATGAGGCCTCATTTCTGCTTCTTGCCCTCTAATTTCAAGAGACACTATTGTATCTGTCTAATAAACATCACTTCTTTTTGTTTAGGGCTATTTTCATGACTTTGCAGAAGCCAACACTTTCATGACTGATTTGAATGAGACCTGCCCACAAAGGCTAGATGGGGCCTGGAGCTCAGCTCTAAGAGCCACTCCTTTAGTTCCAGCAGATAAAGACCCCACTGAAATGAAATATTATGGTAAAAGGATTAAGGCTGTAGTCAGTCCACAGCATTCTAGAACTCTGCTGTCCAATAGCAGTATAATTCGGCCATATGGGCGATTTGAAATTTTTGAATTAGCCTGTCACGTTAAAAAGAGACAGGAGAAGTTAGTGTTAATATATTTTATTTAATACAAAATATCGTTTCCACATGTAATCAATATAAAAATTATGAATGATATATTTTACTTTTAGGGGTCCTAAGTCTTTAAAATCTGGCGTGTATTTTATACTTACAGCTAAAGGAGATCAAAATACGCCACCCCAAAATATGCCACTTTGGCATAAGGATTATTTTCAGCTGAAGACAATCGAGAAATAGCAGATGCTATGGGAGATAAAACCCCAAAACAATTCTCTGCCCTCCCCTCTGTCCCCTAAAAGCAGACAGAGACATCTTTCGACGCTTATCAGCTCAGAGAGAGCTCTGATTGAAATCTACATGGCGAACCTTACTAAAATAACCCTTGTCTTCCTCCCGTTAGTTTCCCCCTTGGTTTGCCACCCCTAAAGCCTAAACTCCTTTTCCTTTGTCTTGTCACTTCCTTACAATTTTATTGTTCTTTGTTAAGACGCTTATAAGCCCAAGTTCTAATATGTGTTAATAAACTCCGTTTTTCTCTTGTTTATCTTTTGTCGATTTTACTTCTGAAAGCCCTAGCCAGAGAGCATATAGGAGGGTACAGAAAACGTTTCCTTCCCTTCCTACGTCTTAGTACAGACGAGCCACAGGTGCTCAGCAGCCAGGTGTGGGTTGGGTAGTGCAGACTGGAAACTCGCACCAAGCGGGATTGGAAAGAGGGAGGGCAAGTCGATTTCAACGAGAAGAGAAGCAGGTGGAGAAAGGTCTTGGGTTCTTTATCTTGAGCAGTTCTTAGCTGTAAGCCATGACTTACTTCCTAAGCCATTAAGCCTCAAGGTGGGTGGCTTAGGACACAGTGCGGGAATGGGGAGTGTGGCTCTGCAGGCCTCCTGGCTGGGCCTGCCACATGGCCCCGTGTTCTCTCTTTCACCAAAGCCACTCCTCACCCCTCATGCTGAAGGAGAAGTAGGGTTGGAAATCATAGGGAAACGGGGCTTGCAGCTGGGACTATCTCTGGAGAGATGTCTATCTTCTCCCAGCATGCAAAGGCAGGAGACAAGGGCAGATATTAAAGCCAGGAGGGGGACTTGTAAAAGGAAAAATGAGGCTGTTTCTGAGGGTGGGCAAGTGTCCAGTATACATCTCAAAAATTAGTCTAGGGAGATGGATGGCTAGAGAGCTCTAGGTTAAAGACACGATAAATAGCACACGAAGGTTTCCCTGGGTGGCCGGAGGAAGTGAGAGGCAATGTATGGCCATATATAGAGTCTACTGTGGTTTGAAACTTTTGCTCATTTGGCTCCAGGAAAAGCCAGGTTCTATGCAATAAAAGGCATAATACTGGGCAGAAATAAGCCTCCAGGGGCAGCTGGGTGGTCACAGGCATGTAACAAATTTCACCAGCTGTAGCTGTTATTTAGAGAACAGAACAGCAAGTCTGCACCAAGAGTCTACCAAGCTGCAGGGAGCCCAAACTGCAATGGTTGCAGCAATGAAGCAGAACAAGATTGCAGAGGAATCAGGGACATTCATATAAGCCCTGTGTTTGCTGGGCTGCCTTTGGCTGTGGTAAAACTTGTTACTGAAGACCAGCTGGTTTAATCATAAGGATATTTATCGCTTTCTTAACAGAAGTCTGGCTGTAGGCAGTTCTAGGGATGGTTCAGCAGCTTAATGGTATCATCATGGGCTCTTTCTATCCCTCTTTTTCACTTGTCTGTTTGGCCTTTCATCTTTGGCTTATTGCCTCATGATCTCAAGATGGCTGCTGCGGTTCCAGCATTGCATCCCTATTTAAAAGCAGGAAGCAGAAGGTAAAGGTTTTCTTCTCATGAGGCCCTTTTCACATGAGTATTGAGAAGCTTCTCAGGAAACACCTCTTTATATCTCATTGAGCTAGACCGTGGAGTACTCTTAGGAAGGCTGGGGAAGAAAAGTTTTCATCCTCTAGGAAGGGAGTGAATAAGAGAAAAGAGTATTGAAATTAGTGTTTGAATAGGTGACCGCAGTGAATGTCCCCAAGCCCAGGATAAGGTATTGTGCTGGAGAAGGGAGAGCACTGGCTCACAGCATCCTTGTTTCTGAATTTCTCGGTCATATAAAACTATCTTAGTGTTGAGCTTGTGAATTCAAATAGAGAAGATGTAAATCCTTTTTGTGTACTTGTTAGCAGTTCTTGGAGACAGAGGATGAAGCAGTTGTTGAAGACGAGGTCTCGCTCTAAGCCATACACTTGTGTGAGAACATCGTGCCAGGGAGACTTAAGACACAGGTTCAGCCCCCTGATGGGTTGTGTGTGGTTTCCGGATCACAGATGGGCCCCAGAACCCAGCCACATTGTCATTCCCATGTCTGCCGCATGAGACATCAAGGCCCAGGAGTGTTCACATACTGGTTAGCTGAGGATGTGCAGAATGAGAGAGACACAACCGTGGGGACTAAGTAACTTGAACTCTGAGATCTCAAGTGGCAACATCTGAAAGGCTTTTCAGTGGTCTAAGTGAAGTTATTGATAGAATTTAATGGGACAAAACTCACATCTCAAGGACCAAAATGGCCCTAAAGTCAGGCAAGACAACACAGTCCTTTCATTTAAGCCACAGGCCTGCTAGCAGCGTCTGACACAAAGACCTCACTGGTTTGACACCAACGCTTTTCAGCAGTGGCTGGGATTGCTGATGCCAAAGTTGGAATAGTGGGACCAGTGCAAGGACACTGATGGTGGACTTGGGACGTGTAGGAGATCCGAAAAGAAAAGCCATGGGCTGCTGAAAGCCGGTTTTCATTCTTGCAGGGAGGAAGGGAAGGCTGGGGAGGGTCAGGAAAACCCAAGCCTGGGCAGGGAGTGTGTTGCTGGCACTAAGCACCTGTTCTCTGCCTGGGTCCTGGCCCCACTTCCTATTAAATCCCACCGTTGACACCTGTAGGTGCTGTGGGTGCTCTACCCCAACAGCCCTGGGGCTCCAGGCAGCCAGAGGCCCAGGGCTCCAACACCCAGGCAAAGAGGTGAGCAGAGCACAAGGTATTCATGGTCTTTCTGTGCTCACCCCAGGGCTGACCCGGTTCCTCCAAGTCGCAGTCCCAGCATCAGCACCCCAGTTAGGCTGAATGAGATGAGTTTGACCCCGGAAAGATTACTTGGGTTCTATTTCTAGCTCTGCCACTAACTGTGTGAATTAGGGCCAATTACTATCCTGCTCTGGGTTTCAGTCTGCTCATCTGCCAAATGAGGGGGTTGGATTAGATGATCTGCTCCTGTCCGTATTTCTATCTGTAGAACAATGAAGGCAGGACTACTACCTGGGCTACTACCAGGGCAGGTATTACCTGGGCTAAGTTCCTCTCAGCCATTTAGTCTCAGTGGGAGAAGATGCTGTTTGACATACCCTTGCTACAGTTTGACTCATCACCACGTAGCTGGGGACATCAGACATTTCCCCTCTCCATGGAGAGCTTCCTAGTTCAACTGAGAACTGCTACTTTCAAGTTGGGCTTCTCTTTTGCCTGTTCTAGCTACCCCAGCTAAAAGCTGATTTTATACCATGGCACTAGTTAAAATGGCACAATGTCCCCTCAGCCCAAATAGGAGGGTTCCCACACTCTCAAGGTAACTTCTCACTGGCAAAGGAAGATATTTCCCTAAAGGATGGAAAGTAAAATAGGATGTGTAATAAGAAAATCCCACATGAAAATGTCATTTCTGAATTGAACGTCAGTGGCCAGGAAAGCCAAGCCAAGCCATGTACTTATTCACAAAGGTGTGAAGACCACATGGCATCTTACGCCAGGGGTCAGCAAACCTTTTCTGTAAAAGGTCAGGTCATAAATATCTCAGGTTTTGGGGCCCGTAAGATCGCTGTTGCGACTACTCACCTCCGCTGCTGTAGGAGGGAAGTAGCCGCAGACCAGGGTGGGGTGAGTGAGGCCCTCCTCACCTTGGGCACCAAAATTTAAGGGTGCCAAAAATCTCAGTAACTAAGATAAATAGTTTATTTCAATATTTAACATTTTTTAAATGATTGCAAAAAAAAATCCATGATAAACAAAATATCACGATGTTAAATTAAAGACAGGACCGGACAATGTGACAATGAAAGAGCATCGCTATGTTCCAATAAAACCATTCGGCTTGGAGGCCGTATTTGCTGGTCCCTGTGTTGCATACATAGCGTGTCCCTCGGACCCTGTCAAGAGAAGTTTGCCTCTCAGCATCAGGTGACTAGGTGTGGCTGGGAAATATTTCCTTCGGGCTGCCTTCTTTCCTCCTCTCTCGCTCCTCCTTCCTCTTTGGTGCTGTCTGGGCCTCTCAGCTCTGTCTGCCCCACGCCCCGTTCCCTCCACTCTAGCAGCCCAGCCCTCGCATTGGGCCTCAAGCCTTTTCCGATATAAAATTCCGACCAGGTCTCTGCCCTGGGTCTGGGCCTCCCGTCATTCGCATCCACTCTGCAGGGAGACAATTCCTCTCAGTTGACACTTTGCGGAGAATCTGGATAACTAGCTTCACAGGCCTCTGGGGCCAGGTGCATTTCAACAATGGAAAGTTCTTTTAACTAAAAGACCTGTGTTGTTCAAAGGTCAGCTGTGTTTTTGCGTAATGAATGAAGTTAGGGCGAATCCTTTGACGCTGGTATTACCAAGCGGTCAGCTTCAGGTGGGTGAAATCTCAGGCAACTGTGAGGTGCGGCTCAGGTGGTCAGTTTCCCCCATCTCATGATGTTGGCACCTTTTGTGGCCAGACGGAAGGACTGGCCCCGGTCAGAAATCCACAGTATGGACACGGGGCCTCACCAGATGATTGTGGGGTCACTTCCTGGTTACCAAACTCTGTAGATTTCCCCCTCCCCCCAAAACCATCTTGGCCTTCAGGGGTGCAGGGAGAAGCCGACTAGGCTCCGACGGATCAAGCACTGTCAAAGCCAGGATCAGATAATACATACATGAATGAGATAATACATAAATGCATCTATGTTCCAATAAAACTTTATTTGGCCTGTCCTGATCAAGTTTAATAATGTTTAATAGATTTTTTTTTAAAACATGAGTAGTTATAACAATTCCTCTGTAATAACAGTTATATATGAACCCCTGGTTGAGGTCCACGGCTTGTTCCTTTACCAAAGCAGTAAAGCCGCCCTCTGAGGACAAAATGGCACGTGAGGAGTGGTGTATATTTCCTTTTCTTTACAAAACAAAACAAAAACCCCAAACTGAAACACTTCATATTTACATATTTGCCATTTAAAAATTGGTCAGTGTGATTAATTCTGTTTTTAAATATAAGTGTCTAACATGTTGCAGGTTTCAATGTACAAACTGTGGTTTGCTGATTAGGTTTAAGGTGCTGTGATGTGAGGATGAACACAGCCCAGGACCAACACCGAGGTATCCTCTACCGACAGCCTGGCTGGGCTTCCTGTGGGTATCCCTGTGGGTGCTGGGGAGGGGAGGGGCTGAACACCAGTGCCAGAAACGGCAGAGCATTCCAGGGGACCGGAATGGGGGCTGCCTGCTGAGTCTACACACCATCACCCCACGCTCTGTGCAAGTGCACCTCTGGGTCTGTGTGCTCCAAACTCGTCTTGGCCTACGCTGCTCTGAGTCCCCTCTGTTGTCGTGAGGTCTCCATGCTGGTCCCTGACCCCCGAGAGCCCTCGATGTTGACACCCCTCCTTTCACACCTCCTACCTTTCTGGATTCCTTGCTCCCCAAGGTCACTTGCTCTCCAGTGCATTTCTCTAGGGTCTGCTCTTTGCCAAGGCTAAATGGATGACCAAAATCAAGGGCAGTATTAATGAAGAATGATGGGTCCCATGTGAAACCTTCTCTCCTACCACATTTGCTCTATGGCCGGCACCTCATGGCTGTCCTCCCAAAGAGCAAATGGTGCGGAGAACATCAGGTCCCGAGGTAGGCTTGGACAGGAGCTGTGTCGGGGGGACTGGGGGATTGGGAAGGGAGGTTGGAGGGGTTCTTGGAATCGCTGTCTTCAACCTCGCCCGTGTGGGACATCCACTGGGGAACGAGGGCTGTGTCTTTGAATGTCAGGAAAGTGCAAAGGGAGTGAGGGAGGAGGTGTGCACACAGGCCTGGGAGAAGCATTGATTTTACACACAGACCCCAAACTGCTCTGGTCGGAAACAAAGATTTCAGACCATGCAGGGGTGAGGCAAATACAGGGGTGTGGCAGAAGAGAACATTTAAGTACTTGGAGAGCCAGAAAAATACGCTCGGTGACTGGGAGGAAAAAACTGGTTCCGTTTCCCGTTTCAGAATACAAGAAACATTGCTCTGAATAGGAGAACATCCTGTGGGTCAGATGGTCATGGGCAGGGAAGAAACATCTTAGACCAAGTTGACTAGCGAAAAAGCCAGAACGACCCCAGCAAAGGAAGACATTATATAGTGGACTGGGATTCGAGGCCCTGGACACTGAGGAAGGCCATGATCTTAGGCAAGTCCCTCTGCTTCTCTGGGCCTAACTGTCCTTCCTCAGCTGTCGGTTTAGGCTGGTTGGGCCAGAGGGCTGCAGAGCTGTGTCTGCAAGATTCCTTGGCATCCCGCCACCCAGGCAGGGCCTGCACGCTGCCGTCCTTAAGGCAGTTTCTTCCCTGCACACCACCACTTACAAACGTAGGCCTCCCCCTTTGCTGGGAAAGTGATCAACCCCCAAGCCGGGCTCCCGTTCCAACCTGCTCCCAGAGGTTAAAGGCTAGTTATTAAGGCAGTTTAAGAAATGGACATTCCTCTCGCTCCTCGGATCCTTCGCGTGTTCTGCTAACACCAAGGCAGCAGAGAGGGGCGGAAAGGGTGGTGGAGGTGCCAGGGCGGTGGCCTCCTTCAGCCAGGCCCAGCTTTTTCGGGCGGCCTCCTGCTGGGACAGCGGGGGTAGCCTGGAGCACCCCCTCCGCCCTCACCACCTTTCTTTGGAGAAGGCCTCTGTCTGCACGAGGTCGCCAGGGTGCTCGGAGATGCATGCGCCGTTGAGGTCGCCCAGTTTATTGTCTGGCAGGTCCTCGGGCTTCGTGCAGAGCTTCAGGGCGCGGGAGATGAACATGTCCAGGTCGAACTGGGGGCTGGCGCCCCCGTCGACTGGGGCCTGGCGGCCGGGCGGAGAGGCGGACAAGCGGCGCTCGGCGTCGGGGGGCGGGCTGGCGCGCTCGGGGCCGCCCTGCGTGCTCTTGACCCACTGCGCGATCTCCAGGAAGAGACTGGCCGGCTCGTCCTCGCGCGCCACCGAGTCCGCCGCCACCGCGGCCGTGGGGGGCGCCCCTGCCGCCTGCTTCCAATGCGACAGGTCCAGGATGAGCTTGGGCTCGGAGTAGTGGTGCGACTTGTTGTCGCGCCACAGCAGCTTGTCCAGGTATGACGGGGAGCCCACCTTGTAGTCACACGAGCGCCCGTAGTCGGCCTCGAAGGCGCGCTCCATGGACGAGTGCGACTGCTCCAGGAAGCGCCCCGAGCTGCTCTGCGAGTCCTTGCGCGGGTCCACCTGCACGTCCTCCGCCAGCGGCGCCGAGCCCGCGCGCGGGTCGCGCTGCACCTCGCTCGCGTCCTGGCACCTGTCGGGCCGCCACTCCAGGTCCGATGACAGGCTCACAGGGTACCTGCAAGGGTACAAATGGAGCGGTGATTGGACCCCCGGGGGTTGGCTTCAGGCAAGGAGCCACGCCCCCTAAGCCCTGTCTGCCACTCACAGGCCTGCTTCCCACTCCTGCCAGCCTCGGACCTCCACCCCCAAGGAGGGGCGTGGTAGGACGGGTAACCGTGAGCCTTGAGGGCTCAGCGGGGGGGGGGGGGGGGGGGGGGGGGGACCAATTGTCCTGCTTAACCCTTGCATTCTTTTGCATGCACTGGAAGCCCTACACATAGTTCTTGAGTACCAACAATGGGCCAAGCACTCACTGTTCTAGACATTCCTGGACACAGTAATGAATGCAACAAAAAAAGTCCCTGTCCCCCTGGAACTTTCTAGCGGATCCACCTATGTAATGCTTCTCAAACTCTGATGTACAGACACATCACTTGAGGATCTTGTTAAAACGCAGATTTTGATTCAGTAGACCTGGGGTGGGGCCCGAGATTCTGCGTTTGCAACAAGCTCACAGTTGATGCTGACGTCGCAGGTCTCAGGACCACATTTTGGGTAGCAAGGCCCCATGAGTTTTTCTCACCCGGGCTCAGTTTAGACTCACGCAGGGGAATTAAAAGTGAAATCCCATGCCTGCCTCGCTGCCCCCCACCCCAATACTGATTCAGTAGGTCTAGGGTGGACCCCTGCATCAGTGTGTTTATAAAAACTCCCAGGTGATTCTAAGGCCCAGCCAGGGCTGAGGACCCCTGTCCTAGTGGATCGGGTTGGTGCCCCACAGTGCCCTGCACTGACGCAGAGCAGGTGGGCCTTGCAGACAGATTACAGACACCCTCAGGAAAGACCAGAGATCCTTGGAATTCTGCCCTATGTTGATGCCCCTGAGCTGACCCAGAGCAAAGGACGGGGAGATGGACTGGCTGAGCCCACCCCTCCTTGTGCCAGGGGCTCCTGGCAGATCCACAGTGGGGGCACAGCGGAGGCATCAGCCCACAGCCAGCTGCTCCCTGAGCAAGAGGCCTGGTGCTCACATGGGACCAACAGACAAGCCAAGGACAGCCAGGTTTGGCTGTGTGGGGCACACCAGGCAGCTGCGGTCCACAGCACGTGGTTTGAGACGCACGGGAAGGCCTCAGTCCTGTCCACCTCCCGGTGACATCACTGGAGTTGAACACCCCTCCTCACTTGAATGGCCTCGAGATTGCAGAGATTTCTAGGAGGAAGAGCTTGTGAGGACCTAGCCCTTGGCTGCTCTACTCCAAGAGCCAAACATACATTATCTGTAGTCTTCCTACAGCCCTTCGTGTTATGGCCTCTGCTTCACAGACGAGGACATCGGCATTCGTGGAGGTTGAGTAGTTTGCCCACAGCAGCAGGGCCTTGGTCAACCTCCCCCCTCGTGCAGGTGTGATGGGAAAGGTCCCAGCACAGATGCGCCAGGTTGAGGGGTGGTCGGAGTTGACCAAAGAAACCCTGCTGCTGTTTCCCTGGCACCTACCCTAGGCCACGGCCATGGTAAGTATAGGATGAACCTCGCTGAGCCAAGCTCCACATTCTGTGGAGGAAGGAGAGGGGCTGCAGGGGCCACAGTCAAGGGCAGGCCTAGCATGGCGGTGGCAGAAGAGTGAGGCTTCATTAATCTCTATTTGCTGGCAACACTTGAAAACAATTGACAACAACAAATGAGCAAACCTGCCCCAAAATAGCAACGTTGCCCTGGCCCTCCCTCGGTGCCTCCTTAATCTGAAACCCATCATCTGTCAAATGACTGAAAAGGAGAAATTGCTCATCTGTCACTTATATAACTAGCTGTCACATTCCCACAGCAGTGGGACTCCCAGTTAGGTTCCCCCGGAGTCCTCGCCGCTGAGCCCTCGACTGCTATTTCCAGACTCCCACCCAGAATTAGCAGATGGTGATGCCCAAACATTTAGCTGCCTGATCTAAGAACGTCAGAACAGGAAACAATCTAAGAGATCATTACGTGGCTAGGCAGAAACTGTTCAAAAATGTATCTTCTACCCAATGCTGATTCACTGGTAGTGGCTTCCAGGGGCACTTGCTGAGGATTCTGAAGCCAAGTTCAGTTTAGCAAGAAACAGGGGAATGTGGCCTCTAGACACCAGGGCTGGAAGCGCCTGGACCCGCACCTGTCCCAGTTGGAAAGCTGGCTCTGGTTGGAGGCCATCAGCACGATGTCGTCAATCTCATCCTCGATGCGGAAGGGGTGCTGCGAGGTGGGCTCATCCTCGGGGCACGAGTACGGGCTCATGTAGGGGTGCTGCAGCCCCATCTCGGCTGTTAGGCGATCCATGGGGTTAAAGGTCAGGATCTTCTCCAGAAAGTCTATGGCTGTGGGGGGGCAAAATGGGACAGGAAGGTCATCGGTTGCCCCTGCCAAGCTGAGAAGGGGATGCCGACACTCCCTGGAGTTTGTACTTTTGCTTTTGTAAAAAAAGGTTTTTAGCCATTTTCTTTCTCGAGGTGGTCACCTCAACCCAGTGACGAAGGCAGAGCCCACGCTGCCTTCTTGACTCTGCAAACGAATCCAGTAGAGACCGAGGGGTGGAGTGACCTGCTCAAGGCCACGTTGGTTAGAGGAGGTGGAGGGCTGGAGCCTGCCTTACACTGGTTCCTCCAGAGACAAGGGTTGGGGTGCAGCTGGCTTATGTGGCAGGGGACCCCAGGAAACACAGGTAGGGGAGTGGGGGAGAGCCAATGTGAGCTGTATTAATGGGCAGGTGGCCCCTGTGGGCACCTGGGGCTCAGTTCCACTAGTGTCCTCCAGGAGACAGTGGAGGTGGGTCCACTTGCAGGGCAGGGCAGAGGGCCCTGCTTCTGAGCCCTCGGGCAGGAGTCCCAGGAGCCAGCAGTGAGAAAGGTGACACAGAGGAGAGGTAGGACAGGGCCTCCACAGCCCGGAGCTCCTGGTCTGAGTCTAGAGCTCTTTCTACCATGTGCTGCCCCTGGAAGTGTGACAATGGCAGTCAGGTTTGACAGCTAGCTAGCTAGAGATTCAAAATACTGAACAACCAGGCTGAAGGCCCCTGCAGTGCTGGGCAGTAGCCCTTTAACGGCTAGATCAAGGGGTGTTCTGGGCAGTGGGGACCTGGGGAAGGGAAGGACACCCAAAAGCCTCGTGCAGAGGTGGTTACCAGCCAGCCTGAGAGGATATGAAGATCAGGCAGCCTGCAGGCGTGTGCTGGCTGAACACCAGCTCTGCACACGGGTACCAGTGTCCCTGCCCCAGAGCAGGGGTAGGGGACACATCTGTCCTGGGAGCCCTGCCCTGGGTGATCTCAGAGCAAGGTCTAGCCTAGAGGTTTGTACTCCTTCCCAGCGCTGGAGTCAGGCTCCATTTCGATCATGACTCGGCCACTCTTGTTACAGCCCACGTAGAGTGGGAGGAGCAGAGCTGAGCTCAAGGCCTAGGCTGCCGAGCCCTCCGAGGGGCTCCTGGTGGGCCTTAGCCCACTCCATTAACCTGCCCCTCACACCAGCCCTGGATCTCTTTGCAGGAAAATTCATCAGTGATGCAGGGAATCAATGGATTCAGAAGATCGCTGGTCTCCCAGGAGGCTGCGGTGCCGTGTAACCCTAGACGGAAAGACTAGTTAAGCAGCAGTAACTCTGATCAGCCCAAACACTCTGACACTGCGAGGGTGTTTCTGGATCTGGGGTCTCAGACCTAAAAGGGCATCCGCCTCACAAATCCCCGGGACTGGAAGAATCGGGTGATTTGGTGCAGGGCCCAGCTCCAGGCCTGGGCAAGTCTTTCTTCTCTTTGGGCTTCCAGCCCCTCCCTCAGCCCCACCCATTCATTACTCGACCTTTTGACAAAGAAACAAGGGAACTAAAGCTCTAAACATTGGCAGGCAGCAGCACCACTGTCATCAGCATTAGACCAGCGAACCCTGGAGGTGGAAAGCACCAAGCCCAAAGCCGCCCCACGGACTCCAGCAAGCGTGAGTCTCCGCTTCCCTCTCCCCGACAGCTGCTCCCCAGCGGGTCCCCAGACGCTTCTGGGAAGCCCTGAACACTAGAAGAGTCTTCCTTCTATCAAACCCAAATCTGCCCCCTTTGACTTCCACCCCTGGGCCTAGCTCTGCCCTCGGTGAGGCCCCCATCAGTATGTCCTCTCTGCCCCACGACTGCCCCCTCATGCTTCCAGGCAGCAGGCACCTCCCACGCAAGCCCCCTCCTGGCCTCCCCTTCCCAGCCTCTCCTGCGCTGGGACGTGGCTGTGCGCCTGGGGCGGATGAATGTGGGTGGAAGTGATGTGTGTACCCTACTTCCAGGCCTGACCCAGAAAAACCTGCAAGAGTCTCTGCCCGCTGTCCCCTGGCTCTGTCTGGAAGTGGATGCCTGGGGTGACGTTGAAAGCCACATGCTGAAGATGGCAGGCCTTCTGATGGCCTGGGTCCCAGCGTCCCAATCTCCCCTGTCCCCCATGCTCCCAACTCTACACGTGAACAAACTGCTAGTGGGTTGAGCCACGGAGATTTCAGGGTTATCGCCCCAGCACTAGCTTCACCCTAACTCCAGACCCCTCCTAAATGCCTCTTCTCTGGCTCAACCTCCCCGGAAGTTTTTCAGGCATTTCTTACATAATGAGGCTTCTATACAATTTTGTCACCTTCCTCTGGCCCAGTGGATTCCAAACTCAGCTCCTCAGAGCCCCAGGCTTCTGGAAGGATTCTTGGGAGCATCTCTCCAGAGTGAGGGGCAGTGGGCAGGACCCTGAGTCTCTTGACCCTGCGCCGCCACCCCAAGCATGCCTTTTCCCTGGCTGTGTGTTGGGTTTCTTCATCAGAGTCATCACTTCTGGTGTATTCATATCTTGTGATAATGGAGCTCAGAACTGAATGCCCCACTGCAGTCTTGGGGCCTCCCTCTCTTGTCCTGCACCTGTCCCATATGGGCATTTTGGCTGCTGAGGGAAGCTGTGCCCTAGACTGAATCCCTGGAGCCTCTGAGAGATACAGAGACAGATCTGGCCTCTTCCCAGGCCTGCGGGGCCTCGAACCTACGGCAGAGGGAGTGGAGCTGAGGGCCACCGATGGCTCCTCTGGGCAGTGGGCTTGAAGCTCTTTCTCCCACTGACATTTCATTTCACCGGTGCCCCATTACCCCAAGGCCAGAGGCCGACTGGGGTCGCTTTTCAAGGCCAGAGGCAGACAAGAGAATATTGGAGAAAGTGGGTGCACTGGGTGGGTGAAGCAAGCCAGACGCCAGTGAGAGTCTGCTCGGCTGCAGGGCCAAGTCTAAACTCGTCAGCTGGGCATTTGGGGCCCTCCAGCCTCTGGGCCTTCCCACTGTCCCACTGTCCCCTCCTGCAATCAGGTTTGTGACACATCTCGCTCATGGGCCTCACCACCTCCTCCAGGCCAGCTTCTCTGTCCCTCTCAGAGCTTGGCGGCTCTCTTCCCCTTTCTAAGTACCCAGAGTGCTCCATGGCCCCGTAGGACAAGCTCCTTAACATGCACACTCATCTCAGTGCGTGTCCCCTGTCCTCCTGCCAGACAACCTCGTGTCCCTAGCACAGATCTGTCGCCACAGTGGCTTAATAAATATTGACTGATGCTGGGGACAACAGTGAGGAGCTTTATTTTCTACCAGGCTGCAATTCTGGTTTCTTCTGGAAAATGCCCACCGCTCTTGGCGCCACGTCACCCAGGGGCCACTGTGTGTGTGGCTGATGGTTGTGGGGGGAGGTGGCAGGACGTGGCTGGCACAGCCCTGGAACAGAACTTACGAGACGTGAACACGGCTCTTGGCACGTGGTGGGGTTTTTACAGAGGCTTGGGAATCAAAGTAAATATGGACGGGCTGAGTCTTAATTTATGGTGGGAAACTGAGGCAGTTTACTGATGGAATGGGGATGGTGGCCAAAGACAGCGTTAGTCCAGGTTCTTCGTCTCTTGATGGGGAGGAGCATGGCAGAGACAGCCAGTTTGCACCCTAAGTTGGCTGCACAGGACAGAGGGGGCTTGGGCGGCCCGTATGATCTTGCAGAGCAAGTTCACCATATTCGCCCTGGACTATCTGCCTTTGGATTATTATGGGAGACAGAAAATACTTCTTTTTAATAAATAAGAAACAAATATTACTATTTCTTTTATCATTATTCAAAAAAAAATAGGGAACATATTATTTAAGCCATTGAGAATTTGGGTCTCTCTTACAATTGGCTGAAGCTATACCCAACTCCTACAGGGATTTCCAAAGGACGCCTCTGGCAGGTGTGAGGCCCAGTGATAATGAGATTTATGGAGCAACGACCCTATGCCAAAGGCTTGATGAGTTCTATTTTACTTAATTGTCACAACCACCCTATGTGTTACGTATGGTTATGGTCATTTACAGTTAAGGAAATGGAGTTCAGAGAAGTTAAGTAACTTGTCCAAGGCCACACAGCTACTGGCTGGTGGAACTGGGACTGGAACCTGGATCTGGCCCATGAGCTGAGAAAGCTCCCATTCTCTAACCCCCCACCATGGCTTCCACGGGGAAAAAAGCAAAGGGGGTGAAGGAGGAGAGGAAGGAAGGCAAGTGAGAAAGACGAGAAGGAAAAATGAAGCAAAACTGGGGGTAGGGTAGGGAGGACCAGTAATGACCGCCCCAGGGCTGCCTAATGGCCGAACTCCAGAGGCCCAGGATCCTCCGCCTGGAAGTGGCTGGGGCAGATCCCCCACCCCCACCCCGGCACAGAAAGAGCCTTGACTTCTGTATCCGAGGACGTGCTCAGGGCGCTCGGCCGGCTGCCAGGCTCAGGTACCTTCACTGTTCACTTCGGGGAGCAGCTTGCGCAGCGGCCGCTTCACCTCCCAGGTGCTGCTGACGAAGGAGGGCATCACCCTGAGCAGCTCGTCCTTGTCCTCCTCCCGGATCACAGGGATGGTCTCCAGGATGAGCTGCATCTGCTCCAGCTCGTGAGCCCCTGCGGAGGCAAACGCCAGGTGGGTGAGTGTGTGCCCAAGTGGCTGCCGCGTTCACAAGCCCCAGAGCGGCTCCAGGTGGCCGGGGAAGAGCAACAGGGGACAGTGGGATGGCAATGGGCTGGGACACAGGTGACCTGGGTTCTGGTCTTCTGTCACTAACTTGCTGTGTGACCGTGGGCAGGTTGCTGCCGTCTCTGGGGCTTGGCTTCGTCAACGTAGCAAGAAGGGTGAATGTGGTCGTGTCCGAGGCCCTGGCCATCCCCTCGCATTCTGTGCCTGTGGTGCTGACAGTCTGACACGGACCGAGGCAGCCAGCGCTAAGGTGACAGGGACTGCCTGGCCCAGTGCCTCCCAGCGCTCCTTCCCACACCCTCTGCACCGTCTTTACCAGGCTGGGGAGGGAAACAGCTGTAAGTCTAGAAGTGAGCCTTTCCCTGTGGCTTCCCATTAGGACAGTCTATCCAGAAAACTCTCAAGAGAAAACTCTTTCCCCTCCAACTGCAGCCACTAACTTTTTCTCTTGGAGAGTTCTGAGTCAGTATCCAGGGCTAGACCCCCCTCCCACATGTTCTCCTCCTGCCTGGAATTGGCTGGAACACATGGAGCTGTGAGGTCCGTGCAATTTCACTTGGAAAAATAAGGTAGCAGGATGGTTCACCCTGGGCACAGAGTGGCTCAGTGTGCATTGTTAGTTTCTGTTGTTGTTGTTCTTTTAACCCTTTGTGTCTCCGACTGGACCATCAGCCCTTTGAGAACAGGGACTATGTCTGACTCAGGCTTGTGTCCTGGCACCTGGTCAAGGATCCACCAAAGCACAAAATCCACCAGAAGGAAGGCACTAAGGGCTCCCCAGAGTCCGGTGGGTAAATGAAGACGTTTGCATGTGGGGCCCAGGTTTTGGGGGTCATGAGCCCTGATTTCTGCTTCATGTCACTTTCTTGTCATTGTTTTCCTTGACTTGGTTTTTTTTTTATTTAATTTTACATTCAATAATATTTGTATGTATCTTAAATACTTTCTGGAAAAAGTTGACAGCATGAATGAAAGAAACAATAGCATAGAATAACACCCTCACTGCTGGGGTTGGACATGAAGTTTTCTGGGTCTCTTGTCACTCCTCATTGGATAAATTTGTTCCTATAGCTCCTAACATTTACCTGTACCCGATATAAAGACCTTCTTGGCTATTTAGACATGGCTTTGTCTTAAAGTCCTGCCAATGTGCCCTTAGCAAGGCCACTCTTAGCCATTTCCTAGTCTCTGAGCTCACTTCCCCACCCTGCATTATTTGAAGACGATTCACCTGTTAAACAAGAGGTGAGGTGTCTAGGGCCCCTTTCTGGGGATGGCATCTAAATTCTGTCCTACGATCCTAAGTTCCCTGGTGGAGAGAGTCTCATCTGACTTTCTCTCACTGCCTCCTAACTGTCCCCCTCTCGCTGTGCTCGCTGTCCCCGTCCTGGGCACCATGTTCTGTGCACACAGAACAGTTGTCAGAGCCTGGGGCCTCGACTGGTGAGTAGGACGCTCCTTCTCCCCTGCGGCTTGAGCATTCTGCAGCGCCTGCTGAGCTGATTGCTGCACCAGCCGCCTAACACACGGTCACTCGACAAAGGGAAAGAACAGCCAGGCCAGTGACAGAGAACTGCCAGCTCCACGCAGGGCTGCGGGGGCATCGCGAGCAGCCCTGACACTTGTAGGCTCAGGTTGGTGGAGAGAGGGAAAGTCGGGATTTCAGGGTGGACGGAACCCAGATGGATACTAAAGACACATCTTTGCTCCCAGGGACACCAGAAGGGCCACTGCTGTCTTATTTGTTGTGGGACTCAGAGGCTTTGGTTAGGGGACTCTTATAATATTAGGTCCTGGGTTATGAATGGGCTGGGGTGACTCATCCCACTCCCTCCCTCGCCCCCTCCTTTCCCTGCAGTGCAGGGTGAGGCAGCCCCAGGGGCGCACGACTGCCCCGCAGGCTTCAGTGCCGGCCAGCCTCCGAGGAGTCGATAGAGAGCAAAAGGTGCTCCTGCTGGGCAACGCCACAGTCACTGGTCAAGTGGGGGGACAGGGTGGGTGACTACTCAGGCCTTCCAGCTTTAATGTCCTTTTCCATTCCCTGGACACTCTGGGTGATGACACAAAGTCCAGGGCATGGACACGGAAATGACAGGCTGAAGAGGGCGGTGAAGGTCCCAGGAATTGAGGATGTGGGGACTCTGAGGCCAGGATAGTAGACGAGTGAGCCACACCAGCCACACAGAACGGCAGTGGGACCAAGAGCGGATGGGGAGCCGTGATGTGGGTGGTGACAGCCTCAGGGTGGGGGTGACGGAGGTGAGTAGGTGTTGGCATGGGAGGACGAGGTGGGGAGGAGACACCATCTGGCTGGCATGTGCCACAGAGAAGGGTTGCTTTTTTATAACAGCAATGAAGCAACAGTGAGCAAGAAGGAGGCTGAGGCTGTCCCACTCCTGTGCGTGGGGAACGGGAGAGAGGACCCCTCAGCTGAAGAGAGCCGAGGGGAGACGGTGTCTTCTGGGGAGAATGGGGTGAGGTAAGGAGTTGGAAGCACACGCAGCAGGGGGCCGAGGCGAGGCAGGGAAGGAGGGGAGCACCGAGGAATGAGGTCAGGCAGGAGGACAGGTGCGAGACGGGCCAGGGGGCCCGAGCAGTTTGGAATCCAGGCAGAGGAAAGGCGGCCAGGAGGCGGCTCATAGGGCTCTCTCTGACAGCCATGCCAGGGCCGGCACACATGGAGGCCAGCTGGCGTCACCGTGGGCCTCCAACAATGACTGTCTGGAGCATTTCTGGGCTTCCAGACCCTGCAAAGTTAGCCTGCGGTGGAGGGGTGGGTTAAAATTCTATGAGTGAGTGAGAGCAGCACTTAGGGCTGGGGGACATGGTGGGGTGAGCAGCAACTGAGGAGGCCTGGCCAGCGAGGTAGGAGGAGGCTGCCAGCCCAGGGAGCAGAGAGCTTCAAGAAGGAAGGGATGGTCATCGCTGACCAATGCTGCAGGATGAGGCTAAAGTGGATTCCACTGGATTAAGAACATGGCAGTCTGGGTGGGCACAGCTCCAGCGGGATGGCGGGGGTGTGAGCCGCACCGCAGAAGAATGAGGACAGAATGGAAGAGAGCGAATGCTCTTCCTAGCAAGGAGAGAGAGGGCGAGAATGAATATGAAGTGCAATGGGAGTGACCCATGCCCTGGGGAGTTAGGGAAGACAAAACACAAACTGGGTTTTGAAGGCTCAGTAGGAGTTTTCTAAGCAGAGAAGGGATCTTTGTGCCACGGTGAACAAAAAATGATGATGGAGTAGGAAAAGCTGTGGGTCATTTGATGTGGCTGCAGGACAGGGAACAACGGCAGGGAGAGAGGAGGAAGGGGCTGAAACATAGGGTGGGTGTTTTTAACCATCAATCTCAAGGCATTTCAATATAAGTGTGTCTCAGTCCATTCGGGCTGCTGTAACAAAATACCATAGACTGGGTGGCTTCTAAACATTCATTTCTCACAGTTATGAAGTCTGGGAAGTCCAAGATCAAGGCACTGGCAGATTGGTGTCTGGTGGGGGGCCCATTCCTCAAAGATGGCGCCATTGTGTGTCCTCACACAGTGGAAGAGGGAAACAAGCTCCCTTGGACCTCCCTTATAAGGGCACTAATCCCAGTTATGAGGGCTCCACCCTCATGACCTAATCATCTTCCAAATGCCCCACCCCTTAATACCATCATATTGGGGGTTAGGATTTCAAACTATGAAATTTAGGGGGACATAAACTTTTAGGCTGTAGCAAAGAGGTTACTCGATTGCAAAAGTTCTGTGCTCAAAGGGCTATTTTTAGCCTCTCCAGTATTTTCATCTGAATTTATAATAAGGTGCCTCCAGGTAGTGGAGCCACAGAAGTAATTTCAGCAAAAGATTGGCATGCTTTGTGTTTGGCATGTGTTTTGCACTCAGCTCTCCTTCTTACAGAACGACACCAGACGAGGAGGAAGGTGGCAGGTTAACAACTCACCAGCAAAGAGCATTTTCCCCGTGAGCATCTCGGCCAGGATGCAGCCAGCGGCCCACATGTCGATGGCTTTGGTGTAGTTGTTGGGCGACAGGAGCAGTCGTGGGGAGCGGTACCATTTTGTCACCAACCCTTCCGACAGATAACCCTGAAACATAAAATTCCCGGTTCCACCTGTCAGTCATTGGCAGACACCCTCCCCCGCCCCATGCTGCTTCCAGTCTCCCCACCACGAATCAGGCCCCTTTCGGGGTCCCTTTCACTCTTACTTCTTTCCTGTTGACCTAGAAGGAATGTGAGTGAACAGAGGTCTGGGTAGAGGGCCTGGGCCTGGTTTGTGGGGCTCAAAGGCTTTGGTGGTGGAATCTTACGAGGTCTGAGGGTTCTCCTTTGTAGAAAGAGATCCAGGATATCAGTATTACAGAAGGAATGATTTCCCAGCCTAACTTAACGCAGCAAGAAGATGCATAAATAGGAGCCCTGCTCAAGTTCATTACTGCCATCAACACAGTAGTGATGAGACAATGGAGTTTTATTTATGCGGCGGCTGAATCTCAGAAATAGACACATATCTGAAGTTAGGCCAGTTGCTTTGGTGCTGAAGATTAGAATTAATCCTGCTCCAAAGTCAGACACCAGGGCCCCACTGAGAACAGATAAAGCCATCTTCATAAAGTCTGTAGGTAAGTGGCCTCTGGAAGCAGCCCTCAACAACAAGTGGGCACAGCTTTTGTTGGCCCATAAGATTGCGGGGGTTCTATCCAGTGTCTTTTTGGTGGATAGATGTTCTAGCTGATTTTGGCCACTGCTTAGTGATTTGTGGTCTGGGATGGGATCCCTCCTTATGGCATATAGTGATGACATACTCCCATATATGATGCAGGAAAATATACTCAGGCAAGTTAGAAACAGTTCCCTGCATCATTCAGAGAGCTGGCCCAACGGCGAAATCCGGGAAACATCCGTTTGGATTCCCTAGAACAGTCTTGAGGTTAAGGTGAGACAGTTGAGACTGAGGGGATCCAATGGGAGATCGCAGGGATCTTGTTTGCTGTTCTACTTCCCACTTTAGCATCGGAATTTTCCTTTACACTGATGTGGAAAGTACCAGTAGCCGTCCCAGGTTACAGCAGATGAAAAGTGAAGAAGCCCAAGTACCTGAGAGTTTCTGATCCATTAATCTGAAATCTCTTTATTTGTTCAGCAAAGACTTATTAAGTGTCTAAAACCTTTTGAAAGCCTGGAATTATGATAGCAGTTTCCTCCCCTCTCTCTGTGACATATATTTTCTCGGAGTAGAGCCTCAAACTGGTAGAGGAAGGAGGGAAAGAGGAAGACGCCTTTAGCTGAAAATGACTAGCGTGTGCCCATGCCCTGGCCTCAATGCTCCCGCCAAATCACACTCCTTACAACTTGCAGAATGTGCCCCTTTCCTCTCTCCCTTGGGCCTTCACATGTGTATATTCCACGACGATGTCCTCATGCTCATTGCCCTACCTGGCTAACACGCTCCGGCTGGCTTTCCCCCAGAAACTTCCTTGTCTCATTGCTGTTTCTTTACTTCTATGCGCCCCCCACCCCGACCACTAGCCCACGCACCCCTCGTGGGCAACAGCCGTATTTTGTTCTGCAGCTACTTCTGCATTGCCCAGCCCATGTCTGCCTCCGGGGAAGTGTTCGATAAACATGGCTGGGTGCTGAATGAATGAATGAATGAATGAAAGATGGAATGAGAAAGAAACGTCTTGTGTGGTCTGAACCCCTCCCAAAACTAGGCACCTTCTGCAGGGACCAGTGATCCTCCCACATACCTGACTTCACAGAGAGGTCCAGTTTCCACTTTCAAGGGTAGGTGAGGAGTTTATGTAAGCTGACAGCCACTTAGGCCTCCTCTTGTTCCAGAAAGGATTGGCCAATGTAGTTATTATAGGATTTTTTTTTTAAGTCAGGCTTATTGAGGTATAATTTACATAGAGTAAAATTGGTCCTTTTTGGTGTGCAGTTCTATGAGTTTTGACAAAAGCATAGAATTATGTCACCACCATCACAACCCAGATATTAATATATAAATCCCATCATCTTAAACCACTCCCTCATGCCCCCATCTGGTCCCCCCCAGCCCCAGCCCCCAGCACCTACCGTTTTCTGTCTCTCTGGTTTCACCTTGTATAGCTGTCATACAAATGGAATCACAGTATGTAGCCCTTCGAGTCTGAATTCCTTCACTTAGCACAATGCATATGAGACTCATCCGTGTTGTGTGTACTGTAGTTTGTTAGGAATTTAAATTTTATTCTTAAAATTACAGAGACAAGCCCAGCTGTTTGTACAAGTTCACTTCTGGGTAGGTAGATTATAAATAAAGAATAGTCTGGTTTTATTTTCTAGTTGGAGGCTGAGATTGTCAGGGAAGACTAAAGCAAAGAGTACCCAGAGGGGAGTTTCCTCTGGTAAGTAAAAGAACAGTCTTCTATGGGATGGAATGTTCTGGAATGAATATGTCCCTCTTCAGAGTCTAGGGCTGGAGGGAAGTGGGAACACAGGAGAACTTCCTTCTGAAACACTTTCCCTGAAAGTGAAAGGAGGATGTTCACCTGGGCAAGGCTGCCCTTGGGCCAGGATTATGGACCAGGTCATGACAGGAGCTAAGAAAATTCCTCCTTAGCTCTTCCTTACCTTTGAATGAAAACCAAAAACCTGCTGAATTTTTGTTAGCTACTAGCTGTTTCCCTGTGCTTACTTGTTCATCAAGCTCTTTAAAAAACATAAAGAGGATTTGTTGATATGTTTCAGAAGCCACAGGGCTGAGAAGAATTTGGGAAGTTGTAGCGTCTTCTGCCAAGCCTAGTGCTAGAGAAGAAAACAAAAGAGAAGCTCTGTTCCTGGGTCTGGGGGCAGACACAGGGGCCAGGGTCGTGCCCTCAGCTGAGATACGCCCTGGGTGTCTGAGCAGGAAAGGCCCTGGGGCCCACATGATACCGGTGATCTGAATTCAAGAGAGGAGTTTCAGTTCAGTGGATGGGGTGAAAGTCAGAATTTTCTAGTGAAAAAAAAAAATCTTTAAAGACTACCCAGAAGTGGAGACTCAATTTTATTAGAAGAGCTCATAAATCAATAAGAATATTGACTCAGAAGAAATCCTCAAATGGCCTTTCTGCCCGAGCCTGCAGGGTGAGGATAGTTTCAGCCCAGTTTGGATGCAGAGAGGAACATGTCCTCGGTGGTCAGACCTGGCCTTGCAGGGCAGGGTGCGCCCATCTCCGGGATGACCGGGGAGCGGGTGGGTGGGTGGCAGGCACACGCAGCGCACAGGCGGGTGCTGCCTGATGCAGGTGTCGTGGCCAGCTGGGGCCAGGCTCATTGCTGCTGTGGGAGGACACGAAGCCCATTCTCCGTGAGGACCTCTCAGCACGCAAGAGGCAAGACAGAGTTGCTCCTTCCTGATGTCTCTTTCCTCCCACCACCCTGTCCCCACCGGGAGGCAATTGGACGAGGTTTCCTTTCTAGACCCTTTCATGGGTGCTTTGGAGCCTTCTTCAGCCATTGTTCCCACCAGCCCGTTTTGCTGTCCCTTTAGGGTCACGCAGAGCCCATGGGAGGCTTTGAGTCTGAAAGCTTCAAAGGTGTTTGGGAAATAATCTAGCAGCAGCTGCCCTGTCAAGAGCATAATTAGGGGCCTCCAACAGATCTGGAGAGAAGGTGTAATTAAAGCTCTGAGCATTTTCTTTGCAGAGGGAGCAAGGAAACAGCTCAGTCCCAGCTGCCTGCCGGGGAATTCAGAACAGCCTGGATCAAAGTCACTCCAGAAGGGTGGGCACTGGTCACGGCTCCAGTGAGCCAGCACTGGGTGGGCACCAGCTCTGCTCTGGAGCCAAGTCTGCTCGGCCTGACCTCTCTGGGCCCCCACTGCCCCGAGCCTGATCTCTTGTGTCTGGGGTTGGAAGGTGGGGGAGAAGGTACGATCCAGTGAACCTTCCACTTCGCCCTTTGATGAAAATGTGCCCACTCATCCCTCACAGGTACGATGAATTTCAGGGGGACAACTTTCTCCAAGAATAAAACCCAGTCACCTGCAGCTCTGTGTGTGTGTTTGAGTAGGTGGGGGACAGGATGGGGAGGGTTGTTTTCCCCTCACACTGAATGGATGTTTAGGGCCACCCCTGTTTCCAGGCCAGGAGGTCTCTGACAGCCTCACCTTCCTGACCAGAAGTTTCTGGGATGTGTCCTGGGAGCCCACCACGTGCCGGCTCCTGTGTGGCAGATACAAAGATGATTAGGATCATCTCTGTCTTCAAAGAGCACATCATGGGGTTAGAGAGATGAAATGTGAATGTGCAGAAATGATGGGGAGGACCAGGGCGCGTCACAGTCAACATTTATGCGGGACTTGTCCTGTGCCGGCGCTGTGTTAGCATTTTACGATTTGATGCGGGCTCCTCATGGAGTAGCAAACTGACTTGCCCCAGGCCCTACATCTGGACCTGTGGACACATGGGAAATGGGAGAATGACCTTTGCCCTGAAAGTCAGTGGTCCCCAGGGACCCCTGCACCAGAACCAGGGACGTGCTCGTGAATGCGCAGCTTGCCCAGAGCCACGACTTGGAGTCCTCTGATCTCTGTCCTGCGGGGCTCCCCAGGGAAGCCTAATGTCCCTCCCAATCCCAGGGCTGCCGAGTGGGGAAGGAGTTCCAGCGTGGGCTGCAGAAGGGCCACCAGGGCAGGCCTGCGCCCTGCAGTAGGGTCCCTGCGGTCCTTGCTAGTGGGTGTGGCGCTGTTGGAATCAGTGCCTCGCCCAGGCTGGTGAGGCCCGCAGGCCAGGCCGGCAGCGAGGCTGCTGCTGTCCGGACAGCAGAGGATTAACCAGCTCAGGAAGGCCCGGGGAAGGCCCCCGGCAGGCGCTTCCTCGGAAGGGGTAGGAATGCACACAGGCTCCCCTGTCTGATCTAGGGGAAACTAGGTCAAGCCAAAACAAACCAGGTTGTGGAGAAGCAAAACTCAGCCTGGGGGGAAGTGGCGCTGTTACAAGGATACTGTGATTCTTGCGGGGTCCGGGCTCCCTGGAGCCTTCCTGGTGGGTGTGCAGTGGAAATAAAGGGCTGTCGCACAGGAATGGAGAGACGGGGGCACTTATAGCCTAGAGACACGGAGGGGGCGGGCATGAGAGCTGCCTACAGACATTCGCAAGGCTGTCAGCTGCAAGAGGAGCTAAGCTTGTTCTCCCAGGCTCTGGGGACAGACGAAAGCCAATGTGTGAGACAGAAATCTACGCAGCATGGTAATACTGGCTAACGGTTATCGAGCTCCTCAAACTGTTTTATCTGCTTTCAGTGAATTAACTTACTTCATCCTCACAACAATCCCATGGGGCAGGGACTCTCATTGTAGTCCTTTTACAGGGAGGAAACTGAGGCACAGAGAGGGTAAGCAGCCTGTCCTCGGTCACACAGGCTGTAAGAGGCATGGCAGGGATTCAGCCCCGGGTTGTGTCGATGTCGCTCCTTTGCTGTGCACGCGGGGCTCTGCGGCCTGTCACACGAGCGAGGCCTCTACAGCTGCCAGGGCTTGGACAGGCAGACAGTCCAAGCGCAGATGGGACAGCTTCCAGGAGAGACGTGCCAATACCGCCCCCTGGTGGATGCCCCAAAGCACAGCTTCTCAAACCTTGGGGGTGCCCGAATCCCTAGAGGACCTTGATTGGTTAAATGCAGATTCCATTTCTCAGCGCGACAAGGTGACGCTGATGTTGCAGTGCAGAGGACCACACGTGGACCAGCAAGTCCCCAGGACATCCTTGCTATGCTGGCCTGCCCTGTGAATTTATGACTTGCCTTGGCTACAGGTCAGGGGCAGATTTCTCAAATGAGCAGCAGACTGACCTATAATAGGGGTTAATTCTTTGAGTTATAGACACTCATCAAAAGATCGTTTAGAAAAACAACATCCTCCCAGAGGCCCTGTCTAAGCAGACACATACAGCCTTCCGTGGTCTCACCCCTCTGAAGGCATAATTCTTATTCGTGCCAACATCCATATGAGGCATGTGAGAAACATTTTTTAAAAAGGAATAACACCACAGCCAAACAGCCCTTCTGACTGCTGACTCCAAACTCATTCCATTAAACTCATTTCCAGGAAAACATGCAGCAGGGAATCTCTCACACTGAAGGAGGCAACACACAATCTTAAAGCCCCTCTCATAGCACAATCATTGGTAAGTCATCTGGCACATTCCATCATGCAGCTAAAATAACACGGGTGAAGAAATAGCGCGGTTAAATGAGCTGCACTGAGCTTTCATGAACTTCTAAGATGCCCTCAATGCTGCTCCGCTGACCTGCTGTCAGGGCCGCCCCTGCCCCACTCCATGTTGTCAGGGATCCTGGCCAGATCCTGAAACTCACCATTTCTTCCCAGGTTTCCAGAGAAATCAACCAAAAGCCCAGTTAAATTCCTATAGGCCTGCAGACCCTTGCTGAACCCTCCAGACACTATGTGGGCACTTCTTATACAGAAAATTATGATAAAATTGCCTTTAAAAAATTATTTTTAATTGTGGTAATATACACATACCATACACTTCATTTTTTTTTTTTTTTTTTTTGAGACAGAGTCTCACTCTGTTGCCCAGGCTAGAGTGAGTACCATGGCGTCAGCCTAGCTCACAGCAACCTCAAACTCCTGAGCTCAAGGGATCCTCCTGTCTCAGCCTCCCGAGTCGCTGGGACTACAGGCATGCACCACCATGCCCGGCTAATTTTTTCTATATATATTTTTAGCTGTCCATATAATTTCTTTCTATTTTTTTTTTTAGTAGAGATGGGGTCTCGCTCTTGCTCAGGCTGGTCTCGAACTCCTGAGCTCAAACGATCCGCCCACCTCGGCCTCCCAGAGTGCTAGGATTACAGGCGTGAGCCACGGCGCCCGGCCCAGTTCACCATTTTAACCATTTTAAAGTGTACAGTTCAGTGGTATGAAGTACATTCGTAATGCTGTATACCAGTCATCTCTAGAACTCTTTTCATCTCGCACAATGGAAACCCTGTACCTATTTAACAACAGCTCCCATTCTCCTTTCCCCCGTGCCCTTGGCAACCACCATTCTTTCTGTCTCCACGAGTTCACCTGCTCTAGGGACCTCACAGAAGTGGAATCATGCAGGATTTATCCTTTTGTGTCTGGTTTACTTCACTTAGCATAATGCACTTCCCTTTACTTTTAAACAGCGGGAAAGCGGGAGCAATGGAGTTGGGCTTCTTTTTAAAAAGCACTTTGTTGAAATGTGGTTGTCTTCTAATTCAACGAGAGCTCACCATCAGATAAAAGCTTCGGACATTATCCTCATGGGGTCCCAATCGTGAACTCTGAATCCGGTTACAGTGCAGAGACAGGACACGATGTACCAGGATTGGCAGCTCTGTTGCCACCGTGCCCGCCAGGCCCAGTGGCTGTGCTGGTTGGAGAGGTGGGTGGAGGGAAGGCTTGGTTTGGCTGCTCCTGCCTCAGTTTCCCCATCTGCTTGTGCTGGTGGAGGATTTACAAGTTCTCGTCTGTGAATCATGGGCATCCTAGGAGGCTGCATCACAGTTGACAGCAATCTTTAAGCGAGGAGCCCTGCTGGGCCAGAGTGATTAATTTTTAATGGGCTGGTCCTTGAGCAAATGGCTCCTTTTAGGAAGATGAATGAACTGCCAAGCCATAAATAGACATGTGTTTCTCTGACTTTCAAGAGCATATCTGGTGGCACTCTGGAGTGGTGGCTCTCAAACCTGCTACAGGTTAGAAGTGCCTGGGGAATTTCAAAACGATTCCCATGTTCAGGCCACTCACCACACCAATTACATCAGAATCTCTGGGGGCGGGACCCAGGCATGAGTAATTTTTAAAACTCCCCAGGTAATTCCAATGTGTAGCCATATTTGAGAACCTGCATCCTAGAGATCTTTGGTTCACCTGCTTTGGAAAGGTAAGTCGTGTTTTGATGGTTCCCCAATGAATGCAGTTTCTATTTCTGGCTCCCCTCAAGATGAGACGAACCCTTGAGTAGCCACAGAGGCCTTCCCCAGATGGCTGACCCATGGGATGTAAAAAGTTACTGCAAAATAACCAATCATAACAATAGCTACCATTTACTGAGAACTTACGATGTGCCAAGCACAGTGCCACGTGCTGCTTTATTAGTAGTGCATTTAATTATCAGAATGACTGTATGAAAAAGTATAGAGAGGTGAATAACTTGACCAAGATCAGATTAGCTAATAATTGGCAGAGCTGAGATTTGATCCCCACAGTGAGCAAAACAGAGGCCCTATAATCACGGCATGTCCATTTTAGTAGAAAAGACAGCTGAACAAACGCATGTATGGAATGTCTGGGGGAGACAAGTGCAAAGAATAAAAATAAAGCAGAGGAAGGAGATAGAGAGGGATGGGGTGGGTGGTCCGGGAGGGGCTCTCTAAGGGGACGTTGGAGCAGAGACCGGAGGGAATCAAGGGACTGAGCCGTGCGGCCATGTGGGGGAAGAACACGAGAGAAGCTGACCTCTGAGCCCTCAGTCCCCCTTTCTGTTCCCCACCCCTGCCCCCAGAGGAGGGAGCCCCCTCATCTTCTCCCACCTAGCAGTCCTTCCTCTCAGCGCCCTCGGTAACATCCAGGTATAAACAACTGAGAACATCTCAGAGCGGGAGGGAAGTAACGTTTGCTGAGTGCCCATTCTGTACAAGGGATTTCGCCAGCAGGCGCTCAGCTCACTCCATGAGAACACCATTTAGGAGAAGTATGTATTTCACATTTTGTATCTGGGGAAACTGTTATAGGTCCCTGTCCCTGACTGACGGAGCGGGTGAGCCTGTGTATTCACACAGTCTCCTGGACCCTTTGTCCCCAAATTCCTAACTCTATAGTAGGGGAGGCGAGGGTCCCTGAAGGCAGGGACCAGCTATTTTGTCTCTGTATATGGGCAGTGCACCCTGCACAGGGTAGGTGCTCACTTAAAATACGTGGAATGAATGGAATAAAGACCGTGAGCTCAAGGAGATTGATACGCCCGTGATATGTTTGGCCCTGATACACCCAAGCTGAAGAAATGACTGATATATCCATGGGATTTCGGGAATTGACCACTCACCAAGAGGAAATGATTTGGGAGTTGAATTGCCACGTTATAAATCTCAGGACCAAGGTAGCCTCCGTGTTCAGGTCTAGCCCTGGCGTGTGGGTACAGGCGTGGCTGTGACCTCAGCAGGATCTTGACACTACAGTGTGGTGACTGGACCCTTTGGCTACTCATCTTGCCCGGGGCCCACCCTGAGGTCAGACTCAGCACTTCACTGCACTCCCCACCTCTACCCCCAAAAGAAAGAAAACATTAATCTAAAAGCACGTCTGAGTTGTGCGTGTACTAGTACCGACGTCTCCAGCTGCCGGCTGTGTGCTCGGTGCCCTCCTTGTCTGCTCTGCCTCCCTCCATTCGGCCATCACGACGGTCTCCCAAGGTGGGCTCCGTCACTGTCCCTGCCCCACAGAGGAGGGTGCTGAGCATGGAGGTTAATGACACAGCACAGTCCAACACCACAGGGTCCATCAGACGGTTCAGGCCCCAGAGTTCCCTCTGACTCCAGCCTCCTGCTGTCTACGCAGCCTCTCGCAGCTGCTCTCAGCCTGGAGGACCGGACTCCTCCCCAGTTCAGCTTTCAGAGCACACTCAGGAGCACCAAAGGAGCTTCCTTGGACTCCTCCCTCCTCAGAAGACTCTGGGGTGGGAACCCCAACCTTTGTTGAGGATAACCCAGGTGGACTAAGTAGACTAAGAGAAGTAAGAGAGAAACACGTCATTGTCTTGCTTTTTTCTACTGATGCAAGATCAGGTGGAACTTAGCTGGGTGTGGAGGGCGTGGCAGATGGGTGGGGGGGCCGTGGCAGATTTTAGAGCCCCCAGGTGGCTTCATTCTACAGATGGCCGTGGAAGGGAACTGGCGTGGGCCCAGAGGGCCAACCTGAGGTGTCAGAAGTCCCTCTCTCACAGGGGCTACCTGGGATGGAGACCCCTGCCGCAGAGAGGTCCCTGACCAGAGCAGGGCCTGTATATAGGTGGGGAGTAGCTGTCTGCAGAATGTGGTAGAAGGAGCCAGAAATGCTCTGCTCCCCATGAACTTAAATATCTGCCTGTCCTGGTACAGAACAGTCTCAACTACAGAGACTGCTTTCAGTTAAGGTGGTGTCTCCTGAAACGGTTTCACATCCCAAAGATGTTAATAGATGCTGGGGGAGATAAGGGTACATGCTTGAACACCCTCGGGACAGGCTGGCAACAACCAACCAAGGTTATTTATAAAGTCTCAGAATCTCCTAGATGGGGACTTAGTGTGTGGCACTTGTCAAACCTCCTTGACCACATATCCATTTTTTATAGGTGCATCTTGGGGACCAGTCTTTCTCAGGACAGGCTGTGGGACACGCTGGGGAAGGTCCCTGTTAACATGGTAACACAATACCCGGGAGAGGAAACACACTGGCCTGTCAGCCCACCGTCATGGTAGCCGCACGGCAGTGATGGGGCCTGCTGGGCGCAGCTCTGCGTGAAGGGAGGTGCACGTGCCCCACACGCCCCTCCCGAGAGAACTCTTGGACTTGGTGTGCCCGGCACCCGCAGACGGAAGATGCTGAAGGCAGGTGGCTGCATGTCACAAAAGCCATTAGATATGCTGGCTACTCGTACTCCACAGAGGCTCTGGCCCGGGGGAGAGAGGCAGGGATGCTTTGGTTAAGAAAGGGAGGCTGGGCAAGGTGGGGATGCTTTGGTTAAGAAAGGGAGGCTGGGCAAGGTGGGGAGGGCAGGTTCCTGGAGGGAGGGCCCTAGCGCTGAGAGCCCCTCCCCCTCTGCCCTCCAGGCAGGGAAGAAGCAGGGCAGTGGGGGATGAAGGAGGGTGGCAGAAAGGGCCTGAGGGATCACCAGTGTCACCTCTGTCAGGGTCCAAACCCAACTCTTGGCCCAGTAACCCTGACCTCAGGAAGGGTCTTTTTGCCTTGGTTACCCCAAGGTCTCACCTTGGTAACCCAGGCAGCCTGCCCGGGTCATACTATTAATAGGGGACCACTCCTTTTTGCAGAAACACCTGCAGGTCCCTGGCATGTGTACCGTTTTTGAAGTGCTCACGTGCTGGGAGGCCACCCAAGTCACCTGCTCCAGGGAATTACGGTCTCATTTCATGAAGTGTTTCCAGTGGGTCTGGCCCTGAACGTAGTGCTCTCAGTTGGGGGCCTGTCTTCAGGGAGCTTACACTCCGGCTCTGGGCAGTGAGTGTGCTGGTTCAACAGCAAAGACCATCATTAAATCAGGGGACAGTCAACACTAGGTGAGGCAGGAGGACGGGGCAGTCACCGTATGAAGAAGGAAACAGCAACGGGCCAGGGTGGACAGAAATCTCTGAGGGCCTTTTAAAAAATACAAAATTAGATATGAAAGTGAATATTTTGAATCAGAAAAGTAACTGCAGCAAATTAAAAATTCTAAAAAGCTAACAAATACCACAAACATACCACGATTCATAAAAATAGCATGTTTGCTAATTAGCTGCTTGGCACACAGCAGGCAGCAAACGTAAACATGCCGCACACGCTCTGATCATCTCTTCTTGACAATTTTGTAATGTAATTCTTCACAGAGAGAATTCAAAGATAACTCAGTCTTTCAAAGATAATCGAAAAGGTAACTCAGTCTTTTTTCTGGGATGGTTGATACTTCCAGTATGGTTGATGTTTTAGAAGTTTCTCTCAGTTTCAAAAGTCGTTATGGGTAATGCCTTATAAATTTTCACGATTATTATCAAATTTGGGGGAAATCCTATTAAGAACTTTTTGTACATGAGCTATAAGATTTGGGGGGCATTTCTAATTTTCTTACGTGGTGACTCAACTTCTGTTATCTTTGAATCAAAGACACTCATTAACCAGGCTGTTGATGATGTCCTGGCTGTAGTCACGTGGTATGAGTTGTAGGGTGGGCCCTGTTTCTTGTGTCATGACCCTACGAGTTAATTCAGTGGGCCACAGGAGAGTTTCTAGAAGTTATTCCTACCCCAAGATGGCTGGCAATAACCTATCTTTATGGAAGTAACTGCAAACCACAGAAATAGATTCTACTAATCTCAAACCAAACACATCTCTAGCTCAACCTCCCCTTAGTCAGTCCCCCCGAATGCCTGGCCACGCTAGCACCACCCAGCAGGAGGGAAAGAGGGGTAGAGGGAAATTCAGAATGGTAATAGCCCATTTTCTAACAAACTGCTCTTAAAATAACGTTGCGAATATCACAAAAATACATGGCCATGTGAACACAGCGGTAGGGTCCCTCCCAGGGTGTTGGTCAGGGTCGTGCAAGTGAGAGGCCTTGGGGTTAAGTTTTGTGAACTCCATGGTAAATTGGGCCCTGATCAGGAGCAAAAGGGGCAAGAGAAGAGGACAGTGGCCAAGGAGGACCAAGGGAGGCATCTTGTTGGAATGTTCAAGCTTGGACGGAAAGCAGGAACACATCCTAGGAACCGTCTTTGAAGAAATCCATGGTAGGGCTGATGCTCTCATAGACCGAGGCAAATTATCTAGAGAGCTGGTCACCCCGGAGAGTTTGTGAAGAGGCCCAGGTGACCCTCAGGAGAGGGAGTGTGTGTGTGGGGGGACAGCTGCCGAGGAAGCTGGCGTGGTTATGAAAGGTTTCTTTCCCTCCTCAAACAAGCTGGTGAGATTTTTGGCCACCAGAAAAGGCCTCTCTGATTTCCTCCCCTGTCACCTTACTCCCTTATACTCCTTTACCAAGGGCCAAAACCCTTGGTTTCTACTTTTAGAGGAACAGCTAGAAAAGCAAATTCCCTGCCTCCCCCAAGAGAATATGCCGGGACTTTGTTCTCCACACTCAGCAAGGCGTCTGAAAGGATTTGGAGCACTAAGGTGGGCAGGAGATTGCAAACAGCAGGGATGGGTGGAGGGACTTGGGGCTTTGAGGAGGAAGAAGAGGAGGAGGAGACACTCAGCAGGTGGGGGTGGGTCCCGAAGGTGAAGTCTGCCTTCGTCACGACTTTCCACAGCCCTGCTTGGTGGGTCCTGCCCACTCTTGGCAGATGGTTCCACAGAGGAGTGGGGATGTTTGCTTCACCATTCATCACAGCACTGCCAGGGAATCTGGTTTGCAAAACTGTAATACACGCAACAGTTGATACGTGAACCTGCGGCTTATTCATTTTCACAGCTGTATTTACACAGAGAGTTTGTAAAGATGGACCAGGTAGTTTTTTGTTAGATTTAATTCTAGCTGCCTGGTGTATAATAAAGAATTTGGCTGGTCTTTCTTTCCAATTCCTGGAGGAAGTTTCTTTCTAAACCCTTGGAATTTGCCAAGTGATAGGAGTGTTATTCATGGTGGGCTCCTGGGACCACATCTGAGTTGATGCTGAGGCAACTCATGGTCGCTCCCCAGATGGGGATGGCCATGCTGGAAAGGCCACCATGTGATTAGAGGGTCGAGGCTTTGAGCCAGAGAGTGGAGCGGGGCTGGAGATTGAGTTCAATCAGGTGGCCAATGATTTAATCAATCGTGCAGAAATAACCGCCCCCACCCGTAAAGGGAAAAAAAAAACCCCTCTGGACACTGAAGCTCAAGTCAGCCTCCCTGGTTGGTGACACAACGTGCTGAGAGAGTGACATATCCTGAGAACACAGAAGTTTTGCATTTGGGAGCTTCCCAGACCTCACCCTAGAGGTCTCTTCTTTTGGCTGGTCCTGATTTGTGTCCTTATAATAAAACTATAATCACAACTGGAGGGATTTCCTGAGTTCTGTGAATCAACCTGGTTCACAGAATGATGAAATCTGAGGGGGGGGGTGGGAACCCCCCACATTTGTAGCCATTTGGTCAGATGTGCAGGTGACCTGAGGACCCTGGGCTTGTGGCTAGTGACCAAAGTGAGAGCAGTCTGGTGGGAAACTGCTCCTACCCTGCGAAATTCACCCTAACTCTGGGCCAGAAGTGCACCGCCAAATTACCAAATATTATCTGGTTGTTATTATAAATGGTATTAATATATTATTTAAATTATGTTTTCGGCTTTGAGCCAGTCCACAGAAATGAAATCGATTTTTGTATATTGATCTTATATTCAGCAACATTGCTGGAGTCTTTTTATTAAGTCATTAATTTGCCTGGGTTTTATTTAGACAATTGAATCATCTGGGAATAACAACAGACTTGCCTTATGTTGCCTGCCAGGACCACCAGTGCAAGGACGTGGCTGGGGGCAACCTCAGTGTGCTCCTAGTTTTAAAGACAAAGCTTTTAACATTTCATCGTTAAACATAACATTGCTGAAGGTTTTTCGCAGAAACCATTTTTTGGATGAAGGAAGTTCTTTTATTCCTAGCTAGTATGAGGTTTTTAGTTTTATCACTCACAGATATTGGATTTTCTAAAATGATTTTTCTGCATTGAGATGATCATGTGGTCTTTTTCCCCTCCTGTGTTTCTGGTAAATCAAAATAATAGATTTTCTAATGTTAAATCAACCTCGCATTTCTGGGATGAGTTCAATTTGGACATGATATATTTTTATATATTGCTGAATTTTGTTTGTCAATATTGTTTTTCGGGCCGGGCGCAGTGGCTCACGCCTATAATCCTAGCACTCTGGGAGGCTGAGGTGGGAGGATCGCTCAAGGTCAGGAGTTCCAGACCAGCCTGAGCAAGAGTGAGACCCGTCTCTACTGAAAATAGAAAGAAATTATATGGACAACTAAAAATATATATAGAAAAAATTAGCCGGGCATGGTGGCACATGCCTGTAGCCCCAGCTACTTGGGAGGCTGAGGCAGAAGGATCACTTGAGCCCAGGAGTTGGAGGTTGCTGTGAGCTAGGCTGACGCCACGGCACTCTAACTAGGGCAAAAGAGCGAGACTCTGTCCCCCCCCCCCCAAAAAAAAATGTTTTTGAGGGCTTTTGCAACTATATTCACAAGGGAAACAGGTCTGCAATTGTCCCTTCTCATATTATACTTGTCTGGTTTTGCTACCAGGGTTACAATGTAGGAGAATATTCCCCTTTTTCTATTCTTTATAAAAGTTTAAGATAAGAATTGTTATTTAAAAGTTTGCTTGAACTTGGTAAAACTATGGGGCGTGAGGTTTTCTTTCATTAGAAGATTTTTAACTATTGATTCAGTTTCTTTAACAGTGATTGCATTATTTAGGTGTTCTATTTCTTTTTGAGTCAAATTTGATGAAATAGTATTTTTCTAAGAATTCATTTCATATAATTAATAAATAAAAATATAAATACAAATTTATTTTGTATACTTAGTTATGTTTAATAAACATGTATTTAATAAATGAACATCTATGAGCGTAGAGTTCATAGTATTCCCTTAGTTTTGAATCTCTGTTGCATCTGTGCTTTGTTTCTTGATAATTTAGGGCTGTCTGAATGGTCTGGTCCTCAGTGGAAGGCTGACACCCTGATATTGCTGAGTTGAAGCCTGATTTGATTTTATTTCATGTTGCTCAGAGATATACCATAAATACGAGTGTTTGGGGGCAGGGCCAAGAAATGCAGTCTGGTCCATGACTCAGTTTCTTTTTTTTTTTTTTTTGAGACAGAGTCTTGCTTTGTTGCCCAGGCTAGAGTGAGTGCCGTGGCGTCAGCCTAGCTCACAGCAACCTCAAACTCCTGGGCTCAAGTGATCCTACTGCCTCAGCCTCCCGAGTAGCTGCGGCTGCAGGCATGCGCCACCATGCCCAGCTACTTTATATATATATATATATATATATATATATATATATATTTTTTTTTTTTTTTTTAGTTGGCCAGATAATTTCTTTCTATTTTTAGTAGAGACGGGGGTCTCACTCTTGCTCAGGCTGGTCTCGAACTCATGACCTTGAGCGATCCACCCGCCTCGGCCTCCCAGAGTGCCAGGATTACAGGTGTGAGCCACCGCGCTCAGCCGACTCAGTTTCTTAATTTATTCCTTCAGGAGAATGGAAGCCATGATCAACTGTCACTTTGATTCCCAGGGGTCAAGACTATTATTGTTGCTTAAGGAGCTGATTTTTGGAGCTGTACTATAGTTTATATTTCCTAGAATGAGGGGGGATAAGGGTGATCTCTAACTGAAGTGCGGAAAGAAAGCCTTGACAAGCCCGTTCCACAAGTCAGTCTGGAAAACCGCAGGCCCTGAGGAGCCGCAGCGTTGAGGGTTTAGTCTCAGACCCAGCTGGTATGAGTGACTCGGGCTGGTGAAACATCCAATCTACACAGGGGACCTTGACATCTCTAGATGGCTGAGCACAGCTTTGAACTTGCTGGGCCCAAGGCTCAGGGGTGACTGCTGTCATCTTCCTTCCTTCTCTTCCCCACTGTGGCCCAATTCACAGCTATCCCCTCTCCCCTGCCCATTTAGGTATTTTGTTGTGTGGTTAGAAACCTCAGAGGCGGTGGCTCTGACCTTCTGTCTCTTTCTCTAAAGAGACGTTATAGGTCATTTCGGTCGAGTCTCTCATCTGGCACAAGAGGAATTGACCATCACCATCATCATTAACAGCAGAGATTACTTAACACGACATGCCGGCCACGCACTGTGTTAATACTTTGCATAAAGAATCTCAATGAACCCTTCCATTAAATTATTAATATAGCAAATATCTATC
Source organism: Eulemur rufifrons (assembly GCF_041146395.1). Classification (NCBI taxonomy): domain Eukaryota; kingdom Metazoa; phylum Chordata; class Mammalia; order Primates; family Lemuridae; genus Eulemur; species Eulemur rufifrons. The sequence goes on from NC_090987.1 coordinate 19,374,203, forward strand.
AAGCTCCTACTCTGCTCCAGGTACTTCTCGGGGTGCTGGGACAGAGCAGTGAACCAAGTGGATAAGCTCCCACCCACACGCTACCCCAGCAGGTTTGGTGTTCTTATTCCTACTTTACAGGTGAGTAAAGTAGGACTTACGAAAGGTAACGTGACGGCAGCTACTTACGCGTTAAAGCTGTGGATAAACCCAGGTCTTGTTTTGAACAGCTATGCTATGCTCTTCATCAGCAATTCTCAAACGGAAGCATGCATCAGAAGCACCTGGAGAGCGTGTTACAATTCCTTGCTGGCCCCACCCTCAGAGTGTCTGAGTCAGCAGGTCTCAGGTGCAGCCAGAGAATTTGCATGTCTAGTAAGTTCCCAGGTGTTGCGGCTGCTGCTGGCGTGGGCACCGTACTTGCAGAACCGCTGCTCTGCGCCACAGAACCAAGTCTCTGAGCCTCCCTTCCTGCTTCTTTCAGACCCCACTTCCTTCTCTCTTCAGGGGCTCAAGTGCCACATCTCTCCATGCGTGTGCAAGGGGCCCCACACCAGGCGGACTCCCTGCGTGTCCCTGGGACCTCAACCCCACTGCCGTCAGTTAGCGTTGGTGTGCACGGCTGTCACCATCTGCCTATGTATATAATTACCTTAATTAAACAGGTTCTCACTTACAATCCACGTAAACAAGCTATGCTGCTAAAAAGAGCCGCTCCTGCCCCTGATTTCTCAGGCTGTTATGGGCAACACACGCAAACCGCACCAGCTGATGCCCTGGCTCTCAGCCGGGAGAGGCTCTGCATTTGCTTCGGGGCGGGGCGAGAGCTGCTGAGTCTCCCCTGTCAGATCTGCAGGTTCTGCTGAATGTTTTCATTTGCACCTTGCCCAGGAAGCCTATGCTATTTGCTCCTCAAGCAACTCTGAGGGTTTGGACCGCAGGAATCAAGGTCAAGGCAATTTCATTTCACACTGTTCTCTTGTGTCCCACGTGCAGGAGCCTCAGCCCACCTCAAGGTCGAGACCTCCTCCACCGTATTCCCCAGACTGCTCAGCTCTGTGCGCCCTTGGACCAGAAGCAGTTCTGTTGAGGCACACAGGACTGGAACTGCTAGGGTGCCCTCTCCTGTGTGCAATTCGAGTAAAACCAACACAAACCATAAAACATGCGGCAAGAAGCCCAACAAAGGTCAGTTTTTCTTCTCACAATGACTACTCTGATTTTTTTTTTTTAATAGCAAAAATCAAGTACTCTACAAATCCTTTTTGGGTGTCCCTGCTCTGCTGGTGCCCTTCCTGACTCTCGGGTGCTCCAGCACAGGGGCGGGGTGCACAGTGCACACTTTGTTTCTTTAGCAGGAGAACCTGGCTCTCATCTCGATACCAGTGCATCCTGAGCCCCCTGCCAGATGGGGATCCCTTGGACGCTGCGTATCTGTGTTGAAAACACAAGCCTTGGGGCCAAGTTCCAACCCCGGGCCAGCAACTTATCTGCTGGTGATTTAAAGCAACTTTCTTAACCTCTCTGAGCCTCAGGTTCCATCTGCATAACAGAACTAATACCTACTCATGACTTCAAAACGTGGACTCCACTTAGGAGCTAGCCACTGTCCCTAACTCAGTTCTGTCCCCGCTGGGGACCCCGTAGGAGGACACTGGATCAAAGCTAGAGCTCATAGAAACAGGTGTCCTGGTCCTAGCTTCTAACCTGCTTTGGTCCTTTTGTTTTCTGTCTTTCCACGTGGCCCTGGCTCTGGGCCACCAAGTAATAAGAGCTCATGTTTACGGAGGGCTCGCTCCCTGCTGGGTGCTCTGCATTCTTTATCTCATTTAGTCCTTAGAACAACTCTGTAAAACTGACCTATTATTTCCTTTTTAGAGGTCAGGAAACTGAGCTTAGAGAGGATACATAACTTGCCCAAGGTCACACAGTGCTTAAGGAACAGAACCAGGGCTTGTCCCCTGTCTGCTACTCTCCAGCCGTATTTCTTCTGGGCTCTCAACAGTGAATCCAAGTGAATCCCGCTCAACCCTGAATGTTGAAATTCTCTCCTACAAAGGGTTCAGTGGCCTGCACCAGGGATCTCACACGCATCATCAGGTCCATGTTGAACGAGGGCAGATTCCCTCTGGAGGAGCGAGGGGGGCGGGGGGGCGGGGCCCACCAGGACTGGGTGAGGCCCTGCACGGAGCCTCCGGGTGAGAATGGCTGAGACCTAGGCTACAGGCAGACAACTGTGGGGGTGTGATCTCTGGAGCAACAACAGAAGGGTTGCTCAAAAATTACTGCTGGCTGATGCCTGAAGACTCCTTTCCCTGGGATTCAACCTTCCCTTTCACAATCAAAATAAAACTTAAACTGTAAATATCTCTGTGCTGTGTGGCCCTGGGTTAAATTCATACTAAAGTGTAAATGGCTGACACCAGTTCCCTTTTTAAGATCTATATAGGGTTTTGAGAGAAAGTGGGTATAAGAAGGTGACGGGAAAGGAGATGGTGAGAGCAAAGTGTGGATTTGAGCGCTAACATGGGGAAGGTGCGCAGAGAGGTGAGGCTGGGAGATGACAAAGAAAGACTCTGCCGACTCTGCAGTTTTGTCTAAAACCAGTCCTGGCTGCAAACGCTCTCACTGTCTTGACAAACCCTCAGAGCTGCTCTCTTTACAAAGGTGCCGTGGGCCAGAGCCTGCTGAAAACCTTTAGGTAAAACCTGAGAATGATAAAAACCTTACTTTGAAAAGGAATTCTCCAGACTAAATGTCTCTTTTCTATACGCCCTGACTTCAGAATGATTGGTTCTGGAAAGCAGCCTCTACGTGAATGTCACACGGGCATCCAAGTGACAATGTGTATGAGTGTAGCCACTTCCATATCTACATAGACTCTTACACACAAGGTGCCCCAGGACTTTGGGGTTAAGTCGTTAAGTCGAATGGCACAGGCCTTCGTGATCTTTATTTGCTCCCCATCAAAAAGCAAAAAAGGTTACATTTCAACTGACCATGAGTCCTTTCTTGATACACCCAGTTAAGTCAGACTCTTGTTCCTTCTCACCTCCACGGTGCCCTGCCCCTCTCGGGACTCGCTACACGCTTGGCCATCCCTTCTGGAGCTTTCCTTTTGCTATCTCGCAGGGTAGACTGGTATTTACATTTGTGTTTTTTAATTGCAAAAGTGGTATAAGTCCATTTTTATATAAATTTAATGAATAAAGAAGCAAACTTTAGAGGGAATGTCATTCCTCATACTGGCAACCCCATTCCCCAAGGGGACTCACAACTGAGTGTAATTCCCATTTTTCCTCCCCTTTCTATGTACACACACATATACTTTCTTTTGCGGAAAATGAAATGATTCTATTGTACTTCCCCTTGACTTTTGTTCACTTCATCTATTACAGACGACTTGACTTCTCGTATTAGTATAAAAAGAGACTTTTAAATGGTTGCACTGCACAGAATCCCTTTGTCATTTAAAATCTCTATTCAGAGCTCTTTTAGCTTTTGTTCTAAATGGCTTGTTCTCCGTATGAGTTTGGGTTCTCTAAAATATTTCAGCCTGTGCTAATTCGCTGTGTCGAGCCGTGAGTAGCAAGGTGTTCTTCTGAGAAGGAAATTATTAACGGTATAGTTTGCATATAAACTCACAGCTGGATCTGAAAGAGTAGGCATGGGAGTGGTTAGAAATATAAAGCTTAACCTGGAAGGTTCACTTTAAAACGGTGGGATAGCTACCATTTTCCTGTTCTGCTGTTTGTAAAGCAAAAGGCCTGGGAAGAAGCGATGTCAGAGCTGCTGGCCAGGGAGGTCCCTTCAGTGATCTCACACACCCAGGGCAGGTGATGGGAGCCCTGCCGCCAGCAGGAGAGCCAGCTGCGGGGGGTGAGCCTTCGGGGGTCCAGCTCAAGGGGAGGGGAGAAGGAGCTCCACGAGGTGGGGGGAGCAGGTCTGCTTTTGCTCCCACTGGATTCCCCATTTTACACACACATGTAAAATAAATGAAAGGAAAGGACCACTTGTGAGCATGTGGAAGAGAAAGCAGAGACTATTAAGAGCTATTTTAAGAATTCAGGAAGAAAAAGTTAGATTAATGTTACCTCGCTGTTTTTAAGTCCCTCATTCCCTTAGCTAATCAACTGATATTTGTTGAATACGCTTTAGGTGCTTCTATTTTACTAACGGGGTTATTAGAGGGGCAGATCAGGGAAATTCAGGATATCTCAGCAAGGCATTCTACAGAATGGCTTTGTTGATTAGAAGAAAATGGAGCAGCCCACTCCTAGGTATACATCTATCATAAATAAAAACACATGTTCACACAAAAACTTGCCTATGAGTGTTCATAGCAGCACTATTTGTAATAGCCAAAAAGTAGAAATAATCCAAATATCCATGAACTGATGAAAGAATAAACAAAATGTGGTATATCCATAAAATGGAGTATTTGGCCATAAAAAGGACTGAAATACTTACACAATCTACAACAGGGATGAACCTTAAAACCATTATGCTAAGTGAGAGAAGACAGTCCCCCGAGAGCAATTATTATGAGTCCACTTATATGAAAAGTCCAGAATAGGCACATCTATAGATAAAGTAGCTGAGTGGTTGCTTAGGGCTGGGGGTGGGACAGTGGCAGAAAGGAGTGACTACTAATGGGTATGGGGTTTCTCTGTGGGGTGATGAAAATGTTCTAAAATTGTTTGGGGTAATAATGTGCAACTCTGTGAATATACTAAAAGCCATTGAACTGTACAATTTAAATGAGTTAATGGCAAGGTATGTGAATTATATCTCAATAAAACTGTTTTCTATATGGTGTGCATATGTGTGAATTATATACCTCAATAAAGCTGTTATATCTGTATATGTACATATATATAAAACACACACACACCCCAGCTGCGCCCATCCAGGCTTTGTGGCAAAGACTTGTGGCAGAGTCTAAGGCAGAGAGTTCGCCAGGGACCTCAGATCCACCCGATCTTGCCTCCTTGGTCTCACCGCTCAGAATCTGTGATCTCTGTCCAAACTCTGCTTTCCTCTCCTCCAGCTAGCCGAAGTCAAGCCAAAGGAAGCCATGCACGTTTCCTGGATGGTCCTGAGTACCCATGCAGGACATAACTGACACAGATTTCAGGAAAGCCTCGCTTCACACAGCAAACCTGTCAACTGAGCCCACGCTGGATAGAAGAAAATCTCCATCTGTTTAAAATGCACAAGCTTAAAGAGAACTGCAGGAAGTATATTGGCAAGATGAGTGGCATAATATGAACAAACATCCCTTGGTTAGCTCGATACAAAGTAGGGAGATTTGGTTTGCTGAAATCAGGAGCCACATCTGAGAAGAAAATCCACCGTCCAGAAAGGAAGCAGAGTGTTGTGAAGAACATAATGTGGACGAAGTTCCAGTGCTATTTAGGAAGCGGTTTGGGGCTCTGGCTAAATGAGGGCTAAGCAGAAAAGACTTGTTGTTTCAGCCCCTGTTGCTAGAAATCTCTCTAAAGTGTCTCTGTTAATTTCCTGCCTTGGTACATAGCACCTAGGGAACAGAATTTAATTTTTGAGGACTCAGTAACTTCCTTAGCTTCCAGGTCTTTCTGAATTTTAGTTCATTATGGTGCAAGGCCATAGGGTAGAAATGTAGAAAACTTGAGTCCCATGGCAGCTTGGAAGGTTCAGAAGAGAAACCAATCTGAAGTTAAAAACCAAAGAGCAACAATACTGCTGCCGAGACTTTTGTTTTGCCGTCCTTTGCTTACTCCTCAAAGCCAAACCCAGTCTCTACCATCACCTCAGGCAAGTTACTTTTCTGGGGGCTTCTCTGGGAGTTAGCTGATTTATAAAAGTTCCTACCTGGCTCTTGCCTTCTATGTCTCCGAGAACCAAGCTGCCCCGCTTAACTGATAATTGCCGTTTGCTGCATGCCACTACCTTACCCGGACTCCCGTGAGGGCAGCAGACTTCTGCCACTGGGACGACGGCACACTCCCGAGAGCTGGGCGCACCACGTGTCATTAGCCAGCACCACGCGAGAAGATGACAGGTTTTACACCTGGATTCTCTTCCCAAACTCAGTCTGAGAGTGATAGGTAAACAGAACTGGCCTCCACTGAGAAGGCGGAGGAGGCAGCCAAAGGCCAGAGGTTCCGGGATGAAGGCTGTTTGCATCCCACAGAGCTGCACATCTGCAATTTGGGGTCTTGGCCTCCAGGGGAAGGTGCTGGGTCTGAGTCCTTGCCTGGCTGCATGAGCAGTCTCACTCTGGCTTTATGCAGCCCCGGGCCTCCCACACATGCACTGCACGGCCATTTCTCCACGTGTGCCCTTGTCTTTTGCCTCGTATCTTCCCCACATCCTCTCTCATCTGACGGTGAGTGGGGAAACTGAGTCTCGTGGGCTTGGCAACTGGCTCCAGGTTGCACACGTGATACTTGCGAGGCAGGGCTGGAAGCCAGGCCCCTGGTGCCAGCCAACTGGTCCTTCTTCCCCATTGCTTTCAGTTCTCACATTGCTTCTGTGCCCTTAGAAGAGAGGAAAGTTTCCAGATGGGGAAACACAGGCACAGGCAGTGATATTTGCTCCTGGTCACTTGGTGAGTTGGGAGCACTAGAAATCGGATTGTCTGAATCTCAGGCCAAGGTTTTGTTCCCAGATGAGCAACTTCTTTAGTCCTGTGTGTTTCTAGCGGTTCTGTAACGTCCACCGTGAATGCTGTGGGCACGGAGGCTCAGAGGAGCAAACAGGAAGACATGAGTGGGACAGAGGAGAAGAGGAGGAGATGGAGGAAAGTCAGGTGAGCAAAGCCAGGGCCTGGTGCCACCCCTGGGCGTCCCCACTGTGGACTGTGGAGATGTCTTCAGGGCACCGTACACACTGCTCCCGCCCTCTGGCCCCAATCCCTACAGAGTCTGCAACCCTGCAATAGCCTTCATCCCTTTTAGGTTCATCCCAGTGTCTTCTGACCTATGGCTTCTGGAGAGTTCCCCTGGGGGGGAGGAGGGTGTTCCCCAGACCTGCCTTCACCTGTCTTCCTCAGTGTTAGAGCCACCTGATACTCCTCCCCTCCCAAACGGCCTGCACTCTGAGGACAGCGGCAGCTGCTCTGATGAACTCATCCAGTGCACACCTAAGTGTGATGCAGAGGCTACGGGTGTCTCCTCCCCGAGTCCCAAAGGCAGAGCCCACCCTAGGGAATGAAGGGGAGTGAAAGCTCTTAATTGCAGTAACAGAAGCCACTCAAAAGGTGCTCCACCGGGGGCATTTAAGGAAATCAGGGGCAAGGTAGAGTCAAGCCCCCAAGGGACTGAAAACATTAACCAGAAAGCCCTCCAGCAGCAGGGCACCCTCTCTCCCTGTGGCCTCCCTACTCCCCGACTTCCCGTCTCAATCAGCACCTCCATCTGTGCAATGTGGCCCTCTCTGGTGCAGCAGGTCTCTGTGGTGCCATCTGCTCTGTTCTCAGATAGGAGGGACCACCAAGCCTGACCCACTTCCTGCTGCTCGGGGATGGGGATTGACTGGATGCCTATCGGGGGCCAACCAGAGAGAAGTGAGACAATCTAACCCATGCTATTCTGCGGCTGAGCTCCAGCCACATGCAGCCCTGCACCCAGCTGTGTGGCCAGTTCTCCTGCACTTCTGGGAGGGAGGAAACTTCCCCACCTGGGGCTGGAAGAGTTGTGTGGGTAAATTCTGGGTCTGTTAAAAAATAAAATCCAGTCTACATAAGCTTCCCACTTAAATATAAATTCCGTGAAGGCAGCGACCTTGTCTAGAGTCTAGTGTTTCAGCCTTGTATCTCCAGCACCTAGATCACAGTTGGCACTCAAGTATTTGTTGATTAAATAAATATCTGTATTTTAAAACAGCTTTATTGAGTTATAACTGAACTACAACAATCATACATATTTAAAGTGTACTATTTTGGTAAATTTTGACACATATATACACATCTGTGAAACCATCACCAAGGGAAATAAAGAACATATCCATCACCCCCAAAATTTCCTCATATCCCTTTGTAATTCCTCCTTATCCCTAGGCAACCACTAATTTGTTTTCTGTCACTATAGATAGTTTGCATTTTCTAGAATTCTTCATAAATGGAACTTTATAGCATCGACTCCACTTATTTATGTCTGTCTTTTCATTCAGCATAACTGTCTCGAGAGTCACCCATATTGTTGTGAGTGGTGGATTCCCTGTTATCGCTGAGTAGTAATTCCATCGTAAGGACATGCCAGTTTCAATGTTGATGGACATTTAGGTAGCTTCTAGTTTTGGGTTATGAAAAAGAAAGCTGCTATGAACATTTGTATACAAGTCTTTATATGAACATATGCTTTCATTTCTGTTAGGTAAATACATAGAAGTAAAATGTCTGGACCACATAGTAGATGTAAGTTTAATCTTTAAAAAAAAAAACTGCCAAACCATTTTCCAAAATGGTTATAAGATTGATTTTCAAATACCAAATCACACTTGCATTCCTAGGATAAAACACATTTGGTCAATATCTATTATCCCTTTTATATATGATGGAATTCAATTTGTTAAAATTTTGCTTAGAATTTTTGCATCTATGTTAAATGGGATATATTAATCTGTTGCTTTTCTTTTACTGGTTTTTGTCAGGTTTTTCTATCACAGAAATGCTTAAAATGAGTTGAGAAGTATTCATTTTTCTTCAATTTTTTTGAAAGAGTTTGTAGAACTGGTATTGTTTCTTTCTTGAATATTTGGTAGAATTTACCCGTGAAGCTATTTTGGCCTGGAATTATTTTTTTTTCTTTGTGGGAAGATTTTTAACTACATATACAATTTCTTTAATAGATGTAAGGATATTCAGATGATTTTATTTCTTAAAAAAGTTTTTCCTGAGATAATACACATGCCATAAAAGTCATCATTTTAAAGTATACAATTTAGTAGTTTTTGGTATATTTGCAAGGTGGTTCAACCATCACTGCTTCTTTAATTCCAGAACATTTCATTACCCCAATAAGAAACATCGCACCTATTCGCAGTCATGTCCATTTTCTCCCATTCTCCACCCCCAGGCACCATAGAGATAGAGTTTGTCTCTTCTGTACATTTCATATAAATGGAATTATATGCTATGTGACCTTTCTGTGTCTAGCTGCTTTTACTTAGCATACTGGTTTCAGGATTCATCCATGTTATAGCATGTACCAGCATTTCATTCCTTTTTGTGGCCTGAATAGCCAAAAAAATCTTGAAAAAAAAGTTGGAGGATTCACACTTCCTGATTTCAAAACTTACTGCAAAACTGCCTGTGGCAGGTTAAGGAAGTTGTCCAGGGTCACCTGGCACCAGCCGGCACCTGCTCACTCCACCTGTGAGGAGGTTGTCCTCCTTCCCAGTGGTGTGGCAACCCCCCGTGAGCCTGTCCACAGCCCTCTCAGAGGGAGGTACGACGGATACACGTGACTCAGTGGGCACCTCAGAGCAGAAGGCGTATGGGGGTCCCTGTCTGTGTACCCCAGGGCGCTAAATAATCCAGGCTTACCACTCTTTTTGCAATAAACCAAATTCTTTGTAAACTTACCCTTGCAGCAAACTTCCCTGACCTCCCACCCGAAAAGGTTACTGCGATAAAACCATGCACGTTCATGTCACACCTTTTGGGGAATTACAGAAAAATAAAAAGGAGAAAGAAAGCCATGCATTGTCCAACCATTGTTAACATTTTGGAGTTTTTACTCCTTTTTTTTATATGCAGTTCTTTTCTCCTTGTTTTAAACTGCTATGTTTATACCATCTATATAACTCTGTATCTTGCATTTCAAACTTATCATGATTACATAAAAATTTGCCATGTTATTGCAAACTCTTCAAAAATACCATCGAAATAGTGAAATAGTTGTATAACATTCTATTTAGTGGATGAGCCATGGTTTACTTAAGCATGCCTTAACTTCCACCACAATTTCGTAAGATTAGATTTTCAGGTATCAGGTTTTCTCTAAGTAAAGGGGTGATGTTTGCCAACATCTGTGCTCCGTGTATCTAGGAATTAAAAATGTTACAGCTGATCATGTAGTTTGAATTTGGCTTTTCTACTTAAGGATAAGTTTAAAATTGTATTGGGATAGAATAAGAGTGATGTTCTCAGCATCCCTGAGTCTCAAAAGGCATTTAACTAAATCTCTGAGGACATCTTTACAGGCAATGAGAAAACATGGGTCAGACAATTTTATTATTCTATTATGTAAGTTAATAACTGGTTGGACAACTAAACCTGAAGAATGTCAGTGTCATTTTTAAGGGAGGTGTTATGTGACCATGAGGCCTTTATACATATTTTAATCAGTGATATGGGTGAAGTCAGAGAAGACAGGCTTATAAATTATGAAGCTATAAGGGACAAGATTATACGATAGAACAAAGATCCAAAAAGATCTCATCAGGTTGCAATATCTGCTGGAAGCCAAGAAGATGAAATCTACCAGGGATAAGGGTGGAGAAGTCCTGTACCTGGGCTAAAAAATTAACCAGATACGCGTGAAATAGAGAATACAGAGCTAACAGAAGTTAGCGGGCTACAAGCTCAACCAGCACTGTGACGTGGCTATCAAAAAGCCACTGGCAACACGGACAGTGCGCCATTTACAGAGTAGAGATGTGGCATCCCGCTGACTCTGCTGGTTAAATCACATGGTACCCGTGCTGGAGGACGTATTTTTAAGAAAGGGTCTGATAAGACAAGGAGGAGGAGGTCAGTGAAGGGCAGCAAGACAGCATGAGCTCTGGAAACGCAGTCATCTAAAGACACCAAAGTAGCAGAGTTCAGTGGCCAAGAGCACGGTTTCTGAGCCACCACTGGGCTTTCAAATCCCACTGTGCCACTGACTAGCTGGGTGACCTTGGGCAAGTTACTCTCTGTGCCTCAGTGTCTTCATCTATAAAACAGGGACAGCAATAGCATGTATTCTATTAGGTTGTTATGAGGATTAAGTAGGTTAATAACTGTCAAGCACTCAGAACACTGTCTGAATATTACTGGGGAGAGACGAAAGGATTCTAGCCTGCAGAGATTTAGAGGGACATGGTAGATGACTTCAAATATTTGAAAGCCGCCCCAAGGAAGAGAAATCACGCTTTATCCTGAGGACCATGCTGGATTCAATAGGAAGGCAGAGGCTTGGCTGGTTCATTAGTCAATAAGCATTTAATGAGCACATATTATGGTCCAGATACTGTGCTAGGTGCCAGGTATATAGAGATGAAGGAGATACGTGCTCCTCCCTATGGGCTCTCTGGGTCTCTCCGGGCAGAGGCATGTAGACAGACCATCATACTAGTGTGGGGATAACTGCTGTGGGCAGCCGGAGGAAGGTATGATGAACTCTTCCTGGGGAAGCTGGGCAAAGCCTCAGCACTGGGACATTTGAGCAGGGTCTGCAGGGATAAGTAGGAGTTTATGTGAGAGCAGGGAGAACAATGTGTGGCACCAGAGCTGTCACCATGTGTTATTTTCCAGGGAATGGTGACAAGTCAGTGATGTTACAACACAAGGGAATGACGTGGCAGCAAGTGAAGTGAGGAGAAGGGCTAGTCTCTCCCAGCTCACGGATGTGTGACACTGAAGTAGAAGGTAGCCACAAGTGCAGGATAATCATAGCAATGTGACGCCTCACCCCCTGAGCCTTCTATTTCTTCTCTTTTTCTGGGGGAATCACAAAGTAAATCTGTCTTTCTTTCTTTCTTTCTTTTTTTTTAGAGACAGGGACTTGCTCTGTCATCCAACCTTGAACTCCTGGGCTCAAGCGATCCTCCTGCCTCAGCCTCCTGAGTAGTTAAGACTACACATCTGGCTAATAAGATTTTTTTTTTTTTTTTTTTAGAGATGGGGTCTCACTATGTTGCCCAGGCTGGTCTTGAACTCCTGGCCTCAAGTGATCCTCCTGCCTGAGCCTCCCAAATTGCCGGCATTACCAGTGTGAGCCACCGTGCCTGGCCTGAGCCTTCTATAATCTTTCTATACTACTTTCTTCTCAACAGGCTACCATGGCAAAGGCTGAAAAAGGAAGCACATTTCAGGAGAAAATGGAAAAGGATTTGATTCGATTTTCTAATCATCCTCTTTCTTCGGTATAAACAAAAGAATACCTGCCTATAGAATAAGACCCGGTCCTGCTCCTGAGACATTTAGATTACAACACTAAGAGTCCTCAAGTGGAGGGACCGGAGCAGGCACTTCCCCACCAAGACCGAAGATGCTCTCTGAGAGGGAGTCAGTACTCACAGCAAATCCCAGGTATACAAGCAAGGAGGGGCTCATTATTCAACATTTATCCGCCAGGCTCTCCCACTCAATTCCATTCGATAATATTCACTGAGCAGCCAGAGGAAAAAGACGTCTTCCATATGGGGGAACAATGAGATTTGTGAAGACCAAGTGCTTTTCAAAAACAACAGGGACAAGGAAAGCAGTGACATTCTTTCAATATTGAAAGAGAAAAAAAACTTATAAATTCAGATTCCTATAGCCAGAGAAAATAAACTTTAAAAACGAGAGTAAAATATACATTCCAAATAAACCAAGAGTTTGTCACCAGCGAGCCCGCGCTCCACAAAATGCCAGCTCCTGTCCAGCATCCCTGGCGGCTGCACGCTTCCTGCTTCTCGAATTCTCCTGGTGCTTTGGCACTGGCCCCGGGAGGTGGCAGCTCTAACTGCGAGTGGGCTGGGGCTCTGAGGAGGGAACTATTGATTTCTCTGAGCCATTTAATCAACTGCTCACGCTTCGTAGAGAACCAGACCCCCAGGCACAGTGGCAAGGGTGAGCTCTGAGCTGAGGAGGGAGGGCTGGGCTGCGCTGCTGCAGCTAGGCCGGTTGCTAGAGTAATAATGATCCTGGTCGGTAAATAGCCACCACCAAGCCTCAAGCCCTGATTCCTTTGCTTATTCCCTTGATCTGGCAAGAAGGGGGCAGTTCTTGGCAAGCAGGGGCCTCCAGGACCCTGCCTCAGGGCTCTGGCTGGCGTCCTTTCTGATTGGTCACTGCTGGGCCATGCCAGTGGTTAAAGGTTTGTAAGGCCACTCCAGGAGCTCAGCGGGGCTGCTTCCCAGGAAGGGAGGCCTGGGTGTGGCACTCTGGTGACAGTGGGAAGGAGAAGCCCCCAGGGGGCCAAGAGCCAGGGGGCCTGCTATTCTGCGGCGGGGAGGGAGGCCCTGAACACCAACAACACGATGAACTTTCCAAGCCTGCTTTGGGTGTTCAGGGACACTTGACTCTCTAGTACGGCCTCTGTTCTAATCCCCTAGGTCATATTTTTCCCCTTTAAAAAGGGATATTTCATAGTCTTTTAAATAAATCTTTTCTGCTCCACTGATTTGGAATAACATGCTTAGTGGCTTACGAGCAAAGTGACCTTTCCTGCTAGCTGAGCCCTCAGCAAAGTGTCCTTCCACAAGCCCACTTTCCCATGAAATCCCAGCCTCCGCAGACGGCAGATGGCTGAGACCCTCCCAGCACCAGCACTGTAGATCTTAGTCCTGTCCGCGGCCCTGGGCAAGTCCTTCCCCACCGCCTGCACCTTGGGGTTTGCCATCTGCAACGTGGAGACCACCTGGAGTAGACGCACAGAGATACCAAAAGGGCACTTCCCTGATCAACTGCAGAAGTGAGCATTCCTCCAGCTAGGTTTAGCTTCGAAGGAATTTGTGTATTAGGGGAGCTCTCTGTGTGTTTTCTCAGGCAGACAGGGGGAGGTCATCTTGGCCTAAGAAGCCATCAAAGGAAGGCAGAGTGGCCAGGAGAGGGAGAAAGTGACATGATTAAACCAGCAAAAACCCCTTGCCAACCAGAGCTCCCAAGCAAAGCCTTTGTAACTGGCTGTATGTGTTCGACACCACGTACCTTTACCTCCTCTGGGGCCTCCAACTGAACCACAAGCCTTAACAAACTACGGTAATTTGCTGAGCCCTCAATCAAGCACTCAATCTTACTGAACTGTGAAACCAGTGTTTTTGCTTTTAAATATAATACCATCTAGTAAAGTAGTTTATACCAGAATGAAAAGTATGTGTTTTCCAAAATTATTCTTCATATCACCTGCCTAATTGTTAAAAACCAAAGCTAAACAGAAACAATATGGTTTAGGTCCTTGGTTTGCATAGCTTTCCACTAAACTTATGCCACGGTGGAGCAGGCAGTTTCCAAGGTGATGTGACTGAGGCCATACAACATCATCCTGCCTAAAACAGTCCTTACAATTCCCTGTCACAGTGCCAGAGACCCCCACCATTAACTGCCCCTTTTAGCCTAAGGTACCTGCTTTACATACACCTATGTTATCTGGGGGGACTTAGTCATCTTCCTTGTGCTGAAGTTTGAGAACTGCAGCTGCAAGCTTTAGCAAACACGGCAGGACCAACAGCTTTCTGTCCACAGATGAGCTATCCCACGTCTTTAGATCAATTGTTCCTAGAAGTTCAGGAGCTTCAGGGTCACTTGCAGGCTTGTGAAAATACAGATCGCCAGGCCCACCCTCAGAGTTGCCGATTCGGTAGGTCAGAGCTGGGATCTGAGAATGTGCATCTCAGAAGAGTCCCCAGGTGACACTGCTGGCTGCTGCTCTGGGACCTCACATTGAGAACCACTGTGCTAGTTTTTAAGGCATCCTAACGAGATATGGAGGCCAAGTGTGGAAACATTCTGCTCAGGAATGACGAAGGAAGACAGAGAGCTATGAAGTAGAAAGGGGTGAAGGCTCCAAAGCAAGCCAGCCCGGCAGAACACTCCAGCTTGCTCGAATGATCCACCACCACACAAGAGCCTTTGCCCCAGTTCTGTTGGGTCCCCTTCCTCTTCCTTTCTTTCCTGGGCATTTTCTGCCTCCCACCTCCAACAAAAAGCAGGTCTGCAGGCAGGATCTTGGCAGCCCAGCATGGACTCCGAGGCAGGAGGAGAGGTTCTTCCTCCAGGCCACGGGTGGCTCTTCCTGGGGGAAGCATTCACACAGCTAATCAGGCTGCCAACGCGCTACTCAGGCCCTCTGCACGCTCTCGAGGGCGTTCCTGACATTTCTTAGACTTTGCACAGCACTCGGTGAAGTCTTAATGACATTTTTTTTCTCTTTTGAGATCATCTACTTCCCAATAGAATAAATTCATAGGAAAATACGCTCTGATCCTTCAGCTGCCTCTTCTCAACACAAACAAGGAACTAATTAGCCTGCCAGGGAGGTGGGAAGAAAGGGGTTCATCACAGGGCCACAGGCTGGGAAGCCCCTCAGGTGGGGCCTCATGACTCCCCCCTTGGCCAGAGTGTCAGGAGTTGAGCTCACATCTCAGCGGAGGGCAAACTGACGTCTGGCTGTCTGCCTGGTACGGCCATGGCATCTCCTGCTGCAAAGTTCTGTTAGTGATTTAGCCCTTTGTACACCTGAAAGCATTTTGACATCTACACGTTTTCATTTGACTCTAACAAGACTCCGCTGAAATAAGCAGAACGGGAATGACTATCGGTATTCGGCAGATGAGAAAATTGAGAAGTGAGACTCAGAAAAAGCTGGACGTGGAGTCAAAACTCATGCTCAGTCGCCCATGGGGTGGCCTTGATGAGCAGGGCTCTGCCCCTTTCTGTTTTGTCCGCCGTGAAAGGAAGGGGATGGACAAGAAGATTGTGAGGTCTTTTTACAGATCTCTTATTCTAGGAATAAACTGAATAAGGAAAAGGACTTGCCCAAGGTCATGCAATTAGTGAGGTAGTAATAACAGACCAGTGTTTCCAGACTGCCTCTGTTGAAAGAAACCATCAGAGCATCCCCCACTGCCAGCTCCCCGAATGTGGGCTGCAGGGGCCTCTAATTGCCCTCTGGACCCTGCAAAGACCAAGACCCCTAGAGGTGGTGTGCAGAGGGACACAGCCCCCGCATGCATCCTGCCTGTCACTTGGTGCCCCCGTGCTGCCAGCTGCTCGTTACAGAAGAGAAGGTCACTTCCCTTGGCATCTCCCTCCCTAAGCAACCTAACAGGCCCCTACCTACGTCAGGCCCTGTGCCAGGTGAGGAGATGTGGATGCAAAGGAGACAGACTGTCCGCTCATGAGGGACATGGGGAGAGTGAGAACCGGGCTGCTGCTTGGTGCTGGGTGGGAGTCAGGATCCAGAAACCTTTAGGAGGGGTTAAGCTTGGAGCACTTTGCCTGTAGACATCGTCCTCCAAGCACACTGGAGACAGCAGATGCACGTGGCAGATGCACACGTCTGACCCCGACCCCTCCACTGTCTGGGAGAATTATGTGCTCTGAGAGTCAACCCTTCTAACCGCGGGGAATCAATGAGCCCAACAGCTTCCTATCTACAACGTGCTGGTAGATGACTCTTCCATCTGTTTAATACCCTCAACGAGTCAGCTGAAGGCCACGTCTCAGGCACAGGGGTGCCACATCTCGGACTCCATGAGGGACACCAAGATAAACAAGAGATGGCTTCAAGGCGCCAAGGGACTCTCAGCCCAGGAAAGCACAAGGTCACAGGCACAGATGTCCCTAGGGCAGAGTGGAGAATGATCAGTGTTGGAAGACACAGATTATGGGATGGGGGAAAAGTGCCACGGGAACTCGGAGGAAGGAAAGATTAATTCCAGCCCAGAATCCAGAAAGACCTGTCCCCCGAGGACGTGAGAAGGCCCCAGTGCCAGAGCCCCTCCTGCCACAGCCCCCGGGTGAGCTCGAGAAAGCCAGTTCTCTCTGTTGTAAAACGGACCATTTGCCCTATGTGCCTCCCAGCATTACGAGGATTAAATGAGAACTGATTTAAATGCACATTGGATAAATAAAAGCACCAAATATAAAGGCTTTTCGTCATCGCTGGGGGAAGAGAGGGCAGAAAGCTAAAAGCAGAAAGCGTGTGAGGGAGGAGGCAGGGTTGGGGTGGGTGGCGCCTGGCGCCTGCCAAATACCGGGGCGCGGGGTGATGTGAGCACCCACTGGGCTCATAGCTGCCTCCGATGATTTCTTTAACCTCCCACAGCTCATTTTATTGCAGAGCCAGAACATCTAAATGCCTTTGCACGGGGAAAATGAAAGTCCCAACCAGGGAAGTGGCTTCCCAGCCCTGAGTGACTGCATAACGACGCCCAGCCCAGCACTCATGGTTGGCTCGAGGGTCTTGTAAACCTGTGTCTGTTTCAGCACCAGGCCTGGGCTTGGTGTGTACTCAGCAAGCACCCAGGAGATGAATGGGTGTCGTCCTTACTGCTTTCCCCGGGATTTTACATCCATGGTCCATTTTGATTCTTAACCACAAGCCAGAGAGGCTGTCAAAGACGGGAAACTGAGGCTTCCAGGGGGTGAGTGACCATCCACATACAAGCTAGCGCTGTCAGAAGGAAGCCCAGACCCCTGACACCACCCCCGAAGAATTATTACTGCAGTCAATCTTTGCTACAACAAACCATCTTCCCTGAGGGCCTACTATGTGCTGGTCTAAGTTCTTTCCCTGTAACCCTTCACTGAATCAGACCCTTTCAGCATATATTATGATTCCCAAATATACTGGCTTCTTCCACTGCAAAAAGTGGTTTTTGTGGATCCCAGATATGAGAGTTGTGGATTTCCTGAGTCTTTTTACCACATAAGGACTGATTTGGGTGCAAACCTTTGGTTTGGTTGTTTGGAGTCATTGCTCCTTAGAAAAAAGAGAGAGAAGAACCAGCTCAGGGTATTAGGAAGACAGAAAGGTGCTGCTTTTTTCGTTTGTTTGATTTTACCGTGGACGTTCCTGCCTACAGAGTGGGCTGTCAGTTTTGACAGATGGCCTGGCTGCAGGAGGGACAGAGGGCAAGTTCATGGTTAAGGTGGATAAATGATTTGTGGCACCAAGAAGCTGGAGCCAGCTAGGCTGATTAGGGGTCTGAAACCTGGGCCGGAGCCCCAGGTGCAGCCAGTGAGGGTAGGACAGAGAGCCCTGCCTCTCCCTCCCCTCGACACCTGCCCTGCAGCTGTACCAGGCAGAGCAGTGCCTTTCTGTGTGGGGTGGCGCAGGAGAGAGGAACGAGCGCAGGGAGAAGCCCAAGCACGCTCAAGGCCGGAGCCGCCCTCACCCCAGGCCCTTGACTGATAATAGCTCACCGTACACCCACTTCCTAGGAGATGTTTTATTCTATCGAATAATCTTGCAGTACAAAGGTTTTGCCACAAGGCTGGAAACCACGCCCATTGTGTTGGGAGCTCTGTTGAGGGCTGCCTGGGGACGGGCTTATGCTAAAGAGCTCAGAGGCACCCCTAAAGTGGCAGGAACCTGGGTTGGGGGAGGAACAGAATGTCGGCTTCTGTTCACCCAGCTTCTGAAGAGAGCAGTGGAGCAGGCGAGAGGAGATCTGGGCCCTTGAGAACAGGTCAGTGTGACTTTTGTCTCCACCAGTGTGGCCCGGTCAGCTCTGATGACTGCAGCTGGTGGAACATTTAGCACCCACCACGGGGGGAGGGGTCCTCGATGGCACCATCCTGACACCCATGGCTTTCAAACCACACCGGGGGCGAGGGCATCAGGGGACCCAGGAGAACCGAGTCATTAGCTAGAGGATTAGTTTATCCAATTAACCACTTGTGCCCACTGTCCACTGAGAGAAAGGGACACAGAGTGGGTCCGTGTGGATGGGAGGAGGCGGTGAGATGAGCCAGAGCATGAGGCTCGCTGGTGAGAAGCTGGGACGAGAGGATGCTAGAGATAACTTCACCAACCACACAGTTTTAAAGCCATAGCATCTAGAGCTAGAAGAAATTCTAGAGATCATCCAACCTGCACTTGTACATCCCAGAGTCACTGGCCACGGCCCTGTGGCAGAGCCAAGACCAAGAACCAGATCGCCCCCCACAAGCCCCAACAACTTTTCAGGCCAGTGATCTTTCTAGCACCCTCCGGCCTCCCCCCAATATTGATCCCAGTCCCCTGATTACCACGGAGCTAGGAATGCCCTCTGGAACGCCGTGAGCATCCCCGGGGATTCTACGGACCACCGGACCCGTCATTCCAGCCAGACATACCTTGTGCGAGTAATGCTGATCAACGATCCTTGCCAACCCAAAATCCCCGATCTTGAGCACGAGGTCCTCCGTGCTGATGAAGATGTTGGCGGGCTTCAGGTCCCTGTGCAGCACGTTGGCAGAGTGGATGTATTTGAGCCCGCGGAGCAGCTGGTACATGAAGAGCTTGGCGTGCTCCTCCGTGAGCGTGCCCTGCTCCAGCAGGCGTGCCAGGTCGGTCTCCATGTACTCCTGGACGATGTAAGCCACGCTGAACTTGAACAGCTCGCCCTGCAGGTCGGTGCCCTTGGGCCCCAGCACCTCGTACACCTTGACGATGTTGTCATGGTCCAGGCGACGGATGATCTTGATCTCCCGGAGCGCGTGCTTCATGCTGCGGGCGTCGCTTAGGGCGATCTTCTTCACGGCCACCTTCCGGCAAGCCCGGCTGTCCACAGCTGACAGCACCAGCCCGTTGACACCAAAGCCCAGGGGCTGGAAGTCAACGAAGCGCCCACCGAGGTCATATCCGTAGACGCTGGCAAAGCAGTCGCCCTTCTCGGCCATTGTTGGCTCAGTGGTCTGGGGCTGCCCGTGTGACGAAGGGGCAGTCAGGAAAGGCCAGGTCCCAGCTAGTGGCCTCCCTAGCACACCTCATTCTGTCAAGTCCCACAGTGGAGGGATGCTTTTTCTCTGGGTGAGGTCACTGGCACCAGCTCTCTGGAGACAGGGGTGGCATATGTCCACACTCGCTGCCTAAGGTGGAAGCTCAGGCTGCTTTCTTGACCTGCATCCGGAAGGCTGTTCCCCAACGTCTGTGCTTCCTGAACCCTGACTGAAGCTTAGAATGGCTCATCCTTCTTTTAAATCTTGCATCTTGGAGAGAAAAACCAGTATCATTATCTATGGGAACGCAAAGTTTTCTACCACAATGGCCCTCAAAGTAAAAGATGCAGAAACTCTCCCCTTTAAATACTTCGTTACAAGAGGTTCTTTCTGGCTGAAATGCAAGAGCTGTTTGCCAAACTGCTGTGTCCTTTAAGATGGTCCAAAGCTCAGTTGTATCACAGCCTCTCTCTGTTTCAAGCAGTATGAAGGGTTCCTGTCAATGGATTCTGGAGGCTTCTTTCTACCTCTGCCAGCTCCTCTTTCTACCAGCTCACCTTAGATTCCAAAACCCAAGCCAGTGCGGTAAGCAAGCATTCCTGAAAACAGCTGGTGAAACCCAAGCACCTTTCATGCACTTGACACCAAGTTACACCTGAGGTCCCAGGTCCAGGGGGAGCTCAGCTGCCAGGCCAGGATCCTCTGGAGGCTTCACGTGTGGGCAGCATCCTCTTTCACCCACTCACCCACGACTCCGCAACGGAGACCGTATTCTGCTGCACCCGGAGAGGACGAAGGAACGTGGCATCTTTCAGACCAAGTCTCCTTCCCTGTCAAAGAAATAACGTTGGGTAAATTTCCACGTTCCAGCTTCCAACACCTTCCCACTTGCGTCTTTTGTGAACCAGCCCAAGTGTTATTTGATCTGTCCAGCCAGCTGAAACACTGCTTGCTCAGGGGATTCCAGGCTTGCGCTGCCCAGCCACCCCTCCTGCTGTGTGCAGCGTGCCTCTGGAAGGGAGAGAAGACGGATTGATTTGATAAGACCATCAGATGGTGTGCCTTTTATGTCAGTGCCTGCTCCCCCAAGGTTAACACGTGCAAATTACGGGGGGTGGGGGGAGAGAATTATTCCTTCTGACCTTTGCAAAATTAATTTGTTATGCTTTCCAGACACACACGTCAGCCCTAGCTAGGAAGGGTGAGAGGGGAAAGTAGCTAGTTGCAGACAGAAAACAAAGAATTGATACTCTTGTTTTTGCACTTGGGCCCATTTTCTTCCTCCTTTTGCAAATGTCTTTGAATATTTTAAGAGAGAATTTGCCAGGGACTGAGATTTGTATCTCTTGCTTTTCATGTAGGTGGCTGAAACACACATACAAAATTACAAGGAAATTTCATTGCCACCCATAAAAAAGGGACTCTCTCTGCCCAGAAACCAGGGCACAGACTTCCCAGCACTACACCAGGTTTGGCATGGTGAACTGCATTCTTTTTGATGAGGAGCACCTAGCTCTTCAAAACTAGGGGTCAAATCCAAGGTTCACTGTCCTCCCCCTGGTGGCTGTTGACTCAAATTACAGGCATAGGACCTAAGTAGGGAGGAAAAAACCCTGCAAAACTAGCAATGTAAATTCAGACCTCTGAAGGAAAGGCATTATCATAGCTTCTGGGTAAAGTCCATGGGCACACAGAGAGAGAACATTGTATCCAGCACAAAGGAGTGCATCTGGCCGGACTGCTGCTTACTGCTCATCATAATACAGGGCCTCCTGCTAAGACACTTTACTGACTGAACTCCGCACAATTCTGCAAATGATAAATGAAGCAAAAACAACAGTCACCTCAATGCTCTGAAATTAAGAGGGCAAACTAGGGGACACAGATGATCTGAAATAGTAAACAATCTGATCCCCTTAAAGACTTCTAAGGAAAGAATTTTGGTAAGGGTGTGGAACATAGTAATCACTCAATAAATAGATGTTACCTGTTGTTGCTGGGTTTTTTTTTATTTCAAAATTTTTATGGGGGTACAAATGTTTAAGGTTACATATATTGCATTTGCACCACCCGAGTCGGAGCTACAAGCGTGCCCATCCCAGACCATGCGCACCGTGCCCATTAGGTGTGAATGTCCCCATCCCCTCCTCCCCCCGCCACCACCTGACAGATCCCCGATGAATGTTGCTTCCATATGTGCACATAAATGTTGATCACTTAGTACCAATGTGATGGTGAGCACATGTGGTGCTTGTTTTTCCATTCTTGAGATACTTTACTTAGTAGAATGGGCTTCAGTTCCATCTAGGATAATATAAGACGTGCTAGATCACCATTGTTTTTTGTGGCTGAGTAGTACTCCATGGTATACATATATCACATTTTATTAATCCACCCATGTACTAATGTTTTAAACATTCCCTTACATTCGAATAAGATGTACTTACTATTCTTATAATTTGTCAGATCTTCAGCAATTCTACTCTGCATGTTTTTATTGGGTCCGGCAGCAAAACAATCACAGACTCCCAGAATTTCAGATTGTGAAGCAATCTTAGCGAACAAGTCCCATGGTCCTTAACTGAGGACTGTGCTCCCCTCCTTGTCTCATTTGACTACGAGTCACTCCTGGCTGAGCATCCCCATTCATGAGCATCCACCCTTCTGCCCTAAAATGCCAAGAGCACTTCTACAGAGAAACACTGATTCTGGTTCAAGTTCTCACTTTGCTAGTGAGGACACTGGCTCTTCGAGAGCATCAGCTTAGTGCTTCCAGAAGAAACAGGTCAATATGCACTTGAGGAGTGGATAAACAAATACCACTCACTCTGAGGGTGCCTCGCCACTTAGAGACAGTGCTGGGACCACGCACTGGGCCACCGTCTAGGGCCTGTGCTAGCGAAGTCCACCCGGATTCCTAACTCGGGAATCAAAGAGTCACTACAGTTCTTCATTCTGTTGCCCTCTGACTCCTGCTGCCCACACTGGGTAAGGGGCAACTCAACTGAGCTTTTACTTTCTACCCATATGCCTGCTCTGGCTCCCAAGGGCACAGCAAAGAGAGGTAATTGTATATTTTGCTTTATGAAGAGAGATGCTTAAGCCTTCTTCCCTTTCCAGCTCCCGCTGGGTTGTAAGCAGAGACAGGAGCAGAGAGGGATGACATCACAGGCAAGCTGAACGCAGAATTTGTCTGAGATCAGCTGCAATGCAGATAATCTTGAATAATTAAGAGGTGCTTTATTTATTTTTAAAGCTCTTTCCTGTTCCTCTCATGTGTGGGAGGGACTGTCTCCCCACATGTGTGTCTTTCTCAGTGGTCTCCCCACCACACTGTCAGCAGTTGTGGGCAAGTGCCACGTCAACGCGGGAAGGCTGGATTCCAGCCACTCCACCTTCCTCCTGGCCTCCACACAGACTCTCGATTCCCGCCTCGCTGCTCTCCTTGTGCCTTCCCGGTTCCTGAAATGCTCTCCCGCTTCCTCCCTGCTTGCTGACATCCTGCCTGTCATTCAGAATCTGGACAAAGTCTTGCTTTTTCTCTGAAGTGTCCATCCCAGTTCTCAGTGACATTTCTCCTTTTTCTAAACTCCTGTGGCCGTCGTGTATACTGTTTGACATTCACCATATACTAGACTGGGCTTCTGGTTAACTTTTTATGTGTGTCCATCTCCCAACTAGACTGTAAGCTCCCCAGTCCAGGGAGCAACATAGTGCACAGAAAATAACTGGATTGGAAGGACCTGAGTGCCATTTATCATGTCTACAAAATTGCGATGCCCACATTTCCTAGACGGTCAACTGTCCTTGCTATGCGTGCTGCCCCAGTGCAGCCTGCTCAACAGGGCTCTTCTCACAATAAGCCCCAACCACTCAGACAAACCAATCTTTCTGAAGTTCAACGCTCTTAGTACCATCTGCTTAGATGCTGACTCTCTTACAATTTCAATGCTCTAACCAGCAGCTCTTGTCTGACCACTTCTCTGCTCCCATCTGAGTTTACTGTTTGTTATCTCTTCTCAAACCTCTTCATTTTCTATGTTTCTTTCTCCAATTCCTCTGTTAATATAATTTCTATCGTAAAACCCCTGCCTTTCTCTATAGGTGAACTGATTACAAAGCACTGACCATCTTAGAAGTCTCAGGTTAATGGTCTATTTCTTGTACGATATGCCAAGAGGCACTAGCCCATCAGCCCTGGAGAGGGGCAGACTGGCATCTGGATGTGCCCACCTGGAGCGGAGTGGGGACGGCAGCCCTCGGCATGACGTAGCTTCTCCAGGCAAAGCCTGACCATTCTTAATTCGGAGGTGTTGGCTCAGAGCTGCTCTGAGTCACAGGTGCGACTGCAAACCCCGGGAGGTGGCATTCGCTGTGTGAAAGGGAAAGGTCACCGGTTGGGTCATGCTCACCGACACCCGGCAAGAGGAATGCATGTAAGTCCTGCAAGGGCGGCCCAGGCCCCCACGGTTCTGTAATAAAACACAGGAATTCACATTCTGCCCTCAGGACTCCGAACAGTGGAGCTTTAGCCGTCAGTCCGTGTCTCACTGACTCCCAGCAACAGTTTCTGGGAAGTCAATTAATTATTCTCTCGTTCATCTAGCCTTTTAACATGTGGAGGCAAACCAGAGATGAGACCGTGTGTGCCAAATGTCCCTTTCTGAGATTCCTGGGGCTCTGGTTTACAAATCAGCTTCGGAAAGTCTAAATTTAGACTCACCTCCTGCCTGCTCAGATCCTCTCAAACCTCAGCAGGAACTATCACCCCCAGCAAGGTGCTGACATTTCACAGATGCCGCTTTCCTCCCTCTCCTGAACACCCCCAAATGTGCAGGAAATCCTTCTCCTGCGGGGCGGATGCTCACAGTTGAACAGGCTGTGCACCGTACAATTCTGGGTGGCACCGTTCATATTACAGTCCGGTCTGACTGACTCCAAGGCTCATGTCTATGTGAATGAAGTCCTCTAGACCAGGGATCAGCCAACTTTTTCTATAAAGGGCCAGAGAATAAACATTTTTTAATGTTTGTAGGACATACAGCCTCTGTTGCCACTGCTCAACACGACTAAGCAATTTTGCCTCTAGAGCACAAAAGCAGCCACAGACAATATCTGAACAAATGGGCATGGCTGCATTTCAATAAAACTTTATTTATCAAAATAGGTGGTGGGCTGGATTAGGCCTGCGGGCTACAGTTTGTGACCCCTGCCCTAGATTTAATGGGAACATCCTCCAGTTCCTTGACAAGGAGGCACTGAAATGTGTTGGAACCCAGGTCCCTCTGGGGCTCCCCCGGTACTGCAGTCTCCGTCCTCTTGGACTCAGTCTTCCTGTTGCCCCACATGGTGGCACTGCCCTAGGAGGTTACGTTTAGTTAAGCTCAGCTGACAGTTTCATGCCCTCAGGGCTGTGTCACGTGGCAGCTCTGTGGGGAGACCCACGGGAGTTCTTGGAGGTGGATCCTCTGAGGCCGGCTGGCCACCGTGCCAGGGAGCCCGGAGGCAGATCTTCCCAGCTGAGCCTTCAGATGACCATGGCCCTGCCCAACAGCTTGACTGACGTCGCATGAGAGGCCTTGAGTCAGAATCCCAACTAAGCTGCGCCCAGATTCCTGACCCCCAGAAACGGTGTGATAATCAGTGTTGTTTTTAAGCTGCTCAACGTTGGGGTGTTTGTTATACAGCAATAGATAACCACTGGAGAGGAAGGACTCAAAGACCTGCGTTCTTCACATTTCCAAGACAGAGAAGAGTCTATGGAAAGTCCTCCCTGGGTCGGGGGTCCTGGGTCTCACCCAGTGTGGACCCCATCAGCCAGGTAGAGCCTCGGGGAGAAGAGGAACTTCATCTCTCACTTTTTTAACTGTTGTGACCCAGGGTCTAGCACGGTGTCTGGCATATGGTGGGGGCTCGATAAATAAATATCAGTTGACACAGGAATGGTTACCTGTTTGCAGTGAGATTTTGGTTATGACAAAGTACAAACCAAACGGAAAGATAAATTTTAAAAGCATCCCTAAGGCCGAGAAAAGAAAGCTTTTTAAATCCCTCCAGGGTGAGTCGAAGCTAAAGTTGGGGGTTCAAGAGAGGAGGCCACATAGGCCCCCCAAAAGCACAATGACCAGATGGCCTTTCCTCACCAAGCCAAGAACTGCCACCTAAACTCTGACCTTGACCATTGAGACTCAGCTGGAATTCGGGGAAAGACTCGCCCTGCTCTTCCAGCTTGTGGAATTAAGTGCTGCTCCCTCCACCCGGGAGGTGAGCAGGCTGGAGTCCTTCACGGGCAGTAATCTGCGCATGCCCAGGAACTCCTTTGGCTTTGTAGAAACCCCATGCATGGGCAGATGACTGCTCCTAATGCTGCTGCCCAGGACGCCAACCTCGAGCTGCACTTGCCGTGCCTGTGCTTCTCTCGCACCCAGTGCCACTCCCAGCCAAGGTCCTGGGGTGACCCTCCACACATCGGCCTGCAGGACACGGAGTGACCCAAACCAAAAGCATGGCCAAGTCTCAAATATTCGAGCAGAGGAGGCACTGACAGGCTCTGCTGCCCAGGAGAGGCCCCAGGTGAGCCTTGTCCCCTGGGATGTGCGAGTCTGCAGAGACTACAAACACCTTCATGTCCCTGTGATGTCACCCACCCTGGGTTGTGTTTCCCTTATACAGTCCTCTCAGGAACATGCTTGTTGGGGACACCCCCGAGAAGGAAACAGGGGTGGGGGGTGACTAGAGGAAAGCAACTGAGGGCAGGAAGGAAAACGTGTGCAGAAAGAACATCAGACTCTAGGGTGGGGAGGGTCCCCGAGTCCCCAAAGAGTAAACTCCGGAGCTTTCAGGTTCTGCTCTGTTTTTCCTTTTGAAAATTATATAACCAGCCAAGAAGAACAAAGCCTTCCCAGGCCTCCCAAGAATACCAAAATAGCACAGAGAGAAACTCCGGCTGCCTCGTCGGAGCTCCAGCCCCACAGCAGCAAAGCTGGGGAGGGGGCAGCCTGGGTCCCTGCGTGTGGGGTGCGGGTGCTGGTGGCCGTGGGCGCAGAGACTCCCGCCCCGGCTGCAGGCTGAGCGTCTGGCTTCCGATCCGCAAGGGTGCAAGGGGGCCTGTGCACGCGGGTGTGTAAATCCTTCTGATTTTAAATGACTCCTACAACATCCGACCTTTGTAGAGTCCAGGGGAAATTTCTCAATTCTTGTTTCAAGGAAGGAGATCTGAGATAGAAGATGGTAGCCTCTTTCAAAATCTAAATCAGTACAATTATGACATCAGTGGCTGAGACAAGGCGAGAGGTCCCATTTGGGGCTGGCTTTGTGTGGGCTGTGTTCCGAAGGGAAGGCATCCCAGCCAGGGTCTGAGCTTCTCAGAGGCAGAACTTGCATCTTTAACTCTCCCGCGCTTGCCCGAGCACTTACTGAACAGTGCCTGTGGGCCACTGTGCCTTCCCTGAATCCAGAGACTCTCTCTGTGAGCACACATTTAATCAGCCATCGTGGGAACGCAAAAAGCCCCTGGCCCTGCAGGAGCTCAGTGTTCAGACCTGAGCTTTTCTGCCAAATTTGGGGGTCCATAAATGGGACCACTTGCACCCTCCCTGCAGGGTTAGCCCACGGCAGGGATGCTCAAAGGGTCCTGGTTTGTGGCTATAGAAGTCAGCATCACCTTGCTTTTAGACCGGGAATGGCAAACATGTGTCAGACGTACTGCTATGACCCATTTTGTGCTTATGACAGCCATTGATAATCAGTCGTCACTCTCTCCTGATGACCCAGGAAAATCAGAGTCCCTCTCAAACAGCACTCCCGAGAGCCTCGGCCAAGCACCCGCAGCTGGCACTCAGGCAGAGCCTGTCTGCTTCAGTGGCCTTGACCCTGACCTTATGCTCCCATTGCTAATGGGCCCAAG
Source organism: Eulemur rufifrons (assembly GCF_041146395.1). Lineage (NCBI taxonomy): Eukaryota > Metazoa > Chordata > Mammalia > Primates > Lemuridae > Eulemur > Eulemur rufifrons. The sequence goes on from NC_090987.1 coordinate 19,401,691, forward strand.
CCCCGCCTTGTCTCCCAGGCACACAGTCCAGCTCAGCTGGCGTTTATCAGAGCCTCCTAGGTGCTGGGCACGGTCACACACATTCGACAATGTTTGATGTGAAGCGTCACAGTGACACTGTGGGGTGGGCGTAACTATTCCCATTAAATGGATCAACACAGCAGGGTGCCCGGGGCACAGCAGGTGTTCTGCAGGTGCCTGTCTTCCTCCTCTTCCTTCCATTTTGCACAGTCAAAATGACTTCCTCAAGGTCACACACTAGAAAGTGATAGTGCCTGTGTCCTAAATCCAGTGCACTCTGTCATCTCCCTGGGGGCTTCCTGTTACGGGGCGCCCCCATCCCTCTCATACTCTAGTGCTTGCTTTTGCTTTCCCAGTTCCTTGGAGAAGATGGATTTCCCTTGCTTCCTAAAGTCACCTGGGAACCGACAGCTTTTCTCAAGGTTTCTAGTCTCCGATCTTGTGTCTTCCTCCTGAACTTTACTTACCAGCCAAGATGCCTCTCAGTCCATTGAAAGTGTCGTGCTTCCCTTGCCTTTGGGCCTTCACACGTGCTATTTCTTTTGTCAGGGGGGAAAATTTCCCCCTCCTTTTCACCTGGCTAATTCTTACTCACCCTTTAGGTCTCAGTATAAATACCTCTTCCTCCAGGAAGCCTTCCCTGACGTCTCCTTTCCCTCCCCAGACTAGCTTGTCCATTCAGGCTGTGTCCCCTTGTTCCCTGCCCTCATGTCACTTTTCTCCCTTTCTGTGTCAGCTTTGCGTGTGTTCGGTGTCTGACTGGAAGCTCAGTAGGACAGTGACTCCACCGTGCGCGCTATTTAATTCCTAGCGCCCGATTCCTGACCTGCCCAATAAGAAATATCTGAGAACAAATGCCTTCTGCGAAGCTCCACACTCCAGACTGTCGTTTACAAATTCAAGTTTGTAATGCTCACTTTTTTCTTCCCCATGAGGACACCAACTAGACATGAGAATTTCACAAGTGTTGTCTGATTTAAATCCTGGATTCAGTCCCTTTAAATTTCATAGAGTTCTTGACTTCTTTCCACCACGCCTGAGCCCCTGCCGTTCACCAGGCCAGTCACGCCGGCTCATTACCCGGCACGTGGCCACCCCCTGCGATTCCCATGGAGACTAATCATTTACAGGGTTGTGTCCAGAGGCAAAAAGAAATCATTCCTAGAGAAGGAAAAAACGTTCCCTCTCTCGCCGATTGCATCTCCCTGTTTGCCAGTGAGAGAAGTGGCATTTTGACAGCTCAGGTCAACAATCCCCGGGCCACATGGGGCCATCGTAGCAGAGGAAGGTCAGGGCTGGGAGCCTCGAGGCCTGGGTTCTAGTTCTGCGGCCTGCGGGCTCTTCAGCAAGGAGTCCTATCTCCGCCAGGTGGGAACCACCACCCTGCCCACTGACTCGTGGGAGGACAACACAGGCCGGCAGTAGGAACGCACTTCCAACAGTAAGCACTGGTTACAGTAACAGTCATGACCACAATCCAATTGCATTAAAATTAACAGCTTCCAGAATGACATCGAGTAGATACGAGGGGCCTGGAAACGTCACCCTTTCTCATGTCTTGGGCACCTCTTGACACTCCTCCAGTCGTGAGTGGAAGAGGTGAGTATTGGCCAGCCAGCCATTCCACATGTGTCTGGAATCTCTTCATTGTAGGGGTAGCGGGTGGGAACTGGGGAGAACTTCAGGCTAAATCATCCCTCTGCTCTCTCCCGGCACACACTGAGACATCCAGCCTGCGATGGCCTCTAGGAGTGAGCCTGCAAGGACTCTCCAGCTGGCTAACCCCGTCCATCATGGTGATGTGCTTACTCGGTTCTAACTCCCTGGGGGCTGCCGCCATGTGCCCAATGCCCTCTCTTCTCTCCACTGTCAGTGCCTCCTTCACGGGCAGCTCATTAAACCCTGAGGGTCAGAACTGCATGCCACAGAGATCACCTCGTAGGGGCATGGCTGTTGGAGAGGAAACCTGGGGCTGTGCACTCGCTTTTTCATTTCGCTCCTTGAGGAGAAAGGGGGAGGAGGCAATGGGAAGAAAGAGGACAAGAGTGAGCACTGTGGGGGGCCCTCACCTCCACTCCCAGGGGCAGCTGTCTGCCCTCCTGAGTGGCCTGGCTGCCAGTAGCACTTGGCACACAGACAGACCATCCTCCCTGCCCAGGAGCCTTATCGCACCCTGATAAAGCCCTCAGTGCGGAAAACGCTGGAACCCTGACAACAGCAGCAGTGTAACCAACACAGGACTGCACATTAGCCTGACAAATGTCATCCTGCCGGCCGCCAGGAACTCCACAGTTCTCCAGGTACTGGGAGTCCTGGGACAGAAACTGGATTCCGCCTGTGCAGGGTAGTCGGTCAGCTGGGAACCCAGACCAGGGCCAGCACCCCAGCCGGTGCAGTCGGACGTTTGGCCACTGCAGGCTGGATGGTGACGCACTAAAGCATTCCTTTGCTTCTCCCTTTCTCTACACACTCCAGATAAATGACTCTTGGGATTTAATGAGCTCTGAAAAACCAGCACAAACCAGGTTCTTGTTATGACCTGGAGTTCTCGTGTGTCAGGAGTAAGACAGAAGTCACTGGGTCTGGGCAGGGGGCTGCCTGGGGAGGCTCTCAGCCACTCCCAGGCCTGTGTATAGACCCAGCCTCCAAGCTGCCCTTTGGGAGGATGGGGACTTGATAGATGTGGCCTCATCTCCATGCCACAGGCCGGGGCCACTTGGCGCTCAAAGGAGCAGGTAAGGGGGTCGACCTCACAGACGGTGTGGACAGGGCTTCTCTCTGGAACGCGCGGGAGAGGTAAAGGCTGCATGATGAGAACAGGGGCTGGCCCAGGTCGGCGGAGGCTGGAGGGAGCTGCCTCTCCTGCACCGGGCCCGTCTCACCTGCAGTAAACCGCTCACTGGGCGTGGTAGGAGGGGACGGAACCCCAACCACCCAGCACAAAACGTCTAGGTGGGAAGAAGTTGGCTTTTTCATAGGCTTTATTGTATTGCTGATGACAAAATCATTTTCTTTTTTCAAGTAGTGATGTAAATTGTTTTTAGTTCTGAATGTTTCAACCGCCCCAATTGCAAATTAGGATCCCAAGGGTGGGCAGGCAGAGTCTGAGGACACCCCGAGAGGCCTGGCCTCAGAAAGGCTGAAGATACATCCCATGCGGGTCTCGTACAGGACCTCACCGAGTGTCCCTGGGAGAGTCTCATCACCAGCACTGAGGTGGAGGATGGGGACCCGAGGCCTACCTCTGTCCCTGTGTTTAGCTTTATAAGGTGAGCGTTCCTTCGAAATAAAACAAAAATCAAAACACTGACTTGGAGAGTGATCTCTTTTCACCTCGTGCACAATTTTGTTCTTTCTGTGACATAACTGCAGAGAGGGGTGGAGTCCCAGCTTCAACCCTGTGCCCACTCGGCCTCCAGGGACCTGATTCCCTCTGCTTCCTGGTGAGTTGTCAGCAAAGGGGCCCGGGAGTAAGGCCTGGAGCAATCTCAGTGACCTTTCACCCCCGTGCCTGGGCTCGGATGTTCTCTCAGCCTAGACCTCTTTCTCTCTCCACCCCTTCCAAGGCCTCGCTCTGAGGCCGCCTCCCAGGGCCAGCATGGCGAGGGCTGTGAACGGGGGTCAGGCCGCAGTCAGGCGAGGAGGTAAAACTGTCGCAGAGGTATTGCAATCCGTCCCCTTTTCTTCGCCCTCACTGCCTTAGGGTAGGTCCTGGATATTACCGCTAAATGTCTAGATTCTGCATTGTGCCACCTCTAGCTTTTGTCCCCATTGCAGCAGCCGGGGGCGAGAGCCATTCACTTCTGCTTCCCTGCAGCTGAGAGTGCCGCAGGATCTGTGGCATCCCTCGGTGAGAATGTTCAGAATAAGCCCCCCAAAGCTCTCTCTGCCGCTTGCTGTGTCCACTCCAATCCATCCTCCTTTCTGCTTCAATTATTTCTAAAACAAATCTATTCATTCCATTCTCCTGTTTAAAAAAAAAAAATTTTAATAGCTCTCCACTGCCCAGAGGTTCCAGCCCAAGCTCCTTGCAGCCTCCAATCAGCCCTGCCCCGTCTCCCCTCCACACAGCCCCCCACTCTCCAGCAGCTGCAGAGACTGGGGCGATCTTCCCAATTCACCACATTCCTGCCACGTGCAGGTCCCTCTGTGTGCCTGGAGCAACCTTACCTCTGCTGTGCCCCAGTGTCACCCCAACTTCTTCAGCTCACAGAGCACAGTGCCACACTTGCGGCGGTTATCCTACGGGCTTCTCTCCCCATGGCTCCTTCTTCCCACTGCACTGGGGATCCCAAGAGCGAAGCGTGGCGGCGGGTTCACCCTATATCCCTGCCAGGCACAGTTCCTGGCCTGTCACAGAAGCTCCATACGTTGATGAACGGAAGGAGACACAGCAGAGGGAACGGGGCTGGGGACTCGAGGGTGGAAACATCTGAGAGAGACACTTGGGGAAGGTGACTTGTGAAGGTGCGTTCTCCTGGGGGGGTGTGACCTCCTGGGGGAACCCTGGTCAGCTCGCCAGGAGGAGAGCAGGGGGTGGAAGGGGAACACCACGAGGGAGCCATGGAATGGGGAGCCCCGAAGACCAGGCTGGGCTTCCAGACTGCAGTGGGGCAGCTCCGGCACTGGGCGAAGGATGGGCGACAGGGCGGTGTGCAAGAGCAGCAGGCTCGGCGGAGGTGTGAGGGACAGTTCAGAGGCACTGAAAGAAACTGGGGCCAGAGGAGGATTCGGTGACTGCGTGCACGGGCTGTTGGGCGTCACTCCCAGGCAGGGTGACACACGAGTACACGGGAAGACCAGCTTGCTAGTCAAAAACAAACCCAGAGGGCAACTGCACGCCATTCCCTCAGGTGTTTCTCTTTTTTCTTCTCCAGGTTCAGTCCATCACACTGACACACTCAGGATGCTAAAGTCGAGTTGTTTACCAAGTACAAGCTATATCCTCAGGCTCGCTTCTCTACTTCCCCTCCCCCCCCCATACTGCGCAGCTTATCAACCATTCTGAGTAAGTCCTTAGGAACTGTTTTGTATGATTCTTCCGCTGCAGACAGTTCCTTTATCATTTAAGTAACCTCATGGATAGCAATAAAATTAAGATGAAAACACATTTGCAAAGCAACTTTCCACTGTCCAAAGCACTTGCATGTCATATTATTTAATATTTAATGCTTTCATGGAATATTTATCGAGCGTCAGTATGTCCCAGGCAGCAGGGATCCAGAGGCAAATGTACCAGACACGCACCCTGGCTCCGTGGAACTTAGAGTGGAGGGCGGAGGGGCAGACAAGACACAAATAGCCACTGTGGATGATCGCATTTGTGATAAGTGTATGATGGAGAAGTACAGGACGCTACAGGTGGGGGTGACAGGGAGACAATTATTTTGGGGAAAAATAGATTTCCTGAGGAAGTGACATTTAAATTGAGACATGAGGGGTAGAGGCTATCCAGGAGCTGTGCAGGGGTCACCAACATGACCTTCAGAAGTCTGATGTTGGAGGAACAGAGAGGGTTGGTGGCATATATACTGCTGGGCCACAGAAGGAAAAATGAGGTTGAAGAGAAAAGTGGAGCCAGAGCAGGAAGATCTATTTTATTCCCCTCAGAGAGCTTGAGCAAGAATCAAACTATAGCTACATAGGCCACAAACAACACATTAATAGCATCAACCTGATAACGTCAAAGTTCAGGGGGAAAAATGTTGGGGAAGTGGAAGGGAAGGAGGAGGGAAGGAAAAGAAATCTAATATTCTCGTATTGAGTTAAGAGCGACTGCTAACAGTTGATGGAAGGAGAAACGGAAGTTAAAGAGAATGAATATAAGCACTTAAAGGACAATATGAGAGCTTTAAAAAGTGATAATTACTATCAAAATCAAAGATGCTGACTACAAAGGTTACTTTCAAGTGAGGGATGTAATAATGATTCATCAAGAAATAAACGTGTAACATTATATCAGATTACTTAATGGGGAGGCAAACAGATTTGCATTCCCTATTACCCCTCTGTGTTATTGTTTCTTTTTTTTTTTTCTACTCGTTACTTTTTCTACATTCCCATGGATATTCTTTGTTTCTTAAACAACAGCAATAAAAACAAACAACCCCCCCAAAAACCAAACAAAGGCAGGTAGGGTATATTATTGAGAGATATGGAAATAACCAGCAAAGCAACTAAATAAAGAAATGCTTGAAAGTTTGCAGTCAGAGACGGGACAGGGAATGGCAGGTTTTTAGCTTTTTAAAAAAAACCATTGCTTGCACTGATTAAAGCTAGAAAGGCCTAGGAGTCACCCACTCATTTCCAACCTCATGGCTATTAGGGCCGGTGGGAAGGGTGCTCCAGGGATGGGAGGCTGTCTCTGTGCAGCGAGATTGTGCTGGAGAGGAGACACACCCTGTGACAGCCGCCCGGAGAGCCAGCCTTGGAGCAGCTACTTGTCTTACAGGGGAAAAAGCATTTCCCTCGTGGTCCATTCCGTGCTCCTCTTCATCCCTTTCAGGTGCCCTTGACATTTTAATCCAATGATTTTCAAATTCAGCTGCATATTAGAACCACTTGGGAAACTTTTAAAACTCTTGATACCTGGGCTGCACTGTGACCAATCAATCGGAATTTCAGGTGATTCCAATGTATAGCCACGTTGAACCCACAGTAAGAAGATGAAGACAGGCCTGCATACTGCTACTCTCCCAAACAGCACACAGCTGGGAGGAGCTATTTTTCCACTATTATAGACAACCACAGAGTGCCCTGGTAGAAGCATCTCTTGGGGCCTGTGTGTGCACGTGTGTTAAGGCTGACGGAAGGGATGAAAGCAGCCACCATTCCTGCTCCTTTGGCAAGACCATCCATATCATTTTTTGTAAGCAGTTGGCATGGCATCAACGAGAAGGCCCCAGACATGGTTCCTGAATAGCCACCCTGCCCATGTCAGGCATTACCTACAACAGTGGTGCTCACACTTGAGTGAGCACCAGAGTTACCTGGAGGCTCACTGAAACACAGGTGGCTGGGCCCACCCCAGAGTTCCTGATTCAGTAGGGGGAGTTCCCAGGTGATGCTGATGCTACTAGTCTTGAGATCAGACTTTGAGAACCACCAACCAAGGGGGACTTGGTGTAGGGAGGGTAGGTGCATGGTGGGTGCAGACATCCCCTCTCCCAAGTTAAAAAGAACATAAGGCAGCCATGGAGAGAATGATGGCACAATGCCCCTCTAGTCTCCCAGCAAAGGCTCAAGGCTGAAGCTGATAACCAACAACCCCTGCAGGCTGTGAACCACAATGGCACCATCTGGACTTTGAGCACTGTACGTGGAACCTGATATGATGTTCCCTGTTCAGATTTGCCACAGGTCGGATCCCACGGCCCAGCATCATTAACACCCCCCCAAAAATAATCAAATGAGGGGCAGCCATTCTAACCAGCGACACCAGTCTTGACAAGGGGTTCTACGTATGTTTCCTTACATTTATATTACAGCGCAGAGTTGCTCCTGAGAACAGCTTCCTCGTAGTCCTGACTTACTTGAGTTATGCAATTTCTTGGAGTTTTTCTTCACTAAATATATTGGGGTGGTTGTTTTATAAAATAAGATGAAGGAAGGCAAAATGCATACACTAGCAAAGTTTTCCTAAACCAAATTTAGAGTCAGTACTTAGTAATTTAATTTAGAATGATCAATTGAGCAATCACCTAAAACCTGTTTCCTAAAATCCCCTAGGGTGGAATTCTCTAGCCCTGCAGTGTAGGCTAGCCTTTGGAATTTTCAAGTGAATCTCCTCTTCTCAAATATACAATAATACGTTTTAGCTGACAACCAAACAGCAACCAAACTTCAGAGGAAAATAATTTGCAAATTCATTAATTAGAATACTGCTTACACTTCTTTTAAAATAGTTATTTATTTTAATTACAATCCCCTCTCTTTTACTAAAACCATTAATGGTCATAGTATATACTATTATGTTTGCAGGGCCACAAAAATGTTTTGTTTTACATGTAAAAATATAATTTATATAGAATGTCAGGTCTGAAGAGTTTTCAGAAGTAACGTTGCAGTGGAACATTTAAAAAAAATCTTACAGGAAACCAAATATATTGCTAACAGTCAAAAGACAGACATTGGACTATGCTATGTAGTATAAATTTGCTCCATTTTTAGTATAAGTTTTAACCATTTAATTATAAAAACAATGAGAACACTGAACCTGACTCTCATGTAATACTTATCTAGTTTATTTTTAAATTTTGTTTACTTGCTTATTGAGAAAATCATAATCCACAGAGATTTTTTTACAGTTCACATTGACAATCCCCAGTTATTTTTAAGTTAAAAAAGAGATGGCAGAATAAATTTTGAGACAGCTAAAAATCAAATTAGCACATTGAGGGTTTTAGTATGTTGAAAGTTGATAAGTAACACATTTGAGTGTATTGTTTTGTTATAATTTTTAAAAGAGATAAAAATATATAATTAAAACTACAAATCTACATGAACCTCTTTACAGATGAGAAAATGGAGGCCCAAGAAAGGTAGGGAGACTTGTCCAAATCCTGGCAGTGATTTAGTAACCGGGTGAGATTAGAACCAACTTCTCCTGACAATACACCCACCCCACATTTTATGTTCTGTGTTTCAGAGAGAGAGAGAGAGAGAGAGAGAGAGAGAGAAAGAAAGAGATCGCGAGATCGCTTTGTGGGGATTTCTATAAGGAATGTGCACGTGTTTAGTGACCTAGTGACAGACCAAGAATGGAGGCTGGTTTTATGGATCACAAACAGGACTTCTCACCCAACCCTCTCCCCACTACCACCAGCTTTTCTTTTTCAGGTGAAAGTTTATGTGGTGCTTCTGAAATTGACAACCATCTTTGGCAATAGCAAATGTAAAAGACGACAACACTGATCTGTGATTCACAAATAATGTTTGTTTGCTACAGGACATTCGCCTTTTTATTTTTCTGGATACACTCACGGGAGGCTGCTCCATCAGTCTTTAAGTGGTCCCTTCCTCTCCTTCCCTGGCTGCCGTGTGCGCGTGTGTGTGTGTGTGTGTGTGTGTGTGTGTGTGTTAGCTAAGGGCCAACAGGAGGGATGAAAACAGCCACCATTTCTGCTCCTTGGGTAAGGTCATCCATATTAATTTTTTTGTTGTTGTTTGAAACAGGAAGAATGTCCTGGAAACCAGAGCCAAGTGGGATTTGGGTATAAGCTCAAGTTTTCTTAGCGTGACCTCAGGTGACAGTGCATGGCCCCACGCTGCAGATACAGATCCCAAGGGGATAAAAAGCCCATTTTGTAGTGAGTCTCTGATTGTCAGTTTCCTTCCAAACACCTCAATTGTTATAGAAACTTTTCTGCTGCTAGTGTGGTTGTTTTTGCCCCTTGTGCTTTTGCTCCTCAATACGTGTACATAGAAAGATCATGCATACGCATGGATGTATGCAGATAACACTGGGCTATGCCTGCAGTTCCCAAGATGAGTACCTTTCTCCAACGTTCCCTTCCAGAATAAAAGGATTGTAATACATTTGAACTGATTTCATTAGGAAGACAAAAGAATGTGAGGTGGCTATAAATATCAGACCACTGGTTAGTTAATACTAGAGATAATTATTAACAGAGTGAAGAGTATATAAATAGCATAGATTTCCCAAGACAGACACCTGTCCTGATGTTCGAGGCTCCTAATGGGTTATATCCTACCAGTTGAGACAATCGAGGGAATGAACTCTCAGTCATTTTGATGTCCAACAAGGAAGGACTAATTAAATTATGGTATATCACCTGATAGGAGAGAAAAAATCATGTTTGAAAAAGACATTTAAACTAGCCAGACATAGAGGCTCACATCTATAGCCCTCGCTACTTGGAAGGCTGAGGCAGGAGGACTGAGGTTGCAGTGAGCTATGATGGCACCACTGCACTCCAGCCTGGGTGACAGAGCGAGACCCTGTCTCTAAAATAAGAATGAATGAAAATCAAAAAAAGAGAAGGGCATTTAAAGAAATTGGAGCATGTGCCTGATACGGTACTAATGATAAAAAGTTACTACGTGATGCCCAGTATAATCCCCCTTTTTTTGTTTTAAAATTATATACAAAAAGACTAGAAGAGTAGTCTTTTAATATTTTGCTGGTTATCTGTGAGTGGTAGATTACAGAATTTTTTTTTCCTTTATAATTTTCTGCATTTTCTCCCAAATTTTCTGCAATGACCATATAGAATTTTACAACACTAATACTGAAACATAAAAATGGTTCAACATTTAAGGTTACGGTTTTTTCTCATTTCCACCACCTCCCTTAACAAAACACCAAACTCTCAGAGCCCACTCAGTGAACCACCATGGAAAAAGGTCCTTTCGGGGGGCAAACTGCACACAGAAAACAGATGACAGACTCCTGTCTCAGGACTCAACTAATCTGGCTCAGGTTTAAAGATTTCTGCTTTCTTGGTTCACTCCCATGTCCTGTCATTAAAGCTTGGCCCCAGCCCTTAGGGGATTACTTTAGTTTCTTCGAGGCTGCTCACTTCTACCCACAGGTGAGGTTTAGCTGTGTTTCTCTCCAGTCCCCTGGTTGGTGAGGCGGCAAGGTCATTTGGGGTCTGGGTGCTGGGGTACTCCCTCCCGATGTGGGAGGCAGCATTCTCTCCTGTCTGCCTGGTCGCCTACATGGCATTCTAGGCTGTGCCCACGGGAGCCTCTGAGTGGCATTCCTCCCTGCAGAGGTCCGCAGGTAAGCAGCTCTGGCGGGGAACCTGGCTGTGCTGTTGACTAGCGCGGCACCTCGGGCAAGTGGGTTCGCATTGCTGAGCCTCAGATCCGGGCCAGAAGAACAGGATCGTCAAACCCACTTCTCAGGGGGGTGTAAAGGTCGGAGATAATGTACATAAGGACTCTGCTCAGTGCCAGGCGTGGCACAGGCACTCAGCCAGCAGCAGCTGCCATTAGTATTATGCTACTATGGCAGCTTCTTCCTCCCTGAGCTTGATCTTTCTCTAAAAAGGGCTCCCACATCTGCGTCCACTTCACCGTGCTAGAGCATCTTCATGAACTCAACAGTGCTGACGTATGTTCTGACTCCCCAGGCTCCTCTTGAATAGTTCACCTCTAACCTGTGACTTCGGATAGGCGGCCTCCCAGGAGGGAAAGTGAGGCCCAGCTGTAAACACTGGAACTCTCAGGGTACAGCAGCGCTTGGCAACTCCGAGATGCCTGTTGGTGTTCGTGTTAAAAGTGCTGACGCCTCAGCTATTCAGCTGCAAGGGGAAGGAGGTGCTGCCTTGCTCAGACAGAAGGATAAATTCACTTTTGAAAGGCAAAATAACGTCCTTGGATAAAATATGTCATGCAAGTTTGAAGGGCTGTGATTTATCATAATATTTTTCTAAGACTTCAAGGCCTCCAGTGTTAACTCTAGAACTGTAAACCATGCCATAAGTAATCTAAAATGAGGGAGAGATTTTTTTTCCACTCTAGAAATAGCTGCCAAACAGACAGATTCCACCCAAGGCTCACTCACATGTTGCCAAGAGAGCATCACATCCCATCATTAACCAGGAACAGGGCAATGGATATGAAGTGAGAACTGGCAGAGAGAGGGGAGGGACCCAGCATTACAAGTCAGCCACTATAACACACATGATGTTCCTGAAGGTGCACAAAACTCACTTGTTATGGATTCAACTGTGTCCCCCAAATTCGCATGTTGAAGCCCTAAGCCCCAGTAATTCAGAATGTGACTGTATTTGGAGATAGGGCCTTTAAAGGGGCTAGTAAGGTAAAATGAAGTCATTAGGGCTGGCCCTAGTCTGACAGGTGTCCTTATAAGGAGATAGGGACACAGACAACATACAGACCAGGGGACAACCATGTGAGGACACAGCAAGGAAGCAGCCATCGCAAGCCAAGGAGACAGGCCTCAGAATAAACGGAGCTTGCCACTACCTTGATCTTGCCCTTCCAGCCTCCAGAACTGTGAGTAAATAACCATCTGTAGTTTAAGCGACCCGGTCTGTGGTGTTGCACTATGGAAGCCCAAGCAAACTGATAGCCCCCGAAGCAGGTATTATTCCCATTTTGCATATGCAGAAGCAGGTGCACAGAAGTAGACTTGCTGGGGTCCCGCAGCTGGTAAGTCGCAGAGTCAGTCCTCAAACCAGATCTGCTTGACTCCAGAGCCTGTTTTCTGTCTTCCACGCCAGCTGGGTAAGAGTGAGGGCTTTGGAACCAGTATTCCAGGGTTCAAATCCTGGCTCTGCCACTTCCTGGCTCTGTGGCTTTGGGCAAGTTGCTTAACCTCTCACTGTGCCCGAGTTTCAACGTGTAAAATGGGGCCACACAAATCTCTACTTTGCTTGTGAAGGGGATTAAATAATTAAAAAATACTTACCATTTGACCCATGATATATGCTCAATAGATGTTAGCTAATATTATTATTACTATCGTTACTGCCATAATTATTACTATTATCGTTATTACTACCTGAGGGGACCTCAATTATCTAGTTCAAATTTCTCATTTTACAAAATCAGTGAAGTGAGGCCCAGAGCTGGGAAATAACTTAGGAGGTCCCAAAGTTGGGTAGAGGGGGTCTAGTCCAACATTCTCCTCATTGTTTTGGGAAGGTCAAAGAAAGTGTTTGGATACAGGGTTTTGCTTCTAGTGGTTTTAAGATTAGGGAGTAGAAGCAACCCAGAGGCTGTGACGGGAGTCAGGAGACTGGACCTGGGCCCGTGTTCTCATCGGGGAACACAGATGATCTCACACACTCCGCCCAGCCACCCCCACGATCACCCTGAGGCCGCAAACACTTCGATATGCCAGAGACACAAATGAGAAAGAGCAACTGCTGAAAATTCTTGTCAGCCAGATGGGCAAAATTGAGATACACATCAAGACCCTAAAAAGTCAGTTTTAGGGAAGTTCTGGGGAGTTTAAGAAACTTCAAAAGATTCCACAGAAGAGCAATTGATGGATGTGGATATTAATAGATCTTTAGGAGGTTGCTGAAAATAGGGCAAAGCAGACATGTCATGTGGAATGTTTTACATAATGAGGCCGCCCCCGCCTAAGGGAAGAGGGGACAGGAGAAGCCACCTGGTCACAGAGCAACAAGACCAGGGAGGTTTGGCGCTGTTGTGCAAAAACATCCAGTCAACAAATACTCTGAGCATTTTCTAGGTGCCCTGACCTTTGCTTGGCACTGGGGATAAAAGGAGCAGACAGGGCCCTTTGGGGCTTTGGTCAGGTGGGGCAGCGAGACACAGATCAAATCATCACGCAAATGGAAGCTGCAGGAATGGGCTGACTCTGGTGTGGAGGATGGATGGTTGGACTGGGCTACACACAGCCCAGCTCAGGAGGTTTTAAGGGGACTGATGATAGTATCTGGGATTTGGATGATGCCAGTGGGCACGGGAATAAACACACAGCTATGAGAGGTATTTAGTATGTAAGGTCACTAAGCACAGTGAACTTGGGCCATCAGAGATGCATCCTAAGCTTCTGGCTCCCACTACTCGATAGATGGGAACGCAAGCACCGAGATAGGGAAACCTGTGAGAGGGACAGGCTCTGGGCTTGGTTTTAGAATCACGTTGGTGGAAGTGATTTGTCATTCACGGGGAGATGCTGACAGGGGCCACTGGCTTTAAGTGAAAACCCACCCTGTGCCAAGCACTGTGTGAGGCCCTGGAGACACAGTGATTAATAAGCAGACACCCTGCCCTCAGACAGCTCCTGCTTAGCCTGGGCTGCACTCTGGCACCACCTGGGGAGTTTGACAGCTACCGATGCCTGGATCCTACCCTGGAGAGTCTCAGTTAATTGGTCTGAGCAGCCAACTGGGCATTGGGGTATTTAAGAGCTCCCCTGGTGCTTCTAATGTGCAGTCAGGGTTGAGAACTACGGCTCTGGAGCGTGCAAGACCCGGTGTGGCCTGCGTCTAATCACACAGAAGGGAGAAGTAGCAAAATGACTCATGATCGCAGGTCTTAAGAATTTAGAACAGAAATACTGAAGCACATGGGTATAATGGGAATAATATTATTTGGATATTAAACCAATATATTTTTATCCTTAGTAATTTCCGGTTCCTAGCTGTTCCCAGGTTCCCTAATTAAACACTGAGCCTGGCTGTCTCAGATCATAGAATTTCTTCCATGGCATATAGAAACACCTCTTACGCCTGTGGGGGAATTACGACATGGATGACATATGATCCCTATTCTGAAAGAAGTGACGCTCTAACAGAAGATATAAGTCAAACATAACATAAGGCAGGATGTGATCCATGCCAATGATAAAGGAACAAAACAAATGCCCAGGAATTACTGAGGAGCAAGTCTATTTGTGTTTGGCTACCCTGTCCAAGTCACTACAAAGGAACACTCAAGATTTTTTCACTCTTGGAGCTGACCTCGCCCTGTCCTTGAACCCAGTCTGAGAGCACACATTCCTTGATTTTCCTGGAAAGGAAAAAAAAAAAAAAGCTGACAGCCATGCTGAAAAAAATTTGCATGTGGTAGGCAAACAACACCGGAACTATTGCGCCCGGTGCTCACGTCTGCCCCCTTGAGGTGCAGAGCCAAGAGCTACTCAGAACACTCTTTGCAGCAGACTGATGGGGACGCAGGCACTAATTTCATCAAGCATCTTTGGAAAGGAGAGAAATGATACACCTGAGAGATACAAAAAGGTGTATCTGTCTGGGAACGCCGGAGACCCAGAACAAACAAATTCTGCACTTCAACCTCTAACAAAACAGCTGTTCTCCTGCCTCTCCCTCTACCCCCTGTTCAAAATTCCAACTTCCTGCACAATGTTCCTGGAATTCTTCCTGAGGCCCCTACCTGATTATAAGCAAAGCAACACACAGCAGTGAAACCCCGACTGTGGTAGACGATGCTTTCTACCTTAGCATGCAGGACTGGCTGGCTGACAGCACTCTACAGTCTTGGAATTCTCCAGAAGGACCACGGATAAAATCAAACCCACACGTAGCATTTCATCACCGACCATATCACCCGTCATGAGGAGACTACAAAGGAAGATCAGATGGAGTCCCTGCCTTCAAGGACGTTACCGTAAGATTTAGAGTTTAGATTCTATCCCTTAGTTGGTGTGAAGTCACTTAAGGCTTCTGAGCCATAAGACCAAGGTGTTTGGGTGAGACTAATCTGGCAGGAGCGTGCCCAGGTGGCTTGGACTGGGAAGCCACTAAGCAAAGGGAAGCCCCTGACAAGAATCAAGTCCCTGGAGTCCACGGTGTTATTGAATATACCAGAAAGGCACTAGAACACTCTCTGAGCCAGTACTTGTTACCATGTTTACATCAATGGGGGTGACTGCTCACTGCTGCAGGACGCAGGACCTCCTCAAATCCTTCTGCCACAACACGCCAGGGTTCAGACGCTCTGAGTGCCCAGCAATGGCTGAAGGGGGACAGCAGCCCATTCCCAGAAAGGCCCCTGTTTCCAGGCAACCATTCCAGACAGGTGGATGTCACTTTTTCCTAAAGATTTCCAGTGAAAGGGATTCCCCAGTGCCTTCGAGGAGCTTCTAGACTCTACAATGACACCTCGTGTCCTTCCTACCTCTGCCATGCCACAAACAACTTCTTTCCTCACCAGAGAAGAGCTGAGCTGACTCTTCCGTGCTACACAGAGACAGCTGGGACTGGAGTGTGACTCCAGCATGTCCATTTCCTTATTGCTCTGGGGACCCAGACTGTGACCACAGTCTTTGTTAAGGCTTTCATTAAATTATTCCATCAGTCCAATATGTAACAACAACAATAAAACAGCAATGACATTCTGAGCATTGCACTATACATGGTGGTGTGTATAAAATAAAATCAAACCAGACCCAGCCTCTGTCCTTAAGGAATGATTAAAGTCCAGAGGTGTTTAATATATTTCACAAAATTCCATGGTAAGAGACAGAACATGATAGAACATGAAAGAATACAAGAGAAAAGGTTGAGGGAAAATACTACAGGCTGAGGGGATGCCGGAATGATTCATTTGAAGGGAAAATGGAAGGGAAGGGGAGGGGAGGGGAGGGAAGGGAAGGGAACAAAGGTGACATTTGAGTTGGGTGCCAGAATGACAGATTCTGACAAAACACAAGAGAAAAACTTTGCCTATCTAATTATTTGGAAATCAAAGAAGAAGAAGAAAACTGGATTCCCCTCATTAGGAGGAGAAGAAACATAGGCCCTGCAGCCCACACAGCAGCCTGCTGGCTCGTGGGAATGCCTGTGGGACCCGGGCAGCTGGGCCAGCCCTCAGCCCTTGTCACTCGCAGCCACGTGAAGGCTGGAGGGAAATACGTGGCCTCTGTCAGTAAGGAGGAGGCAGCAGCCGAGGCTAACCCAGGACCACCTGAAATCCCACCTTCTCCCCCAACATCACAAAATACTTGTCAAATTGGACACTTTGGGTTCCTGGCTGAAAGCCTCCAACCACGCTAGGACCTCATCGCCCTGGAGATCAAACCTGCAGACCCCCACTCCATTTCTTTCTCAATGCCACCCACAGATGCCAGTGGCGACAAACATCTGACACTCACACAGCACTTTCCAAGTTTTCTTTGTGCTTTTACAAACATCGCTGATTCTCCCAAGCACCCGGGATTCTCAGAGCTCCCCAAAGGGGTCGGCGCTCTGAAGTTTTTATTACTGATGAAGGTTCTGTCGTTATTGTGTTTAGTATCTGTCCACAAACACATTCTGTACAAACAATTCCTCCACGTCCGCTTCAGCACATCTACCCAGGAAGGCCAATAGGTTTTTGCCCTAAAAGGACGTACTGTCCATCTGGAGGCCATACCTGAGGAGTTAACATAACAATTCAAGGGGCATCAGAAGTTGAAGTGAGTATTAAATAAAATGGGAAGATACTGATATAAAATGAGTTTACAGGACAGAGAAAGCTCACAGGCCTGAACCAAGTAGGAAGCACAAAGTTCCAGAAGGGTTTAGATGATGCCCTTAGGAGAAGCTTAACCTAGAATTGATCCTCATTTTTCTAACAGGGTTAGGTTCCTGCCAGCCTCTGGTTATGACAATGGAGTGGCACCATGGACATGGTGGTGAATTGCCTCTTCCGTTTTCTGGAAGTATCTTGTTATTGATTCATTAATATTGAACTCATGACCAACATGTCTGATGGAAGCTTATCTAACACATGTATTTTCTGCTCAGGGCACACCGCAGCCTTCTGGAGCTCAGGGACACGAGATAGCACATTAGCACTATGCTGAGGGAGCCATTTTAAACTGCAAAATCACCAAAAGAAAAAGCACAAAAATGCAAAAAAAAAAAAAATAAAATATAGCATTAACTAGACCATGAGAAGGACACCTGTTTACAGTACGAGAGCTAAAACCAGAAGGCAGAGTGTCACCTTGCCTGACCTCAGCTGGGAATGTGCGTGAAGGGCGAGTCAAGTTTTTCACCACTCTGTGCATGTCAGGGAACGACTGTGAAAGTACCAAGAGTCCTGATTTGGGGGCACAAATAAATTTTACCGAGTAGGCAAATTGGCAAATATGGAATCCACAAATAATGAGGATTGACTGTACCTTGTTCCAGAAAGGATGTAAGGCAAGGCCTTCGGTACCTGTCTGTGGGACTGAATTGAAGCTGCAAAGACAGAGGAGGCTCCCAGGTTGGGGGAAATGAGTGTGGGGGCTGAAGAGGGGACAGCGAGAAGCCGGTTCTGTACGCTGGAGTGATGGCGGCGGCACAGCCAGAAAGGTGGATGTGGTCAGACTGGGGGAGGAGCTGGAGTTTGCCCAGCAGACCACTAAGAATATGGCAGTGCAGAGACGGGGGAGAGCAGAACTTCAGGAGCTGAATGATTCGTCAGAAGAGGAGGAGGCTGTGGACGAGGGGCCAGGTCAGGATGCCCAGGACGGCTATGAGAGGCTGGGCTTGAGACAGAGAGAGGAGGAAACGGCTTCGTGGCGTAAGACCCTCAAGCCTTAGCATCCATGAAAGAGGAGCTAATCCAGGCTTCAGCTAGGCCGAATACCCCTAAGCATTAGGCCTTCCTCTCCCCTGTCCTCCAACACACATGGTTCCCCCAGCTCCCATCACACGCTCACTGGCTGTTTACCTGTCTGCTTTGCTAACATTCCTTAATGCCCTTCACATGCCCAGACACCTGCACGTGCCTAATTAACATGCTTGGCCCTCACAACTGTGATGGGCATTATCATCTTGAAGCCCATATACAGACAAGGCTCTCAGCTTTAGCTACTGACCACAGCTCCTGCTGGCTCAGCACTGGGTTCCTACTGCTTGGAACAGAGTTCGGGCATCCCGGTGATTCCTTACGTATAAGTTAAGTGATTTCCATCTCTGACCATCCAGGTGAGGTGGCATTCAGTTCACACAGAATCCCTGCGTGTGTCCCCTCCCTGCTTCACTGGCTCCCAACCTGGTCCAGCTTCAAGAACCTGTGACATAAGGGGTCCCCTGGCACCCCACCCACGCTCAAAGGGACCTTGCACTGGGTTGATGCTCTGCCGTTGCTGTCATGAAATTCTTAATTTCGAACAAGGGGCCTGAATCTTCATCTTGTGCTTGCGTCCTGCAAATTATGCAGCTGGTCCTGCCTCGGACTCCCCACTTTGCTCTCCCATGGAGTGTTTTGCTGTTGGCCAAACTTGAGGGCCAGAGACAAGTCTGTGCAAGTAGCAACTGCTTCGTTGAAAACTTTCCATCCCAAATTAACACGTACATTTCTATTCTGGTTATGGAGCCAGCTAATGCGTGTAACTTAATCACGCTGTTGTTTGCTCAATCTGGCTGTAAACCCTGTAAACTCCATCCTCCTGGGAGCTTTCTGCTACAGTTGGGGAATTAACAACACACGTCAAGCTCGTTACGTGATTCTCTCAGGGTTCTGCTCCAATTTCTGCTCCTGGAATTTCTAAGCATTTCAGCCCTCAGCAACGCCCCCCTCACTTTAGTGAATGTGAGCATTTACTCTTGAGAAGCCCACCTCCTGCTCCCCCAGGCCAGAAAGAACAGAGCCAAGCAATGAAACTCTAATTGCATATTGTTTCTACCCTTCCCCACCAGGTATACAATGAGACTTACGTCCTGAAATCTCTTTCCAATATCCTGTTTCCAGAAAAATAAGGAAAATGGATACTTTTCTCCTCGCCAGTCTAAGCTGGATATAAAATGAAATGAAAATCAACAAATAATTCAATGTGCCTGGGCCTTAGTTTATTAAACAAACAAATGGGTTGGACAACGTATTTAAATTTAGTACCATGGCCAGACAGAACAGCAGTTGGCTGTCAGCCCAGAAAATTGTGATATACAAATATCTGGCTCTGTTGAGGGATATAGCGGGGTCCACAGGGAGAGTGTGCGTGGGAGACCCTGACCCTAGCCTAGTTCTGTCACCGACAGCTCTTAGAGGTGGGTTTACATCACTTCACTCTCTGGGCCTTGGTTTTGTCCTCTGGAAAACACTGACATAAAAATATTTGGTGACAATGAAATTACATAAGAACGTGGATCCAAAAAACACTTTGTGAAATCTTAAGAGTATTATTCTAAAATATTAGATGCTACCAGGATAAGGTGTGGCATGTGCTTAATGGGCCCCCAGAAGGCCCGCATTTGATTCTAGCAGGTCCCAGGGAAACTGCCAGAACCCTGAAAGAATTTCAAGGGAACCCGGGCCCCAGGGAGGCGAGCTCACAAGTCAGTGGAAAGAATTCTATTCCCCATGGCCTGCCAGCCCTTGGCCTCCTAAAGCGATCAGATGCTGGATTTGGAAATAGCCAACCCAATAGAATTCTTCACACTTCTAATTACTTCATGATTTGTACACATTTTGGTGGTTGCTTCAAGGCTGTTGTATTAATTCACAGATTTTCATTATTTTTGCTTCTCCTTTTCTTGCCAATTAGCTGAGCTAGCTGCAGCTTGGCATCTGGGAAGAGCTGCAGTGGGAACCAGGCCTCCCTCCTCCCAGCCCCCACTGCCTGGGAACTTCACCTCAGAGCTCAGAAGTCACCACAGGGGACAGATAGGTGGGAGCTTATTCCTGGGTGACCGAATCCATTTCCCCTGCTTTGGGACAACCCCCTGGGTCTCCTCTCCCCATCTGTGTAACACTGACTGAGCCCTGTGGACCCACACCAGAATCTAACACAGCAGGGGAATGTGTCATAGGGCTGTCTCACTAACCCCGTGAAGATTCTCTCGTCAAGCCCCGAGAAATTAGGAGAGGACCCTATGCGGCCAAGTGTCTGGCGCGGCTTGTAAATACCGTCCGAACTCATGGCCACGTGAGACCCTGCGCTCTGTGCCCTCTCCCAGGCAGGCAGCACCAGCGAGGGGTCTGCGTCAAGCCCTGGTGTTCACTGTGCATGGACGTGGCCCTCCGGGCCTTACCTTACCTCTCTAAAACGGAGTGATGACACATGCTCTGCCTCCTTGCCAGGTGACTAGGAGGAGGGACGTTAAATGCTGTCAGTGCTAAATGCAGGCAAGGGGCCGTTACAACCAGATAACTTGGGTTTGCAGACAACCCAGTGGTAGGGTGTTTTAGCTCTGCTTTCAAATCAGAAGGATCTCAAGGCTGGGTTTTGACAAGGAGTGGGCAACGTGGTTTAAGTCTCTCCTTCCTCTAGAGCCCAGACCAACTCTGGGAGTTTGTGGGGAGCAAGAAGGAATGTTCCGGAAGGGAGTGTCTGTGGCCTCACTGAGCCATAGCTATCCATTGTACCCGCCTCAGGTGATTTCTGTCAGCTTCTTGCTTTCAGAACCTTCCCCCAGCTGAGGAAACACAACAGACGCTGAAATGGAGGCCCCTTGGCCAAGGTGACTGGCCAGGGGTGGGCGGGAGCAAAAATGCCAGAGCAGGAACGGTGACACTCCCCTGCTCCCTTAGTTACCAGGCTGCAGGTTAATGGGGGACTGCAGACAGCCAGGAGGCAGGCTTCCCCGTGCAGCCAGCAGAGGGGCTCCCTTGATAAATCGCACCTGCCTGATAACTGACATTGCACCAATTAACATTAGCAAAGAGCCACGTGGGCACAGGGGCGGGAATATGGCACAAAGCCGCCTTCTGACCTTCGTGGAGAACTGGGTGTGCGACCCCGGCTGTGTTCATTGTGAGGCTTTGGAATGAAGCGCATTTGCCGGAGCTCCCTGTGACCTCCTGTGAGCCAGGGGGCCTGGAGGGCAAAGACAGGAAGAAAGGGTGAAGAGGAAAGGGAGGGGAGAGGGGACAAGAAGAAGGAAAAGCAGGTTCTCATGGGGGGACATGCTGGGGAGAGTGGGCCACAAGTAACAGCCTGGGTGACCACTGGGCCTTCAACCATCTAGGAATCCTTCCCGCCTCCCGTGGGGGCCGTGGGACGCAGACTCCCCCGTCCATCTCCTGGCTTAGTGTGCAAGGACAGCAGGCACCAGGAAGCCCAGTCCTTCCCCCATGGTTGGTTCCTGACACCCCTTCCAAGGATCTTCTCTGACCATGGGTCCCTCTGCCGACCTCACGTTCAGAGGGGGGGTTCACCACATGTGAAGGTTAATTTTACGTCAACTTGGCTGGGCCACAGCGCCAGATATTTGGTCAAACATTATTCTGGATGTTTCTGTGAGGGTATGTGTTTTTAGATGAGATTTACATTTAAATTGGTGGACTTTGAGTGCAGCTGATTACCCATAATGTGGGCAGGCCTCATCCAAGCAGTCGATGACCTTAACAGAACAGAAGGGTGACGTCCCCTGGGCGAGAGGGAATTCTGCCTTCAGACTTTGACTGCAACCTCTCTCTTCCTGGGTCTCTCGCCTGCCAGCCCACCCCACGGATTTTGGACTTGCAACCCTCCATAATCACGTGTGCTGACTGCTTAAAATATAACTTAATATGTATATATGTGTGTGTACACACACACACACACACACACACACTCTACTGGTTGTGTCTTTAGAGAACACTGACTAATACATCAGGAAACTAGTGACCTTCCAGAGTCCTGGGAGGGGCTCTAACTATCTTGTATCTCTTCTTGTTAAGAGCCCTCCCCTGCCAGAAAGTTGCATAAGCTTCAGACCTCACCAGTCCCGGACTCAGCCTGGCTTTTGATACGCCACTTACTGCCTCGTGTCTGCTCCGGTGTCACACTTCATACTTTGTCTTGCCCGTAAGCACACGTCTTCTCTCTCTAATTCAACCGGAAGCCCCAGAAGGAAGGGACTGTGTCTTCTAGGCCTTGGCCGCCTCTGCAGTCTGCGCCAAAGCCCTTGCACGTGCTAAGAGCCCCGATACACATTTGTTCACAGAATGCTGGTTCTTGACTCCTGTGGGCCTTTGGGAGGAGCAGCTAGAAAGGGGCTCTCAAAGAATGAAGCTGCAAGCCCAGGAAAGCAGGAAGATGGAATGCAAGGGCAGTGAGGAAGGAGAAAAACCTCGCCACATTCCATGTCCTGCACTTTTGCTGTCCCAACGTTCTGGTCACTAGGGCTCGGTCTCCCGGGGTAACGGAGGCCAGCTATGCCTGATGCAGACCGTGCATTTTCCAGGGCCAGCCCTGGCTGCTGTGCCTTGAACCCTCTCCGGCGCCTTCCCCTGTGCCCTGAGTCAACTCAGGAAAGCAAAGAGCTGGCTGAGTTTTCAGGCAGCCTGGGCTTCAGCCTCCCCATGCTGGTGTGCTGGGCAAGAGCAAGTCAGCCAGGAGAGTTTCCTTTGCATATATTCTTCCCTGCAGGGACCCCAGAAAGTGAATGAGAATGGAGCTCAGTGCCACAGGCTTCGGGAGGGGACAGGATGTCTGGCCAGGCTCTGTGCTTTGGCAAAGCTTACAGCTGACACAACACTCTTTAGCACGCCACTGGGTGCTCTACAGTGTCATTTTCTGAACACACAAGTTCTCTAAAGACCTGGAGGTGGCCAAAACTTCCCAGGCGGCTGCACCAGGAAAGCATACCCGGCAGGGCCCTCCAGGAAGAGCACCTGCGGGTCTTAGCAGAGACGTGTCTTCAAACCATATTATCACCAATGACACCACCACCACCACCTCCACAAAACTCCTGACTCAGAACTTATTTATAAAAATTACATAAACCAAAGCATAAAAATTTGTATGTAGGCAAAAGAGAAATATGATGATCATTCTTTATTCCACAAAAGGATTTACCATGGGTGTTATTTAAAAAGAAAAATGAAAAAAAAAATTTTTTTGCTTTTTAAAAAATTATAAATTCATCATATAAATATCAGGTAATAAAGATAAGAAAAACAAAACAGAAAGAATAACCCTAACACTCAGGATAAGCCCAGCTAACACTTTGGTAACACCCTTCTAGCCTTTTCTGCTTATATATAAAATGTTTTAAAAGGAAAAATAGGATCCTACAGTAAATACTACTTTGTGAGTGATACACTATAAAGAAATTCTTTTAATGAGGACACTGCTACATCATAACTGCACAGCATCATCATACAGAGCATTAGGATTTACTCATGTGTTGATTTCCTTAAACAGTGTACTCTTGCAGAAACTTACATAAAATATTTGCAAATTAACTGAATGTACAAATCTTTAGGAACTAATTGGGAGATCATAATTTGGCTGGTGTTTTTGTATTCTGCTTTCCTTTGTCCAACAGGCACGCAGCCCATATACTCATGTATTAATTTACTCTTTCACCAAATGCTGACCACATGCCTCCTCTGTCCCCACCATCGTGTTAGCACTGGAGACGGGCAGTACACTAGTACAGAGGTCCTTCCCCTGATAGAACTCACACTGCAGTGAGACAAGACAAACACTAAGATAAGTATACAAAGATAAACAAAAGGGCACAATAGGGACAGGTGATGCATATCTCAGGGAAGGAGATTATTTCAACTAGAAGGCCTCTCTGAAAAGATATAATGTGGCTGAGACCTGCAAAATAAGAAGGAGCCACCCATCCATGTGACAGCTGGAGGAAGGGCAGTCCAGGCAGAGAACATAGCAAGTGCAAAGGCCCCGGGGCAGGAAAGTACTCCATGTATTCGGGGGAGAGACTAGTGGGGCTGAAGCCAGAGAGCAGTGTTGGGGACAGGGTTGAACAGGTAGATTGAGTAGGGCCTTTATGTCATGGTAAAAAGTGCACAAGGAAGCCAAGTGTCCCCAGCAGGGGAGCAATGTGATCTAATCTGCATGTCCACAAGTTCCCTCTGGCTGATTCCTGAAGTGCAAGGAATGTATTGGGGGGTGGCAAGAGTAGGAACAAGAAGGGCAGTGGCGGTGGCTTAGACTTCAAGGTGAGGGATGTGGAGGGGTGTGTGGAGAGATGCAAGATGTATTCTGGAAGGGGGACTAATGGGGATTTGCTGTGAAGATTGGGGACAGGAAGGAATTCCTAATTCTTTTGCTTGACTGACTGGGTGTTGATGGTACCATTTACACAGACGGGAAAGTCTGAGGACAAGCTGATTTGGGACGGGTCTAAATGAGTGTAGAAAAATCAGCACGGCTGCACAATGTTTATAATCCTTTTGAGATCCAGCCTCCCTCTGGCTCCAAGGAGCCTGGTGCTTCAAGCACTGAGACCTGGCCGGACTGGACCGGGTTCTGGTTCCAGATTAGCCACTCCCTGCTGAGACTTCAGAGAATTAACCTCACTCCATGGGGTTTCCCCCACCTCGGGCATAACAGATGGAATAAGTACCCGCTTCTGAACTCCTACAGCTCTCTTAAAGGCTGATAAATGACACCCGAAGAGCTACTTCAGCTCCTGGAAAGGAGGCAGCCTATAAATTACATTGTTTCCTTAGCTGTCTCCTGAATTAACTAACAGTTGTGTCCACACGTGTACCCAGGAGGTGGTTAT
This sequence comes from Eulemur rufifrons, assembly GCF_041146395.1. Classification (NCBI taxonomy): domain Eukaryota; kingdom Metazoa; phylum Chordata; class Mammalia; order Primates; family Lemuridae; genus Eulemur; species Eulemur rufifrons. The sequence continues at coordinate 19,426,584 of NC_090987.1, forward strand.
CTTACTCCAAGGGCTTTGTCCCTGAAAAAGAAAACTCTTTTGGGGACAGTATCTGAAATGATACCATTTATCTGACCATACAGGTCACTAATTCCTCCCGACAATCATTAATTGGCTTGGGACCATGGGCATTCACTCTCATTACCAGTAATGCTTGTATTCTCAAGTCTGAAACCCATACACTTAGCAGTTTGTGGTGGCTGCTACACAGCTATTTTCGGCCTGGTAAATTATTATTTAAACAAATGCTGCCATTCCAAACCTATTCCGCCCGTGTCAGACTTACAAGTCAGGGACCCAGTGCCATCAGGGAGGGTGCTGTTCTCAGCCAATGTGCACCAAGTGAGAGCCTCCGTGACGGACACTGCATGTGCCACCCACATCCCCCTCTTGCCCCAGCGGCTCGGGGTGCTGCCGGCAGACAGTGCTCAGCATCAGACCCCACTGAGGACGGCCTTGGCTGAGCACAGCCGCCTGGCCAGGGCTCACACTCCCTCCCTGGGCAGCCCTCGGCCAAGGACAAACCGACTGGAGAGAACAAAGGGCCTCCAGCTTGGGCTGCTCTGAAGGACCCTTTCAGCTGCAAAAGTTCCCAGAGTGTCAGATGAGGCTACCACCGCTCCTGCATCCCAGCCCAGGGGGCCCCTCAATCCTGCTTTCCTCTTCCCTCTTTGTCAAGCCTTGACCCTAAGAGCACTCCCTAACAAATGCCCTTCACAACTAATCTTGTCCCAGTCTTCTCGCAAAGTCTGCTTCCCAGGGAACCCTCAGCCTGTGTGATGCCCAGGGCGGGGGACCCCCAGGGGAGACATGATGGGACCCTGAGCCCCTCGCGGAGACAGCCCTGCTGGAAGCACCCTGCTGCTGCTTCTTGCACAACTCCTGTCCTTCCTGCAAAACCCCCTTTCAAGGCCTGCCTGCCTGCTCTAGAGAGCAAGTCCTTCACACCCCAGGCCAGACCCAGGCCCCGGGCCTCTCCCTCCTCCTCTGACTGGCCCACTTTCGATTTGTCCTCTCAGTTGTTTGCCCACATCCTGCTTCACCTTTTAACAAAGTCCATTGAGATTGCAGTGAACTATAAGGGCTGTTAACTGGCATTATGGATGTTTCCTGTCTCCCCAGACAGGCTGCAAACACCCAGTGGCAGGGACTTGTCAGTATCTTCTGTTCCTAGCACAGTGCTATGCAATGGTAGCAAATGTCACTGGACGATGCTGATGGCCATGAGTAGCACATGAAATGATGGCATTTGCTAAGTGCCAAGTGAACTGTACAAAGTATCGTGGATACTTGGAGATGAGAGAGACTGAAGAAACTCCATGGAAATCATAAGAAAAACTTACAATAACTCAAATTCTCCAGTGACAATGGAGATTTCATGTTGGAGAAAAATTGTGCTCCTAGTAGCACCTACACTCTTAGTCATTAAAAGCTTGATTCTCCAACTTGTCACCCCCTTTCCCACCATTTGGAGTCCTGTCTGTGCTGATTAACAGCTCTGGAGAGAGAGTCCAGTGTCAAATGTTTAGTGTCTCTGGCAAAGGGTCTCTTTGGGGAGTCAGCCAAAACTGATGGCCTCATGGCAGACCGGGAGGCTCTGTGACTGGGTCTCGTGTCACTAGGTCATTTTGCTGTCCCCAAACCTATAACAGCAGCCTCTGCCATTAGGAAAGCATCCCATTTTTCTCCCTGTATTCAAGGCTGCCAGCTCACATATATATTTCCCTGTTCTCACTGCCTGTAGCGCTAGGTATCTTTAGCTCGCGTTTTAGTATTTAAATACACTTGTTATTTTCATCCTCTAGTTGTTCCCTGTTTAGGTCTCCTTTCCTCATGGGGATGAGGACCTGCAGGTCAGGCATCTCTGTCTTTTGTCTGCTGTCTGGAAGGCAGTGTAGACAAGAAGAGCAGCTTTGCAGTCAGAGCTTTCTAATTTGGTACAAGCTACCTATCCTTTCTAAGCCTCGGTTTCCTCATTTGGAAAATGGGGATAATAGGGCCTTCTGCATAAGGCTGACGTGATTAAACGAGTGATCGTTCAGTGCTCACTAATGTAGCAAACGCTTGCTAAAATTAAATATTCTTTTTTCTCTTTAATAGCATTCAAGGGCCCTGTTTCTTAGCAAGTCAAATAATCAAGAGGCTAGCTACTTGGCTCAAAAAAAGTAAAAATAAGATAAAATAATTACTAGGTTGATAGTTACCTAAATACATGGAGAAGCTCTCCAAAGATAGAAGAGAAAGTAGATAGATGGTTTGTGGTTTCATGAGGGGGCTGGGCCACGGTGGGGTATTTTTCTTTCTGTAAGGATGTTACTGTTGCTATAATGTTCTTTGTGCTGTAATTTTTAAATATGAGTAAGAGTATGTGAAGATCTTCATATTTAACTGTGTGGCACCACTTCCCTCCCTGGGTGAATACAGGCAGAAAGTAAATGTTGACAAGCCAGAGCGATCTTGCACATGCAGATGGTGTCTCAGATCATGGCCACATGGAGATGCATGTAAACAGGCAGATCCCACGTCAGAATTTCTAATGAGAGGGCCTAAAAATCTGCATTTTATTACATAAGTTCCTCAGGTAATGATATGCTCCCGGAAGTTTGAGAGATTCTGGCTGACAGCAAAGAACACTGGATTTGGAGTCAGAAGGTCCAAATTCTAGTCTCAGCTCTGCTGTTATCTTAGCAAGTCATGGGGTCCTGTGGAGTCCCATTTTGTTTTCCTACTATAACACTTCCAACTCAATGGTCATCACAGCCCCTTCTGAAGGGAGAGGGCATCTGTCATATTCCCCACTGGGAATCCGTGCCAAAGGAGAAAAGTTGGATGGAGAGCCTGGATTCCTGAGGATAGCTAAATAATCTCCAGGACAAATAAATATTCAGCAAGTGATCAGGCCTCAGCAAAAGTGAAGTGCATGCCTATTGTTGCCAACCCAAATAAAGAACTTGCACAGCCTGCATTTCCTTGGAGAGCCAATATCCTATTTCTGTTTCATGGCTGGCAGCTCTGCAACACAGCCAGCGTCCCTACTCATGCCAACCTCCCCGTGGACTGGCCTGAGGTTGATCCTTCGCTCTCACCAGCAGCACAAAGAGAAAGGACTGAAGAAAAAAGGACAGAAACATCGGTCAATTGGGCTTAACTTTGGTAAAAGAACAAAATGGTTAAAAATAACACCTAAAAGGAGGTTCAGCATTATGAGTGGGTTTCCAAGGAGCATGAGTGTGCTCACTGAATTGGGAAAGGGAGGCTTACTGAAAAGACACAAGAAGAAAGGGGCCAAAATCATTGATCACTGAGATTTGCTTGTCTCATTGGGTAAGTCAAGGACTCTGGGTCCAGTTTAATTTAAACTGAATTTTGATGTGCCAGGTAACCATTATACGACTCACAGGAAAACAAATCATGGCCGATCACTTATTCCTTTTTCTGATGAAGGGTATCATGGTTGCAGACTAGTTAGTATACAGTATCAGGGCTTCATATTCCTTAAGCTAGGAATCTCTGGCTGGGTCATGTTAATCCAGGTTTATAGAAATCTGAGTCTTCACAAAAGATCCTTGAAATGGTTCTTTCTTTTTTTATTTTTTGCAGGGAGATGGCCTAATTAAAATGATACATTTTACCACTTCTCAGTTTACATGCACCTTCTTGCATAAGTAACACATAATGACTTGAACCAACTTGGGTCATAGAAAGCATGCTCTAGAAGGGCAGTTACCAGGCCAGGGGCCTGAGTCTTGCAGGGTTGAGCGTGCACCACACTGACTCGCAGACAGTATTCTGTAGGGCACAGTCTTTGCATTTTCCCTCTATGTTTGCGATGGTCTTACTTGTCCTGATCCTTCCCTTCAAACACCTTTCCCACTCTGCTGTGACGAGCACGCTCCTACCAATGGAGCCAATGCTTTCTCCTTAGGTTTGCAGATGGTGCCTAATTGCTTGTGGTCTCTAACACTTCTAAAGATAGAAATAGATTTAAACATTACCTTGATACATTTTAGAGATAATGAAAAAACACAAACATCCTCAAAGTCAAGGGAAATTTAGTAAAGACAAAAGATGCAGCATTTACCCCCAGTCTTATCTGAAAAAGTCACTGGAAAAGGCCTGAAGGTCTTAGAGGACCCCAGATTTATTTCTAAATTGGTATAGCAGAACTATTTTCTGACAGCCATCTTGATACAGAAATGTATGATGAGAAATAGAACCTGAAAGCCTGTATATATTCCTCCTTTTATTTTCCCATTATTATCAAACCACTATTTGGGGTATTATGTATAGCTTTAAAAGCAAAATGGGGAGAAATGGAAAAACAGGAATGAGAGTAGGTGCAGGGTATGATAACTAGTTTGAGTGAACTGACTTTAACAAGTACATTTTCAACGAAACCAAGGAAGCCCAGAGGTCTCGATGACCGGGCAAGTGAGGGTCACCACGAGATACTAGAGAGAATGAGAGAACTCAGCAGCCGAGCCTGGGTTAGCTTCAAATATCTGCAAGGCCGCCTGTGGAAGAGGAATCAGATTTATATAGGCTTGATCCAGAGGGCAAAAAAAGGCTTAAGTATATACGTATATATGAGACGCATATGTATCAGAAAAGCAAGTTTGGGGGCAAAAGAAGAAAGTTTTCAAATAAGTTGGAGCTCTCCTCCAAATGAGTGGCTGACTCCTAATAAAGCAGTGAGCTCCCTGTCATGGGATGTGTTCAAGAAGGAGAAATGATAATCTGTCAAGGATGATATGGAGAAGATTCTAGCATTGGATAAACTTTGAGCATTGGTTCAGTGCTAAGACTTTCGGATTCTAGAAACAGGAATAGTCACAGAGATAGAAAACAAGATGGATGGGGGTGGTTTAAGGTCTTATGGTTACAAGTTGGAGTAAAGATAGAACAGGAATGTTCCGGAGAGGATTTCAAGTTATCAGATGGGTGAGAGGATCAGAAGGTCTGTCACATTTCTTCCATCTGATTCTTGATATAGAATCTGATGGGCCCACGAGGAGAGTTGTAATCAATAATCTTCAAGTTTTCTCAGCTCTAGAATCGTTCAGATCGGCGCAAGGTTTCACTGGCTCTGCACAGAGGTGGCAATGTGGCCCTCTCACATGGAGCGACCGAGTAGAACAGACTGGAGTTTATCAAGGGTTTAACAAACTGGAATGAGCAAGGGTCTAAAATCAATTTCAGGTTTAATCCCTGGAAAAGTCACGTTTGACAAAACGTAATACCCTGGGGGTTTCTGGCTTATCCTTCTCTTTAAGTATTTAAAGCGCTTTAAACTCTGCATTTTATTTTCCTGCCATGAGCAACATTAAAATGGAATAATTTTCCCCCTTGATTTAAAAGATCAAAAGTGTTTCCTTTGTTTAAAAAAAAAGTTATTACAATAATGCCTTTGAAATTACAGAAACTTCCATCTTGCTTACGTTCCAATTGTTTTATCCACCATGGGCTAATTCTAGCATGCCTCATTTTGAGAAAACCTGCAAAAATCCAAGAGCAAAGAGAAAAACCCACCGATAATTATTCACTCCTAAAAGGGTCCTTCATTTTGCACAATAATTCACAGAAATACAAGGCCTTAGAGCCAAAAGCTGGAAGCTTAGAGAGGAAGTTAATGGTGGTAACAATAATAACAATAACCATTGCCATTTATTAAACATGTCTCTGCGTTAAGCCCTCTTAAATATTTTACCTCATTTAAGCCTCAAGACAATCCTGAAAGGTAAATAACAGTGACCATATTTTATGGATGAGGAAATAATATTTTAGAGCTTAAGCTCAAGAGGGTTGAGGACTTCAGCCTGCAGAGCTGGGACTGAATCCAGGCACTATGGACTCTGTACCATGCTGCCTCCACTAGGTATCACACTGCCCAGGTGATCTTAAACTTTCTCTGTAGCTGTAGGAGCTCCACTTTCACACACCCTCCTTTTTTCCATAAGATGACTTATGCAGAACCTTAAGACATACAATCAATCAAAATGGAGTTGTCATGGCTAACACATAGGGAAGACGAGTTCAAAGCCAGCCCCTAGTACCTGAAGCAACACTGAGTAATCCTAAGGTTCCTTGGAGTTTGTAAACCAGTAGTCTAGCCAAAGCCCTCATTTTACAGAAAAGAGATCTGAGGCCAAGCATAGTAAGGTAACTGGCTCAAAGTCACTTTACTATTAATAGTTTGTGGCTGCTTGTAGATAAGAACCCAGTTCCGTTTTTTCCTCCAGGTGTCTTGAGTTAAGAACCTCAGCTTAACATTCCAGGTAGCATCTGGCCTGCAATGTGCTTAAAATCATCCAAAGCTCTTTCCTATATGTCTTGTTTTGATAAAGTACGACTCAACTTGGGCAACCTGGCATCCTTTCATCTTAATTATCATACCCCCTTCCAAATTTATATAAAAAATACACACCTGTGGCAGAGATTACTGGTTGTCACCCAAATTATGTTCTCCCCTTCTTCCACAGAAACATAATTTTCAGTTGGACATGAGGATTCCCATGGAAGACTCTCTCTCAGCTGTTTGTGGCCAATGGGATGTGTGTAGAATTGATGTGTGCAACTTCAGGCCAGGCCCTTAAAAAGAGGGGCATGCCCTGCCTTTCACCCTTTTTCCTTCCTTCTGGCTAAATTGCAGACACGGTGGGAACCATCCAGAGCCATGCAGATGAGGGTAACATCTTAGGGAAAGGGGAGCAACAAGATAGAAGGAGCCTGGGTCCCTGAGATTGTTGAACTGCCACACCGTGGTAGACTGCTTATCCTGTAGCACTACACAAGAAGGAAATAAACTTCTATATTGTTTAAGCAACTAATATTTGGGGCAGCAGATCCTCCCACAATGTAGATGCAAGAGGGGCATATGCACTGGACCACACTCATCAGAAAGCACTGGATCTCCCTCTCTCTCTCTCTCTCTCTCACACACACACACACACACACACACACACACACACAGAGTTATTAAACAATGCCTGGGCACCCCACTGAGTCAGGACCCAGTGCTAGGCGCTGCCACAGCATGAATAAGTGGTAACCTGAACATCCACTTGTGTGACTAACATCATTCAGGCCCCAGGGAACTGCTTCTCCACATCTCTTGCCCTCAGAACAAAGGGCTATTGTGTCCAAATGTGGTGAAAGATGGGGGATTGTCCCGCTGCCAGCACGAGGGACAGACGCAGCTTCAGAGCACAGGGAGAGTTTGAGCAGTGCCAGACCCTGGGTATGGACTCATCAAATCCTTCTTCTCAAAGACCAGCAACGCAACAGCATCCCTACACCTGCTCCCATAACGGGGAAGTACTGTTTCCCAGAAGAGTGGAATCCTCATTTTCTTTATCCTCTAATTCTTGGTTCTACCGGCACAACTGAAGCAGTGTGGTATTCACAAGAGTTGCATATGGAAGCTAAGGGACAGTTTGCAATATTAAACAATTCACATAGCCTTGAAATACATACATGTCGAGGTAGGTCTAGAGGTAATATGTGTGACATCTGAAACTGATTCTTTACATTGGCAACTACATGGACTTTAAAAGCTAGAATTATAAATAGTTTTATTTTCGTAAATATTTTAAAAGATTCAATTAAATAGGAACTTAAATCACAATTTCAGCTTTATTTCAATAATTTTCACTTAAAATTTGACATTATTCATGTTTTGATTTTTAATTTTAAATATTTTGAATATTTTAGAAAAACCTTTTGGAAAACATTAAGTTTTAATTTTTTGATTCATTACTTTAAATTTACATTTTGATGGCAATATATTCAAATTTGGCACATATTCAATTTTTTAGTCTCTCAGATCTTTACCGTCAATTGAACACGGGTTATGTTAAACAACATAACTAGTCATTATTCTGAAATGAAGGTGAGAAAATATATATTATGGAATATATAACTTATGACTTATTTGTATATTTTATTACTCTATCCAAACATTGTCCATCAGCAGAATACCCAACATGCATAATGATTTAAATTCCATTATCTTTAATATTTTGCCAATTTTTGTCAATATTGGTCAATGATATCATTTATACATATTTTGTCATGTATAATTGTGATTTATAACTTTTCATGCTTTAGATATGGTATTTCATCCATTTGTATTCTTACCCTGGGCTCTACAAATATTAGAAAAGGGGCTGATTTAGGGTTTGTCTTAGAGTAACTAAACTTAAGTCCTGAACAATGCAGTGCTTTTGTTTACCTCTTAGATAAGTCAGAACCCACAATAGTGTGAAAGTAAAATGCTAAATAGCAATCATGAAAATAATTCATTGGCTGTTATTCTACATCCTCCATATGGTACATAGGACTCAGTCTCTGTACAGCCAAGTGTCACACAGGGGTTGTTCTGACACAATCAATGTTTACAGATAACTTCATGCATTAGTTATCTGTTGCTATGTAACAAATCAGCATAAAAGTATCAGCTTAAAATAACACATACTTATGAAATCATGAATTTCTGCAGGTTCGGAGTCTAGACATGGTTAAGCTAGGTCCTCTACACAGTGTCACAAGAATGCAATCAAAGTGTCACATGGGCTGTGTGCTCATCTGGAGGCTTGACTGGGAAGAATCCAAGCCCATTGGGCTGCTGGCAGAATTCATATCCTGGCAGCTGTAGGACTTAAGGCCCCACTTCTTACTGGCTACTGGCCGGAGGCCACTCGGGTCCTAGAGGCCACCCACAGCTCCCTGGCATGTGGCCCTCTTCCCAGACCCTCTCACGGGTGGCTGCTTTTTCAAGGCCAACAAGAGACCTTCTCTCCAGTCTGCGAAGAGTCACGGGAGCAACATCCATCACCTTTGCTATATTCTATCAGTTAGAAGCAAGTCATGGTTTCTGCCATGCTCCAGGGATTGGATTATACAGGGGGGTTATAAAGCAGTAATACGCATCAGGGGTCACCTTAAGATCTTTCTGCCACAATGTGTGTTCTTCTGTCCTAGAAGGATGGGAAGATCTTGAAAAAGTTTCCACCTACCTAGAGAAGGAAGTTGATGGACACAATTTTCAGAAACTCACACAGGGCCCTATGTTTTCCCTAGCTAGAGGATTCCACACCAGGAACGCTGCTGAAACTGACATTAACTGTCATAGATCTTTATAGCCTTCCTAGGTGTCTAATCAAATCAATCAAGATGATAACCTGTCACCATCTGCCCTCTGCCTAGTTAGAAAGTTCTAGGTGTATTACTCATGCTCTTAGAGAAGACATCTTTTAATGTTTGGAGGTTGTAGACCATGAATTCAGAAACAATTTCCTGCTAGTTCTATGACCACAAGATGCCACAGGATATACATAGAAGATGACCCTAAATCCTACCTGTTGTCTGAAAGTATATAGCCCTGTTGGCAAGAAAAAACAAGAATGTGCAAGAATGCAATTCTGTCCTAATGTCATCTCTTCCTCCCTGACACCTCCAGTCCTAGACTCCTCTAGGTATCCCCACAGATAAACAGCCTCCTGTACAGAGTTCTGTGCCCTCCCATGTCCTGTGTGATTATCCACCTAAGGTCTTTCTCTCCCGTTACACTGGGAGCTCTCTGAGGGAAGGGATGATTTACTAGAATCATTTCTGACACAAAGCCAGCGTTCCGTGTAGGTTTGGATGCATGGATGGACAGATGCACACGTGAATAAATGGATGTATGGATTAAAACAAATGAGCTGTGTAATGGGAAGTAGTGTGAGACTGCAGGTGTGTAACCTTGTTCAAGCTATGACACTCCTCTGAGCTTGTTTCTAGTTTTTCCATTAGTAAAAAATGGAATTGTACAATATTGAGCAAAAGATCCAGACATAGATGAGTATTTTTTTCCTACAATTCCATTTATATAAAGTTCAAAACCAGACAAAACTGAGCTATGGGCAGAATGGGAAGGTGAAGAGAGCTTCCTGGAGGGGGCACAGACAAGTCTTCCAGGGGCCTAGAAATAGTCTATGGTCTTATCTGGTCACATGTAAAAAATTCATCAAGCTGTACACTTCAGGTTCATGACCTTTACTTTATGTAACTGTACTTTGATTTTTAAGGACATGGGACTGAGCCTGAGGGCCCTCTGTAAAGAGCACGGCGTCATTCCTGCAGGAGTCAGTATTCTCACCAAGGAACGTGGTATCGATGCTGTGATCATCTCAAAGGCATCCAGCACTGGAGTTGTTTAATCTAGTGTTTCCATGTCTTGCTTCTTGCTGACGTAGGCAGGTGCCTCCAGAGGAGTGCTACCATTTCCTCTGGGCCACCTTATCTTTCTCTGCAGACCTTAAAGATCAAATGCTGCGTCATTAAGTGATTCCCTGAAGCCTTCCTTGAGGCCAGGGAACAATGTCCCGGCTGTCAGAGACAGCAGCAGCTCTCCCTGGGGCAAGAGTAGCAAGGTTACACTCTGGCCCAGGCCTGGACAAGGAGCTCAGTGGGGCCTTCTAGCAAAAGGTCTGCTCTGGTCACTCCTTTGGCGGAGGCCTGCAAGGATGTGTGTCTCTGTCGCACATTTTCTGCAGCCACAAATAAGTAACTGCTGGATGTCCTCTTGATATCTCCAAATTCATTCTTTAAAAGGTAGGACGTTGCACATTACTGAGCTTGTGATGGGATGATAATGCCGAGGAAGAGTACAACATTGGAAGCCTCTAGAGGTGACAGAATAAATCGCTTTTCCAAGCACACACAGTTTTGGAGAAATTTGCATCTCCAAGCCAGTATGTTGGAGGTTAATAAGAAACAACCTCCTCTCAAAAATTTTCTATTCCAGGTGATGTGATCACTCTCCCTTCCCTGAACTCAAACTCTACCTGAACCCACCCAAATCTGAGCCATTTCATCATATAAGTACGAAACTGCTCTCCACTTGTTGGGTTCATCTCACCCCATAACAAGATTGTCAGTTTATTCACAGGCAGGCCATGCCTCAGGCATGTCCTGCTCCCCCACTGTCCCTGGCCCAGGGCTGGATACACCCTCTGTGGTCATTAAATACTTGGTGACTTACATACATGTCCAGAATCTGATAATTATATAATTTGAGCACATAATGAGCGACCTCCACCGAGAACTGTTCTTGGCACTAGGCAAGTACGGGTGCGGGGACAGGGAGGAAACATTAGGCCTCAGACACTCACCACCAAATGGAGAGAGGGGAGGAGTAGAGGATGAAACTTGATAAGCTGCCTCTCTTTGCTGCGATAGAAGCCTAGGAGAGGGGTATATGGAGCACCATTCACCCCTGCCCACCATCTGTTCAATTTCAGGCCTTACAAACAAAGAAATGGCAGCAGAAGAGGGTATACCAGTTATGAAGCTCTTGTGACTCAGCTCTGAACCACCCCTTCTATTCTCTGCGCAGTGATGCCTGGTTGGGAATCAGCCCACCTGCGAATCACATTGCTCCTGGGACAGCTGGCTCCCTGTTTGTTCCTGCCAACAGGGGGCACCAGAGGGAGACTGCAGGGCAGCAGGCAGGCCGTTCCTGCAGCATGGCCCCAGCGATGGCTCTTCACCCTGGCACTGGACTTGGTTCTAGTTTCTCATTTTCCCTCCACTCCTAGAACCAGCCTCAGCGCACCCCTCAGAGGCGCGAGCAGCACCTGGCAGGGCCGGCTTCTCCAAGGTCTGAATCTCTGCTCTGAGAGGCCCCTCCTGCAAGGACCCCAGATAGCCACACCGGTCAAGTGACAGCCCCTCCTGTGAAGGCTGAGCCGCAGTTCCAGGAGCCCCTGCTCCAAGCTTCTCTCCTCTGTTCCCTCAGCCCTGGGGGTGGTAGCTGCTTCCTGCAGTTCTGTCTCTGTGTTACATCCGGGTCCCTCTTGCCTCTGCAGGCCTCCCACGCCTGTTTAAACGCTTCCCTTCCTTAAACTCTCTCTGTTACAGTAACCAGTGTGGTTCTGTTCTTCTAACCAAGATCCCGGCTAGTACAGAGGGGAGGTGACCTGCCCAATATCTCTTGTGACAGAATGAGGACCAGGATCCAGGCTTCATGGCTCAAGATCCCAATTTTTCTATCCAATATATCCACTGCATCTATAGAACAATATGATAAAAGAGAGCACAACATAGTGAGCAAGTGGACTTTAAAGGCAGACTGTCTAAATTCAAATCCTGCCTCCACCACGTACTAGGTATGTGACCTATGGCAAGTTACTTAACCTCTCTGTGCCTCAGTTTCCCCATAGGTAAGGGATAGGTATGGGATGTTGTGATGCATTAACCAAGTATCAAGCACTTAGAATAGTACCTGGCACCACCACCACCACCATCATCATCATCATCAAGAAGTAACTGTGGCAAAGTAGAAAGAGGAGGTGCTCAGTCACAGACATCTGTGTTTAAATCTTGGCTCAGTCTCTTATTCACTGTGTGTCCTGGCAAGTCACTTTACATGACCCCCAGTTTCCCCAGCCCCACAATAAGACATACCTCACAGGCTAGAGGAGTGAACATGACGGCGCATGCAAATGCTCAGTATGATGTCTGGCAAGCAAGTGTGCAATAAGAGATATCTGCTGCGGTTATGAATTTTACCAAATCTGATCTAGAAAAATCTTCTAGATCACTGGTACACAACATGTGATGAGCTTAGAACAAGGGCACCTTGAGTTGTCATTGTGAAAAAGGAAGTGACTCTGTACTCTCAGTGTCTCTGATGGACCGTACTCTTAGATGATATACAAGAACTTCCAACTAGGATGAGGCAAGCAGTATCTCTAAATGTCAACTCAGCACTCACTGACATGCTATCTTATGGCCAAGTGAAGTTAAAATTATAATTGACATCTTCTCTACTTGCAAGAAGGATGTTCTGTGACCTATAATAAAACATTATACAATTTAAAATTTAAAGTCAGTGGAGGAGGAGGGAGGAAATGGGTAAAAATAACCTACCATGATCTTAAGTCAAAATGGTTATTATTTTCAACTATCAAATAAATCCTATTTCCCAACAGGCAAGGTATAAAGGAAAATATAATTGCTTACATAATTCTCATTTTTGATAAGGGAAAAGCATAATTTTACTGAAAGAAAATTGTCCATGATACTAAATAGAAAAATTAATTAAACGGGACTTTAAATAAGGAATATTGAATAGCATAATGGATAGTATCTTCAATGGGAGCTCTTGAGAATTACAAGAACTCATTATGTGGCTTCTTCTTATATGGTCCAATAGAGGTAGGCTCTTGTAACATAAGATTGGTAAATCATCTGCAAACCCATCAAAGATGACAGTCACAATTTATTGAGTGCTTGTCCAGGCCAGGAAGGGGAGTAACAAAATTTTAGGACCGTTCCAGAATATAAATTATTTTTTTTTTCTTTCAAAGAAAGACAAGAACATGGCTGAGAATGGAAAGATGACAACAGGCCTTGGATGACTGATGGAAATACAGGGTACATGACTGAGAGTGATTCCTAAGGATCTGCCAATCTCCAGCATGGTCATCGCACTGTGTTTGGCAGAACTGCCAACCCAATTCACGCCTCTGGCCATTTCCATGTACCTTCTCCACTGCTCAGACCCGTGCTTTTCTAAAACAAGACTCTTCATTCTCTCTCTGTGATTATGTCAAAATAGCATGTACAGACAAGAACAGGGATCAAAGAAACAAAGGGACCAAGAGATAAAAGAAAAAATCCAAAGGCATGGACTCGAGGCAGGATACACAGGGCTTAAGAATTTAGGATTTATTAGAACGTGAAGACCTAGGCTCAAGTCTCACTTCCTCCACTTAACCATTTGCGAGACCGTGGGCAAGTTAATTCACCTCTCTAAAATCCCATCATCTTTTTCTATAAAAATGGGTATAATAATAATACCCATGCTCACAGTATGGCTGTGAGAAGGAATTATCAAAACAATGTTGGTAAAGTCCTGCCCGTGGTATGTGGCATATACTAAGTGCCCAGTAAATGGTAGCTGTGATGATGAGGACTAGGAAAATGATGATGGTGGCGTTTTGTATGCAAAGGTGATACTGTATCGTTCAGCAGAGAGAGGTTATGCTACAATAGGGAACAACGTCAAAAGCTTAATGGCTTAACACGGCCAGGTGTACTTCTCATTCACACTGCGTGCAACATGCACGGGCAAGGACTTGGGTCCTGCGGGGCCCCAGCGGACAGAGGCTTCACTTTCACATGTGCCTGCAGGGCACAGCAGTGGCGGTGCATCAGGCACCAGCTCTTCACGTTTCTGTCCAAAAGCATCGCTTCTGCTCATACGTGCTGGTCCCGCGCTCAGCAGGCCAGCGCCTGTTTCTCTAAATGAAGTTTACCGTAATGCCGCCAAAGCTGTCCCTTTGCATGTTGTCTATGGCTGTTACCGAGCTTTTACGGCAGAGCTGAGCAATTGCAGCAGGGACAGAATGGCCCATAAGCTGAAAACATTTACTATCTAGTCCTTTAAGAAAAAGTTTGTCAACCCCTGCCCTGGTCTGAGCAGGTCACACAGTCACATCAAACTTTGAAGCAGACAGGAAAATACAATCTTACTATGTGTGATCCCAGAAGGCAGAGAACTAGAAATATTTAGCTTACGGCACTGAAGACTCCCACAGTTACTCACATCAGGCTATCAACAGGGCAGCAAGTTTTACTGTTACTTTTTCAGATACAGGCATCAATTTAAACTCAGTGTGACACTGCTGGCCTCATCTCACTCAAGCACCTCTCTGAGCAGCTGACACCCCTGCTCAGCAACCTTCAGTGGATCCCTAGTGTATGACAGACTAAACCCCAACTCTCTGCTTGACACTTAATTAAGATCCTTAAAAACCTAGCCCCTGGCTCCCATCCTGTAATATTTCCCCCCTGTTCCTTGCCAGGATTCCTTTGCTTCCATCTATCTAATCTCCCTCAAACACCAAGATGATGTCCGTGGTCACAGAGCCAGGGGCGGGCGGGGCTTTCCCCACGTCTGTCTGACTCCAGGGCCCGTTCCCATTCCCTCTGCAGTGCTCCTTTTACCATGAAACTGGTTTTGTCGCCGCTTTTTTTTTTTTTTCTTGGACTCCATGAGAAATGTAAGCCCTCATTTCTGCTCGGGCCCAGAATTTGCTGTGGGTCAGGATGACTTACCAGAGTACGTGGACCAGGGTCTGTCCTCACTTCCCTTCCCCTTTGAGTTCATGGCCCGCATAACCCACCCTCTTATCTTCCCTCTGACTGCCGCTTACCTAAAGTAGGAGAAGATGCAGGAGGAACTGGGACCAGGCTGAGGCAATGGACAGGTGCTGCCAGTGCCCTGGGGCAGGAGAGCGG
This sequence comes from Eulemur rufifrons, assembly GCF_041146395.1. NCBI lineage: Eukaryota > Metazoa > Chordata > Mammalia > Primates > Lemuridae > Eulemur > Eulemur rufifrons. The sequence continues at coordinate 19,441,872 of NC_090987.1, forward strand.
CAGCTGAGTCAGCTGGAAAGAGGAACAGAGGGCCAAGGCCTCCCAGGAGGACAGGCACCCTGCTAGGGAAGGCCTGCCCTCTGGAAGGATGCTTGAGCCTCTGGTCCTCCTCCTATCCACTTCCGGCAGCTTGTTCCCTGGGAGAAATGACAGCTCAGCTGCCCCCAAGAGACACCCCAAATGAGAACCACCTCAAGGCTGAACTGACTATCTAAGGAGATCAGCAATGGAACTGCCCAGCTAGAAGTGACCTGAGAACGCCTGTGAGTAAAGACGCACTGGCCTTAGGAACAGGTGTGTCAAGAGTTGCCCTTGCAAGGTGGAAGGAGATTGGTTTTGTTCCGGCCCCCAGAGCAGAGGGCCCACCTCTAGGAGAAGTATCATAACCAGTGTTACATCAAGGCCACTTGCAAAGGGATCCTTGTCTTTGTCCCTGGCATCTCTCCCTCGGAGCAGTACCTGCTTACTCCTGGGAGCCCTTGCTTGGCTCTTTCCTCCACACAGAGACCAAGTCCCAGCTGGTCCCAGGGCAAAGAGTTGTGCTCCAGTGAGCCATAGTGCTGGTGTGTGCACAGGCTGGTACACAGCAAGAACTCGGTGAATGGCAGTAGGTATGGCAGTAATGCCAGGCCGTGATTACCATCCTCCTGAACTCCATCCTCCTCCTTAATGAGGAAACATGTTCAGTAATTGAAGCCTCTGTCTCTTGCTGTATTGTTTACTGCAGACCTTCAAATCCCTTACCTATTAACCAACTTATGCACCTCTGCAGAAGACAAGTCAGGATCCAGACTGGGTCACATCCTAGTCACCTGCTCCAGGCCATTCCACTCTCAAGCCTGGCCACTCTCGAGAAGCCAAGGCAAACTTGAGTACAGCACCCCCATGATGGTCTCTGCAGCCCACAGCAAAATATCCACAGGCCTTTCCCTGATACTAAAATATATCTGCTCCCAACTTAGCAAAATGTAGTGGTGGATACGGCCTTCTGGGGCGAGACAAAAAGTAGAAGTTAGACATAGAACTTAGAAAATGGGTTGTGTTACTTACAAGCGTCAGTCTCTTCTTGAGACCCATCATCTAACACGCTCTCTTGTTCCCACATGTATCTGTAAAACTCCTTAGGATTTAGCAGGAGTCAGATGGAGTCATGGGAGTTGTTTTTCTAATAGAGTAAGAGAGCTTGTGCCTAAGGGATGAGGGGATATTTTACAAATTATGAACTGCTCTAACCACGTAAAGTGATGCCTCGTTTACGCAGTAGGATCTGGGAACGGGGTATGTTATATAAACTGCCTTAACAAATAACAGGAGGATGACTGATCACTTTCAGCATCAAAACTTTAACATTTGCCACTTTGTTGGAAGTTCCAAAGCATATCACATACTTTTCTGCCTCACTAAACCAAGTACGCTAAAAATCACTTAATCATCTCTCAATAACTCAGGGCCATCATTGTAAACATCAACCATTACACTAGGCTTTAGAACAATGACACTATTTGAGAACTACTGTGGTACGGGGCTATTTTTTTTTCCCTCCTAAATGATCCCAGAATTTAGCGGTTGTCTGATCTTTTTACTTTTGTGACTCCTTCTTCACTATCGCAGTCACTTCTTGCTGCTTTGACTAAGCCTGTCTCGCGTTCCTTCTAAATTGCTTTCTCTAATCTGTGAAGTAGGGAAGCAAATCAAGCTTGTTAGAACTCCATGTAAACCAAGAGCAAATGAGTTCTGAGTAAGGGACCCAATGGAGTAGAGAAGTGAACATTAGCACAAGGTCTTTGTGATGTCTCTCTTGGGTAATGGAAGGCTGTTATAACCTGAATTTGTCCATTCCACACCAGTGTAATGAGCCTGCCTGTTAAGACAAAGCTTGGTAATAATAAAAAAAAAAGAAAAAGAAAAAGAAAAAGAACAATGAATATTTACTAGTGTTTACAAGGTGCCAGGCAATGTTCTGGGCTTTGTATATATGAACTAGTTTTCTCTACAACAGGCCCATGAGGGAGACACTATTATTATTCCCATTCTGCAGGTGTGGACTCTGAACTGAAGCAGAAAGAACACTGACCACACCAGCTGGTATGGAAAATCAGGTTTCGGAGGGACGACAGCATCACATTTGCTGGTACAGGCATGGCTCCTGCAGAAACCCCAAGAATGTACATGTATGGTCAGGACACAGGCAGGAAACTGGCATGTGGCTACCTAGCACAAGAGTCTCCTCTCTGTAGTGGTCACAGAGGGAGAGGATATATGGGTGTCCCTTAATGAGTGCCTTAGTGGCTCAGAGGTCCCTAATGAGCCACTTTTACTTTGTGGACAGAGCACACACCAGGGAGATGGAAGCTGGTTGAGCTGGCTGAGCTCTGTGGAGGCTGATGACTCCTTGCCCCAGTCAGCAACACCCTGAGAACAGAGCCAGCTGGGGAGGAGGACTGCACCAGGGATCATGGCCTGTGGAGCACTTACCTGTCTGCTGACCCGCCAAATCGGCTTGTCAGGCTCTTCTGGTAACTACCTACAGCCTCTGCATTAGCTGAGGGCTCTGCAGTCCCTCTCCACCACCTCCTCACCAGGCCTCTCCACCACCTCCCCACCAGGAGGTAGGGCATAATTTAAGCAAGTCTTGGATGACATTGATTAGCAAGTCTGCACACAAAGTCACAGGAGCAGTTCTTGTAGCTCAAGGAAAGTCCCTATCTTGACTCTCTGACACCTCAGCCTGCACCCAACCTCCAAGGAGGCTGCAGTAAAATTCTGGGATCGTAGGGGATTCAGGCACCAGAAGTCCTCCCTGAAGCAAGGTCCTCAACCCTGACCCTTGCACACTTGGCCTAGACAACTGTACTGAACCCTGGGGCTTGCAGATTTTTATACCTTGTTCATGCAGGGGGCGTGGCCTGTATAGTCTTTCTAACCAATCACTGCTCTTGAACACCACTCATTACACCAACAAAAATTCATTTCTCACATACTTTATGCTAATTTACAAACCCTCTAGTATAGATGTCAAGCATACTTGGAATGCTGAATAACTATCTCTGGAATGTTGATTTCTGATCAGGATATTTCAAATGCTAAGCACTTACCCCTAGGGTGTGGATTGGAGTTCAGTTGTACCCACACCCTTGCTGTACTTTTTATATGGAGATATTTGAAAGTGAACGATCCCACAGTCACTCATCTGAGCTAGGCTCAAGGGGCAGGGCTGGCCATTCTGATTGACAAGACAGCCATGTTCCAGGATGTTCCTCCAAAGAGGAGGCTTAGAGGCCCTAAAGCTCAAATGGGTTCAGGGCATTGCAAATTCTACCAGGTGGGTTCCATAGGCTTTTGCATAGACCTTGTGGGGGCAAGGGAGGGGGAAGCAGAAGTGGAGGGAGTTACAGTCAAGTAAGTTAACCCCTTGTCTTTACACAGGGTTTACGGGACCTACAATGCACTTACTAACATGCGTGGTGACTCTCTGGGAAGCTCTACAGCATTTCTCAAATTACTTTGTCTGTGGAATCATTTTTCTACAGAGCACCTTAAGGGACTATATCGTAAGGAAGATAATTTAGGCAGCACAGTATAAAAAATACAGGAGATAAAGCTGGCTCACACTAGCTAGGAAATACTGGGCTGTGGACTGGAGAGAAAAAAGAAATTTACTCACTGGGCTAAGGTTTATGAGACTGAAATAATGGGTCGTTTCCTTAGGATTAAGTGCCCGCTGGAAATGGAGAGGGAGAACTGTTCTCACAAAGCCCTTGAAATGAGCCACCGTGGCCCACAACAAGTATGACAAAGGAAAATGAGTAGTAAACAAGGGCAATGAGAAACAACATTCTGGGACATGTTGGGTATCAGCACACAGAGCTCCAATGAGAAATGAAACAGTCCTAAGTTAGTACCATAAAGCAGCAATAGGATCTCCAAGACAGAGTGGAGCAAAGCTCAGGTCAGACCCCAGCACTGAAGGGTTTGTCCTATTCCAAAGACCCAGGCAGAGGCTCACCGTGCATCTGGGAAGACACAGCTCCGTGGACGTCTCCCCATAGGAGGATGCCCAAAAAAGAAAGAAGAAAAGAAGTGACGCAGCAGTGGAAGGAAGGGTGGAAGGGACTGAGACAAAATACCTTCGGGAGGAGAGAGCTGCATGTGTCTTAGAGGAGGCTACAATCTATGCCATTTCATGGTCCCCAGAAGCCATGTTATTGTCATACTAGAACAAAACAGATCAATCAACTGCACCCTAACTTTTATTTTATATTCTCAAACCATAAACAATATCAAAGTCTAAAATACCATTTAGTGAACAAATTTATGAGCAAGGAATGAACAGTAATAAAGACTGTATATTCTTTAAAATTTTCTAACTGGGATGAAATTCCTTTCCCAAAGTTAACTAGTGTTTTTTGTTTTTATTTTTGTCTTTTTAATCTCTTCTGCCTAAGAGGTCACTAAAATCAATCAAATAAAATATTTATTTATAATTGTATATCACTGAGGATGCCTTTTTGGCTGTGAGAAATGAGAAACTTAAAATAGGAAGTACGTTTATTATTTCACAAAACTGGAAGCCACAGATTGGCACAGGCCCCACGGTGCCCCTGAGATACTCCTGTATATGTGTTCTGACTCGGGGTGGGCAGCTTTTGAAGCTCTGACCATCACGGCCATGCATGACAATGTCTACAGGTAGAAGAACCACCTCACCTCTCCCTGTAGCTTTTCTTAAGATGGAGGAAACTTTTCTCGGAAGTCCCCAGCAAGTCCCTCTCCTGGGCTGTTTGAGGCCATGTACACCTTCCTAAGCTAATCATAAGCAAAGAGGACGAGTGCCCTTAACAATCAGATCCACTCGGAGCTAAGGGTGGGTCAGTTTCCCCTGAGACGCCTGGTTAGGGAGGGGGAGGGATACCTAAAAAAATTGGGATTCTGTTGGCTAGAAGAAAAGGCACAAATGAATGTTGGATGGGCAACCCACAACAAATGTCACATCCTAGTTACCATGGGAGACAAAGGTGTCACAGACTACTCTCTCAAAACCTTCAGAGTATGGTTGGGGAGAAGCATACATGCATATATATGTGGGAAAATAATTATAATACACAAATTGCATCAGATACAATGCATTCTACTGGGCCACACCCAAGATAGCTTCATCTTAAACCAAACTCTGCTCTTGTAGAAACCAAGTCATAAGGAGACTGGAGTTTTCTGAGAATGCAGATATTACCTAATTATATATCAAAATTGGCTGGGTACTCCTTGGAGAAAGATGTTCCATTTAGAGGTTATAATATAATAAGTAGATTAAAATCCAAGCTATTTTCACAAATACATTCTCTATAAATGACTTAGGATAATGCTCCACAGGAAAGCAGAAAATACAATGTAAAATATTTGTGGAAAGTTTCTCATGCTAAGCTGTCCCAGATAAGCTCTTTAGAAATACATTCATAGCATACAATTATTATGTGTCAATTAAAAATAATAAGAGCAAAAAAAAAAAAAGAAATACATCCATGGACATAGACTTTACTGATTAAGCATATACTTCCACTTTTAGCTATATACATCTCAGCTCAGAAATGAAAGACTAATAGGTTTTTAGAAAATCTGTTCTATTTAAAGATCTATAATGTGATAATTAGTGAGATTCTGCTGTAATTTCTAATTAGGATCAATTAGCTAATGTTCTCAAAGTATACAGCGAGAGTGAGGTTCAATTTTACTGTAGTAGAGAGGCTGAATATTAATTCTGTTCAAAACACATGCATCCAAATAATATATGCAGATACTCTCTGTTCCAGGAGGTAAAGCTTGGAGTGTGCTAGACTTAGTGACTCACTTCCCAAGAACACAGTATGGAAAGGGAAAAACAGTAACTTCAGAGTGGAGAAACCTAGCAAACATCGCATGTTGACCAAATGATCAAGGTTAATGTCACCCGTCATGTGGATACCATGTATCCCCGATACAGTATGATAAGAAAACCATTTCACCTTTATGGTGTTCCTCCAGAAGCCCATCAACCCCAGGATAATCATGAGAAAACTATCAGACAAACCCAGATTCAGGAACAGTCCATGGGATATTCTGGCCTGTACCCTTCAAGACTGTCAAGGTCGTGAAAAACCAAGACTGAGAAGTGTCACAGACCAGAGGAGACTGAGGAGACATGACCACTAAATGAGATGCTGAATCTGGAATGGATCTCGGGACAGAAATAGGACATTAATGGAAAAGTTGTTAAAATCCAAATAAAGTATGTGGTTTAGTTAGTTAGTTTGTTTGTTTGTTTGTTTTTAAAGTCAGCCTAAGGCATGAATTATGAAGATACAGCTGTGTGGAAATTTTTTAAACAAAAGCCATCCATAAACTGAGAACATAAGAGCATCAAGTTTATGACTTCTTCGAAAGATACAGTCATTATTGATTTTTCGGTCTTTTCTTAGAAGTTCATGGAAGGATTTTCTTCTTGGCTAGGCCATTGTTTTTTTTTTTTTTTTTTTTTTTTTTTTTTTTTTTTTTTTGAGACAGAGTCTCTCTCTGTTGCCCAGGCTAGAGTGAGTGCCGTGGCGTCAGCCTAGCTCACAGCAACCTCAAACTCCTGAGCTCAAGCGATCCTCCTGTCTCAGCCTCCCGAGTAGCTGGGACTACAGGCATGCGCCACTATGCCCGGCTATTGGCTAGGCCATTGTTTACTGTAGAGAGAAAACTCAGGGATTAATTTCTTAATGTGTGAAAAAGCAGGGACCGAGGCAGATCAAATAACCTGGTAAGAAGACTAGCAATGTTGGTTAGTGAATGAAACAGGAGGACACAATCTGTTTGGGATTCTTCTCCTGTTGGGAGTGGTGTGATCAAGTTATAAATTCCTGGAGGACAAGAGCTATCTCGTACTTATTTTTATAACCTTCACAAAGCTTGGGATGCAGTAGGTGTTTAATATTTAAGTCAGTTGGCTCTATTTAGAAGATCAAGTTTCAAACTAATGGTTCTTAGGAGAAGAGGGGTGTTATGGTGGTGGTGATAGGAGGGGACTTGAAGTCCCTGGAAGCTTTTAAAACCCAAAAGGATGAATGTGCCAGGGTGAATTTTCAAACACAGAAGGATGGAAAAAGTTGTTTTATGTTCCCAAACCCCACTTTGTTTTCCCTACCAGCTCAGCTTCTTCAAGTAGCCATAGTGAGGCTTTTCCGGGCAAACGTTCCCTAGTGCCACACCACTTGTATACATTCTCAGAGCTCTAACTAACTAATAGCTCATTTAAGTTGAGCCATAATCTTAAGGGAGAGTAACAGCATTAATCTCAATTTTCAGATGAGGACTTTGCAGCCTGAAGAAGTTAAGCATCTATCCACAGCTGAACGATGATGGAGCCCCAGGGAAAACATAGGTATGGCTTCTCAAACACGCACATCTATTAGGCATCTCACCCACATCTAACCCCATGCTATGTCCTGTGGGTGCCCCCCGGTCCAACATGGTCTCATGTCTTTTCTCTGCCCCACTTAAAGCAACTTAAAGGTAGCCAGCAAGGCCAATTTGACACAGGCCGTTAAGAAAGTAGATCATTGAAAAGGTCTAAATAAGACTTACCACCTGGAACTTTCCAGTTAATTACATGCTCCATGGCAGCTTTCTTGGTGACACAAAACCAGAAACCTATGTTTAGATCTAGCAAGACTCCCTGAGGCCACAGGTCTAGAAACAAAATGAGCAGGACAGAGTCATAATTTCAGAAGCAGGTGAGCAGGAACCAGGACTGGCTGCTAGGAGGGGACACTGGCTTTTAGTGTCTCTGGTTGGTAACGTCTCTGAACCTGCCTCTGCGAGGAGCTGTCTCCAGCCTCTGCCATCCCCTTCCAAAGACTCTTCCTGTGTGCTCGTGACATGTACCAAGCACTTAGAGAGGGTGAGTAGATAAAAATCCCAATCTGGTCTAGAAGGCCTCTTTTCTCTGGATCAAAATATACCTTTCACGGAGGTGGGTGGGAATTGACTGGATGGGGACAGGAGGAAACTTTCAAGGGTAACAGAAACATTGTGTACCTTAATAGTCAAAACTCATTCAGTTGAATACTTAAGATCTGTGCGAATTCTACCTACATGTTAAAAAATAATAATGGCATCTGAAATGGAACAGGTTAAGATGTACTCTAAACAGTAAGGAGTATAGTAGAGCTGTTTACTTCCATGATTTGAACTCTCTACTTGTTTATTGGATGTGGCCTGAGGTTGTGTGAGGTTCTCTTGGTTTTTGTGTTTAGCAGCTTCACCACACTCTTGCCATTCACTGAATTTATGGCTAATGATAACCACCAAGTCTCTCTCTATTTAGGCTTGAATTGCTACCAAGCAGTCCTTCCCCTACCTGACGTCACACCATTGATGTTGATTTTTGTGGATACTTAGAACAGCATCACGCACCTCGTGGCTGTTGAGCGCTACTGAAGGAACTTTTTTCAACTGTGGTGTGTGGAGAGAGACTGCGGCCAGGGCTTGACCTGGAATGACGTCTGGAGCTCATGAGAGCCACTCCCCTAATGTACCCAGTTGCTCCTTCATAAACAGGTTCTCTCATAAGAGAATTCCCATAAGGAATTCATAAAGCACCCTGGGTATAATGTTCCTTACGGGAGTGACCTAGGCTTGAGCTACTATAAGAGGATTAACCAGAGACAGATGGAATCCTAGATCTTTAGACTCAAAGAATCAAGCAGAAGCAGCAAACCAGGGCCAGGCATAATGTTAGCATCGAAGTTACAAGCACAGATGTTGGCATCAGACCTACCAGGACTCGAACTACAGCTCCACCCCTTACCGGACATATAACCTTGGACAAGTCATTTCACCTCACTGTGCCTCAAGTCAGCCCATCAGTAAAACCTCTCCTGTGGGGTTACTGTGAGAATGAAATTGGTGAATATGTGTAAAACCCTAGAAGAGTTCCTGGCACTGAGTACTATTTAATTGGAATCTGTCCTTATTATTTACAGCATTACTCCTTTGTGGAATACCACCTTTGTTTATCTAAGTTCTATTCATTCCTTCCAGGGCTGCATATAGAGCCACTTGGATAAACAAAGGCGGTATTTCAGAAAGGAGCTTGGTAGCAATCCATGCCCAAAAAGAAGAGACACTTGGCACTTATCATTAGCCATAAATTCAGTGAATGGCAAGAGTGTAATAAAGCTGCTAAAAAAAAAAAAAAAAAAAGTTAACACAATCTCAGGCCACACTAATAGAAGCAGAAAGTTTAAATCACAGGAGAACAATTCCACTGTACTATTTAGAGTAAATTGTGCTGTCTTCAATTTCAGATGTTACCATTATTATTTCTTAACATTTAGATAGAATTTTCCCAGATCTTAAGTGTTCAATTTAATGAGTTTTGATGACTGTGTCTACCCACAGGACCATCAGTACAATCAAGATACAGAATGTTTCTAATGCCCTAAAAGTTCCCTCATGCCCTCTCCAGTCAACTCCCATCCACCCTCGCCAAAGGCAACTCAGGTTCCGATTTCTATCACCATATATTAGTTCTGCTTGTTCTTGAATTTCATGTAAATACAATCATTTAGGACAGAGGTCCCCAATGTTTTTGGCACCAGGGACCAGTTTCATGGAAGACAATTTTTCCACGGACCAGGGGTGGCGGGGGGATGGTTTCAGGATGATTCAAGCCCATTACATTTATTGTGCAGTCAAACCTCTCTGCTAATGATAATCTGTATTTGCAGCCGCTCCCCAGCACTAGCGTCACTGCCTCAGCTCCACCTCAGGTCACTGGGCATTAGATTCTCCTAAGGAGCACGCAGCCTAGATCCCTCGCATGTGCAGTTGACAGTAGGCTGTGTGCTCCTATGAGAATCTAATGCCGCTGCTGATCTGACAGGAGGCAGAGCTTATACAGTGATGTAAGCAATGGGGAGCAGCTGTAAATACAGATGAAGTTTCACTCACTTGCCCACTGCTCACCTCCTGCTGTGTGGCCCGGTCCCTAACAGGCCACAGACTGGTACTCATCCGTGTCCCATGTGTTGGGGACTGCAGCTTTAGGAGTTACTCTTCTTCCTGGCTTTCCTTACTATTATGTTTTTGAGATTCTGTTGCATGTATGGGTATTTCATTCCTTTGCACTGCTGAGTATTATTCCACAATCATACCACAGTTTGTTTATCCATTCCTCATTGATGGGCCTCTGGGTTGATTCCAATCTAGGACTATTATGAATTAAGCTGCTATGAATACTCTCCAGTGAGTCATCTTATGGACACACGTTTTCATTTCTCTTAGGTATCTAAGAGTAAACTAAATGGGCCACTGGAGATACATGTTTAATTTTATAAGAACTGTCAGTTCTCTAAGTTGATTGTATCGCTTTACACTCTCACCAGTATTTTGGGAGTGTTCCAGCTGTTCCATGTCCTTGCCAACATCTGGTATTGTCAGTCTTTCTGATTTTAGCTATCCTAGTGGTGTGACTAGTATCCCCTTGTGGTTTTAATTTATATTTCCCTTATGACAAATAGTGTTAAATCCCTTATTGGCCCTTTGTATATCAAACCTCTGTTCAAGTTCTTTGCCTGTGTTTTTCATCAGGTTGTTCATCTTTTTATTATTGACTTGTATGCGTTCTTTATATATTTCATTTTAAAGCCTTATTTATTTATACGTATTACAAATATTTCCTCCTAGTCTTTAGATTCTCTGTTGATTTTTGTAATAACATTTCTTCATGAACAGACATATCTGATTTTGACAAATTCCAATTTATCCTTTTTTCTTTTACAGTTAGTACTTTTTATGTCCTAATATCTGAAAGATATTCTCCTATGCTTTCTTGAAGTTTTTGTTTAGCTTTTACTGTAAGTCTATTATCTAGCTCAAATTAGTTTTGATGTGTAGAGTCAGGGAGAGATCCAGGATTGCTTTATCTACTTTTTCTAGCACCATCTGATAGGAAGCTGTTCCTGTCGAATTGACTTTATGTCTTTGTCAAAAATCAATTGACTGTAGATACATGGGTCTATTTCTAGATCCTCTTTTCTGTTTAATTGATCTATTTGTCTATCTTTGTACCAGTACCATACTATCTTTATTATTATAGCTTTCCAGTAAATCTTGAAATTAGGTAATGTGAGTCCTCCCACTTTGTTCTTTTTTAATATTATTTTGCTATTTTAAATCTTGTATATTTTCACATAAATTTTAGAATCAGCTTGTCAATTTCTTCAAATTAGCCTCCCAGGGTTTTGATCAGGACTGCGTGAATCTGTAGATCCATTTGGGGAGAATGGATATAGTTGTCATTGCTTATAACAGCAACAGTAATAATTTCCCTTTATAGAGCTCATGCTATGAGTCTTGCCTTTTGCTTATCTTCGCAAAGATGCAGGGAGTTCAGGATTAGTTCTGCTTCATAAACGGAAGGCCCTCTGCTCAGAAAGGCTGAGTGTTACCGGCTCAAGTACATACACCTAGTAAGTAGGGAAGCTGGGATTCCAGCCCAGGTAGGGCTGACCTTAAATCTCAAGCACTTTGTGCCAAGCGATCTGAAGCTGGCATGCAGCCAGAGGAAGCATCTAGAGGGTGGAAATCATGCCACATGAGAAAGTGTTGGGAAAACTAAGGGTTGCCAGCCTGGTAAGTAAATATAATAGAAAAACATGATGGTGTGTCTGAAAATACTTGAAGAATCACATGGAAGACTCTGGGGTAGAAATTGCAAGGGGCCAACTTTGATGGTGCAAAATGAGAAAAAAAACTTACTAATTACTAAAGACGTCTTATAAGAGAGATAGCAAAGCTGGTAGTTAAATGTACAGACTGTGGAAATGCCTGAGTTCCAGTCCCATCGCTGTCACTTACCAGCTGTGTGGTCTTGAGCAAGTCACTTAACTGCTCTGTGACTCAATTTCTTCATCTATAAAATAGGGATAAAAGTAGTGTTGGATTACTGACTTCGAGATTGTACAGGACTCACACCAGTGTCTAGTACACAGTAGGTGCTACATAAGGATTAACAGGCTAACAGTTTAGAAAGGGAATGGACAATCTTGTGAGACAGTAAACTTTAATTCTCTGAAAGTGTTCTACCCAAAAATGTCTGAATTGCCCTCTATTTGGGTACCTTCATTAGATGGATAGTTGGACTACACAGTCCCTAAAGTTTCCCTTTTTCAGTCCTAAGATCAAAGATTCTAAATCAACTCCTAAAAATTATGAACAAAAGAACAGGCGTGACAGCCTTCTCCCATCCCTCAGTGAAAACATTCTCGCTTCATTCAATTGATAAATTCCCATATTCCTTGGAAATGGAAACAAAAGCCTGTGATTGATATAAGGAAATCTAAGTCAGTTTGTGCCGTCAGTTACACAAGGGTGATAGAAAATAAAACAGAAAGAAAGAAGACAGACACCAAGCAGAGAAGTTATAATTAATGGGCTCACAACATGAGTTGGTGGCTTGCACTGGCCTGAGGGCCAGTGTCTTTGATTCTCTTACTGAGTTCTATCAAAGATCATGGCCAGGGGGAGGAATGGCATTGCTGTAACCCAGAGAAAGTGACATTATTTTTGTCCTCAGTTCCTCATTGGTGACTGTTTCTTCTCTAGCCCTATTTTTCATAGATCTCTATTTCTCTAAAACTTCTTGCCCCTCAAGTCCTCCCTGCCCCAAATAGGAAACCAAACACAGGTTTCCAATAGAAGGAGTCATTTGGTACATCCTTGAACTGTCTTCTGGCCCTTTCTTTATCTTCTCTAAACTTTGTGGGCCTCTAGAGTTTCCCAATCCCATTTCTTACTCATGACAGGCAGTCTGCAAGCTTTCAAAACACTTTTGTTCCTAAGTCCTTTCCCCTTCTCTAATTGCCTTCTGCCTGCTTGGTTCCATTTGCAAATGAGCTGCTTAATTAACTTCCCAGGACTTTTGGTCTTTTTGTCTGTTAAAATCACCCATGCCACGTACCAAGCTGCTACATTTCTAACCACTGCAGCAGTCGGGGACCATACTTGTCCCCCTTCATAGAGGAGAATCATCTCAGCATTTCATGAGGTGCTTGTGGGCCCTAGAATCAAATTTGATAACATGGTGGAGACGCCCCTCGAAACAGGAATGAAGAACCCATGGAGGGCCAGGTATCAGTGGGACTCGGCCTTTAGCCACGTGCTGTCATTGACTAGATGTGTGACCTTAAGCAATTCACTTAATCTTTCTGAGCCTCTTTCCTCCACTGTTAGGGAAAGAATGGTGACAGCAAGACCTCCACTGTTCACCTGTGCCTCACACTCCCAACTCATCAAACAGATGTCACAGACACTGTGTATAAAATGCTTTGTAAATCATAAATGCACTAGACAAACATAAGGCTTGTTTCATAAGCCTGCCCCTTGACCACACTAGATGAGCAAACTAGCAACAAGGCATGTTCTAGAGTAATCAAATTCTGCACAGTCACCTAGGTCAGCATGCTACTTCTCCATCAATTTTATTGGGTGCTGAAAGAAATATCTTAAGTCAACATGGCTACTGTCAGATACAGCTGGTGGGAACATCTACAAGAGGCAGGATTAAGGGAAAGACATCAAGTCAAAAGGAGGGAGGCCCAGGTCCCAGTTTCAGTGATATTCTTGATTAGCTGTGGGATCCCAAGCCCACTGCTAAACCTCTACTGGACCTCCAGTTCCCAAGACTCCCACTGAATGGGGTTGCTGTGAGAGAAAATAAGCATGCACAAGAAGAAATCGTTTACCAAGCTATAAATACAGTGGACAATATCATGATGAAGATTTTACTGACTGATCCATGAAGAACCAGAGACTCCTTTCCCCACTGTGCTAAACTGAATCCAAACCCAGCAGAAGTTGGATCAATTATTATGCTAACGTGAATTTGAATAAGCACCATCACATTTAAAAAGAAGACCTTAACCAAGGAAAAAGTCCTGATTTCTGCTTCTAGTTTCAAGAAGAATAGGTTCATTAAAGTCATAAAATACACAGTTTGTGTGGCTATTTCCCTGCAGACTTATTGGCTTGTCAAGGCAGAGAACTCGCCTTTCCTGAATGACTATGATATGCTGAGCTCTGTGCTCTCTGGGGGACCATGTAACTTACCATCCAAGCCTGAACGCTTGTGCGAGTGAAAGGGGACATGGTAATTATGTAAGGACAATGAACTGCACTGAGACTGTCTCTGACAAAGCAGAGTGCATTGTCCCCTATCTCTACACAGCTCACATCGATGAACTCCAAGGGCAACAGAACTGCTAATCCACACTAATCTTCCCATATGGTACAGCATTATTATTCCACTCCAATGATATGTGTGTGTTTACCTTTCAGCTCTAATTTTAGCACAGCAGTAAAGCTCATTAGTTGCTATTGAGAAAGTTTCCCCATTAATTTATATAAGGTGTTCTGAGCTGAATGACCCCGGCCCACCTCCTTCCTGATCAGCTCCCATCCACGTGGGCAGTCATGGAAGAACTTCCCCAGCTGTGCTCACGCTGCCCTCTCTCTCTCCTACATGATGCTCAGGTCCAGGAGGGAGAAAGCTCAAATCCTCTTCCAAGGACAAAGTCACTATCAGGGTTGGGTAAAAACATATTTCCTGGTAGTCCCTCCACTGCTGCAAATAGTAAGTTTTTATGCCATTAATTGAAATTCAAGTTAAAAATGTGTTATCTTTGCATCTTAACTTTATGACCAAGGCCATAATTAAGCTACTAACAGAGGCTTTAGTCTCAAGAACTGCCCCCTCCTTATCACGGCTGGTCACCATGCCCTGGACATTAGGATAGGCATATTACAGGAAGGGAGGGGAAGACACTGAAATAGAGGACCTAGGTCTGGCTTTGCCAACTCCTTGATCAAGTTCTTAACATCCTGGACTACAGCTTCCTTCCTACTGCAAGGGAGTGATCTTACTCAGTGTTACTTTATGGAGTTGCCATGAAAATGAAATATAATAATATCATCTGAAAGTTCTTTGGAAACAACAAAGAGCTTCACAAATATATCGGCAATGCAACACACAGCACAATAGAAGCTCCAGCTGTGAATTCTCTGTTAATTGCAATTTGAACTCTGGTACTCAATTCTCTCAAGGCAATTAGGAGCTAACAAAAGCTTGCTCAGGAAATAAGAATGTGGTTGGATGGATGTACTAAAACTGAAAGAGAATACCATATTGTAGCCACAGGCAATTGGAGAAGTACATGTTTGACCAGACTATTTAGATTTGAACCATAATTTGGTTCCAAAAAGCTCCGGACACACCATGATCATGCATTTAGAGTTAATATTTTTCTGTCATCTGATGGGCTAGTTTTTTGGTTATTTCTCCAGATTTTCTCTATCCACAAATGTTTGTCTGAACTGATTTTGGGTTAGATGCATAAAGTCATCTTTAGAACCAAGGCCATGATTCTTGAAGCTGTGGGCAGTCCCAGAAAAGAGCCCAGATGTGGACCTGTATGTCAACAACCAGAGGACCTGTGTCTCAGGGCCATTCCTCCACCATATTTTCACCTTGGATTGAACTTGCTATTCTTGAATTTTAAATCTACCAAGCTTCATGTATCCATGAATGGTACATGCTAGGAAAAATGTCCAAGTTTCTCTTAGCAAATGGATACATGAATATCCTTGTGGTAGATTCCTAATGTGGCTGCCAACAATTCCTCCCATCACTGCATGCATGCCTCCTCTTACATCAAGAGGTGGAGTTTATTCTTTCTTCCTGTGAATCACGGCCGGTTGTGTGACTTGCTTTGACCAACAGAAGGTAGTGGAAGCGTTGCTTATTCTGGGGCTTTTGTGTGCTTGGATCTCAAGAGAAATAACAACTTCTGTTGCTTCCTCATCCAGAAGCCAATCTCTACATAGTATTTCTAGCCACCCTGAGACCACCATGCTGTGAGGGAGCCCAAGCTAGACGCAGAGAGAGGTCACAAGGGGGAGCATGGAGGTGTGAGACGTGTGAGCAAAGCCTTCTTGGACCTTCTGGCCCAGCCCAACCCAGCCGGCAACTAAAAGCAGGGAAATAAGTAACCAATTTGGTGCCACATGGAGCAGAAGAAGGACCCAGCCAAGCACTGATCAAATCACACAATTATGAGAAATAATGAATCATTGTTATTTTAAGACACCAAGTGTTGGAGTTGTTTGTTATGTATCAGTAAATAACTGAAATAGCAACATCTCTTCATTCTACCACAAAAAAGGCACTCAGAAATATTGACATAAATGCCATCATCAACCACATAGAGAATTCCAAACCCTCTAGAATAATTAGCTAAAATATCTTTTCCAGCGTAGTCTTGGGAAGTTAGTCTTTAATATACTGCTACTCCCTACTTCACGTGATAAACACTCCTTGGAAGCATCTCTCTGCCATGCAATAGGGGTGGATGACGTCCTAGAGGGATGTCAGAAGAGCCCTGGTGGTGGAGACTGGGGAGGCCTAAGCTCCAGCTGTTACTGTTGCCCTTTTGACTCATTCCAAACTTAGGGCAAGGCGTTTAATCTCTGTCTCAGTCTGTTCAGGCTGCTATAATGAAATACTTTAGACTAGGTGGCTTATAAACAACAGAAATTTATTTCTCACAGTTCCGGAGACTGCAAAGGCCAAGATCAAGGTCCTGGCAAATTTGGTGTCTGGTGAGGGTCCTCTTCCTCACAGATGGCGTCCCCTAGCCATGTCCTCACATAGCAGCAGGGCAAACGAGCTCCCCTGGGACCCTTTTATAAAGGCACGGATCCCATTCATGAGGATAGTGCCCTCAAGACCTAATCATCTCCCAAAGGCCCCACATCCTAATACTATCACACCGGGGAATAGATTTCAACATACGAATTTTGAGGAAACACAAACATTCAGACCGTAGCAATCTCTTCTGCCCGCTTCTCATTTATAAAATGGAGATTAATAACACCTACTCTATCTAATCTATAGACTTCCTGTAGCACCAAATTAGGTAGGGTATGTTAATGAGCTTTTAAAAATGTGATTAAATTTTTATCAGCTGTCATTTCATAATTTTATTTTTTCAGATTGCAACTTCAAAAAAAATATTCAGCCCTCAAAAAAACCCTGCAATTTGAGGGTGTCGCCACCAGGTGGCAATGGTATATAAATCAGAGCCCCCAAAATCCTAAAAGTAAAGATGAAATGAAAAATGAGTTTTATATTCTCAAGAATATATGGAAGTATTTGCCTGGAGTGACTGTATTGAGAACATTTTGAGGCTTTCTCTAACTCAGAGGGAAAGAAATCCCCTTTTTTTCTTGTCTATGCAGGTGACATAAGGAGAAAGGAAACAAACACATCCATAAAAGCGGCTAACCTACGCCGACAGCTCACCATCGGCCAGGCAGCGCTCCGAGTGTTTTATATGATTATCCCAGTTCCTCTGCACAAAGTTCTATCATTAGTACCCTAAACTCACAGATGAGCACTCTGAGGACTAAATAAAGTCACCTGCCCAATTTCAGACACTTAGTAAATGAATGCGCAGCTGGAATTCACACCCCAGCTGCCTGGCTCAGGATCTAGCAATTTCCGCCACGTCAACACCAAGAACTCTGACACCTTTACGTCTGTTTTCCTCAAGGAGAAGGAGGCAATTTTCCACTTTAATTTTTTAGTAATCCTCTACCCTTACAATTAGTATTTTTATAGGACTTCTCGTTAAGAGTAATTTGTTTAAATACGATAACTGGTAATGCTACAGGTCTCTTAGCTAGGTTGATCTAGCCAAATGAGACAGCTCTGACAAACCAATGTCAATGAGAAAGGTGCTCAGAAATTGTTTTCTGACAGAAAAAAATGTCATGAATTAAATTTTAAAAGCTTCTTTTGCACAGTGTAAATAATTCCACTGAAATCCTTTATGAAAGGAGATGAGGTGTCCCTGTTATTACAGAGCAGGTAGGTGCCCTCAACCTGTTTTTCCACTCATGCTAACAGGGCATTACTGAGATGGTCACATCCACTCACCGAGCCCCTTAGTGACCAACTGCAGCCTGTGTGTAGGGGACATCGATGCTAGAACAGCACCCTAGGGCACTGTCTGAGCTAGAAACACAGGCAAGATCAGAGTCAGATTTCTGCACACTGTGGGGGACTTTCAGGCAGTATTCAACTTTCTCCACAGCATGTGGATATGGAATCTACCCCGCTATCCCGCACAGAGCTAAAAGACAGGGCAAGGGTGAGGGCAAGAGAGGGAGAGGCCCACCTGGCCCTAGCAGAGCACAAGTTGGAAGGTAGGGAACATCCTCAAGGGTCAGCTTTGGATGAATCTGTACCGCAGCAAATTAGGGATAATCGTATCAAGGGCCAGAGAAATGCAACTGATGAAAACCCTAAGCCAGCTGTTCACAGCCTGAACTGCATATCAAAACCACAGAGGGGAGCTTTTTAAAATGTCTGTGGACCACATCCCTAACTAATTAATTTAATTTAATTAAATCAGAACCTCTGGGGCTGGCACCCAACCATCTATATTTAAAGCATCCTAGGTGATCTTGCAGATTGAGAACCTAAAACTGAGCATCATTTGGGATTCTGATACCATTTCTATTCTTTTTTTACATAGGAAAATGACCATGCTAAGACAGAACCAAAATGACAGGCGAGAAGGATTTATACAGGAACAGAACAAAGACATTTCCTTCAGCTGTGACAGGCTGTGAGTATGGAGCTCCTTGGAGAGGAGAGTCTGGAAGTTAATGCTATTGATGTTTGTAGTCTGCGGTCAATATTCATGCGTTATGTTGACTGTTTAGCGTCTTGGTTTCACATTAGTCATTGTCATCCAATCTTTTTATTATCCTTATAAGCTCCTAAATTAAATGAACTCCTTCTGTGATTATTAAAGACAAATACCAGGACTAGATGGTTCCAACTGACAAGTACAGTCAATATTCTTCTATCCTGGGCAGTAGAGAGAACTCAGAGAATAGCACTTGACTGAGGCTTGTTCCAAACTGGGTTTGCAACACGTGCCACAAGCACACAGATGACAAGAGTTGGGGACACAGTCTGTAGCTAGGGGACAATATGCAATTAGTAGCCCATGCAGAATTCAAACACTTTCTCATACTTTCATTATCTTCAAATTAAAGAGTCTGCATTGCTCAAGTTATAAAATAACTTGATAAAAATAAATCAAAAAATACTTGATAGTATTTTTTTTAAGGATATGAGACATACCCTAGAGGGTAAGTGCCATAGTTCATTTAGCTTTATATCCGGTCACTACCATGGGTACATGAAGTGGATGGGAAATTAAGATTTGCACCCTCTGTTGTAATTTGACACCTCTGCCATATCCCCAGCACAGGCTATAGGTGTGTGGGATTCTTCAACAGAGAAGAAAAGACATAAAGAGCTTGGACAGACTCCCTGAACTGCAGCAAGCAACAGCTAAGACTTGTTGTAAGTAGCAAATGGTAGATAGATGCTTAAGGGTGATCAATTCTGCTTGGTTTTTATCCAGGAACCTCTCCCAGCTGAATTCCCAGCAAACATCAGCCCTCAAGAAACAAGAGGGCTCTGGGTATTCTTGGGTGGAAGTTACAGCCATTGTGATGAACACTATCTCACTCAATCCCCAATGCACCCTCTGAGGTTTGCAAAACAGATATTTAGACCCCCAATTCACTTATGTGGAGAGGAAAGTTTGGGGTCAGAGGGACCTTGAGAAGTCCCCTAGTCCAGTGCTTCTCTAACTTTATATGCATCAGGATCACTCTCAGGGTGTGTAAAAACCAGATTGTTGGGCTCCACTCCAGAGACCTAGAAATTCTGATTTCATGTGAAGAGAAGGGAGAATGCACTTTGCTGCAAACCTTCCAGGGGATGCTGCTGCTGCTGGTCTGCAGAGCTCACTTTGAGAACCACTGGCCTAGTCTATGCACCTGCCCAAGGCAGAAATTCCTTCTATAGCATCCCTGACATCCCCGTGACATGGTCACCAGGCAGAGAGCCATTCTGGCATCAGGGAGCTCATTAACTCACAAGGTACCCAGGGAGAC
This sequence comes from Eulemur rufifrons, assembly GCF_041146395.1. Lineage (NCBI taxonomy): Eukaryota > Metazoa > Chordata > Mammalia > Primates > Lemuridae > Eulemur > Eulemur rufifrons. The sequence goes on from NC_090987.1 coordinate 19,461,927, forward strand.
CTTGTGGTGACCAGGGTTGGGGTAGGTCGTAGATTTGGGATTCAGGCTCCTCAGCGAGGGCACCTGGGCATTCTCTTATTCCATATAACGAGAGAGTTTGCCAGTAGGAGCCACTGAATGTCAGAGGCTGTAAGATCTTCATAATCAGCTAGCCCAGTGGTTCTCCTTTGAGGCGATCCTATACCCAGACCTCACCCCAGACTAAGTGAATCAAAATGTCTGGGTTAAATTCCCCAGGTGGTTCCAACAAGCAGCCAGATTAGAGACCCACTGAATGGATCCATCTCCTTCATTTTACATATGAGGAATCTGAGGCCGAGTAGAAGGGAAGGGCTCTAAACCCTCCAAGAGATAAACCCACTTCTTCCTTAAGCTGCCCATTCTTCATATTTCTCAAAATAGTGGAAGTCTAGTCAATAATGCTTTCAAAAGAACAATGGTATTATATGTGCTTATTGCTAGAGGTTTCATTTACCTGTGAGCTCTGTGATGACAAAGGATCACATGTAACTTGCCTAGATCCCCAAACTCCTAGAACATGTAATACATCTTAGTCAATAGCTGTTGTCAGACTAACTCTGAGTTCTCTAACTGTGGCTCTCAATCCCTTCCCACCCTCCACCCACAGGTGCATGGAGTTCCCCAGAGCAGGCTCCAAGCCACCCACATGGGGAAGCGAATCCTTAGCGGAGGACGGACTCAGCTGTTCTGCTCACCCACTTTACGTGGTGGTTTAAAATGTGTTCAAAAATTATTTGACACTCCCTTCGAAAGGTTAAGCAAGTTTCCCCTTTCCTTTGAGTGTGGGCTGGATGCAGTGACTCACTTCTAAAGAATAGAAAGAAAATGGAAATGACAGTATGCAAATTCAGAGTCTGGGTCATTAAAGTTACTGCAACTTCTTGGTTGCTCTCTCTTGGACCACTTGCCCTGGGGAGAGCCAGCTGCCATGTGATAAGGCCTATGCAGAGAGGAACCTATGCCTCCATGCATGACCTTGGAGGCAGATCCTCCAGCCCAAGACACCCTCAGATGTCTGTAGTCCCAGCCAACACCATGACTGCAAGCTCATGAGAGATCTTGAACTAGAACCACCCAGCTAAGCAGCTTCTAAATTCCTGACATATAGAAACTATAAGCTAATGAATGTTTGCTGTTTTAAGCTTCTGAATTGTGGGACAGTTTGTTACACAGCAATAGATAACTAATACATCTTACTGCCTCACTTTTTAAGTGAAAGCACTCATGTATTTTGGGATGTTGAGATGACCCAGAATGAACATGCAAACTATGACTCCTCCATTACTCGCAGACTGAAGGATGAATAAATACATCTAGCAGTCCTACTGGGAGAGAATTCAAGGTGAAAGGCTCCATGAGCAGTGTTTGATGGACTCTGGTGGACCCTGGAAAGATGTGTTTGGATAATGAATTGATGCAGAACCAAGGGAAATTCAGGCATCTCGGTGAAGCATCCAGTTACACAACAGCTACTACCTGACAGCAGGCAGAGTAGGGAGCAAGGGAGGGGCATAAAAGAAGTTCTGTAACAGGTTTAAGTTCCTGCCCTAAGGTTTACCAGTATCTGAGGAGACAAGACTCACACAATTGGCATTATTAGAGAATAAGGTAGTTTATATTCTAGTGCTGTTCCACGGAGCAGGGCTGACAGTAAACAGCGCAAGAGAGACAGAAGACAGAACTCCCCTCAAATGACCCAAGGAACAGACTTCTAAAATGGCATCCACTGTACGGCACTTTCATTCAGAGATAAATAGCAGATGGTATTAAGAAAAAAGCAACTCAGCCTTAGCCAGCCAAAGGGTGATGGAAGTCTCCCTGGACACTGGCCACATGTTTTCAGCGACCCCCTAGCAAGAGAATCCCAGTTGGGCATGTCATTAGCAGAATGTCTGGGACAGCCCTTGGAGAGCCATTCAACCGTGCCTCTTCCCCAGATCAGGGCAAACACTGACATGGGTCACATCCGTTACTTCCTGCTCTTACCCACCCTCCCAGTCCAAGGCTGCCAGCTCTGGATCCTGCAGTCCAAGTCCTATCTGCTTTGTCAGTTTCAAGCAGCAAAGCCACCTTGACAGAGGTGACCTATAAATCTTGATGCCATTACCTCAGAGCACGGACTCTGCTTGCCAACGCCGGTTGTCAATCCATTGGGTACAACCCTTGCCTCCTCCTCCTCCTCCTCCAGCCCAGTCATGGCTTCTGAGGGAGCCCCTAACTCAGCCACTGGTGAACCCCCAGCCTTAAGGAGAAAGGGGTGCAACAGGGGAGACGGCGCCTGCAAAGTCCCTGTTAGGCTCCCTGGGTGCTGATGAGACCTGTCAGAATTGATTTCCTCAAGAGCCACCCGTTGGAGATGTATCAATTACTGTGTGAAGAGCCCTATGAGAGGAAACCACAAATCAAATTTTCATTACCAGATTGAAGTGAGAAGTACCACAAGTAAAATCCATCACTGTTGATTTCTTTGAAGATGGGCCAGGAGTAGATGAGAACTTGCCCTCTCCCCAACGCCTTCTGCACTTGTCCCTGCCCAGCTATCAGCCCACTGTATCCCTCTTCTCAATATCCTTCATGCGCAATTGGTTTGTAACTGTGGTGGGCACAGGTGGGTCTTCTCTGCTTTGGACGGCTCTAGTCACCCACGACTCCCAGCACCAGAGCCATCCTGAGGGTACTATCAACTTAGGAGACAGCCCTGGGTAAGCTGCAAAGTTGAAGGATTAGTTAGGGCTGGGAGGTGGGGAGATGGAGCTGCCAGCAGGTGGCTGGGCTACGACTCAGGGCTTGTAATCTGTTCCCACGGTAGGAGCAGAGGAGGGAAGCATGGCTCCCACCTAGTACCAAGGAAGAAAACTCAGAGCTCAACAGACACACAACGGGCAGAGAGCAGTGTCTCCCCCTCCCCATCCAGGCTAAGGAGGTGAGACTGCCCCACTCCTCCCATGTGGTTGCATTTTGGGGGCTCATCTGCTTCAAGGTTGCCCTCAGCATTCATTTTAACTTCATTTTCTTTGAAGAACAATATTTGTGTAAGGGGAAGCGCAACAGTGATTGCCTGCTGCCACTCTAAAAGCATGCACTGAAGTTGAAAAGTTTGAAATCCCGAGCGGAGGCAGAGGGTGATGCAAGGACAGGATGATGCCAAGGACATGTCCCCTGTGGCCTTGTCACTGCCCACGGGGACTCCTGTGACAGTCTCCTTTGTCTGCTGCAGGTGTGTGTTCCCTCCAGCCCGTTTTCCAACTTGCAGGCAGTGAGCAGGCAAATCTGATCTCCTTCCGCACCTGACTACACCCCGCAACGGCTTCCCTTGCCTTCGGATTGCCCAGGCCCCTGCACGTGGAGCACAGGCTCCCATGGTCTGGCCTCTGCCTGCCTGTCCACACACAGAGTCCCCCCGGCCCCCATCAAACTCTTTATTCTGGTTATCCTAAGCCATTCGTGGCTCCCCACACGAGACGCTCTCACGTTCTCCCTCACCAAGGCTCCTGGGATAGTCCCCCACCTTCTTCCCCTGGCAAACGCTGAGTCATCTTCCAAGATTCCTGCTAGGCATCACGTGCTCCTGGAAGCCTCCGCTGAGCCACGCTCCCTCCTGCCCACGTGTGCCCCGTGGAAGCCCCGGGTGCTCCCTGCACGGAGCACTAAGGGAGCAGTACTGTGGCTGTCCCTTTACTGGTCCATCACTCACCCCACCCCCAAGACTAGCTGCTTCATGAAGTAACTGCATCTCCCTCTTCCTCACAGCAGCAAAGCTTGCACAAGACCTAGCATGTAGCAGGTGTTTCATAATCTTAAAAAGATCAATCTGTCAGTCTGATAGTTGACTGGGACAGCATTTCAGTTCCTGATCTTGTGACTGTTAGGCAGATTTGCAGCACTCAGATAATTTCCTTTTCCTAATCACACAGGTACAGCCACTATGCCCTTCCTCCTAGACCAGGGTTCTCAAAGGGTCGTCCTCGGGCCAGCACCATCAGCATCGCCTGGAAAGGTGTTGGAAATGCATATTCTTGGACCCCACCATACATTTACTGAATGAGAAACTCTGGGGGCTTCCCCAGCAATCTGTAGTTTAACAAGCTCTCCAGGTAATTCAGCTGCACATTCAGGTTTGAGAACCAATGGCCTAGAGCCGTCAAAGACCATGAGAAGCAGCTCAGATTCCACTCAGTAAGCAGCTGCGATGAACTCTCTGTCTGGCCACTTCCCCTTTTCCAGGAGAGCTGAGCCTTCTCCGCAGTTGAAAGCAGCTGCATTCACCTAGGGGCCAGATGCGGAAATAATTCCCCCCCCCCCCCCCCCCCCGGACTAAACAAGAATCACCCAGGTAACAAAGGCAACCAGGCAACACGTGCTGTGTGCTCCAGGGAGCTCTCTCACTGCTAAACCCTGGGCAGTGGGTAGGCTCTCAGCAGATACTTGCTGAACCTGACAGAGTTCACCTAAGGCTAAATCCATGTGGGGGGGGGTGCGGGGGGGCATCGTATCATTACGGAATCCAGTTTCCAATTATTTTTCTCCAAAGAACAATGTTAGACACATCAGAAGTATGACAGGCAGATGTGCCACGCCTACCACAGCAGATTCGAGGGAACAGGGCAATTAGGAAGATCTTGGCTGTCAGTTTCAGCTCAAAGTTCCAATGGTAGCCACAATGCAGGCTATGGTCGTGAGCTGAATTTATTAGGTTTTGCCACCCAGCCCACCTCCAAATCACAGCATAACACATTCAGGCCTATGGAAAGATCCAAAGAACCAGAAATATACAACTTTTTAGCACTCATATTTTTTATAGACCCTTCTATCTATCTTGTTTCATAGGTAATCATTTCTATTGAGCACCTACTATGCACAGGTAACCCTGGTATTGCAGGCTAACCTGGGAGATTGCAATCTTGGCTGTATATTAGGATCACCTGCGGCACTTGGACAATAATGCCCAGACCAGATCCCAGACCAATTAAACCAGAATCTCTAGAGTGAGACCCTGGCATCAGTATTTTTAAAACTCCCTAGATGATTCCAATGTGCACCCAATTTGGGGTTTTAAATATAACTGATGTCTGGACCCCACGTGACACCACATGAATCAGTCTCCAGGGGTGAAACCTGGGTGTGAATGTGTAACATTGCACACATCTAAACATGCATATACACACATACACATACACATTCTTCAGGTGTTTCTAACGTAGCCAAAGTTGAGAACCACCACATAGACCATTGGTTCCCAAACTTGTCTGCACTTGAGAATCTTCTTTTTAAAATTCCAAAGCTGAGACTAGACCCCAGACCAATCACGAGCTCTGGGGTGGTGGGCTGGTCACAGACATCAGTAGTTCCTGAGGATCCGCAGGTGATTCCAATGTGCAGACAAGTTTGGAAAGTACCGCACAGACTCCAGGCTCCAGGACAGCAGGGTCTGTCTCGGTATTTTTACTATAACTCTCCCACAGCACCTACTTTAAATATTTGTTAAACTGAATAGGATTTCTTGAGACCTCTATTCTCATGAGGTCCTTTACAACTATGCCTGCTGACAGTAGTGATGTCTAGGACTGTATGACTCCGACAGGACTTGGCACAACAGGTAAGTGCTTCACGCAGACTGCATTCCACTGCTCCACTGGTAAATCCCATCCTGGGGACTTCCCACTCCTTACACTTTTTGGTAGTGTCTCCTTCTTCGAAATTTCTTCTGCTCTTTCTCCTTTGGGTGGCTTCAGACAAGAGAAAATCTTTCCAGCTCTCTGTTCTCAGCATGCTTAAAAACTGGGAATGGCTTTTGAGCATTCAGGCGCCCAGGATTGAATGTAGGAATTGGATCTTAGTCCATTTGTGCTGCTATAACAGAATACCTGGGGCTGGGAAATTTCTAAAGAACACAAATTTATTTCTCACAGTTCTGGAAGTCCAAGATCAAGGCACTGGCAGGTTTGGTGTCTGGTGAGGGTCCAGTCTCTACTTCCAAGATGATTGCTGAGTCCTCTGCAACGGAGGAACACTGTGTCCTCACAAGGCAGAAGAGCAAAAAGGCCTTTTTTTAATAAAAGGACTTGACGGAGCATTAATTTATTCGTGACTTAAACACATCCCAAAGGCCCCACCTCCCAACACTGTTGCATTAGGGATTTTTCCCAACCCATGAATTTTGGGGGGCACAGTCAGACTATAGCAAGTAATCTCTGCTCCCTGTTGAAGAAGGCCCTGGTTAACTCACCACATGGAAAAGGCTCGCATCTTAAGAAGTCTACAGGTAAGATAAAAATCACCATTAATTTCACTAATTTGATGCTGTGAGCCTGGATTTACCCAACAAGTAAGGGTGATTTTTCTTCATTGAAAATGCACGCCAATAACTACAAATGCTTTTGTGGAAATGCTGATGTTTATATAGCAAGTTTGCTTTAAAAGGAGGTATGCCTGCAAAATCATTCATTAAAACTGGGAAAAATAAGCTCAATACAGCCTCTTCTTTTTGGGATTACCTCCTCACATTTGGAGTTTTAATTCAGTGCCTGCTTTTTGCCAGCTTTGACTATTCATCTAAAACCTGATGGCCAAGACAATTATTGTTCCGTAACGATGGCAGGAGGAGGGCAGAGCTGGAAGTTAGGAGAGGTAGGCTCTGCATCCAATGTCACCTCTAATCCCCTGTGGGAGCTTCAGCAAGTTATTTGACCTTCAGGTTCCTCCTTTATAAAACAGAAGAATAAATACTCTTGAAGATGCTTGTCTTCTGGCTCAAACATCATGTGGTTCCACTTCTCTTGTGAACAATGACATCAGTCATGTAGAAATGACTAAGTTTATTATTTTTGTTTTCCTAGAAATGGATAATTATTTGGGAGACAGTACCTTGAGCATCCAATTCCATAAAACAAAGATTAAGTAACTAATATATGCATCCATAACGTACTAGACACAGTAAGGCTACAAAAAGAAGAGACAGCCTATGTTGATGAAATTAATGAGGAAAACAATTACATATCTAATCGTGATTTAGGACAGAATGAAGTAGATGTTATGTCACAAAACCAGAGAGGAGGCAGCTTGCAGTGTTTAGAAAAGAATGTCCAGAATAAGCAGTAAAAGTTCTTCCTATCAGAGATAAAACACTGAACGTGGAATCAAGCGTGGCTTCTAGTCCCGGACTTACCAGGTAGTTACTGTCATCTGAGACACGCCACACATCTTTCCCCTGCTGAAGTTTTCCCATCTGTAGAAAGGAAATCATCTAATACTTGCTCAACACACTGAATAATGCCACTAGGAAGCTCCGAGAAGACACTGGCATGAGAGGACCTTATAAAATGGTGTGTAATATAAGTTACCCAAAACCATGGAAGATGTACATGAGGTATATCGACTACTTGTTTCTATAGATTTTGGCCTGAAAACCAGAATTTCTAATAAGAAAGCAGTCTAGAGGTTAAATTCAGGATAGGATCTCGTAAACAGTGGTTTCTTTTTCCCACCACCTTCTTAATTCTCCCCTTACTTACTTATTAAATTAAAATATACTTATTTTAAAAACTGGTACAGAAAAGTAAGTATAAAATAAAAAAAATTCCTTTCCTTCACTTCAATACCCAGTCACTTTTTTCTTTACCACTACTAACAATGTCTTATGTGTCCTTCCAGAAGAAAGATTATGATTGCCCCATAATAACTGTGTATGTTCCTGCGTCTGCCCCCTGTATTAACATCAACAGCTATACACCTTCTTTTCTAGGTATCCATTACTGGAAAGGAATCTTATTTCAAATAATTTAAGTTTAAGGTAATATAGTTTTAAATTACTGAAATCTGACATTGCTTTTAGGGGTGATAAATAATAATGCTATTATGATTTCTTAGCAATCGGAGAGGTGGAATGGAAAACAAGAAAGTTATTTCATATATTATGGAAGCCAAATCCTGAACTCAGAAGTGTAGAGCCAAACACTGTGCTGTCTGTTGGTTAACTAAGAGAGAAAATTCAGCAGTTAAAAGGCAGGCAGAGTTTTGGTTCTGGGGATTGCTTCTCAACAAACGGAAGAGAAAAGCCTAAGGATTCTCTTACTGCCTCTTGTTCCATAAATGCATTTCAAGTTCACTTTCAAAGACTGCTCATAAGAAAAGGGAATTTTCAGGATTAACAAAGTCACTGAATAACTTTTGAAGAATGAAAGCATGTACAAAAATTCAGCCACGAAACTGTGGGCTTTTAACTAAAGTACTTACACTTAAGAGCATTTTCACTTCAGAATCGTGTTCCCTATCTCCCTTCATCCAGAGACCCAATAAAATTAATGAGGACCTGAGTCTTTTTTTGCCTTTTGTCTTTACTCTCCATTCAGCTCAAGAGAATAATATAGAAAAATGGACAGATATTCAGGCCAAAACATGCCTACCATTATCCACCAGACATATTCTGACAGTGTAGGAAACTCTCTCTCCTAACTCTGTATACTGCAGCATTCTTCTCTCTGTCATTTTGACGGCACGTATTTCCCTGGCTTTATTACACAGCAGATGAGGGGGTTGTTAAAGCGCTCTTCGAGTCCTACACTGTGAGTGCTGGAACTGTATAATAATTCCTAAGAAGTTTTTCATTTTCTCTCCTCTGACCTGGAAAGCTCAAAGCTGCCCACTGCAGTCACTCCATTGTGATATCTCTCTCGCCTTCTCTTCCTGAGCGATTTGCTATAATCATCTTCCTTATTCTCCTCTTACCGATACAATCGTTTCAGATTTCCGAATGTCTCTGTCCCTTTATTTCCATTGAACGAGCTGTGATACTTTATTCTGAGTCTTCTAAAAAGCTCTGGACACTTGGTAAAAACCTACCGCAGACTGAAGGTGGTATCTCGGTCTCTGATAAATCCCGGCATTTGTTCAGCTAACTTTGTCTGAACTTCCTGTGGCTTTCACGTTATGTTATTGAAATTGAAGCATATTATCTCTTATTAGCAGACGAGATGGTCTCAAAATGGCTGGGACAAAACTCAAATCCAAATAAATGGGAAATCTGACAAATGGCCCTGATGGATCTCAAATAACTGTACCTCTTTAGAAAAATTAGCTTAGGAGCCCAAGTTACTAATAAATAAAAGAAATTTGGGCTTTTACTTAAAGTGAACCAAGCTGGAGGAATTAATTGACTTCGTTTCAGGCTAAGAAGTTTTCACACGTCATGGTTCATAAATTCTTATGGCTGGGAGAGCTTTCTAGCCATTATGCCTCCAAAAATAATCATGGAAGGGTACATTTTCCAGGAGAATAGAAAATCTGCCTCTTCAAAATTAATGAAGTCATTGATCATGTCTTCCAAAGGATCAAAATCTAGAATTGTGAGCAGAGTGACAGATCTGTTCTTTTATGGACAGTTATTAAAACCTAATTGAAAGATTTCTATTTCTAGCAGTATGGTAGACAAAGTCATATATATTCTTTCCTATGTGTGAAATATTATAAAATTAAAATTAAAAAATCAGCTGCATAAATTATTGTGGAACACACAATAGGATCCATGGAATGGGCTGGTCTCCAAAAAGTTGGTGGGGATAGCTTCCACCACAACAGGCCTTTCCCAGACAGGAAGACTCGCTTTCCTCCTCTTTACCCAGTGGCTACACACCTGAAATGTAAGAGGGGACCCATGGTTCCCTGGGCATACAGTGATTTTTCTGATAGCTTAGCTGCAAGGTTTGCAGGACAAAAGGTACTCAAAAACAGAGAGAAAAGCCGCCACCCATTGCCAATGGAGTCTCTGGTAAGGCGGTGGGGGAAGACTTCCCATTGCTCCCCCAATGTCCCTTTGCCCAGCCTTTTCAAACTCACCAAATACATTTTTCTCTTTGTAAATTTCTCTAGTCTCTTGAAAGTTGGAGGGAAAACATCTACGAGAGTTGGAGCAGGTGGGGGAAATACATTGAACTGCTGATCTCAAGAACACATGGTAAAGAAGCCAGAAAAACCTCCTTTACAAACATTAAAATCAATTAAGAGTCACCTGGGAAGGCCACCTGGACCTCTGAGCTGGACAAGATTGTTCAGCCTCTATGAGGAATAGCCTTGGCCATGGATAAGAAACTCTTTCTTTCTTCTTCTTTTTTTTTTTTTTTTTGGAGACAGGGTCTCGCATTGTCACCAAGGCTGGAATGCAGTGGTGCAATCATAGCTCATGCAGCCTGGAACTCCTGGGCTCAAGTGATCCTCCCACTTCAGCCTCTGGAGTAGCTAGAGCTGGCTACAGGCATGTGCCACCACACCCAGCTAAGAAATTCTGCTTCCTATATGGAAATATTGAGGGCCCAAGTTGAATGGAAAAAACCCTACCCAGCTAAAGTATAGTCCACTTTTTTTTTTTAACTTCTTAACAGCCTCTGTAATAGAAAGCATCTTCCTCCCTCAACACTTTCCTTGGTCCTAAATCCTCTTCTTTTTGCAGGACAGTATGGTTGAGGAGGAAGAAGCCAGATGGAGACCAATGACTGATGAAGTTCCAGGTACCACTCCGCGACTGCTTTCTCTGCCAGGTCACCTGCCTTACTAGGAAAAGCCTGAGGAATTGTCTCATCTATATAGGGCAATATATCCACATTTAGCTGTGTCCAGTTAGTGGAAATTTATTCATCCCCACTTCTGCTTTCCAGCTGTGACCAGGATGGCATGTTGGGGACGATGGAGAAAGTTCTCTAGTCACAGGCAGGCAAGGAGCAGCTGGTGACTCGTGCTTCTCCCTTGTCAGACTCTATGATGGGTCCGACTTGGACCCACCTGCTGCTGGCAGTGGTGAACTGGGCAATTTGAACCAAACTTCCCAGTGAACACAACAAAGAAACGTGGATGAAATTTTAAAAAAAGAAATAGAAAAACAACAACAAAACACTTCCTAAAAGCACAGAAGACCTAACAAGATGTGGAAGAATTTCAATTTTAAGATGTGGGGGAAAAAGTAGATACAGACATGTGGGCCTGAGTAGTTGGAGCCACTTTTATTCGAAGCTGGACAGCTGGGCCGCACATTAACAGCCTCCTGGGATCAAGGGGGCAGGGCCTCCTTGGGTTAAGGCCTGGTAAATCACTTTACACTTAGGGCAGGACATCCAAAGAGCTGGACTCTAGGAGTAAGAGAAAACAACAAAAAAATCCTAGTATGGCTTCGTGTCATATGGGTGGCCTAGAAAATATCAAGCCCCAAAATTGACCCAGTATTGCTGATACCCCAGAAAGCCTATAAAAGCTAAATAAAATTCTCTCTAAAACTCTTGTCATCTTTATCATTATCACCCAAAGCCTCAAATTATTGAATCATCAAATGTTAAATATCACTAATTATATGATACACTACTATTTTATGGATAGCGAAAAAAAATGCTACCAACTATAAATGTAAAAACCCATCAATTGTAAAACACATCCTGATTTCAGATATTAAAATGTAAAAACAAAAACTGCACATCTTAAAATGGATGAAACATGGTATTTATATGTATATTTTTTCAAAATAATATCCAGCACAAATTTAAAGATAACCAGGTACACAAACAGACATGACAACATAAATATGAACCAGAATCCAAATGACAGAAGAAACAGACACTTAAGTACTCCAGATAGAAAAATTGCCAGAGAATGTCTAAAACATCTGTGCTTACTATGCTCATGGAAATAAAAACTGGACTTAAAAATTATGACAAGGAACCAGGAACCACATAAAGTAACAGTACAGATTTGAAAAGAACTAGAATTCTATAATGGCAATTCAGTAATTAAAATTGAGAATGCAACAAACAAATGGATTTAACCACAGATTAGATACAGCTGAAGAAACACATTGTGACTTGGAAGACAGTTCAGAGGAAACTATTCAGAATGTAACCTGGAGAGGTAAGGGGGAAAAGGGATGAAAAACACAGGAGAGGGTAAGGGATATAGAAGATACAGTGAGGAAACGTAAGATACTAAAATTACCTCACACCACAAAGTTCTCCCAGAAATCGGCAGTGGAGTTCAGAGGAAGTTGCTAGTATTCCTAAGCCCAAATGCCTCAAAAGCCAACTATACAACTGAAGCCTGTCACGTTAGTAAAGATCCAACAGTAGTCAGCTATGATTAAAATGTGACTGTGGTTATTTTACTTTTCTGTGTGTCACTCTTCTGACATAATAATGGAGAGAAGTGACAGTACCCACTTCACAGGCTGTTGTAAGGATTGAGAATTAACAGCTGTGATGCACTCAGCACATGCTCAATGTATCCTGTCTTCCACCAACAGGATAAAGCACTCTCTCTCTCTCCATCTAAGCTTGCTTCAGGAACTAACAGGCAACTATTATGAACAAAAACAGTTTATCCTGAAACATGGCACTCGAGGTGTTGGAATCGTAAAACATTAGGGTTAAATGCAATACTTCATCAAATGTATAAACCTTTGCTATCAGAAGTTATTGTTTTCCCTTTTCACAAATGGCTTTCTATATAAGATCAATTTTTTTTTTTTTTTTTTGAGACAAGGTCTCACTCTGTTGCCCCGGTCACAGTGCAGTGGTGTCATCGTAGCTAACTGCAACCTCAAACTCCTGGGCTCAAGTGATCCTCCTGCCTCAGCCTCCTGAGTAGCTGGAACTATAGGTGCATACCACCACGCCCAGCTAATTTTCCTATTTTTTGTAGAGACCAGGCTGGTCTCAAACTCCTGATCTCAAGCAATGTGCCCACCTGAGCCTCCCAAAGTGCTAGGATTACAGGTGTGAGCCACCATGCCCAGCCCGTATCAATTTTTTAAAACCACTAAAGCCCAAATCGAAAGATAATTCACCAAAAAAAAAAAAAAATACAAATAGGAAACAGTCTATAGAAAAATGTTTAGTTATATTGGTAAACAAAATGCAAATGAAAGAAATAAAGACAGCCTTTTTTACTTTATCAAATAAGTAATTACAGAAAAATAAAATGCTATACGCTATCAATGCTGTGGTGAAATTCCATCATCAGTGGCATGCTGTCAGTGAAAGGTAAACTGGTACACCATTTTTGTAAAGCCATTTAACACGACACATGCACATCACTGCACGAGTGATTTCACTGTCTGGGAATGTATACCAAGAAAACAAATTGTAGAAAAAGCATGGACACAAAGTTGCTCACACAATGACACAGCAGGGAGAAATTGGGACCAAACTTTATATCCACTAATAGCAAAATGTTGTGATAAATGAACAAGCTTCCAAGTACTGAATTATGCAGGCATTAAAAATTATGTTTAAAAGAAATTATAATATAGACATTGTTTATTCTAATATTAACTTAAAAAGGCAAGAAAAATTAAAATTATATGTACAGTATGGTCTCAGTTGTTCAATTGTGTTTAAAAATAAGCTGAAAAAAAGACTAAAAATAAACATAGCAAAATATGAACAAGGTCAAAGTATCACAGGTAGTAGGATTTGCTTATTCTTCTTGTTATTTTCCATAATGACTATATATTACTTTCCTAAATAGGAAAATAAATGTTTTTATTCTAATTACTTACTGTAAAGATGATCCAAAAAAGCACTAAAGCAAGTTTTATAAAATAACCTCATTCCACCAATCTAACTCTTTTAGTTTTTCTGTGGTTCTTTTCAGTACTACCTGAGTGTACACACACCTTTGGCATAGATGTAATCAGTTTGAATTAATGAGCAGTTCTCTCAGGACTAGGTGCCCTGGAAATGAGTCAACTTATCAAACCCTTTTCCTGTCTGGTCCCATTCCACTCTAGCAACGAGGAAGACAGAAGAACGGTTGCCCAGCAGCACTGAATGTCAAAGGAACAGGGCAAACTCCACTCCCAGCCCCAGCCTCCTCACTGATCTCTGTGTACCCTTGGCAAACCATCTACCTGCTCTCAGCCTCAGTTTCCCCACGTATACAATGAACAAATACAGCTGGTCATTAACCCCTAAAATCTCTTGCAGGCTTAATCTCTGTGATTATGTGTACATTTGACCCCAAATCTTCAAATAGATCTCAACTTGAAAAATTTTATACAAATCAAATCCATTTAAATACAAATGAAAAACTAGCTATTTTTAAAAAAAAACTCTCCGATAGCAAACTTTCACATAGAGTCTTTTTAAATTTGATAAATGTAGACATTAATATATTGCCAGATCCAACTCATGTAGAGCCAGGTATCTATATTTAGCATTTATATACTAAAATAAAAATTAAAACACTCTTCCTCACTGAAGCTAGGGGAAAAGATTAATTATTTAATTAACTAACTACTGAAAAATCTGAATTATGAGTTTTTTAAATGTTTTACTATTTTAATTATAATTATCTTAATAATTATAATAAAAATATTATTATTATTATTATTTTTTTTTTTTTTTTGAGACAGAGTCTCGCTCTGTTGCCCGGGCTAGAGTGAGTGCCGTGGCGTCAGTCTAGCTCACAGCAACCTCAAACTCCTCGGCTTAAGTGATCCTACTGCCTCAGCCTCCCGAGTAGCTGGGACTACAGGCATGCGCCACCATGCCCGGCTAATTTTTTTTTTGTGTATATATATATTTTAGTTGTCCATATAATTTCTTTCTATTTTTAGTAGAGACGAGGTCTCGCTCTTGCTCAGGCTGGTCTCGAACTCCTGACCTCGAGCGATCCACCCACCTCGGCCTCCCAGAGTGCTAGGATTACAGGCGTGAGCCACCGCGCCCGGCCAAAAATATTATTTTAAATTTTTAAGTACATACAGTCATGTATTGCTTAACAACAGGGATGTGTCATTCGGTGATTGCATCATTGTGTGAACATCAGAGAGTACTTACACAAACCTAGATGGTATACCCTATTGCTAAGCTACAAACCTATACAGCATGCTACTGGACAGAATACGGTAGGCAATTGTAACACAATAGTTAAGTATTTGTTTATCTCTAAATGTACCTAAACAGAGGAAAGGTACGGTAAAAATACGGTACTATAATCTTACGGTTCCACCATGGCATATGCATCCTTCATTGACTGAAATGTTATAATGTGGCATATGACTGTACTTAAATTACTTTGCCCCCTCGATAAAAAGGGAGGGCAAGTATTTCCTTCTGGGCCTGTTTTAATGCAAGGAAGTCTCACCCCAGGCTTGGGTATTTCAAAAGAGAAGTTTGAATCAATGAACTCTTACTATAAACTTTTCAAATACCATTATAGTGACCTGAAAAAGAGTTTCATTCACTTTCTGAAGCAATAACATGGGCACTGCCCAGCCTTGCTTACGAGGCACAGTAAGTTACTTCTATCCACTGGTGGAACTCAAAGCCTCCTGCTAAACTTGAACCTTGCTCCTCATTCCATCCTACCCAGCTGCTGCAGGTGCTGACCCGGCATTACTGAAGACACGGAAGTTCTTACTTTTGAGGGCAGGTATGAACAGAAGTTCAGGTCACCCTGGAATTAACAATTCTATTTTTACCCATGCTCTCGACTGAAGTCAACACTTAGAGAAGCTTCCCTTAGCTCCTGCCAGTCATAGGTAGAAGAAAGTCCCTAGTTTCTTGTTCTTGCAAACACAGCAGTCGAGTCATTTCTTAAAACCAAAGGCAGCTTTCCCATGAGGACAATGACACTTAAACTCAGAGCCCCTGACTTGGTCCTCACAGGACCCTTCCAAGGCCTGGGAGAGGCCCTAGCAATGTGTTCACCTGGGCATTTTGACTTTTTCTTACAGAGGACCCCTCAAATTACATAGTATCAAGCCCCACCAGAACTGAATCCTCCCCTGCCACCTCTGTCCCCCACAGGTGCCCACTAGCCACTGCCCACGCAGGAAGTGGGAATGGTGGCTCTGCAACCCACACCTCTGGTATATAAACCAGCCACGTGCCAAGGGAAGAATTTGTGATTTTTTTGTTTGTTTCAAAAGATGAATTTAATAATATGACCAGACTAGAATATGTGGTCTGAAAAGAGGATGTTTATCCTGATATATGAAATTATTTGTATGAAAAGTTCCACGAAGTTAACTACATTTATTAACTCACCTTTATTGAAAAAAACCAAGTTACATTAAATAAGGCCTCTCTCAGAAAAGTGAGCATAGTTACACAGCATCGTATATAATAACCAATACTCCTTAAAATAGTAGGTTCTCAAACAGGGGTGATTTTGCTTCCAGGGGATACTTGGCAATGTCTGGGGATGTTTTTGGTTGCCACAACTTGGGGGTGGGGAGGATGTAGGGTGCCACTGGCATCTACTACCGGGTAGAGGCCAGGGATGCTGTTAAACATTCTACAATGCACAGGACAGCTCCCCATTACAAAGAATTATCTGGCCTGCAACATCAACAGTGCCCAGGTTGAGAATCCTTGCCTTAAAATAATGGGCATGAAGGCCAAGGTGACGGGTGGCTTACAGACAGCTACTGTCTGACTTCAGCCACCACACCATAATAAAAAGCAATGAAAGCTCCAGAGTTTCGTGGACCACGGGACTGGAAGGACCCTTGCCAAGAGCGGCTACGTGAGGAGGTGGTGGCATAATTTCAGGAGCACCAGGAAAGGCACTTTGCCTCCCCAGTTACCTCCAACACCCACTCGTCTGTGCTTGATATGCTCCCGCGGGGAACACGGCCTTTCATTCTGTAATGAGGCTTACCGTGCAAAGACCCCTGGAAGAGAGAACATGGTGACCTACATTCATATTCAAGAAAAAGTGACTGATGACAGATTGGTTTTCCCCTGAGACCATTTTTCACACAGTGAAAGGCTCCGGACAGCTGAAAACGGAGGAGAGGGAGAGAGGGCAGCAGGCCGTGAGGAGGCAGGACGGGTGAAGACACGGGCAAGAGGGGCACTGAGATAAGTGCCACCTGCTCTAGTGACGCTTTCCTCCTGAGCCCACAGGGAGGGAAGGATGCAGAGGAAAAAAGAAGTCACATTCTTGGCCATGAAGAAGATTATAGGCAAGTTCAGCTCAGGTGAAAAACTCTAGGAATGCTTGAAAGAATGGTAGAGACGCACGCAGTGCTACCCCCGCAGCTGGAGCAGGAGACAACCGTCCCCACCAGCTGTGGGATCATGTGAACCCCAAACTGTGCTGGGTGACATCCCCACCTGACACCTAGCACAGTCCTTGACACACAGTAGAATGTTCAGGCAGTGCTTGTGTTGAATGGACACTATTCCAAATGAAGATCCATCGAATTCCTAACGTGCTCTCTCTAGAAATGATTTTCCTTGACACCTTTGCTGATGCTATTTCCCTCAATTTGGGAGGGAAGTCACTGTTAGTCTTCTTTGCCCATCGGAATCTATACAGTTTGTTTTCTATGTAAATTCCTGATGTTGGCCTCTGTTGGTTTCCCCCCCCCTTTTTTTTTTTCCTCTTATTTATTTATTTATTTGTTTTCCCATCTCTACTCTGGAGGAATCCGCTTTTCTTATAAGCAAGCACAGGGCCTCCAAGTACATTCATTCATCTAGTGCTCACCACATTGTCTATGTATCTTTCATAATGGGCTTAATTCCAGAAAAGATTTGAGGGAGGCTTTCAAGTTCACGACAAAAATAATATAATATAGCTTAAAAACTAATTTAAAATGGAGATCAGAAATAATTTAGGAAGAAAAAGATCATCGTACCAAGAAGCTGAGGCAAAGCAGTTACCGGGAATTGCTGGAGGCCAAGGTAAAAAGGTAAACATACAAGGCATACATAGAGAGTCCCCAATGTCTCATAAATGAAAAGCCACAATTCCATGAGGTCGGAATTATTTTTTCTGACATTAAATTCTAGGAGGAATTTGTTCCTGGCTTTTCATACGTGCTGCCTAAAGTTGTCATCTCATGTGCTTATCTCAAGAACCAGACTTCTTTAGGACAAAGACCACATGTCAGACTACATTTCCCTAACAGCCTATGTGACATTGTATGTGCTCAAATATTTGCTGATAGATTGGGGACCTACAATTTTCTTGCCAATCTGGGTATTACAGTGTATCTCAAGATCCCAAGATTATCAGAGTAAGAGATTCATCAAATCTCTTAGCAGGAAGGACTCTCAGACCATTTGATTACACCCTAGGTCCCCAGCCATGGGCAATAATGACGAGATCTTAAAGACCCTCTCACCGTAGCACCACTGGAGCTGGTTTGGAGTGCAGGGCTGGAAGGTCCAGCTGGCCCCATCTTCATGCTTCTCTCCCCTTCCCTATTGGTTCATTCTTTGTTTAGTCCTTTTGTCTGTCTTTCTGTCCCAACCACAGATTTTCCACTCCTTTGAGCATTAGGACTTTGCCTTACTCACCTTTGATTTGATTCCCTGTGATAACTAGCACAGTGCGTTGCACGGAGGAACTGCCTTTTTTTTTTTTAATGTAAGGAACTGAATTGGAGAGAGGTTCCAGAGCAGGCCTTTTCATTATTCTGTCCTGCTCCTGTCTGACAAACCCTCAAGCATAGACGTGTACCCTGAAGTGTGGGAGACCAGCCCCCTTCCTCCACCACACAAGCAGTCCTGAAAGGTTAAAACGCAGGTTACTAAAGGAGTTGAAGACTCAAGGGTGGGAAGACATTATATTCTCTTTCCCTTGTCTCCATACATAGCCTGAAAGTACACTGGGCAACACTTCAGCACCAAAGTTCTTTGCACTTAGTAGGTGCTCAGTAAATATCTATTATAATAAGGTCATAGCACAGCTGCTTTGAACATAGTAGGTACTCAAGAAATACATTATACTGAGAAAGCCATGGCATATCACCTTTGAACATACTAAGTGCTCAATAATATCTATTCAATTGAAAAGTTTGTAGCATATCTTCTTTGCATATAGCAGGTGGTGCTCAATAAATACCTTTTACGTTAAGGTGATTGTAAGACAGTTGCCTTGCACATAGTAGCCCCCCAGTAAATTGATATTAAATCGGATAGTAGCAGATATCTATCTGCTCCTTAGAGAACACTGGCAGAGGTGACATTAATCAAAACCCAGGCACTGATCCACGAATGGAAATGCTGGGGAGGCGCGTGACGTGACGGTGGGAGGTCGTGGTGGGCACCACGCTCTTTCCGGACGCAGCGGACCCACTGCTGGCTCCCGGGTATTGATTAGTGATCGGAATTCATTCCCCACCCAGGGGCGGGAAACGGCCGCTGCCTCCAATTGTCACTTCAGGGCTGCACCTGGAACTCCCGCCACAGCCCCCTCCCGGGGCATCCGCCCACCCGGGCTTCTCCTCCGGAGAGTAGCGGGCAGAACAAAAGCAAATGCCAGCCGGGTTTCCGATTGCTTTTCTGATGGAGAGCGACCCGGCAAGAGGCTGGGGGAGCTGGCCCGGGACCAAGCAGTGATGTCAAACCCGAGCCGCTGCCCTCAGCCGCCCGCCCTCTCCAACAGATTCGGGCTCGGGATCGCTGAGCAGGGCGAAGTGGCGGGGCTCCCGCCCTCCCCTCTCTCCCGGGGCCACCGAACGGCAGAGGGGGCGCCTCGGTTGGGTGGGGTGGGGGGACAGCGCTATATTAACCCTTGAAAGAGGAGAGAAGGAGGCTGGAGGGGAGGATTATAAAGGACTGGGGCAGACCCCCGAACGGGATCCGAATCTGAACTCGCAGTGTGACCCCAAACGCGCGGGACTGTCCCCGGGGATGGGAGCCCCTCGAGGCGCCCGGTCCTTATGTCCCCTTCCCCTTACCCTCAGGGTAGCTCAGCGGCAACCTTCCCATCCAAGCCCGCGACCCAGGACAGGACGACACCGCGACCCAGGACAGGACGACACCGATACCGGCGCGCGCAGTCCGCTGAGAAAGAGGGCACCGAGGGTGGCCGGGGTGGGTCCCGGGAGATACCCCACGGCTCCAGAACTGGCCCGTTTGTTATCTGCTCGCCTCGGGGGTTTTTGTTAAGGTGAGGTGGGGTTGCAGAGCGAGCGGGAAGTATCATTTCTTCCCTTCTCCCCGCTCCTCCGGAGCCCGCCGAACTCCGAGGGGCGCGGGCGGCGGGAGAAGGAGGCAAGCGGAGGGGGAGCCACTTACCCGCGGCAGAGCCCGAGAGCGCGGTGGCCCGGGCGCGAGCTGCGCCTTTGTCTGCGGCCGCGGCGCCGGCGCGCTCGGCCAGGCCGGTCCCAGCCCCGGCGCGCGGCGAGCTCCCGCGGGCGCCCGGACAGCCCGGCTCGCGGCTCCCGCTCGGGCTCGGGCCCCGGCCCCGCCCGCGCCGCCGCGGCTCCGCCCCGAACCGGGCCCCGCCCCCGGCCCGCCGGGCCCCCACCTGCTGCGGCGGCGGGCACGGAGGATCCTACTCCTGGGCGGCCGCCTCCGGCGCGCGCCCCGCTCCTCCCTCCCACGGCCTCCGGGCCGCGCTGTTCCGGGGTCGAGTGCGCGCCGCGTAGACTGGCCTCCTCCGCCCCAGCCCCCAGGGAGACAAGCTCACCTGGGGAGCCGGGCGCCCGCGTTTCCTGCCCCCCGGGCGGGTCCCCGTCCCGGCTACGCGCTCTCGGGAGCCCTCCATCACTTAGAAGCCCGTCCCCACTCCTGCCCTGGGGCAGGGCCCCCTCAGGCTCTGCCCGGGAGGGGAGGGAGGCGGGAAGCCCCGGCCGAAACCCAGCCTCGCCGCCGGCCAGCCCGACGCTGCTGCAGCGGCCCGGGGCAGGGCTTGGCGAGGGGGCGGAGAGCAGAGAAGGAGCCGGTGGGGACCGGCCGGCTCCGGGGCTGGGGAGACCCGCGTCGGCGGGAGGGGGCGCGGAACGCACGTGCGCCAGTCCTGAGCCGGCCTGGGATTCGAAACGGGCACCTGGGCTGTGAGTCTGTGTGTGCTCATTTGCACAGGCGGCCGGAATAAAACTAACAGAAGGGAACTAACACTTTGGGAGCCAGAGAAAAGGGACGGGAGAAGCCAGCAGCCCCACAACATTGGTAATAACTGGTGTTTATGTGGTGCCTTCCAACAAGCCCAAAGCAGTTGGCACCAATTAGGTACATCACTGAATGCGTGTGCCTCCCATTGGAACGGTTGAGGAGCTGCTGTCTAGGCAGAGAACAATGTGATAACCTAAAGGTTGTATAACGAGGTCACTAGTGGCTTTAGCTGTCCATGAGTCCCCCCTTCTCCCTACTCAGTAAGAACCGCACGTCGACACTTCATAGGATCTGCTGCGTACTATGGTTATTTCTGCTTCATCCCAGAGCCTAGGACAACTCCAGGTGCCTAACAGGTGCTTAATAATTGTTGAAAGAATAAATGTGTAAATCACATAATTGTGCTAAATTGCAACGTGAGCAACCATAAAAAATTGTGGGATCATATTGGAAAATGCAGTAAGTGGTTAGCACAATGATGGTTATGAAGGGTAAAGAATGTGAGCTGTAATTATTACATAGATGCAATTGCTATTAATCATATGTACGGAGGTGGTAGGTTTAGGATCGTATGATAAATGAGAGACAGAAGTTATCACTACCCTGAAAGAATAATCAGGGATCAGGAAGGAGTGTGTCATAAGCAAACGTGTATACATCTGGGATAAGACTTTCCAACGTGTCTTCCCCAAAGAGAACATTTTAACATTTTGCTTCCTTAATTTTCATTACAAATAAGTATTATCAATTCAGTGAGTAGGCATAAATATGAAATGTTCTGTGTTGATTTATTCATTTTTTATAACATCTAGGGAAGAAGGATAAGACGCCCCAGGGATGCTCATTTTATCCAAAAGAATCAGAAGGACACATGTCCTGCCACATTAAGCCCACCAGTGGCAGAGTGAGGATCCGGTGGGTTGGAATGAAGAGACCCACCCAGGACAGCACCAGGAAAGCTCAGAGTCTCCTTCCTCAGTGTTTTATAATATCTTGTTGTCGTGGGTCTGGAAACTGCTCTTGGGAGCAATGTGCTTGTCCACGTGAGATAATTTATCTCTTTCATTTGGCAACTGAGAAAATGTAATTTTCTCCATGTGATGAGTGTGAGTGAGTGGTTCGTGCCTAGTGAGTGGCTGTCCTCCAAACTGTGGGACAAGAGACTGTGCAGTATGCATTTTAACAAGTGTCCATTACCTTACAATGCCAGGGGAATGAATAGGCACTGGACATCCATCTGGGTGCTCTCCACCGCATTTATGTCACATGGTGTCATTCTTCTGTGAATTCTGCTGTCAGGAATTGAGCTATTCCTTATTTTTACCCCATAGGGAAGACTCCTAAGGAAACAGCTGGCATGGTAGGTGTCAATCAGCAGAAAATAACTGCATAGAACTCAGGAGTTAGGAAGTTCGCCAGGTCATTCTGTTTTAGGACTTCTTTTGGGGGGGGTGGCTAAAAAATGTACTAGCATTTCCCCACTGCCTGTGACTGGACACCAGAAGCTGTAACTGAGCCAGTGGTGCCAACATCTGCAGTGGCCCTGGAGGATATGGGGGCCAGGGGTGCTGCATCGAGCAGGAAAGTACCCTACCTGCCTCGCTTAGGGTATTTAGAAACAATTTTTTAAAATATAGTGCTGGCTAAACTCATCTCTGGTACCCATTTTTGACTTGGGCTTAGGCGGAGGAGAGGAGGCAACTTAAATTGTTTAATACTGTTTTTCCCCATCCCACCCTTTCTGCTCCCAGGAGGAGATGGCGTCAGGGCCAATGACTGTGCATGTGGCCTCTCTTCCAGGGGTAAGCACTGGCCATGTTTGAGGAACCCACTGGACCATGACTTCTAGATGATAGAGCTCCCTCAGCAGCCTCAGGTGCCTTTTTGGGAGAGTCTGTTTATCTCATTCATTCTCGCTCTCCCTCTCCCCGCCCCCTTCTCTCTCTCTCTCCCCCCCCCCCCCCCACCATTTCTTTTTCTCCCTCTTTCTTCTCATAGGTCCAGCCTGTCCATCTAGGAAGATGAGACAGGCCTGGGGATACTCTAACAGTCTGGGACCTGAGGCCTAGAGATTAGAAATCGCACACTCTTCATTCTTACTTAAGGCTGCTCTGGAAATACCTTTCCTCACTAGCAGAGAGATAAGATTCATGATGCAGGCACAGACTTGGGGAAAAGAAGAAACAGGCTCTTTGGGTTGCTTGGTTCTCGCTGTAGGCCAGTAATTCCGAACCTGCACTCTCTCTAGAATGACCTATGAAATCTTTCAGCGCACTGAGAAGAAGAAGCGATAGGTGACTACAGTGGCCACTTACCAACATCTGTCCCTGTTTATCATATTCTGCCTTCCACGCTTGCCTTAGTCCCTTTGTGCTGCTCTAACAAAATACCTGAGACTGGGTAATTTATAAAAAACAAATTTATATTTCTCACAGTTCTAGAGTCTGGGAGTCCAAGATCAAGGCACCAGCAGGTTTGGTTGCCTGGGGGAGGCTGCTCTCTGCTCCCAAGATGGTGCCTCGTGGCTTCATCCTCTGGAGGAGAGGAAGGCTGGGTCCTCACATGGTAGAAGGCAGAAGAGCAAGAAGGCCAACATTGCCTGAAGCCTCTTTTATAAGAGCCTGGATCTCATTCCCTGGGGTGGGGAGCCCTCATGACCTAATCACCTCTTAAAGGCATCACCTCTTAATGCCATCACCTTGGCCATTAAGTTTCAACACCTGAATTTTGGAGGGGTCACATTCAAACCACAGCACTCCTCAGGCTGTAAATAAACCATCCTTGCTCTATGTAAAGTCACCCTCCACTATGTACAACATCTCATTCCCCCTCCTTTATATAAGGACATCATTCTATAAGTGCTCCCCTCTCTTTTTGACCACTAGTTTTTCCTCACTGCTGGGTCTCAAGCAAAGCAGCTTTCAAATATGGTTTAATGTCTCCTGTCTTGAAAAAACAAAACAAAAATACTCTTTTGACTCCATTGTCCTCCAGCTTCTGCCCCAACTCTCTTCTCTCTTTATTACTTTTTTAGAGATGGGGTCTTGCTCTGTTGTCCAGACTGGAGTGCAGTGGTGTGATCATAGCTCACTGTAACCTCCAACTCCCTGGCTCAAGTGATCCTCCTGCCTCAGCCTCCTGAGTAGCTAGGACTACAGGCGCATGCCACCATACCCAGCTAATTTTTCTGTTTTTGTAGAGATGAGGTTTCACTTTTACTCAGGCTGGTCTTGAACTCCTAACCTCAAGCAATCCTCCCACCTCAGCTTCCCAAACTGCTAGGATTACAGGCGTGAGCCACTGCACCCAGCCTTTCTTCTCCCCTTTTTCTCCCTTTTACTATAAAACCTGGCAGAGCAGAACTTGCCTCCCCTCCCTGTGTCCACTTCCTTTCCTCCCATTCTCTCTCTAACCTGTTCCAATCATCACTCCATGGAAACCACTCTGGTCAAGGTCATCAGAGCTAACCTCTGTGTTTTTAAATCTAATCATCAGTTCTCAGGCTTGTCTTACTTGACCTATCTAGCATTCGACGTAGTTCATCCCTCCTTTCTTCCTGAAATACTTTTTTATCCATGTGACTCCCAAGACATTTCTGATTTCTGTCCAACCTCACTGGCCCTTCAGGGAACAATAAATGCTAGCTACTCAAAATAACACAGCAAAGAGCATAGAGAATGGAAAAGTACTAAAGCCATTTCCACCAAATTCGGGAACGAGACAGAGATGCTGGCTGTCACCACTATCATTAATATTGTTTTAGAGACTAAAATAAAACAGTAAGACATGAAAATGAAATAGCAGACGTGAATGTTGAAAAGGGAAAAAGTCTTTGTAGATTCCATAATTGCACAGCTGAAAACCTTAAGACTCCTGTTCTTTTATCTATTAGATATTAGAATTAATAATTCTAAAAACTATTACAATTAATAAAAGAATGTGGTAAAGTGACTAGAATTAGTAGAAAGAATCGATAAAACCAAAAGCTGGTTTTTTGAAAAAGAATAATAAAATATGTAAGCTCCTTAGAAGCCTGATTGAGGAAAAAAGAGAGAGAAAGAAAAAATAAGCAATATTATCAATTTTAAAAAGGTGATATAAGGATTGATTCAGAAGATATTCTAAAACTTATCAAAGAAAACTGAATGCAATTTCCTAGTAAGACATTTAAGGCGGTTGTTTTTATTTCTCATGAGACAGTCTCTGCTCTCACAGAGCTCACAGTCTGATGAGGGATACAGATATTAAATACACAAGTGATTGATTTTCCTTGTATGAAGGGTCGAACTGAGAGACCTAATCTCATCTGGGGAGCCAGGAAAGCCTTCCTGAGAGAGTAGAAATTAAGTTGGATGGGAACAGAGGAAGAGAGGCTCAAGCACAGGGAACAGTGTGAGGGAACACCCAGGAAAAGGTCAGAGCATCTGAAAGTATCCCACAGACTAGAGGACAGGGCACATGGCCAGGACAGCAGAGGAGACAGAGGCAGGGCACAAACTGTGCAAGGACATATAGCCCATGGCATGGATTTTGACCTTTGTCCTGAGTGTCCTGGGAAACCCTTTCAGCATTTTGAGCAGGGAAGAGTTGAGTCCTTACTGTGTGAATTACTTCCTCTGTAAGGTCTGCAAAGGTTGTGACCATGCAGCAAGGTGGCATCGTCCAGGATCACTTGTCACTAGCATCATTCAGTGATACTAGCCACTAATCCCCTTCTCTTCCCCTACTGCCCCCAAGGTGCTCAATATCTTATAGGTTTCAGTGGGAATTCTGCACCTTCAAGGCAAGTCGACCCAAGCGACTGGTATCTAGTGGTTTGGGGCATATCTTGACTTTCACCTGATTCCCACAGGCTGGGAAGACCTTTCAGCCTAACTTCCCAGAAGTTTCTCAACTGGCTTGGACCATCCCAGCATTCTCTTCTTTCACTTCAACCTGTGATAGATAAGACCTTGCCAAAATTCTAACTACGTGTTCCCTACCCTGAGTCCTTACCTCACCCAGTCCTGTGTTTTTCAAACTACAGATCATAACCCATTATGGGCTGTGAAATCAGCTAAGCAGATCATGCCAGCATTCCTGAAACAATGAAACAGAATAGAATAGAAAGTAGCAGAGTTCATTGTAAGTGGTAAGAGTATCACTTTATGACACTTTAATTTCAGATAAATACGCTTAGATGTGGATGTATGTGTGTGTGCACATACCATAGGTTACACCATTAAATGGATATTTTAATTATGAGTCATGATCAAAAACAGCTTAAGATTCACTACCCTACTTCCTCCCCTTATCTGCTCTGTGTAGAAACGTGAGCTAACTGACTTACTGACTCTTCTGTCCCACCTCAATTCATTTCTCCAAGTCGTTTTTATTCATCTCCTGACCTGTTAAAATATCCTGTTCCTGTCACACAAATAACCCACTATTACTAGACTATATTTGAGTTTTTCCCCTAATCATGGTGTTCGAGTTTTTCCTCATCACAAACAGTGACTCAGGCTTATAAAAGTGCCCCATGGTTTGATGAATAACCCATACCTACAAGGACATAAAACTCGTTCCCTGTGTCTTGTTGGTACCTAGTTGAGCTAACCAGCCTCAGAGCAGTCCATGAACTTTCATCCATCAATTCTAAAAGACTTCATGAAGTATACATTATTGTTCTAGATTCCCAAACATTATGCCAAGCTAGTATGGTCCCTGGCATGCAAAAACCTAGAAGACAACTGATCTAATGTTTGCCCTAGTCAATCAGTTATGAGTGCTTACTATTAATATATGCTTAGAGCAGTGTTCTATGTTTACACCCTGATGGTTAGAACCCACTGGACAAAGACTGTCAGTTGTAACTTTTAAAACTTGGTCTGTTTGTTCTCTTCCTGTGCCATCTCCCTTCCCCACCCCCAAGTCAGCATGTTCACGGCCCCAGCATTTCTAAACATGGATGAGGATTTGACAGATAAGAAAAGCAGTCTCTGGCCATCTCCATCAACACTCACTAAATGTGGAATTGGATCACTATCTCTGACCGCCCCCCAACTCTCCTGATGCCAGGCGAGAAATACACGGCCGTAATTGCCAATGAGCACCACTTGGTTTTATTGTTGTTGTTGTTTACATGAACTAAAAAACCTAAACGGACACTTAAGAATTTGTTTCTAAGTGCTGAGATAATTTTTGCTTCAAAAATCAAAAATTGTTTCTGGCCCTATAGAGAACACCGTCTTAAAATGACTGGATAATATGAAGAAATTCTAGTATCTGTGACCTTACCATACATCCAAGCTGCCTCTGTCTATGCATCGGAAATTTTACTAGAAATTTGTTATGAGTAGCCTAGCTTATGTGGGTAATTTTTATCGAAAAAAAATTGTCACGGAGTAGGTTAAATATAAATGTGTTTTTAATAGTTTCAAT
Source organism: Eulemur rufifrons (assembly GCF_041146395.1). Lineage (NCBI taxonomy): Eukaryota > Metazoa > Chordata > Mammalia > Primates > Lemuridae > Eulemur > Eulemur rufifrons. Next base: position 19,489,199 of record NC_090987.1, read on the forward strand.
ATAAATAACACACAAGTCTTTAGTGAAAGCATAATGAATGCCAGTTTTCTCACTAGAGCAATCAGTCAACTAACCAAGATCAGAAGACTCAACTAGGCCGGGCGCGGTGGCTCACGCCTGTAATCCTAGCTCTCTGGGAGGCCGAGGTGGGCGGATCGTTTGAGCTCAGCAGTTCGAGACCAGCCTGAGCAAGAGCGAGCCCCCACCTCTACTAAAAATAGAAAGAAATTATATGGATAGCTAAAAATATACATAGAAAAAATTAGCCGGGCATGGTGGCGCATGCCTGTAGTCCCAGCTACTCGGGAGGGTGAGACAGGAGGATCGCTTGAGCTCAGGAGTTTGAGGTTGCTGTGAGCTAGGCTGACGCCACGGCACTTACTCTAGCCTGGGCAACAGAGTGAGACTCTGTCTCAAAAAAAAAAAAAAAAAAAAGACTCAACTAACTCAAGAATGTAACAACCTAAAACCTTTTAGGAAGTGTTATCACTTTGGGAAAAGAATTTGCATAAATCTAAGTCCACATAGAGGCTAGTGGTGGCCAGGAAATGTGTGACCCAGGAAAGAAAGCAAGAAATGGTGAATTTATTAGAAGCATGTACTCATGTTAGTCACCATCACTTATTTTTGTTTGTTTTACAGAATGCTCTAGTGTGTCAGTTACTTGCGGCCTATCGGTTAGTGGGACTGTGCTTGAATTCTTCAAGGAAGTGTGAATTATAGTTTACCCTTGAACAACTTGGGGGTTAGGGTATCTGACCCTCCTGAAGTCAAAAAATCTACATATAACTTGACTCCTCCAAAACTTAACTACTTAACTGATAATATAAGCAGGCAATAACACATATTTTCTATATTATATGTATTATATGCTGTCTTCTTACAATAAAGTAAGCTAGAGAAAAGAAAATATTAAGGAAATCATAAGGAAGAGAAAATATATTTGCTGTTCATTTAGTGGAAGTGGATGGATCCTTTATCCTCATCACCTTCACGTTGGGTGGGCTGAGGAGGAGGAGGAGGAGGAGGAGGAAGAGAAGGGGTTGGTCTTGCTGTCTCAGGGGTGGCAGAGCTAGAAGAAAATCCATGGGTCAGTGGACCCATTTAGTTCAAAACTGTGTTGTTCAAGCGTCAGCCATATGTCAGTGTCATTTCCTAGGAGGTGGCCCGCCTCGGAAAATCATTTCACAGAATAAGAGTTCTCAGGAAGGTCCAGGTTCTAAAACAAAGTAACTAATGATCATCTTTCTGTTTAGAATTACAAGTAGGACTCATTTATGAATTGTTAATACCCATTCCCCAGTTTGGTTTTGTTTCCTGGAAGAAAACCTATTTATGCTTATTATAGTTATACCTGATTTATACCCTGTCGATTAAAGAAAGGGACTTTGTAAAAGAAAAAGAATAATAAAAGGCAATTTGCAATATTAAAAAAATATGAAACTATAAAGTACTCTTCTAAGTTTTGGTACATCACTCTCAGTTTAGAATTATCCTCAGTATTCTATTAAATAAGGACAGCTGCTGTCCAATTCTGGCAAAGATGAAGAAAGTCTCTGCCTGATATCTGCAGATGTGGCTGATAATAATAGACTTCTACTTAGCTGTCACAGAGTTGCATTCCCCTAACTCCAAAGGAACCTAGCTGACAAGAAAAACAATGTTCCAATTAAAATGTCCACACAGTCTGTGATGGATTAAGTTGGTGCCAAAGACACTTAGGAAATTCAATTGAGGAGGATCAAGGCTTTGATTATGCTTTCTTGAGTCTTCAAGGGGAAGACAGGCAAAAAAATCCATGCAATGACAACTTAGCATGATAAACGAGCACTGGATTGAGGGTCTGGTATGCAGCATTCCGCCACCAACTAGCTGTGTAATTCAGCGAGGTGCTTCCCCTCTCTGGGTTGTGGTTTTCTCATCTATAAAATGGGGGTGCTCCCCTGCTGTATCAGACATCTCTTATGTATCACCCCAGCTTCGGTGGCCTCACCTTATTTGATGTGGCCACTTCAGGGACTGTCCTTGCTCAGGTACCCCCAACAGCACCTCACCTCTTATTCATGCTGTGCACCTCTGACCTCTTGCTCTGGGGCTCACCTGTTGCTTTTGAAGTGTGAGATGCACAAGACTCGGTGGGTACCCTTACATATAATGGAAGGGTGAAGTTTTGACCAATGGGCTCAGGAGCCAGCAGATAAATTCTCATCTCCCCAGGGACAGATTGTCTTGAGATGCAAGAGGCTCTGGAAAGATTAGGCAATCAGTTGAGCTCAATACCAAGTGCTGGCTGGCTCCTTAAGGTGCTTGTGTTTTTTCTCTCCCCACTTCCCTGCCCTGGTCCCCTTTCCCCTCACTCCTGCTCTCCTGGCATTGACTACACTCCCTACTAATATAGCAAAAGATGAGCTTTTATCTTAGGATCTGCTTTAGCGGGTTCCAGGGTAAGACACCAGGATAAACTCTGCTCATCAGTGTCCTAAAGATTGCTGGAGATACTCAGCCCCCAAGCCCACCCACCCCACCACGAGGACCTCAAGGCAGAAATCAAATTCTCTGTTTTATGTAATGTCTTTCCATGTTAGGTTCATTTAAAACAACAACAACAAAAAAGTTATCATGTTAAAACACAGTTAAAAGCTCCTGGAGTAGGTAATATTGGGGCAAGTTTGGGAAAAGCCATCACGCAGGAGAAAGAGAGTTTCTGGTACCTGAGGCATCTCAAAAGAAATACCAGGAGGGTAGCTGGACTCTGAGCTGGAGATACGGATTGTGAAGTGTCATTCCAGTGTGGATAGGAAGGGAATCTGTGCTTGTGCTTGATGTTCCCCTGAAGCAAGGCAAATGGCAAGAGGATGGAGGAGTGAATCTAAAATCACCAATTGCAGCAACTCTCTCCAATGTCCATGCAAACCCTACTCTCCCCCTTTTTCCTAGTAAAACAACATTGATTTGTTTGGGTTGAGGTCCCTTGATCTCAGGAGGTTAACACCTTCCCAGACCTCCAGAGGATGAATCATGATTGGCTTCAAGCCTCATGTGACCCAGTTCTGGCTGATGAAACCTAGCAAGAGGCCTGCTAAAGAGAACTCCCTTCCAGAATAAAAAAGATTGCAAAGAGGGAGAAGTTGCCTGGTTCTTTCTTTCTTGAATGTGGGTATGATGCCCAGTGCTACAGCAGCCACATTGTGATCTTGAGGTGACAAGTGTAAAGGGAAGGCAAAGAGAATCTCAGAGATGCTGGGTCTAGCATCAGTGAGTTACCAAACCAATTTTGGCAGCTGTGTGTTATCTTGTGTGTAAGGAAAATACATCCTTACTTCAGTTATTGTCAGCAGGGTTTTCTGTTACTGGTAGCAAAAATCATTCCTGAGCTCAGGAAAATGTGGTAGAAAAACAGGAGGACAAACAAGAAAAAGATTCAGAAGTCAAAGAAATAGAGTTTTGAGGAAGGAGTAGCTGACAGTACCAATGCTACAGAGGAGTAACAAAAAGAGAGATGGAATAGCTTTAAGACAAATATTGTTCCTAGAGACAAAGAAGGACATTTTATAATGATAAGGGGGTCAATACATCACAAAGATATAACAATGACTTAAAAAAACTATAAACCGACTATACCTAATCAACATACATGGAAGACCTCACCTAATGATAGTAGAATACACATTCTTCTATCAGAATTTATGGAGAAACCTCCAAATAATGGAAGTCATTCAGAAGAATTCTTTTTCCAATTAAATTTAGATCAGAGAAATATTTACCATCTTGTGCCAGTGAAAGTCACCTCAGCTAGTATTCTCATCAGTATCATGGGAAATCTAATTTTCTGATTTCAGAGTTTCATATTTTGTATATAATGTAAATATTGTGAAGCAAATACAGCATTCTTTCAAGGAAAAAAAACCACAATGAGATATCACTTCACACCCACTGAGACAGTTATGATTTTTTTAATGGAAAATTACAAGTATTGGCAAGGATGTAGAGAAATTAGACCTATAATACATTGCTGATGAAAATGCAAATTGGTGTCATCAACTGTGGGGAAAAAAAAATTAGTGATTCTTCAAAAATTTAAACACAGAATTACCATATGATTCAGTAGTTTCGCTCCTGGGCATATAGCCAAGAGAATTGAAAACAGGTCCTCAAACACTTGTATAATACACAAATGTTCATGGTAGAATTATATACAATGGCCAAAAGGTAACAAATGTCCATCAATAGACGAATGGATAAACAAATGTGGTATATCCATACTATGGAATATTATTTGGCCATCAAAAGCAATGGAGTAGAGAAACATACTATGGCATGGATGACCCTACCTTGAAAACTATGCTGTGTGAAACCACTAAGCCATATATTGTATGATTTCATTGACATGAAATGTATGGAAGCAGCAAATCCGCAGAGACAGAAAGATTAGTGATTGCCAGAGGCTGGATGGAAGAGGGAATGGGGAGACTGCTTTATGAGTACAGGGTTTCTTTGGGGGGTGGTAGAAATTTCTGGAATTAGATATTCGTGATGGTTGTACAACACTGTGACTGTACTGGAAATCACTGTCTGGCACTCTTTAAAATGATTTAGATAGGCCAGGCACGGTGGCTCACGCCAATAATCCTATCACTCTGGGAGGCCAAGGCAGGAGGATCACTCGGGGTCAGGAGTTTGAGACCAGCCTCAGCAAGAGCGAGACCCCATCTCTACTAAAAATAGAAAGAAATTATATGGACAGCTAAAAATATATATAGAAAAATTAGCCAGGCATGGTGGTGCATGCCTGTAGTCCCAGCTACTCGGGAGGCTGAGGCAGGAGAATTGCTTGAGCCCAGGAGTTTGAGGTTGATGTGAGCTAGGCTGATGCCACGGCACTCTAGCCCAGGCAACAGAGTGAGACTCTGTCTCAAAAAAAAAAAAAAAAAAAAATGATTTAGATAGTGAATTTTATGTTACCTCAATTTTGGATTTTACCTCAAAAAATGCATGGCAAAATGGATTTTTTAAGCAGGATTCTGGGACTTTGCTTTACGATACAGTTTAATAAAGTCATTTTGCGATTTTTGCAGCAATTCTTCTTTTGCCTTTAGACACAAACCTCAGTAATTCCAGGTCCACAAGGATCATTATATTCACTGGTCTATAATTAGAGGCCTATTTCTGGGTGGCATTTGCCATGGCTCCTGATGGCAGGTTAGATTGTCACATGATGTACATGATTGTTTCCAACATCTCTCAAATGCAGTATCTCCAAAGCACAACTCTGATTGCTTTCCATTGTTGGTCTCCCTCCACCATGCTTAGATCAGCAAAGGGCATTTCTGCATGCCATTTCGAAGAGTTCCCTTACATCATATCCAATTAATCCCCAAATCTGGATGTTTGACCTCCTAAGTGGCTTTCAGATCTATTTACTTCTCTTCATTGTCACTGCCACCTTAGTTCAATATGCCATCATTCTTTATCTGAACTCCTATAATAGACTGGTCTCACCACCTGCTCTCTTAATTCTCTTCAGTCTATTTTCCATACCTATCCACTTGCATTTTCAAAATGCAAATCTAATTATTCCACTGGTAAAGACTTTAATTGGCTTCCCATTGCGCTCAGAATAACATCTTCAAATGTTGAACTGGTCCAGAAGGCTCTGTATGACCTGGCTCCTGCCCACCTCTCCAGCCTCCCCACCTGACTCACTCCACTCCAGTCCTGGAAGATTCTCTCCGTTCTCTCTACCACAGGGCAGTCGTACGCATGCTCATCTCTTTCCAGAACCTTCTCCCTCTTCTCTTGCCTGCACTTACCCAGTCCTGTTCATTTTCAGAGCTCAGACGAAATATCCCTTCCTGAAGGAATTCTTCCTGGCCCTTTCAAACTCAACTAAGTTCCCTCAGGTGGGCTTTGGACCACTTCTTGCAAGGAAAAATACTCAGTTCTCAACATGCTGTGGAAAACGCCTTTTGCAATTTCATCGCCACTTGCTCTCCAGGCTTCTTCCCTACTGGCATAAACAAGTTACCACTAAGATGGCAAAACTGTGTCAGTAGTTTAGGCTTATACTTTGAATAATTGTACTGCCTCTTGTTTGAGATATAATAAACTAAACTTTTGATTGAAATTGGACATTTCATATTTAATGACCTAAATACAATGCTAAAGAGAACGTCTGTTTCCTACTCTGCCTCTAGTTTTATTTCCAAGGTTCTTCTGTTATTTTAGCTGCTGTGTGCCCCGGGGAAGGACCCCTAAGGGTGGATGGAAACCCCTGCAGAAATGAGGCACCAGAAGGAGGCGCCACTCCTAACACGAGCAGTGGAAGGAGGCTAAAGGCATCTTTGTCAACCTTGCAGGTTTTCTGAGTCTGACATAATTTTGTGTTGTTTTGCAGAAAACAAGCATGAGTGAGGGATATTGCAGAATGATTTCCATGAGGTGTTTGAAGCTAAAAATGATGTGCTGGGAATGACATTGACCAAATAGACTCCTTAACTCCTTCCTGATATGCTTCCTTTTTCTCTATCAAGGAGAACAAGCCTTGGACTGCAAAGGGCAGAACAAACGTGGGTGAGGCCTGGTGATCAGGATGAGTGAAGAGAGTGTCTTAGAGGGATGAGCTGGTCCTAGTGCCTTGAGCCTCCTGGCTTGGACAGGCCCCATCCTGGGGGAATGAGTGGACTGATCAGCCCAGAACCACTTCTGAGGACCTTGGAGAAGGGGACAAGTGGCAGAAGACTAGATACAGACTGGGTTTGATGTCAGTTCAGATGATTAGGAAGGAAGAAGTGATCACAGGCCCTGCATGAAACCCTAACCTCATGTCCTTCCTTAGGGTTTCTGGGCTGGGAAATGGGACTATACAGTTGGTGGTGCAGCTGGGCTTCTGTAAAACATTGACCACTGTGAACACCTAAGAGTCCCTGTGCAAAAGTACCTGATTAATGGAACCACTGCGATCTGGAGACAGAGTTTTGGAGGAGTTCCTCAGCGCTCTGGCTTTAACCTGCTCCTGTCCCAAAACTGTCACCACTAAATTTAGCTGTCCTTGCATCTAGCCTATATTTTTCCATATTTCCCAAAGGCAAGATTTAATAAAGTTAAACAGTGATAAATATAAGGTCCTGTACTTTGGTCTGAAAAATCAGCTGCACATCTATAATGCAAGAAAGATGTGATTTAGCTAGAGAGTGACACTTTAAACCTCTTAAGATTTAATAATTATTTGCCTTATTCTGAAAGGGCCCATATAGCAAGGGCTGGTGTTGGATGATGATGTCTATGTTGCATGACCTCTGCTTCCACCTTGATATAAATCTATTAATTTTATTATCAGCTATCAAGGACTGTGACTTGATCTCAATTCATATAACAGACTAAGTATTTCCCCAAAGAGCTTTAAAGACAGTTGATTTTCTTTCTCAAGGATAGGGCAGGAGTATCTCTGTCTTACGCGTTGCATTTGTCATCCAATGGCTAGAGCAAAGTTAAAGAGCCAAGAATACACATGAAATGAAACCACAGAGAGAAATCATATCTGAAGAAGTCCCCTGTATTTGTAGCATTCCTAAGAGCTTAAACTCACTTTTCTCTGATCTTATTTGATCCTCTTCTACGCAAGCTTATGAGATAAGCTATGCAGGTGTCTCCAGTTGATGGATGGGGGGGATCCAAGAACCTGAGAGACACAAAGGCTACCCCTGCTTCTCAGGGTCAGAGCTGGGCCCAGAAGCCAAGTTGCAACTTCAAGTTCAGCTCTCTACACACAAAACTGTCTCGCATGAATGTGTGCATAAAATATGTAGTTTAAAATCAGGTCATCTTAGGAGAAGGAGTTCCCTGTTAAATAGTTAATTCAATAACTATTACCTATTAATAGTTAATGACTAGCAACTATTTAAGAGAGTCTATCATGTGTAAATCGCTTCTCCCACAGTGGCGGGGGGGTGGGACTGACAGTGGGGCAGGAAGTAGTAGGAGCCCCAAAGCCCCTCCTGGTATGCTTGAAGGAGTTAATTCTAATTTTTATCTCCTTACTTCCCAGCTGGGATTTGAAATTTGCTTTTCCTATACTTTCCACCAGGTGAGGGGCGGCTCTTGTTTCCTGGGAGGGCTGCTGGGCTGTAAAGGTACATTTAGGGAAGCGTTTCCCTCTGCTTTTAGCTCCTGACTTCCTGGGGCCAGGGACTCTGCCTTCAGGCAGGCTGGAAATGGGTTCCTGGGGACCCGCAAGTAGTGAGCAGGGACGGCTCTCTCCGCCTCACAGTTGGCTGGTGGGAAGTTTTTTTTCCTTTGCTCTTTACTTGCTGCCATGGATATTTTCCAATTAAGCCTTACCCATGGAATTATACCGTGGCCACCTGAGTTTCTCTGCTCACCCTTTGGGACTGTAATTCTCAGACTCTGCATTTCGGAGGTGTAACTTGACTTATTTTTATTGCATTTTTTCCAGTGATTTTAGACATAAGCTATGCCGTTTGGTGGAAGATCAAATGATCATCCCATTTGTGCATTGCTACGTGCAAAGCACAAGGCGAGATGCCGTCATGTGACAGGACTTCTTGGCCATGGAGCTCAGGGTCTTAGAGGGGCCAGCTGGAGGACAAAGACGAGAAGGGTAGATTTGGCAACTTCAGTTTGGTGGTTTCCTCCAGTAGCCAAGAGAGGTGTAACAATCTGGCCATTGTTCAGGGAACAGTAAGGGGGGCGGCAGGGACTGGAAGGGGGGGTGTGGGATGGGAAACTGTAGTGGAGCCTCCAGCTCTGACGGTGGAAATAGGGCGCTGAGTTCCCACAAAACCGATTGAACAAAGGCCTCAAAACTTCACAGATCGGCCTTAATCATCTCAACAAAATGTCTCATTCAGCTGCAGTTAGCCACGTAATTGGATTGCTAAGTTTGGGGGCAAAAATAAAAGGTATGAAACAGTCACAGAACATTCTGACCACAGAGCAATTTCAAATGGTTCACGTGGTTCCTCATTCCCGAAACTAATTATTGTCCCTATTCTCTCTTTCCCTCCCTAGCTAAACTTGCCTCATAATCATTTAATTCATGGCTGCTGTCCTGTCTCATCGGTCTCAGCTCAGCAAATTTATTTAGACTGGTTTTGCCCCTAAAAAACAGTCTCTAATAGCACATAGAATCTGATTTTCTATAATGGAGATACAATATTACTAAACATAGGGTTTGTTTTTTCCTCTTGTTTGATCAGGGAACTCACAAAGAACAGGCATGGTGGCGTCTATTAAACCAGTGGCTTCCTAATGTGGCTTCGGCAGCATCAGGCTGTGTTAGAAATGCACGTCGTAGGTGTCTATCCCAGACCTCCTGCACCAGAAATACTGGGTGGGGGAGCCCGCTCACACGGGGCCTGTTAGGATGAAGGTTGTTCATCAGGAACCTGCTCAGATAGAGCCTCCTCTTCACATGGAGCCAATTCCCCAAAAGTCTCTTCCCCGAAAAGATAAAAGGGAAAGTCCAACATGCAGATCGAAATGGCAGGAAAGGAGCAAGTCCTTCTCGCAGCTGGCTTAGTGCCTGCTAAAGACAGCTGGCTTCCAAAGCAAAGTGCAGACACTCGGGCTCCCCAACCACCAGCATCACTGCTGCCGAAGGAAAACTTAAAAGAGGCATCAAAAGACCAAAAATTGCTCTCCAAAGGTGGAGGAAATGAAGAAGCCCATCTTCAGAAAGCAGAAGTGGAAAAGGCAGATAAGCGTCTAGCTTGCTGGTCTTGCCGCTCTTGCTAAGGAATCTATCCGTGTTTCATCCTCTGGACAAAACTTGACTATGCCAGTGGGCGGAACTTTAGATAGTAAACATCAGACTGACCCTGCGCTTTGTGAAATGGAAATGGACACTGATGAGAACACAGCGGAGACCCTTCCTGGTAAACACTCCGCAGATGAAGAACCAGTTTCACCGATGGTTCTTTCCCCACCAATAGAGGACCAAGAAGCAGTGTCCGGCACTGCTCTGGCATCACCTCCTGCTCCGCTGGCAGTAACTGAGTCTCAGGAAACTGATGAAGACAAAGGCGTCCACAGTCATGATGAAAGTGACCTAAGGGACAACATGTCACGGGTAGTGATGATTCTGAATTGCATGGGCCTCTGCCAGCTCCACAAGAAACTAGTAGGAAAAAAATGCAGAGGAAGCCTTGGCCGTCAAAGTGGCTGATTTCTTTTGTTTGTATCTTCTGTGATCATTCTTTCAGAAAGAAAAAACATGACCGCAAACACCTCCGTCACCATTGGGTTAAGTGTACTTCCTTGAAAAGGCAGCTCGAGGGCAGGAATAATTAAACTTTGGACAAGTTTTCGGGTCTTTATATGATCCATTACATTTTATATTCATTTATGTAGTAGACCACCTTTTAAAATTGCTTTAATTAGAGTGTAGTATAGGTTTTTAAATGGCATTCTTTTCCTTAGGACTTTATGTACACCTCTTGATTGCTGTATAAATTTTAGCAAACCCTAGTAGTTAGTGTACGAAACCAGCAGATACCTAAATCTGTTAGCTCACGTGTGTAATTGAAATGATTGGCCAAGAAGGTATAATAGCATTCTACTGCTAGGTCCAGCTACAACTTGTCAATTTTTTCTCCGTGACTATCTTCCTGTTTCACTTTATACTAGTTCCTGTTGAGCTCTATAAAAATTGGCTTACTTAATAGCAAATTACTTGAAAAATTTGCCTACTTTATACAAAGTTAGCACTTTAAGATATTTTTTTAATTGATGAGGAAAGACATTTAAATTGAAGAAAAATTTCCCCAACAATGGACATTGTATCAGTCCAGGTATTTACTTTGAGTTTTGATCAATATTTCATATTTGCGTATGTTAATTGTCATTAAAAACAGTGATTTTGGCATTTTTTTTTGTTCTGGTGCTTTAATAGCTTAAGATGTTGTTTACTGTTTTTATTTTTTTAACCTATGCAGTTAATTTTTTCTAGAAATAGAATCTGTGTCGAACAATGACACTTTAACACATATATGTACGTTTATTTTGGCCTCTTTGGAGGGATGCTTTTAGGCATGTTTGCAAATGAGCAATTTTCTTTGTCTTTTTTGCAGAATAAGTATGTGAGTTGTGAGCAAATGAAACATGCAGGTTCAATCCACCTATTTTGATTTTCACGTCTTATATCTATGCCAGAATCTGTATTTCATATAAGTGATTTATTTTAAATGGATGTAGTAAGTTCACAGCTCTCAGTTTTTATTTTGTAATAAATAAACCACTAGGTTCCATATTAGAAAAAACAACACTCTGGGAGTGTGATCCAGTGATCTATATTTTAACAAGTCTTCGAGGTGATTCTAATGCACGCTGGAGTATGAGAGCCACTATTCTAAAAGACCTTCCTAAAGCAACAAGAATCCTTTGTTGCTTTATGTTATTTTGACGACAAGGAAAGTCCTCCCTGTATTGCTATAGCCTAAGAGAGGTGTGGAGGGGAAACGCACTGCACGGGAGGAGATCTTTTAGAATTACATTCTTAAAAAATGTGCAAGTAGAATTTTTTTAATGTCCTGAGGGAAGGTGCACACACTGGGGTGTCTTAACAGGGGCCCTGGGCACCACCCACTCTGAGCTGTAGTCCCAGCTTGGTCACCAAGCAACTGTGGAGCCTTGGGCAGGCCCCAGCTGCTCTCTGCTCACCAGTTTTCTCACCTGTAAAAATCAGGCAATTGGAATGGTCGATCCTTTCTTACTCTGACAATCTTTGTCTCATCTCTTTGTAAATATAGAGTTGCCAGTTTTAGCAAATAAAAATATGCCCATCTAAACTTACGCCCCAATTTCTATGTTTCAGTTGAATTTTAGGTAAAACAACAAACCATTTTTAGCATGTGTGTATACATGCCTACATTTATATAAAAACAATATTTATGCACATGGAACATACTTGTACTAAAAAAATAGTTTTTGTTTATCTGACATTCAAATTGTACTGGGTGACTCGTATTTGTGTTTGTTAAAATTGATCATCTGTATTTGAAGCCAGCTGTCATCAGAGATTGAGTCAACAGGAAGGCCTTTGCCAGAGTGCAAAGGGCCCGGCAGCCTCAGGGAAGGGCAACGGAAGGAGCCTGGGCTGGGGGGGTCAAAGATACAGGATTCTGGTTCTTACCTAATCTTAGATAAAGTCACTTCCCCTCACTAGGACTTAGTTTTATAATCTGTACAATGAGGGGTATTGGACTAAATTATCTCCAAAGTTCTGTCCAGCTCTGAGTGCCTGTGAATATTATTTTTGGCTTTTTCACTACTCTTTGGACCTGTAAAAGGCATTTTGCTGTCTTTTTGCTATTGTTTTACTTGTGGGGAAAATGGATTAATCATGTGAAATTTAGAAAAATAAATAGTATTGAACTATGAGCTGAACTTCTTGAACAAAGCCTTGCCATCAGGCTTTTGATATGTACATGTAGTGCCCGCCTTTAAAAGCCTCATAATTTAATTATGATTTAATACTTAACATCCAAATTACTTTAATTGTCACGAATAATGCTATATCGACCATTCTTATAACCAAAGCTTTTCACATGCACCTGATTATTTCCTTAGATAGATTTCCTAAAAGGGGGGTTGCAGGGTCAAAGGTGAAAATCTCTGGGGGACACCTCTCCCTTTTCTCCCTCCCCCTCCCCCCACACTCCCCCTATCCTACCCCGAGGAGGTCAAGGGAGATCTGCACCAGCCATGATCTGGGTCACTGTGAGGCCTTGTTTCCCAAGTCTGCACATGTGGCTTGGGGGTGGGGCTGCTCCTCTGTCCCACCTCCCCCTCTTTTTCCAGAGCTGCTCTCTCCACCTGCAGCTGGGCCCAGGGATACTGCCTGTCAGTGGTCTAGAGCAGTGGCCCAAGTGACCCGTAATCTGACTCCTCTCTTCCGTTGGCTCCAATAGGGGTAGCTGCCATTCCCCGTGGGCTCAGGATTGGGGGTCCCACATGGAGTAGCTTCTAGCCTGCATTGGTTCAAGGCCATTTGGGCCCAATTATTTTCAGAAAAAGGAGTACTCCATGTGATCCAGCACAGGCACTGGAGTTCTAACCTTGGCTTTGGAGCCAAAGCCTCTCCTAATAGCAAGGAGTTACTTGTCCCGGCCTGGCTTCCTTTGTGCAGCTTCCTCCTGTGGGTACCACGTGGGGAGGGAGGTGTTCTGGGCTAAAGCACCATTTGTCTACATCTGGGTCTCATAGCCAAATGCACAATCGTACATCTCCAACAAAAGGATTTTAGGGCTATTCATATTTTTTGCCAAGTTCTATAATGAGCATTTATTATTTTATGAAAAGAAAGTTATTCTTTTAAAAACCCCTATAATTATTCCCAACTGTTCATTTTTCCCAACTATATATTTTTAGAGTAACCAGAATACAATCCATTGCTCCCTGATTGATTTGCTTTGTGTATCAGATCAGGTATATGATTAATAATTGATGATATCTAGACAAGAAAAATAAATGTATAAATAGGTCACACTTGGTGTTCTTAGGAATGGAAAGAAGAGGAGAACCAAGGTAAGCCTGAGGAAGGAATGTGTCTAGGAAAAAAAAATAAAGGAAGAACTAAGAGTGGGGCTCTGTTCTCAGGGAGTATGTCCCTAACTGTCATGCAATAGCTATTAGATGCTCAGGAAGAAGAGACTGGGAAAACAAGGTCACACCAAGAGCCATCCTGGCAGCCCCCAGGGGCAGAGCTATTCATCTGAAACCACTGAGTGCTTTGGGGTTAAGGAGCTTGCTCTGAAATTACTTTCCATTTTTACTGGAGTGACTTCCTCCATTCTACCATAAAGAGCTCTGCCTTAGTTACCTAAATCTGATTAACATTTGCACGGTTGAGCCCTGGAGGTTCTTCAGCCTTGTTCCCTGTAACAGGAGGAGAATTCAACCAGATTGAGGACAGCAGAGAAGCACAACTGCAGCTGTATGAACCAGGAGATGCTGGAGATACTACTGGGGAAGGTGCTTCTCCTACTCAACTGAACCTACTACATCCTGAGGCTATTTGAGATTGGCCCTCTCTACAGATTAGATTCTTGGCTTACAGAGGAGGTAATTTTGAAACGTCAAAAGCCTCAGGGTAGTTTGGCTGAAGTTCTCTGTGCAGAGTTTGTTCTTAGGGGAGAAATTAGAAGTTCCTTGAGTTATTGGCCAGCTTGAATGCTTGAAGGAAAATTAACTACCAGGAAGGTTTAAAGGGGTTCTCAATTTTGTGTTTGTTTAGACCATTGCCAGATCACCCATTGAGAAATGAAGAACAGTCAGGGTTAAGTAATTCTTTTCTCAGGTACATTGCTAAATCAAATAGTCCTTAACAAAGGAAACACATTTCTTTATTGTTTAAATATCACCAACCCAATTATGAACCCTCATTTGCATAATACTGTATTCTGAATAAGCTCATTTATATCAATTATCTCTTTTAATCTTCTCAACAGTCATAGGAGGTGAGCAGTGCAAGTTTGTTGTGCAATTTTGCAGACAAGGAAATTGAGTGCTCAAGGTCACCTAGCGAGTTGAGAGGCAGAGCTGAGTCCGAAAGCTGGGACTTCAGTCCTCATGGATTGCCTAAGATGACCAAAATTCTGTGCACGCTCAACTCTCTTGATGCCAGTGGCAATGGTTAGAAGCACTGAACTTCAATAATATTTGTTTTAAACACAGCCTTACACAAGAAATAAGTCATAATGGAAATTAATCAGAGAAGTTCAACTAAAACACGGATGGAAAGTGAACCACTTTCATATGAAGTTAGGCTGAAATGATTGTAACTGCTTAGGCTCAAAGGGAACAGATCGAAGGGGACCGATGCAGAAAACTTGGCTTTCATTTCAACATTAGAAACTACACGTGATCTCCTTGAAGGTTGGGCAATGCCATTTTTGGACAAGCACGAAAGCAGGGTCCTGCCATTCATTATCAGTGACATGGCCCTGCCTCTTAAGAGCTAGAGATTTGCTCACTCACTCCACAGCTTGTAGAACATCTAAGCTCTTAGCCCACATTTTTGCCAATTCCCAGAGGTTTGTTCTCTCACGGTCACCTCTGGCTCTAATTTCTTTCTTCCAATGAATGACTTGAGTTTGTGAACTTTATGCTGTTCCATAGTGGATCCACCCACCCTGATAGGGAACTTAGCCTGATCCTTTGATCCGCTTCACCTGTCTCCTACCAAGAAAGCAACAAGAAATAAATACAATTTTATTATAAAGGCTCATGTTTGTATAGCAATGTTTGGTGAAAACAAAAGTATTTATACTGTAGAAAGACAATTTTAAATCACATATTAGACCCTCCCTCTTTGTAAAGATCATTTTGGCCACTCTGCCACTAGATGTTTCACTGGCTGGACTCCCTACGTGTATGGTGCCCAAGCCATGGGTCAGGTAGCTGGAGGCTTCTTACCCTAGAAACCTCCAGAGATGACCAATGAAATTTTTACTTTTTATTATCATTATAAACTCATGAAACTTTATGTGTTTGAATCCATTGTACTTATTTTTCTTTTTGATCTCCAAATGTTCCATCTTTGGCCAGTGAGAGCCCTTTGAAATTGGCTTCTGTGTTGTTTTGATATGAAGTCTTATAGGGTAGACATGTTTCTCAAATTCTAAATGTGAATCAGATTTTTGTAAATTTTAGAATCATAGCATCATAGAGTTGAAGAAAATTGTAAGGATTGTTTAGTCTCCCACATACATAAAGGGTCCTTTCTCTGTTACCCTTGACTTAAGGTCTTAAAGACTGTGGAAACAGTGGAAACTCCCTAGCTTATGAGGCAGGCCCTGCCATCAACTGGATGTTCCAGTTGTCAGGAAGTTCGCTATGTTGTATTCAATCTGTTTCTGACTCCCACCAGAAGGGATACAATTATTTTACTTTTTGCGGATGCTGTAATCTAATGATATAGATGAAAATAACATTAAGTTTTGAGGAAATCAAGTTATACAGTGGAACCAAACCAAGCTTTAGTTTAACTAAAATTGCCTTTTCAAAATGAGCATATATAGAGAAACAATTCGAACAATAAAGTAAAACATAAAATGAAATGTTAGATTCCCACCCTCATCATCAGGCCTGCTTTCCAGAAGTTACCATTGCTAGAAGTTCCTTTTTATCGTTCCAGAGATTTTCTGTGTTCATAAACGTATAAAGTATATTTTAACAAATGGGATCATATTGTACATATTTGTCTGTACTTGTTAGTTTTTAATTTGTTTAGATTTTGTTCATGTTTTAGATTTTGATAGATGTTGCCAAATTATCTCTCAAAAGGTTACAAAAATTTGTCTTTAGACCGTGCTTCCTTCACACCCATGACAACACTAGAAATTACAAAACTTTTTAATCTCTGTCAATCTGTGGGTAAAAAAATGACTTATTTTAATTTGCATTTTTATCTTGAAATAAAGTTAATAATTTGTATTTCTTTTTCTGTAAATTTTATATTTGTGTTTTTCAACTATTTTTCTATAGGTTTGTTTGACTTATTGAGTTTTTTGTGGGAGTTTATATTTTTTTTTTATTTCAAAATATTAAGGGCGTACACATGTTTTGTTACATAGATACACTGTGTAATGCTGAATGTCAGGGAATTCAGTGTATCCATCCACTCATTTGCTGTTCGTAGTACCCAACAGGTAAGTTTTTATCCCTCACCACGCTCCCATCCTCCCCTCTTCTTAGTTTCCAATGTCTTTAATGTCTCTTTTTGCCTGTGTGTACCCATCATTTAGCTCCCACTTATTAGTGAGAACATGTGGTGCTTATTTTTCCATTTCTGAGATACTTCACTTAGGATAAGAGACTCCAGTTCCATACATAAGTTGCTTCAAAAGACAATGAAATCCCCATCAAAATACCAATGTCATATTTCACACTCTAGAAAAAATAACTCTACAATTCCTTTGGAACCAGAAAAGAGCACAAATAGCCAAAGCAATCTTAAGCAAAAAGAACAAATCTGAAGGCATCACATTACCAGACTTCAAACTACACTACAAGGCTATAGTAACCAAAACAGCATGGCATTTTCACAAAATGGAGACATAACCAATGCAACAGAACAGAGAACTCAGATATAAAACCATTCACATACAGCCAACTGATCTTTGACAAAGCAGACAACAATATACACTGGGCGAAAGAAGCCCTATTCAATAAATGGTGCTGGGAGAATCAGATAGCCACATGCAGAAGAACGAAACAGGACCCCTATCTCTCACCACTCACAAAAATTAATTCCAGATGGATAAAAGTCTTAAATGTAAGGCATGAAACCATAAGAATGCTAGAAGAAAATGTTGGAAAAACTCTTCTAGATATTGGCCTAGGCAAGGAATTTATGAAGACAACCCCTATGGCAACCACAGCAACAAAAATAAATAAATAAATGGGATTTGATTGCATTAAAAAGCTTCTGTACAGCTAAGAAGCAAACATACAACCTACAGAATGGGAGACAATATTCACAAGCTACACATCCAATAAAGGGCTAACAACCAGAATCTACAAAGAACTCAAGCAAATCAACAAGAAAAAAACTAATGACCCCATTCAAAAGTGGGCAAAAGACATGAACAGAAGCTTTTCAAAAGAAGATAGACAAATGACCAATAAACATATGAAAAAATGCTCCACGTCACTAATCATCAGGAAATGCAAATCAAAACCACAATGAGATATCAGTTAACTCCAGTGAGAATGGCTTTTATCAAAAAGTCCCAAAACAACAGATGCTGGTGTGGATGCAGAGAGAAGGAAACACTTATACATTATTGGTGGGACTACAAATTAATACAACTCTATGGAAAACAGTATGGAGATTCTCTAAAGAACTAAAAGTAGACCTACAATTTGACCCAGCAATCCTACTACTGGGTATTTACCCAAAGGAAAAGAAGTCATTTTATCAAAAAGACACCTGCACTCAAATGTTTATCACAGCACAATTCACAATTGCGAAGATGTGGAATCAACCCAAGTGCTTATCAATTCATGAGTGAATTAACAAAATGTGGTATATGTATACTATGAAATAGTACTCAGACATGAAGAAGGATGAATTAAGCCCTTTTGCAACAATTTGGATGGAACCAGAGACCATTATCCTAAGTATTTAAAGAATGGAAAAACAAACACCACATGTACTTGCTATTAAATTGGAACTAACCAATGAGCACACATGTGCACAGAGGGAAGAAAAACTCAGTGGAAATCAGGTAGGGCAGGGGAGGAGGAGATGGCCAAAAACATACCTAATGGGTACAATGAACACAGTCTGGGTGATGGGCACACTTATAACCCTCACTCAAGCATAACAAAATCGATACATGTAACCAAAAACATTTGTACCCCCATAATATTTTGAAATTAAAAAAAAAAGAGTAAAGTAGGGATCTAATTTTAAATCATCAATAGTTAAATAATTCATCTTTTCTCCAGTGATATGAAATGATATCTTATTATGTACCATTTTCATGAAATATAGATATTTCTAGAATCAGAAAGTTTACTACCTACAGAGCCTCACTGAAATAATGAAATAATTACCAAAGAAAGTTCCCCATCAAGAAGAAAAGTGAACCCAGAACACAGTAAAGGCATGGAAGAAGTAATGATACAGAAAAAGTAAAACATATAATAAGCATTGCTTATAAAAATATTATTTGAAAAAAATAATTGGGTCTAAAATTCTGGATGATAACATGGGTGAGAATGTGTAAGGTTTTGGGGGCTCAAAGCGAGAAGTGAAAAAATAAAAGTTTGCTAATATTCATGTCATGTCTCCGGAAACATATTGGGAGTAGTTTCAGAATTTTTGAGAATATAAACTTAAGTATACATGTGACAACTTTAAAGATATTATACCTACTACATTGGCTAAAATGAAAAAGTCTGGCAATACTAAGAGTTAGCAATGATATGGAAGAACACGAATGCTCAAAGACTTTGGGGGAGGGGGGTTGTATATTACTATGACCACTTTGGAAAATGGCTTGATGTTGTCAGCTAAAGTTATAGATTCTCATAACCTGTGACCAGGCAGTTTTACTCCAAGAGAAACTTAAGTACATGTGCACCAAGCCACATACAGAAGAAGGTTCAGAGTAGCAATGTTCTTAATATTCAAAAACTAGAATCAACCAAAATAATCATGAACAGTAAATCAGAAAATACATTACATTATGCTTAAACAATGAAATGGCTAAACAGCAATAACGGTGAACTACAGCAACATGCCTTCAGCCTCGATGAAGCTTAAAAACAATGTTGAACAAAGGAAGCCAATGTAAAAGAATATCTACTATTTAGTTCCATTTATACTAAGTTCAAAAATAGGCAAAGCTCATCTATCTTATTCAGATATGCAAACTAAGTGTTAGGAGCTGATCACTATAAAAGCATGGATGGTAGCTGCCTCTAGAGAGAGGAAAGAGGTTGTGATCGGGAAAGTGTAAAACAAATATGAAATGCAACACGTTACTGTAAAGCAAATGGCCCTGGTACCACTATTCAGATCCGCAAATATTAATAAAACATGGCCAGTACTCTGGAAGCCCTCACGTGCTCCTTCCTAATTAAAAGAGCCTAGAGAAAGAATTCCAAACATATCAGTAATTTCCCAAAATATGAATGGGTTGAACTCCTTTATCAAAATATATACCAATTGAGAGAGATGACGTCTTTATAACCCTGAGTCTTCCCATGTAAGAACTAGTTCTGTTTTCCCTGTAAGTCTTCCTTTGTGATTTCCAGTAGAATTTTAAAGTTATCTTAATTCTCCCATGCCATTCCCATGGGGTTCTTTATCCTGTACTTGATGTCAGTTTGTTTGGTATTTTTTAAAAAAATGTTTGAGTAGCTGGCATTTGTTCCTGTTGAATTTCAAGCTTAGGGTTTTCATCTGTAACTCCTGTCTGTGTGCGATTCTCTGACATCTCTATCTGCACACAGATCACTGGTGTAAGATGGTGGCTGGGACGGAGCCGAAAGCAGAGCTCTGCAGCATGCTGAAGAGCCCTTTCCAGATGGACATGCGACCAGTAATCGAAAGTATTTAAGAACAGTGGTATAAACACCTGTAACTTTAATCACACTATTACATGATCTGTTTCTTCATCTTGTCTTTAAGAATATCATGGAAAAAATTTAAAGTGCTTTTCTAAAATGCAAATAAAGCATAACTACCATAATTTCCTTGATTTTTTTTTGTTAAGTAAATCCAGGGAGGAAGAAAGATCCAAAATTACCTTGATCTGACCTACTCTTAAATCTTTTTTTTTTTTTTTTAAGAGACAAGGTCTCATCATGTTGCCCAGGCTGGTCTCAAACTCCTGGCCTAAAGCGATCCTCCTGCCTCAGCCTCCCAAGCAGCTGAAATTACAGGTGCAACCCGCTATACTTACAAGAGTAAGCTTTGACTTACTGTTAATGAATTTGTGCTGGTTTCTTATAGCCATTGTTTTCTAAGTATTCATGAACCATCCATTAAATAATCCCTTTTGGAATTTACTGGGATCAATGTGAAACTTACCTGCCTATATTTTCCAGAATTGACTCTCTGTGGCACACTGGATTATTGTTACCAATTCTCCCCTTCCCTATATTAGAATGATACATCCATGACTTTTGCCATGTCTGCCATGATATGACAGTGTTAATTACCTGGGAGGTAATTCAGCTAGGAAGTAGGAGCTCTTAATTTCTCACCTATCTTGAGCTTCAGGGACCAAGGTATTGTTTATTCCACTTGTTCCACTTTGATTTTTCTATCTCTTTGATAAAAATGTCCAGAAAAGAGAAGTTATGTCTTATTCCCATCATTTGGTCATAGTATGTTGGCCACCTCAAGCAATTGAATCCTGTTCTCCCACTGCTGAGAGTGGAAAGTTCAAGGTGCTTCCTATTATTGTGGTTTTTCTTATCCTTACAAATTTCAGCAGCAAGTTTGAGTTGTTCATTTCAGTCTGTTTTGACATGAACTGTCTAAGCTGTGTGTGTGTGTGTGTGTGTGTGTGTGTGTGAAAATACTAAGTTTATGAGACTCCTTAACTTGTATGCTTAAATAGACTTGTCTTCAGGATAATTTTCAGAGTTTAAACTTGGGCTCACTGACCTGGCAGTGGAGAGTGAAGTCCTCACTCTGGAGGACGGTCCCGAGATTGCACACGCTTCTGGGGATTCACTTTGTGTGCTGGTCCCTAATGGGGAAGGAGGTGCACCGGACATTTTATAATTAACCTCCCACAAGAACAACTTGTTCTTTAAATTCAAAAGCCAAGAAACTTTGAATAGAATCAGTTTAGAGGAACTGGGTTGTTGGGGTTTTTTTTTGTAAATTCAAGTGGAACAATTCTTATTCAGTCAGAACCAAAATCCTGTCTAACTTTATTTGCATCACACTCGCTGGCACAAATTGCCTAGTGATGAAAATAAAAGAGCCTGTGTAAAGGTCTGGGAAGAAAAACAACAGACAGAAGAGAAGAGGAAAACGAAGAGGGAAGAGAAAAAGGAAGGGGAAAAGGGCAAGGGAGTAAAACGAGGGAGGGAGAGTGTATCTCTAGGCAGACAATATTTGCATTGGAAGTTGCCTTAACAACATCTAATTTAATTTAGCCCTTATTTTTATGGTGTAGACATGGAGTCACCGAGAACCTAACTTGCACAGTAGCACCAGAGTAGTTAATGACAAAGCCTGTAGCCATAGTCTCCCACCCGTGTTCATTCTTCTTTTCTTCTACCCTCTTCCCTCATGCAGGCTCATTCATTAATGTTTTTAACACACATTAATTTTTTAACTGGATTGACTCATTGTGAGAATAGAAACAACTGCCTCCCTAGAAAAGTTCAATAGAAAGGTTTGGCTGTATTGGAAAGACTAGGAAAAAATCTAGGACATTTTCAATCAAGCACTGGACATTGTTATTCATCCAAATGCAGTTATTTGCCTACTTGAAAACTGAAAGTTGAGTTTTCTTCTGGTGTCTAGCCTGCAAACTCCTTAAGAGCAGGTTCCAAAGCTGCCTTCAAGTGACTCTGGAAACTGGTTAATGTTCTTAGCCATCCTGCCATGATCCACCCCCCTCCTTTCCCCAGGTGTGCTGGGATTTCCAGGAAGGACAAGAGTGACGGGGCTTCCATTCTGATCTTCTAATCTTGCACTAAGGTACATGTGGCTCAATATCATACATGCACAGTCACATAAAATGCAAGCTGCTCGAAGGATTGTAGTCCTTTTCGTCCATATCTACCTCTTGTAACAGTAACAATATGGCTGCAGGAAAAAAAATTGCCATTCCAACTCACAACAAATGTGGAGATTTCTTCCTACCCTGAAGAAAAGGCCCATTTCCCAGAATTACTGTTCATAGGGTGTTGCAAGTGTCTCTAACACCCAATGACATGTTGTATTCAGAATCTAATAAACTGGTGGGACAGTGCCCCCGAGACGTCCTGGTACCAGCTGATGAGCCTGGAGGGAATGGCCAGTTTGTGGGGCAGAAGTTCTAAGTATAAGTTCAAGAGGGAGAAACTAAGGAAAAGATCTTGGGGAGCTGTTTTTAGGAGGGAAAGTAAGAGGCTTGGGGCACAAGCATTGTTGCTGAAGGGCCAGAGTAGATCTGGATTGGATATTTCCACCTAGAATGCAGTGTGGGTCTAACAGTGCATGGACCAAGCAAGATAGAGCACAGACAGCAGTGTTGGCCTCAGAGGGGCTTTGCAGCATTGGGAGTCCCAGGAAACAGCTGCCCAAGCAGGGGGGAATCATTGCTCTTGGAGAGCAGCCCCGCAGCAGCTGCAGTGGTGAGACACTGCCCTCAAGTGGCTTGTGGGCGGGCACCCTCAATGGTCTAGAACACACCAGAGACATACTGGAATTAATTGGGGGATGCTGAAAATCCTACAGTTAGATGGGTGGCAGCTGCAAGCCAGCAAATTCATGTGTTAATGTTAACATGATGAGCCCACATGGGGGCCCTAGGAAGAAGCCATCCTCTCCTTCCTCCTCCTACACCCATGCTCCATCTTCTTCCAGAATCCCTGGATTCCAGCTTCACAGGTCATGAACATCTCCCCACAGTACTCCTACTCCCTGATGGTTGTGCAAGTGTATGTTACACCATTCACCTGTAGACATCATAGAGTTGTATCATTGTGAATATTATGTGACAAATGGCTGTGAAATGACTTGAGGTTCAGGGTTTTTTCCTAATTTGCACAAAGTTGCCATATTGGCTAATGGAGGGGCTTCCCCAGGGTTCCTTTAGTGCAGGCCTCTGTTCAGGTGTGGTAGCCCAGGAGATTCCCAGATGGATGGCCTTGGAGAAGACCCATCACTAGGAGTGAAGTTAACTTGGAGGAAGTACTAGACTTTCTGACACCATTACCGAGCGATTTGGGTTGGGGAAGTATGGGGAGGAAATGAGTGGATTCTTAGTGATTGGCCTTCAAATTATGAAATGATCTATAAGGACAAATTTTCCCTCTCCAGGTATTAATACAAGTTCTGGACTCACAGTTCTGAAGATAGAAACTGTGTTCTATCTACTTCTGTTTGTGCAATCTAAACATAATGCCCATCACCAAGGTTTTTGTTGAGTTGCATTTTATTGAATTCCTCTTTCAGTAATGTTTATCAATAAGCACATAAATAGCAGACAAAGTAGGAGCTTTGCTACCACCAACTAGAAGATGTTCCCAGAGTGTAACGCAAGCAGTTTGAGTCTTCTTCCTATGTCATAGCTTGAGTAGGGTTGGAAGACTGGGTGAGAGAGAGGAACATGGTAGGAAGAAAAATTAATATTTCTTGAGCACCTACTATGTACTGAATGTTCTACTTTCATTATTTCTGTTGAGGGTTTGGTATAGGGCTTAAGAATTCCATTCTATCCTCCTTCCTTCATTTTTTAGTTATAAACAAGCAAATTTACTCACAGGGCATAATAACCAAATGGGAAACAAAAGAACAATTTAGAAATAGCAGCCTCCACCCCACCCTAGAACTCTGGGTTGGAGAACTGAACCTAAGGACAGTCTCTTGGTTCTTCCTCTCCTGAATCTAAGGTAGTCAGTGCCCCAGAGAAGATCCAACCTGATTTACCACTCAACTCCCAGTAGAGATGCTGGGACACAGAGAGAGCACATGAGGTAGGGTCCTTTTAGGCTTTTTACAACACAGAGACAGGAAATAAAAGGAGAGAAGCAGCTGGCCCACCCAAAGGACCTAAGCCTTCTTTCTGAACCAACCACGTTGCATTAGTTATCTACTGCTGTGTAACAAAATTACCTCAAAACTTAGTGGCTTTAAAACAAGCATTTATTATCTCACAGATTCTGTGAGTCAGAAATCTGGGCATATCTTGCCTGGGTTATCTGGCTCCTCTCCTATATCGACAATCGACGTATCAACCAGAGCTCACTGGGGGAGGATTTACTTCCAACCTCATTCGTACGGCTGTTGATAGGATTTGGCTCCTTGTGAGCTGATGGACTGAGAGCCTCAGTCGCTTGTTGGCCAAAGGCTGCCCTCAGCTCTTGACAAGTGAGCCTCTCTATGTGGTGGTACATAACATGACAGCTTGCTTCATCAGAGAAAGCAAGTGGGAAGAGCCAAGGAGAGTGTATGCCAACAAGATGGAAGACACAGTCTTTTGAGACCTAATCCCAAAAGTGATGTCTCTTCACTTTTGTCATAGTCTATTCATTAAAATATGAAAGTCATTTACAAAACTCAAAAATATGTGGAAAAACAACACATTCCTAAATAACCAGTGGGTAAAGATGAAATGAAAAGGGAAATCAGAAAATACTTTAAGATGAATGAAATGAAGATACAACATACCAAAACTTATGGGATGCAGCTAAAGCAGCGCTTGCTGGGAAATTTATAGCTACAAATTCCTCTATTAAAAAAAAAAGAAAGATCAAAATCAATCTAACCCTCCACCTTAAGGCACTGGGAAAATATCTAAATCAAGCAGAAGGCAGGAAATAATAAAGATTAGAGTAGAAATTAATGAAATAAAAATAGAAAAAAATCAATAAAACCAAAAGTAGGTTCTTTGAAAATAGCAACAAAATTAAAAAACCTTTAGCTAGATTGACCAAGAAAAAAAGAAGACTCAAATTACTAGAATTATAAATGAAACAGAGAACATTACTACCACCCTTATAGAAATAATATCAATTATAAGGGAAGTAGATGCAAAACATATGAGATTATATGCAAAAAAACCTAGATAATCTGGATGAAATAGACAAATTCCTAGAAAGACATGAACTAACAAAACTGACTCAAGAAGAAATAGACACTCTGAATAGACCTATAACAAGGAAAAATTTGGGCTAATAATAAAAAATATAAACTACCCAAAAAGAAAAGCAAGAATGGATGGCTTCACTGCAAAATTCTACCAAGCATCTTTATTTTCCTTGAACATTCACCTATGTAAAATCTACCAAGCATCTAAAGAAAAATTGATAACAATTCTTCACAAACTCTACTTCAGAAAATAGAAGAGGATGGAATACTTCCCAACTCATTCTATGAGGCAAGTATTACCCTAATACCAAAACAAGATAAAGATGTCACAAGAACACTACAGATCCATATCTCTTATGAACATATATGCAAAAATTATCAACAAAATACTAACAAACATAATCTAGCAATACATAAAAATAATTATACACCATGACCAAGTGTGATTTATCCCAGCAGTGCAAGAGTGGTTCAACCAAGAAAACCAATGTAATTTACCATATTAATAGAATGAAGGGAAAATAATCTCATGATCACCTCAACTAATACAAAGAAAGCATTTAACAAAATCCAATATTCTTTCATGATTAGAAAAATTCAACAAACTGGGAATAGAAAGAAACTTCCTTAATTTGATAAAGAGCATCTGTGAAAAACTCACAGGTAACACCATATTTATGGTGAAAGACTAGATGCATCTACTCTAAGATCTGTAGCAAGACAAGATGCCGACTCTCACATTTATTCAACATTGTACTGGAGGTTCTAGCCAGGGAAATTAGGCAATAAAAAAAAAGGCATCCATATTGGAAAAGAAGAAGTAAAACTATATTCACAGATGGCATACTCTTGAGTATAGAAAATCCTAAGAAATCCAATAAAAACTATCAGAAGTAAAAAACAAGTTCAGCAAGATTACAGGATACAAGATTGATATACAAACACCAACTATATTTCTATACACTTGCATTAAACAAATCAAAAATGAAGTTAAGAAAATAATTCTATTTACAATAGCATCAAAAAGAATAAAATACTTGGGAATAAATTTAACAAAAGAAAGAAACTTGTACTCCGAAAACTACAAAACATTGTTAAAGAAATGAAAGCAAATATTAATAAATTCAAGAATATCCCATGTTCATGAGTTGGAATCCTTAATACTACAACAATGGCAATACTTCCCAAATTGATCTACTGATTCAATGCCATCCCTATCCGAATCCCAGCTGACTGCTTTGAAGAAATTGACCAGTTGATTCTAAAATTCATATGGAATTGCAAAGGACCCAGAATAGCCAAAATAATCTTGAAAAGGAAGAAATAGGAAGGTTCACCCTTCCAGATTTCAAAATTTACTGTGAAGTAATAGTAACCAAGACAGTGTGGTACTGGCATAAGGAAAGACATATATATCAATGGAACAGAACTGAGAGTCCAGAAATAAACATGTGTTTACAGTCATCTGATTTTCAATAAGGGTGCCAAGGCCATTCAATGGGGGAAAATAATAGTCTTTTCAATAAGGTGCTAGAACAACTGGATAGAAACATGGAAAATAATTTGGACCCTTACTTCATACCATATATAAAAAATTAACTCATAATGGATCACAAATCAAAATGTAAGAACTAAAACTGTAAAATTCCTAGATGAGTACACAGGGGTAAATCTTCATGACCATGGATTTGGCAATGGATTCTTAGATATGACACCAAACACGGGAGCAACAACAACAAGAAAATAGATTAGAATTTACCAAAACTTAAAATTTTTGTGCCTCAAAAGACATTATCAAAAGAGTTTCACAACCCACAGAATGGAAGCAAATATTTACAAATGATACATCTGATAAGGGACTTGTATCTAGAATATAGAGAACTCTTACAACTCAACAATAAAGACAACCCAACTTAAAAATGAATAAAGAACTTGAACAGACATTTCTCCAAAGATATACAAACGGCCAATAAGCACATGGAAAGATGCTCAGCATCAATAAAACCCATAATGAGATACCACCTCACGCTCACCAATATTGCTAAAATTCATAAGCTTGCTGCAGTGGCTCTCACTTGTAATCCTATCACTTTGGGAGCCCAAGGCAAGAGGATCACTTGAGGCCAGGAGTTCCAGACCAGCCTGAGAAACACAACAAGACCCTGTCTCTACAAAAAAAAAAAAAAAAAAAAAAAAGAAAGAAAGAAAGAAAGAAAGACAGACAAACTAGCCAGCCATGGTGCATGTGCCTGTAGTCCCAGCTACTTGGGAGGCTGATGCAGGAGGATGGCTTGAGACCAGAAGTTGGAGGCTGCAGTGAGCTATGATGGGGCCACAGCACTCCAGCCTGGGTGACAGTGTGAGGGCCTATTTCTTAAAAAAAAAAAAAAATTCTAAAATTTAAAAAGCAGAAAATAACTAGTGTTGGTGAGGATGTGAAGAAATAAAAACCCTCATACACTGCTGTAGAGAAAGTAAAATGTTGCAACCACTTTGGAAAACAGTCTGGAAGTTCCTCAAGTGATTAAACGCAGAGCTACTATATGACCCAACAAGTCCACTCCCAGGTATAGACATGTGAAAAATGAAAACATAACTCTACACAAAAACTTGTACATGAATGTTTGTAGCAGCATTATTCATAATAGCCAAAAGGTAGAAACAACCTAAATGTTCATTGATTAATGAATGGATAAACTAAATGTGATATAGTCACATAGTCATGAAAAGGGACAAAGTTCTGATACATGCTACAATACAAGTGAACCTTGAAACCATTATGCTAAGTGAAAAAAGCCAGTCACAAAATGCCACATACTATATGAGTCCATTTATATGAGATGTCTAGAATAGGCCAACATATAGAGATAGAAAGTAGATTAGTGGTTGCTAGGCATGAAAGGAATAGGGAGTTGATAAGTATACAGTTTCCTTTTCAGGTGACAAAAATGTTTGAATATTGACTTTGGTGATGATTTCACATATCTT
This sequence comes from Eulemur rufifrons, assembly GCF_041146395.1. Lineage (NCBI taxonomy): Eukaryota > Metazoa > Chordata > Mammalia > Primates > Lemuridae > Eulemur > Eulemur rufifrons. Next base: position 19,517,478 of record NC_090987.1, read on the forward strand.
TGAATGTACCACTGTATTGAATAAAACCATTGAATTGCATACTTTAAACTGACATGGATTATATCTCAATAAAGCTGTTTTTAAGCAGCAGCAAGTCACCAGGTCCAGCCCATACTTAAGCAGATGAGAGTATGTTTAGACCTGAATACCAGGAGGCTGAGATCACCACGGGCCGTCCTCCCAGGCTGCCTACCACATGCATAAAGATGAAGAGGCAGAGGGGAGTCTGCCTTTCATAGGTGCAGAACAACAAAAGGGTTGCCATGCAAGACAGTGCCATTTTGGTATGTAGTGTCTTTATTCGTTAATAAAATGCAGCCCATTTATTAAAATGAGATCCTGAGCCCTGCTCAAAGACCCTAATCAGGATTAGAAACTTTTCCATCGATGGAGGGGTTAGCAAAGATGGGGTAAATAGTTGGGTGGGATATGGTAAGGGCCAGAGGTGTGGAGCATCCTTTAATCATCTTCTTTGAGTTTCTGTACACGATAAAGTAGGCATTATCTCTCCACATCCCATACAGAGGTTAAATAATTTACCCATGGTCACAAAACTTGTAAGTGGAAGTATCAACATTCAAATATCGGTCTTTCTGATCTCGAAGAACATTTTAGTTCTTATATATCAGTGCTAAGCAACCTTTTTTTTTTCCTGGGATGAGAGTTAATTTAGGAAAGATTAACATGCTTACTACATTTTTTCACCAAGCAAACTAAAAATGGCTTTATTGAATCTCAAGGGGGGAAAACGTGTGCTTGTGCTATTTATATTACCTACTTTACTGAGTAGAAGAATGCCAGTAGGAAAATTGGCTCTGCTTTTAGCTACTAAAATACTAATATCTGTGCATTTAAAGTATAACAGACAATAGTATTTTAACCTTTTATACTTGCATTTGCTCTGTACTTTAGAGCTCACAAAATATGATTATATGTTATTATCTTGTTTATTTCTCAGAACATACCTTATGAGATAGTTATCATTGCCAGCCCATTTTGCGGAGGAAAAACTGAAATCTGAGAGGTGAAATGATTTGCCAGAGGTTACTCGAGTTTAACTGCCAACATGAGCTAAAGTTGGTTCATTTGATTTAATGCAACATTTACTGAGTATTTTAGTCAGGATGCCTTTGGCTGCAAGTAAAAGGATACTAGAACAACATTTATTTAAGCAACAGACACAAATAATTACCTCACATTCTAAGAAATCTGGAAGGAGGTAGCTTCAGGCTGGCTGCAATGGATTCACAATGTCATCAAGAGCCTAGATAGAAAGAACCTACCCTTCTGCTCTGCCATGAGATGTTGCATTTTGGTCTTTGAGTTTTGGCTTCATAGTCGCAAGGTGCTGCTCAGCTTAAACATGACATCTTCACTTCAATACTCCAAGAGTGAAAGAGGGAGAAACCACAGTACCATAGAAAAATCCTCTAAGACCTTCTTTTCTTATGAAGAAAACACTCCCAGAAACCCCCCTTAATCTCAATGGATCACAAATTCACCCCTAGGACGGCTGGGAAAGTATCTGGAAAGAGGTATGGGATTATTGTATCTATCTTAGACTAATCATCAGTCATCCCCTGGGGGGCTGGAGGAGTCTATCTTCCCTGAGGTCAAAGGATTTTCGCCATGCAGTTGAGTAAACCAAGGTTCTGATAACAGGAAGATAACAGGTGGAATGTCTGTTGGGTAGACAGCCAGCCACATTCACCAGGCTGTTCTATCCCTGGGGAGACAGAGATGAATAATGCATCATCCCACATGACTCAATGCAGAACTTCCTCTCCCGTGGTTGTAGCTCCCCAAACCCTGCTTGGATAGGAAAGGACAAGACAATGGCACAACCCTGAGCAGTTCAGCAGTGACCAATGCCAATTTCCAAAAAGGGCTGGCACTAAGTTTATCCGGACACTCTGAACTGGGCTGGACATCAACGGCCATCCTTCTGCTAAGGTATGGCTCCTCTTCACGCTCACCTTTCCTTTCCTTTAGCACATTCTTCACTGAGCTGTCAAAGAAATCTTTTCAAAACATAACCATAGGAGGATAAAAATTTACCCCATACCCTGCTTGAAATCGTTCAATGCCTGGCTTTTGTTTTAGGACAAAGATCAAACTTTGATGTAGACAAGGTCCTGCATGGCTGATCTCTGCCTACTTTTCCAGCCCCATTTCACTCTTACTTGGAAAAGCCTTCCCCCACGAGTAAGTCCTTTAATAATATGTTTCCAAGACCCAGTGAATTTTTTCTTGACCTCACTTACTGCAGTGTGCAATTTTACAATTATTTTGTGATTGCTTATGTCTGATTTCCACCACTAGACTACAAGACCCATACAGACAAGAGCTTTCTGCTTTGGCTCCCATATGCCGCAGCAATTGCTAATGATCTCCCAATATCTAGTCTCCACTTTTTCATTAGAAAAAGAATCCTAACTCTTAGACACTGTTGGTGAGAATGTAAATAGTACAACCTCTATGGAAAAGAGTATGATTTCTCAAAGAACTAAAAATAGAACTACCATTCAATCCAGCAATCCCACTACTGGGTATCTACCCAAAGGAAAAGAAATCATTATATCAAAAAGATACCCGCACTTAATATATTTTTTGTAGTACTAGTCACAATAGCAAAGACATGGAATCAACCTAAGTGCCCATCAATGAATGATTGGATAAAGAAAATGTGGTTGAGTGGTATTCCATGGTATACATATACCACATTTTATTAATCCACTCATGTATTGATGATGGGCACTTGGCTTGTTTCCACATCTTTGCAATTGTGAATTGTGCTGCCATAAACATTTGAGTGCAGATGTCTTTATTATAGAACGTCTTTTTTTTTTCCTTTGGGCAGATGCCTAGTAGTGGGATTGCTGGATCAAATAGTATTTCTATTTTTAGCTCTTTGAGATATCTCCAAATTACTCTAGCACCTCTTATATTATCCTGAATAGAGCTTGAGTCCATCCTTCGAAGTGAGATATTACAAGAATGGAAAACAAGCACCATGTGTACTCGCCATCAAATTGGTACTAACTGATCAACACTAAGGTGCTCACATGGTAGTAATATTCACGGGGCAAAGGTCAGGTGGGAGGGGGTGGGGTGGGTAAACCCACAACTAATGGATGTGGAGCGCACTGTATGGGGGAAGGGCACGCTTGTATCCCTGGCTTGAGTGAGGCAAAGGCATTATATGTAACCAAAATGTTTGTACCCCCATAATATTCTGAAATTTTAAAAAATGTGGTATATATACAATATGGAATACTATCCACACATAAAAGTTAATGAAATCATGTCTTTTATAGCAAGATGGTTGGAACTAGAGGCCATAATCTTAAGTGAAACAACTCAGACACAGAAAGACAAATTCCACATGTTCTTACTTATAAATGGGAGCAAAATAATTTGTAAACATGTACATAGGGTGCAGAATGATAGACAGTGGATGCTCAGAAGGGTGAGGGGGTTGGTGGGGTGGAAGATGAGAAGTTACTTAATGGGTACAATGTATGTCATTTGGGTGATGGATACCCTAAAAGCCCTAACTTCACCACTGTGTAATATATCCATGTAATAAAATTAGAATTATACCCCATAAATTGATACAAATAAGAAAAAAGAATCCTAGATTTATTGAGGGCAGCAGTGCACCCAGCTAAAATACTACACGTCCCAGGTGCCCTATGCATCCCAGCTTCCCTTGCTTCTAGATGTGGTCATGTGACTAAGTTCTGGCCAATTAGATTTAAGCAGAGTGCAGTGTGGTGGTTCTGGGAAGTTTCCTTAAAAGGGAGAGCATGATCCCCTATTTATTTCTCCTTCCAGCTTGCTGGAGCACCAGAGCTGGAGCAGCCAACTTAGACCCTGCGGTGCCATGCTAAGGATGGGAGAACACCACGCTGGGCAAAGCCCAGGCCCCTGACAACTGTGCAGCTACCATAGAAATCCCGGGGGAGGTGCCTACTGCTGGACCTGGTCATGTGAGAGGGAAATAAACTTCTATTCTTTTTTGTGTGTGTGTGAGACAGAGTCTCACTCTGTTGCCCGGGCTAGAGTGCTGTGGCGTCAGCCTAGCTCACAGCAACCTCAAACTCCTGGGCTTAAGCAATCCTTCTGCCTCAGCCTCCCGAGTAGCTGGGACTACAGGGATGCGCTACCATGCCCAGCTAATTTTTTTTCTATATATATAATTTTAGCTGTCCCGATCATTTCTTTCTATTTTTAGTAGAGACGGGGTCTCACTCTTGCTCAGGCTGGTCTTGAACTCCTGACCTTGAGCGATCCTCCCACATCGGCCTCCCAGAGTGCTAGGATTACAGGCATGAGCCACCGCGCCCAACCTAAACTTCTATTCTTTAAGCCACATTTTTAGCTTTCTCTGTCACATACCATCAAACTTGGTCATAACTGATACAATATTGAATCATCTAGCTTGTGCACAGAATCTCAATAAACATCTGTGAAAGGAAGCAGGGAGGAAAGAAGGAAGGAGAGAAAGTAGGAAGGCAGGATGGGAAGAAGGCAGGCAGGCAGGCAGACTCTGGTAGAGAATCAGAGCCATGTATCATAAACATGTGAGCAAAAAGCTATGACAGTCCAGAAGACAGAAAAATTGATCCCAGCTAAGGTAATTGGGACAATTCTTGAATTCGGATCTGGTGGCTAGTTTCATTGCTTCCATAACTCCCTGTGTGTGTCCCTTCAATGGCACTGCCATGCTGTGTTGCTGTTCTTTTATTACATAAGTAACGTATGCTCGTTGTAAAAAGAATGTTTTTTGAACATATGGAGGAGAATAAAGTGGAAAGTAAAAATTGCCCTGCATGCCAGACTCCCCAGAACCAAGCCTCCAGAGATAACCCATCATCCAGTATGCTTCCAGAAATGCTCCGTGCATATGTAAGCGTATCTGTCTGATCTCTCTATATATGTATAAATAACTCTTGTTACTCAGATGAGACTGTATCACTCAGGCTGTGCCGCCTTTTTCTCTTAATCACACATCTTTGGCCACCTCCAGGCTGTTCCAGTGGTCTGTTTTGGTGTTTATCATATACTAGACAGCAGCCTGGTTAGAATTGAGTTCTGTGCTTCCTTGTCTTGGACGTTCTAGAACCCAAAACAGGTGCTTAATAAATGTTGCCAATGTTGTCAAATGAATGCTGAGGAAATTCTTAAATTGGGCCTTGAAGTTGATACAGGGCAAGTGACAGAGGTGGAATTTTCCTCACTGACAAGATGTTCTTCTTTTAAAGACAGCCTTATAGTCACTGGACGCATCATTCTCATGTCCCTGAGTCTCCTGAGGCCGCAAGCATTGATGTTTCAGAACAGGGAGCACCTGGAAGTGTTAAATGAGTTAAACTCCTCAGCTGGAGCTAGTGGCACTGCATGAGACCCAGAAAGAAAAAAATAAAATAAAGAGCCAGACTCTTAAATTAAACTGAGCGCTGGCTCCCTGTAGCCCAAAGATGTCCCTTGGGGTCTCATTAAAATGCAGCTTCAGAGGAGGAAGAGCCTCCACTGGCCAGGAGGGGAAGGCCTCTTCCAGGCCAGTCTGAGGAAAAAACTTAGGTTTTATTTTTACCATAAAAGGGGCACTACAAAGAGGCTCATAGCAGGTGAGGAGCGGGCACTTCCACAGAGAAAAATGTGTCTAGAATTAAAACTGTGAGACACAATAGAAGGGAGACTGAAGTTATTCCTGGCCCCTTTTCCCAAAAATAAGTATTACTTTTAGGTTTTGCACACTTTTAGTTTTCATTTACTGGCTGTCATAGTCTTTTTGTCCTGCTATAACAGAATACTACAGGCTGGGTAATTTATAGTGGACAGAAATCTATTGACTCACAGTTCTGGAGGCTGGGAAGTCCAATAGCAAGGTGCTGGCAGGTTTGGAGTACGGTGAGGGCCTGGTCTCCACTCCCAAGATGTCACCTTGAATGCTGCATCCTCTGGCAGGGAGGAACGCCGTCCCTCACACGGCAGGAGAGCAGAAGAGCCGAGAGTGAGAGCCCAGCCCTGAAAGCCCTTTTATTAAGGTATTAAACCCACCTGTGGAAGCAGAACCCTCATGGCCCAATCACCGCTTAAAGGCCCCACCTCCCATTACCATTACATTGGCAACCAAATTCCAACATGAGTTTTGCAGGGGACAAACATTCAAATCATAGCATTGGTTAAAACCTAATTTTAACAAACCAGACAAAACATCAAATTTGCTTCATAAAATTCAAATAGGCTTGAATGAAAATCTATTACTGCCATGCACAAAGGGAGTGTTTATACAAACTCCTCCCCTCCTGTCCTCAGGACCCCAGCCACCCTCCTAACCCCCCAGTTCTGACACCAACCCCCCTCTTAGGAAGAATTGAAGGCAGTGCCCCCTGTAGGGGAATATGAGATCAATCCTACTCTTTGATGTTCTCTAACTTTTTTGGTCCAGTTCTAGTAGCTACCCTCTGAGAAAGGCAACTGGCATTTGTTAAGGATTTGCTGGGTGCTGTAGGAAAAGATATGCATCAGTGGAAAACTGTGTATTGTCTAGACACTAAAAATACTCCAGAGGTTACCTGATTCTGATTCTATGGAAGCTATTTTACTTCTTGATAAATTGTAGATAACTGATAGCAATGGAAAATAATTCTTGTCTTTAGACATGCAAATTCTGCCCCATCTGATGGAGGTTCAATTGATTTTCCTCCTCCACTGTGAAAGAAGCTAGCTCTGCCTCTATTTGCACATTCATTTTAATATTCCTTAACTACTATACGCTTGTGCCTTTTAAATTTCTCCTTTGAACTGGTTATGACACCTAGGTCCCTCATTAATTCATGAATTGATAAAACCTTTAACTCATATTCATTTAACATCTATATGAGTCCTGATTTTACCTTTTTAAAAAATTATTCTAATGTGTACACATTCTAACATTTAACATGTACACACTTTGATATGTACATGTATGCATGTATATACTAACATACATACAAAGTGCTTTGGGGAGCTCAAAGCAGTAAGAATAGAGGAGGTAACATTCCAGCTGAGTCTTGTAGGAGAGATAAAAATTCACCAGGCAGAGGTACAGCTATTCCAGAAGGACTAAAAGCGGTTTCAGTAGCCAGAGGGCAGGACGCAAAATGGGGGTTAAGGCTGATGTGAGAGGCGGAGCTGAGTCACAAATCAGAAAGGTAATGGAGGGCCAGGTGTGGTGGCACATACCTGTAATCCTAGCAGTCTGGTAGGTCAAGATGGGAGGATCGCTTGAGGTCAGGAGTTCGAGACCAACCTGAGCAAGAGCGAGACTCCATCTCTACAATAAATAGAAAAATTAGCTAGGCATGGTGACGTGTACCCGTAGTCCCAGCTACTTGGGAGGCTGAGGCAAGAGGATCTCTTTAGCCCAGGAGTTTGAGGTTGCAGTGAGCTATGATGATGCAGTCTAGCCCCTGTCCCCCCGCTCCAAAAAAGCACCCATTTCCTTGAATCCTTGCAAACACCGTCATGGCGTTTAACCTTTATTCGTGTGTGGCCAGTTTGTCCTCAGACTCCTTTCTTGGCCTTCACTTGTTCTGCTGTGCATTGCAGAGGAGGGCTGACCACGGCAGGGGGCATTAGCCAGCCTGATTTTCCTTCCACCTGGCTCTGCCTGGGTTTGGCAAACGGGCAGCATCAATGGGAGATTGGAAGGTAAAAGGAAGAGGAAAGCCAGGGTATTTCTCCCCAGCCCTCTCTGCTGGAGCAGACATCTCTGGTAGCTGCTGCATTCCTCTGGGGAGAGGGGGTCCCGACCCCCAGCCCTGATAACACCACCTCCTCGTCTTGTAGCTGACCAATGCTGCCTTCTGAAAAGCTACTGTCCCCAGGATAGCCCTTGGGGAAATCCAGTTACCACTTTGAGATTTTCAGAAGGCAGCATGGAAAGAAAGATTAGGCTTGGAGTCAGGAGACCTGGGCTCTAATTCTGCCTCTGCCATTGGTCAGCTACAGGCAATTCCTCTCTCTGAGTTTCACTTTGCTGCTTCATCAGTAACATAACGGTATTGGAAGAGGTATCTCTTAGGTCCCCTCTGGCTCAGGCTAAGATGCAAAGAGCCTGTGTTCTGTGTACCAATCACTTGTTTCTCTTTTCTCTATTTGACACTCAACATTTTCATATCTTCTAGCCTTTAAAGACACTGCCACATTTATTCTCTCAAGTAAAACTCCCAATAAACTTGAGAATGGTGAACAATTCCATGTGACAGATGAAGAAATGGAGAGACTGAGTTAATTGTCTGAAATCCCACCAAAATGGCTAAAATTAAAGGAATTGATGAATATGGATAGAGATGAGCAACTGGAACTCTCATACTTTGTCTCTGGGAATGTAAATTGGGACAGCAACCTAGGAAAATTGTTACATGTTGTCTTTAAAGCACCTACCCTATGACCCAACAACAGAATTTACTGTGTATTTATTCAACAGAAATGAGTGCCTACATCCACAAAAAGGCATATTGCCAGAATGTTTCTAAGAATTTTATTTACAATAGCCCCAAACTAGAAACAAACCAATTGTCCATCAACAGAAATATGGAAAAATAAATTTTGACACATTTATTCACGAAACTATCACACAGCAACAATGCAGAATGAACTACGGCTGCACACAATAACGTGGCTAAATCTCGTAGGCCTATCTCTGAGCAAACAACACCAATGAGTATGTCCTGTATGCTTCTATTTATATGAAGTTCAAAGACAGGCAAAGCTAATCTTTTGTGATAGAGGTCAAAATAGCAGTCACTTCTTGGGGGTGAGGATTGACAGGAAGGGGGCACAGGGAGCTTTCCGGGCTACTAGAAGTTTCCTGTATCTGATCTGAGTGGGTGATTACACAGCTAATATGTATTCATCAGCTCTGCATTGATGGGTTGTGATGTACACTATATATAAACTGTACCTTTGTTTTTTCAAAAACCAAAGAAACGAGAGTGAAAAATCCCTTCAAAAAGGGAGGGAGGGGGCAGAGAGAGAGAGAGAGAGAGAGAGAAGAGAAGAGAAGAGAAGAGAAAAGGAAAGGAGATGAAAGGAAAAGAAAAGAGCTGGGATTTTAATACATGGTTCTTTACCCCTACACCGAGCAATGGCTGTGCTATAACTTAAGTACATATATATTGGTGCTGACCTAATTTCCAAGTCTGAGCTGAATCTTGTACTTACCTTTCCTTCCTATATAATAAGAGTTTAACATCATTGAAGTGACAGGCTTACATAACAGGAGCTATTGTAAATTAAACCACACCGAAATTGTAACTCAGGCATGATTTTAAAGAGCCTCATGATGAGACATTATGTAAAGAGAAGAATCTTTTCATAGCAAACAATCAGTCTTAGTTTTCTCTTTGCTTTCTTCCCTTTTCATAAATACATATTGTCTTTAAAATATCTGGTTTGCTTAAAATGAGGGACAGCCTTGGTGTTGAAGAAAAGGGATGAATGATATGGGCTAATGGAGGACAAAGGCAAGATGCCAGAGTGAGGTCTGTGTGGTATAAAGTAACAGGGCTGTGAAGGATGTTAGAATCGAAATGGAGTCATTTGTGTCAAACTGACAAAACAGAGCCAGGGAAGCCCATGAAGGGAGGGTTCTCGTGCACGACTGCCTGAGAACAAGAGCTACCACAAAAGATGCTACCGAAACCTCAGCCTTGCACAAAGGCCACTGCAAGCTTACATGAAAAATACTTCAAGGACACCTGCCCAGCAACTGCCTGTGCAACTTTGTACTGACACCATGCTTGTTACTGACCCTTGTAGCCAAGAATAATTGTTTCAAAACAACTTCTCTAATCCTCCTCGTTTTACCTTTAAAAACTCTTGTCTTCCTGAATACACCTGCAGTTTGCTATGGCTCGCGTATTCCAGATTGCAATTCTCACTCCTAAATAATTCATTACCTTTGAAGAATCTCTTTCTGTTATTTTAGGTTGACATGGTCACAGCAGAGAGAGATGGCCGGAGTTGTGCGTCATTAGAATGAGGTAAGCTCTTTTTCAGAACCATAGTTATTCACCACGCTTTGTTCAGTTTGGTGGACACCATTTCTCTTGAAAGACAGTTGCAGAAGGACTCTCTTTCTGAATAAAGAAAGCAGGCCACAGAACTGCATGTGTGGTACACGTCCAGTTTTGTAAAATTGTATATGCGTACTTATATGTGTGTATATATAGGCAGATGCCTGAAAGAATGTTAATAGTCATTTTCTCTGGGTGGTAGAAGGTCAGGTGATTTTTAAATTTTTCTCTAAGCATCTTTTTGTGTTATCTGAATTCATTTCATTGAGAATGTTATCATTTTTATAGAAACCATAAAGCTTTAAAAAACTGAGTGGGATCACAGTCCAGAATGAATTCCAAGATTAATTCACACTCAGCAACACAGGTTGATAAAATCCAAAAGCAAACCAGAGAAAAGAGATTGGACATCCATCAGAAATGTGGGAATGGGAGGTAAAGAGGAAGCTAGGAGCTGACACATATTTGATGGTTGTTATGCCAAAGACAGGGAACAGCCAAGGCCATGATCAAATTCATTTTGACATTCAAGAAGCCTCAATCCATGCTGCAAACCCAGGAAAGACTAGGTCCATGCAGACCATGTTTCTGACATCATCTTAGCAGATCCTGTTCCTCTGAAATGACAAGTGCAAATGAAGCAGCGACAGAAGGAAAAACCAGAGTTTCTCCCATTAAGCCAGTGTATTTCTATATCTGGGCTAAAGAAGTCACTTTTCAAATATAGTACCACCCCGTTTAAGCAGCTTGTTAGGATATACAATAAAAACATGAGCCATGAGATGTAATGGCAAAAGCATTATGATTCCAGCCAAATTTAGAGATTTTATTGTAATATCTGATGCCTTTAAAATTATTAATATATCATGTTTCTTAACAAACAAGACATCCGAATTATAATCATTTTGACTGCTAATGAGTAATTTTACCTGCTTTGAAAAGAACAGATGAAGTCTGGCATTATCTTTGGGGGTCTTGGCTTTTAGGGAGTCAAAGCTGTTTTTCCTGGTTGCTCCTGAGTGTGGTTACTGTTCTTATAAAGTTGCCAGAAGGCTCAGTCCCAGCCTTGTCTCAGAAAAATGATTGCTATTAATACCGAGCTGGGGCAGAGGTGACACGGGACATGGGATCAGGAGGGCTGGTGTGTGCCCTCCATGTTCCCTGGTTACCAGATTGAGAAAACAAGCAACCGGAGAGTTTGGTGTTGTCAAGAGTGTTGTTTGCGGAGAGCTGGAAGGCAGTTCTGCAGACAGTGAGCCAGAGCAAGGGCGCCGAGGATGCGCCGCACCAGAGAAGGGGGAGGAGGATCGGAAATGAGCGCAGCTCCCGCAGCCGGGACTCAGGTGCAGGTGCGAGGCGGGATCAGGCCGGGCCAGAGCAGCAGCCTCTCCCGCAGGTACGGTGCCAGCCTTGGGCCCTGGCCCCGGCCTTCTAGCCCTTACAGCGGCCACAGCCCTGGCAGTAGTGCCGGCTCCAGGAGCTCCTGATCTTATGCGGCAGGTCACAGAGGGATGGGACCAGACGATCTCTTGAAGCCCCTTCAGCGCCGCCATCCGCCAATCGGTAGGTTTTAGGCGAGACTCCACGGGCAGTGGATTGTCCTCAGGAGTGGTCCCGGGTCCCGGGCAGATCCCTGGCAGGTGCTGCTCCTGGAACCAGGACACACCTGACACACCCAATTCCTTGCGGCAGTGACCTGGAGCAGCAGGCTCCACAGGCATTTCTGCTCCGCCGCTGCTTCTGGGGCAAGGATAGTCATTTCATCTGCATGGCTAGCTGGGAAATTTTAAAGGTCAGGTGAAAATCAAAGAAGTCCTGATTTGCTCTCTTCACAGTTTTAGTGTTTTGTTTTTATTACGAGAGCACTGTATGCGTTTATTCTATTACCCTGTTCTCGAAGACATTTGTCCTCTGTATGGGAGAAGCTCATCTCAGACAAAAACACATCAGGAACACGCAGTGCCTTCTACAGAGTAAACACTTCCCACTTATTTTGTTGAATGAACAAATGGAACATCCGGCGTGTACGGGTGAGAAGTCACCCCTTCCCGTAATGGAGCCAGGAGGATTAGGAATCCTTGTACTGGCCGCCTTCTGCAAGGCAGGATGCCCTGCCCGATAAATTGTCCTTGCCTAAAAGCTAGAATTTCATTGCCAAAGAAAGGAAAGGCCTCATTTCCAATCCTTTTTTGTGTTTTAGGTAACTAAAGGTGTCCGGCAGGGATAGATGGTTCTGTCTGTCAAGGCGGTGAAGTGGCCCTTGTTTCTTAGACACCCCTGGACTTTCTGGGCGTTGCCTGTAAGTACGAATGAAAACAGGAAAACTTTTCTGCATGGTGATAGAATGGACTTTAGGGGAACGAGGGATTAGGACAGACTATGCTATATTCAAGAAAAGTGAGTTTCTCTTTCCCAAGGTATTTTAATACCATACAGTGTCTGATAATTACTGTTTGCTCACTGGAAGAGAGAGAGGGACAGGGTGTGTGTGTGCATTTTTCTTATTGCACTGAAATGTTTTCCAGGTCTTGCATTTTATTTAACTTCTTATGCATTTATGTCTTGTCTCTCCAACTGGATTATAAAAACCCTGGAGCAGGTTGACAGTCAAACCTTTGCACATGGGTGGCCAAAGTGGACAGAAACAAATAACACACGGCAAACTAAAGTTAATTCCACAAACAAGCCTCGTTTTGCCTGCTCTGCTCTGATTAGAGTCATAGTTTGACTGACTGCAGCAAAACGTGTCCCTGCCTAGAAAGCTGGACTTAGAAATGACCCCTGGAGATTTTGCCTGTAGAACACAGCGTTGCTGCTGCCCAGCGGACCCAGGAGACAAAGGAAAAAGTGACCCTCAGGCACGCTCAAAGTCTCTATGTGCTTGACTTTGAGAAGCAGGACAGCTCAGGGTGACTGATAAATCTTTCTTTTCTAAATTTTCTGATTAAAATGGAATGAAAGCAGCTAATTTTCATTAATCCTCTTTCTTTTCTCTCTGCCTCAAGAACATACATTTTCCCACTGACTGGGAGGAATTAAGTTTACCGGGATTGTCAGTAAGTATAATAGATACATTATGAGAACCGTAAGAGGCAGCATTGTCCCCTGCAGCGAACATTGCACTGAACAAGGGTCGTGCATTTAGCTCCCAGCTTCACTTACCAGCAGTGTGACCTTGGGTGAGCCATGTTGCACATTTGCTCTTGGGTGATCTACAGGGTGGCCCAATAAGTCAACACAAAATCCTGGAAGACTCTGAATGTGTAATGCTAGAGCAGGGGTTGGCACACTATAGGCCACAGCCAAATCCACCTCTACCACTTGTTTCTGTCAATAAAGATTTATTGGAACACGGCCATACCCATTCCATTACATATGATTTCATGCTACAATGGCAGAGTTAAGTAGTTGCTACAGAGACTGTATGCCCTGAAAAGTTGGAAATATGTATTATCTGTCCCTTTATAGAAAAAAGTTGGCATGCACTGTTCTAGACTCATGCACTGACTCTTGTTGACCTTGGAATCCCTGTCCCCATATAGTTTTCTTGTAAGTAAATCCTGGGTGCTATAGAAAATAACTAATGATCAACTACTTTTGAAATAGAATGCCATGTAAGAGCACCATCTCAGCTCGGCAAGCTAAGGAGCTTCTTTCTACAGAAACTCTGCCCCCTCTCAGCCTCACAGAGCAAAGCGGACAGTTGCCTGCAATGGTGAATGGTCCTCATTTATTATTGCTGTTTCTGCAGAGCAGAGGTGGGAGCAGCTCAGGGCAGCTCCAGCCAGCATGGAGGTAGCCTTCTCTGGATTCCAAGAAATCAACTTAAGTGGTAATTTGGCTGAAGGGCAGCAAGTGTGCAAATCCTCTCACTTTTATGGGAATAAGACCCTTTCCCTGTGGCGCCTAAACAATTGGAAAAGATTCTTCACTTAGCTCCTGGTGTGTCAGAGCTGGAAGAGCCTTGGGCCATGTCCAGATTCCCTCTCCTCATCCTGTAGATGAGGAAGTGGAGCCCAAGGAAGCAGAGGGATTAACCCACGAGGTTAAGGACAGAGCCAGAGTCAAGTCCAGATGTCTCACTTTCTAGGCCACTGCTCTTTCCACTCACTCGTGTCGTCAACAGCCATTTACGAGGCACCTGCTTTGGACCAGAGACTTCAGTGGCTGCTGGTTGTAGAGTCATGAACAAGACAGATACACTCCGGATATCATGAGCCTTTCGGTTAACAGCCAGATCTCACATGCATAATACATATGTTATTACATATATTATTAACAATTGTGAGAAATGCTATGATGGATGTGAGCAGCATGCAATGATAGCAAATAACAGGGAAATCTTATTTTCCATACTTCGTTTATTCTAGGCATACATTTTTTAAACATTTTAATATTTCTGAAATCAAGATGCAACTTATGCAATGCGTGAGATGATAATGAATGGCATTTTTACTTTCTAAGTGGTACATACACCTTACAGCTGATGGTACCTTAAGCCAATGAGTAGATAGGCAGTCAGGGAAGACCTTTGTTTATCTAAGCCAAGACTTGGAGGCTGAGAAGGAGCCAGCTATGACAAGAGCAGGGAAAAGAACATTCCAGACAGTGGGATCAGCATATGCAAAATCCCAAAGGCAAAAAGAAGCCCTTGAGGAACCGAATGGAGACCAGTGTGGCTGGAGCGAAGAGGGAGGTCCCGGAAGTGCCTACAAGTGTGTGCAGGGCCAGGTCATTCTGAGGTTTGAAAGCTGCAGGCAGGAGTTTGGATTTAAGCAGGAGAGTGACACAAACAGCTCGCATTTCTAACAGACTGCCTGTGAACAATTTGCCAGAAGGGAGATGGGAAACCCATGTTATTTATTTATGGGGCAGGATCAGAATTAGGGAGCTGAGGCAGCAGGCAATTTTAGCAGCGCAGGCAAGAGATGAGCATGGATTCGATTGGGATAGGGCAATAGAGGTGGAGAAGTAGGGGTGGATTTGAGCAACGCTTAGATGGCGCCCCAGGCAGGACTCCTCCCTTGATGTCTGACCACAGGCCTGTGGAGATGATTGGGAAGAAGTTAGAGAACCAAAGCCTTCCAACATGTTTGCTACAGTCGGTGGGCGCAGTCACCCCTCTGAGCACGTTCTGTACTTTCCCTAAATCTTCTCCAAGTCTCACACCCTGGAGCCCTCTCGGGGGAAAGGAGTGGCATCCCCAAGGTGAAGAGGTGGCATCGCCTCTCTTTGCCACTAAGCTGGTTGTCTGGTTTCCTCTGGTGCTTCCTTAGCTCATCTGTCCTCCCGCTCAGATTTGCCCAGTTAACCACAGTACGTGGATACTATGGGGAGAGTTGTACATAATGTGATTCACCGAAGGTTGTTGGCATCTTTCCCTTTCACTCCAAAATGGCCTTGCCCAGACTGGTCAGTGGCAAACCCTTAGGGTTCCTGGAGTCCATGAAAACCCAGACCCGGTCCCATCGCAAGGCCATGAGCAGTTACCAGGAAGTGGTGAGGGAACAATGTGTCTCTGCACAGGCCCCCGGAGCCCCAGAATAGCCCACAGTGAGGGCCCAGAGTGCGGGAAGTTGGAGCTCTCCGCTCTTGCTGCCTCAGTCTCTCGCCTTTCTCCTGAGTGTGTCAGCGGCTGTGAAGTCACCAAGAGAAACCTCGCAGAGCGCGCACCAACCTCCTCCACCTGGAAATGGCTCCTCTGCCTGCCACCTCCCCGGGGACATGGGGGCCCCATGGGTGTAGATGAGTTTAAGTTCAGATAATGACAAAGGACCCACATAAGTGTTCCTGGTGATGAGGGCTCCTGTTGCCCACCCATTCCTGCCTGCCTCCCACGGCCTCCGCCAGCACCAGGAGGCATCACCAAGCTCCGTGGGCCCAGCCAGACCAGCAGGGCACCGCCTCCTCCTGCTTGCTCATTTCACAGCACCTGGCTTTGCCTCCCCATCATCTGGCACTTGTGGGACCAGGGCCAGGGACTGGGCGATGAACTGGGAGCGGAGCCCTATTTGCTGTTTCCAAAAATATCTGCTCCTGTGTGCTTTGAATTTCTCTGGCATTTGTCATCCTCTCTGCTCATTTAGCATTTTGCTTATAATGGCTGAAGTTTTAGGTTCATGGCACAGCACCATATTGTATCTCTCCAACTAACTCCTGGGGAACCAAGCCAATGTCACCCAGGTCATTTTCTCCTGCAGAGTACTGCACCCACGTGCTAAGAGGAAAGCAGGCCTTCCCTTCACATTGGCTGACCAAGGCTTCATTGGGGCTCCGAGAATTTCAAAATTCACAGAAACATGAATTGTCTCCATAATCTATTTCTTAGAATTGTGGCTCAGGTGGGCTCAGCCTCAAGACACCCAAGTTGAGAGAGAAGCCAGGAGCATGTGTGCTTGACACCAGATGGGGCCCAGGCATGCCAGCAATTCAAACTAGAGGATTGTGGTACAGTAGACATCATCGTGGATAGCACTGACATCCAAGGGGTAGGAGTGTCCGCCATGAACGGCAGATGGCTTTTATCTTGATGGCCAACCCTAATCCATGAGAGTGACTGTCTGGGGTCCTGCGTAGAAAAGGACCCTGAGGCTGCATCCATGACCAGAAGGAAAAATTGACAGGCCCACTGGAACTGTTTGCCTGGACCTAAGGAAGGGAGAGAGAGTGTGCATTAGCCACTCTCCTTTGCATAGTGCTGGGAATTTGGAGTTGGGTGGATGGCAGAATTCATGGCCCCAGAGCTCCTTCTTTGAGGGCAGAAATATCCAGAAGCAAAGTGGAAAAGGGTGGTCTGGCCTTCACGCCACAGTGGGCTGGCCTGCCCAGTGCAGCTGGTCACACAGCGGGTGGCTCAGGACAGCTCTCTTTTGGGGTACCTGGAGCACATATCAGGAATTCAACACAGAGGTGCACACAGTCATGGAGATGGGGTGAAAGGAGATGTGACCAGAGGAAGTCTTGAACTCTTTGGGGTCACCTCACATACCTCAGCCACTAAGCTCTTGACAACCAGATTAACTGCAGACCCCACTCATTAGCTGGCAGAGCATTTTGGTATAATGGCAGGCCTGTTCCGGATTTGCACCTGAGGCTGGGCCTCAGCCACTCCGGGGAGCTGTGCTGTCAGGGCAAGAATTAACAAGCATCGAGATCCTGTCTGCATCATCTTTAACCTAGATAAGTACAATGGCCTCCCAGCCTCCAGGTTTATTCCACTCCAATTTATCATTACTAAAGCTGCCAGAATATTCTGTCTAAAGCATACTTGTCATCCTGATAGCCCCTTGTTAAGATTCTTTATTGAACCTCTTTCACCTACAGAGTAAACGCCAAGCCCTCAGCATGGCCTGGTAGGTCTTCCATGACATATGCTTTGTCTGTGTCTCTGGCCCTATATGTCACCATTCCCTCCCTTGCCCGATGTTCCATCCACATGGAGCCACTTGAGGACTTCAAAAGTCCCATATTGTTTCACTCCACCATTCCTGTGTCCACTCTGCTTTCCCTCCCTGGAATGTTCTCCCCCAGCTTAGCTATTGAGGTCGGCAGAATTCAAAGACGACTTCCAATGACCCTTGCCCTTGTATAATCCCCTCCTCTTGAGTATGGGCCAAACTTGTGAATATGATGGGATGTCATTATGATTGGGTTGCTATTTAGTTGACTTTGAGTTAATCAAAAAGGAGAGTATCCTGGGTGGGCCTGACCTAATTGGAAGAGCTTTTAGAAGGCAGTGAAAGACCCCTAAGGCAATGACAGCAACAACAAAAATAAATAAATGGGACCTGATCAAATTAAAAAGCTTCTGCACAGCCAAAGAAACAATCACGAGAGTAAACAGACAACCTACAGAATGGGAAAAAAATTTCGCATACTACACATCAGATAAAGGACTGATAACAAGAATCTATTTAGAACTCAGGAAAATCAGTAAGAAAAAATTGAACAACCCTATCAAAAAGTGGGCAAAGGACATGAATAGAAAATTTTCAAAAGAAGATATAAAAATGGCTAACAAACATATGAAAAAATGTTCAACATCTCTAATCATCAGGGAAATGCAAATCAAAACCACAATGAGATATCACTTAACTCCAGTGAGAATGGCCTTTATCAAAAAATCCCAAAACAATACATGTTGGCATGGATGTGGAGAGACAGGAACACTCATACACTGCTGGTGGGACTGTAAACTAGTGCAACCCCTATGGAAAACAATATGGAGATACCTTCAACAGATTCAAGTAGACCTACCATTCGATCCAGCAATCCCATTATTGGGCATCTACCCAAAGGAACAAAGGTCATTCTATGACAAAGACACCTGTAACCGAATGTTTATAGCAGCACAATTCACAATCGCAAAGATATGGAAACAACCCAAATGCCCATCAATTCATGAATGGATTAGTAAATTGTGGTATATGTATACCATGGAGTATTACTCAGCTATAAGAAATAACGGAGATACGACATCTCTATGGTTCTCCTGGAGAGAGTTGGAACCCATTATATTAAGTGAAGTATCCCAAGAATGGAAAAACAAGCATCACATGTACTCACCAGAAAATTGGTTTCCCTGATCATTACCTACATGCACATTTGGGAATGATACCAATCGGATATCAGACTGAGGTGGGGGGTGGGGGGAGGGGATGGGTGTATGCCTACATGATGAGTGCGTTGCGCACCATCTGGGGAATGGTCACGCTTGAAGGTGCTGACTCGGGGAGGCGGGGGTGGAAGGAGGGGATGGGTATATACCTACATGATGGGTGCAATGCGCACTGTCTGGGGAATGGACACGCTTGGATCTCTGACTCGGGGGGATAGGCGGTACATGGGCAACGTATGTAATTTGAACTTTTGTACCCCCATAATAAGCTGAAATAAAAAAAAAAGAAAAGAAAATATATATTTTCCTGAGTTCCACCATAAAAAAAAAGTTTTCAATTATGTCATCATTTTATGAAGAATAAAATCTTAAAAAGTTAAAAAAATAAAAATAAAAATAAAAGGCAGTGAAGCATCAGAAAGATGTCCTCCTGCTAGCTGTGACGTGTTTCGAGAAGAGGGGACCACGTGGCAAGAACCAGAGATTGGGCTCTAGGAGATGAGAGAGACCCTGGTCAACAGCCAGCAAGAAAGCAGGGCCTTCAGTCCTGCAGTGACAAGCAACTGAATTCTGCCAACAATCTGATGAGCCTGGAAGAGGATGAGACCCACAGCCACCTGACACCTTTATTTCCACCTTGTGAGGCCCTGAGCAGAAAACACAGCTAAACCTTGCCCAGACTCCCAACCTATGGAAACCATGATGCTTAAGATGTATTTGTTACTAAAATATTATGAAAATATAAGAAACTAGAAAGCTAATATAGCCCATAATTGCATCCCCATACAAGTAACCACAGCTAAAGATTTTGTATATATTCTCCAAAATTTTTTTCTATGCATACTCTAAAGTGGAGATTTGTCATTATTCTCAATAAAAATGCCATCCTACTTATACATACTATTTTGCAACTTGCTCTTTGTGGTTAACACTTTATCTTAGACATCCTCTTTGTCAGTACATTCAGAAATACTTTATTGTTTTTAGCAGATGAACAGTATTACACTGCTTGATGTGTATAATTTACCTATGCAATCCTCACTGGCATTTTATTAATACTTGTTTTCTATTTTGTGTGTAGTAAAGGATTAGCCTTGCCCAAGGAATGGTTTGGCCCCTTGTTCCCAGCTCTTAGGAGGTATACCCTGCAAGCCTTGAAATATCCTGCCTGATGAGAATGTCCTTGTTTACCTGGGAGCCTTGAGCCATGTTACATAGTCTTTGCTAACAGTGTGATTTATTGTGGGCGACCTTGAGTCACACAGTATCAGCTCAGCCTCTCGAGGGGCTGGAGACTACAGTCAGCCATGCAGCCAGTCAGTCACATCTGTGGCTGAGCCCCAACAAAAACTTGACCCCACTGCTCAGGTAGCTTCCTGGTTGGCAATATTCCATGCATACTGTCACGCACTGTTGCTGGGAGAAACAGGTGCTGTCTGCATGACTCCAGTGGAAGAGGACAGCTGGCAGCTCTGCATTGGGGTCTCCTGGCCCCTGCCTCCCATGCCTCTCCTCTTGGCTGATTCTAATCTATATCCTTCTGCTATAATTAGCTGTCAGTACAACAGCCTTGCTGAGTTCTGTGAGTCCTTCTAGCAAATTTCTTAAATTGAGAGTGATTATAGGGACCCCTGGACTTGTAGAACTGAGGGTGAACTTGGGGACTCCCAAACTTTGCAATTTTGCACTCTCATAAACACTGTAGCAAAGAACATCCTTAATCATATCTGTTTGGACTATGGTACGTTTCTTTAGGATAAATTCCTAGAAGTCAGTTGCTGACTCAATGTTTTGAACATTTCCAGTTATAATAGATACCACACTGTCCCCGTGCCCCAAAATAGTCCACCCAATTGATACTTCTTGCAATTGAGAACATCTGTTTTCTCATATTATCTGTCTTTTTTTGTTGTTTTGCCAATCTAACAATTTTTTTAAAAGATAACAAATAAAACAGTACCTGTCGTTTTGATTTGCATTTTCAAAATTATTAATATTAGTAAGTTTTTTTTTTTTTTTTTTTTTTTGAGACAGAGTCTCGCTCTGTTGCCCAGGCTAGAGTGAGTGCCGTGGTGTCAGCCTAGCTCACAGCAACCTCAAACTCCTGGGCTTAAGCGATCCTACTGCCTCAGCCTCCCGAGTAGCTGGGACTACAGACATGCACCACCATGCCCGGCTAATTTTTTCTATATATATTTTTAGCTGTCCATATAATTTCTTTCTATTTTTAGTAGAGGTGGGGTCTCGCTCTTGCTCAGGCTGGTCTCGAACTCCTGAGCTCAAACGATCCGCCCACCTCGGCCTCCCAGAGAGCTAGGATTACAGGCGTGAGCCACCGCGTCTGGCCCAATATTAGTAAGTTTGAATATCTTTTTGTTTTGTGTTTTGGTCATTTAAGTTTCTTTAGTGAATTTTTTATTCTAGTCATTTTCCTGTTTTTTGACTACATTTTCATTTTTATTTTACTTACTAGTAAGAGCTCTAAGTATACAAGGGCAATTAACCTTTTGTCTTCGATCTGAAATGTTTAAAATCAGAAATCGTGCTTTCCTTTACAGAACTGCTCTTTTCAAATAGCAATGGAATGTTTCTGCATGGATGAAAAGTTACTAACACATTTCCCCAAAGGTCATGAAACCATATTTCTGTTAATTCTTAAAGCTCAAAACTATGTGCCTAATAAATCTAAATATGCTGGTAAGAAATGTCAATTGTTCTGCCTGAATTTAGGGATACATGATTTCGTGCTAAATGGTAATTTTAACATTGAATTATTACAGCAAAAATGAGGTCAAACCATAGAGTTCAATTTAAAGCTTTACTGTGACATCATCTAAATTCATCACCCCACGAAGTTGTCTTTCATGAAATGGATACTGTTTGAGTTGTGTTTCTTGGTTTTAGAGGTAGATCTGTGCTAGACCATCCTGCTGTCCCCTGAGGCCAGTACCGCTGTTAGACCTGGGTGACCTTAGGGAGAGAAGGAAGGTCCTCTGTACTCCTTTTTGGACTTGAATTTTCATACCAAGAGTCCATCTTGTTGCTATAAGTGGCTCACACTACCACCACTCTGACCTTGAACTCGATTAGAGTGAAAAGCACAGTGTTGTCACCATCCATGCTCAGGGAGGCAGAGATGGACCCTATGTGGTGATGATGATGCTGGTGGTGGTAGTGGTGGTGTTGATGAGAATAATATTATAATAGTTATTGACATTAGAAAAGCACTTGGACCTATCTTATTGTGGAAATTCAAACCATTATCATTGTTGTTAATAATATTAAAATAAATAGAGACAGAGCTTAGAGTTGGAGATTCAAAACGACCTGCAGCATTTTCCCCAACAAAGCTTCTTGACTGTGCCCTTTCTTCCACCCCTAATAAACGAGTGCTATGTATGTTTTCCTTTCTGCATAGCAAATAATAGCAGGCAACTGATATGTTTCCGTTGTATCTGTGCCAAGTTGTTCTTACTCCCATCTTCCTGTATGAGTGAACTTTTCCTTCACTGATATAGAGTCCATATAATTTCTTCCCAGCTTAATTTCTGATATATTCAACAGAGGGGGATAAATTTCCACCACTAAAGTAAGGGCCATTAGGAGAAAGATGGCTCTGAGACTCGTAGATTTTATTAATGGGGAAAACATTAATTTCACATTTCATTCTGCTACACAATCTATTTGACACTAGCCAGTTCAGTAAGTTTGCAAAGGCAGAGCTGGCTTTAAACAAAGTGAGTGTGGGACAACAGTTGTGAGTCTGGGATGGACCTTGGCCTTTGGCTTGCCCACCCCCCTCTTTGCAGAGGGGGAAACTGAGGCCCAGAAGGGTGAAGGGCACTAGCCAGCATCACAGAAGGGCAGAGCCAGTCTGACACCATGCCCTCAACTCTGTATGTCTGTTCACGGTGAAGAAGGACCAGAGGCCTTGGCTTGGAGGGTCCCGCCAGGTTCGATGGGACATGGAAGCCTGATGTCTCCTTTAGTGATGAAAACATCTACCTTGATAGGTAAATGTCTATAAAGAATGTTGCATAAAGAGACTCCAGGAGAAAAAAATTATATTCCCCATGATGATGGAAGATTATTTTATTACTTATAAATGTTCACAGCATTAAAAAGTTCAGGAAATATAATAAGCATAGCAAAAATTCTCTGTGTCTGAAAAATCTCCTCTTTTAAGACTAGAAATGGGGAAAAAAGCTGAGAGATAAGAGGAGCTTACACCAACCTCTCCAAGTTTTCTTAAAATGGGGCAAGTGAGGAGAGTGCTGGGTGGAGGTGGGCGGAGCTGAATTACGTCACTCACTCACTGTGTGGGACGTGGGCAAGTCACATCACCTCCCTACACGTCAGAGTCTTTTCTTGTAAAATAATAGTTTTAAACTAAATCATTTCTATGGATTCATAAAACCATAAAAAGTTCCACATGAAGTTATTCCAACCACCTGCAAATTCTCACCAGCTTCTTCCCACCTTCTGAGTGCCATATTGATTATGATCACTCAAGAGAGTGCAGTGAATCTTTTCCCATTTTAGTTAAAATCTTAGCCTGCCTGAAAGTGATTTCTATCAAGCCAAGGACCCAGAAGCCTATGTTAATTAACATAGATTAGTATTCTCCACATTCTCTGGCAAATTATATTTTATTTTCCACCTTGGAGACAACTTCTTGTTACTTCTGAGTTGTCTCTGATGCTTGACATACCTCTGGATGTACATTATGTGTGGCTTACTCTCCTTTCCAGATCATTTAAATTAAAAATAGTGGGGCCAAAGAATGATTCTTCCACTAGTCTGCCTAATGCCACCAACTGAGCCACCAGACGGTTTTTTTGTCCTGAGTGTGGCCTTTCAGACTGAGACATTGTATTTAGAATAAACAGATGTTGAGTGTCAGGTCTCAGTGTACTGACGTTTGCATTTTTCTGGCTGCTTTCCTGTTTTCATGAGAAATTATAATTCATACCTACAGTCTACGTCTTGGGAAACCTCAATTGCAAGAGAGTAGGCTCAACTCAGGAAGGTAGTGGTGATGTTGATAATGATGACAGGTAACGTTTACTGAGGGTTTACAACATGCCAGACATATTGTATTTGGTCTTTGTCCCCAGTTACTGATACAGTGCTCCTAAAACCCTTGGAATTTTCTGCATAATAGGAATGTCTTTTGTTATTCATAATGAGCCACTTCTAGTCACTTCTGAATTTACGATAAGGAGCACTTAGGGTGGGGCCCCTAGGTAGCCTCAGGATGGGACTGGTCACCAGAAATACCAAGCGATTAGAGAGGAGACAGAGGACACAAAAACTCCCTTTGAGCAGCCTCCATAGACTGGTCAGAATCACTCCATGGTCTGCAGTCTCTTATCAGGAACGAATGCTGGTCAGTTGTTGAAATCAGTGGTGGAACAAGTCTTTCCAAGGGTTTGGTTCCTGTTTAACCCTTAGGGGAAAAAACCTAATAGCAGTTAACAAGGGAGGGGTGCATAACGAGGCATGTCCAACCTCCCATTCCATCATGGCCAGGAATTCAGTTTTTAAGTTTTCTCTGGGGTCCCCTTGGCCAAGAAGGGATCCATTTAGTTAGTTGGGGGGCTCAGGATTTTATTTTTATTTCTCAGCTTTTCCAGAGTTGTATCATTTATAATAAATGAGTAAACATAAATATTTTCCTGAGTTCTGTGAGCCATTCTAGTAAATGTTGTAGGAGCTACAGATTTATAGCCAGACGATCACAAGTGCAGTGACCCCGGACTTGTGACTGGTGTCTACAGTTGAGGCAGTCTTGTGGCAAAGAACCCTTAAACCTGTGGAATCTGACACTAACTCCAGGTAGTGTCAGAACTGAATTGTTAGACACCCAGTTGGTGTCCAGAGAATTGGAAAATTGGTTATTGGCGTTGGAAAATTCCCCAGAATGACACATGTATCGCCTACTGAATCCTCACAACGACCTTATGAGGTAAGTACTCTTATGCTCATTATACAGATGTGGACCCTGAAGCTCAAAGAGATTAAGTAACTTCTTCAAGGTCACACAGTAAGTGGTATAGGCAGGATTCAAACTCCAGCCGTCTGACTCTAGACCTATTCGATACCTTAAAGAATGAAAGGAGAGTGGAATGGTTCCCACACCTGCAAGTGCCTCGGTGCATCAGCAGCAGAAAGAAAAAGACTCAGTTGCTGAGTTAGTTGGTCTGCACTTGTTTATACAACAAGCATTTATGAAAAGTCTACCACGTGCTTAATGATGTGAGGCATTGGGATGACTTAAGATGACCAAGACAGAGTCCCTGCACTGAAGGATCTGCAGTCTAAAACCAGAAGTAGCTAAGTGCGCACAAATTGTTACAAAAGAAGGACAGACCATGATCTACGCCATGCAAGGCACAAAGTGCGGGCAATTCAGAACAGGCCAACCATTTCAGGCTGGAGTGAGCATCAGAAAGTTGCTGGCTCTGTAAATAACTTTTCCTCTCTTGCTCACCTGAAACACTAACATTACCTTTCCTCAATGGATCATTCTTTGTTTTCTTTGTTTTGTTTGCATGTGTCTTAACAAAAATGCATGTAAAAAGTCGAATTCTTATTGTCTTCTGGCTGTGAGTGAACCTACTGTTTAATGCATTATCCTTTTGAGTGAAGCCCGGAAAGTCCTACCCCCAGTGGGGGGCAAGAAGCTCTGCCTGTGAAGCACAGCGTCTGTTGCAACCACACCACCTAGCCTGGATGACCTAAACTTCCAGCGTCTCCTCCCAGTGATAAAGGAAGAGTTCTCCACCATCAGGCCCGCTCGCCACGCTGCCTGTGAGTGGATCTTAGCAGGTGAGGCTCCTGAGTGCAGGCACCGTGTCAGCCTAATGCCAGGCTGGACGGTTCTTTCAGGGCAGTCCTGATTTAGAACGCTATCTTGTTGTCCTAGGAGTGGCCTCCTACTTGTCAGACTCAGTTCTAATTTTAATTTTATGAAATGTGGTCACTGGAAATTTAATGAAGGATACCCTGAAGTGGGAGTCAGGAATCTTGGGTCCTGGACGTAGCTTTGGCACTGACCTGTGTGATCTTGGACATAAGACTTCACATCTTGGAGCCTCTGCTAGCTCATCTGTAAAATGTGGCAATTGGTCTAAGTTAGTGTTTTCCAATGGAGGTGCTACCAGCCTCTGAGTGGAGGTTTTTCCAGGTTCTTGGTGATTGTTGGGAGAAAAGAATTTCAGGATGCACCATGTAAGCCAAGCAAGCAACAGCTTCTTCTTCTTTTTTTTTTTTTTTTATTGAAAGCAAAAGCACACGCTCAGAGAGAGCGAGCAGGCTCAAAAAGAGTAGCTGCACTGGGAGAAAGTGGTTTTTGATCTTTTAAAGTGTTACTAATTGAGGGGAGGAGTGTTCAAGGCTAAGGGGTTGGCTTTTACTAGAATTTGGGTAGTAATTCCTGGAATTGGGTTCCCTCCCATTTTTATACTTTGTATGGTTGTCTCAAAACTGTCATGGTGATTTCAAGGGCAGAGAAATTTTAAAACTGCAATGTAAACGATATTATAATTAGCCAAAGTTCATGTAAGGTGGGCAGAGACAGCTGACAAGCCGGCTGAAGCCAGTTCTTGCCTGCAGTTATCAGCCCCTAGTTAGTTTCTGCCTGAGGGTTATTTACTTTAACACCTGCACCCAATCTTCAAGCCCCTGCCTGGTCTGAGCCCTGTCTCCTAGTCTCCTACTGCAACAGAGGCATTACTGACTTTCTAGTTGGGACCATTCTACTTACATGGAACTGCTCATATATAGAGGTTGAGGATGTTTAATGCCCTTCAACCCCTGGGCCATAATTGCCAAATATAAACCTCCCCACCCTCAGTCATTATCAACACCAAAACCACCCCTAAACATTTCCAAATGCCCTGTGGCTGGAGAGGGAGTGAATAATGCCCTCTTGGTTAAGAGTCACTAAAATAAGTGGTCTCTAAAAGGGCCTTCCAGCCATACAATTCTAATTAATAAATGTTAGAATAAAGGGCTCTACCCAGGCTCTTTCTTCCAAAGTATTTGAGGTATGCTGTGTCACCAATGGCTTGTAAAAGCTTTATCAGTAAAGACCTACTTATTTGTCACGGGTGCTGGAGTATTCTGTGTCTCACTGTTGGTGTTTGTTCCATCTGAATGCCTACAGTTGTGTGGGGCATTGATTTGAAGCCATTTAGGTCCCCCAAAAATGTTCAGCTTTTTACTCTGACTATACAGACCATCTATTCATGTGATAATGAGTTTGCTCCTTCTTCACCTTCTCTAACAGGTCTGCTGTTTCTAATTTGTACCTCTTCTTACCTATCAAGAAGGCTCACATCAACCTAACAACAGAGAGAGGCTCACGAAAAGAAAAGATCTGTGTTTGGGAACAGAGCATTGCAGTGGGTCTACGTATGCCGTAGTAAACTACATATGTATTCAGGGAGGTAAAGGAAGACAAAGGTTTTTAAACGAAAAAAATGAAGAGGATTACATAATTGCTTTGAAATAATTATCCTTGGCTACAAAGATCAATAACAAGGGTGATGCCAGTTAGAGGTCGGACAGCCAGTTGCCGGGCAAATGTCCTGGCAGAAGCATTTTCTAGTGTAAGGGCTGTGATGGCCTTTGTGCAAGGTTGTGGTTTTTGTAGAATCATTTTTGTCATCAGGCATACAAGTGTGAGAACTCTCTCTTCATGGCCTTCCCTGGCTCTATTTGTCAGGGTTTTCTTAACATTAGTGACTCCATTTGATTCTGACAACCTTCACACTCAGCTACTAAGGCTTTCTGGCTTAGCACTACAAATTAAGAAAAACACAGGAATGACCAAAATGCCTTTCCTGTGCCTGAGGAGGTCAGCGTTTCCTGTATTTACACTGGTCGCCATGGCATTGAGCTTGACAGCCAGTTGCATCCTTGCAGGAGCTCCCCTTGCCACCCACAGCTGGCAGAATTTGGGCTGCAAATGACCCCAGTTTGCTGTTAATTGAAGTGAGGTGGCATACTGCGTCTGAGGGATTTGAATGCCTGTGTGTGTTCATAGTGCATGAATAAGTTATGACTTTCTGTCTAACAATCTCCTTTGAAAGTGGCTGCTCTGCGCTCCTGCCCAGGCCCTCAGCTTTGCGGTACAACTCACAAAGCCAGGCTGCTCCCGGGCTGTGGCTTTGCTTAGTCAACACCTGTGACATGACGCTAATTGTTTTGTCTTAACTCTTCTTCCAGCCCAGGCTTCAGAAAGCATACTGTAAAATGAAATGTTTGTCACATGCAGCTTTGTGACCACCCTCCCACCCAAGCCACCACCTGTGCGAGACACTGTGGCTGGAATTAGCCTGCAATGATCCAGCATTTGTGGGTGGTGGAGTTTAAACAGACCTCACTGTATCTTGAGTCTCTCTGCTCAGGCCTGCAGCCCCAGGGGCTTCTCTCCAGCAGTGACAGACAAGATGAGCCAACTCAGAGGTGGGTGCTGGGAAGTTGGCCTGGAGCAGGAGCTGGGGGGCCTCACATGCCCCCAGGCTGACAAGCATGGGCCAGGCAGAAATGCACCCACTGGACGGGGGTCAGAGCTCACCTCCACCAAGGCGGGTAGAAAAGTGGCGCTTGTTATTGACTGCTCTTGACTGTGTGACTGCTGAGTTGAAATATTAAATACTCTGCTCTGTGGAGAGTCAATCATCAAATGTGCCTTCCCTGAGAATGTCCACTGCACAGAAAATGGAAGCGTTTTTAAGTTTTTCACTACCCCCAGCTATTGTAACATCATTGCATTCTGTTCTTTATTTTTTAATTTTTTTTTTTTATAAAATAAAGATGGGGTCTCACTATGTTGCCCAGGCTGGTCTCAGACTCCTGGCCTCAAACGATCCTCCCACCTCGGCCTCCCAAAGTGCTAGGATTACAGGCATGAGCCACCATGTCCCGCATTTGTTCTCTATTTCTTCAGAAGGTTTTCGTCTCACCTTTCTTTATCTAACTCTGCCCAACACCCTGACCCAGACCCTCACCGACTCACACTGGGATTACTGTTGTAAGCTCTAGGGTAGAAACAAAATAAAGAGGGTAGTCAATGTTCCTCTTCCCACAGACCAAAAACCTGACAAGCTCCTCAACAAAGAGCATTTAATTATCTGATGATTGCTGTAGGACAAGTCAAAGGTTCTGGTTGTCTAGGAGTATCTAATGTTCCCTGGGGAAAGACCTGGGAGGGGTCCTAATCCACTTTGGATATCCCAAAGGCACTTCAAGTTCAGCTTGTTTAGGAGCAGATGGATGATCTTCAACACCTTCCTAATCCACTAACAGTCCACACCCCACCCCGCCCACACTCCCAGCCACCCCATGTGTCCTGTGCAATAGGCCCTCCTGGCTGGAGAGTATCCATCAGCCCTCGCTGCCTTGCGGAAGTGGGGAGGAAGCAATGACGGGGTTAGACAGGGAAAGACAACCTCACCTCCCAGAATCCACGGGCAGCCACCATATCCATTCAGCCTCCCAGCTCTGCAAATATCCTAGGGCGCTTGGCCATAACCCTTTATTCATGAACCATTCGGTTTTGCTCAATACTTAGAAATCAACTCACATTATGCCGATCCAAATCCTGCTATTCAAGGACATAAATTTTAAAAGACTTTAAAAATGCAACATGGATGGGATTTGGCTGTGTGCTGAAATTTCACATGTTGCAGCAAGTACAGTCATGGGTTGCTTAATGACAGGGATATGTTCTGAGAAATGTGTCGTTAGGCAGTTTTGTCATTGTGCAAACATTGTAGAGTGTACTTAGGTAAACCTAGGTGGTATAGCTGACCACACACCCAGGCTATAGTACAGACTGTTGCTTCTAGGCTACAAACCTGTACAGCATTTTACTGTACTGAAAACTGTAGGCAACTGTAACACAATGGTGAGTATTTGTATATCGAAGCATAGACAAGGTACAATATAGTGTGAAAGATACAAAGAAAGGAACACCTGTACAGGGCACTTACCATGAATGGGCCTAGTGGCTCTGGAAGTTGCTCTGGGTGAGTCAGTGAGTGAGTGAATGTGGAGGTCTTGGCTATTACTGTCTAAAAAAAATTTTTTTCTTTCTTCACTAATAAATTAACCTTAACTTACCAGAACTTTTTTACTTTATAAACTTTTAAATTTTTTTTAACTTTTTGACTCTTTTGTAATAACACTTAGCTTAAAACATACATTCTACAGCTGTACAAAAATATTTTCTTTCTTTATATCACTATTCTATAAGCTTTTTTTTATTTTAAAAAAATGTCTTTACTCTTTAACTTTCTTATCAAAGACGAATACACAGACACACACCTTAGCCTACGCCTACACAGGGTCAGCACCATCAAGACGTAACTAGGTGATGGGAATGTTTCAGCTCCATTACAATTTTACAAGACCACTATTGTATATGTGGTCTGACATTGACCTAAATGTCATTATAGGGTGTATGACTGTACTTAAATTGTATTCAGTCACTATATCATACCAATGATACTTATAATTAAAACACACAGTATTTTTTTTTTTTTTGAGACTGAGTCTCACTCTGTTGCCTGAGCTAGAGTGCCATGGCGTCAGCCTAGCTCACAGCAACCTCAAACTCCTGGGCTCAAGCAATTCTCCTGCCTCAGCCTCCCAAGTAGCTGGGACTACAGGCATGCACCACCATGGCCGGCTAATTTTTTCTATATATTTTTAGTTGTCCAGCTAATTTCTTTCCATTTTTAGTAGAGACCGGGTCTCACTCTTGCTCAGGCTGGTCTCGAACTCCTAAGCTCAAACAGTCCACCCTCCTTGGCCTCCCAGAGTGCTAGGATTACAGGCATGAGCCACTGCACTCGGCCAAAACACAAGGTCTTAATCCAGAATTTCTTTTCTCAATTTTTTACTTTAGAAAAGAGGTTGGCAAACTACACCCACAAGCCCACCACCTGTTTTTGTATAATAAATAGTTTTATTGGTGCACTGCCACACCCACTCATTTACATATTTTTTACCATAATACTACTACTTTGCTACAACAGCAGAGTTGGATAATTGACACAGAGAACATATGGTCCATAAAGCCTAAAATATTTACTGTCAGGCCCTTGCCATCTCCTGCCCTAGGACTACCAAGAGATTACTAATGAAAACCCAATGCTCCTTCCATTTGCAGGGCAATAGGTCTAGCACATGGGCTTTGCCTCCAGACCAACTTGAGTTCAAACCCAGGTGGCTTATGCTAGTATGACAGCTATGTGGGATCTGGTGCAGTCTTGTTCTTTTCTGCTGCAAGTAACAGATATCTCAACTCAAACCAACTGAAAAGATCATAAAAAGTGTCATCTCACATAACAGGAAGTACAGAAGCAAAACAAGCTTTCCGGGTTAGCAGATTCAAAGACTCCAAGGCCCCAGGTTTCTAGCATCTCTCTCTCTCCCCGCATCACTCTCAATGATGTCTCCATGCTCAAACGGATAGCAGGAGAGATGCAGCAGTGCCAGGCAACCCATCTAGCCTCCAAGATGTTCAGAGGGATAAAAAAATCCATCTTTCTCTTTGGTTCTCCCTTGGGAACAAGGACAAACTTCTCTTCCCTAATCTCTCATTAGCAGGTCACATGGCCATTCTTGAACTGTTCATTGGAGAGAGGAGTGGGATTACCCTCAAACCAGTCAGGCCCCATGTAGAATTGAAGGTGAGGTCAAGCTCCCCAGAGGCACAGAGCTGCATAAGGAAAAGGTAAATATCTGAACAAAATTGGGATCCTGTTAGGAAGAGAAAAGGAAGACACTGATTCAGAGAAAGCAAACACCGGAGTCTCTAACTGGCCACTAAAATGTCTCACTCCTCTAAACTCCTTTCTAGAACCACTTTGTTCTGCCCTAGGCACTCTCATCAAATGGTCTCACTCTCACCTACATTTTCAAACGCCAGCTTACGAACCATTGGTTTATAAATCCATATTTTCACCCCAAGACCTTTCCACTGGGATCCAGATCTATATATCAAGCTGCCTTCTTGAAATCACCGTTTGGATATCCCAAAGGCACTTCCGGTTCAGCTTGTTTAAAAGCAGATAGGAGATCTTCAGTACCTTCCACCACACACAAACAACACCCATCTCTGCCCCAACCCGAACCATGTACAGTGTCCCCTTCCCAGTGAGTGGCACCAACATTCATCCAGGGACCATAGCCAGAAACTTGAAGGCATTCTGGACACTTTCTTCTCCCTCACGCCCCCATGGCCAACCATCGTCAAGTCTGCTGAATTCAGCTCTTCCTCTCCGTCACCACGGTTGCTCTTGCATCATTTCTCATCTGAATGAATGAAATAGCCTAACAGGTGAACCCACAGCCTCTCTTGCCCCATCCAATCGGTTCTCCAGAGGGATCTTTCGTACAATAATTGGTCCTGTGACAGTCTCAGTTTAAGACCCTTTAAAATTCTCCCACCAATTTCCAATCCTTGAAATAAGCCTCAAAGCTCTAATAACCTACTTACCTCTCCAGCCTCATCTCACCAACACACCCCCTTGATGTGGTGGAGCCAGTATCTGGACACCCTTCCTTTGTTTGGGGAACTTCCCAACTGGTGAATTTTTGTGGGCAGCGGAGACTTCCTCCCACTATTAAAGCTGAAAACTTGCTTTCACGGCATCCCTTGCAGCTAAGGCGTAGGCATGTGACCCCTGCTGCCGCCATCAGCTCCCTTCACACCAGACACTGGAGCTTATGACACATGGTGCAGTCTGTTGGGATGAGGATGAAAGTCATGACTGTCATCACAGCCAGTCTCCAGAGACAGCAGAGGAAGCAAACATAGCAGCAACAGCCACTGCTAGGTAGCAGTAATGTCAGCAGAGCCAGCAGAAGAGGGTGTGCCCTGAGGGCAGCAGTACGGCTTCCCAAGGCCAGGTCTATAGCAGCAGTTTGAGTGTTCCTCCTGGCTGTGTTTCTCTGCCTTCTTAGGGAGTTTGGGAACTGCTCGATATCCTGTAATAAAGTATTTTTGTGCTTCAATTAGCCAGAGTGTACCTATTTGCCTGAGATAAAAACCCTGACTTATAGTGTATTCCAGGAGTGATTATAAGGAATAGACCCTTAGGATAAGAGGAGGAACCTGAACTTGATTATCTAGTGTGGTTGAGGATGAAACTGATAAAATCTAGCAAATTCACACATTACGGTGCCCAGTAATTAAACTGTTAGTTAAATTACTACCTGTATTATCCAGAACAATGTCCATTAAAGAGAGAGCTTTGGGGGATTTAATGGCATCTGCCATAGAACAGTTACCAAAAGCACAAGTAATTCAAGGACCAGGTGGGGAGGTGGTTGTTTCTTAATGACACTGAAGAGATTAAAGCAATAAGAATGATAAGCTCTAGGTCCTAAATACTGAACTCAAGACAGGAGCAGAAATACTGGCTACTGAAATGATGAGCCATATTATGAAGCCTGTGGGTTGCTGAATTACAGTATTAGATTAATGCACAGCCTCATTTATTCTTAAATAGAAGTTTGGGCATTGGTCAGGAAACAGTGAATTGGGATGCACTGGGATATTATAACTCCCAAGCAACCCAACCCCAGCCAAAGGACTCTTTCCTTTCCTTCTGATGAAGCCATCCCTCCCTTGCTTGAGGACCCTAAAGATCACAGCTGAGGCAGATGCCTTGCCAAGTGAGCTCATTCTGCTCACGCCTCCGCCCAGCCACCTCCCGTTATTTCCAGTTTTATGACCAGATTCCAGTCTTGTGACTTGTATGTAATTACAAAGACAAACTCAGGAGGAGATGTACACACCAAAGGATATGCAAGATATTGCTCAGATTGAATTTCCTGGCACAGGTGTGTACCAGAACCTCTAAATTCAATGTGTTAGATTGAGCAGCTGGAAATTATTTTAGTTGTTTCCAATTGCAATTAATTGTTGACAGATACCTGGGCTCTGGGGTGGCCTAGCTGCAAAATGTTGAAATGCCAGAAATTTGCTGGTGTAGCAAATTTAGGTTAATGTTTCTCAAACTTTAATGTGCCTTTAAATAGCATGGGAGTTTTGTTAAAATTCTGGTTCAGTAAGGTCTGGAGTAGAGTTCAAGATTCTGAATTTCTATCAAGCTCCCAGATGATTCCAGTATTCCTGGTACTCATACACTTTGAGCAGCAAAGATCCAAAGGAAAGGATCCAGTGCCCTGGGGATATAGGAATGTTGAAGTAGATTTATCATTGTCATCACACTCATCCATCTCCTGTATACCTCAATAGAGCCTCGAAGAGACTCCTTTTATCACCCCAAGAATTACATTGGTGAAGTATTGCCAACATCTTCCAAAGTAAGGGTAGGGGCTTTTCTCTATGAGTGAAGGATGCTGGTGGGAGAAACTGAAATAGAAATGGGTTTCCTGATTTCCATGACAATGCTGGATTCCGGGAAGTCTAGAATCAGCATTTAACTCCCTGAGACAAGACGGGGTGGTTACCGAATAGGATGTGGGACCAGAGCAATACAGTGGTTGACCACAGGGATCTTTGGCAATGGTCATCGATCACAAGCTCCTTAGAGATGAAACAGCCAGTCCACTTAGTCTCTTCTGATCAATACAACAAATAAGCAAACCAAATCTAAGTCCAATGAACAGAGACCTGAGCCACCACAGAGTTATGACTCCTGTCTTAGGTCAAATTCAGTGGAAGCAGACCCTGAAAAGTAGATTTCTGTGCAAGTGGTTTACTAAGAAAGTTCTCCCAGGAGAAACTGGTAAGAAAAGGGGAAGCATGATAGGAAAAGGAGAGAAGCCAAGCCAGGGTGCAATTTCAGGCCAAGCGCCAGCCTCAGCCTGATCCTACAAGGGAACTCTGTTTTGTTTTTGTTGTTTGTTTGTTTTTAGAGAAGAAGGTCTTGCTGTGTTGCCCAGGCTGATCTTGAACTCCTGGCCTCAAGCGATCCTCCCACCTCAGCCTGCAGAGTAGCTGATACTACAAGCACAAGCCACTATGCCCGGCTCCACAAGGGAATTCTGGAGTTTAAATTACACCTCTGAGTTTGTCCTAACTCTGGAGAAGGAAGCTGGGCTTTCAGAATTCTTGCCCCACTCAGTCAATGACTAGGAGCCCCAGGAAGGAAGGAGGTATTGAACTCCCAGGCACTTGCAGCTCATTACTTGTGTGGCCAAAGTGGCTGCAATAGTCTAAGGACAGAGCTCTCTTCAGAGAGTTGCAGGTGTGAACTTCAGAAGAAAAAGAACCCAGAAACCAGGGGAGGGGTGCACAAAAACGGTAAAAGGGACCCAAAGGGATACGGGTGGACATAGGATGTCTGCTATGGCACCCATCCCAGACTTGGTTAATTCACAGACTTAGAGTGCCCTGAATGAAGAGACACTGCAAGGGAAAGACCCTGTAGACCAGCCCAAGTATAAACTGTAAATTTCCTTTTAGTCCTGTCCAAAGGGAACTACAGGGCAAATGGACACTGGGGAATGGTAACGTTCTAGACTTTGAGGGGAACATTGGACACAGGTTCTGAGCTAACACAAATTCCCAGGTTCCCAGAATATTACAGTGGGTCAGAGAGGGAGCTTGTGATGGTCAGGTGATGAGTAGAGTTTGGCCTGAGTCCATCTTATGGTAGGTCTAGTGAGACCTCAACACTGATTCAATGTTTATTTCCCCATTCCAGAATGTAGAGTTGGAATAGATAGCCTGGACAATAGGCAAAAATTCTACACCAGCTTCCTTATCTGAGGGAGAAGGGCTGTTATGATAGGAAGAAACAAGTGGAAGCTTCTGGAGCTCCACCTTCCTACCAAACTATAAACCAAAACCAGTCCTGCATCCCTGGAAGTACTGAAGAGATATACTGAAAGATTTAGAGGTGGTAACTCCTAACCTATCATCTTTCTAATCACAAGTTTAGTTATTAATGGTATAAAAGACAGCTAACTCTTCAAAAAATGATACTAGCTTAATAAAGTGGTACAGCAATTGTGACTGCCATTCAAAAAGCTGTATTTATCAAAATAGGTTAGCACAGTCTCTGGAACCTGATACACAGCTATTGGTCTAGTGGGTACTTTATAAAAATCTATCCTAAAAAAAAAAATACCAGAAGAAAACTCTCTCTGCTGTCAGGGGCTGCAGTACACCTTCACAATTTTATATCATAGAGTGTCCCACGTTCCGGACTTTCTGACTGTTTTCTTGTAGCTGTATTGCTCTGACCCTTTTGGGGGAAGGAGGCCACACTGAGGGAAGTCTCTTCAACTGGTCCTGGCTGCAGTACAATTAACTCTGCCATTTGGTCCTTTAGGCCAAGGAGATCCAAGCAACTGTGGCATATCAGCATGCCATCAGGGGCCTATAGCAAGCCCCAAGTGAATTTCAGCCACAGCCCTGAAGGGTTTTGAAGTAAAATTATAGCATCTTTAGAAAGTAGCTATTCCTCTTTCGATAAACAGTTCCTGGATTGCTACTAGAGGCCAGTAGAGATTGAGTTCCTAGTCACAAAGTGAAATATCACGTGAGTTTCTCCTCACTGACTAGGTATCTTCTGGTAAACCAAGCAATAGTGTTAGATGTGCCCAGTAGCACTCCATCAGCAAGAAGAAACAATGTGTGGTAGTCAGTCCACAAGATAGCTCCCAGTGATCGCCCGCCCCCTCCTGGTGTTCACGCCTTATGTAGTCCACCCCCACTTTGTAGCAAGCTTGGTCTGGGCGACCAGTAGAATACAGCAGAAGCAATGGTATGTAGCTTCTGAAGCTAGGTCAGAAAAAACACTGTGGTTTCTGCCTTGTTTTCTCTTAGATAACTCTCTCTGGGACAAGCCAGCTGCCATGTCATGAAGACACTTAAACAGCCTGCAGAGAGTCACATATGGCAAGAAACTGGAGCCTCTTGCCAGTAGCCAAGGAGAAACTGAGGCCTCCTGCCAACAGCTGTGTCAGTGAACCATCTTGGAAGTGGTGGATCTTCTGCTCCAGTCAAGCCTTCAGATGATTACAGTCCTGACTGACACCTTGATTACAGCTTTGTGAGGAACCCTGAGCCACAACCAGCCAGCTAAGCCACTCCCAGGTTCCTGACTATCCTAGTCCATGTTCTGCTATTACAGAATACCACAGACTGGGTAATTTATAAACAATAGAGCTTTATTTGTCTCATGTTTCTGGAGGCTGGGAAGTCCAAGAGCATGGTGCAGGCATCTGCAGGGGTCATTCCATGGTGGAAGGTAGAAGGCGGAAATGAGTGCACCACACAAAGAGAGGAAATAAGGTCAGACTCATCCTTTTTATCAGGAACCCACTGCTGAGATAACTAACTCACTCCCTAACTAACCCACTCCCATGATAATGGAATTAATGCATTCATGAGGGTGGAGGCCTCATGGCCTAACTACCTCTCAAAAACCCCACCTCTTAATACTGTTACAATGACAATTAAATTTCAACATGAGTTTTGGAGGGAACATTCAAACCATAGCACAGACCCTGGAAAACTATGTGAGATAATAGGTGTTTGTTGTTTTAAGATGCTATGTTTTGGGATAGTTTGTTATGCAGCAATAGATATCTAATACACTGTACAGTATATTAGAACAGTTCTTAAGTCACATGTAAATATCATGAGTTATTCATGCATGTCACATTCCCACTAGGCTATACCTGTCACAGTGACACTGTCCCTCAACTAATGATCAGTTTCCTAGAGAGTTTGAGTTTTCAGAACACCCTGCATGTTTTATAGGTACCAGTGGAGTAACAGAATGGGCCTTAAGGTCAATACAGAAGGGAATTCCTCCTGAAAGGCGCAATTTGAAGCTGTGTTTCTCATTGTCCACTTTGCTTTTCAAGCCTGCCTTGTGGCGAGGGTACAGTCATGTAAAATAGACTCTGCCAGTTAGACTCACCTGGGTGGATACTGACTCCATTCTTGTGAGGGTGGTGGCATAGGAGGAGCTTTGTCCAATGTCCAGTGGTGGCAACTACCAGTGATACAAGCATTAGTGGTTTCTCCATGATACAAAATCCATGGAATTATTTTGGACATGGTCAGTGGACTTATTTCTCTAGTACTTTAGGATATTCTGTAATCTGCCCAATCTTTTAATAAATTCCTCTTCTGCAAAAATTGGCCAGAGTTCCTTCCCTGTTATTTTTAGTTAAGAACCCAGAGTAACCCATTGGCTGTCACTTATTTCCTCATACCAGCCATACTTCTTTCTGCCACAGGGCTTTTGCACATGCCCTTTCCTCCATCTGCCTGGAACATGCTTTCTTTTCACTTCGTTTAGTTATTTTCTGTTTATTGTTAGGTTCTTAGTTCAATGGTCCTTCTTATGGGAACTTTCCCTGATCTACCATTAAATATTCTCCTAGTCCCATTTACCTCTTTTTCCTATTACTTATCACTTTTGTGTACCTGTTTGATTAATGCAGATATCCCTCCAGCACATAAGCTCCCTGAGACCAAGGACCATATCTATTTGGATCAACATTATATTTCTAGGGGCCAGTTCTCCACCTGGAGCACAATAAGCATTTGTTGAAGGAATATATGAAAGAAAGGAATTTAAGTCATTTCTCCAACTAGTCAAGGAATTACCCGAGGAATAAAATGAACATATATGTAAAGTAGACATCAGAATTTCTGGCACAGAGAAGCAGACCAGTAAATATTCATTCTATTCCTCCTAGCTTTGTTCCCCCAACCCCAGCTAATCTCCTACCCCTCCTTGGTCTTCAGCCAAATAGGTAAAGGATCTTTTATCTAAACAGGCAAAGGATCGTTTATAAATTCCCAGGGCACAGTTGATGGCACACATGGAAGCCACTCAACTGTGAAAAATTTAGTTACTTTGACTCTTCTGTCATCAAAACTAAACTGCTGAATTGAAAAAAAAGACTGAAATTTTGTTCTACCTGCAGAAAGAATCCAAATCTCTCTCAAAGTTCTGGCCTGTTTGATCTCTTACTGTTCTTAAAACCTCCACCAAATACGTGCCCATAGAACTCTCTCAGCTAAAAAGTACCTTTTTGTTCTTAGCTTGATTTGCATAGCATAGGCTGGGTGCAGACTCCTCCATCCCCCTCACTGATTAATTTATTCGGTTTCACTCCTTGTTCTTAGCTTGAAGTACCAATTAGAAGCTGCTTTGGGGTAGCTGATATAAGGATGTGTGACTAAATATATATCATTACATGATGATTTACAAGAGAGGGTGATCCATGTGAAATGCACACGCACACATAGCATGAACTTGGATGTTGGCACAGTCCCACCCGCCCACACACGACATCTCGGAGATGTTGCCATGGCATTTCTTCAACAATGAACAAGACTCCCTGCTTGAATGCTATTGTTCTTCTAGAGATTCTCTAGTACCTGCAAGGTCTGCTGAAATGTCAGACGCCAAAACAAGGCCCTTAACTGCTTTATTATTCACTTTTGGTCTCACTGAACACGAAGCCACCAGTTAAGAGTATGAGTTCATCGAAGGCATCAGAGCGAGGCACTTTCCATTCAGAGGATTTTAATGGCTGATGCTCATTCACTTAATCTTTTGTTAATGCAAAAAGGGTGAAAGCTTTTTTTTTTTTTTTAATCTGCTAATTTCCAGTTCTCCATCTTGAAGGCTAAGAGGCAGAAAATCTAAGTTATATTCGCAAGTAGACAGCTCAGTCCAAATTGCATTTATGTAACTTACCCTATTTAGACTGCAAAAGTGCTAGCAAGAATCCAGCTAATTCGCCATAGTGAGCAGCTCCGGAACCTTCTCTCCCTCACCCACTGAAATTAGAGCAGCCTCTCATTTTTGTCACAAAAAAACGAGACCCATAACATTCTGTAAATTATTCTTCCTACCAGCGTAGGAGAGAAATATAATAAAAGGAAGTCATTTATGTAGTGAAGAACATTCTAGCAGTCCTGAGATAAGGATCTCCTAGAGTAATGCTATTTCAGTTTCTTTATTCTGGAAAATCAGTAAACGGCATGGGATCCTCCTCCATACACTTGCGGATGCAGGAGAGCTCCTGGCAGTAGACTGAGGGCACGCCAACGATCGCATCATAAAAGTCTCGAATACCAGCCTTCTCTGAGATGTTGTACTGAAATATGATTAGGTGTGTGGGCTTTGCCCTTTTATATCCACTTTATCTGCAATATTTATTTGCTGCTGTAGGCCAAACCAGGACTTAATAAACTGAGACCCAAACCCAGAATTTAATCAGCCTGCTTCCAGGAACACAAATACACTTTTCTCTTTTTTCTGGGGCAGGCGTGTGTGAGTGTGTGTGTGTGTGTGTGTGTGTGTAAGAATTTTCATTAAAACAGGAGAGTGCATTGACTTTGAATTGGTAAACACAAGTTCTAGTCAGTTA
This sequence comes from Eulemur rufifrons, assembly GCF_041146395.1. Classification (NCBI taxonomy): domain Eukaryota; kingdom Metazoa; phylum Chordata; class Mammalia; order Primates; family Lemuridae; genus Eulemur; species Eulemur rufifrons. Next base: position 19,557,564 of record NC_090987.1, read on the forward strand.
TTCCCATGGACTAGCTGGCCACTTTAGTTGGATTACTTTCTTCCTCATCTCTAAGTATTTGAAATCAAAATGGAATTGTATTGAGCCAGACCTAGATTGGTAAGTAAAATAGGCACTAACCAGAGACATGACTTCAGAAGAACAGTAAATAATAGAGATGCTGAGTGTCCTCTGCCACTCAGCAGATGAATGACTATTTAATGAATACCTGCTTTGTGCCAAGAACTTTCATAAGTACATTTGGTTCAGCTGGTTTTCTTGGTGGCCCCAGGAAAAGGACTCTAAGGACCCAAATTTTGCCCGTGGCACTTATTGCTCTAGGCCATGCAGGCCTGGCCTCTCTAGGAAGTCTTAGTATGAATGACTCAGTCTGGTATGTACTCTATGGACAGGAGTCTCTGGGTTCAAGTGCCTTCCCTTCAGCCCTTGCCTCTAGAAGAGTTCAAGTATGCAATAGCCTAACTGTCTGAGGCTAGCTGGCTATATAGCACATTCAGTGGGATATTACAAAATATTTAACAGGCTAGGCATGGTGGCTCATGCCTGTAATCTCAGCACTTTGGGAGGCTGAGGTGGGAAAATCATTTGAGACCAGCCTGGGCAACATAGCAAGACCCCTGTCTTTACAAAAAATTAAAAAATAGCCAGGTGTAATCTTAGCTACTCAGGAAGCTAAGGCAGGAGGATCACTTGAGCTCAGGAATTTAAGGTTACAGTGAGCTATGATTGGGCCACTGCATTCTAGCCTAGGTGACAGAGTGAGACCATGCTGCTAAAAAATAAAATAAAATAACAATTGGTAAGGCACATAGTATTACCAATCTGAATGAATGCTAGACATCTTGATGGTCTGACAAGTGCAAACAGTGGAATGTCAGCCCTGAGTTCATTCTAATCTAGTGCAGCACAATACCACAGGGCCTTTGTACATGCTATTCACTTGCCTGGAAAGATTTCTCTGCCCTCTTCACCAAACTCATGCCTACTGACTCACTCAGATGAGTCAACCTACGCCACAGGTGCCGTAGAAACACTAATTTTCTATGCAGATCCAATTGTCCTTGGTCTTTCACTCCAGCAGCAGCACTGATGAAACACTAGCAATAAACATAGCATCGAAACATTTGTATATGTAATTCTCTATTTGGGGTGGGAATGAGGGGAGTAGTCCGGCAAAAATTCCCAAGGTAATTCTATGATTTCCTTATCTCCGCCCTCACTGAGAAGAAAATCATTAGTTTGCTATGCATGGTCTCTCACATTCATGAATTATATGTATAGACAGATAATATTGAATCCAGGTATGCTTCATGTAATAAAATTGACATGCTCTTGAAAGTGGTTTGTAAGACTAATGTTTCTAACCAGAATCATAATTTCTGATTGGTTTTCATTAGAATTTCAAAGCTAATATTGCCACTGAGAAAATACTTGTCTTAAAGAACAATTGACATACTATTCTGCAACAGAAAGGCCACAGACTGTATGATTACATGACATTATGGAAAGACAAAACCATAGGGACAGAAAATAGGTCATCAGTATCTAGGGACTGGGGATGGGCAAAGGGAATTGATCTCAAAGGACAGGAAGAGACTTTGGGGTAATAGAAATATTTTATATCTTGATTATGGTGGAGGTTACATGACTGTATATGTTTGTCAAAATTCAAAGAACTATACACATTAAAAGGGAATTTTACTGTATTTAAAATACACCTCTATGAGCCTTACATACTATGAAAAAGAAAAACAGAAAAAGTAAAATTAAAAGTGAAATATGTAAACTAAAATAAAACCCTAATCTGTCCCCTCTCCCCACCAACTGAATGGACCCCTTTTTGGCCAAGGGGACCTCAGAAAAACCTTAAAACTGAATTCCTGACCATGAAGGGAAGGAAGGCTGGATATGCCTCAGAAAATAAGATACTAAATTATTAACAGGGCGTAAGGCTATGCAGAGAGAAGTTTAAATCACTTTCAGGCCATCAATTTGCTTAGGAGATCACTTTAGCCAGTATATATGCCCAGTGGCTTGTCTCAGATCAACAGATTTTCTTACAACTTAAAACATTCCAAGCCTTTAAACAAAGCTTCATTTCTTTAATCAATTACAAATCAAAGAATCTTTGAACCCACTTATAACCTGTAAGCCCTCTGCTTCAAAGTGTCCCACCTTTTCAGGCCAAACCAATGTACACTTTCCATGTATTGATTTATGATTTTATGTGTAATTCCAATCTCCATGAATGTCTAAATCCAAACTGTAAACTGGTCACCTCGGGCACATTTTCTCAGGACCTCTTGAGTCCATGTTCTTGCAGTCACATATAGTCAGCTCAGAATAAACTTCTTTAAATTATTTTATAGAGTTTGTGGTTTTTTTTCCATTAATAAAACTCCAAAATTTATCATGTAAGACTATTTCATGACTTTCTAGATAGACGAATAGCTGGGTGTGATTAAATCACACCCTCTTTTATGGCACGAGTGTCCCTAAGACACCCACATGACACCCAACCTGCCCCACCCGCTATGCCAGGGCAGTGTCTGGGAAGGGGTGTGGTCTGGCATTGAGGAGCAAGTCCCCCAGGCCGAGTCAAGGGCCACACCACTTTGGAGTCAGGCCAAGTGTGCAGGGCAGAGAGGTGGAAATAAATTCTGAGCAGGATGGTGGGAGCAAAGCAGTGGGCAAGGAGACTGGACAGAAACATAGAGAAATTTGGACACCAGGCTGGAAGCGGGCAGAAGCGAAGAGAACTGGTAGACTAACCTGAGAGGCCACACGTGGACTCGTGCTCTAAAGGGGTGGAAACCAAGGAATCCTGTCGCTCAAAACACATCCCTGCCCCACTGAGCCTCTTTTTCATTCCTTTCAAATATCTTTAATGTTACTCCTCCAGTGGCAAAGATAACCTGAATAGAAGAAGGGTGTAGCACCTTAATTCAAATCCCACCAAATTTGGAATTTCTAACAATTCAGCTTTTGGATATTTGTTTCTTATTGCCTAAACCGGTACACATTTTTCCTTCTGTAATTTTTTTTAGATATTTTAGCACTGAACTGCAATCTGCAGCACCTTTAAACTAGAGGCTTAGTAAGATGCAAATCTTTTAACACACCTTCACTAGGTCCAGTGACAAATTGTTTTAATCTAGGAAAATAACTTTAAATATAGTAATGACATCTTAATATGGAATGTAAACCTATTATAAATTCTGATTCTTTAACTTCTTTAATCGATAGCCTTTATATCATAGTTTATAGTACTCTAATATATATTAGAATTTATCATCTTATTACTATATATAGTAAAGCATTTGCCAGAGAAAGTTGAACCTGAATCTGATTAAGCCTCTAGATCTAACAGAAAACACAGAAAATAGAAAGACATGCAAACATCATTCTGGGGATGCATTCAACAAAATCCAGAGTGTAGGAAACGCCACCAAAAAATTTCTTCAACAAGAAAATTGCAAAAAGAAAAAAAAAATCATATAGGGGGTAACCTATGGATTAAAGCAGTCTTTAAAATATGTCAACAAAATATAATGTAGGTGATAGGAAAGCCTTACTAATAAACTGTCTAACAGGGAAAAATAAACTATCTGATAAAAAAAGGAGAGAAAGATCACTGTCTTTAAGATTGACCACATGGGCCTTAACTCATTGTCTTTTAACATTAACCCTCTATGGAGACTGTTTTCACAGCATTGGAAAAGAGCTGAGCAGACAGAAAGGGAGTGTAAATCCTCCTCCTTGACATCCCCCAAACCAGACCAGCCAGCCCACATTCCAGAGGAGACCGTTAAGACTGCCTCAAGGACAAGAAAAAGGGAAAAATGAGCACCCTAACATCTCGCAGCTGTCTCCTGCTAATCAGCCTATAGCAACAAATTTTTCTTTACCCCTTTATCACCCCCCAATGGAAAGCTCAAGCCTCTTGGCCTCAGTGCCAGCACTCCCTCTTTCTGTCACTTTTGGGCTGTGTCCTTTTCCCTTTTTCTATTAGAGAAAAGTAAAATAAACTTTTTACTTCTTTCTATCCTAATCTTTGTGTTGAGAATTCTTTCTCCACCCATGCTGTGAGCCCCACCCTAATAGTAAGAACCTTATTTTGAATCCTGACTCAATCTTTCTAAAATATCATGAATTAAGGATATTTAAATGCTAACTGGGCATTTGATAATATTAAGCAATTATTGTTAAGTTTTTAGGTGTGATAATGGTGTTGTGGATAAGCTTCAAAACAGAGGCCTTCAAAATGAACTTGTATGCATTTGAGGATCACTCAAGCTACCCTCAGTTTCAATGATTTGCTAGGACTCACAACTCATGGTTATAGTTTATTGCCATAGTTTATACTCATGGTTATAGTTTATTGCCATGAAAAGACACAGATCGAGATCAGCAATGGAAAAAGGTACATAGGGCAGAGCCCAGCAGAGCCCAGGCACAAGTTTCCATTGTCCTTATCAGTGCAATAGTAGGGAGAGCACTTACTTCTCCCAGCAATGATGTGTGATGACACACACTGAGTATTGAAATCCAGGAAAATTTATCCAACCCTTGGTATCCAGGACTTTCATTGGGAGTTGATCACATAGGCAGGGCTGACTTCCCTGCCTGGCTGGACTTCAGTCTCCAGCCCCTCCATAGGTCAAGCCATTATTATGTAGCCCAGGACCCCACAAAAAATTTCATTGTAGTACATAGCCCAAAGTCCCAGCTATAAAAAAGACACTCTTATCAGGCCTTATAGGTTGTCTCCTAGGAAACGAGCAAGGGCCAAACCTTTCTTTGGAATGTGCAGGATTTGGACTGCCCAGATTGCCAAGTTAGTCCTTTACTGCAGAATATGCTGCCGTAAATCAGAATAATGGTTACCCTCAGGGATAGAAAGTGGCTGGAATAAGACCTCAGAGAGGCTCTGGGATGCTGACAATGTTCTGTATCTTAATCTGGATGTGTGCAGTTCATGGATGTGAACTGAGTTGTTTACTTCTGATCTGTGCATTTTCTATGTGTATGTAATACTGCAATAAGAAGTTTTTAAATAGAAGCCTTTAGAGAAGTATTTCTCAGCCCTGGCAATAATGGTATTTGGGGGACTGATTCTTTGTTGTGGGATTATCCTGTGTATTATGGGATGTTTAGCAGCATCCTGATGTCTACCCACTAGATGCCTGTAGGTAGCAAAAATCCCTCCTATTTGTAACAACCCAAAATGTCTCCAGACATTGCCGTATGTCCCCTGAGTAGCAAATCACCCCAAGAGCCACTGTTTCATACACACATATTTAAAAAGTTTATAATTGTAATGACATATCAGAAATTTGCTTCAAAATAATCCTGAGCAGGGAAGTAGCTTGAGGTATTAAAAAAAAAAAAAAGGTTGGCCATGAGTTTTGTTAATTGTTGGGATTTGGTAATAGGTACATTCATCACTATTCTCTATACTTTTATGTGTTTGAAATTTTCCATAATAAAAAGGTTTCCAAAAAACAGGAAAATGTCTATGGCATAATGTTATATGGAGAAAAATTCAGTAGAACAACATATATAAAGTACAGACAGTAAAAAAGATTAGAAGGCAGGCCGGGCGCGGTGGCTCACACCTGTAATCCTAGCACTCTGGGAGGCCGAGGCGGGTGGATCGCTCGAGGTCAGGAGTTTGAGATCAGCCTGAGCAGGAGGGAGACCCCGTCTCTACTAAAAATAGAAAGACATTATATGGACAACTAAAAATCTATATGGAAAAAATTAGCCGGGCATGGTGGCACATGCCTGTAGTCCCAGCTACTCGGGAGGCTGAGGCAGTAGGATCGCTTAAGCCGAGGAGTCTGAGGTTGCTGTGAGCTAAGCTGTCGCCACGGCACTCACTCTAGCCTGGGCAACAAAGTGAGACTGTCTCAACAACAACAACAAAAAAAAGATTAGAAGGCAATAGAACAATATGTGATTGCTCCTGGATAATAGTATTGTGAAAGAATTATGGCGATTTGTTTTCTTTTTAAATATATTGATGCATTTCTCAATTCTTAGTACTATAAAATATCTTTATAATTAGAAAAAAAAGGAAGTAATTCAATTTTAGCATGATAGTTATTGTATAGAAGCTCAGAGGAAAGAATTTGCTAACTCTGACCTGGAAGAGTGAGAAAAGCTAAAATCGACCTTTATATTCAGGTTGAGCTTAGAAGGTTAAATAAATAGTTCTGAAGGTGAACCTATAAGGCATGGTCGGGCATACCCGGTGAGGGAACCACATACATATGCAGAAGCACAAGTGCAAGAAAACATGTTACATTTAGCAAACTACAAGGTGTTGAAAGAGGGGCTGCACCCAGGAGCACGTGCATCCAGAGAACATTTAGTAAGGTAAGGCCATGAGGTAAGTAAGTAGGTGTCAGGTTGGGGGGATATTCTATTCTTCACTTTTCTTTTTGTGTCAACTCCTCTGCCAAAAACTCTCAAAGGCTTTCCGTCATACTTAGGATAAATTCATCGTGCGTGCCATGGCCTGCCAAGGCCCAGCGCTCTCTGGCCCTGCCTACATCTCCCATCATTCATCTGTTCACTCCAGCCACACAGGCCTCCCAGCTGCTGCTGGAACCCACTGAGCACTCATCTCCTGGAGACTGGGCAGTTGCTATTCCCTTTGGTCTCCATCTCTTCCCTGCCCCCACCCATGCCGTCCAGGGACTCACTTGACTGTCTTCCTTACTTCACTCTGGTCAGGTGATACCTCATCAGGGAGGTCTTTCCTGGCCACCCTGTCACAAACAAGCCACCATCATTCTGTATCTTCTCACACTGCTTTATGTTTTCACAGTAGTTGTCACTATCCAACACTGGCATGTATGCAGGTGTTTATCATCTCTACCCCCATCCACACACACAAACCACACTAGAATGAGGGCAGGATTTGCTTTATTCACTGCTGTACTTTTGTTACCTAGAACAGTCTCTGGTGTATTTCTTAACTGAATGACTGTTATACACCATATGGTAGGAAATAAGTACAAGAGTTAAAATTGTGGGTTTTGGAGTTAGCAAGAGCTGAGTTCAAATTCCAGCTCTTGGCCAGGTGTGGTGGCTCATGCCTATAATCCTAGCACTTTGGGAGGCCAAGGCAGATTGCTTGAGGCCAAGAGTTGGAGACCAGCCTGGATGACATAGCAAAACCCTGTCTCTACAAAAAATTTTAAAAATTAGCCACACATGGTGGTATGTACCTATAGTCTTACCTACTCGGGAGGCTGAGGCAGGAGGATCCATTCAGCCTAGTTGTTCAAGGTTGCATTGAGCTATGATCACACCACTGCAACCCAGCCTGAGTGACAAAGTGAGACCCTGTCTCAAACAAACAAACCAAAAAGATAAATCCCATCTCTGGGTTTCACAAGCCATATGATCTTAGGCAATTTATGTAACTTCTGCTTCATCTATAAAAGGAGGCTAACCTGTCATAGGGCTGTTTGTGAGCTAAAGTGAGATACTGTATGTAAAGCCCTTAGTACTGGGCCCATTGGACAGAGGGCGGCAATAAGTCAAAGGCTACAAGTGACAAAAGACAAAATTACCACAAATTTAGTTTGAAGATTCTAGAATCGGGCAACACTTCTTTCCGTAAAATAGAACGAGTGTTCCCATTAGCTAAGCAGAGGAAATTGTGTAACTGAACCAAACTGGGTTCGTTTGCCCGTGTGCAATGGAAAGCCAAACACTGAAGCACTGGGCTTCTGCAGCAGGAAATGTTTGTCAGGCGGCCAAAACAAGGAGACACGAGTAGGACTCAAGTCCGTCTCCCCAAGCTGGGGGTTGGGACAGGGTTTATAGTCAGAGGGTCATGCCCCGTGATCTGATAGGATCTTGTGGTGGGGTGATGCCAGGAAATGTACTCTGATTGGATCCTGCTATGGGGTGATGACAGAGCTCAATCTGATTGGATCCTGGACCTGCCAAGTGGTGTCCGCTTCTTAATTCAGTCCCTACGTCTCAGTCCGCTCCTCAGCCTGAGCACTTAGGTTCCACCTGTGATCGCATGCTTGGTTCATCTGGGCATGCTCAAGTTATGTGACCTTCAACTCACAACTTTGTTACATAAAAGTTAAATCAGATTGGTCTGATGCAGTTACAATTGGTTTTATAGACAGAGAAGAGCTGAGGAAAGTAGAAACAAAACAAAAAGCAAAAAGCAGACTGGGCATTTCAAAGTTACTTTCCTTGTAAATGTTCAAGCAGAGGGGACTTTCTTATCATGCTAGCAAGGACTGGCCTGTTAGGGGATTTGGCTATTTTCTCTTTCTCTCTCTGTCCCCTGATTTCTCTGAAGGCCAGATAAACAACTTGGTTTCAGCTTGGTGGCCGGAGCTTTAGTATGAATAACTCCATTCTGGTGTGGTCTGTCGCGGCTTGGTGCAGGAGCTCAGTCCAAACCAAGGGCCTCCTATAACTTTTATTTAACACGTGAGAAAGTGGCGGGATTTGCAGTAAGTGGCCCACACAGAGATTGAAAAGAAAAATTAGTGAAATGTCTACATTTAAACTTTGGGCACTTTTACATAAATATCTGGATCTGGAGTTTCTCTTTCAAGGGGCCGGCCTGCCTTCTACCGGGGCAGCCATGAACCGGAATCCGGTAGAGGCTTCCCCCTTTAGACAAGGAAGTGTTGAGCCATTTCCATGTTGTCTTGGCTCACTCCCTGTGACGTCATCTACCTGGTCGCTGTGGGCATGCATGTTTGCACTCCAGCAATAAATGGAAGTAGTTGGCTGCTGTTTTCATGGCTGTCACTTAAATGGCCACTATTCCCTTTTAGGGTTACTCTTTTTAAATTTACATGGCCACTAGAGGGCAATACAGATCCACTTCTTAAGAAAAAAACAGCAAAGATAATATTTTTAAAAGTGTTACACATGTCCTTAAATATGTGAATAATTTATAGGTAAGCAGGGGACCAACTGGAACCTTTTCATTCTATGCTGGCTGTAACTGCCCAAATAGTACTATTAACTCTGGCAAGAAAAACTGTGGACCTAGATGGAATTAAGAAAGGTTTAGCATTTCCCTCAAGATTAAGTATGTTTATAGAACATGGCTTCTTAAAGGATGCTTCCAAATGATCAAGAATCCATGATGCAAGAACTACTAATGATCTCAAAGTAGCATAAACCATATCAGTTCTTGAGGTACTAGAGGTTAAGAAATTCAAAATCAGATGGACATCAACAAGATAATATTTCTGAGTTTTCTTTTTCACTAAAATTTTAAAGGAGTCACAAACTTTTGAGTCAATTGAGAATTCTCCAGCTCCCATAAACTCATGTTATCAGTGATGGCATTATATTAAGGACAACAGTAATAAGTTTATCACTGAATAAGGTCAGGGAAACAACAAACACTGAGGAGAAAGTCTAAATGATGGTTGTACTCAGAAGGTGATAGAAAAAAATTTAAAATATTCTTGCATATTAAGTAGAATCTTGACAGGTTATTTGAATTTTAAAATATCATCAAAAATATTAATATTAAAATCACTGAGGGCAACATGTTTTTAAGCAGATTAAGCATTCTAATCCAATAAGCCAAGTCTATTCAGACACAGTAAATTTAGAGAGATCGCTTATGATGTCCAAGCTAAAACTGATATCATAAGACAGCAATCCCATTCATTTTTATTCCAATTATTAATAGTTTGACATTTATATGATTTAAAATATTTTAAATAACCTGATCTTGGAAGGAATCTACTTCCTTCTGAATTTACATGAAGTATTAGTTTTCTGCCAAATTTGATTGCAAGTTATGAAAATTATTTTCTTGTAATTACTTTCTTATTATGTTTTATAATCATAAACATTTTAAGAAAACATTGATTTTCATTATACAATTAATCTAATATCTGGGGCTTTTCATATTATTTCTCAAAATTCCTTAGAACTTTGGTAAATAAATATCAACAAATGACAAAATTATTATGGAAATATAAGTTGAAAATCTTACCTAGATTTGTAACAAAGAAATTCATAATTCTTCTTCCTACTTTTGTGCTTTCATAGCCAAATTTTCTCAAGTGTAAACTAAATCTCCCTTTTGTTGTATCACCTAACCAGTGTATGATGAATGGGTCTCAAATTCAACTTAAGAAAAGGAAAAAACACTTTATAGAAGTTCCAAAGCTAGAAAGATTTAGCTATACAGCCTACAGACTTTTTTGCGATACAAGGTTTATAAAACTTTGGAAGCACTCCAAATGCCTAACAAACAATAAAGAACTAATTATTAATAAATAAATATATCAGATGAGAAAGTATGTATTAATAGTTATTTAAATGATGTTGTAGAATAGTATTTAATGGCATGTGAAAATGATTATGCTCTATTAAATAAAAAGAGCCATATATATATAATAAGGCCCTTTTGTAAATTTAAAAATATATATTTTTGGAAAGAAAAAAAGACTAGAAGACTGTATCTTCACTTTTAATGGTGATTACCTTGGGGAGATGGTGCATTTTCTAATGACTCTTCTTGTTTACTTTATGAATTGCTATGTGTGAGGCACCATGTCTGGTACATATTAAGTCATTTTGGAAATGCAGTTCTATGGATCATATCTGGATTCTTAGTTAATAGGCAATTTTTAAATAATTTATGATTCATATTTTTAAAAAGTTAAAGCAGATTCATATTTATCCCTATGATGACTTTAGATTTGCATTCTATTAATACATGCTCTCTTAAGCGGAAGAAAAAAGGGTAGGTATAGGATATAGTTGGAAGTTGGGCATAACCCTAGATTCTCTCCTGGGCTGGTGTTGTTCGAGGGAATGTTGGCCACTGTCCCTTCTGCTTGGAGCCCATTTCCTCATAATCACCCTCAGGCCTTACCCCAGATGCCACTTACCTGAAGAAACTGTCCTTGATCCCTATACATTTATGTTAGGTGCTTTCATCTGTCCCTATAATAAGATCCTATACTCCCATATTAAAGCACTTATGCTTTAGTATTTTTTTATTTACTTAGCTGTAATCTCTCCCAGGAAATGAGCTTCATGGAAGCAAAACCTCATATCTTTCTTGATATCACTGATCTTCTGCCCTTAAGAGAGTACCTGGATCAAAGTAGATGCTCAATAAATATTTGTCAAATGGATAAGCAGATCCATCTTGTCTATTAGGGTGAAAAAAAAGATAAAAAACCAGTGTGTGAAAGTTTCTCCCAGGGTCTTTGCAGGAAGCCATACCAGCTGAAAGGGGCACAAGGGAGTCCATGTTAGGAGGCTACACGTTCAGAACACGTGCAGCCAGCAGAGGCTGAGGACACCGTTGGGTTTAGGAACAGATACAGGACGAGCCAAAGAATACACAGAAAAGATGATTCAGAAATGGCAAAACTAGGAACTGCAATCAGATAAAGAAGAGAAATTAGTAGCTGAGGAAACTGGGGGATAGTCACTTTCCATTGTTATAAATAATCCACATGATCCCTCACAGCAAGGGCTAGACATCTCACCAGCTGGGATTAAAGCCACCTAGAGGAGGTCTGTCTACATAATGTGAGATTTAATCCCTCATAAAATTATACATTATATTCCTCCAAGGTTGAGACTCAATCTCTTAAGGTTTTAATATTTTAAAAACAAGAAGACTGTCTTTATCATTGTATCTCTGCCCTGGTGGCATAGACAAGCAGCAAATCACCTCTGACACACGAACTTCCAGATTGCAAGGTTAAAATACTGCTGCTTACTAATCTTAAAAGAGCAATCTGGGCTCCAGAACTAGAAACATGGCAGTTTATATGGTGGGTTTGCTCCAAGTCCAGGAGTCTCTTCTGACTAGGAGCAAGTCAAGGAGGCAGAAAGAGCCAACAGCCTTCTCACCCCTCCTCCAAGGCAGAAGTCAGCTCACACTCATAAACGGCAGAGGTGTTTGTGAATACACACCTCTGAATCCAACCCCACCTCCAAGGAGAACCTCAGAATAGAAGGGAACCACCCACCTCCATGCCCTGCCCACATGGAACAGCAGAGGCTTGGGTGTTCCAATTTGGGGAAACAAATGATTGGTATGATTTGTCATGGTCTCTAACTTAGAAATGATTACTAAAAGTGAGTAATTTATTTCCAGCTTACTAATACCAAAACCTTCTGATAACACAAAGGACCAGAAAAGAGACAGCTGGCAAAAGCATTTACCTCAATTATTAGCTTTGATAATAAAAGTATAAATAGAAGCACAATTCTCTCAATATTATTCCAAACTGTGGAAACAAGCCAGAATTAAGTGTACAGACACAGTCCTTCCTCAGTGGGGATTGGTTCCAGGACCCCGTATGGATACCAAAAGCCCAGATGCTCAAGTCCCTTATATAAAATGGTATTGCATTTGCATATAATGTACACACATCCTCCTATGTACTTTAAATCTTCTCCAGATTACTTATAATACCAAATACGATGTAAATGCTATATGGTTGTTATACTGTATTTTTATTTTTATTATTTTTTATTGTTTTTTCCCTAATATTTGCCATCTGAACTTGGTTGGATCCATAGATGCAGAACCCACAGATACAGAGGGATGACTGTGTATGTGTTCTTCTTGAAGAAAATCCTAAATCCAAAATACAAATGTTCAAAACAAAGAAGTGTGGCTCTCCGTACCCACCACTATCAATAGGAAAACATCAATGGAGCCTACAGAACACACAGCAGATGCATAATATTTTTGATTACTACTAACCAAGGGAGATAAGGGACTATCTATATTCTAAAAGGATATTTTGCTGCTCTCATCAAAAAGGTCAAGAGATAACTTCCTAGTTCTGGTCCTACTAATGGAGGAGTAGCTTAAAATGTACTAATTCTCCCACAGATAACATTGTAAATTTTATTCAAAATATTTTTTAAAAACCAGGTATAGACAGTCTCGGCTACCATTTGAGTAACATTGTTTACAATATATTAGGAAGATTCCTCAATATCTTGAGTATCTCTTCCTTTTTGCCACTTGTATTAGTAGATACATTTATGGAACAAGGGCAATGGTTTATTAGGAGATGAGATATTTCATAAAAGTAATCATTTAATATTATGAAACAAAACTGCATGCTATAAAATAGTTCTATTCAATACGCCACAGTAATTTATGATTACGTGTAATTTATTTACGAATTGTGAAATCTTAAAACCATATCTACTAAACAAAATAGATGAGAAAACTAAAGATATTAGTTTAAAAAAACCCACATTTTCACAAAGATCCTTAGTCAACGAAAGCTTCTTACTTTTTATTATGTAATTAGTAACTTCGAATTTCAGTATTTCTTGAAGCTTAATAATTTAGATTCTTTGCTTAAAAGATGAGATTTCCATGTAATTACACAATATTTCTTGCATTTTTTAATGAGCCAGCCGGTCAGAATATCCTTTAATTTTATCATGAATGTATTTCCCAGAAGTAACCAGAAATATTAGAATCATAGAATATTTAACCTAGATGGTCCTTAGAGAAATTTTTGTGCAACCATCTCAATACATATAGAAAGAAACCAAGGCATGGAAAGGTGAAGTCGCTTGCCCAAGGCCACCAACTGTTTCAGTTAATATGCATTCGATAAATATTTATTTAGCGCCCTCTAGTGTAGAGCCCTAGTAGAGCAACTCGGGACACAGCAGTGAACAGAAGGGACAAAAACTCTTGACTTCAAGTTTATATTCTCGTGGGGGGAAGAAAGACAAATAAATAAGTAAAATATATAAACCATCAGATAGATGTAAGTGTAATGAAGAAAAATAAAGCAGGGAAGGGGGAGGAATTGTTGCAGAAGGAAGCTGGAATTTTTAATATAGGTTATTCTGAGATGGCCTAAAAGATCAAATGACATTGTGAGCAGAGATTCAAAGGAGGGCGGGAGGAGGTTACACGGGCAAGGGCGGGAGCTTTCCGGGCAAAAGCAACAGCCGTGCAGCATGGAGGCCAACGTGGCTGGAGCAGAGTCGGCAAGTGGTGTTGTAGGAGACGATACCACCCAGCTGCGCAGGACCCGTGAGGGCCTTGCAGGCGAGACACGGAAAGCTCCTGGAGGCCTCTGAGCGGCAGTGACCTATGCCAACTTTGGTTCATGTGCAGACTAGGCAGTAGGTGCAAGAACAAAAACAGAGACCAGAGTAAAGGAAAAATAAAATCCCAGGACCCCCAAAACTCATTATGCCACAAGGGAGACGGAGCCTGGGAACTGGATCAGGCAGCACTGCCATCCTCTCCCCAGATGAACAGCTGTGAGATTTCACGACCCTTTGTCATGGCTTTATGCATAGGCCAGGTTCCCACAATAAGGTCCTCACAGATTGCTTACACGGAACTGCCTTGTTAGCCCTAAACCTTTCAGGATATATGGCCCCTATAAAACTAGCTCATGCAAATTATAACCTCAGCGCTACAACCTAAATAAATCCTTGATCCTGAGTTCTGTTAAGTACAAGCTTATCTCCACAGATGCACAGCAGGGAGGATGAGATCAGTGAGTCCTCTGCCCACTGTGAGAAGACGACATAATTGCTTTCTTTCCCTCCATTCCCATTTGGATGGCCACCTCATGTGAAACGTAGATTTACTGAGCCCTAATTAGAGCCTCACAGGAATGTAACCATTTGTCTCACTGCCTACCTCTCCGCATTCCTTCCTCTTTTCTGTGTGCCCTCTCCCTTAAATACCTTGTTCCCAAATCCCGCTGCGGAGAGCCCACAGATGCTTTGTGGTCTGTGCTTTTCCTGGTGGGTCCTCAGACTTTGGCGTAATGAACCTGAGTGTGACTCTTGGTTTCAGTCACTTACAACTTATCTCACCAGTTTTTGTAACAATCCACAAGAGAGGTGACACTGTTTGGGACTAGGGCGGTAGACACTGAGTTTGTGAGAAGGGGTCTGTGCACTAAAATAAAATCTTAAGCCCCACAGCTGACAATGGATCCCCTCTTGGCCAAGGGTACCCCAGAAGGACCCTAAAACTGAGTTGCTGGCCATGAGAAGGGAGGTTAGACCTACCTCATCCTGCCGACCTGCCCTCTTGGAGATATCCTTTGTAACTCATTACCAGGCCTGAGGCTATGCAAGGCGAAGCTAAAACTACACCTGCAGGTCCTCAATTTACTTAACAGATCACTTGAGTCTGAGTCTATGTCAGGTGACTTATCTCTGATTAACAGATTTCCTCACCTTAACTTAAAACATTCCAAGCCTTTAGACAAAGCTTCATTCCTTTAACCAATTACAAATCAAATAATCTTTAAACCCAACTATAACCTGTAATCACAAGCCCTCTCCCCTTTGAGATGTCTCACCTTTTCGGGCCAAACCAACATGTGCCTTCCACTTGTTTATTGATGACTCTATGTAATTCCTGTCTCCCTGAAATGTATAAAACCAAACTGTGACCCAACCATACGGAGATCACTTGCTCAAGGCCATGGTTGCACATATTCTGCTCAGAATAGCCTCTTTAAATTATTGTACAGAGTTTGGGTTCTTTTCCATTGACAGGCCAAATTTGGATTATATTTTGAAGGTAGAACCAAGAGTGAGTAAAGGGCAGAGCTAGGACTAGACCCCAGGTTTCCTGATGCGTAAGTGTTCTTTTTGGTACACCATGTTGCTGAATAATTTTTTAAAGTTAAAGAGAGTATTACTGAGAAATAATTTGATTTCTGAGTCACAATTAAGGATCAGAGTTGCAATTCTTAGTGTGCAAATGAGGCACAGCTCAGAATCACTATACTACGAAAACGCTTGTAATTAGAATAGTTCATATTGTCAGGCCCTTTGACCCACCAGAAAAAAATGAAATTTCAATTACTTGAGCTTTTTGAGTTGCCGCATTGATCCTAGATTTAAAACATTAGTCTGAAAGTGCATCACAGTTCTTACAAACAAAAGTAGGCTCATGATAATAAAGATTTTCCTGCATTAGCAAGGAAAATCTGTCCATGTTAATCACCTGTGGAGTCCTAAGCTTATTCAAAAACATAGTTCTTTAAAAATGACACATCTTTCAGGTATCAAGCTTTAAACACTGCATATCATTTCTCCATGGATAAGTCAGATGCCAAATACATTGCTTCACAAGTAAACATGACAATATTTACATACAGTATAATTCAAGAAATTCGTATCTTCACCCACTTCATCTAATACATTAAGTTCAAACACCTGGCCTAGGCTCAGTGAGCAGTGTTGGGAAGAAGGAATGCTCCGGCTAATGAATTTCACCAGAGTGCATATCAGCTCATAATTGATCGCTGACAACTCTCCCTTCTTTCCCAACTTCACCAGCCCACAAGTTATTATCAATGCACATTCCATGAGATATAAATATATAATCAGTACATTTGTTTCACATGGGCACTAATTATAGTAGGAAAAATTATTAAACATTCAGAAAATTAGAACGAACAGTACAATGGATACTATTATAACCAATTATTAAGACGGCCACATATGCTCTATGTGTGTATGTAACTATCTAGTTATACTGCTGGACCATTTTAAAGCATATTATTGACATCACATATCACTTTACCACTAAATACCTCAGCATACGTTGGCAAAAAATAAGGATACTCTCCTTTTTTTTACTGGTAACCACAATACCTGTATCATATCTAAGAAAACAAGCAATAATTCCCTTATGGCACCAAATATACAATCCTTATTAAAATTTCCACAACCTTCCCTACATCTTTTTTTCAAAACTGAATCAAATCAAGGTTCATGGTTTATATTTGGTTACACTCTTAAATCTCTTTTAATCTCACACATGATTCTTGTTTTTTTCTGTGACATTGATTTGTTTTTAAGAGACCAGGTTATTATGTTATATCGAGATTTGTCTGATTGTTTCTTCATGGTAACATTTAGCTTGTTTCTCTTTTCCTTGCGTTTCCTATAAACTAGATGATAGCACTAAAGCCCTAATTAGATTCAGGTTTAATGTTTTTAGCAATAATACTTCATAGGCAGTATTGTCATATCACATTTAACAAGTGCATAATATCAGGATGTTCCATTACTGGTGATGAGAAGTTTAAGTAGTATATTCATTATCTCTTGTTGTATAACAAATTATGCAAAAACTTAAGCATCTTTAAACCACCATAATCATTTAGTATTTTTCATGATTTCTGTTAAGTCTTGAATTCAGACAGAGCATTAGGAGGAACAGCTTATTTTTGCTTCTTTGATGTCGGGGACTTCAGCAAGAACACTTGAGTGAAGGATGGGATCTGGACTCACCTGAAGGCTCATTTGCTCACATGACTGGTAGTAACAGCAGTTAATGTGGCCTCTCCATGTGGCCTAGGCTTCCTCACAACATGGTAACAGGGTTCTAAGGCAAGCATCCCAAGACAGAAAGAGAACCAGATGGAAATCATATTGTCTTTTATGAGCTAGCTTTGGAAGTCATGAAGCATCACTTTCTCTCCATTCTATAGGTTGAAGCAGTTACAAAGATACACCCAGATTCAAAGAGAGGGAACAAAGATCCCACCTCTTGATGGAGGAGTGTTCATATCACATTGGAAGAGCATATAAGATGGGATGTGGAATTCTCCCATCCATCCATCCATCCATCCATCTTTGGAAAATGCAATCTGCCCCAAGTATTGACAGCCAGATCTCTTCATTTAAAGTTACCTCTGTCCCTAGTGACTAGCAAGTAAAGGCAGGGTTTCCTACTAACATTTCACCTAATGATTTTAGCATCTATTGATGATCCTTACCTAAATCAATTATTTCATTAAAAGTTACCAAAAAAGTGATTTTCTAATTCTACCATTTATTTGATATACTTAGCTGGAGAATGTTTCCATTATCAACTTGGCTATTTGGTTATCCCGAAATATGATTCCTCCTGAAAAGGTAAGATAACTCTTTTACATTAATTACCAATGTTCAGAGAAAGAAGTTGGTGTAGAAGAGTCCATCAATACTGGCAATTTGTTTGGACTTAGTCAATTAGTCATTATTTATGTTTAAGTTTGTTCCTAATTTGGCCAGTGGGAATCAGGTTCTAGTAAGGAAAATAGAAACCATTCTAGGTATTTCAATGGGGGCAATTTAATACCAGAAATTAGATACACGAGTAACAAAAGAGCAAAGAAGCCAGTCAAAGGATAGTGAATGATAAACTGGTTAGCAACAGCAAGAAACTACTACCACAACTAAGCCTGACGGGACAATGGGAGAAAGTGGCATTACCAGAAGCTATTTGCCAAATAAAGCTAGAACTATAGCTGGGGCCGTCCAGTGGGAACTGGAACCACAAAAAGAGAACTGGTTGGCAGTACTTAGAGCCACAGAGGAGATACCACCTGCCAAGGATACCAACCCAATGCAAAGCAAAAGGGAGAAATCCCTGGCTTCTCCCCTTCTCCTACATGCAATCTTCCACCAGTGCCTCCTATTGGCTGAACCCAGCTAGAAACTATTTAGTAAGGAAGACTGGAAAACTAGTTCCCTGCAAATCAGAGCAAAGCAAATAGGTGGGAGATGATACCAGTTCCTGCCCTACCTCCCTCCCTCCCATCCCTGGCCTGTTAGGAACCCAGCCACACAGCAGGAAGTGAGCTGCAGGCGAGCAAGTGCAGCTTCATCTATATTTACAGCTGCTCCCCATCACTCGGCATCACCGCCTGAGCTTCGTCTCCTGCTCCAAGGACAGGATCTGGATGGGGCTGCTGGTGAAGAACAGTTTCCCATCTTCTCCAAGCACCTGCTCCACTTCTGTCCAGAGCTTCTGTCCAGAGGAGTTTGAAGCAAGTCTCAAAGACTGGCAGTAACCTGCCTCTGCCAAGGGTATGACTTCAATTGGATGAGATAGTAGAGCAATTTATGCCCCAGGGCATTGATGAGAACAATAGAGCAATCATGTAGCAGTTAGTGGAGGCTAACAGCTGGGTGTGATACCAATAGAGGCAAAACCACCAGGAGCTTAATGGGAAGATCAGAGAGACAGTCAAAGAAATCCTGGCCAACACAGTCCCTGGTGGTAAGACTGTGTATGTGTCACCCTCTGAGGAGCGACATTAGAGGCAGCACACTGCAGGGGAAATAGTCTTCACTGAACTAGTCCAGCCAAGTCTCTGTAGCTGTTATGAATGTGTTCAAAGATCTAAGGGAATCATGTTTAAAGAATTAAAGGAAGCCTGATTAGAATGTCTCATCAAATAGAGAAGAATATCAATACAGAGATAGAAATTATAAGAACCAAATGAAAATTCTGGAGGTAAAAAGTACAAAAAACAAAGAAAGAATCAGCAAACTCGAAGAGATAGATCAACAGAGATTAGGCATTTGAAGAACAGAAAGAAAAAAGAGTAAAAATAATAATGGGTAAAAATAAAGAAAAATGAGTAGAACCTCAGAGGAAAGTGGGACACCATTAAGTGAGCCAACGTATTTGTAATCCAAGTACCAAGAGAAAGGAGCACAAAAAAAATTTCACAGAAATAATGGCTGAAAGCTTCCCAAATCTGATGAGCATTAATCCACATATCACGAAGCTCAAAAAACTCCAAGTAGAATAAACACAAGACAATCCACATCCAGACATATCATAATCAAAATGCTGAAAGAGGCCGGGCGCGGTGGCTCACGCCTGTAATCCTAGCACTCTGGGAGGCCGAGGCGGGTGGATCGCTCAAGGTCAGGAGTTCGAGACCAGCCTGAGCAAGAGCGAGACCCCGTCTCTACTAAAAAATAGAAAGAAATTATATGGACAACTAAAATATATATAGAAAAAATTAGCCGGGCATGGTGGCGCATGCCTGTAGTCCCAGCTACTCGGGAGGCTGAGGCAGTAGGATCGCGAGCCCAGGAGTTTGAGGTTGCTGTGAGCTAGGCTGACGCCATGGCACTCACTCTAGCCCGGGCAACAAAGTGAGACTCTGTCTCAAAAAAAAAAAAAAAAAAAAAAATGCTGAAAGAAAAAAAACTTCTATGTCTCCATGAAAGGGGCGGCCTTGCAAAAATAACAGGACAATACCTAATCCTACAATTTCCCCAGTAACAGTTAAAGATCAATCCTATGAGTTCTCTCACTAACAGGCAGCCTGAAGGAGTTCTGTTTTGCACAACTTCTGAAAAAGCTGAATGGACAGAAAAGAGATGTAAATCTCTCTTTCAAAATTGTTTTTTGAGAATCTGCTTTTACAGAGTTCCTGAGTAAACAGCAGAACAAGCTACAGCCTCAACCATATCTCGAGGACAGAGTCACATCTCTTGTGACAATCCCTTCTGCCAGGAAAGGCAGGAAGCCATGTCCTGTACTTTGACATCCTTGCAGTTTTTGTTATCTACCTGCTGTGGCTTTTGTTATCAACTGACGGACATCACTATTTTTTTTCTCTTTGTCCCCATAAAAGCAGCAAGCCACTTGGCCTCGCTGTTGCCACCCGCCTTCTCTTTCTTTCGGATGCTCCGCCATCTCCCTGCTCTCTCCGCCTGCCCCCTCCTTCCTCTCGCCCATTCTGTCTCTCTCATTCTTTCTGTCCTTCTAAAGGATAAAATAAACTTTTAAACTTATGTATCTTAATTTCTGTGTGAGAAATCTTTCTCCACCCACACCGTGAGCAGCTACTAGCCTTTCCACCCTAACACTCCCTAGTGACCATCCATGAAGTGATTGTTGCCATCTTCTCTTTCGGGAAAACTCTAAACAGCCCTCAGCTCCCCTCTAACCAAGGGCTTCCCTCAGTGCCGACCACTGATGCAAGCAATCCAGCCTTATTCTTTCCGCAGCCTTTTATAACTGGGGTCCCTGTGCCCAACAGGTGGCCTTCTTGGTAGGTACTGGCAAGACGTTTAAGCCAGAGTCCATGGATCGGCTCCACGTGTTGTACAGACCCCTGTCAGGCACTTGACCTGCCAAAGATGGGATGCTGTCTGTGCACTGGCTCTCTCTCCTGTCCTTTACACATTGTAGTGTCACTGTGACCGGGAACTTTAGGAAGCTTGGTGGCTGACCAGGTGTCAGACTGGTTTTTAGGATATCTGTCTCCCTATTTTTTGTACTCCCAAGATTTACCACTGCTTTTCTCACTTCCTGCCCTCACGTGGAGTCAGCGAGGGGAACCAGGTGACCGCCATTATTACCTCACTACAACAGATGAGAAGAGTGTGGTTCCAAGAGGTTAACTAATGGAAGCTTACGCGGCTTGTCAGTAGCGAGTCCAGGATTTGAACTCTGGTCAGCGTTCTTACCCCAGGTCTATTACACTGCTTCAAAAATGGTGTTTTTTTAATGTACGTTTACTAATAGGAGATTGTAGTAATGAAGCTTCATTTATAAAAATGAGCATGGTTTCCAAACAGATTGTTTTCCGTCAAGGTCCCCAAAATGCATTTCATGGAACATTAGTATGTCGAGAGATACGTGTTCAAAAACAGTTACAGAAGTAATGGAAATAATGTGCTCCACTCTACAGTCTATCTCTGCTAGAGATTTACAAAATAAATGGGTTCAATGAAGGCCCTGAGAAGTCATGCAATAATAAAATCTACTTAACTATACTTAACTGAGCATATCTCAAACTCCTTTAACCACAGAATCCTTTTTAAAACTATCTACTGTACTGAGAGACACTAGCACTCAAGACATGCATTTTGGGAAATGCCAAGCTAGAGGTTTGCCAGCTTTATTTTAGCTCAAGCTCCCCAGAGGCAAGGTTTCGGTGCTAATGCTTTGCTAGGAGTTACGTGCCCAAAGCAGCAAGTGAGGGAAGAGAGAAATGACAGGGTAGGGTGGGAAGGAAATACAAAGCGACGATGCACCTACACCGGCCGCTGCTTCAGGAGGCATGAAGAGACATAGCTGATCACTCAGCCACACAGGATGTCCCCAGATAGGCAGATTAGCAAACTGTGTCTTAGAACAGTCCCTTAGAAGGAGGAAGAGACAGGAATTTATTTGCCGGCTCCATCTCCTCTCTCCCTTAGAAAAGCCTATTCCACAGGTGGGTAAACTCCCCAACACGTCTGGGTTATCACCTGGCCCCTTCAGGCAGCTGCTGGGGAAACCAAAGCCCACGCGTGCGGTCAGGTGCTTCATCTGAGCCTGGAAGGAGGAGAAGCCAGAACCTCCCAGGTCCCGCTGGGTCAGGTCTGGGAACAGACGCTGCAGAAGTTGCTGCTATAGCAGGTGTCACTGAGGCCACAGCCTGGCACTCACCCAGGGAGAAGACAGCCAGTGCTGGTGCCTGTGGCAGGGCCAGTCAGGGCTCTCCATGGGCAAGTGGCCCAGGGTCTGAGATACAGATGAGGCCAAAAGCATCGGAGGGGACACCTACACCTCAGGAAACGTACAAGAGGACAGAGCATACTTAAGGGAGGTTCAAGGGGACAGAGTGTACTTGGAAGGGGTAAAGCAAGAAGAGATAGTGATCTCTCATGATCATTTTTAACTAGCCTGTGTTACCTGAAGAAAAAAATGTTTTATGTACAAATAACCAACTTTTCCAAAAACCAGAACCCATTATATAAAAGAACAGGTTGAAGATTTTATCATATAAAAATAAGTATCTCAATAGCCAACACAGACAGCAGGCTGGGGGAGGTCTGTAGGCCCACCGGGAGCCCCACTCCTGCCCAGGGCCTACAGAGGAGGGGTCTCAGCCTTTGAGGGTGCAGTGGGGCCACTGGCTGGGGAGTGCCCATGAGAAGAGGGAGGGCACAGAAAGGGAAAGGGATGCACCTAAGGGCAAAGGGCAAAGAGAAACAAGACCACAACTTTCTTTCAAAATTTTAAAAATATTATTTTTTAAAAAAAATAACTAAATAGAACAAGCCAGTCATTTTGCTTGAAAGTGAATTTCAAGTAACAAATTAATTTGTTTGAAACTTAATGTGTTCATTATTCTTTGAAGAATACAACTATATCAACTGCACACCTAAATTAATGTAACAAGTTGATGATGTGCTAACAAAATAGAGACTAACTGTTCACCTCAGTGTCCATTCTTACCAAAATGAAGCAAACCTAATGACAAAATTGTTTGACATTAGTTTCAGGAAGAAATATTTTAAACAGAGAAAACTTTCTCACAGGGAAAAATTTTACAAAGAGAAAAATCAAGTAAGGCTTAAGACAAAGGATAATGCCATTATTTTTATTTAATTTGAGGCATAAAAAATTAAACACCCCTGCATTCAAATTAAGGAGAAAAAAGGATAACGGTAAATGTGCAGTGCCTGTAAGGTACTCTGTGGTCATCACAGTGATGGTGTTAACCAGGCCACAAGGTCTGGTGAGACGTTTTTATTCTCTGCTACAGGGACAAGCGTGCCAAACAGATGGCACAGACATCGATAGAACAGATTCCCCAGCTGCAGAAGAGAAACATGGCTAACGTTTTACAATCCAATAACCCATTTTTCATGACTACTATCAACCTGCCCACACATGTTACTGCATCACGTTTTTTTAATCTAAAAAGGAAAAGCTCTGTTTTCTTCTATACTACATTCACATAACACTTCTGACACTAAACGTGCGAGGGTTTTTTCCCATACCAACCAATTCTCCAACTCTCTGGACGCCAACTGGGTAGCCTACAAAATTATGACGCTAACCACCTGGAGTTAGTGCAGACCCCACAGATGAAGAGGTCAGTCTCACAAGGCTGCACCCCACTTCAAACACCAATCACAACTGGTGTATACCCAGGTTACCCACACTTCTGTCCAACTTGGCTACAAAGGTGGGGGTTCCCACAACCTCCTCCTCAGGTTTGACAACTTCCTATGATGACACAAATGGGTGAGGGGCTGTAGACTGAATTAACAATCTACCACGCCTTATACACTGAAATGCCATCTATAGAATCTAGGCCCTAGTGAGCTTTAATTCCAAAGGGCCTATGTATCCTTGACTATATCTTCTCGACTTTTTCCTTCCAGTGTCACGTCTGTACCTGTGTCTTATGGGGTCTGTAGCAACGTCCACTAAACACAAAAACTAGATATGAGCATTTTTGAGTTTGCTTATATGCCTAGTACAGAGGCTTACATGGCAGGTGGCTAAATATTTGCTGAAAGGAAGTGAATCTTGAAAATATATAAGCTTTATTCAAAAAAGAAACAAAAACAGAAAATGAAAAAGCTAAAGAAATTGTATGTAAGAAAACTTTAGGAATAACCTCTGTACCCTACTGTTGGTCTGTTCAAAAGCTCACCAGGGCCTCAGGTTATAACATAACGGGTAAGTCCTCCCCCTCGGACCTCTGATAACCTCCGGCAGTGTCGTAAGATATTCAGGAACACATGAAACTTCTTGTCAACTTTCAAAGTCGTGAACTCCTTTATGTCAGCTTCCACTATAAAATAATGACCTGGAAATAAAGATATTAGTGCTAACTTTTATAAGACCAACTTTCAAGATGAGTCTTCAATGCATTAAATTGTGAATATGAATGGCATTCATCATTTTTACTCTCATTATCTAATAAAAGCAAGAACTGGTATTCTTCCTAAAATAATTATTCTACCATTTGAAGTTGCATACTTACTGTAGCATTTCAGAATTGGTATCTCTCTGAGCAATTCACTTTTTAAGAGGCAATACAGTGTAGTGATTAATACAATGGCACCTGTAGCAGCGTTATCACTTAACTAGCAGACCTTGGGCAAGTAAGTTAAGCATTCTTTGCCTAGTCTGCAAAATGGGATACTAATAGTACCTAGGTGATAAGCATGTTACAAGGACTAAAGTTCTTAGCATGCTATCTTGCACACAGTAAGCACTATATAAGCATGACTAACAGTTATCATTACTATTCTAATTCTCAAAACACTGGGTATAGTTCCATAATAGACTCTAAAGCAACGTTTCTCAGGCTCACCACTACAGACACTGTGGGCCAACTAGTTCATTTTGTGGGTGCTGTCCTGTGCAGTGTAGGCTGTTTTAGCAGCATCCTTGGCCTCAACCCACTAGATGCCAGGATCTTCCCCCACCCCAGTTATAATAACCAAAAATGTCTCCAGACATGCCAAAATGTCCCCTGGTGGGAAAATTGCCACTGGTTGGGAATTGACACTCTAGATTTAGAATTTTCTGGAATTAGCTGTGTTTCCCATGATTTAGTTTATACTCCAAACAGTTTACATGTACATATATATATGCTACCATTTTACCTTTGGTATCTTTAGTTTCTTCATCCATAAATCTATGATAGAGATTTCTGGCCACAGAATTCATAGACTTTTTTGGTTGATGTAGAATCTTATATTTACTAATTACTGCCTTGTTGATTTCTTTAATAACTTCATTAATTTTACAATAGGTTAAACGGGATTTCATGTACCTGTAAAAAAGTACATGGTTAATTATTTTTTAAAATAATCATCATATAAAATTACTTTCCTTGAAAAATATAAGCATGATGACTTTGTATAGTAGCAAAACAATAGTATTCTTTCTAAAAAAAACTTTATGTTAACTTCCAAATAAACCAGACACATCTCAAGAGCTGAAAAATTAAACAGAGATGACAACACATCAGTGTTTATCTTCTCTAATTATGTTTGGATGCATTAATCTCCATTCTCCACCTATGGAGAACTAACATAATTTAAAGTAAGCTCTCAAATTCTGATTCAAATGGACTGATTAATTATAAGTTTAGTTAAACATTTTTAAACATTTGTGAGCAAAGGAAAGAAAAATTTTGCTATTAAAATTTTTACTATTAAAGTATGCAACTCATAGCACTCTAGTGCTACACAAAAACTATTATCCAGTCAGAGGTAAGCACGAAAGAGGGAGGGAAAAAAAGGAAGAGGAGCAGGACAAGACAAGGGACAAAGAAAACCACAACAAAATGGTCCTAGAGAAGAACTAAGCAATGAACTGATCCATCTCTAGATCTCTCTATGAAATGAGGTTTTGCAATGAAACAAAAAACATGATTTTAAGCATCTTCAAAAATTTCTTACATTTTCATAGTATAATGTAAAACTATTTTAGAAAAGGTCAATATTCAAACAGCCTATTCCAATTAATATACTCAAGCTTTATGATTTAAACAATCATGAATGTTGATTATTAAATAATAGCCACTAGACCACCAGGGAGTCTATGTTGATTATTAAAGAGTTGACCATTAAAATTTTTCTTAAATACTTACGCAGGAATACCATTAAACTCATCACAAGTTATAAACGGTATTTCTTTAATACTTCTTTGTTCTTTTGGGGGCCTCTTAATGGGTGCAGGTTCCTCAACTTTGAGTGGTTCTTCAGAGTCAACATCTGACCCCTTCTCACTACGGAACAGAGATATACATAGATATCAGTAACTGTCAGAATTACGCAGCATACTGGAAAGTTTTCCCAACTGAAAAAACCAATATTAAATGCATGATTCATCCTGTAATAATAATTTTATTGCCAACATTTGCTTCTATCCCTACCCCTACTGTTCATGAAAATCTAAATAGTGAAGGGAATGTTGAAAAATTAGCCCCAAATCTTCGGTAATATGGCTGTATTTATTTACACTTGCAAAACATGGTATATGTTATATGTATGCTAAACATCTTTAGCAGCTGTCCCACTGGCTCCTTAAAGTCAGTATGTGTAAAACTGAACTTAACCTCTAAACAGCTTCTTTTCCTGACTTCCCTAGTTCTGAAACTGGAAAGAAAATGTGGTCTATGTATACAATGGAATACTACTCAGCCATAAAAAAGAATGAAATCATGTGTTTTACAGCAACATGGATGGAACTAGAGGTTATTATCTTAAGTGAAACAACTCAGACACAGAAAGACACTTACAAATGTCTTACAGCTCACTTATAACCGGGAGCTAAATAATATGTATACATGGAAGCAGAGTATGGAATGATGGGAAGGAGAGGGTGGGTGATGGGAGGTTGCCGGTGGGGACAATGCCATTGCTCCAGTGATGGGTACTGTGAAGGCCCTGACTTCACTACAATGCAATGTATCAATGTAGCAAAATTGCACTTGTACCCCACAAATATATAGTTTTTTAAAAAATAAGGAAAAACAAGATAAAGATGCTCAGTGCTATTGTGCCATCATCCTTACGTGAATCATAACTTGAGACTCCACTGAGAGACTGGCTGAATCTCACCTGTACTTGCTTCTCTGGACCCTGTGCTGAGGAAGCACCTGATTTCTTCATCATGCCCTGATGCATATGTCAGCTAAAAATTACATTTCAACCTACAGAAAGGTTCTGCTTTGACCTATCCCTGAGAGCTAAAGCTAGGCCATAGAAAGTTTAGAAAAGTCTCTGGCCATATTCCTGCTGATGTCCAATGACAGGTGATGGTTAAAGCGAGAGTGTCTGGGTGAAGGGAGGAGAGCAGTGGTTGGATGGATGGGTGATGAGAGAGCCAGGTCTTAGAAATGCACAGTTTAAGGAGAAAAATAACTCACTCATCAGATTCCCGGCAGCCATTAAATCACCAGAACTAGATGTCATGTCAAGGCTGGAGTTGGACGTGCGAGAGCATTAACAGTGGGGTCAGGTAAGCATGAATAAAATAGTTTTAGGAGGCACCTATAAGTTAAAGGAGGGCAGAAGACAAGGAAGCAGCCAAGTCAGAGATGTGGGATGACACTGACAAAGCACAGTGGCAGTGCAGAGAAGAGAATTTCAAAAACAAAAGGTGGTAAACAAGATGAAACCTGAAAAGTAGATTCAGGGCTGAAAAAGGATTTTTGATCTCTTTGTGGCCTTCAAGCAATCAATTTCATAAGTGTGATGTAATGACAGCCAAAAGCCAAGCGTTAGGGCCTCTGGGAGAAAGGCAAAGCACAAACATATATTGTCAATGAACAACAGAGAGAGAGGATGGAAGTTTCAGGGGGAAAAAGAGGTAAGTTTATTGTTCCTTTGGCTATTTTTAAGATGGGAAGGAAGTTCATCAACTTATTTTCACCCTAAAGCAGTTCTACAGGGTCAGGGGAGATTTTTTCCCCCAGAGGGAATTTGGCAATGTCTGCAGACATTTTTCATTGTCATAGCTGGGTTGGGGAGGAAGCACACTACTAATATCTACTGGGCAGAGATCAAGAATGCCACTAAATGTCCTATTCTCATAACAAAGAATTACTCGCCTAAAATGTCAATGAAGCCGAGGCTGACGGAAAAAGAGGTAACATTTTCCTCAGAGATAGTAGGACAAGAAAACTGGGGAAGATATGGGGAAATACTGTTTCCAATGTATGTGACAAAAAATTGGATAATCACCAACAAAACTTCAAGTACATGAAAGAACAAAAAGCTCTGAAGTATTTGTTAGCATGGGTTTATAAATCCAGATAGCAAGAATAATTATAAATATACTTACAACCTTTGGGTTACTGTTACTGGAGGCAAATGGGAGGGAATGTTTTCTTCCAGATGTTTCACATCTTTGTAATCTTCTTCAAGAGACTCACAGAGTTCCTAAAATTTAAAAAAACACTCACAAATAAGCCTTTTTCCTCCCTGTGTGTGTTTTAAGACATTCTAAAGAGCAGGAAAGACTGAGCCATAATCACAGCGACTGTGAGTGTTGAGAATGAAGAATGAACTGAAAAAGCACTGAATGTAGCAATATAAAAAAAGAGCCCTTTGGTTTTCTAGAGGTAGTTTTGGATGGTGGTATAATATTTTCTCTACTAGATCTTTTCAGAGAACAATCACTATAATCACATTACAGTTACAAAGCATGGCTGAAGTTATGTCTTTCCCAAATACTTTAATCTTGGGAGACAACTAAGAAATATATGAAAAATTTGTTTTTCATTCTGGTAAATTGCTTTTATTGACTTAGCAAATGTTCCCCAGTGTTACCTGTGTGACAGCATCGGAGGGATAATGCCCGCCCAGATGGCAAACAAGAGGTGCCGCTTAGAATGACTTCCATCATTGACCTGCATGTATGCCAGCTTAATGAATAGTTCTACTTGATCATAACTGGGTTTTTTTTTTTTTGTCTTTATTTAATTCCCACTAGAACTTGAGGCTATGAACACATACAGATTTTAATGAGGAAAATATTCTGTACCTTTGGAGTCCCATTATCTGGTCCCCAACCACAATGTGAATAGAAATCCCAAACAGCCCTCAGTTCTGCAATGAATATTCTCTAGGTCCACACCAAACCCTGGACATTCTTGAGCAAGTTAGAACTGAAATACCAATATTAGTTTCCATTTTGAATTTGTATGACATCTTTTTTTTTGAAGAGGTGAATGATGTTCATAGATACTAATTTCATTTTGACTAACAGTAGGATAGGTATAACCATGCCCATTCCTAAGCTGAAAAATTTTTGCAGACATTAAGGATTATATAAGGCTGAACAGGACCATACAGGTCCCTTGTTCAATCCCACTGAACACTTCAATGGCTCTAACAACGTGATGCAATTATGCTACAGGTTGAGTATTTTCCCATCAGGAAGTACACAAGCACTTTTATTAGGTGAAGTCAATTAGAAGTCTTTTTTTTTTTTTTTTTTTTTTTTGAGACAGAGTCTCACTCTGTTGCCCAGGCTAGAGTGAGTGCCGTGGCGTCAGCCTAGCTCACAGCAACCTCAAACTCCTGAGCTCAAGCGATCCTCCTGTCTCAGCCTCCCGAGTAGCTGGGACTACAGGCATGCACCACCATGCCCGGCTAATTTTTTCTATATATATCTTTAGCTGTCCATATAATTTCTTTCTATTTTTAGTAGAGATGGGGTCTCGCTCTTGCTCAGGCTGGTCTCGAACTCCTGAGCTCAAACGATCCGCCCACCTCGGCCTCCCAGAGTGCTAGGATTACAGGCGTGAGCCACCGCGCCCGGCCAGAAGTCTTATTTAGAACAAAATGTACATGTAAATGAGGCTCAAGCTTTTCTTCACTGGTGAATCCTTCTATTACATTTTATAAAAACATAGAAATGTAGAAACATAAGGGAGCTAAGAAACTGTCCAGTATGACCTATTATTTTTCAAATGAGGATCCTGAGACCCCGAAAGGTAAAAAGACATTCTCAGGGTGGCAGAGAGTACCAAGGACACAGTCAAGGTGAGAATCCACATCTTCTCGCCCAAGGCAGGTATTCTTTATATCAATATCTGCAGTCCCCAATCCCCTGGCCATGGATATAGAAAAATTATCTTCCACGAAACCAGTCCCTGGTGCCAAAAAGGTTGGGGGCCATTGCTTTATATAACACTCTACCAGGACATCATTTGTTTAAATTAACTGTATCAAGAATTATTTAGAAAACACTCCTTTTTAGTAAAGTTCAACTCCATTGGCCATTAGCATAAAGAAAGAAATAGCTGTGATGCTATGAACACCTTTATACCAGCAAAACAAAACACAAATGGCACTCTATACTATTAATGATTTATAAAGCTAAGAACATTATAAACAAAGAATCCTTAAGAATTACCTGTTGATTAGGGAGTTTGTATTTATTGCCTTTTTACTGTGTCTTCATTAGAAAAACATTACCTTGAGTGAATTGTTGGTTTGTTCTTGATACTGAATTTCCAATTCCAATTTATTTAGAAGTTCATTTACTACAATGATCTCATCTCCTATTTTATTTAATATAGTCTTCAAGGTAGGTTCTTGACCTGTTATAAACAAAGATAAAATAGAAACAAAGTGTATAGAAAAGCAATAATGTACAAGTAACCATGTATGGATGTTTGTCTCCTCCAAATCTGATACTGAAATTTGA
Source organism: Eulemur rufifrons (assembly GCF_041146395.1). NCBI lineage: Eukaryota > Metazoa > Chordata > Mammalia > Primates > Lemuridae > Eulemur > Eulemur rufifrons. The sequence goes on from NC_090987.1 coordinate 19,588,327, forward strand.
TCTCCAGTGTTGGAGGTGGGGCTAAGTGAGAGATGTTTGGGTCATGGGGACGGATCCCTCATAAATGGCTTGGTGCCCTCCCCACATAATGAGTTCTCCCTCTGTTAGTTCACATGAGAGCTGGGTGTTTAAAAGAAAATGGGCATTCCCCCACCTCCAGCTTCCTCTCTTGCCATGTGATACTCCTGTTCCCCTTTTGCCTTTCACCTTAATTGGAACCTCTGTGAAGCCCTCACCAGAAGCAGATGCTGGTGCCATGCTTCTTGTACACAGCCTGCAGAACCGTCAGCCAAAGAAACCTTTTCTTTATAAATTACCCAGACTTAAGTATTCCTTGATAGCAAAACTAAGACACTATGTAAACTCTTAATATAGACAGCCGTACCTTAGAAAGACACTGAGGTTAGAAAAAGAACTACTGCTTCAGCCCCTAGGACTGCAGTCTTCAAAATCTAAAATTATCTAAGATACATTCACTTAACCAGGTATAAGATAATCATTCAAAATGGAAGAGTAATCAAAATGCATTTTGTATATACAAAGTCAGTGGAATGTGTTTTACTTACCACAGTTTCTTAATGACAGAGTTTTCTTAATATTGCCAATCTTTTCATTAACATGAGAGCATAACTGTTCCAGATCTGAGGCCATCCTTTAAGCCTCTGAAGAAGAAAATATAAACACATTTAAAAAAAAAAAAAAAAAGCCAGACAAATTTCTGTTCACTTTCAAAATCCAAGAATGGTAAATATTGAGTAAATCACATCTCCTTGAAGGAAAAGTACAAAAACTCGAGAGCAATTTCTTTCAATTCTACAAAACTCAGTTTCTAACCAAAGTACAGTTCTGACTTATCTCGGAAGCTTCAGCAGTCAATGGATCCCAAACCAGTGCACAGGGTATAAACCCAGGGCATTTCCTTAAGGATTTAAGAGAACAAACGCACTATTTATAAAGACAACGTTGGTGTTTTCTCTGAAAACGCAAAATACACACGCATTTCAAACAAACACCATAATTTCAAAGAAAAGGGCCAGGTAACCATTTTTCCTGTGCTGTGGGGAATTGGGGCTCTACAGTTTGGGGTCGGTAAGAGGCAGAGAGAGGGGAAAGAACTCAGTTGCTGTTCACTAAGCGTGAGAAGGGACGGGTCTAAAGCGGCCACCGCAGCTAAACAGAGCGGAGGAGTGTCAAGTCCTGTCCTCCGCCCCGCCCGGCGCGGCCCGCGGCCCACGGCCCCCAACGCCCCAAGCAATACCTCGGGCTGCTTCCGAAGGCGAGGTCCCCAACACCCAGACTCCAACCTCAAGCCAGCCCACGAGTACACGGCCTACTCACAGCTGGGTCGCAAGCTGCAGACACCCAACTCTCCGCCGGAAGCCCGTGATCTTGAGACTAGACGCTGAGGACAAAATTCAAACGGCCCGCCGGATCCCCGCGTTGCGCAGGCGCACAGCCGCACTTCCGAGGTGCTGGCTCCCGGCCAGTGCGCGATTTTTTGCGTCATCCGGGACACAGCTGGGCGGGGCCGGGGGCGGGGCCAGGCCGGGGAAAAGGCGGGACGGGGGAAAGGCGGGGTAGAGTCGGCTTCCCGGCGAAAGGTTGCCGAAGCGGTGCCGCTCCTTCTCCAGGCGGTCTCGGTTGATCTCAGTCAGTCACCTAGTCCTGAGCACGGACCAGCCAAGCGCTCTGGGGCTACAATGGCGAGCTAAAACAGTGGTTCTGAAAATGCTGCACATTAGCGTCACTTAGGGGCAGCCTTACAACTCTCAAAGCCTAGGACATACCCTCAATCAATGAAATCTGACACCCGAGAGGTGAGGCCCAAACCTTAGTATTTTTTAAAATGTTACCTTAAAGGTCAGTACTTGTCCATGAGACCCAATCAATGAGAACGAAGAACGAGGACAAGTGGTTTAAGAAAAAAGGAAAAAGAAGTTTATTAGTTTGCCAGCAAATGAGGAGGGCAGGAGATTAGCGTCTCAAAGACCACCATCCTGACTTTAAGCAGAAAAACAGGGTTTTTTAAAGGGCAGGGGATCGGAGTTGGGCTCGGGTCTACCCAACTCGTGTCACATGTTGCAACTTTGGGCTATTGTTTTGCTTAACTATAATCAGTGGTTTCTGGTTTCAGTCTTGGGTTATGTCAACCTTATCTCCAGTAACAACTATCTTGTGATCTTATGACCCTTGTCCGGACAATTCTGGACAATTCTGTTGAGCTATCTCCTGTGGTTTAAGATAATAGAAAACAAACATCAAAGAACATTTTTCTGCCCCCGTTGATCATTGTCGTTGATCGCTGGCCTCCGGAAGGAATGCAAGTTTTAATTCCCCAAGGTGGGGGGGGGAAGGTTTAAAGAGAGAACTTGTGGAACATTTCATTGCCCTTTTTCAGACCTTTACCCCTGTTACAAAAACATTCCATATAATTCCAAAAGGCATCCAAGTTTGTGAACAAAAGGTAGGGACTCTGTCTTCCTAGGGCTTACAGCCTCTGTAAGGGCAAATATAAATTTAAAAGAAGAAAAACAAAAGTTTAATTCTCCCTGTTGAAAACAAAAAAGAAAATGGAAAAGCATCCCAGGCCTGGAGTGGTAGCTCACTAAGTTCCTTTCATCTTTTGGCTCTACCATCCATAGTATCATGCATTCTTGTCTTAAGATTGCCAGTCCCTGTCATCAGGTCTTTGTCTCAGCAGAAAAGAGGAAGAGGCAAGGATAATAGACTTACCTACCAGCTGAACCAGCACCTTTAAAACTTTTTTTCTGGAAGCCACACCCAATGGCTTCTACCTGATTTTCACTGGTCATTCACAATCTCCAATGGAGACTGAAAAATCTTTTTAAAAAAATTTAATCTGGACAATTACATTGCGTCCTCAAGACTGTAGGAGTTCTATTAATAAGTATAGACTCTGAGTAGGTGAAGGCGTTCAAAACATGCCACCTCAAAATATGCCATTCTAGCACATTGATTCTTTTGAGTTAAAGGTACTTAAAAAACAGTAGTTGCAAAAAGGATACACTGGCCTTCCTTTTTCTCTTGAAAGCAGGAGATGAAAATTCCATATGAAAGGTGTCCTCACTATACCAAGAGGACATATCACTAGAGATGGGAAGTGGAAGCTGAGAGAAATCTTTACAAAATCTTGTTGAACTAACCTTTATCTTCCTAGTCACTTCCCCATAATTAACTGCCCTAATCTAAGCCCCTTTATCTTGCCATATTTTAACAATTTACTATTCTGTGTCCAATTCAGTTTGTATGCATCCAGCTCTAACTGTTTCTTTGGGTCTTCATTTTTCTTGTAAGGATTATCATGTACATGTGAAAGAGTTATTAATATTTGTATGCTTTTCTCTTGTTAATCTGTATAATGTTAGTCCCAGCCAGAGATCCTAGGAGGGAGGAAGAAAATTTTAGCTCCCATACATAGGCAAATATAGATGCTTTGGCTGTTTAGACTTATTACTTTTTAAAACTTTTTATGAGGATTCTGGGAAGATGGCAAAGTAGGAGGAACCAGAATCTGTCTCCCCACCTAGACAACAATTGTATTGGCAGAAACTATTTGATGTTTTGGCAGAAACATTTGATGTAATGATTTTGGAATTCTGGAGTCTATTGAAAGCTTGCAACTTTCAGAAGGCTTGGAGGGTAAATTATGGTTAATTTCCATCAGTTCACCTCTTAGTACAGTAGTAGCTACCCATGCTCCACCCCCAGTGCCATGACAGGCAGCTGTGCATGTGTTTTGGGAGTAGCGTGTATACAGCCTGTGGAAGCCAGAGTGGGCAAAAAGGACTCTGTCCTCCAAATATGTGGGATCTGGTCTCTGATCACGGATTGTTGCTTCTGATCACAGAGGTGCAGACAAAAAGCCTGGTTGCCATTGTTGTTGTACCTCCCCTCATGGCTGACTTGCAGATAGCTGCCTTCTCATTGTGTCTTCATGTGGTGCTGATGGTGGGGAGAGGTAAGAAGAGAGGGAGAGAGAGAGAGGGAGAGAGAGAGATATCTTCCTCTTCTTATAAGGCCACCAATCCTATAAGATTAGGGCTCCGCTCTTAAGACCACATTAACCTTAATTACCTCCTAAAAGCTGTATCTCCAAATTTAGTCACTTGGGAGTTAAGTCTTCAACATATGAATTTTGGGGAAACACAATTCAGTCCATAGCCTATATATATAATTCTTTTACTATGAAAGGCTAAACTTTTAGGTCTCTAGCTGCTAGAGTCCAGCATTTTAATGTGACAGAATGTGTTTAGAGAACAAGAGGATAACATTAGAGGGCCAGCTGCCTGCTGAGGGGAAGGGGCAAAGACACACATGACCAAACTTACTTAAAAATTTTCCAATAATAGTAAGAAAATCTGTGCTCTTCCTAGTTCACACATTCTAGGGGATGGTTGCTATATAAGGGGATATGCAACAACAATGTTTGAACAACCCCTCAGACACCTGACAGGCTGTGGGTGAACTGATCTCAACAGAGACTCTGACCTAACTGAAAATTAGAGCATTGCTTTGTATTTAAAGAAAAGGGAAAAGAGACGTATTAATAGAGCAGTTTTGTAGCACAGAATTTCTCCAGCTTTTTATAACCAGAGATTTTATTTTAGCACCTTTTGCTGTGTGTTTAATTCACACAAAGGAAACGAGTAAACATGCTGTATCTTTCAAGATCCTGGCAGGAAACAGATGGAAAACTCAAATGGGATCACTGGAGGAGAATTTAATAAAAAGAACTACTTAAAATGTGTGGGCAGTGTATGGAAGGTAACAAGCGATGGTGCGGTTCCCTGGGGCTCACAATCTCAGGGAACAGTTATTACCTCTAAGCACAAAGACTAAAGGTCATGTAGGGGGGTGGTGCAGCTGCAGGGAAGAGGTCACTGCACCACGTAGGGACTTGGGCCATCGGTATAGTTTCTGAGCACCCCCCATTGGGAGAATAAATACTGCCTTCATTCTCCTCCCACCTATGGATCTTTCCCTGATAAACTCCTCCCCTGTTGGCTGAACCTAACCTGAAGCCAGAAGGCAAAGGGAACCCCTGAAGCAGTCCATATAGGTTAGCACCTGCTTCCAACTGAGTCGAGGGCTAGATGGAAATCATGGAAGTGCATCTTGGGGGGCAAATGAAAGACAGCACAAGCACTTAGATTATGGCATTCACATGCTGGCATACTTTGTGAATTTCATAAAATATTTCTCAGAGCAGCCATCAATACTTGGTATATACATATTTGAAATCAAGCACTATAATAAGTTACTGAACTACATCTTTTATTTGATAGAGATTTTTCCCAAAGTATTTGTGTTATAGGATTTTTTTCTATATTTTCAATATACTTAAATGAGCACACACTGTCTTAGTCAGCTCAGGCTGCTATAACACAATACCTTAGAGTATCCACTTTAAAGGATATTGCTATATTGGTATTTGCAAAGTGGGAAGTTGTCCGATTTTTGAGGTAGAGAAGAGTAAGGCTTGCCAAATTTTCCAGAACCAACTAATTGTGAAAGAAGCTGCCAATCAGATCTCTTATAATGGGCCACAGGAAAGACAGACAGGACCCTTTCTATGTCATTTACATCAACGTTTTCATTTTGCTGAATATGTTTTAATCTCCTGGGCCAAGGTATTTTTCTTGCTTACCTTTTGAAAGGTTTTTTCTTAAGAAAAAAATATTATAGCAATGAAAAAGGAAAACACAGAATTTCATTTAATTGACTGCCATTATGATGTCCAAGTCTATAAAATGAGACACTTTCTGTTTTGGGAGAACCCTATCTGTAAACACAACCAATCATACTGAAGTATACATTCTGTATAGTAGATATATTTATAAATCTTGTGTATAAGCCTTACATAAGGCTAAATTAATAATTCATTACTTCAAAGATGCTTATAAATAAATTGCAAGATTTTAGATCTTTGCATCAAAGATTTATTATACATCATTAGAGCACCCCAAACCTCCAAATAAACTTCCTAGATAATCTAGAAAATGATCAAATTACAGTGGGAATCTTTCACACTACACATTGCAATACAGTTATAACAGAGGGGACAGACTCGAGCATGGTCAATTTACATTCCCAGATGCTACTGGTGTGTGAGAGAAGCCGAGGCCTCCCCGGAGGAGTCTGAGCTGTGGACAAGCGCCCCCAGGGCCTGCCTGTGCTCACAGGGAGCAGCCCATGTGTCCCTGCCATGATGGTGGGTGAAGCAGGAAGCTCAGTCCTCCTCTGCCCATGGTCATGTGCATATGCTGCAGCTGAGTGGCTTGGCTCTCCCTCACCAGACCCCGCTGAAGCTGTAGGGGACCTTCCCTGGCACAGATTGTCACCTCTGCCTTTTCCTTTGTACCCAGCATGGGATATACCCAATGTTGCCAAACCATGTACTTCTGTTATCTGTTCGCCTCCCCTCCCCGCTGGCACACAGTGCATTTCCTATTTGTCCTCCTGACTGTTGTCTGGGCCTTGACCTCCCCCCCTCCACTTCACTGGTCCAGCCCAGCTCCAGTCCTGCCTCTTCCACTCCAGCCTGACTCACTGCCATCCAGGGCAGCTTTGAAATTGACAACAGCATCCTTTCTATATCAGTCCACTCACACTTGTTATTGTTTACAAAAGTAGAATCGGAGTTGTGATTCAGCTATCAAGAGGGCAGCCACACCAGAAGGCCAGGACGCCTGGTCAGGAGTGAACTCAGGCATGATGGCAGCTCTCAGCCTCCCTTTCTGAATTGACGTGGAAGCCCAGGCCCCTTCAGTGAGGCCCAGGTCCCCCCTTGCCCTGGCCCCTCCTGCCTCATCAGCCTCATCTCTCAGCACCTGTTCCTTGGAAGTTTATCTCACAGCAGCAGTTGCTCCTGTGCTGGTATGTGCCACCCTCCCTCCCGCCACGACACACACAAGCCCTGCCAGCCCATCCATGTTGTCCGACACCTCTACGTCCTTGCTCATGATGGTCTTCTGTCTACACCCCTCTTTATTTTCTCTCTCAATAATTTCCATTCATTTTTCAAAATTCAGCAAATGAATCCCCTCCCATCAGAAGCCTTCCTCAATCCCTCCTTCTTGGATTAGGTTTCTCTGCAAATGTTCTTCTGATTTAATTGGTCTAGAGGTGGGCTTCAGGCTCATAAGTTTTAAAAACTCCTTGGATTTTAATGTACAACAGGGTTGAAAACCGTCGAAGGACAAGAAAAGGAAGATGGGGAGAAAGGAAGGGGTAGGGATTTCCAGCTACCTGCCTGAGGCTGAGGGGTCCTTCTACTGAGATACTGCATCAAGGGGGCCTTAGGAGTCGAATTGTGCCCCCGCCATTCGCGGATTTCCCAACCCACAGGACCTCAGAATGTGACCTTATTTGGAGATAGGGACTTTACTGAGGTAGTCAGGTCAAAGTGAGGTCGTTAGGTGGGTCCTCGTCCAATATGACAGTGGTGTGTATAAAAGAGGAAATTTGGACACAAAGCCGGGCACAGAGGGACGGTGACGTGAAGAGACACGGGGAGAAGACGCCATCTGCAGGCCGGGAAGAGAGGCCTGGAACAGAGCTCCTCTCACAGCCCTCAGAAGGAACAAACCAGGCCGACACCTTGATTTCAGACTTCTAGCCGATAAATTCCTGTTGTTTAGTCCCCTTAGTTTGTGGTACTTTGCCATGACAGCCCAAGCAAACCAACAGAGGGTAACACTAAGAAAATGCTACGCCACTCCCGAATTCACTCGCGTAACTGATTAGCTACGGCTAAGACTGGGCTGGTCCTGCGGATGGCTTGAACTCGTCTGCGCACTGAAGAGATATTGTTTGAAAAGGCCACGAGCTCTAAGGGAAGGGTTTTTGTGGTCACTACATTCTGTTTAAGAAATGGGTGAGAAAGTTCACGTCATCTTTACGTGGTTCCTTAAGAGTTAAGTGTTTAGAGGAGAGCTGTGTTCTGTGATGATGCCAAAAGGATTACAGAGTACCATAAAACAGAATACCTGACCTCTGTGTGGCATCAGGAAGGCTCCAACCAAATCAAAATTTACTTAGAACACTACTAAAACATTTTTTTGTTGTTTTATTTGTAATGCTGGCTGGAAGGCTCACTTGCCACATGGCCACCAGAGGGCAGTGCAGCGCCATTCTTCTGGAGGCCACCAGCAAAACGACATTCAAAATCGGGACTATGTGGCCGCAGATAGCAAGTCCACGTGCTCTAAAAGTTTATGAAGCTGAGCTTCACTCTCTTCCTTTTTGAGCATTCTCTTTTTCTGATGATAAAAGTATCACATGTTTTTTTATTATTATTTTTTTATTTTCATTTTTTTGTTTAATCTTAAGTGTTCTGTGCATGTTTTTAACTGAAAATTTTAACAACACACAAAATTAAAAAGAAGAAAATGAAAAACTCATTCTAGGCCGGCGCGGTGGCTCAAGCCTGTAATCCTAGCACTCTGGGAGGCCGAGGCGGGTGGATTGTTTGAGCTCAGGAGTTCGAGACCAGCCTGAGCAAGAGCGAGACCCGTCTCTACTAAAAATAGAAAGAAATTATATGCACAGCTAAAAATATATATAGAAAAATTAGCGGGGCACGGTGGCACATGCCTGTAGTCCCAACTACTTGGGAGGCTGAGGCAGGAGGATTGCTTGAGCCCAGGAGTTTGAGGTTGCTGTGAGCTAGGCTGATGCCATGGCACTCTAGCCCAGGCAACAGAGTGAGACTGTCTCAAAAAAAAAAAAAAAAAAAAAAAATCCTGCTACTATTTTGACTGGAATTGCATTGCATCTGCAGCTCAACTTGGGAATAATTGACATCTTCAATATATTGTGTTATCCAATCTATGTACATGGTATATCTCTTCATTTATTTAGATCTTGTTTGACTTCCCTCATTAACATTTTGGAAATTTCAGCAAACAGATTCAGCACATATTTTGTTAGATTTATACCTAAATATTTCTTTTTTGAAGTTATTATAAATGGCATTATTTTAAAATTTTTGGTTTCAAGTTAATATGATGTCTATAGAAACATGATTAATTTTGAGTGCTGATCCTTTATCTTGTGACATTACTAAACTACTAAGTTCTAAAAGCTTTTTCTTTTTTAAGATTCACTGGGATTTTCTATGTAGAAAATCATGTTGTTTGAGGCTGTAGGGACAGTTTTATGTCTTCCTTTTCGATCTGTATGCCTTTTACTTCTTTGTCTTGCCTCATTTCCCTAGCTAAAACATGAGCATGCTGTTGACTAGAAGTGGTGAGAGGGGATAATAGAGCACCTGACACCTGTTGTCTGTCACCAGGAGCAGCAGTCCCAAGATATCAACCCACTGCATGGTTTCTAGGTGTTGGGGTTGCCAAGAAAGATGTGACTCACACAGGCAGGCACTGGATGGAACAATGATTTACTCACATAGGAGAGAGAATAAGATCAGCTTCAATAGCACACGTCAGTCCCCCATGGCCAGTGGGTCTTGCCCCCCAGCCAGTGCAGAGAGCTGGTCTGCACACACTCCTCTTGTGCTGCAGGCAAAGGACCCCATTCCCTTCCCTCCAGGAACAGATATAGCAGTGGGGTTAGCAAGGTGCCACATGATGCATATACTTCGGCAGGATAAAGAAGTACACATCAAACTTGGAATGGAAAAAGATATTCCCAAACAGAGATATGCCCAGAACAGTCTGTGAGGGCTCTTTATCTCTCTGCAAGGAAATGTTCCTGTGCAAAGGGCAAGAAGCTGTGCATGACTGCCTTTCCCAGCAGCAAGCATCCTTTCATTGTTGTCAGTCTTAAAGAGAAAGCATTCAGTCTTTCGCTATTTAAGCGTGATATTAACTATAGATATTTTTATAGACATACTTTATCGTGTTAAAAAGTTGATCTTGAACTGTGTACCTTGAAACTCTGATGAATTTGTTTATTCATTCAAGTAATTTATTTTTGTAGATTCTTTTGGATTTTCTATATATAAGATCATGTCATTCAAGTCTAGAGACAGTTTTACCTCTTCTTTTCCAATTTGGATGCCTTTATTTCTTTTTCTTGTCTAGTTTTCTGGCTAGAATTTCCAGTAAAATACTGAATAGCAGCCATTCTTTTCATGGTCCCAATCTTAGGGGAAAACCATCCAGTCCCATTGAGAGTTAGGATTTCAACATATGAATTTTGGGAGGACACAAACATTTTGCCCACCACAGTCATGCAGTATAATGGTGCTTTATCCTTTCACTATGCTGTTATTAATGGATTCAGTTTGCTGGCATTTTGTTGAGGATCTTTAACATCTATATTTATAAGTGACATTGGTATATAATTTTCTTTTATTATAATGTCTTTGTCTGCTTTGGTATTAGAACTGCTGGCCCCATAAAATGAGTTAGGAAATGTTCCTTCCTCTTATACTTTTTGGAAGAGTTTGAAAAGAATTAGTGTTAATTATTCTTTAAAGTTTGATAAAACTCACCAATGAAACCATCTGGTCCTTAACTTTTCTTTGTTGGAAATTTTTTTTTAATTTTCAAATTGGGAAATGTATTTTTTTTTGTTGTGATGGTAAAATATACACAACATAAAAGTTATCATTTTAATCATTTTTATGTGTACAGTTTAGTGGCATTAAGTATATTGACATTGTTCTGCAAACATTACCACCAGCCATTTTCAGAACTTTTTCATTTTTCCAAATTGAAGACTCTGTACCCATGAAGAAGTAACTTCCCATTCCTCCCTCCCCCAGCCTCTGGCAAGTACTTGGGAGATTTTTGGTTACTCATTCAATCTCTTTACTGTTACAGGTCTGCTCAGATATTTTCTATGTCTTCTTGAGTTAGTTTTGACAATTTTTGTGTTCCTAGGAATTTGTCCATTTTATCTAGGTTATCTAATTTGTTGGTATACACTTGTGCGTAGAATTCTCTTAACAAAACATTTTATTTCTGTAGATTAAAGGTAAGGTCCTTACTTTTATTTCTGTTTTAGTTATTTGCATCCTCCTCCCTCTTCCCACCCCACCCCCTTTTTCTGTCAGTCTAACTAAAAGTTTGTCAGTTCTCTTGATCTTTTCTAAGATCCAAGTCTTGTTTTTGTTAATTTTCTCTATTATTTTTCCATTCTCTATGTCATTTGTCTACTCTTTATGATGTCTTTTCTTCTGCTAGCTTCAGGTTTACTTTGTTCTTTTTTTTTTTTTTTTTTTTCCTAGTTCCTTAAAGTCTAAAGTTATTGATTTGACATCTGTCTCTTTTTTTAATGCAATGTATCCACATAGGCTACATAGGCAGGGCTTAAACTGCAGCTGATCTGAGTCTTGGCAGAAAGCCTTGTGATCCTCCCAGAGCACAACAGCATGGAAGGCTTGTGAGGAGCTGCTACAAGGCCATTTCCAACTTGTCTCTCTATCTTTCCTGGGAGGCTGTCATGAGACAGTTTCTCATTTCCTCCCAGGTTCTACTTAGGTGTAAGTCTTTCTGCCTAACCCTCCTTTTCAGGATACAGCTGTACGCTATAAAATTGCTTAGTTGCATCATGGCATTGGCTGTTCAGCAACAAGCAGTTCCAGTATATTGCATTTTCATATGGTCCCCTTCGTTTCAGTGTTGTCCTGTGGGACAAAGAACATGGGAACCTGGCACCTTTAGCTACTCTTGCTTTCCCTATCAAAGTAAATAATAAAACTACCTGAATCTAAAAAGGGCTTGCTATTTCTTCACAGGCCAAATCTATCAGCCTTGATAGTATCCAAAATATATAAGGTACTCTCAAACTTCAATAACAGCCAGGTACAGTGGCTCGTTCCTTTAATCCCAGCTACTTGAGAGGCTGAGGCAGGAGGATTGCTTGAGGCCAGGAGTTCAAGACTAGCCTGGGCAACATAGTAACAAAACCAAAAAACAAACAAACAAAAACCCAACCTCAATCATAAGAAAATAAATAGCTGAATTAAAAAAAAAATAAGCCAAAAAACATGAACAAAAGATATATGGGTGGCAAATAAACACATAAAAATATTGTTAGTCATTACTCATTAGGGAAATGCAAATTAAAACTACAATGAGATACCACTTCACACCCACTGGGATGACTATAATTTAAAAAAACAGAAAATAACAAGTATTGTGAGGATATAGGAAAATTGGAACATTCTTACGTTGCTGGTGGGGATGTGAAATGGTGCAGCCACTTTGGAAAACAAGTTTGCAGTACATAAAACAATTAGGTATAGAGTTGCCATATGACCCAACAATTTTATTTCTAGGTATATACTTAATAGTAAGAAATATGTGTCCATGTAAAAACTTGTACACAAATGTGCATAACATTATTCATAATAGCCCAAAAGTGAAAACAACCCAACCCAGACACCCATCAAGAATGAATGGGTAAATAAAATGTGGTATATCCAAAAATGGAATACTATTTGACAATAAAAAAGCATAAAGAATTACATTAATACATACGGCCACATGAATGAACCTTGAAATTATGTAAAGAAGCCAGTCACAAAAGACTGTATATTATTATATGATTCCACTAACATGAATTGTCCAGTATAGCAAATATATAGAAACAGAAAGCAGATTTGTGATTGCCTAGGGCTGGAGGGGAAGGGGGGAAATAGGTGGTGACTACTAATGGGTATAGAGTTTCTTTTTTGGGTGATGAAAATGTTTTAAAATTGATTGTGGTGATGGTTACACAACTCTGTGAATATACTTCAAAACCATTGAATTGCTACTTTAAGTGGGTACATTTTATGGTATGTGAATTATATCTAAATAAAACTGTTCTTTTTTAAAAAAAATACAAGATAAATAAAATAAAATATATTGCTGGTAGAATTGGCACAGCCACTTTGTCAAAGTGTGGCAGTGTTAAAAAGTTGAACAGATACTCATCATATGACCCTGCAATCCCACTTAGCTATTTACTCAAGAAAAATGAAAATTCATGTTTGCACAAAAAATCATAAGCAAATATGTATAGCAGCTTTATTCAGAACCACCACAAAGTAGAACTAACCTAACTGCCCCTCAAGAGATAAATGGATAAACAAAATATAGTACATCCATACAAAGAAATACACCTCCACAATTAAAAAGAAAGAACTACTTACATTAATACATGCAACGTGGGCGAAATTCAAAAGCATTAATCCAAGTAAAAAGAGCCTATGTAAAAAATTCCTTTTATATGACATTTTGGAAAAGGCAAAATTATAGAAATAGAAAATAGATCAGTGGTTTCCAGGTGCTAAGATGTGCGGAGACGTTGACAAAAATGGGGCAGCCCATGAGAATTATTGAGGGTGATAAAATTGTTCTGTTTCTTGACCGTAGTGGTTGTTACATGACTGTGCGCATTTGTTCAATGCATGGAACTATATGCTAACAGGAGATTTGATTATGTCAATTAAAAGAAATGAACTAAAAAATATGTTAAGTTCTAACTATGGGTATAGTGAATTCCTAATAATGTTATGTTGCCTCAGCATCTGTTTTGAATACAGGTTTAACTTTCTCATTCCAGAAGCAGGGCTTAGTCATGCTTGACAGTTTCCAGTTTTCTGCCTACTCCCAGTTTGTCAGTGTGGTAGATCCGTATATCTGCCTTACACAACTGCTTCCTGGTGACCATCTCCCTGTGGGGCAGCTAGATACAGCCTACTGACTCGCCCCACTGACCCACACGCCCCTCACGGACTGCACAGATATGCTCCAGTGACCCCTTCTCAGGCATAACATGACTCCACGGAACTCATGCCTCAGCCCACCAGTTAGAACTCTCCGAAGGAAACCTGCTTGGGTGGCACCCTGAACCCCAATAAAGGCCTGGGTTCATAGGTTCATCTCTCCCTGGCTCCCCACCTGCTGGTTGAGCATACCACCTGCAACCTTCCCACTGGCCCTCAGCAGGACCCCTCTTCTCTCATGCTGTGAATAATAACCTGTTTCTGTTCTCTCATGGGTTTTGTTTCGCCTCTTGTGTCTCACCCGACTGGCACACTTGAATCTAACTTTTCTCCTGGTCAAGGCTCTTAGAGAATGGCTACCTTGGCAGGAATAAACTGGACATAGTTCAGACAAGAGCCAAAAGAGTGTCTACCAGTATACACAAGTTTCCTGTGAGAGGGACATTTGGTCACAGGTCAGACACTTAGGCACTGGGCCATCTACCAGGAAAAAAAAAAGTATCACGTGAAAGACACACTGTGAACATCCATGACCAAATTCCCTGGATCTTCATGAAGTCAGGGCTAGAGATTTGGCCACTCTGCAGAGAGAGAGATCTCAGGACCAACCTAGAGAGAAATATTACACAAAAATGGGACAGTGCTTGTATCTTTGTCAATTAAAGGCAGCAGTTTTAGAGACACAACAGGGATTTTCAGTGTTACTTTCAATGTGAGCACAGCTCATACACTGATGTGTGGGGAGGGTTGGCAAAGAGCTAGGAAAGTGAAATGTGAGTTGGAGTGGAAGTGGGAAGGGTTTTGTCTGCTATCGGGGAAAGCTGTCAGTAAAGGAGAACCTGGGGCATCTGTGGGACAAGATGTGGTCTTGTAGGCAGAGGTGCAGCAATACAGAGGCTGCTGAAGCTATCACAGCATAGATAAGGAAGCTGACATTTTCAGAAATAACTAATAACTATGGGAGAGTAAACCTAAAGGATATAAACACAGGAAAGACTAAAGAATGTTTTAAAAGTCCAACTTAAGAAGTACAGGAAAACAGACTACAGGGGCCCTTTTTCCCTCCAAAAGGAAAAGATCAAGTTTCAACTGTCCTCTCACCAATAGCCATCTGTATCGTCCCTATCGTCAGATGGAGGGACTTAGCTAAAGCCAATTTGCAAAGTGCTTGTAGGTGCTCAGTAGGTGGTCAGTAACTAGACCTGCTGTGCCTTTTGGCACTATTCACGCTGGTGGCTGTCCGGCTCAGCAAGTGAGTAAAGCTCTTCCCAGCTGCAATTCTTTTTTTCTTTAATTAAAACTTTGAACAAACTAAGACTGGCCAGCTGGTCCCTGGGAGTGTCCCCACCTGGTCCAAGAGGAACCGTGCCTTCCTTGTGGTGGTGTACTTGCCCGGGGGCCTTTCGGGCTTGCGGTGCAGCCTCGGCCTTGTCCTCTGCCACATGCCCATAGTCCCCGAGGTTCAGGGTCTCAAGAAGTCCCCACACAGTCCTGATCGCCTCGCAGCAGCGCGGGGGGTGGGGGGTGGGGGTGTCTATCTGTGGGTGTCTTGTGGCCCAAGTGCTCACAGCTGGAGGTTTCTGTGCTCTTTGTGTAGGGGATGCCCTGCTGAGTGAGCAAACTTTTAAGCTTTTTTTCTCTCCTTCGACAGTTCTTTATGTGCCTTTGGGCAGTTTTCCAGGGTTTCAAACCCCAGGCCCTTAGGACCGCCTTCCTGCTCCGTGGGTTCATTTTCTCCTGGAGTCTTTAAATAGCCATGTCCTCAAAAAGTGCCTTCAGCAACTTCTAATAACCCTGAGGGGTGATCAACTCATCTGCCAGGTCTGGCCCCAGCTGGTCCCACTGCCGCTGCAGTGCCTGGCAGGGCTGGGTACGCTAACAAAGAGTCGGGGTGGCAGAGGAGGGGGGTCTCGAACGTCAGCGAGCAGACGCAAGTGCTGGGCTCTGACCCGTGGGCCAGTCGGTTGCCTTTTCCAAGGGTAAGCTCCCACTTGTTCTGCCGGCTCCGGGAGCGGCAGGAGTCGGCGTCCCGCATCCACAGGCCCATGCCCGCGAAGGTGCCTGCTAGATGCCGAGAGTCCCGCTGTACGTGTTCCCGCGGAGGGTCGCTAGTGCTGGGTCACGTTGTGGGACGGGCAGAACTCATACCAGAAAGTCAGAAGAGGTGCGCGCGCCCAGACACGGGTGAAGGCGCCCTCTTGGGCTGGAGACCACTGGTCTGGGGCAAGAACAGGTTGTTCACCCTGCGGGAAGCGCCAGGATCAGGGGGAACCTGCCCAGGCCGCCCCAGGCCCAAGGCGCCCCGCGAGGCCGCTCACCGGAACGCGCTGGGCTCCTCCACTTTCATCTTGGCGGCGCCTGGCCCGCGCGCCGCCAGCCGGAGGAACAGCGGGACGCATGTCGCCTTCGCCGCCATAGCTCGGCGGCGGTCACGTGGAGGCCTTGCAATTCTCATTTATGTTGTCTTACACAATAGATGCAAACTTTAACTTGGCACTTCTTGTGTTGCTCTCTCTTCTGCAACAAGGGGCTAGACCAAAGATTCTTCCCGATGGACTGAGGCAGCTGCTTGTGGAAAATATTTATTCAAAGGAAAACAGAGATCTTTCTTTGCCATGTTTCTTTGTGTTGTTACAAGTTACTTCTCAAAAAAACTCATTTATGTAATGAGTAAAAATAAATGCACATATTGTAAATTTATATTGAATTACATCTAATAACATGTTTAAGAACAAAGTTTTACAGTGATAATTTGTTTTTTTAATCCAAAAAAAAAAACTGCCCATGTTAAATTAAAACACTGTCATATTTCAAACAAATTATACAAAAATGATTTTTTTATTTTTTGGTTCTTTGTTTTCAGACAATTTCCTGCTATGCTGGAGACCAATAGAATTTGGAACAATTACAGTTTTTAAAACAACACAAAGCAAAGCCAAGACATAATATGGAAGCTGAAAGAACAGTCTTGCTAACAGCTAACAAGGAAATAAATTTCTAACGGGCAGCCACTCAGAGTAGCATAAACGCTGCCTCTAAGGTTAGTGACATGAATATCTCTCCTACAGAGATGTTTAGCACTTAAAAGAAGCTGAGCAAACAAAAGGTGCAAACCCTCATTAACATTCGCCGGAGCTGGCCAATTCACATTCCAAAAGGGAAAAGAGTTTCCAGGAGAGTGGAGGAAAGGGTAGACTATCTGATGGACTGTCATCAAAATTTCACTGCCTCTAAAAAGGTTTTTGAGTATTGTTTAAACGGCCTTGAAGTTTCTGAGCGGACAGTAGGAGTGCAAAGTCCCCGTGCTTTCTCGAGAAGTACGCGCTATCTAAAGGAAAGAAGAAAGTAGTTTCTGTTATCAGTCTGCTACGTGAGAAACTGAAGACAGCAACACAGCAGTTTCTCAGCTGTCTTCTGCTAACTGGGCTACAGTCTTAAATCCCCGCTCCCCTCCTCAGTCTGACCTAATGAAGAGTCAGAGTCGTTTGGCCTCAGGGCCAGCGACTCTTTATTTTCTGGCGCTGTGCCCTCTCTCTCCGGAGAGAGTAAATAAACTTCGCTTCTTTCTATCCTAAACTCTGAGAATTCTTTCTCACCTGCCTACGGACTTCACACCCTAACAGACGCCTACCATAAACACTGAAGCTGCAAACATTTATCTTCCTAAACCACCAATAGAAGAAAGGGTACGTCAGGGGACACAGCAGAGGGACAAAGTCTTATCACAATGCTAGGGGGGAAAAAAGATGACACATGGTGACAATAACTTAAATTCAACTGTGGTGTGAAAGGCTTGCCTGGCAGAAAATAGCAATAATCCCGCAGCAGCCTCCAGCTGGAGGTCTCCCACCTGTGAACCTCTTCCTATCCTAGTACTCAAGGCTCAACGAGGGTAGAGGGAATAGCAGCTGATGGTAGGAATGTAAAACGATGCACTTTGGAAAACCACGTTGCAGTACATCAATTAGGTATAGAGTCAGACTCCCGAAGAAAAGGGCTTAGGTGCTCACGGGACCGGTGACTCGGCCTGCCCAAGTGGCGGGTTTTCTCAGCCTCCTGCTCCAGGTTGTGTCAAAGTCCCCGATGCCCGTGACGCCCTCCCTGCCGTCCGTGAGGTCACTCCGCGGCCACCGGGGCGCTCTTCGTCCCGCGGGTCCCCGGACGGGAGCCTGATGGGCCGGGCTCTGCGATCTGCCTTTCCCGACGCGGAGGCGGAGGCTCGAGTCTCAGACCCGGCTTTCTCCCCGACGGCGAAGTGGTCGTGGGCAGTGTCTGCGGGGGACTTCCCCAGATGGCGCGGGCTCGGGGACAACCCAGGTTTCCTGTCGCTGAGCCGAGGCCCCTCCTGCTCCGGGTGAGCGCTGGCCGCTGGGCGGCGGGATTGCCACACGGAGACTCATCCTCGCAGGAGTGGGCGCAGGGGTCGCATACGCTCCACGGGGCTGGCCGACCCCACACGGAACCCGACTTCTGGGGAGCTCCTCGGCGGGATGCCGAGCTCTCACTGGAGTCACGTCCCAGGACAGGCAGACAGGCAACCGAGGGGACGCAGCGGGGGCTGCAGCTGCTCTGGGCGGGACCTGAGAGGACCACTGCGGCCGCTGCGCTCTCCCGCCCTCTCCGAGAGGGGCGCACCTGCCCGCCCGCTCCCATTTTAAGCCAGTACAATAAATAGCAAAATAGCAAGAATCTTCCCGACGTGCTAAGACAGCCCCAACCATACGCTCTTGGAACAAGATGAGATCTAAACAGACCTTTATACCTTTTATAAGGCACAAAAAGCTGTATAAATTAAAGTTGCATTAAGTCCTGCGACTTTTCCAATAGGAAAGGCGTTCGTTTGCCTTCCGGGCAGAACCCGGAAAATATCCAGGAATGTGGCCCAGGTTGAGATGGGGATCGCTCAGACTCAGCTTCTCGGTGCGAAGAGGAAGTAGCCAGTTTCGGCGTCCTTGGTTGCCGTGGTGACGCCCACTTCCGGCCGGACTCACGCACCCGTCTAGCCACGATTCTTGATACCGTGGTACCCATGGCAACCAGAAGGTAGTGCCCCTGAAGCGGGCCTCACTGGCCGCTGCAACTGTGGGATCCCGACTGTGTGGCGGCTGCTGCCTGTGCTAGAGGCCCCGACAATGTAAAGACGGCTTTTTAGCTTTGTGGGACAGAACGAGGTGAAGGGAGGGCCTTACGCTCATTTTGGGAATCCTGGAGCGGTGGGGATGGGGATGAGGAAGGAAGCAAGGAAGTTCGTTAGTGACCTGGGCCCTAGACCCTAGAGACCTGTACAGCTGCCTCCACTCTCAGGCCCGGCCCAGCCCTACTGAACCAGTAGTGAGGGCTCAAACTTTAAGAGGAAAGGGTGATATCCCATGTTCATGAATCAGAAGACCTAATATTATTAAGATGACACAACTTCCCGAATTGATCTATAGATTAAGCGCAACCCGAGTCAGGATTCCAGCTGACTTCTTTGCAAAATTAGACAAGCAATCCTAAAATTTATATGACATTTAAGGGGTTCAAAATAGCCAAAATAATATTGAAAAAGAAGAACAAATTTGGAGGACTCATGCTTCCCAATTTCAAAATTCTACAAAGCTGCAGTAATCAAGACATATACAGATGCTCGATCCTGATGTAAGGATAGACATATAAATCAACAAAATAGAAATGGGCATCCAGAAATGAACCCTCATATTTATGGTCAATTGATTTTTAAGGGCACCATAACTATTAATATTTGTTGGGGAAAGAATAGTCAACAAATGTTGCTGGAACAACTGGATGCTCACAAGCATAAGAATGAAGTTGGACCCCTACCTCACCATATGGAAAACTCAAAATGGATCATTTAAATCAAAATGGACCAAAGACCTAAATGTAAGATCTTTTTTTTTTTTTTTTGAGACAGAGTCTCACTCTGTTGCCCAGGCTAGAGTGAGTGCCGTGGCGTTAGCCTAGCTCACAGCAACCTCAAACTCCTGAGCTCAAGCGATCCTCCTGTCTCAGCCTCCCGAGTAGCTGGGACTACAGGCATGCGCCACCATGCCCGGCTAATTTTTTCTATATATATTTTTAGTTGTCCATATAATTTCTTTCTATTTTTAGTAGAGGTGGGGTCTCGCTCTTGCTCAGGCTGGTCTCGAACTCCTGAGCTCAAACGATCCGCCCACCTCGGCCTCCCAGAGTGCTAGGATTACAGGCGTGAGCCACCGCGCCCGGCCTCTAAATGTAAGATCTTAAACTATAAAACTCCTAGAAGAAGGCTGGGTGCAGTGGCTCACACCTATAATCTTAGCACTTTGGGAGGCCAAGGCGGGAGGATCACTTGAGGCCAGGAGCTGGAGACCAGGCTAAGCAAGAACAAGACCCTGTCTCTACAAAAAATAGAAAAATTAGCCGGACATGGTGGCACACACCTGTAGTCCCAGCTACTCAGGAGGCTGAGGCAGGAGAATCACTTAAGCCCAGGAGTTTAAGGTTGCAGTAAGCTATGATGGCACTATTGCACTCTAGCCTGGGACAGAGCACTAAGTTTCAAAAAAAAAAAAAAAAGAAAAGAAAAGAAACCTAGAAAAAAACATAGACGTGAATCTTTGTGACCTTGGATTGGGAAATGGTTTCTTAGATATGATGTCAAAAGCACAAGTTATAACAGAAAAAAATAGATAAATTGAAATCATCAAAATTTAAAACTTGTGCTTCAAAGAACACCATCAAGAAAGTGAAAAGACAACCCACAGCATTGAAAAAAATACTTGCAAATCATATGTGATAAGGGACATGTATCCAGAATATATATAGAACTATTACAACTTAGTAATAAGAACAAATAACACAATGAAAAAATGGGCAAAGTATTTGGTTAGATATTTCTCTGAAGAAGATATATGAATGACCAATAAGCACATGAAAAGATGCTGAACATCATTAGCCATCAGGGAAATGCAAATCAAAACTACAGTGAGATACCACTTCCTACCCACTAGCATGACTCTAATCCAAAAGACAGATAACAAGTATTGGCAAGGATGTGGACAAGTTACAGCCTTTATACCTTGCTGGTGGGAATATAAAATGGTGCAGCAACTTTAGAAAACAGTCTGGCAGTTTCTTCAAACAGTTAAACATAGAGTTACCATATGACCCAGCAATTCCACTCCTTCTAGTTATATACTTCAGAGAAATGAAAATATGTATGCACACAAGGACTTGTACGTAAATATTCACAGCCACAAAATTCATAATAACCATTATGTGGAAACAACCTAAATGTCCATCAACCAATAAATGAATAAACAAAATGTGGTATGTCCATACAATGGAATATTGTTCAGCCATAAAACAGAATGAAGTATTGATACATGCTACAACATGAATGAACCTTAAAAACATTATACTAAGTGAAAGAAGCCAGTCACAAAAGACCACATATTTATATGACTCCATTTATATGAAGTGTCTAGAATAAGCAAATAGAGAGAGAGACAGAAAGTAGATTAGTGGTTGCCTAGGGGGAGAGGGTGGGGGAGTGATATCCAAGTGGTGCAGAGTTTCTTTTTGGGGTAGTGAAAAAGTTTGAAAAATGATTGGGGCAGTGAATGCACATACATGAATGTACTAAAACTATTGAAATGTAAACTTTTAATGGGTGAATTGGATAGTATTTGAATTATATCTCAATAAAGATGTTTTTTAAAAATGCTTGATGCCTTTCGTTATGGTTTGGAAAGATTTTTTTTTTTGACATGCATGAAGGTTGGTTACTAGAAGAAAATGAGTTTGAAAGAAGGAACACATTTTTTAAAAAAAGAAAGAGGTGTGATAGGATTTGGAAGAGGAGGAAAGCTAATGAGGGCCTGTTCCCTAACTTCCCCGTCCCACATCTCCCACAGGCCAGACTTAAAATACATAAATTCCATACCTGGAGAATTACCACTGAGATCTTGAATGATTTTATTCTCCCGTATACTCCCAGGATAGCTGTCCATGCTATGTGCAGTGTGTGACGTGGAAAAGTGAGCTGGGCCAGGCAGCAGGAGATCTAGAGCCTGAATAGGTGGTTAACCAGCCATGTGATCTTGGGTTTCTGCTGCTCTAGGTGATTCTGGAGACTTTCCTGTGGAGTGAGGAAAATAATGCTGTTGTTCCATTCACCTTCTAAGGCACTTACGAGGATCAAATACGGTATGTATGAAAGTATCTTGCAAACTATAAAGAACTAAGCAAATATAAGGTTTTTAAAATTATGACTATTACCGTAATCATCAAGCTAAACTTATAGACACAAACATTTACTTTTTAATGAAATATTCACTTATCTTTGTTTGCTTCTTCATGTCCATACTATGGCTGCACATGGATGAAAGTGAGCACCGATAATGTAAATCAGGAGCTCCCCAAGGGCAGCATCTAAGATGATTCTGGGGGGTTGAGAAAATACCAAAGATGTTTATATTTATTTTTATTTCATCCTTTTATTTATTTTTATGTGGTTTCTGATTTTGTACTATATTAGTATAGTAATGAATATATAGTATTTATATATGGCCGTGGATGCTGACAAAGTTTTTTACTGAAAGGGTTGCATGATTTTAAAAGTTTGCACTAATCTGACAACCTAATAAAGATCTGATATGGAAACCTTCATACACTGCTCGTAGAAATATATGTTTGTATCAACTGTCAAAGGACAGGATTACTACAAATTTAATTATAGATCTAATGGCTTTTATTTGCAATTCATTAATCGGGGCAGACCCCATTCTACAAACTAGAATGAAAGCTCCCCCTGGACAATAGCAAAGCAGTGAGTTTTGTAAGGTGGGAACAAGGAAACAGAACAATTAAAAAAAAAAACTGGTTAATATCAGGTAACTTCAGTTTACTTTTTTTGTAAGGGTTAAAGCCGAGGGGACTGTGTTATGCTGGCTAAAAGTGGCTTGTTTGGGGATTTGGCTATTATTATCTCTCTCTTATTTTCCTGATTTCTCAGGAGGTCAGATAAACAATTTAGTGTTGGATTGGTGGCATTGAACTTCAGCATGAGGAACTCCATTTTGGTTGGGCCTAGTGCAGGAGCTCAGTCCAAACCAACGGCCTCCTACAAATTTTATTTAACATGTCTTAGAATATTTATACTCAATTACAAAGTAATTCTACTTTTAGAGCCTAATCTCTAAGGAACGTCAGCTAAAAAGAGGCAAATGATCAAGGAGCAATGCAGTAAGCCAAAATTTATTGGGGTTTTGGGAATTGCAATTCAGAAGACATAGATTCAGCTAGAAGCCAAATTGTGTTCCAGAGACAGGGAGGAAAGTAGGGGTTTTTTTGAGAAGTAAAAAAGATGCTAAGGGTGATTACATGAGTTGTTTTTAAGGAATTACCATTGATGGAGGCGGCTGCCCAGCACAAGTCCATAGTTCACTGGCCATTGTTCAGGAGATGCAGCACTACTGAAATTCAGCTGTTTTCCGGGATGGTGTGGTCCTTGTAGTTTGGCCCAGTTCAAGGGTTCAAGGCAAGTTCATTTTGTATGTGTACGTGTGTGTGTATGTGTATGTGTTGCAAATTTGCAGCAAGTGCAGATAGTCCTTCTTAGAATGGCTTCTGGACTCCATTTCAGACTCAGAACCAGAGTAACACCATTTCATATATCACATTTTGATGCAGGAGGTGTCCCAATGAAGGGAGGAAAGCCCTCTTGAACTTGACAAGTGGGTTTTTGGCTTTGCATAGGGAAGAATTTAAGTGGGAGCGAATTAGTAACAGGGAAGTTTATTGTGATAGAGACATACAATAGATCCTACTCCACAGATCTCAAGCTGGGGGTGAGGAGAACCCGTATCGGGCAATGGTAAAGTTTTTTAAATGTTCAAAAATCCGGTGGGATGTAGGTGACCAACATTGTCTTATGGTCAGGCCATAAAGGTTAATCATAAACTGCTGTCATAGAAAGGTAAGCACAGTTTGTAAGGCATCTGGTTTAGTAATTTATCCATCTTCGGAGGGTCACGGGCTTGCAACCTGCTGGTGATTTCATTGTTCAGGGTGGTAAGGGGTTGGTATTGGTTAAAATGGTTGCATTCAGGCTCTCTCAACCTTCCTTTTCTGCCTTATCCCTACATTAATTTCACAAGAAATAATCAGGGATGAGCATATAGATCTATGTTTAAGAATGTTCCACGAAACTTTATTAGAATAACATTTGAAAATGTCATAAACGTTCAACAATAAACGAATGGGGAAGTAAACGGTGCTATACCGTTAGGTTTATGCAGCTTACAGAACTAAATTTTGAAATTAGTTTAAGAATTGTCTTTAAATAAAAATAAAATAAATAAAAGCTGAACAGTGTTAGGTCCCGCTGAGAAACGGACAGGAGAGTCGGAAAGAGTGGTGGCAGGTGAAGTCGGGGTACAATAGGGACTGGTTTCCTTCATGGCGCAAAGCACACAGCCTCCCGGCGCCCCATTAACACATATAGAAGGGGAAAGTGATTGAACGCAATAACGAATGAGATTTGATCCAGGTAATGTTTCGGGGGCGGCCGTTTTCCGCGTGAACCTCTCTGGAGGACGATTGGCCCATGTACCGAATCGACTTCCAAGATGGCGACGCCCACGTAGAAGCCGCGACTAGGACGCCGCCATGTGTCGTCTGGGATCGTACGGCCTCGACTCCCTCACGGAATCAAATTCCACGATGACGGCATCTACGAGGAAGTAGCGCAGTAGGTGCGGCCATGTTGCCTGTAAATTCGAGGCCGTACAAGCGTCACCGTACGGACTCTACTGACAAGGTGGCGGCGCCCTCAGAGAGCTGCATACAGGCACGGCCATGTTCCTGGCGAACGTATGGATTCGGCCACTATACGGACTCGATAGCCAAGATGGCGGCGCCCGAAGAATATTCGGGGTTGTAGGGGAGCGACCTACTTGTTTGCTGCGGAGCCGACGCGTGGAGCCTGCGCAATAGGAGTACGGTGCCCAGAAGGCGTGACCTGGAGCGGAAGTAGTGGGCGCCTTTGCAACCGCCGCGGACGCCGCGGAGTGGTCTTAGAAGATTCCCGGGTCTCTGGCGTGGGGCGCGAGGGAGTGCGCCGGCGGCGGAGCTATGGTGAGCACGGGGTCCAGGGAAGGCATGGCGTTGGAGGTCTGTAGGGCTGGGAACAGTGGGGTCGGTTGGCGGACGCTCGGGGGTCTGTGGCGAGCCGAAGCCGGAGTCTGGGGGCAGAATGGTGGGGTCTGTGGTGAACCACCTCGGAGTTCTGTGGTGAGCCATTATGAAGTCCGCAATAGAAGTTTCTGGGGGACTCCGGATGGCAATTCCGTGGGAAGCCGCGATGGGGAGTTCTGTGGGCAGAGGGATACGCGGGTTGTG
The DNA here is from genome assembly GCF_041146395.1 of Eulemur rufifrons. Classification (NCBI taxonomy): domain Eukaryota; kingdom Metazoa; phylum Chordata; class Mammalia; order Primates; family Lemuridae; genus Eulemur; species Eulemur rufifrons. The sequence continues at coordinate 19,613,411 of NC_090987.1, forward strand.
AGAAGCCGTACTGGGCGGTCTGTAGTGAGCGGGACGAGGAGTCTCTCAGGGAATCCGGGGACAACCGTCGGCGGGGGTGGGCCGGGCCCGGGGGCGACAATGACGAGGGAGCTGTGGAGACCCGTGGCGGGAAGTCTGCGGAACAAAGTCTGCAGGGTCTGTGCGAAGCCCCGCTCGGGGTCTGTGAGGAGCCGCCATGGGGCAGCGTGTGGCAGAGTGTGAGCCATATGGGAGTGCGGATGGTGACTGGGTGTCGGCGGTGAGTGATGGGAGGTCCGGGCAGAGCGATGGAGATGTGTAAGCCGAGTAACGGGGTGACAGAGGTGAGCGATGGGGTCTGTGGGAGCCCTGTCGAGAAGTCTACAGGCAGTGTGTGAGTCTGTGCCGAACCCTGATGGAGTTGTAACGGGGGATGCGCTGCCACCATGGCGTGTCTCGCAGGAGGGAGATGGTTCAGACCCAGAGCCTCCGGACGCCGGGGAGGACAGCAAGTCCGAGAATGGGGAGAACGCACCCATCTACTGCATCTGCCGCAAACCGGACATCAACTGCTTCATGATGTGAGCCAGGGAGAGGTGGGTGGGGCGGCGGGTGACACCTGGCAAGTTTGAGTGAAGCCAGGGGGGCTGGCCCCTCACACCTTCACCGCCTGCTCCATCCTCTGCAGCGGGTGTGACAACTGCAACGAGTGGTTCCATGGGGATTGCATCCGGATCACTGAGAAGATGGCCAAGGCCATCCGGGAGTGGTACTGTCGCGAGTGCCGAGGTGAGGGGGGTGGGATGGACAGGGACCGCAGGTGGGAGGAGGAGAAGCCCTAATAGGGTGGTCGAGGGAGTAGTGATACACGTCTGCTGGCAGAGTGATTGTTGGTCTGGGAGCCAGAATGGGGACCCCATCGTGAGAGGTAACAGGATCCCACAGGAAGGGGCAGCTCTGCCCTTGAGCAAGGGGACCAGGAGGTGGGTGGAACAGTAAGAGAGAGAAGAGGAAGAAAGAGGGTCTGGGACCATTTAGGCCTGCCACTGCTCACTTACCTTGGCCCCATTCTTTGCCCCACAGAGAAAGACCCCAAGCTGGAGATACGCTATCGGCACAAGAAGTCACGAGAGCGGGATGGCACTGAGCGGGACAGCAGTGAGCCCCGGGATGAGGGTGGAGGGCGCAAGAGGCCTGTCTCAGATCCGGACCTGCAGCGCCGGGCGGGGTCAGGGACAGGGGTTGGGGCCATGCTTGCTCGGGGCTCTGCTTCGCCCCATAAATCCTCTCCACAGCCCTTGGTGGCCACACCCAGCCAGGTGAGTGATTGCAGTGATTGGGATGTATAAAGTGGTCCCATTTTGTGTTCTGCTTGGGTCCCTGATTTCTCTTCTGGGTACTTTTCTCCAGCATCACCAGCAGCAGCAGCAGATCAAACGGTCAGCCCGCATGTGTGGCGAGTGTGAGGCATGCCGGCGCACTGAGGACTGTGGCCACTGTGACTTCTGTCGGGACATGAAGAAATTCGGGGGCCCCAACAAGATCCGGCAGAAGTGCCGGCTACGTCAATGCCAGCTGCGGGCCCGGGTGAGCATGGGCAGAGCTGGGTAGGATGGGGGGGGGGGGAAGCAGTCCATGAAGGGCCGGTTAACGCTAGGCATGAATGGGCCAGGTGTGGTGGGGCCGGACTGTACCAGATAGGTGGGAAGGGGCCTGGCATGTCCAGATGAATGGGGCATGACCAGGTATGCTGGGCTGGCAGGAGAACCCCCAACCCTGGGTGGGGCCAAGTATTTCTGGGTGATCAGGCATGGCAGTGCAGATCAGGCAGAGCTGAGCATGTCCTGGTGGTGAGGGGTAGGGGCAGACGTGTCTGAGGAGGCAAGGCCAGGTGGGCAGGGCCAGGGCAAGGCCACCCTCCACCCACCTGGGGCTGACCTGGGCCTTCCTCCTGCCGGCACAGGAATCGTACAAGTACTTCCCTTCCTCGGTGAGTCCAGCCCCCCAGGGCGGGGCGGGGCATGCGGGCAGGGCGGTCAGGGCCAGTCCTGAGATTCTGCCCCGCAGCTCTCGCCGGTGACACCCTCAGAGTCCCTGCCAAGGCCCCGCCGGCCACTGCCCACCCAACAGCAGCCACAGCCATCACAGAAGCTGGGGCGCATTCGTGAAGATGAGGGGGCAGTGGCATCATCAGCAGTCAAGGAGCCACCTGAGGCTACAGCCACGCCTGAGCCACTCTCTGATGAGGACCTACCACTGGATCCTGACCTGTACCAGGACTTCTGTGCAGGGGCCTTTGATGACCATGGTTTGGTGAGCAGGCAGGAGTATCCCATGGTGGAAGGGTGGCGGTTATAGAAGCAGACAGTATCCCTAATGAGAAGAGAGGAGGCAGGGTATGGAAGGCTGATTTGGGAAATGAGTAGGTGGTGGGTTGTCTTGAGTGGGGCTTGTGCGTCAGTGCATGCCCTGCTTGCAGCCCTGGATGAGTGACACAGAAGAGTCCCCATTCCTGGACCCTGCCTTGCGGAAGAGGGCAGTGAAAGTGAAGCATGTGAAGCGTCGGGAGAAGAAGTCTGAGAAGAAGGTGATGGAGAGGGTAAAATGGGCATGGGAAGGCAGAGGATGGGTGGAGAGGGAGAGGCGGAGGTCAGGGGCCGAATGGGGCAAGAGCCAGAAAGGGGTGGAATGGAGGGGGAGACATTTGGGGCTGACTTCCATTCCACGTTGACCTGACCTGTCTTGTCCTGTAGAAGGAGGAGAGATACAAGCGGCATCGGCAGAAGCAGAAGCACAAGGACAAATGGAAACACCCAGAGAGGGCCGATGTCAAGGACCCTGCATCACTGCCGCAGTGCCTGGGGCCCGGCTGTGTGCGCCCTGCCCAGCCCAGCTCCAAGTATTGCTCGGATGACTGCGGCATGAAGCTGGCAGCCAAGTGAGTCACTCCTGGGGGTTCAAGGGAGTCAGGAAGTACAGGGTAGGGTAGAGTTCTCTGTATGTCTACCAGTCAATCACCTATTCATCATTTAGTCAACCAAATACCTACATATCTATCTGCCCACTCACCCATCCATGTTGCCCCCATCTGTCCACTTGTCCATCCATCCACCATTCAGCCATCCAGCCACCTATTTACTTACGTTTTCACCATTTAGTCTTGCATCCATTTGCCATCTTTTGATCACCCCACTTAATCATCTTGTTGCTTGCCACCTTCCCTGCCTGCACCATACCCACTGTCTCCCTGCAGCCGCATCTACGAGATCCTCCCCCAGCGCATCCAGCAGTGGCAGCAGAGCCCCTGCATTGCTGAAGAACATGGCAAGAAGCTGCTGGAACGCATTCGTCGTGAGCAGCAGAGTGCCCGCACCCGCCTTCAGGAAATGGAGCGCCGATTCCATGAACTTGAGGCCATCATTCTTCGTGCCAAGCAGCAAGCTGTGCGTGAGGATGAGGAGGTGAGCAAGCATGGGCATGGCAGGGCCGGGCCCAGCACCTGGTCCCTCTTGGCCTCATCGCTCCTTCCACCCCACACAGAGCAACGAGGGTGACAGTGATGACACAGACTTGCAGATCTTCTGTGTCTCCTGCGGGCACCCCATCAACCCACGTGTTGCCTTGCGCCATATGGAGCGCTGCTACGCCAAGGTCAGGGTGTCAGCCTAAGGGGGTGGACGGTGTGGGAATATCAGTGGGCCAGTGGGGGACAGATTTATTGTCCGGGTGGTGTCTTGGGCTAGTGTGCAGCACACATCCACAGTTCCCTCCATTTGTGCTCATCCCTCCAGTATGAGAGCCAGACGTCCTTTGGGTCCATGTACCCCACACGCATTGAAGGGTAAGTGAGGGTGCCATCCAGAGTTAGGGGAGTAAAGGCTGGGGTCAAAAGTGGAGTGTGTATGGAGCTGGGGCAGAATATAGGCATGGGCAAGGATAAGAGGGCCTTCCTCCTCCTTTCCCTCCATTACCCTCTCTCTACTCCAAACCCCTAGGGCCACACGACTCTTCTGTGATGTCTACAATCCTCAGAGCAAAACATACTGTAAGCGGCTCCAGGTGCTGTGCCCTGAGCACTCACGGGACCCCAAAGTAAGATTTTTCCTCAACTCCCCCGACTCTGGCCCTCTTCCCTGTCCCACATTCATCCTTTCCTCCCCTCCTTCCTTCTCTTTTTCCTACCTGACCACTTCCATTTCTCTCATTTTCTCTGCTTCCTCACCCTTTGTCCTTTTCCTTTGGCTATCTTATCACCTGCTATTCCTCCCCCTTTCCCTGCTTCTTCATCCTCCATTCCTCCTATTTTCCATTGCCTCTTCACTCTCCCCTGAACTTTCCATTCCTTCCCTTCTCCTGTGAGCACCTATTCCTGTTCTCCCTCACCAGTTTTGTTCATCCTCATTCCTGGTTTCCCTGCAGGTGCCAGCTGATGAGGTGTGCGGGTGCCCCCTTGTACGTGATGTCTTTGAGCTTACAGGTGACTTCTGCCGCCTGCCCAAGCGCCAGTGCAATCGCCATTATTGCTGGGAGAAGCTGCGGCGCGCTGAAGTGGACTTGGAGCGCGTGCGTGTGGTAGGTTTCGATGCTGAATGTAGTGAGGGGACCCCCTCAGGTGGGGCTTCAGGATCCCCTTCTCATGGCACCTTCCACTCCTTTGGCAGTGGTACAAGCTGGATGAGCTGTTTGAGCAGGAGCGCAATGTGCGTACAGCCATGACAAACCGGGCAGGATTACTGGCCCTGATGCTGCACCAAACAATCCAGCATGACCCACTCACTACCGACCTGCGCTCCTGTGCTGACCGCTGAGCCTCACCGGCCCACATCACCCCCACCACCCTGCATTCATTCCAGTTGGGGAAGCTGCCCTGAGCCTCCCGTGTGTTTGTTCCTCCTCCATCTGTTCATGTTTCTTTAATTCTCTCTGTGCCCATCTACCATTTGACTGGCCATCTTCCCTTACCAGAGAGTCTCAAAATTTCCCTGTTTCTCCATTTTCTCTGCCGGGGTGGGACTGTGGAGTCTACTCACCTCTGCCTCCTCCCTCCCTGGATTTTGTTAATAAAATTTTGAAGAAGCAAGGAAGATAACTTCTGATGCTCTCTACACTTGTTCCAGTTGCAATTGTGTTCCCAAACCCCGGGATAGATGGGCGGTGGCACGCCTTACCCCGGAGGGGCTGCAGTGCATGCATAGGCTGTGAGTATATAGTTAGCACTCAGTCTGTGCTCCCTTAGGCTGTGGGGATATGACCTGACGTCGTGTCCTGTATTCTCAGCCTCTCTGGGACAGTGGGTGTACACACTCAGCACTCGTCCTGTGTGGCTGACTTGCCACTCCTGTGTTTGTTCATACTATCCAGACCAGAGTTGTATTCGGTGATGGAAACAAGCCGCCCCCTTTCCCGCAAACCCCTCTTGTGGGACACGTACACGACAGGAGCCCCCTCCAGTTCTGCAGTCTCGTGCGGCGTGGACACGCCCTCGCTGGGTGCTCTCTGTTTACTTGCGGCGCGGCTCCGCCCCCTTCCCCGTGTCCACGGAGCCAACCGGGGCCCGCCTGTTCAGCGGGGAGGAGAGTGCAGGACACAGTAGATCTGGGGTAGATGTTCCCAGGGACCAGTGAGCACAGACGCGACCTCGAAAAGAGGTGGGAGAGTAGGGTCCGGGCTGGACAAGGGAGTGCGCAGGCGCAACCCCAGCCTTGCGACGCCCCGGTGGGTTACTCCTGGAGACGGCCAGAGGGAACGGAGAGCGCAGGCTCAACCCCTACCGTCCGCGCCCCTTTAGCGTGGGACGGGAGAGCGCATGTGCAAACTAGGCAGCATGGGGAGGACGCGCCGGCTGGGGAAGCGAGGAGCGCAGGCGCTGCGGGTCCCGGCCGTGGGCGCGCTCCGGTGTGGAACGTCAGCACGCAGGCGCGGGAGCCTCCCCGCTAAGGGCGCGCGCCGTTGAGGCGCTAGCGCGCAGGTGTTTCGTCGGGGGCGGAGCCCGAGAGGCAGGCACGGGATTTCCGGTTCCGGGAGCAACGAACAGCCGCGGAGGCGACAGCTACCGCTTCAGAGGAGGCGGCAGAGGAGGAGGAAGAAGGGGAGTAGGGCAAGGCGGGAGGCACAGAAGGGACCCTCGCCATGAATCCACGGGCCTAGAAAGGCGGAAGCTGCCGGCCTGGTGCCGAGCTGGTGAGACAGCCGTGGGGTTGGAAGGGGAGAGCATTCAGGCGTAGGATGGGGAGGAATTGAGGCTCAGAACGCTGACGGGGAGGAATGAAGGGCCCTCGGGCCGATGAGGGAGAGGAATGGCGGCTTCGGAATATTGAAAGGGAGGAATAGGGGGATTTAGGCGAAAGACGGGAAGGAATGGGGCTTAGAACGCTGACAGGTAGGAGTGTCGGGATCCTGGGACGGAGACGGAGAGGAATGGAAGAGCTCGGAACGCTGAGGGGAGACATCGGGGTCTCTGAAGTTAAGGAGAGAGAAACGGAGATTCAGAACTCTGAAAGGGAGAAATGAGGGTCCCTCAGACTGATGACAGAGAGAAATAGGGGCGTTGGAATGCTGAAAGGGAGCGACGGGAGTTGTGTTCATATAGAGGATGAGGAGAAATAGGAGATCAGAACGCTGACAGTTAGGGATGGCATGATCCTGAAATAAGAACGGAGGGGAATGGGGGGAGTTCAGAATGCTAAGGGGAGAAATCAGGGTCTCTCAGGCTGATTAGGAAGAATGTAGGGTGAGAATGTTGAAGAGGAGGAGTGGGGAACTTTTTGGCTGTAGAGGAGAGGAATAGGGAGGTTTTGGGTTTGAGATTGGGGAGAAATTGTGGGTCAGAACATTGAGGGAGAGGGAAAATAAGTGGGGGAACTCTTGAGCTGGGGAAGGGGGAGCCATGGGAGGCTTCTAGCTGAGGAATGGAAGGGACTGCTCAGGCCAAGGATGTGGAGGGTTTGGGGGCTCTCACACAAAGGAATTTGAGTCTATAACACTGAAGTAGCAGAATAAGAAGACATCAGACAGGGAAGGAATGGAATGGTTAAAACACTAAAGGAAAGAAATTGGGAACTTGTGGGTCAAGGAAGGGGAGGAGTGGGAGGGAAGAACACTGAAGTAGAATACCGAGGGCATGAGGAATGATGGCCTCTTGGGATAAGGATGGAGAGTATAGGGGTCTTAGGGCGATAAAAGGGAGAGATAGGGACCTGTATGTAGGTCAAAGACAGGGAGGAATGGGGGGTGGGGGAATGAAAGGTTCCTCGGTAGGCAGTAGAGGGAATGGTGGGCTCTCAATCTGAAGATGGAGAGGATTTAAAGGGTCAGCATACTGAGAATAAGAAACAGGGACCCTTAAGTTGAAGATGGGAGCTGTGGAGGTTACCAGGTTAAGAAGGGGAAGGAGTGAGAAGCTCCTGGGCCCAGAACAGGAAAGAATGGGTTGAGAATGGGAAGGGTTTCTCTTCTATGTATGGGATGGTTGCCTGTGGCAGGTCCTAGGTCTTGGGCAAGCAGTAATACACACCAGTGATTTATGTGGCCTGGGGCACAGTTTGTCCCTTCCTAGACCCTTAGTTTCCCCCATGCACCTTCTTCTCCCACCTTTGCAGGCTGCTGCTACTTCCTGTGGCCTCCATGGCTGAGGACTGGCTGGACTGCCCAGCCCTGGGCCCTGGCTGGAAGCGCCGTGAGGTCTTTCGCAAGTCAGGGGCCACCTGCGGGCGCTCAGACACCTATTACCAGAGGTACTGGGTGGGTTATGGGCAGAGTCGGGTGAGGCTGAGCCTGGTTAGGGGCAGGGTGAAATCAAATAGTGTGGTTAAATTTGTGGATGGAGTTAAAATTATACACATACAGTTAATCGTCATTATTCTCATATTTTGTATTTTCAAATTCACCTACTTAATAAAATTTATTTGTAACTTCAAAGTCAGTACTGACGGTGCATTCGTGGTTATTCCAGAACATGCACAGAGCAGCGAAAAGTTGTTGCCTAGTGCACATGTTCTAAGCCAAGGTCGAATAAGGCGTTTTTGTTTCAAGTTTCATATTATGAGCAGATGTTCTTTTCGTGATCTATTTAGTATCACGTTTTTTGCATTTTTGTGCTTTTTGTTGGTGATTTTGCTGTTTAAGATGATCCTCAAGCATATGCTGAAGTGTTGTTTAGTGTTCTGAGTGCAAGAAGGCTGTGATGTGTGTTAAGGAGAAAATGCAAGGTAGATAAGCTTCGTTCAGGCATGAGTTACAGTGCTGTTGGCTGTAAATTCAGTGCTATGAATCAGAAACATGGTACATCCCCAAAAGAAGAAGGAAGTTTGTCAGTATGTACGTGAGGCTGCTCCACAAAGTACAAAAAATAGCATCTATAGTACTTGAAGCTGCGGAAGATACGAAAGCAGCTAAATTTGTGGATCTGTGAAATGATGACCGATAAAGCATAGTGAACAGCATCGTTGTAAGGAAAGCCAAAGTCATGTTACCCAGGGTTAGGAAGACATTAAACTTAGCTAGTGCTGGCTGGCTTGCATATTTCAAAAGGCGATAACGGCATGAAAAATATTAGTTTCTACGGATCAGGAGTCTGCAGAAGAATTTTAAAAATACCTGCTAAGTGTTATACAGGAAAAGGGTTATATAGAAGAGTGGTTTTCAACGCCAGTGAGACTGGCTTGTTTTATAAGAACATTGATAAACAAACCTATATAACACAAATGGCCTCTGAAGTCCCTGGCTTTGAATCATTCAAAGACCATGCAATTAATCATTTGTAAGAAATATATATTAAGTAAAATGTCTTTAGGCTGAAACACATGTAAAACAAAGTTATGCTTTGATCAGTTGACAAAAATGTGACCAGAGCCTCTCAGGAACCTAACCTTGTATTTCCGCTAGGAGCAATGGTTCTGTATTCACTAAGTCAGTGTTCGTGGCAACTTTGTAGAGCATAACTACCATGAACAATGGAAATCAACTATAAATATGTTAACATAGATGTTTATAAACATTTACATGTGTTTTAGGGTACATTAGTGATATAGGTATTAAATTTTCTATACTTGTCCTGGTTCTTTTTGTATCTAAGTTGGCAGTTTCCCCAATAAATATGGTAAAGTTATAAATAAAATTAATTTTTTTGTATTTAGTTATAATTTATTCACAGTTACATACTTGTATAAAACTTTCAAAACTTGTAAGTGCGATTGTCAAAAACCATAAAGGATCTGAGATTCTACTCCAATTAGGACAAGATAATGGTGAGTTTGTCACAATTTTGTGGATGCTGTTAGGAGACATGAGACTCCTGGGACAGAGATGAAAGACAGTTTATTACAACAATAGCAGGATCCAAAATATGGTAGTTCTCCCTTATCTGTGGTTTCGCTTTCTGAGGTTTTGCTCTCCTGAGTTTCAGTTACCTAGTCAACTGCCATCTGAAATATTAAATGGAAAATTCCAGAAATAAGTAATTCATTAGTTTTGAATTGCGTGCCGTTCTGAGTAGCGTGATGAAATCTTGCACTGTCTGGCTCAGTCTTGCCTGGGACATGAATCATTTCTTTGTCCAGCATATCCATGCTGTATGTTCATGCCGTCCATTAGTCACTTAGTGGCCATCTCGGTAATCGGATCAAAAAAGCACTGTATATACCGTATAGGGTATACTATCCATGGTTTCAGGCCTCCACTGGGCATCTTGGAATGTATCCCCTGCAGATAAAGGGGGACTATATCATCATTTTTGTGCCCGTTCCTCGAATCCCAATTCCTGTGACATGAAGAGAGCTAAAACAGCACCTGCACACACAGTGAGTTGTATCATAGGAATGGAATCCTAAGCTTAGGGGATCGAATCTTTTATAATACCAGGACAGTAAGTATGCTTTCTCATTATTCTGGAAGGGGACTCCATCTCTTATTTTCCAAGGTTGTTTGCTTTATAAACATCCTTGGAAAGATAGGTTTTTTTTTTTTGTTTTTTTGTTTTCTTTTTTACAAAGGACAGTCAGGACATGCAAGAGACCCATGGAGTATTGTCTCCCAATATCAATTACTTATACTCCATTATGTATGCAGTTGTATTTGTTTATATGTTTTCTTAATCATAATTATGACATAAGTTTTCTTGATTATGTGTTTGGTACATAATGTTAACATACTTACATGTTATTTAATATATTTATGTCCACATTTGTGTTTATTTTTACTTATAGAAAGTATTTCCAGTATGGCAAGTATAATGTTATAGATGTTCATGTCTATTTACATTTATATGATTTATTAAATGTTTGTATACATGCTGGTATTTGTATTTTATACTTCTGTTATTCGGGGCTAGTTGGGGTGGGGTGGGGCTCACAGCCAATTCCAGGCTGCCTCCTGTATCCTACCAGCCCTGTGGAAGGGTTGTGTGGGTGGAATGGCATTGGCTCTACCTATCCTGGTCCATCCCCAGTCCCACAGGAGACAGGATCCGAAGCAAGGTTGAGTTGACCCGGTACCTGGGCCCTACATGTGATCTCTCTCTCTTCGACTTCAAACAAGGCATCTTGTGCTATCCAGTCCCCAAGGTACTTCACAGCGTGGGGAGCCCAGTCAGGGGTGGCTATGCTACCTAACATGTACCCACTGACCCACATTCCTTCTGCCTTCACTCTCTTCTCCAGGCCCATTCGGTGGCCGTCCCCAGCAAAAAGCAAAAGAAACCTTCAAAGCCAGCCAAGACTAAGAAACGTCAGGTTGGACCCCAGAAGAATGAGGTCAGGAAAGAGGCCCCAGGCGAGGAGACCAAGGCTGACACTGACACAGCCCCAGCTTCATTCCCTGCACCTGGGTGAGTGTTGGCCTAAGGTGGGCCAAATGGGTGAATCTTGTGATTGGGGGTGCTCTCAGGGCCCCACACCTGTCTTTCCCATCCCAGGTGCTGTGAGAACTGTGGAATCAGCTTCTCAGGGGATGGTACCAAAAGGCAACGGCTCAAGACATTGTGCAAAGACTGCCGAGGTGAGTTAGGACAGAGGCTACTGACATAGTTGGAGATTGGATTTTGAAAGTATTGGACATGGGTAGAGACTGAATGTGGAAGTCAGGCCAGAGGCAGTGGTGAGGTCAGGTGTCTGTTGCTTCCTTTTCACTTACTCCTTCCTTCTCCCTCCCCGCCAGCACAGAGAATTGCCTTCAACCGGGAGCAGAGGATGTTTAAGGTAAGCACAAGCTGCGTCTTCTTCATAACTCTGCAGTGGGAGCAGGACATGACGGGGCCAGTAGAGGGTCTGAAGAAATGGTGATGGGGCCATAGGGTGTAAGAGTCATTTTGTAGAGAGCTAGTGTGGATTGGCAGACACAGTAATGGGAATTAATGGGGTGCCAGTAGACAGTGATGAAGCTAACAGGAGACCAGTAGACATACTAATGGCCTCATTGATGGCAGCTGACCGGTAATTATCAGATATAGCGATGAGGCTAATGGGGGACTAGAAGACATGGTGATAGGAGCTAACGTAGGATCAGTAGACAAGGGTGGGGCAGCGCTTCTGGAGCCATTCTGCCTGGGCCTGTGACCTTGTCCCCCCCCATTCTTGGCAGCGTGTGGGCTGTGGAGAGTGTGCAGCATGCCAGGTAACTGAAGACTGCGGGGCCTGTTCCACCTGCCTCCTGCAGCTGCCCCATGATGTGGCCTCGGGGCTGTTCTGCAAATGTGAGCGGAGACGCTGTCTCCGGATCGTGGAAAGGGTGAGTCGGGCAGGTGGGGAGGGCCCTGGGCTCACCCCAGCCACTGATCCTCATGGCCCTGGCCTCATACATCATGCCTCTGGCCCTCCCCACATACGCACACAGAGCCGAGGGTGTGGAGTATGCCGGGGCTGTCAGACCCAAGAGGACTGTGGCCGTTGCCGTATCTGCCTGCGCCCTCCCCGTCCTGGTCTTAGGCGTCAGTGGAAGTGTGTCCAGCGACGCTGCCTACGGGTAAGTCAGGCAGGAGGGGGCAGAGTTCATTCTGCTGTTAAAATTTCCCTGCTGCTGCTTCTTCCCAACCTGGCCTTGCCCGCCTCATGTCTTTCTTTTCTTCCTTACCCCATGGTCACCTCTCTGGCCTCACCTCCCTTCCCCGTCTGTCAGCATCTTTCTGACCGCCTCCGTTGCCACCATCAGCGATGTCAACGTTGCCCTCCCCTGGCTGTGGCTCCCCCGGCTCCACCCCACCCTCTGCCTACCTGTCCCATGCATGCTTTCTGTAGTCTTGGGATGTCCTGTGTCTGCCTGGTACCACCAAACCCAAACCACCCTTTTTATTCTCCCCCAGGGTAAACACAGCCGCCACAGGGGGCGCTGTGACTCCAAGATGGCTCCCCGGCGGCAATCCAGAGCCCAGCCACTGCCTCCACCTCCCCCATCACAACCCCCAGAGCCCACAGAGCTGGTGAGGCCCCAGTGGGTGGGAGGAGGCACACCCCTAACCTTACCAAGTACCTGCCCTGACCCCAGCCCATTTGCCTCTGCAGCACCCCAGAGCCCTGGCCCCCTCGCCACCTGCCGAGTTCATCTATTACTGTGTAGAGGAGGACGAGATAGTGAGTGGCCCTGCCCTACCTGGATAAGCCTAGACTCTCCCAGGACGCTTGATTAACTCCAAAGAAGCAGATGCTGTGATGGGCCTACTGGGGAACAGCAAGGCACAGTAATGGGTCCTAGGATGGGATGAGCAGATGATGGGGGAGGACTAACATGGCTCAGCAGGTGCAGTGACAGTGCCACATCAGATGCACCAACACTCTGGTGGCTAATGCAGGACTAGCAGACACAATGATGAGGCTGACAGAGGAGCAGCCTGTACAGTGACTGGGTTTCATGTAGAATGAACAGAGCAGGCGCAGTGATGAGAGGTAATAGAGGGCCAGCAAAATCCTGCTGGAGGTGGGGTCAGAGAAATTTTTTGGTAGCTTTAATAGAGTACTAGCAGATACAGCGATGGATCCTGGGATGGAGCAGCCACAGTCCTACTGTACCGAGGGCCAGCTGTCACAGTGATAGCGACCAGTGTTGCACTAGCAAAGGCTGAGGTGTGACTAGTGGGGAGTCAAGAGGCTAAGACTGGTATGCAAGTAGTGCCCTCCGATGGGGCTAGAGGAGCACCAGGACCAGCACTAGAATAGCCATTGAGGATGGCCTCTCCTAGTCTTAGTGACAGCACCACCCATTCCCCCCACCCCAGCAGCCCTACACGAACCGCCGGCAGAACCGCAAGTGCGGGGCCTGTGCAGCCTGCCTACGGCGGATGGACTGTGGCCGCTGCGACTTCTGCTGCGACAAGCCCAAATTCGGGGGCAGCAACCAGAAGCGCCAGAAGTGTCGTTGGCGCCAATGCCTGCAGTTTGCCATGGTGGGTGGGGCAGGAAGGGTCAGGTGGACGGGATAGGTGGGGCCAGATGCCCCAGTACCTGGGAATGGTGGGCAGGCCTGGTAGGTGGGTGGGCGGGGCTATGGCTTTGGTTGAAGATTAGCAAACATTGTGCAGGTGACACTGGCATTGCTAATGGGAGACTAGCAGTCTCGATGACAAAGGGCTCATCTGTAAGCAGACTCTGTGATGGGACTAATGGGAGATTAGCAGGCATGTTGAGCAGGGCAGGGTGGATGTGATTGGTAATGGCACCAGGCGGCCATAGTACCCCATCTTTCCTCAGAAGCGGCTGCTGCCAAGCGTCTGGTCAGAGTCTGAAGATGGGGCAGGATCGCCCCCACCTTACCATCGTCGAAAGAGGTCCAGCTCTGCTCGAAGGCCGCACCTGGGCCCCACTCTGAAGCGCCCCTTGGCTACACGCACAGCCAAACCAGGCCGTGCCCAGGCTCCAATGAAGCAGGAAGCAGGTGGTGGCTTTGTGCTGCCTCCGCCCGGCACTGACCTTGTGTTTTTACGAGAGGGTGCAAGCAGTCCTGTGCAGGTGCCAGGCCCTGCTGCAGCTTCCACAGAGGCCCTGGTGCAGGTGAGGGCCCCATCTTACACTGCCCTTCCCAGCCCCATCTAGCCTCATGCCAGGGAGCTGAGACCAAGTCTGCTGCAATCCTCCCTCATGCAGGAGGCCCAGTGCTCTGGCCAGAGTTGGGTTGTGGCCTTACCCCAGGTGAAGCAAGAGAAGGCGGATGCCCAGGAAGAGTGGACACGGGGCACAGCCATCCTGACTTCTCCTGTATTGGTGCCTGGCTGCCCTAGCAAGGTAGGGGTAGTGATGGACATTCTGTTGGTGCCATAAAAGGGTGGTCTCTAAGCAGAGTGATGGTGAGCCATAATGGTGGTTCTTTGAGCAGAGCGATAGATGTGCTGATTGCAGCCTTTCTACACAATTACCCCATCTGTCTAACAGATACCCTACTTCCATAGGCAACTAGCCTTGCCTGCTTTGCTGCCCAGCTAACAGAAAAACGGAGATCAGTGAGGAATGGGAAAGGTTTGTAGGCAGGGAGGTGGCATTTCTGTGCTGAACTGTGGTGGAAGTGGGATTTGTCAGCACAGTGATGTATTGATGGAGACTTTCCTCAGGCCTGTCTTTCTAACTGCTGCCTATTCCCCACTTCTCCCAGGCAGTAGACCCAGGCATGCCACCTGTGAAGCAAGAACCACCTGACCCTGAGGAGGACAAGGCAGAAGAGAACAAGGATGACTCTGCCTCCAAATCAGCCCCAGAGGAGGAGGCAGGAGGAGGGGCTGGCACACCTGTGGTCAGTGCTGGGGATGCCCCACCCTGCCCTGACCCTGCCTTAGCCCCACCGGGCATATTGACCTATGATGTTAATTCTTCCCTAGATCACGGAGATTTTCAGCCTGGGTGGAACCCGCTTCCGGGACACAGCAGTCTGGTTGCCAAGGTGTGCCCCACACAGTGAGGGGTGGGGATGGGGTGGGTGCTGGTCAGATGTGGGCTCTGAGTTTTGAAAATAACAGTCAGCAATTTGGTGTGGTGTAGTGGGAGGTAAAGGCTTCACGTCCACTGTGCTGACCACAGTCCATCAGAGGCATGTGTGCAGGACCCTAGAAATTTCCCTTGAGACCCAGCCCGATAGTGTTCCAGGTTAGGGCTCTCCTTTGGGGAAGGGAGGAGGACTTGATGCCCTATGATGAAATTTGAATGATAAAGAAAGATAAGGAAAGTCTGGTCCCCATCTCCCTGAGTAAATCCTATGGGAGTTTTTCTTGATATGTAAGTTCTTATTCAAGGAATCATCATTTGTGGTCTTGAAGGCCTTTGGAGTCTCCAAGAGACCACTGGGTGGATGTTCCCTGACAGTGGAGAGTATGTGTCCCAGAAATGGTTGTGGTCTTGCCTGGTAGTGGGGTGGGCAGGAGATCTGGGTCCTGAGCTGACTCAGCTGAGTCCACATGCAGTTGTGTGATCTCCGGCTCATTCTGCACTTCCTGGAGCAGCCTCCATGGAAGGGCTTGGGCTGGGTCTCTTGAGCCTTTCTTGAGCCTGTTGAGGTTATTAACTGTTTCAGCTGCTGCGCAGAACTGTCCCTGTAGGCCTGGCATAGGATGAAGGGTAGGTGCCTATAAGGATTGGGATGGTGGGAGGAAGACAGGGGAATGCTGCCTTCTGCAGAATGTAGACAGGCCCTGCACACAGCCCCACACAGTGGCAAAGTAAACTATTGGCCTAAGCACCTGGAGTCCTTTGCTCCTATAAATCAATTCCAACAGGCCAGAAACCCTTCCATCTGTACCTAGGTGATTACACAGGTACTGATTGAGCTCCTGCTGGGTGGACAGCAGTCTGGGAGACCCAGCAGTGAGTACAATGAGCCCTGGAAGGCTTACCCTTCAGGAGACACAGGATCCCTACCCTTAGCTTATAATCTAACTGCACGCAATGTGTGTTAACAGAGAAGGTGCTATGCTGTCTATAATGATAGTTTCTAGGAGAGAAGAGATAAAGGATAATTAAGGGGAAATGGGATGGAGGACACAGAATAGTAGGAAATGGTTTTGTGATGCTCCATTTTGCACGTAGCAAACCTCATTCAACATATAGACCTGCTCCCTCTTCTCTAGGTCCAAGGACCTTAAAAAACCTGGAGCTAGAAAGCAGTAGACTGGAGGCTTCTGCAGACTGTAGGATTCAAGGTGATATTTGCAGACCGGCTTTTTGAGAGACAACACTGATCTACTGGGGGCTGGACCCTAGATTGGTTGCCAGGGCTTGTGTGTGAATCAACCCTAGGAGGAAAAACCTACCACCAAACCAGAGGAACAGGCCTAACAGTACTTTGAGCTTATAGAAGAAGTAAGCGGGAAAGGAAGACAGAAAGAGTAGAAAGTTGGTGCATCTATCTGCTCCTCCCCAAGAGCCTGAGTGTGATAAGAAGTTGGGTATTACGGGTGGGGGAGCTGGGGTGGGGAAAGGGAATATAATTAAAGCCACAACAAAACAACCTAAATGGGCCATCTGTATAAATAATTTAAGTGGCTTCTGGATGAGACCTGGTAGTGTCTCTAAACATTTCCTCAGGGAGACAGCAATTGCAAATGTAATGTGAAAAAGGAGGAAAGGAAAGGAACTGCTATTTGGTGTGTTCCTCCTGTGGACCCCATTTATTTAATCCTCAAAATAGTCTTTTTAGGAAGACATTGATTTTGCCCATTTTTGCAGATGGGAAAACTGAAACTCAAAGAAATTAATTTGTCCAATGTCAAATATGTTAGTAGAGCCTAGAATTAAACCCAGGTTGTAAAGGCCATGTTCTTTAAACCACTAAACTGTAAACTGTAATCCTGTATGCAATAATGTGTAATATTATAGTAACAGGAGTTTTCAGTGATCTTGAAAACACACAATGGATTACTATAAATACTATAATAAATCCCTTATACTCCTGTCTCTAGCATGGTTTAGGGAGCGCCAAGGCTGTATGTGGAAAGGGTCATCTTGTTGTCAGAGCATCTGTTCATCCAGAAACTGGGTTCTCTGCAGGCCCTATGTGCTGCATCAGATTCCTCAAACCCTCAAGGCTGTCCCTCCTCACTGACTGCTGTCCGTTTTGCTTGTTACCCTGACTCCCCTTCCTCAGCCAGGGCAGTCTGTGGAACTAAAGTTGGCAGCCTGGCTTGTCTTTCCTAACAACATGTATCTCCTGCCCTCTGATGACCTGTGTGCTTAGTTCCTTCCCTCAGCCCGAATGTCTACTAGGAGGCTGAATTCCTGCTTCAAGTCCTGCCCGAGGGCCAGTGTTGGCTCAGCCCTACCTCACTTTCTCCAACTTCATTCATAAAGTGCCAAAACAATTAGACCTGTAATTTGTTTCTTAGCCAGCTTTACAGGGCCAGGACTGAGTGAGTGCCTCCTTAAATTTTGTACCCTGTGTGCCTCCCTTGCCTTACCCTAGTCGCAGCCCTTTCAGCTTTAGGTAATTCAGATATGGATTAGCCATTTCCCAATTCTAACTCAAAATATAGCCCTCTGCCACCCTCCTCTGCCCCTTCCTTTGAATCACCCTACCTAGCTCAGCCCGAATCACGACTGGATAATCTGATACTGCTTTGTCTCCTCCCCCTCACCCCCCCCCCCATCCAACCACCGAACCCTAGTATTCTGGTGATTTTGACAATGATGTTCTAAGTGAAATTTGATTGGCATTTTGATTCATGAATTAAGAATGTGCTTTCCATGTGTATTAGGGATCAGTCACAAAAGCAGAACCACTAAGATAAAGATTATGTATATATGTATTTTAAAGGATTTATTATAGGGATTTGACCTCATGCAATTGTGGGAGCTGGTTAAACAGTTTCTGTAAGGCTGTTATCTTTGCATCTAATGCTGGAGCTTGAAGTCTGCAGGGCAGGCAGTCGGGAAGGGAAGATGGATATAAAGTATGGGAGACCGAGGACACAGCACAGCCCACAAGCACAAGCTGGAGCCCACGAGGATGGCCTGGAACCTATGTCAGTCTCTCACCACCTCCAGCTTCGATGATGTGGGTGTCCTGCAGAAGAAACTGGTGCCCTTCCTCACAGAGTTAAATATGCATCTGCCTAGGAATTAGAGAAGCTGAAGGAAGATCCTGGGGAAGGTGGAGCAGCTGTAGGCCTGGCTTCAGGCCTGTCTGTTGCACCACATGAACAAGGTGAGCCAGCTGATAAATGACAACATGAATGAACTGCAACAGCACCTGGTGTCCCTGCACCAGCCTTCCAAGTGTAAAAAGAATATGCTGCTGCTTCACTTCTGCCCACCAATTATCAGGCAAAATGTCTCTGTGGCCCGTCTTAACTGGAAGCATACAGGGAAGGGAGTTCGGGGAAATATAGCCTAGCCATGGTGACCCATTACAAAGCCACCTTGCTATGGATCAGCCCCCAAAGGGTCTCACTGTTCACCTGAGGATAACTCGATAAAACTACATTGCTGAAAATGCAAAGCTGAAGACCATGGATTTCATGGTGATCCTAGCAAGTACAGAAATTCCATCAAGCCCACCCAGAAAAAACTTGCTGGTCTTGGCTATTTTTGTGTCTTTCATTCAAGTATTGAGAACCTGGCGTATGGTAGGCACTTGTACTTAATACTGGGATACAGAAATGAAAAAGATACGGTCCATGCGATTTTATTAAATGCATCAATATGTATTACAAATGAATGGATTTCCAACTTTATCATGGAATTTAATACTGAAAATATAGAATTCAGGAAACTATCAGGAGGACAACCCTTGTGTGAACCTTGTTTGGGGCGCAACGGGAATTGGAAATACTTTAGTTTCTATCTCTGAGCTGTTCTATTTTAAAATTATTTTTAAATGATTTTTATTGTTCCATTTACTGATTTATATGCTTAGTGTTTCTTTTGGGAGCGTCTTGGTGGTAGCACTTTACTGCCTGTGAGAAACTGGGATAGTGGGTGGCAAGATCAAGGTCACTTCTGTCCAAAGACCTTGGGGCAATCACCTCTGTAGGCCTCCCAGGAGGGTTGGCTGAAGGCTGTTGCTCACTGCTCAGCCCCGGGCCGGGTTCCTTCGATCTCCGGACGGGCCGCCAGGGGGCGCCGGGGCGAGAGCCCGCCGTTCCCGGCCGCGGCCTGCCCACCGGGCCCTGGAGACACTCCCCACCCTTGGCCTGGCCGCCCTGGGGCGTGGCCTGCGCCCGGCGCAAACACCAGTACCTAGGCTGGGCCAGAGGGAAGGCCACTGCCCCTCTCTTCAAATGGTGGTAAAACACGCGAAAGCGTACCGGCGTTAAATTACGGAGCTTGCCTGGGGTGAGGGCGCGGCATGACGAGCTGTCATGTCTGGGGGCAGGCGGGTCGGTTTTCGCCTCCGAGAACTCATCCCGACGGGACCCTCCGGGCTGCGCGATCTCGGAGTACCTGACGAGCGGCTTTTCCCTAACCCTGCTCCGGGCCGAGGGCGTTCTCATTGCTGTCCTCCCCCAAGGCTTTGTGTTTGGGGTGGGGGTGGTTCCGCCCAGACCAACCCGCGGGCCAGGCGCCTGTGAGACTCAAGATCAAGGAACCGACACTGGAGACCGTCCAGGGAACTGAGACGACACCTAATTTCTTTCTTTTTTGTTTCAGGCTATGTAAACTCTTAGCAGTAAACGAAAATGAGTATTTTACTGAACTGCAGTTGAAAGAAGAATCATTATAGGAAGGAAAAAAGGCAAAATGAGAATTATTAAAAGAGATTGTTAAGAGAGAAGACAGACATTATTTTGTGGCTGAAAAGCTGAACCAGCAATTCAGGAAATGGAATTCAAACCTAGAAACGTACCACATACAAAATCCGAAGTGAGAGGACTGCAAAATGATTAAGGAATGCTAATTTACAGCAAATTGCGTCCTTAAGAGGGCATACACATTAGTTGTACTTTGGTTATTATACATCAGTGTCTGACGTAGGTATTGATTTTTTTGTGTGCCATGGTCGCCCCCACTTTAGCAATGGAGTACCAAAGTGTCATTCTTAATTGGCTTTTAGGTATTAACTACCATCTTGCTCTTGATTGGAAATGCAAGTTTAGTTTCCACCTGTGCTGCGGGTCCGTTCTAGGGTCCCTGATCTGCCTGAAATCCTGACTCTTGGGAACCAATTAACCTGGACTTCTGATCCACATCCTGACCCTGGTCCACTGTGACCCCTCAACTCAGACTCTTGGTCTTTCTTGTGCGCAGCCAGGCCGTGCCACTGCCCCACCAGCCCATTTGATCTGCTCCCATCCGAGGGTATCCTGAGTCTGAGCCCTAGTTTCTACCCATTGCAGTAGGAAGATTTTATTAATAATTTATTATTACTGGTTGAGCGGTTTGACAAGGCGCTGAGGCTCCCTGAGCCTTAACTGTCTTAGCTGTAAAATGAGAATAATACCTGCTGTTCCATCAACCCTATAAGATATCTGTGAGGCTCAAAGGTTGTATGTGTGAAAATACCTTGCAAATTTTAAAGAACTACACAAATAAGGTGGTCCTGTGATGATTACCGTCATCGCTAAGATTAACCTAGCGATGGTACAAAATTTGACCTCCGACAAAATGTCCACTAACATTTCTCATGCTTTTAGACCGATTACAGGATATAAATAGCAAAGTCAATTGGAATTATAATTAGACTTTCGACTTCTCTTCAGGGCAGAGGTTTTTTTCTTCCATTCTGATGAACCCTAGAGCAAGGGCGCTAGGTCGGCGGGCATCGGCCAGGGGCGGGGTAAGGACCGCGCAGACTCCGCTTCTCTGCTGCCGCAGGAAGTCGCGAGTGCAGGCGTCTGTGGCCCCCATGGCGACGGGACCGACTTCCGCCCGGCCCACCCACCTCCACCTGCCCCTCACCCCGCGAGGTGCACCATGGCAACCAGACCTCTGCGTCGTGGAAGCGGGTCCCGCAGGTGGCTGCGGTTGGGGAA
This sequence comes from Eulemur rufifrons, assembly GCF_041146395.1. Classification (NCBI taxonomy): domain Eukaryota; kingdom Metazoa; phylum Chordata; class Mammalia; order Primates; family Lemuridae; genus Eulemur; species Eulemur rufifrons. The sequence goes on from NC_090987.1 coordinate 19,634,262, forward strand.
GCGCGGCTAACGCCGCCCCCATCCCGCGGGGACTCGCAAATGTACAGCCAGAAGTTTGGCGCCGTACAGCGGGAAGTTAAGGGCCCCACTCCCAAAGTGGTGATCGTGGTAAGCATAGGATGTGGTGGCGAGGTGGGGGGTGTGGACCTACAGCTCTCTCTACCCGCACTCTGGGCTTGGCTGAGCCCAACCGCCCCCCGCCCCCGTAGTTATAATATTTAGGATCTGTATTTGGAGAATCACCACTGGGATCTTGGGGGTTTTCAGTCTCTGGGACACTCGAAGCAGATCTGTTCCTTATAGTGGGAAGTGTGTGTCATGGTAAGGACACTGGGCCCAGAAACAGCTCTGGGGCAGGGCTGGCCATGATTCAGCTGTGTGATTTGGGGCTCCCCTTTCGCTCCTAGGAAAATCATCTGTGGAAGGGGAATTAGGCTGTGAGTTGTGAGTGGTTATAGAGCCTTTCCTGTGCCAACTCAACCAGTAACCATTGCTGGACAGTGACGCTGCATGCCTGGAAAAATGCAGGGTGGTTGCCTCTAAGGCTGGGATGGTAGTAGGTGGTAGATTTTTATCTAAAGATGGGATTTTTAAAGTTCAAATTTAGGCTAAGGGAATGCTGCTACCTACAGAATTTGATGGGTCCTGCTGAGAACTCCCGTCATTATTGGTCCATGCACCTAGATTCCTTTGTTTCTACAGACTAGTTTCTGCAGGTGGGAAAACTTTCCCTGTGCAATTAGGTGATTGCAGAGTTATCACTTGAGCCCCTGCTGTGTGCACAGCACTGTGGGAGATACAGGGGTGAATACAATGACCCTGGGAGGTGTACCCTTCATTGAAGCCTGACCCCTGCCTCCAGTGAGCTTATACAGGTTAAGTATCCCATATCAGAAATGCTTCAGACCAGAAGGGTCTCAGATTGCAGATTTTGGAATATTGCGTATATATAATGAGATATTTTGGGGAGGGGATCCAAGTCTAAACACAAAATTCATTTATGTTACATACACACTTTATACACATAGCCTGATGGTAATTTTACTTTTCCCTTGGATATGCTGAATAAACTGTGTTGTGTGCCTGCGTTTTGACTATATCCAGACACGTGAGGTCAGGTGTAGAATTTTCCCCTTGTGTTGTCATGTCACTCACAAAGTTTCAGATTTTGGAGCATTTCAGATTTTTGGATAAGGGATGCTCAACCTATAACCTAATTGCAGAAACAACTTGCTCATGCATAAAACCGTTATGGTTAACACAGCAGATAATGATGTGCTATATTGTCTGTGATGTCAGTTTATGGAAAAAAGATCAGAAAAAAATCAAGAATACAGTTTTATTATGCTCCACAGTTCACACAGCAAGTTTTAGTCAACCGATAGACCTGCTGTTTCTCTAAGTCCAAGTACTGTAGGAACTGGAGCTGGGAAGTAGACTTCTGTCTTCTATAGGCTGTAGAGTTCAAGGTGACAATTATAAACAGACTCCATGAAAGAAAGAAACTGCTTTATTTTGGGTTCTGTATTCAAACAAAGGGCTGAGGGGCTCGGCTATTTCTTGGGTGCTGTTACTTGTGCTGGGAACCAATAAAGAACAGTAAAAAATAAAAACACCACCACCAAACCAGAGAAGCAGGCCTTTTGACCACTTTGCACCTATAGAAGAATTAAGAGGAAAAGGAAGAGGTCAGAGTTGGTGCATCTGCTCCCTCTCAGGTGTCTGAGTGTAGTAAGTGTAGATGTTAGAGGTAGCAGAGTTGGGTTGGAAGAATTAAAACCACCAAGAGAGGAGACTTGGACCCTAAACAATTCCCTCAGAAAAAGCAATAGCATATGTAATGTCCGAAGGGCAGTATTAAGGGCAGTAAAAGAAGCAGCTATTTAATGAGTGCCTCCCACGAACCCAACAGGTGAACATTTATTTTGTTCATTTGACAGGTGAGAAAACTGACACTCAAAGAGATTAAGTAAGTCGCTCAGTACAGTAATGGGTAGAGGCCAGACTCAATCCTAGGATGTAAGGCATTGTAAATTGCAATCCTAATAACTATAATTTGAGATGCTACAGTAACAAAAGCCTTTAGTGACCTTGAAGACACAAAGTAGTTAGTGGGTTCTCCTGCCTTTAGCATGGTTTAGAGCTGTGATGTCCAGTATAGTAGCCACTAGCCACATATAGCATTTGAGCACTTGAAATGTGCCTAAAGTCACATGTTGAAATGATAATATTTTGGATATACTGGTTAAATAAAATGTATTATCAAAATTAATTTCCCCTGTTTCTTCTTTTTAAAATGCAGCTACTTGGAAATAGAAAATTACATAATCTGTTTTGCATTATATTTCTATTAAATGGTGTGGGTTTTGAGCAATGCCAAGACTGTTCCTGGCTTGGCATCCACCTTGTTAGAGAACTCCAGGTCATAACCTTACTCATCCAGAGACTGAGTCCTTCCCAGACGGAAGAATCCTGCACAGGATGCCCCAAGCCTTAAAGGGCTTCCTGACCCCTGGCTACTGCTCATGCTGTTTCTCACCACCCCTCACCTCCACTTTCCTCTTCAGCCAACATGTACAGAGCCTGATTCCTGTCCTGCCAAGTGGAGACAATGTTTCTGTGTGACCTTGGTGCTTGGTTCCTGTTCTCAGCCCATGTATCTCCTGGGAGCCTGAATTCCTGCTGTGTATCCTGCCCAAGATGCAGCCATGACCCTGCTCTCCTTCATTCACAGAATCTGTATTCATAAAATGCCAAAAATATTAGACAACAGTAGTTTAATTATCTGGCTTTAGGCTCCAAATAATTCCTATATGGATTAACTACTTCACATGCTATAACCCCCAATATCATCTTGTCTCCTCCCCACCTCAGGGCCTGCCTTATCTTGGTACCTACATGTGTATCCTGAGCCCTGAATCTTTTCATCAAGCTACCTTCAAATGTTGATTTTCTTTCCCAGGAGACTTCATTACTGACTCCCAACCCTAGTGTTCTGGTAACCCTGACAGTAATATTCTGTCACGTAAGCTATCAGATTGATATTCTCTCTCTGCCTCGTGAGTTAAGACTTTTGTTTCTACGAATGAGCACCCGAGTGTCTCACAACCCACCTAAGGATGACCTGATCAAACTTGCTAAAAATACAAAGCTCAAGACTATGGATTTCCTGGTGGCTCCAGAAGGTGTAGAAATTACATCAGGCCCATCCAGAAACACTGTTTCATTCATTCATTCATTCATTCATTGGTTCATGTAGAGAACCTGACTGTTTATGCATTATGCTCAATGGTAGGAATATAGAAATGAAAGAGATATAGTCTATGTGATTTCATTAAGTATATCAATATATATACAAAATGGTGCATGCATTTCCAACTTTTTGGAGGTCATTTCTATACATATAATACATTTACAGAAATTCCAAGTTACCCTAAAGTGTCAGGAGCACAGTCCTTGCATTAAAACTTCTGGGCACCACAGAAATAGGAATAAAGTTATACCACCAGCATTTTTCCTTTTTTTTTTCCCCCTTCCTTTTCCTCTTTCCTCCCTCCCTCCCTTCTTTTGTTTCATTCTTCTTCCTTAGTAGGGCTTTTCATTGTCACAACTATATAAAATGTATTTATGTGTCTGTCTGGGTGTGTATATATCCTATATATTTAGAAACTTTTCATTGAAAGTATTTTGATGGTGGTAACTATGATGTACACCTTAGAAACAGTGTGGAATATGGGTGGCAAAATCAATGTCAGGAATTAGAAGCCCTCTAATTCTTTTCTGTCTAGGTCTGCCCTATTTGAAGCAACCTTAGGCAAATCACTTAATGTCTCTGAGTTTGACTAGATAATCTTTAGAGTCCTGGTCACATTTTTAACTTTATAATTCCATCAACTCTTACTTAAATGGCACTTCTGAAATATTTGAGACTGATTTGGTAACATCTTAGGTATAGGCTCAGAGAACCAAACAAGTTACTCCTTAGGTGCTTAAGCTGTTTTCAGTCATAGTAGGATGTATTAGTTTTTTTATACCCAATTTTATTTAGTATGAATATTGGTGGAGGTCATACCTGAAAATATGTGATTGATTTTTGGTTTGTCATAAGTGATAGTAGCTTTTGTTTTCAGAGAGCCAAGCCTCCCAAAGACCAAGGGGCTGAGCAACAACTGGAAAGAATCCGACGCACTCATCAGAAGTATCATGCTATTTTGGCCTCTATTAAGTCAAATGAGCAGGACCGCTTGAAAGTTGAGTGGGACCAACACAATGACCGCAAGTTTTTGGCGAACCTTGTGCAAGCAAGAGTCAAGGATGCTGTGCAAGGGTTTATTATTAATATTGAAGAAAGGCGAAATAAGTAAGGCTTACACACCTGGGGACCCAGATTATGAAACATTCCTAAAGTTGAAATTTGAGATTGACCAGTCAAAAATCACGTATAAAGATTGTGGCTGAGATATTTATATTCAAATTGCTATCATTTAATATTTTTGCTGGTGATAACCTATGTTTAGAGATGGAAAACGAATATATTGTTTCATATTTCATTACTTAACTAATATCTGTTTGTTTTACTTCTTTTGTTGAAAGTGTACATTTCATATGTGTACATTTGTATATGATCAAATAAAATATGGTGCAGATTAGTCTCTTTATTGCTTTAAGTGGTAACTAGTCTTATTTTATAGAGGACTGCCATGATCTTTTCCTTCTTACAAAATTTGTTAGACATGTAAGTCTGAAATCAAATATAACAAATAAAAATCAATAAAATGGTGCATGTAGCATGAGAATTTTAATTTTTTTTTTTTTTGGTCTTTTTCTTTCAGGCTACGTGAACTTTTAGCATTAGAAGAAAAGGCATATTTTACCGAAATGCAATTGAAAGAAGAAACCATTGAGGAAAAAAAAGATAGAATGAGAGAGAAAACTAGATTATTAAAAGAGAAGAAAGAAAAAGAGAGACAGGATTATGTGGCTGAAAAGCTAGACCAGCAATTCAGGTAATGGAATCAGAAAAACACACAATCAGAATCCAAAGTGGACATATTGAAGATTTAGGAATGCTAATTTGGAGTAAGTTATAGCCTAATGAGGATATACACAGTAGTTGTACATTTAAGTCTTGGCAATTATATTACGTATCATTGAATAATAACAGAGTTTGTCTGAGAACTGTGGTCTAATGTTCTGTGCTTGCTTCCCAGTTAGAATGAAAGTACCAAGTGAGATTTTGTTGTTGAATAGTATGTATTAACCTAAGCCTTGCTGTTGGCAGGGAGTTCTTTTAAAGCCCTTATGCCAGGGAGTCTTTGGTAAAGTTGGGCTCTCTCCCTACTGCTGCAGTTGCCACCTGTGCTGAATGTGTGCTTAGCTACCTGTTCTTTATTGTCTGTTTCCTTGTCTGGTATTCTGATCCATGAGATCTTATCACCTGGACTTCTGATCCACTCCTGACCCAGACCCCCAGGGACTCTCGGTTTTCAAATTCCTGGTTTTCACTGTACTCAGTCTGATCCTGTGGTTGTCTCCGTAACCCTTTTCATTGTGCTTTCCCATCTTAGGATACCCTGAGTCAATGCGTTGATTTCAGCCCAACACTGTGCACTTACAGAGGGAAGGTCCATGTGGAGGTTTACCCAAGGGTGATCCTTTGAGATGATCTACAGTGTTGCATAATCAAGAGCTTGGCAGATGCTTTTAATTTCACAAACTAAGAGATTCTTTACCTCTAAAGCAAAGATATACTATGAAGTCTCAATATCTTATATTCCTCCCTCTTATTCTTACAGCAAGAGCTATCAGATATTTGCAATTTATGATGTCATTATATTGTAATTCCTCAGTTATATTTTCAGTACCTCGGTGACTTCTAAGAAAGTGAACATTAAGAATCACTATTATATTTCTAAGGATAGTTTGTTTATTTTGCCCCTTTTATTCATTCATGTCTTTCAGTGCAGTGATGATCACATGATGTGACCCATGGAATGCCCCAAGTCATCCACTTCATCTGTCTTTTAATTTTAGAGTAACCGGTTAAGATTTTTATCTTCAGAAGGGATTTTTAAGTTCAAATATTACCTAGATGCGGTAAATGTTTTAAATGTGTTTAAAACATTCATTCTATAAATATTAAATATTTTTGAGCCTCTACTTTGTGCCAGCCTCTGTGGTAGTGTCACTTAGGTTATCAGGTCACCAAGCATGAGTGGGGCAGGGTGTGTATCATGTTAAACTGGATTCGGGAACAGATGGTCCAAGAGTCAATTTAAACCCTGAGCTAAAATCTGGTAGAATACAGAAGGAGTTCATCTTTCACAGCATTCCAGATGTGAGTAGGTCAAAAACCCAAAGGTGAACAGATGTGAGAAAGCCGCAAAATGAGGCATGTTGGGGAGTCAAGTCATGGTTCGGAGAAAAGCTTTCACCATCTCCTCTCCCTTTTGGCCATGAAGTTGCTATTAGTAAAAGAGACATCCCTAAACCCTAGGGGTCAGAAGGAGAAGTGAGCTATTGCAATGTGTACTAGATACAAGTTGCAGATGCAGCTGCTATAATTATGAGAGTAAATTCAAACTGCTAAAACGGGGTGGAATGGGAAGTTTCAGGGCTTGGGGAGCTGCTGAAGGAGGACAGTGAAGAAACGCAGAGTAGTAATGTGTAGGGCTGACGTGACTTGCCACTCTCTTTGGCTTGCAGATGGATAACTGAGTTCCACAGATAGGAATTTGCCTGTGTTTTCAAGCCTGTAGTGACCAAAACAGGGTGACACTTGGAGTTTCCAGCCTGTGTAAAGTATGTGCTCGTACCCTGTCCTCAGTGGGATTTGGACACGCTCCCTGGTTGCTGGGGACGAAGGTGCTGTGAGGGTCAAAGGGGGACACCACCAAAGTGACTCTCAATGGACCATTCGTATATTTTCTACTCCCTAGTAAATATCTCAATATATATTAAGAAAAGTGAATTGTTCGTAAGTGGTTGTGCTTTTAAAATATTTATGAGTTTGGCAATATTTTACATATTTCACTTGTGTAACTGAGTTTTTGATAGTTAGATGAATTGTTAGAATTTTTAAAGAAACAAATATATCCTACAGTGATGTAATTCATCTGAAAACAAATTGTTTTCAGTGTCTTAATGCAACACGGCAGCATTTATCTTCAATACAGAGCAGCAAACGCACTTTTGAGTAACGATGCTATATTAGGCTCCATTACTGAAAATATAATTGAGGCTTTAGCACATGTATAAAACAAAATGAAAATTTTCCTTCTCATTCTTCTTTTTCTTCTACTTATTTTTATATTCTGTTGTATGATACAAATACACCACAATATATTTATTCTCCCAGTGACAGTCATTTCCGTTATTTCCAGTCTGGGATTCCTATGAATAAAGCTGCCATGAATACTTTTGTACATGTCTTTTGATGGGCATATGCATTCATTTCTCACATGCATATTCAGTGGCATTCCTGGACTCTTTGATATCTGGAGTGGATCATTTTTAGTGATCTCCATTCTGCACAGCAAAATTATTTTCAGTGATAATATGAAATGAATAATAATGAATAGAAAAACTAGCTGGTGATTATTTTTGTTTTTTAAAAATTTTAAATAACTATATGTTCACAGAAAGTGCAAAGATAGTACCGAATGTACCCTTCACCTAGTTTCCCCCGGTGGTTACGTCTTACATAACTATAATACAATATTAAAATAAGGAATTGACAGTGGTGCGTGGGTGTGTAGTTCTGTGCCGTTTTGTCCCACGTGGAGATCTGCGTAACCACCGCCACAATCAAGTCCAGAACTATCCCACCACCCTCCCCCATCATTCCTAACCCCTGACAACCACTAATCTCTTCTCCAGCTCCATAATTTTGTCATTTGAAGAATGTTAGATAAATAGAATCACACCATATGCGATCTTGTAAGATAGGCTTTTTCACGCAGCATAATGCCTTTGGGGTCCATCCACGTTGTTGCAGGTGTCACTGGTGTGTCCTTTTTATTGCTGAGTAGTACTGTGTTGTACAGATATCCCTCGGTTTGTTTCAGCTGTTCCCTTATTGAAGGACATTTTGGTGGTTTCTAGTTTTTCGCTATTATAAGAGAATCTGATGGGAACATTTATGTATAGGTTTTTGTGTGAACGTAAGTTTTCATTTCTTCAGGAGAGTTGTCATACGCTATTGCTGGATCATATGTATATGCTCAGTTTTTTTAAGAAACTGCTAAACTGTTTTCCAGAGTGTACCCATTCTGGTATAACCTTTTTATATTTCCACCAGCAGTGTATGAGAAATCCAGTTTTCTCACATCCTTGTCAGCTTTTGATATTGTCACTATTTTTTTTTTTAGCTGTTCTAATAGGCATGTAATGATATCTCATCATGGGCTTAATTGGCATTTTCCTAATGGCTAGTGATTTTGATCAACTTTTCATGTGCTTATTTGCCATCTGTGCATCTTCTCTGGTGAAATGTCTCTTCATATCTTTTGCGCATTTTCTAATTAGATCATTTGATTTTCAGCTAAGTTTCGAGAGTTCTTTCTATATTCTAGATACAAGTCCTTTGTCAGATATGTGGTTCTTTCCTAGTCTGTAGCTTATCACTTTATCCTCGTAAAAGGGTCCTTCAAAGAGCAAAAGTTTTTAATGTTAATCAAGTCCAGTTTATCAATACTTCTCTTATGGATCATGCTTTTGGTACACTGTGAAATCTCTTTCTCAATGTCCTATTTTATACACAATTAGTGATTATACCCCAGATTAAAGTACACATTTTGGGGTTTTGTTTTGGGGTATTTTGGCTAAATGAATACCCTAGGATGTGTGGTCAGAACCCCTGTGAGTAGTCTTGTCTCTGTCAGTTGCTGGCGGAGGTGATACAATGAAGCACCAAGTAACCCAAACGCCAGGGCCATACTTCCAGGTCTTCAGGCCCAGTTCAACCACATATGAAATACAGGAACTTAGGTAAGATGCTTACCTGCTCTTTGTTTACATTTCCTCATCTGTAAACCAAGGATAAAAATAATAATGAACTTGCCATCATGTTCATTGCCACATTGGTTGTTACAAATATTATAAAAGTTCATACATGGTAAAAGTACTTAGAATGGAGCCTGGCAGATAATGAGTACTCAATAACTGTTGCTAATAATATTCCTACTATTGGCTGTGTGGCTTGGAAAGACACTTAGGTTCCCTGAGTCTCAACTGCCTTAACTCTAAAATGAGGATGATACCTGCTGCTTGTGGGGATCAAACAAGATACCATGTATGAAAGTACCTTGTAAACTATAAAGCACTCACAAATGTAAAGTTTTCTTCTTATCAATGATCATTATCATTAAAAAAAGGTAGCTATCCTGTCTGTCTATAGATAAAAGTGAGCATCCCTAAAGTAGGGGCTCCCAAAGTCAAGTGAATAGGTGGATTATTAGGGTATAGGAAGAAAATATTTAATGTTTATTTTTTATCTTATCACTTTTTAATTTTTATTTTTGTATACATTTAATAATTTATATGATACAGTAATATAGTAATCACTGCATACAATCTATAAATAATCAATTGATGCTTAGATTTTTTTTACTGAAAGGAATACATAATTTAAAAAGTTTGAAGACCAACTGATCTAAAGACATACTTGATATGGGCACCTTCATATACACTGTTCATTCAGCCTTCCTTGGCAGCATGCATCCTCAACTGCCTTAACAATATTTGTACTCTTTCATTTTATATTAAGGAAGGGAATTACCTTAAGGAAATCATCAGAGATAAGCAGAAAGAGGTACATTTAATAATGTTCAATGCATCATTATTTGAAATAAAACTCAGAAGTAACCTATATTTTCATCAAATAGGAAAATGTTTAAATAAACTGTGGTATATGTATAGGCTCCAGCTTTTATCATACAGCTTATTAAACTATAATAAAAATTTAAAGTTAGGAATTATTTTTAAAAATATTTCATGAGAAATATTTTTCCTAGTATGTTAGGTGGAAAAATCAAGATACAAGGATACACACACACACACAGAATGCCCCCAGTTCTAGTAAAAATGCACATACACACACAAGACTGGAAGGAAATACACTACCAAGATAATAGTGGTTATGTTTTGGTAGTGGGATTCAGGGTTTTTTTTGTGTGTGTGTGTGTGTGTCTTTAAACTTTTCTGTATTTTCTAGATTTTATATAATGAACATGTATTAATTTTGTAATTAGAAAAAGGAGGCTTTTTTAGAAGAAAAAATGTCATACACTACTTGTTATTCTTGGGCTTTAGATTTTCATTAATTGAATAACTTTGCTAGAGTATGAATCATAGGATTAAGAAGGACTTCAATAACTTATCTTGGCCAATTCTTATAGAATTTCGCTGATTAATTTGAGATAAATTCATTTTTCAATATTGAAGTGTTCTTTGTTTTTGACTTTGGTTTTTTTTGGTACCCTAGCAATTTCAGCTTCTGTTACTTTGTTGAGCCTTCCACAGAATATAGACAACTGCTGGTTATCATATGTTGCTAATGAGCATGATTATTTATCAATTAAACCAAAAATTATTTATTGGGAGCTGCATAGGTGCTTTGGGGCCTATTGAATACTTCTGATTCCCAGCCCTCAAAGAAATTCCAGTTTAGCTAGGGAAATGAGATGAATCCTCATCAAATGAACAGTACTCAACATTTGGTTAATGTCAATTTGTATAGTATTGACCACCTGTATAATAATGAGTTTAGACCTCATCCTTTTTTTCAGTCTTAGCAACTCACATATCTTCAAAAGTTCTTTATTGGGCCTCTTCTCCAAACTTCAGCTTCCTTGTGCTGCATTTGATTTAGAAACCAGGAGGACGTGATGTTTGTAAACACTGCCTTTAATCAAAACTTCTCAAACTTGGCTGTATGCCAGAACCTTCTGGGGAGCTCTAAAAAATACAACTGCCAGCTCCCTCCCCCCGCCCTGCCCCAAGATACTCTGATTTTACTAGTCTGGCATAGGAGGAAGAGAGGAAAGAAAGGGGGATTGGGATTTTGAAAATGTCCCTAAGTAATTCTAAAGTGCAGACAGTGTTGAGAATCACAGCCCTTAAAAAATGGGCTCAATGAAGAACTTTTGAAGAAATTTGAATTCCTAAGACTGAAAGAAAGGATAGGGTCTACATACTTATGAAAAGAGCATTTTTCTTGAATGGTGGCATAAGCCTGGGGGTGAAAGAGTAGTGGGACAGCAACAATAGGGCTGTTTTCTCGACTCTGGCAAGAACCCCTTCAGTGTACATGTGCCCTGCCAGGAAGTCCAGAGCAATGGAAAAGCTTCACCATGATATGCGGCCCCTATCCTCGGATATCCTTGCAATATCTCTTCCAACCAAATCCTAATATTGCAGGTGTCCATCTCTTTTCTGTTTCCTCTACAGCTGTGGTCCCCAACTCTCAGGCCACGGATTGGTACCGTTCATGCGTGGCCTGGTAGGAACCCGGAGGTGAGCAGGCCAGTGAGCGAGGGAAGCTTAATCTGTGTTTACGCCGCTCCCCATCGCTAGCATCACTGCATAAGCTCCGCCTCCAGTCAGATCAGCAGCAGCGGCAGATTCTCACAAGAGCACGAACCCTACTGTAAACTGCGCATGTGAGGGATCTAGGTTGCACACTCCTTATGAGAATCTAATGCCTGATGACCTGGGGTGGGGCCGAGCGGTGATGCTAGTGCTGGGGAGCAGCTGCAAATACAGATTTTCACCAGCAGAGAGGTTTGACTACACAACAAATGTAATGCGCTTGAATCATCCTGAAACCATCTCCTCCTCTCCCCCTCGTCTATGGAAAAATTATCTTCTATGAAACTGCCCCCTGGTGCCAAAAAGGTTGGGGACCGCTGCTCTACAGTAGTAGTTGCCAGTTACTGAGCCCCTGTCATCTACCAAGCGTTTACATCCATTATCTCTGATCCTTACCAACACCTTGAAAAGCAGTTATTTTACAGATGAGGAAACAGGCTCGGACAGGTTGAGTTTTTGATCCAAGGTTATACAGGAAATGGCAAACCTGGGGTCAAAGCCTGCTCTGCCTGATTGCAGTGCCCGTATTTTGGCTATGACAGCCTGGCACAGGCCGCCCTGTGGCTCCCTCCCCTGTTCCCTCTGCCCAGAGGGCCTACATCCGGGTCTTTGACTTTCCTTAGTCCGCCTGCGAGTCTACAGACGCGATCCTCAATGGAGCGGCGTCTCACGGAAGGCTGGGTTTTGCCTTTTCTAAATTCCTCTTTCAGGGAATGCTGCGAGGAGCTCCGTGTTGAATTGCTTTGCATCCGTCAGAAGCAAGTGTGTGAGGAGCGGAAGGCACAGGTGGCGTTTAACGAGGAGCTGAAGAGACAAAAGCTGTTGGAAAAGCAGCTGTTCTCCAAGCTGTGGGAGGAAGACCGGTTAGCCAAGGAAAATCGAGAAGCCGAGGAGGCGAGGAGACGGCGAGAGCTGGTGGAGAGCACCCGCCTGGGGCTGAACGCCCAGGTCACCGGCATCCGGGCGCAGAGGCAGGCGGCGCAGCTGCGGAAGGAAGAGGAGGCGCGCCTTGTGGTGGGCCTTCTGAAGTGCTTGTTGTACGGTGGTCACCGTCGTGGGTGTGAGCCGGTCTGCAGGCCCGTTACTGTACGGCCTGCCCGATGGCCCGGGCTGGGGCACGGGGCACATTGCCATTTTGGGACTCCCATTGCTATTTAGTAATGTATGCAAATCTAGATGTACAGATGCACGTAGAAGTCAAGTCTGCAAGGCCAGCACACCAAAAAGTTGACAGTGGTGGTGGGTGAGGAGCCCTGGGATTAACACGTGGACTGCCACACCCCCCAAAATCAGTCTTCTCCTTGGGGCCACAGTGTTTTATTACGAAAATAGAATAAAAACTTCGAGTGTCATTTAAAGGTAAACAAAAATAGAAAAACGGAATTCATTGGCTTCTATTCATTTAGTCCACGTGTTTAGAATTAAATTGTCAATATTAATAATTCTAACAATGAGAAAATCAACAAAAAGATTTTATATATGCTTCACGCAGCCCCAGGGTCAAAACCAAAGTGAATTGAATAACGCTCATGGCAGTTAATATGTTAAGGGTGGTTTCTCTTTATGCTTTTCCGCATTTTTTTTTTTTTTTTTTTTTTTGAAACAGAGTCTTACTTTGTTGTCGGGGCTAGAGGGCCCTGGTGTCAGCTCACAGCAACCTCAAACTCCTGGGCTCAAGCAATCCTCCTGCCTCAGCCTCCTGAGTAGCTGGGACTACAAGCATGTGCCACCATGCCCGGCTAATTTTTTCTATATATATATTTTTAGCTGTCCATATAATTTCTTTCTATTTTTAGTAGAGACGGGGTCTCCCTCTTGCTCAGGCTGGTCTCGAACTCCTGAGTTCAAACGATCCACCCGCCTTGGCCTTCCAGAGTGCTTGTATTACAGGGGTGAGACACCACGCCCAGCCCTTTTCTGCATTTTTTTTAACTCCACTAAGGTAAAAAATAGTTACTAATAAAGTAAACCATTTGTTACTTTATTATCACACATACAGAGTGATTTTCAGAAATCACTCTGTATGTGTGATAATCTGTATGTCTGATCCAGCAATGAAAAAGGAAGTTTGTTTCTCATAGCCTCTCTAAATCCAGGGCTGTGTGTGGGGGGGTGTGTGTGTGTGTGTGTATTTCCAAGAAATCCCTTATTCTCATCTCTGAAATCAAATGCATTAACTTACTTGTTTTGTCCAATTTACTGACACATTATCTTTGTTATTGTTCCACCTTAGGAAAATGACATTGCACGGGTTAAACTTGAGGATGAACAGGAGAAACTAAAGAAAGAGAAGGCAAAACAGGAAATGAAGGCTGTTTTGCAAAAATCCATACAAGCGAAGATGCAGCAGATTCGGCAGGACTACAGAGAAGAACAGGACTTGAACATGAAGCTCGTGCAAAGGGCTCTTCAAGACTTACAGGAAGAGGCAGATAATAAGAAGCAAAACAGAGTAAGACATTCATTTAGTGCGTTACTGTATGTTGGATGGGATTCCTTGTTGAATTCTTGGTCTTGTGGAAGATGGCCAGAAGTATAACAGTGCTGCACTAAGTGTGGTCCATGAACCAACAGCATTGGCATCATCTGGCAGGGTGCTAGAAATAGAAATTCACAGGCTCCAGAATCAGAATCTCCAAATCAAAATCTTGGCAGGGACCACTATCTGTGTTTTAACAAGCACCCCCCAGGTGATTCTGATGCTTACAGAGGTTTGAGAACTCCTGGAATTTGGGGAAGACATCACTGAGAAAATGACATTTGACTTGGACCTTAAAATATTTGTAAAGTTTGTCAGGCAAAGAGAGTAGGGAAAGGCATTCAGTATTTATTTGGCTAGCGGTACCTTTGGAATTTGTATTGAACTTTTAAGGGGGTTGTGCTTTTCCTATAGGTGTTTTGTTTTTTAAATACACTTTTTATTTTGAAATAATTATAGATTAACATGCAGTTTTAAGAAATAATACAGACCGATCCCTTGTACCTTTTACTTAGTTTCCCTCAATAGTAGTATCTCGCAAAACTATAGTACAATGTCATGGTCAGGATATTGGGATTGATACACTCAAGATACAGAACCTATCCATCGTCACCAGGAACTCTCATGTTGCCCTTTTCTAGCCACGCCTACTTTTGTCTTGCCCCACCCACTCCTTATCCCTTGGCAGCTAGTAATCTGTTCTTCATTTCTGTAATTTTATTTCAGTGTTTTATTAATGGAATCATGTAGTTTGTAACGTTTTGGGATTGACGTTTTTCATTTAGCGTAACTCTCTGGAGATTTATCCAAGCTGTTGCATCTATCAATAGTTTGTTTCTTGCTATTCTTGAGTATTATTCATGATGTAGATTTGCCACAGTTTGTTTAACTCTTCACCTGTTGAAGGACGTTCGAGTTTTTAAGGACATTTGGGTTGTTTCCAGTTTATGGCTGTTATGAGTAAAGCTGCTCTATAAACATTTGGGTATAGGTTTTTGTGTGAACACAAATTCTCATTTCTATGAGATAAATGCCCAGAAGGGCAATTGCTATGTCATATTGGTAGTTGCATGTTTTTTTTAAAACCTTAAAACCTATTTTCAGAGTAGCTGTACCATCTTACGTTCCCACTGGCAATACATGAGCAATCTGGTTTTTCCACATCTTCATCAGCATTTGGTGTTGTTACTATTTTTGACTTTCGCCACTCTGAGAGATATATAGTGATATCTCGTTGTGGTTTGAATTTGCATTTCCCTAATGGCTAATACTATTGAACAACTTTTTATGTGCTTATTTGCCATCTGTATATCTTCTTCAATGTACTGAACTATCTCCTCATGTCTTTTGCCCATTTTCTAATTCATTTGCTTGTTTTTTTTTTGCTATTGAATTTATTGTTCACAATTGAATCATTTTACTTAATTTATTTTTAACAACTTCATTGAGATACAATTGACATAACATACAGTTCCCCCCATTTAAAGTACACATTCGCAGATATGTGCAACCATCATCACATTCTATTTTAGAACATTTTCATGATCCCACTATTCTCTCTTCCTCACCTCCCACCCCCAATCCTAAGCAACTACTAATCTACTTTCTGTCTCTAGATTTCCTTATTCTGGACTTTCATATGAATGGAATCCTATATTATGTGACCTTTTGACTAGCTTCTTTCGCTTAGCATAATGTTTTTAAGATTTTCCATGTCACAGCGTGTATCACTATTTTATTCCTTTATATGGCTGAGTAGTATTCTCTTGTATGGATGTATCATGTTTTGTGTATCCATATGTCAGTTGATGGACATTTGGGTTGTTTCCACTTATTGTCTATTATAAATAATGCTACTGTTAACATTTATTTACAAATTTTTGTGTGGACATATGGTTGCATTTCTTTTGGGCACATACCTAGGAGTAGAATTACTGAGCCATAAGATTAACTGTGCGTTTAAGCTTTTGAGTAAATGCCAAACTGTTTTCCAAAGAGGCTGAACCATTCCCACCAGCAATGTATGAGGGTTCATCTTGTCTAATTTCTGCCCCAGTCTCGGAATAAGTCATTTTCCCAGGGATTCGTTGTTCTTTTTAGTAGGAAACAGTATTTATTAATAATAACATCTACAACCTGAATGTTAGATGAATTCATTGCTATTGGATTATCATTGCTGCTTGACATTAGCCAACTACCTGCCTTGAGAAACAGCAGTTCTCAACTGCACATTACAATCACCTGGGGGAACTTAAAAGCCATCCATTAAATAGGAATCTCTGGGGGTGGAACTCAGCCCTCAACACATTTTAAAGTTCACTAGGTGATTCCAAAGTGTAGCTAAGATTGAGAATTGCTATTATAAAGTACAAGGTGACTACCAGTCAGAGAGGTGACTATAGTAGTAGGAATGGCTTATTTTGTTTATTAGGCTAAGATTTCATCTACCTAAATTAAAATAAATGAAAATAAAGCTGTATCATTGAAAATTATTTGGCAACTACTTTGAGAAACACTTTGGAAAAGTGTTTGAATTAACTGATCCAAACATGTGTTATTAAACATTTCAAACATACAAAGAATAGCACAGTGAGTGCCACATGTCCATCACCTAGCTTCAACAGCCATCAACTAATGGCCAATCTTGTTTTATCTATACCCCACACATTTGCCCCGCCACTCCTGAGTATTTTGAGGTAAACACCAGACATAATATTTCATCTGTAAATGTTTCAGTATGTGACACTAAGAGATTTGGATTGGAGCTTTGAAAGATTTATTTTAAACTTATCCTTAATATCATTATCACACCTAAAAATTTTAATAATATGAATTAATTTTTATGTTATCACACAGGAAGATATGATAAGAGAACAGAAGATATATTATAAATATTTGGCACAGAGACATGAGGAAGAAAAAGTTCAGGAGAAAGAATTGGACAGAATATTAGAGGAAGAGAAGGAAAAGAAGTTGGCTGAGAAGGAGAAGGAGCTGAGACTTGAAAAGGAGGCAAGGCAACAACTTGTGAATGAAGTCATGTGTACAAGAAACCTCCAAGTTCAAGAAAAGTGTAAGGAATTGAATTATAACTATCTCATAGTTTGCCCTTAATTCAACTTAAGTAGCAACCAAAATATTTACTAAGTAGGTATTATGTGTAAAACACTATGAAGGATGCAAAAAGGGTGAAGGCAATGTTCCTGCTTTTGCAAATCTTATCTAATTGGATATATATAAAGAGTTGCATATCCCAGCAGATTCTGAGCAGTCACCAGGGAGATGTGCTCAAGGTTAATGGTATGTTGTTTGAATACTGTGTGCCTTGGCGATTACAAAGAGGAGTGAGAAGGTGGGGCACAGACACACATCTCCCCCTCCTCCCTTTACCAGTCCCTCTTTTTCTTTCCAAAGGTGTCTCCGTATCTCCATACCTTTGTTTATGTAGTTTTTTCAGATTACGATGCTTTTGATCCTGAGAAATCCTAGACATCCTTCAAGGCCAGCTCAAATGTCTCACTCCTTGGCAGGCCCTCTGTGTTCCCTGTCTCAAAATAAATCCTCTTTCCGGGCCTTCACTGTGGCTTGCTCACATCTCCAATGACCGACTGACCAGGAGGGTCTTTGGAAACCATTCTCAAAATTTGGGGAATCCTTCCCCTTTTTTATACCCATATTCAGTCTGGGTCAGTTACTGGGTATTTCTTTCATAAAGGAGGTTTAAACTATTCTTGTAAGGGTAACCTTTGTTTTAAGGTTTCTGAAAGTTACATCTGTGCCCAGGTGACCTTGTCTCCTGGGAATCCCTGTACCAGGTTGTACCATATTGCTAAATTGCTAAATGACACATAGTGGCTGGCAGTCCTGTGAGATGTTTAAGTGGACCTTATGGCTACTGTTAATCTTTTAACCATGACATGTCTCTCATACAACACTACACCATTGTGTCCCTTCTGTCTCAGGCAGTGCTTAGTCACAGAGGGAAGTTTGTGTTGAGAGGGTAAACTATCATCTCCAAATTTCTGTCATTTCCATGTCCAGCCCAATGGACCAGAGAGGCAATAGATGGACACGTGTGCTGTTAGATTCACACTAACGGTCTTTGCAAGGGAAAGCTCATCCTGGTTCCATTGATGAAATTCTCCACTCCAGGAATTATAATAGCAGTAGAAAATTGTTAAGCCAGTATTAGATGGAATTTTTAGAAAATGAAAGGAAAACTTATTAAGCTGAAAAGATTTTTGCATTCATCAATGGTAAATGTTGTAGAAAATATTGAGAAAACATGGAAAATTTAAGTATTTGGGCCCATTTATAAACAAGGAAGCAAAATCAACCATAATTCCACCACTCAGGAATAGCTACTATTTACAACTTTGTATATTTCCTTCCAGTATTTTTACTATGTATATACTTTCCCCTCACAAATTAGGATCATGTTTTATCTACTGTTTTATAGTCTGTATTTTTCATTTACCAAAAACATTTTTCTAAGTGATTTTTCATCAATTATAAGATTTTTAATGGCTGCCTAGGAATCTGTTGTTAAAACGGACCATAATTTATTTTACCTAAACACAACTAATGAACCTTCAGATTGTTTCTAATCTTTTTACTGGTATTTTAGCATTCCAGGTTACTATCACTGTATATAGGTTTTTTGACTCATATCTGGTTAAGATAAATTTCTGGTTAAGAAATAGATTTTGGGACCAAAGATATGTACATTTCAGATGTATATTGGCCAGTTGTATTTATTCTTTTGTAAATTCTGTTTGTTTCCTTTGTCTTTTCTTCTACTGAGATGCTTAAAATTTTATTATTTATAAGAGAGCCTAGGCATTCAACATTGCAGTGAGCTATGATCGTACTGCTGCACTCCAGCCGGGGCAATAGAGAGACAACACCTGTTTCTTAAAAAACAAACGAAAAACCAATAACACAACAAAAAGCCCGAAACTTGTAAGAGCTTTATATACTTTTAAAAATATTTATCTTATAATAAACTCTCTTATTAATGAGAATGTCAATAGAATTGTTTGTCCTCAAGAAGAGAAAAGTGAGAAGTGTTTTGACATTGGTAATCTGGTATGAAATAGATTTTCAATGAAAAATGATTAAGAGAAAATCTGTGGCGATGACAGTACATACGAGCCCTATTCACTTCCCAGTGGAGTTAACTACCTCTACCGTACTGATCTAGGATCCAGCCCAGTGATTCTAAGCTCTATTTTTCTAAAGACAAAATGGCTTTGGTGTCCAGAAAGATGTTGGCCAGTCTTGTCTGAAAAAGATATTTAAAAGTAACAAATAATTACTTTTACCTTTCTTAGTGCAACGAAAAGCTAAACAACAGGAAGAACTTGCTATGGAACAGGAATGCATAAATAAAGGTCTTAAAGAGCTTAACTGTGAAGAGAAGGAGAATTTTGCAAGGTATGATTTTGTTTGCTTTATTATCATTTGCTTTTTAACAACAAATTTTTCAACATAGAGAAAGGACAACATGCCAAAATTCATGCATTACTGATGTTATTTTATATCAGTATACACTTGTCCTTCTAGAAGCTCAAAGCAGTTTACAAAATTTTATGTAAAAATAGGTACTGGCTGGGTGCAGTGGCTCATGCCTGTAATCCTAGCACTCTGGGAAGCTGAGGTGGGAGGATCACTTTGAGATCAGGAATTCAAGACCAGCCTGAGTAAGAGTGAGACCTCTTCTCTACAAAAAATAGAAAAATTAGCTGGGCATGGTGGTGCATGCCTGTAGTCCCAGCTGCTCGGGAGGCTGAGGCAGGAGGATTGCTTGAGCCCAGGAGTTTGAGGTTGCTGTGAGCTATGGTAGCGCCACTGCATTCTAGCTGGGGCAACAGAGTAAGGCTCTGTCTAAAGAAAACCAAAATAGGTATCAATAGTCTTAGTAAAGTTAAATTCTATTGGCATTATGTACATTCTGATTACACGCATTAGGTATTAAGCTAGATGAACATCTTTAAAAATAAAGTAAATTTGAAACAATTAAAAAAAATAGGCACCAATCCTAAATCCTAATGAAATAACAAGAAGATTTTTATCCCCCATGAAGTAAATCCTGAAATGAACTAGATTAGCAGAAATGTCTTGTTAGGGACAGGATTCCACACAAATGTCTCCAGGAGGATTATTTCAGCCTCACTGGGATAGAAAATTAAAATGCTCTGGGTGCTTTGGGAAATACCCCTACTGTCCTCTGACAAGCCCCTGTGCTGGGATCAGCACAGTCAGGCTCAGGGGGAGGAAGCAGGCAGCTGCCTCCTTGAAGCTTTTCTCAGACCACAGCAGTCCGTTCCCATGAACGGCCAGGATACTGAATTCAGGCGGCCAGTGTAGTGGAGGAAGAAGACCTGGCTCCTCTAATTACTGGTCACCCTCCTTGATCCTGTCCCCTGACTCACCCACACTTGGTATATAGAAATAAGCTCTTTTCTTTCTAGAAAGAGTATGGTTAATGTGCCCGAGTCTATTGTCAATCTGGGGACAATAACAACAGTATCTGTCCTCCCCCTGACTTTTTGCCACTGTCTCTGCTCTGGAGGTCTTTCCTTCTTATTTTTGAAAAGTCTATTGTTGGAAATTTGAGAGGACTCCATAAATACCACCTCTCTTCCCTGCAGAACATCTGAATCAACTGAGAGATACGAAAAAAGTAGGGGCGTGAGATATTACAGTTACCTACTGCTGCATAATAAAACACCCAAAAAATTGTGGTTTAAAGCAATTTATGATTATCTCTTATGATCCTGTGGGTTGACATGGCTCAGCTAGGTGGTTCTTGTTTGAGGCATCTCCTGTGGTTGAAGTCAGAACCATATGACTGAGGCTGTATTCATCTGAAGGCTCGGCTGGGGTAGACACCTAAGATACCTATTCGTATAGCTGGCAGTATGTGCTGACTATAGTCTGGGATCTCAGTTACCAACTAGCAGTTGTAGTTACCCACTGGAGGAACACCTACATGTGGGCTCTCCGTGTGGTTTGGACCTTTCACAGCCTGGTGGCTTGCTCTGAGAGGAACAATTCCAATAGCAAGTGTTCCAGGAGACAGGTAGAGGAAGCTGCCAGGCCAGTTAAGGGCCACACCTAGGACTGGCATAGCATCACTTCTGCCATGTTCTATTGGTTGTAAAAGCAGTCACAGGGCTCGTCCAGGTTCAAGGGGATGGAGAAACAAGCTCCACGTTTTGATAGGGGAGTAGAGGTTCACATTGCCGAAGAGCACTGGGCGAGGAGATAGTACTGTGGCCATCTTTGGAAAATGGAATCTGCCACAGAGGGCTATCCAGACCACTATCTTTATTTCTGATAAAGGTTGACAGGGTATTTTCTGACACCAATAAATAATTGTCTGATTCTCCAGACATCAACTTGTATCCAGCAATTCAGTTCAATTCTGATACTAACTACCCGGAGTTGGGGCAGACCCCACAGGTTAAGGGCTTAATCCCACAAACTGCCCCCACTTCAGACACCAGATGCAAGTCCCGGCCACCTTTTGACCAACCAGCTGCAAATTGGGGGGTCCCAACACCTCCTCCTCAGGTTCAATAGTTTGCTAGAGCTGCTTCCAGAACACGGAACCACATTTTACTTATGTTTGCCCATTTATCATAAGGGATACAACTCAGGAGCAGCCCAATGGAAGAGAAGCTTGGGCGCTCCCGTGTCCCTTGGGGTGCACCCTCCTTCCAGCACCTCGATGTGCTCGCTCGCCCAGGAGCTCTCAGAATGTCACTGTTGAAGAGTTTTCATGGAGTTCAATCTCCAGCGCCCACCCTCCCCTTCCCAGAGGTCAGGGGTAGGGCTGAAAGTTCCAGCTCTCTAATCACTCTGACTTTCTAGTGACCAGGCCCCTTCTGAGGCTACAGGAGGCTCGAAGCGAAGACTCATCCTGAGTCATCTCAGGAGCATAAATTCAGGTGTTCTTGTGAATAACAAAAGATACTCCTGTCACGCAGGAAATACTAAGGGTTTTAGGAGCTCTGTGCCAGCAACTAGGGACAAAGACCAAATATAATTCTTACTATACCACAGCTGATAATAAAAATGTGGCTTATATATTGTAAAATGGTACAATCTTTATGGAAAACAGTATAGAGTTTCCTCAGAAAAATTAAAAATAGAACTACCACATGATCCAGCCATCCCACTTCTTGATATAAATCCAAAAAATTGAAAGCAGGGTCTCGAAGAGATATTTGCACACCATGTTCATGGCAGCACTATTTACCGTACCCAAGAGGTATCACACGTCTGTCAGCGAATGAATGGATAAACAAAATTGGTATATATGTCCAGTGGAATTTTATTCAGCCTTATAAAGGAAGGAAATCCTGTCACATGCTACAATATAAATGAACCTTGAGGACATTATGCTAAATGAAGTAAGTCACAAAAAAGACAAATACTGTATGATTCTACTTTTTTGAGATATCTAAAGTAGTCAAATTCATAGAAACACAAAGTAAAATGGTAGTTACCAGGGGAGGAAAGAGGGGAGTTGGTGTTTAATGGGTATAGAGTTTCACATTTGCAAGATGAGAACGTTCTGGAGATCTCTTTCACAACGATATGGATACACTTAACTACTGATCTGTACACTTAAACATGGTCAAGATGGTAAATGTTATGTATGTGTTTCTTATCACAATAGAAAATTACACCAGGAATCCAAAAAATCTGTCTTCTATATTAAAAATATGGCTTATATATACAAGAGATTGTTTAGTTAACACCGAACGGCTTGTTAGAGTGAGGCTAACTTGTCCCCCCGGGTCCCAGCAGCGCCAGACCACTGCAGGCCTTTTGATCTAGAGCAGAGCAGGAAACAGGCAGACCAGCCTCCAGGAGAAAAAGGGAAAAGCTGACCGAGCAGCTGCTGATTCTCTGCACTTTTACCAATAGATAAGTAGCTTCTCCTCGGAGAAGAGGGAGGAGGAGATGGAGACAGGCCCAGGACTCCCTCCACATAGCACATGATCTTGTGAGCAGGGAAGCCTCCCCTCTCTAAAATCAATGTTTGTTCTAGGATTATATTAATGATAATTGTGTAAGAAACCCATTATTGAGTTTTTAATCTATTTCTTCCCCATGCACCCTGATTTTAATGGGAATTTTAATTTGGCTTCGCAAATTATATTCTAATTGTAATGCTCTAAGTAAATCCAAATGCTTTTTATAATTTTGTGCTTTGACATTTCTAATATTTTAGACGCCAAGAGTTAGCCCAGGAGTACAGGAAGCAACTCGAGATGCAGATAGCCCACCAGCAGCAGGCCCGAGAAGCAGAGGAGGAGGAGAAGCGCCGGGAGTTCGAAGCAGGGCTAGCAGCAAACCAGCTCTGCATGGACAAGATCCAGGAGATCCTGTCCACCCCACACGCGCTGCCCCGGAACACCCATCCCATGCGGAAAGCCTGTCCTAATAACCTTCCACCATAGTTTCATGAACGTCAATGTATCTTTTCTCGGTCTTTTAATATTTTTAACCACGGTTAAAAATGTGGTTAAAAAAGGAACATGCTTGTATGTTCCTTTTAACTCATGGGTAAACTGTTCTTTTTTTTCTTTGAGTTTGTATAATTAGTTGTACATAATTTTCTTCCTTCACATAAACTTGTTCCTTTTTTGGATTTCATAGACGTACAAATCCAAATGATGTACCTCATGTCAGTTATTTTCCTGACTTGCCCCCCACGCCTGTCTTTCTTATTCACTTATTAATGGCTATTTTCTGACCTCTGTCTACACACATGCCCATTTCCTCTTCCCTCCTTTTTCTTCTCTCTCATGTACATAATTCAATGTTAACAGGGCATTTTTGCAGACAGAACTGGGAGTAACCGCCACTTTCATTAACCCACCTATTCAGTCATTAAACAGATATTTACTGAGTGTCTCCCATGTGCCAGGCCCTATTCTAGATCTTGAGACTTCAGCAAGAACAAAACAAACCTCTTGCACTACTGGAGCTTACATCCCAGTAGAGGAAAACAGGCAGTAAGTGCTAAGTGCTATAAAGCAGGCAATGGCAGGTGCACCACTGTATTTTATATGTGATGGTCAGAAAAGGCCTAAGCAGCTGATATTTGAAGAGAGGTCTGAATGAACCAATCATGGGTTATCTGGGGAAAAACATCCCACAAAGAGGAAAGAGCGAGTGCAAGAGCCCTGGGACAGAAGCCTGCTGAATGCATTTGAGGCATTATATTGATTTTTGTACTGGAGTGGAGTTAGTGAGGAGACAATGGAAGAAGATTGATCAGAAAGGTAGTGGAGTATGGGTGTGGTGGCCACACCTGTCATCCTAGCACTCTGGGAGGCCAAGGTGGGAGAATTGCTTAAGGTCAGGAGTTTGAGACCAACCTTAGCAAGAGCAAGACCCTGTCTCTACAAAAAATAGAAAAATTAGCTGGGTGTCGTGGCACACACCTGTAGTCCCTACTACTCAGGAGGCTGAGGCAGGAGGATCGCATGAGCCCAGGAGTTTGAGGGTGCAGTGAGCTATGATGATGCCACTGCACTTCAGCAGGGGTGACAGAGTGAGACTCTGTCTTGAAAGAAGGAAAAAAAAATAAGTTGTGGGGGCCAGGTGATATAAGGCCTTGGAGCCATGGTAAAGACTGGCTTTTCCTTCACAATGGGAAGCTGCAGGGCTTTCCAGAGGGGAGCAACACGACAGGATGTAAGCGGGTTGCTGGCTGCAGTGTTGAGAACAGACGTCAGGGAGACAGAATGTCACTTAAGAAGCGACTGCCATAATCCAGGTGAGAGGAGGTGGCAGTGTGGCGGCCAGCCTCCAAGACAGCTCGCAGTGATCCCTCCTCTGTACTCATGCCCTCCCACACTGAATTGCGGCTGGCCTGTGTGATCAATAGAACACTGCAGAGGTGACAGGGTGTAACTCCCAAGTGTAGCTCATAAAAGACGCTGCAGCTCGGTCAGCCACTTACGTTGGTAAGTACAGGATGCTAAAGAGGCCACATGGGAGGCACTGAAGCCTCACAGCAAGACAGCACCCCCATGCCGGCCATGTGCATGAGCGACCTTGGAAGAAGAGCCTTTAGCCCCTGCACCTATGAGGCATTCAGATGACTGCAGCCCTGGCTGGTGTCTTGACTGCAACTTCATGAGGGACTCAACCAGAACCCCTCAGCCAAGCTGTTCCCCATTCCCGACCCACAGAAACTGTGGGAGATAATAAATGTGTGTTGTGGTTCAAGCCACTACGTTTTGGGGTGTCTTGTTAGGCAGCAATAGATCACTCATACAAGGTGGAATCTGGGCCACCTTGAGAAAGGTCAGATTCTGATGATCTTTTGAAGATAGAGCCAACTAGATTTGCTGATGGATGTACATGTTGAGTGCAGGGTTTGGAAGGAAGTCAAATGTGACTCCATGCTTTGGGTCTGAGCTGCAGATCACTAAACTGCCCTTGTGGTGGGAAACAGTTGACATAGCTCCCAAGCTGTGAGTCTGGAGTTTTCTCAGCCAAATAAATTCAAAGAAATTAGGAAGTTACCAGGTAATTCTGGACAATATTCTATTTGGGATTCTACCCCTGCTCTGCAAAGTGTTTTCCATATATCAAAGTGTGCTTTGTGCTACACCAGTTTTTGTGGAAAAACAAATTTGGAAAAGGCTCCCTTTCCTGAAGAGTCATTAGGCACACTGAAATATTTACAGACTCTGGGAAACCCAAAAGTAATGAAACCCAGCTACCTTTGTTTACTTCTCTGTTATCCACACTTGCTTGATCCTGAAACCCATTATTTTTAATCACATCTATTAAAATACAACACCTTTTGGTAAATGCCCATCTTTCTTCTGCATGTTCTCATGATGTATTACCTCATTCCCATGAGATATTCAGAGATGCTTTCTACGGGATATTCCTTCTAAATAAAGCAGTGCTTTATTTCTAGTAGCTCTAGCCAATGTTTTATGTAAAAATTCTAGACGAATTTATTCTTTTAGAACCAATTTTAAGAGCCATATTGAGGTATAATTTCCATGCTATAAAGTCCACCCATTATAAGTGATTTTTGATAAATTTAGAGAGCTTTGCAACCATCACCACAATCCAGTTTTAGAACACCTCCATCACCCCAAAACATTCCCTTGTGCAGGTCCGCAGTCGGTCCCCACTCCTTTACCCAGTGCCAAGCAACCACTGACCAACTTGCTGTCTCTATAGTTTTACCTTTTCTTGAAATGTCATATTAATGGAATCATACAATATGTAGTCTTTTCTATTTGGCTTCTTTAACTTAGTAGGTTTTTAAAGTTCGTCCATGACATTGAATGCATCCGTAGTCTATTTCTTTTTATTTTTGTAGTATTCTAGTATGTGGATATGCCACCTTTTAATTATCCATTCATTAGTTCAGGAACATTTGGATTACTTCCAAGTTTTGACTGCTATGAATATTCACATACAAGTATTTGTGTCAACATACATTTTCATTTCTCTTGGGTAGATAGCTAGGAGTGGAATTGCCGGGTGTTACGCTGTCAAGTGTAACTTTTTAAGTTGCCAAACTGTTTTCCAAAGTGACCACATCATATTATACATTCCCACTGCAATATATAAAGGTTCCAGTTTCCCCACGTCCTTGTCACCACTTGGAGTAGCAATTCTAGCAAGTGAGAAAAGCATCTCATTGTGGTTTTAATTTGCATTTTCCAAAGAACTAATGATGGTGGGCATATTTTCATGATCTTATTGGCCCTTCATGTGTCTTCTTTTGTGAAGTGTCTATTCAAATCCTTACCCCGAGACCCATGCCTTCCACTCCAACTGTAAACTAGTGCGGCCCCTGTGGAAAGCAATGTGGAGATACCTTAAACAGATTCAAGTAGACCTACCATTCGATCCAGCAATCTCATTATTGGGCATCCATCCAGAAGAACAAAAGTCATTCTATAAAAAAGACACCTGCACCCGAATGTTTATAGCAGCACAATTCACAATCGCAAAGATGTGGAAACAACCCAAATGCCCATCAATTCATGAATGGATTAGCAAAATGTGGTATATGTATACCATGGAATATTACTCAGCTATTAGAAATAATGGCGATATGGCATCTCTTTGGTTCTCCTGGAGAGAGCTGGAACCCATTCTATTAAGTGAAGTATCCCAAGAATAGAAAAATAAGCACCACATGTACTCACCAGCAAACTGGTTTCCCTGAGTGCACATTTGGGAATAACACCAATTGGGTATCGGACAGAGGTCGGGGCTGGGTGGAAGGGATGAGTGTATACCTACTTGATGAGTGTGATGCGCACTGCCTGGGGAATGGACAGGCTTGAAGTTCAGACTGGGGGGGATGGGGTGGGGGGGAGGGGAGGGGTGCACACCTACATGATGAGTGTGATGTGCACTGTCTAGGGAATGGACACAACTGAAGCTCAGACTCGGGGGGATGGGGAGGCATGGGCAATGTATATAGCCTGATCTTTTGTACCCCCATAATGAGCTGAAAAACAAACAAACAAACAAAAAAAATCCAAGTGGAAAAGCCAAAAATATAGTATTGCCAATGCAGATTCAGAAATGAAGAACAAAGAGAAGCAAAATGTCCAACCAGACTTCAAGATTATTATAAACCTACTATAATGGGGGGATGATATCGATGAGAGAATAAATAAAAGGAACAAAATAGTGAGCCACAAAAAAAAAAAAAAAATCCTTACCCCTATTTTCTAATTGGGTTGTCCTTTCTTACTGAGTTGGAAGAGTTCTTTTTGTAGTCTGGACACAAATTCTTTATCAGATATATGATATGCTATGGTATATTACATGATATGACATCTATGATTGGCAAATATTTTTCCCAGTCTGAGGCTTGTATTTTCATATTCTTTTTTAAAGAAGTATTTATTTTTAAATTGATACATTGTAATTGCATATATTTACGGGGTACAATTTGGTATTTCAATACACATATATGTTACATAATGATCAAATCAGGGTATTTAGCATGTCCATCACCTTATGCATTTGTTGTTTTCTTCTGGTGCAAATATTCAAAGCCCTCCCTTCTATTTATAATGTACTCAATGATGTCTGTTTAAGAGCAAAAGTTTTAAATTTTGATGAATTTCAACTTATCATTTTTTCTTGTATGGATCATGACTGTAGTGACTTATCTGTGAAATCTCTGCTTAACCCAAGGTCACAAAGATATTCCATTTTTTTCCTAGAGATTTTAGAGATTTAGCTCTTAATATTGAAGTCATGGTCTATTTTGAGTGTTTTTTAATAATATGAGATAACCAATTTCAAAACTCAATTGATCATAAATATAAGAGTTTATTTCTGGACACTTTATTCCATTGATTTGTCTATTCTTATGCTAATATAATGCTATAGTGACTGCTGTAGTCTTTTAGCAACTTTTGAAACAGGTGGTATGTCATCCAATATTGTTCTTTTTTTAAAAATTGTTTTGTTTATTCTAGGGCCTTTAAGTTTCCATGTTAAGATCAGCTTGTCAATTTCTACAAAAATGCCTGCTGATATTTTGATAGTGATTGCATTGACTCTACAGGTGAATTTGGGGAGAGCCGCCATCTTAATAATAATGAGCCTTCCAATCCATGAAAAAGATCTATCTCCCCATTCACCTGAGTCATCTTTAATTTTTTTCAGCAGTGTTTCATAATTTTCAGTGTGCAGGACTTTTGCTTCCTTGGTTACATCTATTCCTAAGTATTTTTTCTTTCAATGCTATTGTTAATGGAATTTTTTAAAATTTCATTTTTAGATCATTCATTGCTAAGTGTTTGGAAAAACAATTGATTTTTGTACATTAAGCTAAACACACTTATTCTAGTTTTTGTTTGTTTTGTTTTATTTTTTGGTAGAACATGTAGGATTTTCTATATTCAAGATGTCATTTACAAATAAAGACAATTTTATTTTTTGCTCACCAATCCGTACAATTTTTTTTTCTTGCCTGATTGCTCTAGTCAGTGCAATATTTAGTATGATATTGAATGGAAGTTGTGAGAGCAGACATTCTTGACTTGTTTCCAGTTTTAAGAGAAAACATTCATTCTTTCACCATTAAGTGTGATATAATCCTGGGTTTTTCATAGATGCTTTTTAGACTTCTATTCCCAGTTTATTGAGAGTTGGTATATGAATAGATATTGGATTCTGTTAAATGCTTTTTCTGTGCCTATTCAGTTGAACATGTGGTTTTGGTTCTTTGTTTATATGGTATGTTCCATTAATTTATTTTCAGATGCAAAACTAACCTTGCATATCCTGGAACAAATGTCACTTGGTCATGGTTTATATTTTTTATATGTTGCTGCATTTCATTTGCTAGTATGTTGTTATGGATTTTTGCCACTATGTTGATTCTGCTCTATTGTATATCTTAGATCTTGGATCTTGGTCTATCCTGATGTCTCTTTCTGGATCTGGTCTCAGGGTAATATTGGGCATGTACAATAAGTTTGGAGGTATTCCCTCCTCCTCTATTTTCTGAAAGAGTTTGTGAAGGATTGGTATTTCTTCTGTTAACAAAATGACCATGAGATTTATGGAGGGGAAAAAAAGGAGAAAACTTTATTTTCAGAGTAATGATCTGCAGATCAGGGAACGTAACCTCTAGGGGAGCCATAAGTACATATTGTGCAGAAGAGAAGGAGGCAGAGGCATTTGAGCCTTCCAGGGTCTGTCTTACATGTATATTCATCAGGTCTGGGGAATGTCTATGAATATTTATGAGGAAAGTCTAGCACATGCTCAATGAGTTAACATATATGTAAGCATACATCCCATATTCACTTTGGAACAAGGTTTTAACGTTAAAACGAGGTGGCATTCAGCTCTTTACATCCAAAGGTAAACTAGAAGGCACAAAGATGCTTTGTGTGCAGTCTCTGTAAGTCAGCTAGAACTGGCTTAGGGTTTGCAGCTTCTTATCAGGAAGGAATATTTGTAAGGCCAGTCTCCTATCCAACCAGAGCTACTGGCAGGACCCTCACGGTGGGGGTGTCCTGGCTGGCTAGAGACAGGCAGTCCACTGAGGTCGATTGGACAATGTTTCTCTAGAACAGGTTTCTGCCTAACTGTAGGAAGAAAACATTATGGCAGTCAACAAGCTTCATGGTAGTTAACCATGTGTGTGACCAGGCCCTTATCCCCCGCTATGGACACTTAATTTCCTCTCAAAAGTCTCATCTTGGCCACAAGGAGTCCATCTAGTCTGACAGCTAGCTGGGGGTACAATGTTGACACTTCCTTAATGTATGATAGAATTCGCCAGGGATGCCATCTGGGCCTGGGCTTTTATTGTAGGAAGATTATTACTGATTTAATACTTTTACTGACATACTTCTACTCAGATATCTGAGGAGTCGCCCTCCCTTCTCCTAAACTTTCTTATAAAAGCCTTCCAACTTGTCACAGACTTGGAACACTCCTAACTTGGTGTGTTTTCCCAGGTCCATCCTTACATTGGCTTCCAATAAACCTCTATCAAATTATTTCTGCCCCAACAGCCTTAATTTTGGTTGATAACAGCTAAACCTTCTATAGGGCTTACCAAGTACTAGCCACCACCCTACCGCTTTTTATGTTTACTCATTTGGTCCTCGTGCCATCTTTTGAAGGAAGTACTGTTATTATCAAACCCATTTTACAACTGAGGAAACTGGGGCATAGCAGGTTAAGAAAGTTGCCGAGGCCACATGGGTAGTGTGGTATAATAACAAATATTTGGGGTCAGGCACAGTGGCTCATGCCTGTAATCCCAGCACTTTGTTGGGAGGCTGAGGAAAGATCACTTGAGGCCAGGAGTTTGAGACCAGCCTGGGCAACATAGGAAGAACCTGTCTCTACAAAAAAAATAAATAAATAAAAATAAGCTGGGTGTGATGGCTCATGCCTGTGTCTCAGCTACTCAGGAGGCTGAGAGAGGAGGATTATTTGAGCCCAGGAGTTCGAGGCTGCAGTGAGCTGTGATTGTGCCACTGCACTCCAGCCTGGGCAATAAAGCGAGACCCAAAAGAGAAAAAAAATTTGATTTTTGTCTCCAGTTCCTGGCACAGAGTTCTAAAACCCTTAGAATTTCCTGATAGGAATATCTTTTGTTATTCATAAGGAGCCCTTTTAGATTACACTTGTTCATTCTAATGAGGTGTCTTAGGGTAAGGCCCTAGATAGCTTCACGATGGTGCCAGTCATCAGAAAGACCAAGTGAACTTTCAGTGCCACTCACCGACCTCTTTGAAGAGGATGGGGACGGGGGATTGAACTCTATTAACAACTCTTGAGCAATGATGTTCAGAGAGCTTCTGGGTTGGTGAACACTTGGAGGAGGAGTGCAGGAGAGGGGTGGATGCTCTGTGCCCCACCCCATACTCGCCTTGTGCATCTCTTCCATTTGTCTATTCCTGAGTTGTATTCTTCAGAACAAACCGATCTGTGTAAGTAACGTATGCTCCCGAGTTCTGTGAGCAGTTCTAGCAAACTTTTGAACAAGAGAAGAAGGTCAGGGGAACCCCTGATTTATGGCCAGTTAAAAGTACGGGTGGCCCAGGACTTGAGAATGCCTCTGAATGGAGACACTCTCGTGGGACTGAGCCCCTAACCTGTGGGGTCTGTGCTAACTCCGTGTAGTTAGTATAGACTGAATTGAATTGTTGAAGACTCGTCTCAGTGGAGAATGGGAGAGTTGGTTGTTGGTGTTGGAAAACACTGCACTTGGTAAGGAGTGGTGCTGGTATTTGAACCCAGTCTGATTATAGAGTCTATGCTTGTAGCCACTCCGCTTTGCGGCCTCTCTAAACAGGCAGGACAGTAAAGTCAATGAGTTGTAGATTTGTAGAGGTTAAAAACCCAATACAATACTTTAGTCAGTTTCATTATTTTGCAAATGAAGAAACAGAAGCCCAAAGAAATCTCCCTCTTGGTTCAGCGCAGCACTTTTTCCATCACATACCATCATGATTTCTTACCAAAATTTATTAAAATAATTTGATATCAAAGTACTCTTCATCAATCAATGTACCTTTGAAGACTTGCTTTTTAGGCTGTTAGCATTTTCACTCCATTTCCACCGCTTTGTGGTCCCTGTCCAAACCGTTATGTTTGCTAACATAGCAATTCAGCGCAAATCCATCAAGCACACCAATGTGTGAACATTCCATAAATTACACATGGGTATGAATATTTTTCACTCTGTAAACTATCCTTCTGATATTTTGATTACCTTATATAAACAGGGCAAACAGCCTCTCAGAATATAGATGAGAACTTCATCTAATAAAAAGAATAGCATCCTATATAGAAAAGCCCCTGAGATAACTGGAAAGGAGTATTTTATCACACTTAGTGCAGGGAACAATAAAAAGACGTGATTCCGTTTATGCCTCCTGTGAAGTTGACGGCTGGACAAGGGCTCTGAGAGCCCAAACTGCCTCCAAATGTCAGCTCTTTTCTATAAAGTTCTAAGATGTGTATTTTGGACAGAGGCTGAGGGTTATTAGCTTAGTGCTTCTGAGCATTGACACATGGGACTTTTATTTGAAATGACTTTGTAGATAGAGATCTAGGGAAACTGACATAACGAGACAGTTTCGGGCCAGGTTCTTGCCTCATATGTCATTAATCAGCTGCGTGTGACTTTGGGTTGGATTTTGTGGGATTCGCTTTTCTTGCTTAAAAATTGAGGCGCTCCTAGAGCTGGAGGGAGGCTGAGAGGGTGTCTAGTCCAAATCCTTTACTTTATGGATGAGAAACCGTCTTGGGTTTGGTTCTCCCGGAACCAGAGCCCGAGGTGAGGACTTGGGTGTGGTCAGATTATTCGGTAGGTGATCCAGGAAGCAGGAGTGCGGAGGTAGGAGAGTGGGGTGAGGACAGTACACGGATGTGTTAGAGGGTGGTCACCATTGCGGAAAACTGGTCTCACTCCTCTTGGGGACCTTCTGAGGAACCGTGTAGAAAGCCTCTCAGATTTGTAGTGCACCAGATTGGAGGCTGGGGCATCTATCTCCCCATTCTTGCCCCCTTTGGCTGAGGGTTGTCCCCAGGGGCACTGCCTTCCCCCCACCAGGTGAGGAGGCTTGAGGAGGCGGTGGAGAAAGCCTCGCGTTGCGCGGGGCCTCCCCTCCGAGGCAACCCGGCCAAAGCTCCATTAAGCCTGTGTGTTTGCCACTGCCACCTTGTGGTCAGCTCTTCTTCCTCGATCGCCTCCGAGTCCCTCGAACCCCTGCAGAGAGGCAGAGGGAACCCTGTCATCAAAGGAGGGACCTTTACTCAGTGACCAGAAGACACGAAGGGGCAAAATGTCTTGCACTTCAACCCCACGCAAGCCCTAGAAGCTTACGGAGATGAGGGGGTGGCCATCCAGGAGCGAAGGAGGCCACAGGAGGCTGCTCACATGTCCAGATGTCACTCAGCAGCTCGGTGGGGACTCTCTGGGTTCGGGGGCTCCCGGAGCCATAGCAGCTTGGGGCCTTACTACTGCCAGGCCCTACCTTATCAATAGGTGACAGCTGTGGGTGAGGTTTGGCGGGGTATGCAAAGCAGACAGGCTCTACATGGCTACAAATTTGCTTGTTTGAGCTATTTTTAAAATACTTGGACGTGCAAACATTTGCACTTGGTGCCAGCGGGCTTTTGTGCTAATGGGTCTCAGCCGGCAGTCAAGAAATAAACAACCTCGGGGTCAAACACCCAAGGGCCACCTTTAGCTCGTTTGTATAATACTCCGAGCACCCAGTCTCCAGCTACATGGAGGTGGCAGTCACTGGTCCCCAAACAGATACCCCCCTCCCCCCACTTCCATGCCATCATCAGAGTGTTGCTTCAGGACGTCGTGCCCCTCCCTTCCACATCCCCCTGCCGAAGTCTAACCCGGTCTTTACTGAGAGCTCAACTCAAAGGCCATCTACTCACAGTCCCCCCGACATCCTGGGGGCTCCCTGGCTCCCTGCTCACCCCCGCTCTTCGTTTCTCCTTTCTATCAGATGAGCCGTGATCTGACCTGTGCCCACTGCTAGACTCTGAGTTATTTGAAGGAAAGAGCCTGCTATGGGCTAAGTTGTGTCGTCCCAAAATCCACACACTGAAGCCCTAGTCCCCTGTGGGACTGTATTTGGTGATGAGGCCTTTAGGGAGGTAATTAAGGCTTAATTGGGCTCAGCAGGGCTGGTGCCCTATAAGAAGGGGAGGAGAAACCGGAGCATGCGCTCTCTCTGTCTCCCGCCCCTGCCCCTCCAGGCCCACAAAGTCCAGGTGAAGATAAAGCAAGAAGGTGGAACAGAGGCCTCCCCAGAAACCAACCCTGCTCACACCTTGATCTTGGACTTCCAGCTTTCAGAACGGTGAGAAAATAAATATCTGTTGTTTATGCCACCTGGCCTTTGTGAAGGCAGCCCAAGCTCACTAATATAGAAACCTATCTTACTCGCCTTTAAATCTCTCACAGCACCTGGAACAGTGCCTGGCACACAGAAGCCCTCAAAAAAGGCTTACTGTGTTGAACTGTAATCCCCAAATGAGTGAAAGTTGAATGATCCCGGTGGGGCCCTGGATCTGGGATCCCTGAAAAACCCCACGGCCACCCCTATTCTCTGTGCATCATAGAAGAGAGCCAGGCACAGACCAGCTCTCACCTGTAACTGCAAAATCTAATAAGCTCTAAAACCAGAAAGTTTGACGCCAGACCTTATTCAGCAGCAAAGTTTGACCTGAGTAGGAGTAAAGCTGCTTAAAATCATCTCATAGATTTTACTACAGGACTATTAATATGACTGTTTTTGATAACTGGGCACTGCCCTAGCTCTGGCTGGGAGTGTTATAAAATCTATGGCCTAGACATCATAGTACCGTTCCAAAATCCAAAAAATCCAGAATTCCAAAACACATTTGGCCCCAAGGTATTTGGATAAGATTGTGTGAACCTGTGCTAACCTCCTCACCAAAGCTGTTAACTCGAGGAAGACCATGGGAAACACTAATTATCCAGTGTGTAGATAAACTGCCATTGCTATTTGAACAAAATGGGAAATAACTTATTTCCAAACTGGGGAGGAGTATGATTGAAAGTAAAACATGGTTATTGATATGCATGCTACAGATGCCAGTGCTGGTTTTGAGCAGTTTATTTCATGAGCCTACAAAATGTGCTGAGTACGGTTTTTTAAGATGTAATGAAAAAGTACAATATTACCTTGGAAAATAGCAGTGGTGCAGTTTAAAGTCCAATTGGCTTTTTATAAATTGCACTTACCAGCTGGAGAAATCAATAACAAATGCAATTGTAAGAACTCTAATAATTATCATCATGGTTATCAGCATTACTACCACAAATGATATGAGTAGAATGTTTGCTGAGTTTATAAAATATGTACATTTTTAGCAGAGCGTCTCAAAAATTTTTAGTAACTAGTTCTATCTCAGCTGTGTTAAACCCTCTGCTAAACTCTATGGGACATACAAAATAAGAATGATATAATTTCTGCCCTGGAGGAATTTATAGTCTTGTTGACAATCAAGACCTAGAGATAAGAAATAATTGAGAACAGTACAAGGCAACATATAATCAAGTGCGTGGAACAGACTTATTGCTGTGCTAAGAAGGCTCCAGAATTTCTATGTAGCCTTGGTTTAATGGAGGCATCTGGTTGGAAGACAGGGTTAGAGAGTGTGTCTTGAGGCTGCATTTGAAGAGCAGGACACTGTTTTGTTTAGATTGTATGTTTATTTGGAGTGGCTTGCAGGAGGAGCTTTTGCTGACTCGGCGGAGGCTGATACTATCCAGGCCCCATTTCTGGAGCTACCCCACTGCTTCTTGGGTTTTTGGGGAAAGGGAGAGGCTTGCTATGACTGGGGCCGTCAAGAAAGTCTTCCAGGAAAAAGTGGCACTTGAGCTGGACTTATGGGTTGTGAGGATTGTAGATGGGCTAAGGAGGGAAGAGGACATTTAGAGTTGAGTGTTGGGGCAGGTCACAGTGAGCAGTGGCCTCGACTCCATTAGAGAATCTATCTTGGGGGCAGGGGGTCAGAGCATTCTGGGACAGACCAAAAGATCCATTCTATAAATGAGAAAAAGGAAAATCTCCTAAACCCCACCAGATTTCAAGAGGAATTAATTGCCTGTAGAACGTCAGTAACTGTCACCCCACCTTAGGCTCGACTGCCTGACCTCCTCTCTCACTCAGGCACAGTCTTGCCTGTGTTGCTGACATTATTAGACACAATCATCTGGGCTGCTAACTCTAGGAAGAAGATGGTGCACCGTCAGTAACAGGCAACAGGGGGCCTGCAGAGCCTTTGTGGCTTCCAAAGCCAGTCGAGAGGTCACAGAACCAAGGACAGCAGGGACAACCCTGCCTTGACTGTTACGGAATTCAGTGAGATGATACAGCACGGTGTTAGCATTCAACAAATGCTCAGCAGTGCTGTAGCTCAGCAGCAGAAATGTTACAGCCCATGATACATAGCATACCCTTCCCATGAGATCGTGTAATTTCCCAGAAGGGTTCAGTTTCTATTGCTAGTTAAGTCAGTTCTGGTCTAGAAGAACAATACAGCTTTTTTTCTCAAGGATCTAACGTTTTTGTAATGCCATTATTATTACTTAACAATAACAATTTGCATGTGTTTGGTGTTTTATAAGCATGTCTCGTTTTACTTGGTCCTCACCATAGCTATGGGCGTTATATAGGGATGTTTCTTTCTTAAATTGAGGTATAACATGTTTTGCGTGTTTGCTCCTGTATAACCCTGCCAGATCCAGACACAGAACATTTCCAGCGTCCCAGAAGCCTCTCTCATGCCCCTTCCTTAGTGGTTGCCCCTCAGACATAACCACTGTTCTGACTTCTAACACCGTCCATTAGCTTTGCCTGCTCTGGAACGTCCTATAAATGGATTCATATGGAATGTTGTCTTCTGTGTCTGGTGTCTTTTACTTGACATAAAGTCTATGTGATTCATCCGTATTGCTGCGTATTTCAGTAGCTCATTTTTTGTTATTGTTGGGTAGTATTTCCTTGTGTGAATACACCACAATTTGTTTATCCATTCTCTTGTAGGCAGGAATCATTAAACAAAATTTACAAAGGAAGAAACCCAGGACCGGAGTAACTAGGTCCCTGGCCTCAGGCCAGGCAGCAGCTAGGAAGGTCAAGATTTGAACTTAGGTCACCTGGCTCTAAATCCAGCACCGCTTTAAGCTGTGCTTTTGGAAACTTTTTTTTAGGTTGCAGAAAAATGCGAACCACATGACTGATAATCTCTTAAATCACTTGGAAAGAATAAGTAGTTCAATCAAAAAGCAAAAGCAAAAAAATAAAAATCCCCTTTTGTTGGGATTCCTCATGTGAAAACGTAGGTGTGGATTCAGAATGGAGCCCATGCACAGGCGGGGCTGTGACTAAATGCTAATGGTCCTGCCGCAGGTGGAAGAAGAGGAGGTGCAGGAGGAGAGAGGGAGGAAGAAAAATCCTTTGTTAATGAATGAATTACCGGGGAGAAGTACACTGTTTTCTAACACAGTGGTCTGTCTGTATGGTTGGCTGGTCCGGGGTGTGTGTGTGTGTGTGTGTGTGTGCACGTGCGCATGTATGTGTGTGTGAACTTAGCATGTATGTGCATGCAGGCATAGGCCTCTCCCTGCACTGGAAACTGAGGCACCTCGCTCTGCCCCTGCAGAACCTGGCTCTTGAGGCCTCTCTGTCGGGACCCAGCTACGGCCACGCTAGCTCTTTTCTCCAAGGACTAACTGCAGAGTCAGGTCAGAGGTGCTGGAGGCAGCTCCGAGTGATTTGTGGAGAACCCAGGAGGAGAAAATAAATCCAGGCAAGGATGTAGGGCAATTACACAAAACGACAAATCATTTCATGGTAAATGCTACAAATCAAATTGCAAGTCTGGGGCCAAGAACTAGAGAAATTTATGTGCAGTAGAAAGGCAAGGGAGGAAATTGGTCGGATTGAACTGTGCTTTCCCAACAATGTGTGCTAAATACAGGCGTCTCCGGTCGCTTCTCGGCCTTTTGCCGAAGATCAAGTGTACATACAGACGTCTGAACGGTCAGAGGGGGGCCTCTTCCGTTACCTTTCCTGAAAGAGGAGTTGTCCAAGCCACCCAAGTTACAATGAGGAAAAAATCAAGTTTTGTCTCTGTCATTTCCTGTGTCCACCTTCAGAACCCTGCTCCCCTCCCGACAAACTTATGACTTTCGTGTCTCCTCCCAGCCTAGCACTTACACCCGCTCCTGGCTGCCCGCCGGGCAGGTCACATCCTGGATACGTATCTCTCATGCCTTTTTCTCCCACAAGGACACATAACTACCCACCCTCCTTCCACCCCCAGCTAGCTCTCCTCTCTCTTTTCTGGCCTCAAACTAGCCTGTCTCAGTCCTGTGTGTACAATGCCCTGCTGTCACCAGAAAATGTTCTGGCAAACTAATCTCTGCTGTTGCCATGACCCAGGTTTGGGCCAGTACCTCCATGGACAAATCTTCTTAGAGCTCCGTGCCTCCAGGAGACTGCTGTAGATGGACCTTTAGGTGGTTTCCAGGCTTTTGTCATTTTCAATCATGCTGCTGCGAATCCGTTTGTCTGTACACATTTACGAGCATATCATGAGAGAAATTCCTAAAGTGGAGTTTCTGGGTCAAAAGGACTGTGCATTTATTTCCGTTTCTGGTAACAATTGCCAAACACCCCGAAATATCCCAGTCCACGTTACTGATTAACTGCAGAGAGAAGGGGCCGATTGATGGCTCAGGGCTTGGTTATAGGAAGACAAGCCTATAGACTCCTTCATCTTTCTCGAACTTTTTTGTGTAGGTTTCAAGTCACACAATAAATATCAGAATATTTGTCAACACATCTGCAGGGATTTAATGACAGACACAAAACATCACTAGACAAGTCAGCGAGGATTCTACTGCTGCAGCCTCACAATCCCTCTCTTCTACACGCCCAGGCTAGCACACTGTTCACTTGGTCACCAGGATATGCGTCTAGCACTTGATTGCACTGTCCACACCCCCGGAATGTTCTAGCAAACAAGTTACCCCATTTCTTTCCTCC
Source organism: Eulemur rufifrons (assembly GCF_041146395.1). Taxonomy (NCBI): domain Eukaryota; kingdom Metazoa; phylum Chordata; class Mammalia; order Primates; family Lemuridae; genus Eulemur; species Eulemur rufifrons. Next base: position 19,673,439 of record NC_090987.1, read on the forward strand.
CAGTCAAAGCAGTTGCATCCTTTTCCTAAAAGTATGTATCTTCAGTGGTCACAAAGGTAAGTTTTACATTCTAAATCACAATTTGGTGGTGCAACAGTGACAGTTCATAGTGCTGCCTTAGTTCCCATAGAAAAGTGATTAAGATCCCCTGACCCCAGAGCTGAGCAGATCCTCCCAGGGAGAGCAGAAAGTCCGGGAAGGTCCCAGCAGTGGTGAACAGGAATCCCGACAGGTGAGCAAATCACAGCATCAAGAACCTGGAAGCAAGATATAGGCCGGTCCAGGTGTCAGGGAGAATCTGCTGCACATATTGGGACAAAGTCATGAAACCTCGGCTTATGGAAGGGATCAGAGGTGGTGGGAATATTGGGATGAGGAGTCTGGTCCCAGGGAAACCTGGATATGATGCAGGGAATTGGATAAAGTTAAGGGCACTGGGGACAAGAGAAAGACTCAGTTAACATGAGCAAACCGACAGAGGCTTGGTTGTAAGCAATAAAGCAGGATCCAAATTTCGGGAATTAAAGTTCAAGGGAAGGTGGACATCAAGACAGAGTGGGGGCCGGGTGCGGTGGCTCACGCCTGTAATCCTAGCACTCTGGGAGGCCAAGGTGGGTGGATCGCTCCAGGTCAGGAGTTCAAGACCAGCCTGAGCAAGAGCGAGACCCCCGTCTCTACTAAAAATAAAAAGAAATTAGCTGGACAACTAAAAATATATATAGAAATAATTAGCCAGGCATGGTGATACATGTCTGTAGTCCCAGCTACATGGGAGGCTGAGGCAGAAGGATCGTTTGAGCCCAGGAGTTTGAGGTTGCTGTGAGCTAGGCTGACGCCACGGCACTCTAGCTTGGGCAACAGAGCAAGACTCTGTCTAAAAAAAAAAAAAAAAAAGGAGTGGGACCACTTACTGACCTTGGTCTTAACACTGGTTGCAGCTCCGGGGGCCAGCCTTGCCTGTGGGTGGTTCCTGAGGTTTGAGGAGTGGGGATCCGGGAGCTGGACAGTTACTTCTCCCACCACGTGTGGAATACGCTTTAAGACCAGCTGGAGCAGGAATGGCAAAGCGCTTGAATCCAGTGACAACTTACGCGTGTGAGAATTTTTCTGCCTAATTTATGGAGTAACACATGTTGAAATAGAAGTAGACCATAAACTTTTAGCCAGAGCATAAAAATGAAATCCTAAATGATATGCCTCCCCACGCTGGAAGGCTGCAGAGGCTGGGGATGTAAATATTATTGGAGGCGCCAGCAGGTGGTTGCTCATTGATAGCCCGGGGTGGGCGGGGGAGGAGCTGCCTCTCACCTCTGGCTGCCTGGGCTTGTGCAGGACTCGCCACAGGGCGGTGTTATCATTTGTTTTCCTCACTAGCCTGCGGGCTCCCTGGGGTAGGAGGCCTGCATATCACTGTTTTATCTCCAGTGCTTAGCAAATACCTGGCTCTATAAATGTTGGCTGAGCAAGTGGATTAAGAAAGGAAGGACGACTGTGAGCCTTATAAACAGTAGCAGCTCTGGCCCCATGTCTTTGTCTTGATGGGACAGAACTGCCGCTGGACAAGAGCACCCTCAGATGTCACCTGTTATATAGGATGAATTGTGTATCGCCAAAAAGATGTGTTGAAGTCCTGACCCCCAGGACTTTGGAATGTGACCTTATTTGGAAATAGGGTCATTGCAGATATACATTTTCTTTTTAATTTTTAAAATTTGTTTTTAATTAATTTTTTTGAGACAGGGTCTCACTGTGTCTCCCCGGCTAGAGTGTGCAGTGGCATCATCGTAGCTCACTACAGGCTCAAACTCCTGGGCTCAAGCAATTCTCCTGCCTCAACCTCCCCAGTAGGTGGGATTACAGGCGCTCACCACCGGGCCTGGCTAATTTTTTCTATTTTTGGTAGAGGCGGGGTCTCGCTATGTTGCTCAGGCTTGTCTCAAATTCCTGGCCTCAAGTGGTCCTCCCAGCTCAGCCTCCAAAGTGCTAGGATTACAGGTGTGAGCCACTGCACCCAGCCTCGTTACAGATATAAATAGTTAAGATGAGGTCATCCTGGGGGAGGGTGGCCCCTTACTCCAATGTGACTGGTGTCTTTATTAAAAAAGGAGGAGAGACAGAGAGACACAGGCACGCAAGAGGTGAACACCATGCACTGACAGGTGGAGAAGGAAGTGCTGCATCTAGAGCCCAGGGACCCCACACTTGGCGGGCAGACCACCAGAAGCCAGAAGGGGCAAAGACAGACCATCCCCTGCACGTGTGAGACAGAGCATGGCCCTGCTGACACTTTGATTTTGGACTTCTAGCCTCCAGGACTGTGAGAGAATACATTTCTGTGATTTTAAGCCACTCAGTTTGTGGCTCTTTGCTATGGCAGCTCTGGGAAACCAAGACATCACCCAAACCACCCTTCGTGCTTGGAAAGAACCAGGCTTACGTTGAGGAAGTCCCTAAACATTAGAGAATAAAGCAGCTTACATTTTAGCAAGTGGAGGGAAAAATAAATAAATACGTAATCTGCTAGACAGTGATAATGACATGGAGGAAAATGAAGGCAACAGGATCTGGATGCCAAGGGGACGTGCAATTTAAATGAGGCAGGCAAGGAAGGCCTGGCTGAGAACAGCCCTGCAGAGGTGAGAGGGTGAAAACTTTGGAAACAGCAGGGCAAAGGCATGGATGCCAGCCTGACCACAGGTGTTCAAGGAACAGCAAAGGCTGGAGGGCTGGAGTGGAGGTGATGAGGAGGGGACTGTAGGAGCTGAGGCCATTGCAAGGACTTTGGCTTGTACACTGAGTGAGATGGAAGCCCTCTGGGGCTTTGTGTGCGGGGTGATCTAGGGCTGCGGTTCCCAGCCCCCGGGGCCACAGGCTGGTACCTGCTAGGAACTGGGCTGCACAGCAGGAGGTGAGTGGTGGGTGAGTGAGCAAAGCTTCACTTGTATTTGTAGCCACTTCCCATCACTGCGTCAGTGTCTAAGCTCCGCCTCCTGTCAGATCAGCAGGGCATTAGATTCTCATAGGAGCTGGAACCCTACTGTAAACTGTGCATATGAGGGATCTCGGTTGCATGCTCCTCATGAGAATCTGATGCCTGATGATCTGAGGTGGAGCTGGGGCGGCGATGCTAGTGCTGGCGAGTGACTGCAAATACAGATTATCATTAGCAGAGAGGTTTGACTGCACAGAGACCATAATAAATCAATTGCTTGCAGACTTCTATCAAAACTCTATCAGTGGCCGGGTGCGGTGGCTCACGTCTGTAATCCTAGCACTTGGGAGGCCGAGGCGGGCGGATCGTTTGAGCTCAGGAGTTCGAAACCAGCCTGAGCAAGAGCAAGACCCTGTCTCTACTAAAAAAATAGAAAGAAATTAGCTGGACAACTAAAAATATATAGAAAAAATCAGCCAGGCATAGTGGCGCGTGCCTGTAGTCCCAGCTACTTGGGAGGCTGAGGCAGGAGGATTGCTTGAGCCCAGGAGTTTGAGGTTGCTGTGAGCTAGGCTGACACCATGGCACTCTAGCCAGGGTGACAGAGCAGAACTCTGCCTCAAAAAAAAAAAACCCCTATCAGTGAGTGGCAAGTGACAGTTAAGCTGCATCTGGTGGCAGACTTTGTAGTGGCAACTGAGTTGATGTAATTCAGTTGTACCGTTGCATCTGGTGGCAGGCTTTATGTCAGAATCCAGCACTTATTTTAGTCCATGTGTGGCCTGCCATTATTTTATTTACCACTTCCCACACTGCGCACTTGTGTCAGTCACAGTTTTGGTAAGCCATGAGCTAACCCTAGCAAAAATGAGTAAAAACCAAACGTCACTGGAGAGCTTCTTTGAAAAGCGGGAGAGACCCAAGGATGAGGCAGCAGAAGACCCTAAGACTGCTAACAAAATGAAAGCTGCATTTAAAAGAAAATACCAAGAGTCCTACTTAAATTACGGGTTCATTGCAACAGGTGATTCATTCTCCAAGCCCGCTTTGCATAATATGCAGCCACCGGCTATCCAATGAAGCCACTAAACCTTCAAAGCTGCTTTGCCACATGGAAACTAAGCACCCTGCATTAAGACAAGCCTCTGGAGTTTTTCAAAGAAAAATCATGAACATGAAGAACAGAAGCAATTACTGAAGGCCACCCCTTCATCAAATGTGTCTGCACTGAGAGCACGATTCCTAGTGGCTAACCACATAGCTAAAGCTAAGAAGCCTTTTATTATTAGTGAAGAGTTGGTCCTGCCTGCTGCTAAGCACATTTGCCATGAACTTTTAGGAGAGGCTGCAGTTCAAAAAGTGGCACATGTTCCTCTTTCCGCTAGCACCATTACTAGATGAACTGATGAAATAGCAGAGGATACTGAGGCACAATTGTTAGAGAGGATTAACAAGTCACCCTGGTACACAATCCAGGTTGACAAGTTTACTGATGTTGACAACAAGACAATAATGCCTGTTTTTGTGTGATATATTTTTCAGGAGGATGTGCATGAGGATATGTTATGTGCATTTTTGTTGCCAACCAACACCACAGCTGCAGAACTATCCAAGTCTTTGAATGATTGCATATCAGGAAGATGGAACTGGTCATTTTGTGTCAGAATATGCACAGACGGAGTGGCTGCCACTGCTGGACGGCTTTCCAGTTTCACTACTTGGGTCAAGGAAGTTGCTTCTGAATGTGAGTCTACACACTGTGTCATCCATAGAGAAATGCTGGCTAACTGAAATATGTCACCTGAACTAAACAACATTTTGCAGGATGTGATTAAAATTATAAACCACATTAAAGTACATGCCGTTAACTCACGTCTGTTCGAGCAGCTCTATGAGGAGATGGACGCAGAGCACACACGTCTTCTCTTATACTCAGAAGTGAGATGGCTTTCTAAAGGTAGATCACTGGCCAGAGTTTGAGTTATGAGAGCCACTCCAGAGATTTCTTTTAGAAAAATAGTCACCACTGGCAGCACATTTCAGTGACACAGAATGGGTCGCAAAATTTGCTTACTTGTGTGACATATTCAACCTGCTCAACGAACTCAATCTGTCACTTGAGGGGAGAATGACAGCTGTGTTCAAGTCAGCAGATAAAGTGGCTGCATTAAAAGCCAAACTGGGATTATGGGGGTGATGAGTGAACACTGGGATTTTTGACATGTTTCAGACATTAGCAGAGATTTTGCAAGAGACTGAGCCAGGGCCTTCTTTCTCCCAGCTGGTGCATGATCACCTATCTCAGCTTTCAAAAGAGTTTGAGCATTACTTCCCAACCACAAAAGACCCCCAAACTAGGGAGGAATGGACCCAAGACCCATTTGTGAATAAGCCAGGTGAATTGACTTTGTCCGTGCTAGAAGAGGATCAACTGGTTGAGATCGCAAATGACAGTGGCCTTAGAAGTATGTTCAAGACAAATTCAAATCTCCATACGTTCTGGATTCAAGTCAAGGCAGAATATCCTGAGATTGCCACAAAAGCACTGAAAATCCTGCTTCCATTTCCAACATCCTACCTTTGTGAAGCAGGGTTTTCTGCAGTGACAGCAACCAACATGAGATTATGGAGTAGACTGGACGTAAGCAACACACTTCGGGTGTCACTGTCTCCCATCAACCCCAGATGGGACCATCTAGTTGCAGGAAAACAAGCTCAGGGCCTCCACTAATTCTGCATTATGGTGAGTTGTATAATTATTTAATTATGTATTATAATGTAATAATAATAGAAATAAAGTGCACAATAAATGTAATGCACTTGAATCATCCTGAAACCATCCCCCCTCCCGACCCCAGTCCGTGGAAAAATTGTCTTCCATGAAACTGGTCCCTGGTGCCAAAAATCTTGGGGACCACTGATTTAGGAAACAAGAAGGAGAAATCTTGGCCAATGAAATGTTTGGAGTTAGGAGGTGTTCAGAGGGTGGAGGTCACATCCAAGGAATACTCAGCCTGGGGAGAATGGAGAGTTATGACCAGGCAAGTACAAGAAAGCAACACAATACTCAGAAGCACATGCATTAAAATGAAAACGTTAATGTCTGACAACTCTGTTAATGCATTTTCCCCTCGGGGTTGTTCGTATTTTAATAATGGATACCTAGAATCACAAATCACCACCGATAAAGAATGAATCATTTTCTCAGGACAGACTAGAGCCGCAGGCCAAGGTATTTCTTCATAAGCTCCAAAGCTAAATGCATTATGCAAAGTTTGAATATGCAAAGTAGTATTTTCTGCACTTTGACATGAGTGCAAGTTGACTGCACTCTGTAAATAGCTCTTGTGAAATCAGTCAAATTGGAAAGAGCTAAAGGCTTCCTTCAGCTTTAACACTGTATCTGGACTTGTCTCTGTGAGTCCATTCAGCCTTTGGATCCCCCAGCCATGGAGGACCACTTGGCAATGAACTACATGGGAAGAACCTCACCTGTGTGTCTTTAACGGTGCAGGGGTTTCAGTCCCCAGGCAGAGGGTCAAAGCAACCAACACTTACGGAGCATTAACCATGTGAGGGACACTCTTCTATGGTCTGGGAGTTCAGCAGTGAGCAGACAAACAAGCTCTCTGCTTTCATGCAGCTTATGTTTGAGTTGGGTGGAAGGGTAGACAGGAAATCACAAGATATAAATAAGGTCATTTCAGAATGTGAAGTGATACAATGACAGAGAAATGGAGAGGGTGCAATAATAGATAAGGCGATGAGATTCCTGATTAGGTCCTATTCTGATGAGGCTAGCAAGATGAGAAGCCACAGCCTTGAGGGTCACAAGGCCAGGATGAGGGTAAGGTTAGTGAAGCACTAACCCCACATGCAAAATGGGCACCAAAAAACTCAGTCATCAAGATCAATAATATTTAAAAAAATCAAAATTAATGCAAAAAAAACCATGAGGCATGAAATACCAAACTTTTAAGTAAAGACAGAATCTGGCAGTGCTATACTGAGCCATGTTAGAACCTGAGGCCAAAAGAAAAATGTGTGTCCCTATAGACATGTCTTAAGGTATTTATTTAGTGGTGAACTTCTTTTAGAAGTAGATTTTGAAAATATTATTGATGAATTGGCTTCATTAAAGTCAGTAAAATTATGCTAAATTCTGTTTTAGTATCATACAGTAAAGGGTTAACTCAGCAGGCTTGAGATGTCCAAACCCCGCACATTCCAAAGAAAGGATTGGCCCTTAAGTTTCCTGGGAGATATAACCTAGGAGCCCTTAGAATCCTGCTGGATAATAATGTCTTTGTCTTCCCAGGTACGATTTTTGTTGAATGCCTGCTTTTTTTCACCTAGGGCCCTGGGCCAAGCTGTATTAGTTTCACCTCCGGGGTGGTAGGAATGGGGACTCACTCACCCCTAGTAAAAACCCTGGAGGATTGGGTGAGCTTCCTTGCTTGGCAATACTTCCTCCCTGTTGTCACACATGATTGCTGGGAGACATAAGCGCTCTCCCTACGACTCCACTGGTCAAGGACAATGGAAGCTTGTGCCCCATCTCTCCTGGACTCTGCCCTGTGCACCTTTTTCCTTTGCTGACTGTAATCTGTATCCTTTCATCACAATAAGCTAAAACCATGAATATATTAAATAACAGCTTTTCTGAGTTCTGTGAGTTTTTCTAGCAAATCTTCAAATGTCAACGTGGTGTTAAATAAAATATTTAAACTTAATGCTGTGAGTTTTAATAACCTACTTTACTATTTTTCAATATTTTCCAACTTTTTTAAGGTCCTGGGAAAAGTTAACCTTTAAAAAAATACATAAAACATATATATAGGGGCACACATGTTTACTCTTACCCCAGGCTCCCATATGGCTCAGCATGACACTCTTTTTTTTTTTTTTTCTTATTACAACACATGTAAGTTAGGCATACAAGCATGGTACTCTTGAATCCTGTTTTTATTCAAAATTTTGATCTTTTGTTCATCATGGACCTTGTGCATTATTTTTTTTTACTATTGCATTAAATTATTGTCCTGATGTCTTGATTACTGAGTTTTTTGGTGCCCCCTTCAATCTAGGGCCCCAGGTGAATGTCTCACTCCAGCTCTGTCAGGGGAAGAGCTTTCTAGGGAAGGAGGTGGCAAGTTCAAGTAGTCTGAGGTGAGAGCTAAGGGCAGCAAGTTTGAGAAACAGAAAGAAAGGTTTGAGGTCTGAATTGCATAGTGAGGCAGGAGAAGAGCAGAAAGAGATGAGGTTAAAAAAAAAATAGATGGATGTGGAGAGACCAACCCAATGGCTTCTACAGTGGTCCAGCAGGAGAAGGCGGGGGCAGGTGGCAGCGGTGGTGACAGAAAGGTGGCAGATGTGGGGTGTGTTTTGGAGATTGAGCCATTAGGCCTTGCTGATGGACTATAACTGAGAGTTACAGGAAACGAAAGAATCAAAGATAACATCTAGGATTTTGGCTTGATGTAGATGGTGATACCCTCTGTCAATATGGATATGATTTGGGGAAGAACACACATGTGGGGTGAACATCAAGACTTATTTTGGACATGTTAAGTCAGAGATACCCTTAGATAGACATGTGGAAAAGTGAAGTTAGCAGCTGGATGTTAGCAGACCTGGGTCCCCAAAAGACATTTTATTTATCTCTAAATCTCTAGTACATCGTAGAGTGCCTGAAATACAGTGGGTGTTTCATAAATAATGTCTCTGTTAATATTTGTTTAAAAGAGTCATAAATATACAAGACTCAGAAAATGATTTAGGTTTATATGCCACGCTGAAGCCCTTTTTGGTAGATAACTGTTGCCCAAGAAGCTTGAAGTGGGGGCTACAGGTTATGAAGAAAGCAGTTCAGCTACTCCATGTTCTGCCACTTATTAAACAAGGCTTCAGCGGCAAGTAGGTGCGGAGGGCCGTACAACTGGCCTTGTGAGCTTGATGAGGTCTCAGCACTCTCACCTTTTAGGGGATATGGTCACACGTGTAAGGCAGGGCCACTTAAGGCTCACCTGTCTGAAAGGTTCATTCATTGCAGCATTCCAGAGGCACTCAGAAGTCCTCCTCAGCCATCGGCTGGACACAAGGCCAAGTTGGGATCCAGTATTGGGCACCCTCCTGAATGATGCCAGTTATAGGACACTCTGGATTCCTGTTCTGGCTTGTTCTGGCAAGGATGGGGAGTGTCTTTAGCCAACCTCCAAATCTTGACCAAATTTGACCTCTAATTTCACCAAAGAGAGCCTACTTGTAACATTCATTCTGCTATTTCACCAGTCACCAGTTTCACCAGTAAAAACTCATCTTGACATTCAGTTTGCTAATGAGCCAAGACCTGGTGACTGATCAAGACGTGATAGCAGAAGGACTTGTGGCTACCTCTAGAGTGTGACCTTTCCTGATATGCTAGCTGAGCACCCTGGAATGGAAATTCTCAACAGCATGTTACTGGGCCACCCCTAGAATTAGGGCTCAACTAACTGTGTGTGCTGAAGTATTACAAAGTATATTACAGACATTGTAAGTGTCAGGTGCCAAATAGAACAGAAACATATATCCACATATTGTGGGAAGGCTTTTCAAAGAAGGTGAGATGCATAGTAGGCCCTAAAGCAGGGTTATTTACCGTGGCCCTGCCTTAGAATCACCTGGAGAGTATTTAAAGACCACACCGAAGACAATTAAGTGGGAGCCTCTGGGGTGAGATAGAGGGATCAGCATATTTTAAGTGATTCCTTGGTGATTCCAGTCTGTTGCCAAGACTGAGATTCACTGCCCTAAAGCAGAGGTCCCCAACCTTTTGGCACCAGGGACCAGTTTCATGAAAGACAATTTTTCCAAGCATGGGGTGTGGGGGGATGGTTTCGGGATGATTCAAGCACATTACATTTATTGTGCACTTTATTTCTATTATTATTACATTATAATATATAATCAAATAATTACACAACTCAGCATAGGTTGAGGACCCCTGCCCTAAAGGATGGGTAGGATTTGGAAACAGACGGCATATTCTAGGCAGGTTTTATTAATGTACGTACAGGGTTATGTAATTGATCACAAGCTCCCAGACCCATCCTAAGCCCAGCCTCTGTCTCTGACTCCCTCTCCCTTCATCTCAGGACTTGGGAAAGTCTCACTTAGAATCACGTTGGAACTTGAGGTCCACAGCAAGATTTTTATTTATTGGTTACTTTTTTATTTTTTACCAGGTGATATGCGGTGAAGGGTAAGCTTTCTGAGCAAGGCAGGTGGGGAGAGGTTGTGAAGTGAAACTCTCTGCTACTCAAGCAGGTCTCGAGAGCCCCTATCCTCTTGCCAGTTATTCCCAGAAATGCCCCAGCCAAAAAGCAGCCGCGTGGCTTTCGGTGGGTCCTGCCTCCTCTCTGAGCCTCCGTTTTCTCATCTGTAAAATGAGAGGGTTGGCCCTTCTAGTTATGACTTTCAAAGATCAGGGAATTACGGAATATTGAAAATGAGAGAAAAAGCAAAAATAAAAGTAGCTGTTGGGATGTGTCCAGCAGAGGGCGCAAGACTCTGGGGATAAAGTGTACCGCGGCCTTTGCGATGCTCTGGAAAGGATCCTGCAGCTTCTTCAGAGAGAGCGAGTTTCCGTGAGCGGGGACTGCCGGGGGCCTGGAGGCTCAGAACACTTCAGCCGGGTGTGCGGGCCGTGGGCACGCAGGCAGTGCCATTTGCATGTCCTGTGACCCACACCACCTCATTTTTCTCCTCCCTCCTCTCCACCCAAGCTCCAATGGGTTTGCCATTCTACTCTGGGGGCGGGGTGTGGGGAGGTGGGGGGTGGTGACAGTCATTACAATTATTTATACTACAGCCCTTGAGTTTTGCAAACAGCTTCTATGAACAGAGATTTGGGGGTTCTGGGGAAACATAAACTGCACCCTTTTCCCTTCCTCTTCTCCCAAGCAAAGATGCCAACCCTCCACCTGTTTGCAGCGGTCAGGTGTCTACTAGGAAGCAAAAACACTCATTCCATTCAGGATGAGAGGCAAGCTTCGCGTGAAACGCCTCCTGAAGAGAACATGTGAGTTACAGTCTTACTGAGTTGTAAAGGACTGATATCAAACCTCCCACGGAGCAATCTTTAAGATGGGAGTTGGTTTGTTTGTCTGTCTGTCTGTTTGTTTGTTTTTTAGAGACAGGGTCTCCCTCTGTTGCCCAGGCTGGACAGCAGTGGTGCGATCATAGCTCACTGCAGCCTCAAAAACCTGGGCTCCAGTGATCCTCCTGCCTCAGTCTACCAAGTAGCTGGGGCTACAGGCACAGGCCACCACAACCAGCTAATATTTTAATTTTTTTGTAGCGACAAGGTCTTGCTTTGTTGCGCAGGTTGGTCTCAAACTCCTGGCCTCAAGGGGTCCTCCTGCCTTGACCTCTCAAAGTGCTGGGAGGCCTGAGGCCTGAGCCTTACAGGCCTGAGCCACCTCACCTGGCCTACAATGGGAGTTTTCTTCCCTCCAGGTTATCATGTGGCATTTGTGACAACAGCCCGACATAGCTGGGTGCAGGGAGGGTAGCCACCAGGGCACAACCACTGAGTCCCAGTGGTGGTGCAGCCCAACCTCCCACCCAGCAGCAGAATCTACAGCATCCTAGACAGTGATAATCCAGCCTCTGCTTACATTCCTCCAGGGACAGCAAGCTCACTTCTTCATAAGATGGCTGGTCCTCTCTTGAATAGTTTTTCTTATTCGAATGTTGTAGTTATTCCTCGTGGTTGTCCAATGTCTATCACCCTGAAACGTCTTCCCCGTGGTCTGGGCCTGGCCTCTATTAAGCAGAACCAGCCTAATCTCTCTTTCGTATAACAGATTCTCAAGTATTCAAAAATATTTATGATGTCCCCATCTCCCTTGTTGGGAACCCCCGATCCCCCCATTCCTCAGTCCCCAGAGGCTTTTCCTTCCTAAACCAAATAGCCCTGATTATCTTCAACCATCCTCACGTGACAGGGCTCCTCATCCAGATCCAGAATTCACTTCATTCACCCCCTTGTCTGGGTTAAGGGGGCCAAGCCTCAGGAGAAATCCTGACATAATTTAAGACAAGTTTTCTGGAGGAGACAGAATTTGGGGTATGAGAGAAAGGAGTCTAATAGATGACATTATTATTCAAAATATTTGCTGTCCTGTTCTGGGTTCTGGTCCTTGCCCTGCCCTGTAGAAGCATTATAGACTCCCCCTTCTGATGATTTCAGAAACAGCCCTGGGACTTGTTTTGGCCAATGAGATGTGAGTTCATCCCTTTTGGAACTGAAATGCGAATGGGTCCTCAAGCAGAAGCTTTCAGAGGTAGAGTGGAATTTGCTATATCTCTTTTCCTTCTGCCACAGCACTGGCAATCTTCCAGGTAGCAGCCTAAAGGAAAGACTATAGAGCAGAGGTACATCCACTCCATGATGGATATGTAATGTGAGCAAGAAATACAGCTGTTGTTTAAGACACTGAGACTGTGAGGGCACTCTGTTACTGCAGCATAACACCAATCCTAGTTGATACAGATCCCAACTTACAAGTGCAAAAGAGCTTGGTCTCTTCATGTGCAGGACACAGAGGTGGCAGTGGGAGGGGTAAACCATAGGGCTGGGTACAGCAGTCCTCGCATCAGGGTAGAGGGACGCATGGAAGAGAGAAGCACGGCCCAGGGCTCAGCAGCAGAGGACCCGAACCCCATGTCCCTCTCACATAACACTCCTGCTATCTCTGCCTGCACATCCCTCAGCCAGGACAGTGACAGTGGGTCCTAGCTGTGCTTTGTGTAGTTTTCCATGAATGCGTTTGTAGTTTACATAGGGGAGGAAAGGGAGAGGATATGAATCTGCTTGACATGGGAGAGAATATAAGAAAGTAACTTTAACTGTCACTGAGTGTTGATTTAGAGTTTACAAATCACTTTCACAGAAGTGCCAGCCAATAAAACGGGTTCTTCTTAGAATTCCTCCCGTCTTTCTTTGCTCATACTAATTTGTCTTCTTGGTAATCCCCAACTTTCTTCCCCCTTTTCTTCTAGTTAATGTGCAGTACTTCAAGACCTGGCTCAAAACTCACCTCAATTCACCTACTATTTACTGAGATCAACATTATGCCAGGCATTGTTCTAAGAAGTGCAGAGGATAAAATATGGGTCAGGTGTTGCCCCTGCCTTCAAGACCCTTAGAGCCTAATGGTGAGGAGGAGAAAGTGGTATCAGCACACATATGATACAGGGTATAGTAATGGGAGCACCCTAAGAGAGGTGCAAATGAATGCTTTTGGAAATTCAAAGTTCTTTGTTATTTGTAAGTGATGGAAACCCCTACTTGTCAGAAGAGAGACCAAGGCATTTCTGACAGGTGTCTTCCCTTTACTTTGAGAAGCCATGGAGCACGGAGCAAGGTTTCTCAAAGCACAGGCCCTACACCACCTGGGGCACTTAACTAAATATGCAGGCTCATTGACTAAATTTCCGACCAACTGAATTCACATCCCATGAGAGCCCCTTGATCCTGATACATGCTAAAGTTGAAGAGCCATTGGCATGAAAAGCAAGTGTTTTGACTCTAGAGTGAGACTTTCATTGCATACCAGCTCTCTGATCTAGAAAGTTTTTCACCACCCCTGCCACCCTGAGCCTCATTTTGCTCACCTGTGAAATAGGATTAATATTCTAAACCTCCTTTATAAGGTTGCTCTGAGGCTCCAACAAAATCGCAGAAGTACAGCACTGGGCATGTTTCCTGGCACAAAGTAAGTTTTAAAATGTCTTTATTATCATTCCAAGGAGGGAAAGACCATATCTGATTGTGGGATTAGAAATTCACAAAGCGCTGGCCAAGTGTAGGGTTCTCCTCAGGAATGTGATTCAGTTCAGTCAACATGAATGGAGCTTTTAACTTGTGCCAGGTGTGACGGGAGCCAGACAGGTGGGACTGGGCTGGGGGGTGCAGAGGAAGGATGGGAACAGGTGATTGTCCGGTTGGTCCGAGGTCTCAGTGGTAGCATTGCCTATCTGGCAGGTGGAAAGGTGGGCCTAGAGTAAGGTTAGAATTAGATTTGAGAATTAGCATCAGGACGAGAGCTGAAACGGGTGTGGATGAGAAGAAAGACGAGATCTCTGAAATTGGACACAGTTTTATTCAAGAACCAGGAAGAGGAGGCAGAACTAGCAAAGGACATTAAGAAGATGTGGTTGGAGAGGCTGGGAAAACAAGACGAGAAAAATTACAGGTACCAAGGGAGGAGATGGCTTAACACAGCGTGGAGAAGCAATTACCACCCGATGCTTCACAGGGACCCGATGCTTCACAGGGACGTGGTGAATTCAATGGGTTAGGCTGAGTGGGACCCAGGTAGGAAGGAATTAAAGCAGCAACTCTTAACTTTGCTACCTTTAGAACCACCTGGGAGCTCTTAAAAAAAAAAAAATCCCTTCACCCAGGGCAGTGCCCCAGACAAGTTAAATCAGAATTTCTGGGAGTTGGAGCCAGGCATCTCCTTTTTTCCCAAAGTGATTCTGATGTGCAGAACATGTTGAGAGCCAATGAATTATGGTTCTCACCCAGGGAATGGGTGTAAGTGGAGGCAGCTGAGTAGGTGAGACTACCATTTCCAGCAGTTGAGCAGGAAACAAGAACAGAGAAAAAGCCGGAAGTCAGTCGCAAGATGGGTAGAGACCACTGATGGGGCATGGTAGTGGTGGAAGAGGGAGGGGATCCAGGCAAGGTGGCTTTCTGATTCAGAGAAGGGAGAATCACCCTTGGAGTTTCTGATTCAGTATGTCTGCAGCGAAGCCCAATAACTTGTATTTCTAACAAGTTACCAGGTGATGCCAATGGCCCGTCAGGGTGGGGAGGGAGCATACTTTACAGAGCTGCTAGAATCCAAGGAAGGGAACTGTGCAGAAAGATTGAGAGAAATATGTTTGAACCATTTCCTTTCTGCTCTTGCTAGTGTTATGAAGAGTTCCAATTTAGATCCAGTGAGAGTTGCCAAGCTTTGGTCACCACATTTGTCACCCTTGCAGTACCATCCATTAGGCTTTCAGAGGAGCTCAAAAAATTCAGATACCCAGGCCTCATTCTTCACTAACATGTCAGAATTCCTGGGGATGGGGCCCTTCCTTGGAACCCTTAGCGCTCCCCAGGTGATTCTCATTGTAGAGGCACCTATGTGCAGGACCGCACAGGTGAATTACATTGAGGCTCTTGCATTCCAGGTGGGAAGGTCTTGAGTGAGATGCCTTTGATAATCACCTTCTGGGGGTGGGACTCCAGAACAACTGCTCCAACTGGTACCTACACCCTTGGGTTGTAAACCACCTTCTGGAGCCATCCCTGATTCGGGGACAAATGTCACCTTTAGAAGCCCAAGGCTGTATCTCTTCCTACAGCTCTCCTGTTCTCCCTCCACCAACTCCTGCTAGTTATTTTTTTGGCTGACATTTCTGCTTTTGGCTGGAAGTAGGAGAGGAACTGAAGTTGCTGTAGGCAGCCAAGTGTCACAGGCAGAGGGGACACAAATGAGTTAGGGGGCGGCAGAAGGACTGGGAGTGTACAAGTGAGAGAGACGGGAGAATATGTGAGACTTTCCAGGAGAGCAAAACACCCTCTGAGGGGAGGGGCGTGGAGCCTCGCTGGAAATTGTGGGTGAAACTGGCCAACCAATATTCGTTCTGCAGAAGAGTTACGACTCCCACCTATCTGACCAGGATTTCAGCGCAGGGATTCAGTTTGACGGAGACGATCTTTGGTGTATATCCAAATCACCTTAATAACGATCTATGACATAACTGAATTTTAATAATGAAAACGTTGAATCCAGAGAAAAATGAAACATCGAGAGAAAAATGTCTGGGGTCTTCCAGCCATAGACATCTCCCCTCCTCCTTGTCTCCAGCACGGCCTTGCCCAGCCCCCGCTGGCACAGCCCAGGTGGACGCGAGCGGGGCGCGGCAGGTGCAGACGCCCGGCGCGCACCTGTGCCTGCGTGCGCCCTGTGTCCAGCAGGGGGCGGCCCGCGCCGGCTGCCCGAGCGCCGCTCCTGGCCGGCCCCGCCCCCGGCCCCGCGGACCCCGCGGCGACGGGGGTGGCGGGGGCGCGTCCGCCCAGGCACCCGCAGGGCTCAAAGGCGGCGGCGGCGGCCACAGCGCTGTGACGCGCGGGTTGGCTCTGCTTCCCTCGCTCGCTGTCCCTCCGGCGCCTGCACCTCCTCCCCATACCTGAGCGGGGAGCGGCGCCGCGGCCTCCAACCCCGCCCGCGAGTCCTGCGCCGCCGCCACGGGAGTAAAGGTCGCGCGGGCCGGGAGCGAGCTGGCTGCGGCGCCTATCAGGAAGCCGGCAGGGCAGGTCCGGGGAAAAGGGGAGAAAGAGAGAAACTCTCTGCTTGCCCAGGAAGATGGCGCCAGGCGGGCCGGCCGTGGACTGAGGGCAGCCGGGAGCTGGGACCTGCCGCCCACCCGGGCACGAGCGAGGGCCCCCCGCCAGGTGCGGCGCCCCGGGCTCCTGCCCGGCCCGCGGGGTCATGTCGGTCAGCGAGCTGTACAGCCAGGTGAGTGCGGGCGGCGCGCCGCGGCCCGGGCGGGCACAGGTGAGGCGCTGCGTGGGGCCGGGGGCGGAGCGCTCTGCGCCAGTGGGGCGCTCGGGGTCGCCTTTGTCGGTTCCTGGAGACGAGAGGTAACGGGAGACCCCTTCCGGGCCCTCCTCGTTTCCATCCTCAGCGCCCCGAAGTTCGGGTGGCGGAGAAAGTTTGGCTGTTCCGGGAGCGCCCCACACCGACCGGCCGCCGGCTCCTGGCGGCCCGCAGCGCCAGCACGGCAGAGCCCTGCCCGCCGCCCTCCCATCCTTTTCGCCGTCCGGGCTGGGCTCCAGCTGAGTTCCACGAACCACCGGGCGTCCCTGCCAGCTCCCGGTCCGTGCGCGGGACAGCCACCCCCCCACCCCGCTCGTGGACCCCGCCCCAGGTGCTCGGCAGCGCGGAGGGAGCCACCTCCGACGCTTGCTTCCCTCCCGCATGTCAGCGGAGGAACCCTGAACTTGGGGGTGGGGGTCCCTGCACGTGGTGGGGGTCCCTGCACGTGGTGGGGGTCCCTGCACTTAGGGGCGGAGAGGACGGGACCCACCCTGATGTGAGGAGCACGGCGGCTGGGGCTGACGGGGGTGTAAGCAGTGGGTGTAGAGGTGCTCCATCATCTCCGGAGACCCCAGGGAAGCGCGTTCTTAATTCGCTGGGGATGGGCATTTGGAAACAGCTTCTCTGGGTGGGTAGCAGGAGGGCTTCGGTTATTCTGGAGAGGGGATCGGAGTAATGCCGACCGGGGGTGGGGTGCGGATTTTCCAACTACCTTCAAGGTCAGAATGGATGTGCAAGTCTCAGTGCTCAATCGGGAACAGGTGCGAGCAATCGCCAGGTTCCGCGGCGGGTTGCGGTGGTTAGTTTAGGGACCAGCCGCCACTTCCCGGAGAGTCTCTGGTTACGCTGCAGCCGCCCGCCTGTTCCCCCTCGGGTTCAACCTGGTGAAGGGGTTAGAGACCTTTAAACACGTGTCCCATGTCTCTTTAATAAAACGAGTCTTGAGTGTCCTAACGTCTGGTCTCCCTGTTCGTTTTCTCTGGCGGCCAGGACACGTTTGACAGTGCCTCGCGCACACGCCTCAGTGCAGAGAAGTGTGTGTGGTGTGGGCGTTCGATTCCCAGGACACCGACCCGGGCCAACAGGTCTGGGCAGGGCAGGAAGAGCTATTTCCGCATCCTCACCTGGCGATTGCTCGCTGCTGTCCAGCGCGTGGGAGGAGCCCTTCGGCTCTGTGGGCTGGCCACCCCTCTTCCTTTGAGGAATTGTTAAAGCCTTCCTCCCTAGAGGGGAACAGGCCGGGATGGGTGGACGCTCATGAGGTGGCTGCAGAGGCTGTCACCTGGCTAGGGGTGGGGCCTCAGACACCACCTGCACGCCCACTAGGGACACTAAGTAGCTGTCAGGATGGACCACAGCCTCTGGGGGACCAGTGCAGGAGGGCGTGAATTCTTACCTGTGGGGGTCTTGGGAGGAGCCCTGAGAGCTTCAGCTTTCGGTTTTTCCCCTGAAGCCAGTTATCAGGCATTGGAACTGGGGTCTGGGAGCCAGCGAGGTAGGAGAAAAAATCTGACCTGAGTGTTTATAGAGCTGAAGCTTTGTCACCTTAAAGTGCACGGAGATAACTTGTACTAATAAGGAAAATGAGTGACTCAACTGACTATACCTACAGTGTATTATTAATAGAAAGTCCTTTATCAGACAGTATTAAATTGCTGTATTATGTGCAGCTAATGGATAATTGAATAAATCATTAATTTTTGGAGTTCTAATTTTGAAAAACATTAACACTGGATTGCTTTAAAAGATAACACTTTCAGGGGAAAACACTCAATTTGATTTTCAGTGAGAAATGGGTATGTTGCCTGTTAATTCTTAGGAATGATGAATCAGTGGGGGTCTGAACTCGGGGGGTTTCGGTGTGTTTTTTCTTATGGAGATAGGAACAAAACTTAGGTCACCAGGAAAAGGTCTTGAGCAAAACAAGGCATTTTTTTTAAGAGGTAGCTAATTAATCAAAAGTAATTAATTCAAAACAAACATTAGCATTTCTAAGGACTGGTGGACTGCATCTTGCTCTGAATGTTTCTAGTTCTTAATGATTTCCAGGTTTTTTGAATCAGAAATCAAGGAGATTTTTCTGTGACCAAGACGGTAGCTTCTAGACTTGTTCTAAGCAGCTGTTTTTTCTTTCTGGCAAAGTTGAACACATACCTTACTGTGAGGAGCATTTTCGTTGTTTCCTAACCATTACCGCCCCTCTTGCCTGGCTGGATTCTCGGTATGCACCTGAATTGTAAGTTATACAGAGAAGTTGTGCCTGTTACTCAGATTTACTTTTTTTCTTCAGGAGCTGATTTGTTCATTTTAGTGTATTATCAAAATAGCTAGTGTTCCCTTTTATTTTTAACCTGCTAGTGGGCTTTCCTAATATGAACACTGGATCCAGATGCACACTTTAATGTATTATGCATGGTGGAAATAATTATCCATTATGCCAACAGCACTTGTAAGTATGTAGGAATAGAAAATTTAAACCTTGTATTGATCATACTTGTTGCTTTAGTGACATAGTTGGAAGATACTATTGGAATATGAAATATGTAAAAGCATCTACATAAGCTTATAAGTACCATAGTTTCAGGTAACTTAATATATCGTGTATTTTTAGTTATCCAAGGAAACTTTTTTCTTCCCTATGACTTACTGTTTCCTTCTTTCTCTACTTACTCTCCAACTGGGGGTTCATATGCTATGTGACTTTTTTTTTGAGAGGGAGTTGATTTTTGTCGCTGGTTAAGGGCACTTGCCATGAACAAAGATACTCTTGTTCTCAGTACACCCAACACCTCACCTTTGAGAAATTGCTTTCTTTGTAGTAAGGTTTATTTGGATGGAGAAAGAAAATCAGTGGCAAATGCTTTCAGGTGATGTCAAGGTGAGTCAGCCTCGTTCACTCTCATTTCAGCCCCAAAGGTGGAGCTGATGACGGGCTCTGTTGTCACAGGTGGCGTATGTGGCAAGTACTTGGCCTCTGACCTACTGGAAAAGACAATGTGGACTTCACTTGATCTACACAGGTCCCAGAATGAAGCCCAAGCATGTGCAAGCATGGTGAATGGGATTTGATGATTGCAGAAAACAGTCTGATTTTTAAAATATAAAATACATAACCTCTCTCCTTCAGGCTGAATAAGGCAACTCTCCTTTAAGAGAAGGGTTATTCTGGATGAAAAATTTAAATACTATTTCAAATACGGAGACTTTCAGTTTGCTGCTCTGATTGTAGCCCCCAGAGTGACTGGGAAGTCATCAGATTGAAACCAGTGCCTTCAAATAATCCTTTTTCCTGCTTGGCTTTTAATTGATAGGTAGTAGTCTGAGCAGTGGATTTTTGAGTACTGCTAGCTTACTATACTGTCAGACCTCATCCTGTGGATGGCAGATTTGCACCTAGGAGCCTTTACTAAGGGTGCTGATTTGGGACCAATCATTTCAAAAGTAGAACTCCTGTGCTTTTGGGCAGGTGTCCTGTAACTGTCCCTTTTATCATATCTATGCATTGGGTAGTATAGAATTCTCCCAGGTGTCAGTCTGTAGGGCAGCAAGAGCCACCTGTTTCCTCTGTATCCAACCACCACCACTAAGGGGGCTAATGGTTCAGTTTCCTGCTGTTGGCTCTGAGTGATGTTCTTTCTAAACAGTGGTGTTAAAGACAGGAGTTGATCAGTGTTAGCAGGTGCAGATAGCACCCTCTCATCTCCTTTACTCTTTTCCTGCGTATGGCCTTAGTGCATGCTTATTGCCAATAGCCAGCACCTGTGGTTAGTCAAAGCATCCTGAAGCTGTCTGTGTGTGTGTGCACAGGAGCCAGAAAATTTACATCCTCCGCAAGGGGGCACAGTCTTTAACCAGTGGGAGTATAACCACATCCTCCCACCTGGGAATGGGACAGCTCTAAAGCGTGGCCCACACCGTTTCCAGAGTTCCTTTGCAGGGTTCAACTAAAGTTACTCGGCTTGAGGATTTCCTTAATATCATACCCTTGCTTGGCTTCCTTACTCCTCTACCAGTCTTTCCTGGGAACACTGCCCAGTGATCTCAGGATCTGATTCTGGGAACCCACATTAACCTGTAACTCATGGTGGCCTGGCTGACTAGGTGTTGTGAAGCTTTAAGGGTTTGGTCTCCATAGGGTCCCAGGTGAGGCTGGAGAGCAGTGTCACATTCCCACCACCTTTCTGAACCTCATTCTCTGCCTTGCATGTTGTTTTCTCTCTCCAAGCCCTAGTTCTTTTCCCCCCTCTGCGCTCTTTCCTCAGGTAGCCCTTCTTGGCCCTCCTGGGTTCATCAGAAATCCAAAGTTTGCATGTAAGTTGTTACCCAGTGCACAGGGCATGTTCTTTGCCTGCAAACTGTACTCATTGAGCAGGCTCCTGCCTTTCCCTCCCTTGGTAGTTTTTATGTTATACCTCATCTCCCCAACTAGGCTGAGAGCCTGGAGAACGGAGGCCGTATCATACATTTTTTGGGGGAGCCTCCAGTGTGCTTAGCGATAAAATCTAAATACGTAAAGTTCACTAACAATGCAGCATTACCTGTGTATCTTGAGAGGAGTGCAAATAGTTGGAGTTGCAGGCACTTTGTAGAAGCGTTGGTCTGGTGGGCTGCAATAGTGGGGGAAAGGCTGCACGGGCAGTGGGTTGGGGGCTTTGAATAGGACTTGAATATGAGGAGGCTGGGAAGAAGGACACTCCCAGGAGACAGGGAGAGTGTGAGGATGGGAACAGGCATGAGTTAGGCATATTTGGGGATAGTAATCATAGCACTATTTTTAAAACTATTTTGAAATAATCTTAGACTTGCAGAAACACTGCAAAAATAGCACAGTTCCTGTGTCTTCCCAGATTTCTCTACTGTTAACATTCATGTAACCACAATGTAATTATTGAAACCAGAAATTAACTTCCGTATAATACTGTTCTGATCCATAGACCTTGCTGGAACTTCACCAGTTTTGGTACTAATGTCTTTTTTTCCTAGGCCAGGATCCCATCTGGGATTCTGCATTGTCTTTAGCCTTGTAGCTCCCTAGTCTCCTCCAGTTGGCAACAGTTGCTCAGTTTTTTGTCTTTCATGACTGTGGCACTTGAAGGTCACTTTGGGTTTGTCTGATTATTTTCTGATGCTTAAATGGAATGAAGCAATTTCAATTTTCGATGTGAATTTTTTGCAAGAACACATCAGTGCTGTGTCTTTCTCAGTGCATCCTCCCAGGAGGTACATGATATCAATGTGTCCCATTACTGATGGGGTCACTTTGATCCCTTAGTTAAGGTGATTTCTGTCAGTTTCCTTTTATTGAAGAATGGAATTTACAAACTTAGATCTGGGTGCTGGGTGTGCTTATCACTACTGTTTATATTTACTTAGAGATTACTGAGACTGGAACTCCAATGTTTAGGATGGGCAAGGAAAAAAGAGTCAAATATGATCTTGAAGTTTCCAGCTTAAGTGTGGACAGAAGGTCAGATTGGGGCAAGGGTAATTCTTGATTTTTGATGTGTTGAGTTTGGGGTGACAATGGTTTGTCTGAATTGGAGACATTTTACTTACATTTGGAGTTTTAAGAATGAACCTGGGGGGGAAATGTCAGGATCTGGGGTTCTTGCAAATAAAAGATGCCTGGGATTTGCTTTTCCTTAATGAGGAAATGCAGTTGTCTTATAGCATAATATTAAGGGTAAGAACATAAGCTTGGTGTGGACAGTCCTGGCCTTTGTGGCTATGACCCTGGATATTGTGGTTAAGTGCTCTTAGCCCTTGCACTTTGGAGCAGATATTTTCTGAGCCTTGATTTCTTTATCTGAAAAATTGGGATGGTACCTGCATCATGGGAAGATTATTGGAGATTATATGAAATAATCCATGTAAGGTGCCTGCCTAGCAGTGTCATGCACTCTGTATGTGCTTGGCAGCTGTTGGTCAGCTTGCTTTCCCTTGTTGCAGTGCTGGGTGGTGGTCAGTATTATGCGGCTGGGACCTTTTGTCCCAACCCTCTTCTGCCATCCTGCACTGGTATTGATCACAAGGGGACTTTGTGAGAGAAGTGAAGATGGCTACAAACATAACTACCAAAGCAGCAGACAGCCAAGGCATGGGGAGAAAAGTTTCCTATTCTCCACCCACGCCTGGGGAAGGAGCAAGAGAAATTTGAAGTTTTAAATTTAAGCTGTGTTTTCTAGTCTCCTGTTATAGCTTTAGGAATTAAAAAGCATTTTTTACAATGCTCCTTTTTTTCCCTTTGTGAATACAAATGATTATTGAAACAATTCATACAATGTGGAAGAGACGAAGGCTCTGCAATCCCATTTTCAGAAACGGCTACTATTAACCACTTACGTATATTCTCTGGACCTGGGCTGTCCAATAGGGTAACCCCATATGACTATTGAGCACTTGAAATGGGGCTGGCCCAAATTGGGATGAGCTAGAAGTGTGAAATACGGTACACATTGGATTTCCATGGCTTACTAAGAAAAATGAATGTGAAACATCTCATTTATACTCTTTCATATCAACTATAGTGTTGAAATGACCTATTTTATATATTGAGCTAAAATATTTCAATTCGCCTTTTTAATGTGATGAATAGAAAGTTTCATATGTGGCTCACATTTGTGGTTTGCATATTTTTATTGGTTTTTTAATTTTTATTGGCTGCTTATACTTGCACACAATATGTACTCAAAAAATGGATCTTGCCATACATATTACTCTAAATTTTCATCTATAGCTACTTTTTTTTCCTGTAGCATCTAAAGGTAATTTTGCCATTTTAATGGTTGCACAGTATGGTAACATATGGGATGTACTATAATGTTTTTTTTTAACCGTTCTTATTTTGAGCATTTAGGTTGGTTGCAATTTTTTTCCTTTTGTTCTTCATTGACATGTAGTAATTACACAAATTTATGGGGTACAGAATGATTTTGTTTCAGACAGGGTCTCGCTCTGTCCCTGGCTAGAATGCAGTGGCATCATCATAGCTCACTGCAACCTCAAATCGCTGGGCTCAAGTGATCCTTTGCCTCAGCCTCCTGAGAAACTGGGACTATAAAAGTGAATGCCACCATGCCTGGCTAATCTTTCTCTCTCTCTCTCTCTCTCTCTTTTTTTTTTTTTTTTAGTAGAGATGGGGGTCCTGCTCTTGTTCAAGCTGGTCTCGAACTCCTGACTTCAAGTGATCCTCCCACCTTAGCCTCCCAAAGTGCTAGGATTACAGGTGTGAGCCACTGTGCCTGGCCAACTTTTTTTTATATGTATATATAATATATAGTGATCGAATCATGGTAATTAAGATATCGGTCACTTCAAACATTTATTTCTTTATATTGGGAGCATTAAAAATCCTCTCTAGCTTTTTGAGCATATGTAATAAAATGTTAATCTTTTCATATTGTAAAAAATGTTACAGGACATTCTGTGACCTTGTTTATTTTCTCAGGATAAATTCCTAAAGGTAGAGTTGCTGGCAGGCGCGTTTACAGTCTTCACTGATACAGCCAGTAGCCTCCAGAAAAGAACCAGTGTTTCTTCACCCTTCCAAGCTCTGGTCATTGTTCTGTTGATATGGGTGGGATTTTTTTTTTAGTTTAAAACCTTACTCATACTAGAAGTTTTATGCTTGTTTTAAAGTTGACTTTCATTGGTAGGTCGCACATCTTTTCATATGCTTGTTGGTATTTGTAGTTTTCCTTGTATTTCCTGTTTATATTAACCAACATTATTTATAACTGCTCATTAAATAATTATATTTTTTAGCGAGGTAAACCATGGAAAGCAGAGTATTCAATATGAAACATTTTTAAATAAGGTACCTTGACATATATTTTCCTCTTTTGTTCTGAGCTTGCATATTGAGCTCTACAGTTAGAAAACTACTTATGATAGCTGTTATGTTGGACTTTGTGCCAGGTCATTTCTAAGCACTACAGGTTAGCTCACTTAGCAACACTATGATGTAGGCACTGTGATCATCCCGTTTGCAAGTGAGGGACTAAGGCTTACATGACTTTCCCAAAGCTGCCTGGCTCAAAGGCCTGGCTTCTGACTGTCCTGTTCTACTGCCCTCCATGAGGAAGTGTCTGTCCCTTTGGTGGTGGGTCTGGAACATCATTTGGGCATAAGAGAGGCTCTAACATAGAGGGTCCTTTCTACCTAGCACTGCCCTGCCACGTTCCTTCCCTGCCCAACAGTAGCAGAAAACTCGTCCAGATCAGAGAAGGATAGTCTCCATGTGTAGAAAGAAGGGCAGATGGTCCAATCCTGATTGTGTTCTTTTGCCACCACCACACCCGGCCCTGTGAGCATCCTGATGCTTCTTAAAACTCTGTCCCAAATGTAGGCACAACCCCTGCTTTTAGCTTTCGTTGGGCCAGGTAGTCTCAAAAGAGATCCGTCTCTTCAGAAAGCCTAAGTGTAAAAGAAAAAAAAAGTACATTGTCTTAGTCCATTTTGTGTTACAACAGCTGAGACGAGGTAATTTATAAAAAGGTTACTTAGCTCATTGGAGAAGTTATATCAGCTCTGCAGGCTGGGAAGTTTAAGGGCAATGACCCTGGCTTCTGGAGAGGGCTTTCTTATTTTAACATGGCAGAGAAGGTCAAAAGGGACGTGTGCAAAGAGACAAAAACCCAAAGGGCATCCTGGCTTTACAGCAACCCACTCTGGTGGAAACTAACCCAATTCCACAGGAATTAATCCAGTTTTGGCCAAGTGAGAACTCGCTCAGTACCATAACAAGCCATTCATGAGGGATCCACTCCCATGACCCAAATACCTTCTGCTAGGCCCCACCTCCCAACACCACCACATTGGGGATCAAATTTCAACAAGAGTTTTGGTGGGGACAAACAAACCATATCCATACCACAGTGTACATGAAACTCAAGGAGCATAAAATTATTTCTAAGACTAACCATACTCTCACTCCAGGGCCTTGGTCCACTTTCCTTGGCTGCATCCACCTTGAAACCTTACAGTAAAAGGCATCTTACTTCCTACTCTGCTGGATGTCTAATAGGCATTTTGTTCTCTTGCTGGACTGTGACCAGAGAACTGGGTATGAGGCTCCAGGAAGTCTTCCCCCACTTGCCTGTATAGTCAGAGGTCTTCACATTCATGGATGTGCCCTGCCCACCTGTTTGGGTGCTTGGAAAATGGAGCTTGCCTTCCTCTCTCAGGTTGTCAGCTCTGGCTATCCTAGAACAAGGCTGCCTCCTTTAGCAGCTGGGGAGAAACCCTTACAGGAGCATACCCAGGACCCAGATCATTCCTTACCACAATGTTAGGTGCTGGTCAGGGGGTTTGTCAAAGCACTTAAGAAACATCCTCCCATCAGGAGCATTTTAAGTTTGACACAAGAAGTCCTCGAGTTGTCTGGTCCTGGCATAGGTGGGCACTAGTATCTTGCTAATTTGCCTGGCAGAAAGAGCAAATTTATACATATGAGCTCCAAGCTAATGGCTCATAATGCTCCTTTTAAAATGTATTTGCTGGCTCATAAATTATTAGCCTCCTCTGAACAATTGTAATAGTGACCCAGGCCCTGCAGCTTTTCTCTCCTTTGCTGAAGTTTGGGGAGGAATGAAGGAGGCCCATCCTTGAAAGTTGATGATTTTCCCAGAGCCTTTGCTATTATAAAACTCAAATGTGCTGTGACATGAAATCCTAAGAGGATGAGGATATCCAGATGCCTTCTGCATGGAATTCAAAGACTTACATCTTCCACATTAAGAAGTTTAGGTCCCCTGCCTTGGAGACCAACTTCCTTGAGGTAAAAGAAGATAGTAGGCAATGGAATGCCGTTTCCATTCATAGTGTGACCTGGATGCTGTGTATCTTGGAAGATGAAAGGATAAAATATTTGGACCAGTACATTGTCCTACTGTCCTATATTCAACTATCTCCTTTGTGTGTCCTGGCTATTCACTTTAGACTCTGGCTCAATTTCTTTGTGCTGATTGGCCACCTAGACCCCAGCTGAACCTCACCAACCATGTGATATGTTCTTAGAACATATTACCTAATTCCCTATGATGCCCAGTTTAGGTGTCTTAATTTAAGGTGATTTGGAGAAGAATATAATCAGAATAATACCATTCTTACAGATTTCTGAAACAAAATGTTTGTTGATACATTGTTGATGGGTATACATGTGATAAAAACTATGAGGAAAGACCAGGGAATAAGGGAAAGGAAATCTAGGATGGACTGTTTGGGAGATGGGAGCAGGATGGAGAATAGTATTGTTAGTAGTCTACTAATTTGGATGGTGAGTTCACATATATTCATTTTATTACTGTGCCTCATCAATTATACATCCAAAAATGGTGGTTCTGCTGAAAGTAGCATGAGTTATAAAGCCAAACTAGACAGCTTTGAGACCATAGGTGACTTTTGGATTTACTGTTTCACTTTTATTCGTGCAACTGATAGTTGAGTGTGTATATTTGCAAAATTACTGTCATTGAAGTCATAGGTTGAACCTTGTACTCACATTCCTCACAGTTCCCAAGATAAGGTTTTACATACTGTAGCCACTCAACAAATGTCATTGAATTGGTTTAAAGTCCACCTGTGTACCTACTCGCTTCCCCAAACTTTCCAGGCTATGGCCCTTTGAGGAAAGGCCCCTCTTCACCAGGGAGCCAGCTTTACTGTAACGTTATTTTCTCCTGTGAGTTTTGGCAAGGTTTC
The DNA here is from genome assembly GCF_041146395.1 of Eulemur rufifrons. Lineage (NCBI taxonomy): Eukaryota > Metazoa > Chordata > Mammalia > Primates > Lemuridae > Eulemur > Eulemur rufifrons. Next base: position 19,700,715 of record NC_090987.1, read on the forward strand.
TGGCTTAGGTACCCAGTGGAAAGCCCATCTGTTTCCTGTGGCACTTGCCTAAGTCTATGGAATGTGGCGTCCCTGTCAGGAGATAATTGCATATGTTGTTTTTCTTTATTACTGTGCTCAAAGGCTTAGCACAAGGTATGAACTGTAGAATATAAGCAAAGTAACATTTGTGGATGTGAGAGTTAATACAACAGCCTTGCATTTGAATACCCTGATTTTACACATATTTGATCATCTATTTTTGCCCTTCCCAAGGTTATCACTTATGTTTAAAGCATAATCTACTTTTGCCCCCCCTCTAATTAATTCACACATTTTATTAATCTCATCAAGACTGATGGATATGTGCACGATGAAGTGGGAGCAAATACAGATCTCCATCCCTCTCAGACCTAGCAAAGACAGGTGGCTTTCAGGAGAGACAACAGTGAATCTGGGAGGAAAAACTAGATTAAGTCAGTTTCAGTCTTGTCTCCCCCAGGAAAGATAACAATACTCATCAGTCTTCATCTGAAGATTGAGACCATCTCATTCATCACTCAGGCAACAAACGTGCAGAGCACCTTCCTATGGCCCAGATGCACATCTCACAGTCAGTACATGAACGAGGAGACTCCTGCAAAGTAGTCTTTTGACCTTGAGTTCTTCTGATCCAGTGGTTCATTTGTTGTATGAACAAGCACTGAGGAGGTATGAGTACATTGGAAGGAGATAAATTGCTTTATCTCATCAGATTTAATCACATTCTCCATTTGCCTGTATTCCCTAATGAGAGCTAATGTTTATTTGTGAAATAGGGAAAATGAGTGTCTTCTCAACCAGAAACCAGTGTTTTCTTTGCTATCAAGCTGCTTGCTCTTTTACCTATCATTTTACTATGTGTATGTGACTATGAAACAAGCTGCATGCACCAAAATAATAGCAGTGACCTTAAAATGCAATTGATTTTTATTTTAACCAACATGCCAGATCCTATCCGTCTGAATGAATCCCATTTCCTTCAGGATGGCCGCTTTGGGCAGAGGTACGAAGATGCTGTAGTTTGTCAATATCCCTTGTGAAATTGCCTTCACCTCTGATGGTGCATACTTTTGATTCCTTTCTGTGGTGTCGATGTTTTTATGCCTGCAGGGTAGGCTTTCTGTTTTAGAAATGATTAAAGGTTATTCAAAGAACTAAACTGGTTGAAGAAAGGAATTTACTGACTGACACTGCTGTTATATAGACCATGTGTGATTTCCAGGTATGGATGCCAATTTTGTGTGACCTCTTAACTAGCTGTCACCTTCTGGAGTTATAGCTGGGCTTTGAATGTTCTCAACGATCGGTAAGTATAGAGCCTCCCGAGCTGTCAGGAAAATACTAATTTGGATGTAGCAATTCTGGTCTGTTTGGGTAACAATTTAAAGATTCACAGAATTTTATAGTTACACTGACTTACAGTCCCACTTGAATTATTTGTATGTTAATATGACTACCTTAGTACATGAATGTAATTACCTCAATGTTATAAGTATAATAGCATTAAATACTGATTTAAAAAATAAAATGGAAAACCTATTCCACTGAATTTCCTAAAATGGTCTTTTGAAAGTAGATTAGAAGGATACTCTCTACTCTTTCCCCCTGCTGTGTCAGGCAGGGTGTCAGGCACTTGGATATAGTGAATGGAAGATAAGCAAGGGGCAGAGCGGCATTACTCAAGATAGTTAAAAGGTGGAAGCAGCCTGCGTGTCCACTGAAGGATGAGTATATGAACAAGTTGTTGTCTGTCCACACGATGGAATATATTCAGCCTTAAAAAGGAATGAGATTCTGAAACCTGCTACAACATGGATGAACCCTGAGGGCTTTTGCTAAGTGAAATAAGCCACTTAAAGATAAATGTGTACTTTTGCTTATATGAGGTACCCAGAATAGTCAAATTTGTGGAGACAAAGTCGAATGGTGGTTGGGGTAGTGGGCAGTGATTGTTCAATGGTACAGAGTTTGTTTCGCAGGATAAACAGATTTTTGGAGAAGGATGATGATGCTGATGCTGCATAACCATGTGAATGTACTTAACACCGCGGAACTGTATGCTTAAAAAATGGTGGTGCTAAATTTTGTGTATTTTATCACAATTAAAAGTAAACTAGGGTTGGAAAGGGGGATGGGGAAGATACAGGGATTAGGAACGTAACCTTTAGGTGGGATAGAACTGGGTTTCGAGTACTGGTTCCCCCAGTTTACCAGCTGTGTAACCTTCGTCTTGGCCTCCAGGCTCTTTAGGTATCCATCAAATCGGGAGTAAGACTCTAGTACAACCCTCAGAGGCTTGTTGATGTGATAGACTGAGATAACAAGTGAGCTGTATTAATCTCTGATAAGCACATCACTAGGAGAAGGTCACGTCCTTGGGAAGCCACAGCCCAGAGAAGGTCATTGTGTGGTGCCAGCCTGATGGCTGGGAGGTGGCTCTGGGTGCTGGTTTGCTGGCTCCAGCTCCTCCATGCTGAGGGGCCAGCCTTGGGTTGGGTCCTCTAACCTAGCAAAGCACGAACATTGATGAAGAACCTTGAGGGGCAACATGCTTTTCCTTCATCAGGTGTGGGGAAGGTCCTTAAGGGAGTCCTCAGGTCTAGCTTTAAGGACCACTTGTCACCTCAGATCTTCAGCCCTAGAGCTCTAGCCCTAACTTTTCCTTACCTGACAGTTGTGAGCCATCCTGTGTTGACATCACTAACAGGATGCCTTATATCTACCCCTGTTCCTCCTGGCACTTGGTGTACTTGGCTATTTTGGGTTCAAGGGCACTTGAAGATACAGGCTGTATTCTAAGGATCCTTTGGCATTAAAGGAGATGGAGCTGTCTGAGGAACCAAGCTTAGCTGGTCTGAGAAGCCTGGCCTAAGAGGCCAGCACAGTATTAGGGGACTAGAAAGATGCTCATGATCTTGCACGGCTTTAGGGACCAGGTTGCCATATCAGCAGCAGGGGTCCATTGACTTCAATGCTGGTGCCAGCAATGTGACTTGGTTACTCTTGGCCTTGGCTCTCTTCCCTGTCTTTTCACCCTTGCCATGGATGAATAGCCTTTCTGAATTGGGTTCCAGTTTAGATTGAATCCACTATCCACCATTGTCCCTGTCACCAATGACCACAGTTCTAAAACCTTTGTAGAAAGCAGCCTCTTGATTGGAGGCTCCTGGGTGGGTTTTTACACCTGGTCCAGGTGACTTTGGCCACCTTGACCGAAGGAACTTCCCAAGATGGCTCAGTTAATGGGAACTGTGTGTTTCTATCAGAGGCTGTGGATGTTGCAGGCACCAGAGCCTTGGTTTTCCTCTCTGGGTGTGTCAGAGTTACCTGGAGAGCTAATGAAAACAGATGCTCTGTGTCTCAGGGACTTGGGTTTGGGAGATTTGTCCTAGGCCTGATTTCACTTCATGCTGGATCTTGGTTATTTATAGTACTTGCATCCTTCTGCCTGAGTCTCTAATGATCGTCAATCTGTGCTTCAGATGCTAGTGCTAGTTTCCATGTCTGGAAGAGCTTTAACCTGGTATCACCCTTAAAAACAGTGCTGGGCCATGGGCCCGAATAGTTGCCATTTCAAATAATCTAATAAACATTTTTTTCTTCTTGGATTTTGTCCATCTCCTCTTAAAGTGTTCTAGGTCTTCTTTTTCTCTGGTTGCTTCCTTGACTTCCTTCCTCACTGCACATTCCTTAACCTTCTATAATCCATCCTTAATAAAGGCTTGGGGGATTTCCCACTGTGTTAATATCCCTGAAATCTGCCTGACAGTGTGAAACCAAACCCTGCTCAGCGGGCTGCTGGGGTTACACAACACTCAGCCGTGTAGAGAGCTCTTCCTTAATGGGACAGATACTAAGGGTACAGGTCTGAATTGTGCTTAAGTTGCAAAGTGAAACACTCAGAAATCAGAAACTGCCTAAATGCTGGCCAGAGAATCATGTGTCCAGAGCTGTAAATAATAGCAGAAGCCCTGGAAACATAGCGTGGGTCTAAAATGATGTAACTAAGTGCCAGCCAGATAATTACTTAGGTTATAACTGTTTTCTACTTTATCTCAATAAGTAAACTCTTGGCTTAACACTGGAATTTAAAATCTTGCCTTGTGCTTCTTGTGCATTGCCAGGGGGTCAGTGGTCACACTTCCCTGCAGAGCTATGGGTATGCATCTCAGGTATCTTCTGTTAAGTTACTGTGTAAGGTGGACACCCTAAAAATCATAATTTTGTACAGAGTCATTCATTATGGTAAACAGGGGTTAATATCTGAGCTACATCATGGCACCAAGACAGAGAAGTTGATTTCCAAGCATACACTTTGTGATTTAACAGGGTGTTACCGTGGTGTGGGAAGTGGCATTGATTCTACTTCATGCCCATCTCGGCTGTGGGCCACGATCTGTGATGAGTCTGAAGCTCTGTTTTGTGAATATGTCCATTTTCAGCTCGTGTGCACCAGAACTGCCTTCTTATCATAGCTGAGATGTTTTCCACTCTTGGCCTCAATGGGTTGGGCAGTGTTGTGTAACAGACACAAATATTTGAAAATCATCTTGGTGCCTGGCACAGCGCTGGGTATAAAAGGTGAATAAGGGGTAGTCCTAGTTATTAAGGATCACAGCAAAATTAATAAGTGCTATGCAGGAGTAGTGCATAAGGAGGTATTTTACAACGTCCTTGCCTCTTGGAGATGACAAAGGCGGATGTGGCACCCTTCTAGTGGGAAGTTGAGGTTGCTTGGCTGTTACGACAGCTTTTTTTTGTTTGTTTTTTGAGACAGAGTCTCCCTCTGTCACCCGGGCTAGAGTGCCGTGGTGTCAGCCTATCTCACAGCAACCTCAAACTCCTGGGCTCAAGCAATCCTCCTGCCTCAGCCTCCCGAGTAGCTGGGACTACAGGCATGCGCCACCATGCCTGGCTAATTTTTTTCTATATATATTTTTAGTTGTCCAGCTAATTTCTTTATATTTTTTAGTAGAGACCGGGGTCTCACTCTTGCTCAGGCTGTGTTTGAACTCCCGAGCTCAAACAATCCACCCGCCTGAGCCTCCTAGAGTGCTAGGATACAACAGCTTTTCAGACAGGGATCTGGGAGGCTCACCTTTTGCTGTTGTCCTTTGCAGCCTGGTGTACCTGCCTCCCACCTGTTCAGGAGAAACACGGTTCAGTGGGTGATGAAGACCCAGCATCACCTGGTTGCTTTTAGTTTGCAGAGCTGTTTCTTCCTCTAAGCTATTAAAAAGAGCTCAGCTAGTGTGGGACCCCCTTACTCTGTTCACCTGGAAAACTGTTCCCCCTCCCTCTAACCCGAGGGGCTCAAGTCTGCATGTGGGACAGCAGGACTTACAGGAGACAGCCTGAGTGGATGGGGTGGGGATAGGACTGAAGCTTTGTTTGCCAGGCCACTCAGAATTGAGAAAACATTAAGTATCCACATCAAAGAATGATTCCCATAAATTACCATGCCATTTAAGGAAGAGGGCAAAGATGGGAGTTAATAAAAATCCAAACACAAAGATGTTTATAAGTTGTTATAATAATTTACTGCAGCCCTTTTTAGAAATGAGTTCTTCTAGAGCTCATCCCAGCCCTCTAGAGTATAAAAACACTGTATTCAAAGTGTGGAGGAGTCCATTTGCATGAATCTCTTCAGGGCTGCCTCTGGGCTGATGAGGTCTACCTTCTCTTACCTTGTAGTCCTTTGCTAAACCTTATTCTTGAGAACAAAGTTAACTTAGCTGGAACTTTCTTTGTAAGATGGCCTCGTGTTTCCATAAAATTAAGATTATCCTGACTTACATAATTATGTTGTAGTTTTACTATTTTGACATTGTTTTGAACAGGGGTGTCATGAAGTTCTTTGAAAACTCAATGTTCATTATCTTCCTAATGAAACACCACTTTTCTTCCTAAATGAATAAATGTTAACCATGATGTGTATGATCCTGGTGTGCTAACCTGACTTAAGATGACTTCAAATGTAACTGTTATGGAAAGTTTAGCATTTGTCCTTAAGGCTTTGTCAGAAAAATGAGGCCAAGTCGTTTGAGGAGAAGGAATGGGAGGTTTATTAATTTGTCAGCAGATGAGAATAGTGGATTCATACATCTCATGGTACCATTTTCCTCCCTATAAGCAGAATACAGAGCTTTTAAAGTGGGGGAGGGGGTTCAGCTTCAGGCTATTGCTGTTTAACTGCGGTTGATGGTCCTGATCCATCCCATCTCCAGCAAAGACCTTGCCTGGACAATGCCCTTGAGCCATCTCCTGTGGTACAAAGGACACTCCCTGCCCCACTAATTACTAGCTTTGGGCAGTAGGGATGCAGGTTTTAATTCCCAAAAAGAGTGGGGGAGGTTTTAAAGAGACAGCTTGTAAGCCATTTTTACCCTTTTTTCATGCCGTTCCCTCTGTTCCATAACCATAAATACACAGGCAAGAAACCCGAGCCAGTAACTTTTTCACTTGGGATGATAAATGACACTCATAAGATTGCACACTTGTCTTACAGGCAGAAAAAGTAGTTGCTTAAGTTGTTGTAGCCTTTAGAAAAGGATAGTGCTATTGATTTTATGTACTATAGTAAGATTGTGATCACATTTACCTCTTTATGACCTCTTTTTTTTTTTTTTTTTTTTTTTTATTAAGACGAAGACTTGCAAAAGTAAGACTTCAGAATGTAAGTTTCACAAAGTTCCTTGGGTGAACTCTGCTCAATGGGTCGCTCTCTAGTCACCAAGAAATGTTGGCATGGCTCGGGGACCAGGTGTGGAAAGGAGGAGGATGAACTTGAAGACCCCAAGAAAACAGATGTCCTTTGGAAAGGACTAGGGGTGGCCCTGTCCTACAGTTTGGGTAAATTTGGCTCACAGTTGCAATTACGTTTCAGAAATGAAGTGATGTGTGCTAAGTGAAAGTGAACAAAAATCTCCAAGAAACCAACCAAACAAGAAGAAAAAACTTCACTTGTTGAATGATAGGATCTGCCTGCTTCATGAGGATATTGCCACAGGGGGTGAAGGTGAGATATGGAAGGAATCTATCTCCTTAGGCAGTTCAGAGTCTGTCAAAGTGGGAACATCTCACTATGGTGACGGACAGTGTTTAGGGATTGTCAAGGGTGATTTTGATGCCGCATCATACTTGCTTTAACATTGACTTTAGAATTGAGCTCACCCCAGTAAGATGTGATTCCTTGATATTAATTCTGACCTCAGTGATGTCTTAAGGGGACCTCATCTAGGGGTGGATACCAAGAACAGCAAAATGCCTGGAAACCTATGGCATATGAGAAAGCTGGCGGGACCCAGGACTTAAATAGTCCAGGAAAAGGAGATATGATCCTGAAATGCTGCAGGGCTGTCATGGGGAATGCGTGTGTCCTCTCTCTGAATTCTTCCAAAGATCAGAATGATCAACAATGGGTGTACCTTGTGTAGAGGTAGGTCTAGCTTAGGTGCAAGAGCACGTGGTCAGTCGGCCACCCACCCCTAGTGGTGGGATGGGCTGCCTCATGCAGAAGTGTGAGGGCTTCATCTCTGCAGGTGCCTGAGCAGGCTGGGCACTGTCCTGCCAGGATGTCACATGAGGGGCTTGTGAGTAGGGATTTGACCTCGCATGACCTTGAAACGTCTTGCCCACCTGAAAGGTGGCAAGAAATGACTGCTTATTGGGAAGGAACATGAAATTAAGATGAAAAGGCATAACTTCAAATAAATAGTAAAAGAAATAAGGAGTATACCATTTTGTTCTCGATTCTACTTATCCATAAAAGTAAACCTAAAGCAATTTTACTTTTTGTCTCTCTTAGAGAAATAGGTTTCCAACTCAATTTTTAAAAATGGAAATTATAAAGATTTTTACTGATTCAGTATAAAATAGTTTAAAATGTGCTTTAGTTCCATGTTGTGGTGATTTAGTAGTGGGAGGTGAAGGGCAACATGAAAGGACCACCTGTTTTTCTTTTAGGATGAAGCCGCTTGTGGGTTGCAAGTTTGGATGCAGACAGGAAAGGGGTGAGAATGAATGAAGGAGATTAGAGAGAGGAAGGATGATGGAGGAGGAGCATGAAAGGAAAGGAGGAAGGAAGCAGGCATGATGTGGGCTCTGCCACCTGGCAGGGCTGGAACTGCATGGCCCCCTTCCATGGAATGTTGTTCAGGTCATCCCTGGAAGAAAAGCTGCTGAAGTGAGGAGGATCAAGTTCCTTGAGAGGCCAGCTAGGAACTGGTTTGCCTCTTTTAGATGTCGGTTCCCCATATGCCCTGGAAGCTGATGATTTAGCTCTAGATCAGGCATCTCATTAGTGACAGATCCAAGATGTGCTGATGGCCTGGCCAGCTGCCCTCAGACTCCTCCAGCCATCACTCTGCTTGTCACTTGATCAGAGCCCTGGCATGGGTATGTTCTTCTAGGAACAGGGCCTGATGTGAGGTCGGACACGTGCAGTTGCAGCGTGCCTGCATTAGGCAAATCACTAGCACCCTAGGTAGGACATTTGTATAATCAAATGAAAAACAGGCATTCTCCACTTCACACATGTATATTGATGCCTAAGAGTATATATTACCACCCTATCCCTAACCCTGGCTATGTGGGAGCAGAGAAGTGGCTTTGAAGGAACTCACAGTGGGTAGCTTCTGTTTTTTTTCCCCCGTTAGAAAATACTGGCAATTTGTTCTCAACAGCAATATCATTTTCTGTTGGTGTACACTTTATGCCGTCCAAGTTGTGTTCACACTTAAGTGTCAGTTTTCTTGCTCACAAGAGTCCCCTGAGGTAGGAAGGATAAAAAAGGAGGTGAGACCCTGAGCTGACAAGTGACATGCACAAACTTGTTCTGCAAGGTGGGACTGGAATGCAGGGCTTCTGCCCCTATGTCAGGGTTCCAGCGCATGACATCCTTGTGTTGGTGTTGTACCGTATCAGGAACTGTGGGCTGATGGCGGTGGGAATGCACCAGCTCCTGCGTACTTGCTGTGTGTTTCGAGACTTGATATCTTGCTTGTGTTCAAGGGAGTTAAGTTCCATGTTACTAGTTACATTAATGTGTTTATTTTTCTGTTCTCCAGTATATTAGCTCCATAACCACATGAGCCAATTTCCATAATCTCCTTTTATATATCTATATCCTGTTGTGTTTATGTGGAGAACCCTGGCTAATACGGATTTTGGTACTGAGACTAGAGTCACTGATGTGAGTACTAAAGTCCAAGGGCTCGAGAACAAGGAGCTCCCATGTGTGAGGCCACGAGAAAGATATGTCCCAGCTCAAGAGAAAATTCGCCCTTCTTCTGTCTCTTTGTTCTGTCTGGGCCCTCAATGGATTGGATGATGCCTGCCCATATCCGTGAGGATGAATCTTCTTTGCTTGTTCTGCTGATTCAAATGCTGATCTCTTCTGGACACACCCAAAAATGTTTCACCAGCTATCTGGGCATCCCCTTAGCCCAGTCAAGGTGACACATAACATTAACCATCACTCTGCCCCATTATGGGAAGGGAAATGGTCCAGTTTGAAACTGTGCACATTTTTAAAAGTTGACAACTCTTAAGAAAAGATGCTTAGAAGCACACTTGTTTGTTGCTATTCCTGTTTATCCCCACCAGCTCTGACCATTTCAGTAAGAGGCATGATCCAGTTGCTTAAGCCTCAGATCCAGGTGGCATCCTTGATTCCTCCCTCAACACTGACTCTTTCTGTGAGTCCTGTTGACTCAGGTTCCAAACATGTCTTGAATCCTATGCTTCTCACCCCTCGCTGCTGCGAGCCATCCAGGCACCACAGTCTCTGGCTGGATGCTGGAAACCCTTTCCCAGCTGGCTGCCTACTTCCCTGGTCTCCTACCAGTCTGGTCTCCTCACAGTAGCCAGATCAGTCTTGGATCTGTCACCTCTGCTCGGAACCGTCTAGGTGCTTCCCTCTGCTTTTGAACTAAAATCCAACCCCCTGAGTGGGCCTGTCAGTCCCTGTGTCGTCTGGCCTCTGTCTACCATGGCTCACCAGTGTCCCTGTGTCACTAGCTGGCTGCTCCCATCCACACCGGCCTCCTTGCCCATGGGACATGGCAGGCCACCTCAGTGCCTTGGCCCTAGTCCTTCTGCACAGGTGCTCTCTCCCAGGTCTCTGCACAGGTAGCTGCTTGTCCTTCAGGCCTCCCCCAAGCCACTGCCTCTGGGAGGCTGCCTCTGCTGCCCACTCAGACCACCATTCACATGGTTTCATTTCTGTCCTTGCCCTTACCCATGGTTGGCTCTTCTGTTAGTTTGTCTTCCTCACCTGGACCCTGCAGTCCAGGAGAGCAGCACTTGTCTTGTTCATTACTGAATCTCCAGTGCTCTGTAAACATTTCTAGAATGAATGATATTGCAAAAATTGACTCTATATAGAGTAGCTCTGCAACTGTCAGACTTCTCTAAATTATTTTTGTAGGCTTCTCAGGATTAGGGAGATACACCTGATCATTGAGTATCTTGCTTGGATATAGGGCTTGGCCAATTTCATGTATGACAAAGCTCATGATAATAAGGACCTCCCGGTATCAGGAACACAATGGGAATTTTGACTTCCTAGGCCTGGACATCAGTGTACTTCTGGGCCATCCTGTGAGATGAAGCAGGCTGGCCAGTGTCTTTGTACTCACTAATGTGCTGGGAAACATCCCAGCACAGCTTTACTTTAGTGAATGCAGGCCTCCAGTGGTGGTTAGAATGAGGTCTTTGATTCTATAGACTTTGAGCCGCCGTTCTGGTTTGATTCACCTTAACTCACATGTTTTTAATAAATAGGCACAGGGAGGAAGAGCCATTGTTACAGACTTTTCCAGATCAAGTTTTGGGTTTGGCCTGTTAGATGAAGAGCCTCTTCTGGCTCTCCTCAGTCTTTCCTCCCCGGTTTAAGGGTGAAACACATGGGGCAGGGAGCGGCACTCACAGGACAGCCACCGCTTGCGGTGGTTGGTTGCCTGTTTCAACATCTTGACAGAACCCTTTTGTAGCCGTGTGCCTTGGGCTAGAGAATTAACACTGTAGAACCTACCAGAACTCTGGACTTTCTGTCACATGATATATTCATAGTAATGTCCTTCTGTTTAAGCCAATTTGAAGTCTCCTTTGTAGCCAGAGCTGGGAACTGACACGCTATCAGTTTGCCGTTGCCTGTGTGCTCCACTGGTTCCCCCTGGCAGAGTCCGCTCGTGTATTCTGCACGGACCTTGAGTTTTCTGCATCCATGCCGTATCTGCCTGCAATCTTTTCTATTTCTAAGTTTATTCTCCCAAGACCCAAGGTCAAATTGCAGCTTTTCTATAAACCCTTTCTGACCTACCTTCGCCTAAGGAAATCTATTCTCTGTACATAGGCAGTTGCTGTAAATAACATCCATTCTTGGCACTTGCTCGTCTCCTCTTATGTCTCTGCCGCTGGCCTGCACTGTTATTTATCTGTTGGATGATTGCTTCACTTTATGCGTATTTGCCTTATCTCATCAACTTACCCATGAGGGCAGAGACCCTGCCAAGTGCCCAGCACTGTCTTACGTAACAGGCAGGCTTAGTACTGTAGATTTGGGGAGCAGAGCACTCGAGATTCCAGGATTTCTGTGGGGTTTTGAGGACCTGGCGAATTCTGAGGGGGCACGAGCTGCAAGGAGAATCTCAGGGAGGCAGGTGTGGGCTCATCATGGGAAGAATTGTTTTGCAGCTCTTCACTGCTGAAGCCAATGTGAACAAGCAGAAAGATGGAGTGCTGAATTTCCTGCACGTCATTCCTTCAGGGTTGGGTAAAATAAGTGCATTTCTTCTCACTTTAATCTGACCTCTTGTTCTAGCCATTTATAACATAATCTTCTAATCTGAAGAAGGCAAAGAAGGAAATGTTAAAAACTGACAGTGTTATTAATGGCACACTGTGTGGCTTGGGAAAAAGAACACCGGATTGGGAGACGTTGCTCAGAATTCTTCCATTTATGCCATTTCCTTGCTGTGAGACCTTGGACCCGTGGCTTGATCTCAATTTTTTCTGTGTGTAAAATGGGAACAATTGGATTCACCTCCAAATACTGTTCAAAGTGAAAGTGAAATTAAAAAGTGATAAAAGGAAACTTCAAAGAAGGTAGCATTATTAGCCCCAAAATGAGGTATTATGGTAATAAAAATAAATTGTGATTGGAAAACGAAATACAGGTTGATGCCTAAGCAACAAAGTTGGATTATACACATTAGCTACTTAGAGAAGTTCCCTGTTTATTTGCAGTTAATATTCGTAAAGGTTGCTTTAAGTCTAGCATTTAGAATCTGTCTCGTAGAGGTGGTTCCCTAAGTCGTGTCCAGCACCTGAGAGCCTGACTCATCACCTGCCTGCCGTAGGTGCTGCTGTGCTGCATGGATCTCGATGGCCCTGCTATTGCTGTTTCTGGCCAGGCCTCCTTTCCGTGATGCCCACTGCTGGATAAAACACATCCTCACGGTTTCTCTGCCCTCTTGTCCCTGCAGCAAGTCATAGGTTTTCTGTTAACTTTTCCTATGGGTTTTTCGATTAGCAATAGTGAGAAAATTGGAATGGAGTTGTAATCTTCTATCTATTATATCATTGATGAGTGCTTTGGCTGTAACAGGAGACCCTACTGCAGTGACATCGGCCGTCAAGGGGGCCTATTTTATGCCACACTACAGTACATTTGGAGATGGGCCATCCGGAGCCAGAGCGGCAGGTCCAAAGCTCCGGTGACAATGTTCTGCTCTCTTCATCATGGGATTTCATCCTCACATCTGTATTCCTTCCAGGAGAAAAGCAAGTGAAAGGGTGAAAAGCAAAAGCTGTCTGTTTCTTCTTAAATACATGGTTTTGAAACCCTTTCAGGCTTATAGAAAAGTTGCAAGAAAAATTCAAGGAACTCCCATATTGTGAATTGGATTTCAAGTTTTGCCAGTTGACCCTGCAATGTCCTTCATAGTAAAGGATCCCATCCAGGGTTAGAGCATGCCCTCTTGTCATCTCTCGTTCGTCACTTTCAATCTGGAGTGTTTCCTTAGTCTTTCCTTGACTTTCATGGCTTGTGCAGTTCTTGAAGGTGATGGCCCAGTCACTGTTGGAAAGGCTGTCCATTTGGGCTGTGTATTTCTGGTTGGATACTGTGATACTGCAACCTGTCCGGTGGCCTGTTACATCTAATGTGGCCTGTTGCTGGTGGTGTCAACTTTGGCCACTTGTGATCACTTAAGAATGGTGTATGCCAGGTTTCTCTACCTGTCCTTTTACCTGGTCCTTAGGAGGTATTTGATTAAATGCTAACTCGCCACTCTCCCCTGTGTTCCCTACATAGTTTTTGCCCCCTTCTCACTTCACAAATCACTCAGAAGTGATGGTTGCTCAGAGAATTGAAACAATGCTCACATTTCAGATGGAATACATATTTCTTGCTGGAAGGGGCACAGGCATGTGGGGCTTCTGGGATGCTGTTGCTATAACTCCCAGTCTAAGTGCTAGTTATATAGACGTGTGAATTTTAAGTTCGCTTAGTATTTGTATACTTTTCCATATATGTTATCTATCTTTTTTTTTTTTAACTTAAAATCTGAGTGTTTTGGACAATTAAGACTAAGACCATGAGGGAGGTGGTTGACCCAAGAACTCGGTTGGGGTGGTGGTGCTTTGAGATTCACGCTGGGCTGGAGGAGTGTCGGGGTCCTATTGGAGGGGTCTCAGAGACCCTCTCACCTGTCTAGGGCATACCTGTCCTGGACGGTACTGACACATCTGAGGAGCAGAGAGTAGGGAAGCCCTAGGTTATCCTGGGGACTGCAGCAGTCAGGAGAGTTGGAGAAGGGTCCCCTGACAGGGGCAGCTGTTCTCCTCTGACATGAGAAACAAAGGAAATTGAGGCATATTCAAGGAAGAGAGACAGCCTGTTTTCTAGAATGACAGGTGTTAGAACTGTCCTTTCCTGAGTCCTCCAGAACTGCAGGCTTCTCAAAGGACCCCAGTAAATCACCTTGTCACTGGATTTTCCACTTCCTTAGCTGTTGGACAAGTTTGACTTGGAAGGTTGAAGGCCCTTGGTGTGCTTTGGCAGTTAGAGGGGAGGGAGGCAAATGAGGAGGTTTGACTCTGATGCTCTTAGAGGGAGTAATGAAGCCAAGAGGTCCCACGCCTTAGGGGTTAGTATTTTAATTAGCAATCTATCAATGCAGTGCTGAATAATTCAGAGCTAACAAAAAGCCAGCCCAGGCCCCATGTGGTACTTTGTATAAGTGCAATATAAATGCTATAGAACTTGCTCTATGTGAAATTTAACAACTTTCTCTAATGATGTATTTTATTTCTGAGTTGTTTGTTTAACCTAGACTGTAAGCCCCTGGGGCAGCAGTGGCCTTTATGCTGAATACATGGGTTTCTGTAAATGATGGGAAAATGTTTTTGCCTCACCCATGGGGCCAGATGGCAGATGGGCTTGGCTTGATTTATTTTGGGTACGTGAACATTCAAGTTATGTATATGGGTTTAAACAAATTGATGGAAGGCGCTCTAGGCATGGGAGATAATCCCTTGCCTATGGACCATTGCCTTTCTCAGCTGGGGAAGCTATAGAAGTAGGAAGAGAGGGGACTTCTGGGGGGGATGTGGGTCTTAGAGCAGATATTAAACAGCCAGTAGGGTTTGGGTTAGAGGACAGCAAGGAGAGAAAGCATTTCCATGACCTTTCATGGAGGAAGCCAATTCCGATTATTAAAGTGACTTGTCTTCTGTAACTTATTTCTCATCTGCTGTGAATTGAGTCTCCAGAGCTTGGGACAGTTGATCAATCATCTCTAGGTTGAAAGGGGATGTTGGATGGTGTGGAGCGGAATGTAGAACAGAGGAGGATTAACGGAAACAAATGCCAGGGCCCTTTACACCTGTCACTGATGGAACTGAAGCTTGCTTATTTCAGGGGTAACAGAAAGTCTCTTGCCTTAAAAGAAATCCCATTCTCGGTAACTGGAGCCTGCGTTGCACTGACGCCTGTGAAAGCACCTGGCACGTGGCCTCATACACACAGGCTGCTCAGTAATATGTTTTCTGAGTTTTCAGTTTGAATTTATGCAAAGAGGCAAAGTAGAGGGCATCTTCTGTGATACACAGCAAGGATTTTCCTAAGGAAATATGAGATTCTCTCATCTTTGTTCAAACATTGTACTAGAGCCTTTTCCCAGCTGTAGCCTGCTTGCTTGGGGCACAATCACTGAAAAGATGCTTGAGGGGGGGAGGATTCGGTTAACTTGTATAGGTCTTTAATGTCCTTCACAGGGAGTACTTTCTTTGCAAGTTTCTTGGCATCTCTTATATTCACTTAAAAAATTGAAACCATTGATTCAGTATATGCATTTAGGATCAGCAGTTCTTTCCAAGTGAAGTAAAATTTGATATTCAAGAATTGGTATCTTCATAAAGTAAAATGTGTACTTGTACGTGGTTGCACTAAAGATGGAAATGTAGTAGGTCTTAGCTGGGGAAAAATAGCTGTAATTCCTCCCCTCCCCTTAAAAAGTCATGCATGGTGTCCTTATCAGTGGTATTTTCATGAGACCTTTGACTCAACCTAATTTCCTGGTGAAGAATCTTATGAAATCAAAACTCCAGACAAGTAAGTGACTGCTCCTGGTAGGTGGGGGTAGGGAGTGAGAGTAAGGAGGGGAATTTTACTTACTTTGGGTACAGTGCAGTTTAAATTTTACTTTGTTTATAGAGCATGAGGTGAAAAGGAAATAGAAAAAAAAAGACAAAAAGATAAATTTTACTTTATTTGCAGTGAACATGTAACTTTAAGAAAGTCTCAATAAATTAGAGAATGCTTGATGGTCTACTATAATAACTTACAATTGAGATGTACCAGGTTAGGGGGGGGTGTGTGTGTGTGTGTGTATGTATGTGTGTGTACTCACGCACGCGTATATGTGTGTGGGGTTTTTTTTTTTTTTTTTTTTTTTTTTTGAGACAGAGTCTCACTCTGTTGCCCAGGCTAGAGTGAGTGCCGTGGCGTCAGCCTAGCTCACAGCAACCTCAAACTCCTGAGCTCAAGCGATCCTACTGTCTCAGCCTCCCGAGTAGCTGGGACTACAGGCATGCACCACCATGCCCGGCTAATTTTTTCTATATATATATATTTTTTAGCTGTCCATATAATTTCTTTCTATTTTTAGTAGAGATGGGGTCTCGCTCTTGCTCAGGCTGGTCTCGAACTCCTGAGCTCAAATGATCCTCCCACCTCGGCCTCCCAGAGTGCTAGGATTACAGGCGTGAGCCACCGCGCCCGGCCTATGTGTGTGTTTTAAACCTGATGTTCAAACAACAATTAAACTTGCTTGTGCCTATGGTTTGGGAGGCTTAACTAAAAAAACTAAACATGGTCATTTCTGAAAATAATTTGGGCTGCTGTTTCCAATATTCTGGATGTAGAATGCCTAAGGCTTCAGATAGAATTGGGGGACACTGTTGGGATGAGGCTGCTCCAGTACTTGTGTAATGATGTAATTACCTGTTAGTCTGGTGGACCCACCCTGGGGGATGGGGGAATTGCTTACAGGATGTGTGGTGGGTGAGTCTTGAGGCCGTTGTGTGTTCTCAGAGATATGAACAGCATGCTAACTGACACACAGAATAACCCTGGCCTGTCAGTAGTGCTGTAATTTACCTGGCATAAAGGGTGTCTCCTTTGGTCACCTTATAAAAGGAAGAGGGATAGGGACAAGTGTTTAACTGTTGCTTTGGGATAGTATGCTTACTTGTCAGTGAACCGTCTCAACCTAGGGATAGAGGAGAGGCCTCCTCCAGCCGCATGGTTGGCACCATCTAACACCTTCTATGCAGCAGTATTAGTGTACTCTGAGGGAACGTGACCTCTGGGAAGGAGAATCTGGCTGGTCCTGGTTTTCCAGCCATGGTATTTAAAATATTAATCATTGGCTTTCTGGTAGATACATCACCTCCTGATTTGGTCACCAGTTAGCTTTCCAGATCTGCAAACCTGCAGCCCAAACCCTCGTTTCACCACGCGCCCCCCCGCCCCTAGGTGTTTCCATGCCCAGCCTACCATAGATGCTCCTGCCAGGTACCAGATGAGTTACCCCAACCCCTCCTGAAAGAAGGGGCCTGGTGGGACCTCCACAAAGCCATCTGTAAGCTGATGGATTATGTCAACACTGAATTGACTCCCAGTTTTAACATTTCTTAATCCAGCTTTAACTCTAAGAAGGAACCTTTAGTATTTTCTATTTCCCTCTCTTGATAGAAACTCGGATCATCACAATTTGGAAACCTTGTTGACTTTATTAGATGGATCTAATCCCAGGGGAGGCATTGAGTCACTGATTCCACATAGATACCTGAGTTACCTTATCAAGGAGAGGGTTTCCCTAAAAGAGAACTACTAAATGGGGGCGGGGCTCACAGTTGTCAGTTATTCTGTGTCTCTCTCAATAGACTCTATCTCACGGATGGTGTCTGGGATGTGTTAGCTATGACAACGTAATGTCATTAAGCAGGCTTGGATGTCATGCTTTGAAGAGAATACCACCTATAATAAGACATGTACTTCGGGAGGCACATTTGAGGTCTGAAATAGAGTGAAAATGAGACCTGACTAACTACTACATAAAGATCACTAAAGTACAAATAATAATGCCAAAGGTGGCCAGTGTTGGAGTTGTAAGTCACCTGACAGCCCGAACTGAAAGCTTGGTGTGGGCCAGCTTCTGCAGTCTCTGGATCCTGCGTAAGGATGTGTTGGCTCCCTTCTCTAAAACCAGCACTGAAAACCACCCCGTGGTTTCAT
This sequence comes from Eulemur rufifrons, assembly GCF_041146395.1. NCBI lineage: Eukaryota > Metazoa > Chordata > Mammalia > Primates > Lemuridae > Eulemur > Eulemur rufifrons. The sequence continues at coordinate 19,718,542 of NC_090987.1, forward strand.
GCAGAAAAGAGAAACTTAATTTCCCTGACATTTTCTTTGCGTAGAATGTTACACCTCTAATAACTTGAGTTATTTCTGATATTTGTGTTCTTCAAATATATATAGCATTTTGTTCCTGCCTACATTGCTAAAATGTGAAGTTTATTTTGAGGTCACCTAAACTGTCATTTGGGATCTCGGAGCAAATTAGAACTTTCATCACAGTTGTGCCTCCTCATCTTCTCTTGTTAGGTATACAAGCAAAACAATCACCTGGAGTCCAGGCTGGCACGGGGGCACTGGCTCCCTGGGGTACTTGTCATCCTGCTGCAGCTTGAACAATCCTGATGTGTGAGAGGTTCCTGGTCTCCACTGAATGAAGTGGTTTCTGCCCAACTCGCTGTTAGGAGACTCTGGCCCTGTGACCCTACCTTTGTCAGGAAAGGTGCTCACCATGCTATCAGAAAGGCAGTGCGGAGAGTTTCCCACAGTATCCCGCACCTGAGCTGCTGGCAGGGCCTGACAATAATGAAATAAGAGGAGAAACTGAGATTGTGTGTCTCAGGAGAGCTGGGCTCTGTTTTGGGCCAGAGCTGCTGCCAGGGGTTTCCCTTCTTCCTTAATGTGACAGGCAGAAAAAGTAAACAGACCTTGCACACGAAGCCTCCAGGGCTGGGCAGGCATTGTTTTGGAGGGGGAAACGGGAACATGAATGGCCCTTGTGTTTGCCCATCTCCTGGAGGGAGCAGGGGGTGCCCAGAGGAAAGGTGCCACCCTGAAATGAGCAGGTCAAGCTCTCCACCTACTGAAAGTTCTGTGTCAGGGTGGATTAATTCCTGTGAACAACTCTCTCCCTGGAGGGGTAATGAAGGTAGAATGGGGAGAAAAGGAATGAACATTAGCAGGCTTGGTTGGGCTTTTCATTCACTCGGAGGTCTATTTACGCAAGGTTATGAATCATTTTGTGTCTTGGAAAGCCGGCAACCTCGGTAGCAATTGACTTCAGAAGATCTGATTGTACTGCTCCACCAAGTCATTTTTGTTATTAGCTACAGTCGCATGAACACCAAACAAAAAATCATTGACATGTAAAACGTAGTTGCCTTAACTAACCAGTTTGTAAAAGGAGGTCTCTGCCAAGGGCATTCTGCTTTGCTGATGGTAGATCCTAAGGTTGCTCTTGGTACCTGGGGACATTGCCCTGACAGGGCTAGAATGGACGGGGTGGGGTAGCATCAGCTGTAGGTGCTGTGCAGCTGAAAGGTTGGACTTCTGATTATGGGGGGCAGTGCTGACCTCTGGGATGCAGGTGTTGCTGCCTCAAAGGCCAGCACAGTGCAGCACTTAGGAGTCGGGGGACACTCTCTGTAAATGGTAGATAATCAGATCTGATGTCCTTCAGTGCCAGGACCATGTGAAGGGGAGTGTGCTTTAGAGGGTTAATGGGGTTGAGGGCTCAGGGGTCCCAAGTCGGCGTAGAATATTCCAAAGATGCTCTGATCATCTGACATTCTGATGTTTCTCTTCTCATCAGCTATGCAAGGCTGTGGCTGGGCTTTGTTGGCAAGTGTATAGAAAATGTGGTCTTCAAAGCAAAGTGTTGATGGGCTGATCTCATTGGTAGATCAGCACAGTCCCTCTAAATTGTTGAATGAAATATCAGACATTCTTCTGCTTCCTTTAACGTCTGGTGTCAGAAGCTGAGCACAGAGGTTGGGCACAGTGGCTCACATCTGTCATCTCAGCACTTTTGAGAGGCTGGAAGGATCCCTTGAGGCCAGGAGTTTGAGACCAGCCTGGACAGCAACATGGACTCCATTTCTACCAAAAAATAAAAAATTATCCAAGTGTGGACCTGTGGTCCCAGCTACTTGGGAGCCTGAGGCAGGAGGCTCACTTTAGGCCAGGAGTTCAAGGTTCAAGGCTATGAGCTATGATTGTGCCACTGCATTTCAGACTTGGTAGCAGAGTGAGACCTTGTCTCTTAAGAAAAAAAAAAAAAAATTGCTGGGCACAGATTCCTATTAGTGGTAGTGATGTTTTGAACATATGCTAGCATTTGGCAAGAATTTGCTTGGGAGGGGACGGAGGGGTGGTTCGTTCAGTCTTCTGAAGGTTATTTTTCTCACACTACTGTTGGAGAATGTTAACACGCAGAAATACGTTTTAGAACCCAATTCAAGGAAAGAGTTGGGGCCGAGCAGAGCAGTTTTAGAAATGGCTGTTTATCTGTGAGATTGAAGTATAGAGGAATTTGAGAATGCAGTAACGCCTTCTTGCAGGAAGGACCTCTTCTCTGCCCTCTACTGGGAAATGCTTCTGAAAGAATCGCCATTGCTGCAGGCGCCTATGTAGCCGTTTCCATAAACAACAAATTGATGCCAAACCAGTTTAGCAAAAAGCTGGTGGCCCTGCCCTTCGCTGCGTTCCTCAGCCTACCTGGCTTCCTGATTGGGACATATTTGAGTTCTAAAATAAAAACTCATGCTGTTTTTTCTCTAGAAACTTTCTCCCTCTGCTGTTGGTTTGTCACAGTCTCTATCTCAGGGCAGTGGAGAAGTGGGGTCCTGCTCCGGGAGCTGTGTTTTACGGTGTTCAGGAGCCTGGAATGCTTGCCTTTGCCTCCTGGTGGCCCCGTGGTGGGGACCCTATATAGAACTTGATTGTCCCTAAGCATGATTTCTAGGGGTCACTGATGTGACCGCTACTTCAAGGGCTGAGGGAAACAGACGCAGCTGGGCTGTAGCTGGCAGGGTCACGCCTGCAGGTTCTTTCTGTAATCTGATTTTTTCTCCCAGGGGGAGATAGAATGTGGTGAAGGCACTGACTGTTGTGCCCCTGGAATCACCAGTCCTTACTGACATCCCTTGCCTAACATCCCTCTAAATGCCTTCAGAGTCTGGTCTAGTCCCACAGGTTAGTGTTTGGGTACCTGCCACCCCCACCCTGGGAGGGGAGTTTCCTCATTGTTGTGAGTAAATCTCTTAGCCAGGTTGTGAGCTCCACAGGGGGCAACCATGCCTTCCAGAGCTTTGTACCCAGCCCCAACCGTGAGTCCTGTCCTCCAAGGGGGACACAAACTGAAGATTGTCTTGAGAGAGGCCAGGATGGTGCGTGGGAGTCAGGAAACATGACATGGGAGAAATGGTTCCGTTGTTTCAGGGGCTTTTCCTGGAGGGGAGAGTGAGTTCAGGATGGGTTGGAGTTGGATGGCGGTGGGCGTTGGACAGTGAACACTGTTTCCACGTAGTTCTGAGCTTAATATGGAATCGAGTGGGGCGGGGGGGATGGGGGAGAGTTAATGTTCACTGAAGATTTGCTTTGTGCCAAGGACTTAAGAATTTATGCTCAAGGAAGTCACAAAATAGGATTGGTGAGTAAAAGTTTCAGGAAGAGAGATACCAGCTCAATCTGAGGACACAACTTTCAGGCGACCCAGAGTGGACCCCCGTGGGCTGCCCCCGTGAACCCCACTACTGCTGGAGGTGTCAACATGGCATCTGGCTGTCTGTTCACAGGGAGTGCACCTGCTCCATGGCTCGCCCACCGAATGTAGTCAGCTGAAGGACTGTTCTTTTCTGAAGTTGTCTTTACTTTGGAGGGGACTAAAATGTCTACTCTTAGAGAATGTTGGTGATAGTCTCTGAAATAAAGTAAATATTAACTGATCGGTAGAATCTGCAAGTCAGTGAACCTCTGTTCTCCATCTTACAGAGGACAGGGTTGTACCTAAGATCTGTCCATAAGGCCCCTTTCAATACTGAGGTCCTCCAGCCGTGGTCTCTGAACTGTTAAAGAGCCTGCTACACAGCCTTGCACTCTGTAGATGGCTGCTAAACATAAACAATTGTCAAGGGAGCAGTTAGCCTGGGTAGATCCTAAGTTAGGGGGGTAGACACACCTCTCTCAGACCCCATTGTTGTCCCTGCTTTCATGCTTACATTGGCTATTCTTGCCTGGTGCTCCATCCTTAACTAGGAGGTACTGACCTCGGCATGTTGGGCGTGTTAGCAAACGGTCCCACCGATGTGAGGGAAGGCATTCTCGCTCCTGGCCATGCCATCGTGGCTGCATACGTACTGTTGGCTTTGTGACATTCCTCTGTGGTGTGTTCATGTACCTGTGCTGGTTCTGCAGGAGTGGGTGAGGGCTGAGCCCAAGGGTTCCTGTTGTCTGAAGCTCAGTGTTGAACAGGGCAGCAGCACAAGCAATAGGTTGGACGTGCAGCGTGACGTAAGTGGTGTGGAGGGTGCAGGAGGCTGTGCCACTGTGATTAGTCTGGACGATGGGATGTGGAAGGCCTTGAAAAACAGGCAGTGGCAGAAGGAAAGTTGGTTCAGGAGGTGTGGAGCAACACTAAGGCCTGGAGGTGGGGATGGCTAAAGGGACTCTCTTGGTGTGCAAGATTGCTGTTGGGACGGTAGGGAGACAAGTCTGTACGGGGGTGGGGGAGGGGCTGGGATGTGACATGGTGTGGGCAGAGGAGGAGGCCGCTGTGAGTGTGAGAAGCGAAGTGGCCTCAGGGGGCAGAGGGACCGTGAGAGCGTCTGGAGACACCAGAAGCCTTGAGCCTTGCTCTGCTGCTCTCCAGTGGGGTGACTTTGAATGTCACTTCCCCTAGCTTGAGTTTTGTGTTGTAAATTTGGGCCCAGCCTGCAGACATGGTTGTGAAGGTCAAAGAAGATAATAAACATGTGAAAGCTCCTTTGAAAGTGCACGATTTCTTAGGAGGCAGAGGACATCTGCCTGGGGTTAGTCATGGGTTAGGTTAATCTGACTTTGAGGCTGATGGTGCATCTTAATTGGGGTCTGTTATTTTCAGAACTGATTGACAGCTCTGGACAAACCTGTCTGACTTCTTTGGGAGTCTACCCAGGGTAATGAGTTTCAACCTTTGTCTCTTTGTCTCTCACGGTTGTTAGTCTTCACGCATGAAGGGAGCTGTAGGACTTACAGTGCTTTGTGCAGCCAGCTCTCATTTGGAAATGTCTGTTAATAATGAAAACAGCAAACATGGTGTGGCGGTAGTACAGGAGTAGGTTTATGTTTAATCTGGGGAACTTCGTGGTGATCCATGCATGTTGTCATTCATACCCAGTCATCAGATACTCAGTAAGTTTCTACATGTGCCAGGAAGTTGATAACTGTAGCTCCTGCCTCAGAACGTGGGCTCCTTGGGGGAGACAATAACCAGGCATGTTCTGGATTGGGAGCCAGGGAACTGGCATTGTCATTTGAGTGCCCTCAGCGATGGACTCTGACTTTGAAAAAAACCTCATCACCTCCTTGAGCCTTGGATTTTTCACTTGCAAATGAAGATTTGGGCCAGAGGATTTTGACGGATCTTCCTGGGTATTTTCCATATTATAGGATTCTGTCGTTGTCCGTGTACAAAGGCATCACATGTGAGATTGTAAATATGCACGTGAACAGTGCAGATAGTAAGAGCAAGGAATTCATGCAAAGAAAGATGCAATTGTGGGTTTTAATGGTCAGAAATGGTTCTGCCAAGGAGATGGACAGGTAGATGAAGTCTGAATATCTGCATAAAAATAGGGAATGGAGGCTCACTTGCCAAACTGAGGTGTTAGGTATTTGAGAAGGCAGAGGTGGTTAGGGGTTCTGAGGTCCTTGGCAATATCCACATATGAGCTAATTGGGAGATCCAGGGATCTCCCTCCCTCCTGCCCCCAGTTCTTTGTGCTATAGATGTGAATGTCTGTAACATGCCAGGCACTATGTCTCCATTAGATACGTGACCCCAAGAAGACCTTAATGGTATAAAACTAATACAACTTGCAAATTGATGAGTCTGAACTCATTACTTCCTGCATCCATCCTTCCTGGTCTCTATTATCAGTTGTTCTTGGGGAAATGGCTCCTTGTACCCACTTCCTGCTAGAAGTGGACCCTAGATGTGTTCCTGCTGTCCTGTGCTTCCACCTGTGAAAATACCAGCATTTAGTTGTAGGAACTCTTTTTGTTATATGCTCCTTTTGTTAAAACCTCCAGAATTTTACTGCAGAGTTCCAGTGAGTTCTGATTGAACAAATATGGAACTTGTTTTGGTTTTCTGTTTTTAATTCTCAGTTCTTGAGTTTCACCATTATTCAGGTGCTTGCTCTATTCCAGGCACTGGGTAAGCATTTGTAAACACAAGACACGATTTCTGCCCTCGTACGTCTTGTGATCTAGTGGGGGAGACAAACTGAGTCACCACATAAGTAAATGCAAGACCATGAGTTTGCTGGGCACTGTGGTGAGAAGGAAGCAGGATGCTGTGAGACTGCTGGGCCACTTGTTTCAGATCTGAGAATAGGGTGACCTCGCAGACAGCAAAAGATGCGAGGCAGCTGCTAATGGGGGAAAAGGGCTTGGCTGGAGTTGGGGGCAAGAGAAATGGGGCTCGAGCAGAGAAAAAAGCCAGTGCAAAGGCCCCAAGGCAAGCAAGGACTTGACAAGTGGGAGGAATTGGAAGACAGGCCAGAGGGGCAGAACTGTTATAAATTATAGGGGAGGGTTTGAGATGAGGATAGGGAGAAAGGCCAGGACAGATCACGCAGAACTCTGGTGACATAAAAATTTTGGATTTTAGCCTACATTCAAAGGAAATCTGTTGATTTATTTTATTTTATTTTATTTTCCCTTTTGCTTGTTGTAAAGGAGGAAGGGAAACAATTCAGCATAGATTTAATCATCCTGGCTATATGCTGTGAAGGATGGTTTGGAGGAGGGCGGGAGTTGAATTGGAAACAGCATTTATAGGGATCAATGTGGCTCAGGTAAGAGATGACACTGGCTTGCACTTGGTGACAGTAGTATCAGATACAATCGAATGGATTTCAGATGTAGGAGGTCAAAGGGATGGAACTTGGTGTCATGGCTGGGATAGGGGAGAGGTGTCAAGGTTGACTCCTAGCTTTTGGCGGCTTTGTCTTCAAAGTGGAAATGCTATTTATAAGATGCAGTGTTAAAACTCTTCCCTAGAATGTATTGGGCCACTTTTACACTTTCAATACTTAAGGAAGTAGAGCCAAAGAAAATAACTTTCTTTGGATGTGAGTCTTAGCATCTTGAAACAGCAAATTTTACTGTATTTGTTCTGCAGATGAAAATAGCATAGGAGATGGTGTTGAGCATGCAGATACTAGGTTTCTCCCAGAAGTTGATTTTTAAATAAGAATGTTTTTGTTTATATTTCTTCTGGAAGTCCAGTGGCCTGGCTCTGGTTAGTTGGGTTGTGGTTGAGATTTTACTTTTAAATCAGAATGCTCTGAAGGATATATGTAGGCTGTGGTCCCAGAAAAGCATGGGACCTCTCTGCAACCTCATGGTACATGACCACAGCAGGTGGTGGTGTCCTCAGGATCCTAGAACAGGAAGGAGTTGAGGTTTTCTGGTTCATCCTCTTGATCTCTTAGTATTATGGGACTTGAAGATAACTTTTAAAAGCACAAACTTAGGTTGGAGGCATCTTTGGTGACACCACAATCTTTCATAAATCATTTTTGGATCTTGGGTTGTAGCAGTTAGTTACTGAGATTCTTTGCAGTGCTCAGAAATTCCTAGTTCTCATGAACTGGTTAGAGAATTCCTTTTCTTTCTTTTTTTTTTTTTTTTTTTGTTGAGACAGAGTCTCACTTTGTTGCCCAGGCTAGAGTGAGTGCCGTGGCGTCAGCTTAGCTCACAGCAACCTCAAACTCCTGGGCTTAAGCGATCCTACTGCCTCAGCCTCCCGAGTAGCTGGGACTACAGGCATGCGCCACTATGCCCGGCTAATTTTTTCTATATAGATTTTTAGGTGTCCATATAATGTCTTTCTATTTTTAGTAGAGACGGGGTCTCGCTCAGGCTGGTCTCGAACTCCTGACCTTGAGCAATCCACCCGCCTCGGCCTCCCAGAGTGCTAGGATTATAGGCGTGAGCCACCGCGCCCGGCCTGAGAATTCCTTTTCTGATTGATAAAAAAAAAAAAAAAAAAAAAAAAGACAATTGCTGAATCTTACCTGAACACACTTAGCTTTTTCCTCTTCCTTTTTGTATCTGCTCTGATCGAGGAAATAGCATGAAAACAACTCATTGTGCTCATTGGGAGTGTCGGGCAGAGCAATTTAATTACTCTTATTAACTTGGGAGCAGTCAGATGTCTTCCATTAGCATGAAGATAAACTGCTGCAGGGTGGTTAGAAACAGTGATGGGTATAAAAAAAAAAAAAACCTTAGGAAGATTAACTCAAAATGCTGAAGATGAGATGAAATCTTTTAAGGATTACCAAGGTACGTACCTGGTTGAATAATCATTTGTAGTTCTCTTCAGTCTTATCCTAATATGTGTTGTACTTTCAAAGATAAGAGTACTGGTCAAGGTTATATTAATACAATTCTAATGAAGAGCTATATTTTACTTAAAGGCATAACATGATGAAGAAGAGTACTCTTAGTTCACCATGTCTATATGACATGAAGCTTACTTGTTTGTGCCACAGGACTGCTTCCTACCTGGAATGATTGCAGCTACCATTTGTGGGAATTCTCCTTGTGCTGGAAACTTTATATACGTGAATCCATATAAATTTGAAAAATGAATTTTTTACTTTTCAGATTTGTCCGTGGGTTGAAACCAGTAGAAGAGTTGAAATTGGGATTAAGGTTTGTCTGCTCTGAAGCAGACCTTCTCAGTGTGTTGTGCTATCTCATTGTACTAAAAGTGAAGCACCTAGAAAGGCAATCAGGCTTTTGAGTGCTGACCTTGTAAACATAAGTCTGTAACGGAACAGCCAGTGTCAGGCAGGATTCACAGAACTGCCTTGGACAGGTGAGAATTGACCTGATTTAAAGGATTTTCAGAGTCGAGAGCTTGACCACCCTCCCCTGACCATTCCAGGGTCTTATGCAGCCCTTGCTTCTGGGAAAGACTTGCCTATGATTAATTCCAGGCCCTCCCACCGCAATGGCAGCCTGTCCCAATTAGAAGTGCTTGTTGAACAAGCTAGTGGATTATTAATCTGTATTTTTGCTTGGTAAGCATAGTGTACTATAAATGTCCTCATGGTGTTTCTAGATAATAGGTAACACATGTGACCTCGGATGTGTTTCTGTGGAATAGGAACAAGGTATTAAGATTGAGGACTCTGCCTAAGCTCTTTGAGCTCCATCTTGACATGACCACTCAAACTGGATCAGCCCCTCCCGGGTGGGCTTAGAGGGTGGGCTTAGAGGGTGGGCTTAGAGGAACCTTTACCAATCAAGGAAGGCATGGTGGGGCGTTAACTGTTTTAGAGCTCTTAGTGTTAGAGAAGACTCTTGACCTCAGTATTGTGAGATCATGGATAGTCAGATTTTTTGGGGTAAGCTTTAAAAAAAATTCACACAATTGATGATTATCTTGTAAAAATTCAAACAATAGAGGAATGTCTAGGATAGGAAGTAGAAGTAAAAGTCCCTATCCCCTTACCCTCCTTTTCTCTAATCCCTTTTCTTTGAGATAGGCAATGCTATTTTCTTGGCACATAGTATCTACAGACAGACGTACACACACACATATGTCCACAAGCTTGGGGGGGTGTTGTCTCATAAATCAGGAAAGCTTTGTGAGGTCAAGGGGAGCCCTGGCCGAGGTGGGGGAGGTCCTGTGAATTCAGAGCCCGGGAGAGCAACTGTCCATGTGAGGATTGGTGTCCTCGGCCTCACTGGCCTCTTGCGCTACCGGCTGATCAGGTGCATCCGGAACATGGGAAGTTACAGGTGATAGTGATGTGCTCAGCTCCGGGGGTAGGGAGCAAGATGGTGCAGTCTTGGACACAGGTTTTATTTACTCTCCATTCTCAAAGGCTGACCCGGTTTTACTTTCATAAGGAAAGTAAAATCTCTCCCCCATGTCTCATGCTGCTTGTGCTTATAAATTGCCAGAATATATTCCATCCTACTAGGAGTGTCTAAGTCCTGTGTCACTGTTAGGACGAAGTCTCTCATTGCACACAATATGCCTTCTAGCTTGGAGATCACTATTTTGGAGTTAACACTTGGAGCACTATAGTCTTATGCCTTAGAGAAGACATCGTTGTTTTTAATCTTTGAGACTGTAAACATGACCATAACTCTTACTAGTTAGAATATACAATTACAGATATGCCACATTATCTTGTCAGGTAAGCTGGAATTTAACTTGGGTGAATAATTGTGCCACAGGACATTAATATTCTTGTGAAAGACCAAATTCCCTGCTTTATGTAGCCATATCAGTGAGATAGCCACCTCAAATCTGCATGAATGTGCTACCAGCAGTAACTTCAGTTTGATTTCCCACATTTTTTTAATAAGGAAAATAAATTCTAGTTGCTACTTGCTTAAGGGCGGAATCTAGAATTTACCAGTGTGTGAACAAAGGACATGAGTTACTTTTCAGTGTGGCGTTATTTGATTTCTGTTTAGTTTTGCAGAGGGCGCATACTATTTCTTAATGAACACCAACTATTAATGATATACAGTAGTAGTTTTTTTTTTTTTTTTTATGCTCACTCAGTAGGTTTTAAGAATGCCAGTATCAGAACTTGGGAAGTTGGTTACTTTAACTTTCCTGACGTTTTCAAATCAAAATGTTAATCATAATAAAATACCTTGAATTTTTTTGGTCATTTGGGCCTGTCTGGTTCTGTGAACCAATCGCCTGCTCTCATGTTGTGGTCCTTACACGAGGACACTTGTGATGTCGCGAGTCAGGGGTTGAGTGTTCTGGGTGGTTGGGATGACGGAGTGTGCTCTGTAAGCTCCCTCCTGGTATCGGTGCTCAGAGGTTTTAGTAAATACTGAAATAAAAGTTGCCAAAAAGTTGTCCTTTACAGTCATGCTGAAGGCAGTGGCACTTCATGTGCTACAGTGTATCTGTCATCTTTCATCTCTAAACATAAGGGAGATGCCTTTAGTTTCTTAACCCCAACTCATCCCAGAACATTCTACTCAGATCCCATCCAGGGGGGTACCCTGTCCATGGGTTAAGCCCTTAAACACCTGAGGGAAGCCTATGAGGTTCTGTGAAGCAGCTTATGCTGTTTAGGCAGATGGCTTTAATTAATTGCCTGCCACCTCAGCAGGAAACACGAGGGGCTCAGCTGGGACACGGGGTCGGCAGGCCATACTTCTCATGAAGACCTGTAAATCAAAGCACTGTATAATGTATCAGTCTTCAGCTGATGAGTTGTGGTCCAGAGAGGATTGCATCTTTATGCCGGCTCAGCACTCTTGTTTACATAATTCGTCATTCCAATTACTGCTCTCACGTGCCCCTGGCCCCCTTAGAGTTAAGGGGGGAACTGAACTGGGTGGATGTTCCCCTGGGATGCGGGCTTTCCGGGTTGCTGGTTTTAATGCATCCCTGGAGCTTGAAGGCAGGCTCTGAGGGAACAGGAACCCAGGAATTCGTATGATTCAGGGTAGACCCTACCTCAGAGAAACTGGGCGGATCCTGATGACTCCAAGTGACCAGGTCGGAGAGCTAATCTCCCTTACATCCTTGGAAAATCAAAGTTGCATGCTCCAGAGGCCCAAAGCAGAATTCTGTTACGATGCAGTCTTAGCTCTGTTCAGGCTTAAAAAAGTGTTTTAGAAGAAGAAAAAAAAACTAGCATATATTGCACTTCTGTTACAGCCAAGCATTTTTCTTGCATAGTCTAATTTGTGTAACAATGTGTTGGAGTTATTCTCAATCTTATGAGTGATGAAACAGAGACATATAGTTACAAAGTGAAAGAGCCTATATTTAAACCTAGATCTGTCTGACACCAAACCCTACCCAATATCCAAGGAGGCTTGATAATAGAAATTTCAGATCACATCTGAAGCATGATCCTTGGAATCTCAACCCTCATGACGGTGCTGAGACGTGAAATGGCTCAATGACTATCTGAAGTTGACTTCCTCCGGGTTGGTCACAGAGTTGGAGAGGAACTGGGTGGTGTCCAGTCTGTCCCCAGGAAGAATCTGTGGTGGGTCATACTGTGATTGGAATTCTGTGTCCTTGGAGTATCGAGCTGGCATGGTAACCCTGCACTGCGAGGCCTTGGTGTGGTTATTTTTCAGAGCTATTTTCACTGGCTGGGGGGGAGGGGGATGCGAAGGGATTTAAAACAACAGGCAGATGCAAAAGTGAACCCTGGAGGTAAAAGGGAAGAGGTCTCTCTTAAGCACTCTCTCTTGAGAGAGATCTCTTTAAGCACATCAAAGAAAAGACCAGAAGCTCGACCCCAGAGACAGCATCCAAGGCAGGTATCCAGGACAGAGCAGAGGGGGCTCCTGAGGCCTTGAAAAGGTAACCGTAAAACTGATGCACACGCTTGCTAGTGACCATGAGCCTTTTTGGGGCAGAGGCCATGCCTCATGTGCTCGATTGTCGGAGAGCACCTGAAGGAGAGGACTACAGGGGACAGTTGGGTGTGGAGTTGTGGGTATAGCTTTGTGGTTATGTGCTGTGGCTTCCACAACCTCATTTTCACATCTGTCAGTGCTGGTAACAGTTTCTGCCTCCTGTCTACCTCATGGGATCCTCAGATTCAGCAGTGTGTAGTTACTTAGCTCCTCAGCAGATCCCTTGATACCTAGTGTTTATGGACCAATGACCATGCCAGGCATTGAGAGAGACGAGGGATAGAGTAAGGTCTTTGTGCAAAGAAGTTTCTCTCCTGTAGGGGAGACTAAATCCACAAACGTGGGACTGTGCAAAGTGCTATGGCAGAGGCCCTGCACAGGGACTCCAGTAAAATGTAACTTAATCATGTTAGGGAAGGCTTCCTGGAAGAGGTGACCCTTAGACTTCAGTGGCAAAGTAACTAAGCAGAAAAGGGAAAGGGTGTTCTGGGCAGTGGGAACGGCGTGTACAGAAGCATGAGAAAGCAGTGTGCATTCAGGGAACTGGCAGTGTGGTTCGAAATGTCGGGAGTCGGGGCGGTGGGTGGGGACAACTGGTACCGCCTGAGGCGGGTGAGGCTGGGCTCAGGGGAAGGACTCGTATGCTACCTAACACATTTGGATTTTACTCACAGCAATGGGGAGCCATAAGTGGGTCTTAACTTTGACTTCATCACTAGAACGTAAGGCCCATGAGCATGGGGACAATGTCTGCTCTGCTGACAGCTGTATCCTCAGGGCCTAGAACAGTGCCCGGCACAAAATAGTTGCTCAGTGAAGACTGAATACACAAACAAATGAACAGTTTCAGCTTTATGTGTTAAATAAACCCATGTACCCTGTGGTGGATGGATTGGAGGCAAGGTGCACTAGAAGGGTGCTTATAAGGAGGTCGCTGCAGTAATTCAGGGGACTTGGGAGAGGGCAGTAATAGGGACTAGAGTAGAAACCTGGTTTGAGAGAGGTTCAAGGAGGGACCTTACAGACTCGATAGGCACTGCAGGTAAAGGGAAGCAAATGAGGATGACTCATAGGATTCTGAGAAGTTGGAAGAAGGGAACCCAGTGTGGGGAGAGGATGCTAGGAAGTGAGGTCTATGAGGGTATATTGGGGTGAGAAGCTGGGGGACAGCTTAGGGGGTTGGCCTGAGCTTTTGGACACACCATTGTAGAGTTCAAAAAAGCAGTCCAGGCAGGAAATAAGGATTAGGGACCAGGTAGAAATGGAAACTGTTTCTTAAGGAGACAAGATGGCATCCACCAGTGGAACTCATGAAATGATGATCCTTGAGGGACAGAACTTACGCATGAGAGTGGAGGGTAGCCAGAAATGCCCTGGGGAGGGGGCTGGGGGGGTACAGAATTATGTGAAGTGAAGAGTCTGCCTTTCCCACATCACCCCTCTCCAGAAGTACCTGCAGAAGATGTTTTCCCTATACTCTTCCAGCTGTTTTCTGTGCCTAAACAACCCTAAATATGTAAACTTTTTTTTTTACCCAGTTGCATTTGACTTTTATAACATCCTCTTCAATTCTAAATCTATGATTCATATAGGAAAACATCTTTAAAGAGATCTCAAAATACAAGTTGAGTCTTAGGACTGAGTTAATTCAGATTGAATAGCCCTTGATGAAAGTACAGAATCTAAATGTTCATCCAAAACAGCAAGGGCTAGCTTATTTGGAGGTGTTTGTGCTTTTTCATTGAAGACATCTAGGCACAGGGTGGACACAGGTGATGCCAGGTCACGAGCACAGCCCTCGCTCTGCTCCTGGGTTCCTTCCTTTCTGCTATTCATGTTCTGATGCAAGCGTCTTCACTGGGGTTGCCAGGTGAGCCCAGTCTCCTGGATGCACTGAACTGGCTGCCAGGGCTCCAGGTGGCAGCAGGGTCATCTGAGGGCAAGTTCCTGGTCTGCTTGCTTCTAGCCACGAGCATCCGCTTTGGCAAGGCTTTCCCAAGTCCTTCCCGGATGGGTAAGAATCTGCCATTCACCGGCTGTGTGACCTTGGGCAGGTGATTTCGTCTCCCTGGGCTTCAGTTTCCCCATCTGTAAAATGAGGGGCTTGGACTAAGATGTCAGGACTGTGTCTGGCACAAGTGTCTCATAATACCTGGGGGGTTAGACTGAATGAAGGTAGAATGTGAAAGTGTACTGAAAAATACTACACACTATAAAATTTGCCCTCAACAAATCATAATTAAACTGTACCCCTGTCTTAAGTTACCTTTTCTACCATCTAGGGAAGTGGTATAGTAATTTATATATTGGGAAGGGCTGTGCCTTTAATTTACAAAACAAAGCCAAAGTTTAAAAAACAATGATTTGAAGCATATCAGTTTTTGGTAAATTGTTTCTTCCATCAATGTCACAGGCATCAGTGAAGACCAATGGTGTAACAAGTTTGCAGATTTAATAAGAATGACTTTTGAGTTTCTCAAACACCATGTTAATGGAAAACTAGCTATTTTTTTTTTTTTTCTGATACTCTTTGGTATCCTTCAAATAACTTTTTTTTTCCTCGTATGCAAAAATCTTCTCTGGGACAGCCAGTGGTGGGTTCGGTTCCAACCTCTCTGGACTTTTGGTACAGCTAATTGGATAATCTTTTTAGAGACTTTGGTTGAATGCTTCTTTAAACTAATGGAAAATATACTTACGATAAATGAAATGTATTTTAAAGCTCCTGCTATCAGCATTTTTAACTTAAATGCTTTTGGGGATGATCCTGAGAGGATTGCTGCTCTTAAACTTTGACAGACACCTGAAAGTAGGTCACTTTGTATTCAAATTTTTGCATCTTGGTGGGAATCGTAGCCTCAACTTCCCTCTGTGCTGAAAAAGACGTGAAAATTCCAGGCAGAAAATTTCTCCTGAAGGGAGGTGCTTAATTGTTGCCTTTCCTGGAAGTTCCGTGTCTTAGAGTAAATAGATGATCAACTGAAAGTATATATTGAGCCCCGAGTGTCCCCAACTTGGAGGGATTTGAAGTGCGGGCATGAGTCCTGCTGCCACAACTCACTTTTACCTGGGATTTGGACTCAACCACCTGTGCATGGGAGATGACGGGGGCGGGGGGTGGCCTTCATCCTCTGAAGGCCTGGCCAGATGTGTGTGTTCAGATGAATGTGTGCATCTATTAGGTGCTACGTTAGGTATGGGAAAGGGCCTTTAAAACTTACAACCCATGTACTTTATTCTGCAGACTCTTGTTGGTATCTGACTTAATGTGTCATTCAGTTGGAATACCAGTGTGTCTCGTCATCCCAAGCAGTGCTTTATATCCCTGAAGATTAAATTTCTCTTCCCCTGAGGTTTCTTGGGAGTTGTTCCCAGGTTAATTTGCTACTGTTCTGCACATATGTAGCTCATGAAGAGCATCTTCCAGAAGCCTCTGTTATGTTTTCCACTTAAGTCTTGTTTGTGGAAGGGAGAGTGAAAAGCAAGTGTCGTGGAGGACTGACATTGGGAAAGGTCCCTGCCAGAACCAAGAACCACCCTCCGTAGACAAAGAGTGAGCTCAGACAAAAATAGAGGCAGACCACCCCTCCCCGCAGGTTGGTAGGTAGCAAAGATTTTCTTCAGGGGGAACTTAAACATGAGGCGGTCTTGGCAGCAGCAACATGGGGTGGGTCTTTGTGCTTGTGATGCACACTCATCTTTTACACTGTGAGGGGAAAAAAAGGGAAAAGAAGAAAGTCACTGTGATACTGTGTTAAGCCATCTGGTTGCTTTCTTAATCGATTTACCTTCTACTTACAGGGATTGTTTGGGTTCCCTACAATCTGGTCAACATTCCTGAGGGGTGGGGGCATGTTCCCGCAGCAGCAGTTACCTTGGTCCTCCTGTCCTTGTGCCCTGTGACTCCTTTCAAGGTCACGTACGCAGAATCCCTTTTCGCAACACCTGCGTTTTCATTGCAGCTTGCCTCTCCCCAGCTGTCTCGCTGGAAGCTGAAGCCTTGGGATAGGAAGGTGATGATTCTCTGTCTGAATGGAGGATTGAGGGCCTCCAGAAAATGTTCATTGAAAACCTCCTGTGTGCTCAGCCCTAAGCAAGACCCTTGTGGGAGAAATGGGAAGTGTAGGATGTGCTTGCAGGTCGCCAGAGGGATGGAGGCAGGTGCGTGGGAGGCAGCAGGACATGTCTGTGCACACGTTCTCCATGTTGCGTGCTCCATTGCTGCTTCCTGTCGTGACCTTGCTGTGGTGCCTGTCAGACAAAGATCTTCCCATCTGTGCTTTAGACAGCCCCTGAGAGATTTCTTCCTTAGCAAAGGCCTGCCTTCTTTCTACCTGTAGATGTTCAGGGGTCTTCTGGATGTACTAATGTTATAGAACTTTTCATTTTTCCTTATTGTAAGCCATTATGTTTCCAGATAAACATCGATGTGATTAGTCACCTGGAATCCTTAGGGCCACACAGACCAACCACTCCAGTCCCCTTGCTGTGACTGGTGTCAGCCAAGTACTGCTCCATAGCTCCCAAGGCATCCCACCTACTGACTCTACTGCTGCCTTCCAAGTTGGGAGGAATGCCTGTTGTGTCCTACAGGACCACTGTTCAGAGTTTTTACGCAGATAATGCAGCCTTCCCAAGGCCTCTCCAGGCTAAATATTAACACACGTGTCCAATCGCCTCTATTACCCATTTAGCAGATCCTTGGCTACACTCTTTCCCCTACGAGCACTCAATAGTTTGCCAGTGACTTTCTTGATGAGTAGTGCTCAGGGCCAGTACAGTTGCCTTGCTGGATTGGAGCAAGCAAGATAAAACTTAATAGAAACGTTATATGCTTCATTCAGATTAAAAATGTTTGACAATGCAAGTTCCAAATTCCCCTTGGCTGGATGGAAGTCTGTGTGAAGAAGTGATGGGGTTTTAGTTGAGCTCACACTGAACTCGGTTGGTAATCTACCAGGAGTTTCTGTGATTCATGTTCTTTCCATTCTTACAGAGGTGTTTTCCTATCATATGTCTTTTGGCCCTTGTCTTAACAGTGATTTCTTACAACTAGAATGATACTGTTGTGATTTCACATGCCACACTTCAGTGCACTTAGACTTGCAGGTTAAGACGAACCTGAGTGTGCCTTGCTGCTGTAAGACTGAGGCCACCCTTTCAGCTCTTACTAGAGACGGTCTCTTGGGGGTAGGGACTTGGGATCTTGGGCATCCACACTGCAAAGCGAAGCAAAGCAGACTTGTGAAATGAATGAGGAATAGTTGCAGAATTAACTGTTTGATTCCCTGAAGTCAGAAAACATTCCCTATATCTTGGTTTTAAAATGAATAGCATAAACCGCTAAATTTGCAATCACAGGCCCCTTCACCTCCTGTCAGGGACATAGATGATGAGATTCCTACTTTGGGAAGTGGATGTGGTAGTTTTTCAGCTGATCACCAATATCTGGTCCTCTGGCTCCCGACCCCACGGTAGGATTGCACCTCCTCACTCTGTTGAACTTGGGCGTGACCATGGGGTTGGGTTTGGTCAAGGAAATGTAATGGAAGCAGCTTGTGACGTTGCAGATGACACATCTTGCCAAGCTCTTTCCCTCTGCCATGGTGCCCAGCACTGTTCTGGGTGGGGGCTGCTCCATGACCTGACTCCCTGGGGGAGGCTGACACAGCAGCACCCTCAGCCAACCCTTGCTGAACACAGGGCCCAAGTGAGAAGCACACATCTGTTGCCACTGAAATTTTAGGTGGTTTGTGACCATCGCAGAACTTGGCATATTCTGATGGGTGTACTGGGTGGGCACGCTTCTGGGTTAGTTTCCAAAAAGGTGGCCTGGAGAACTTTGTGGTTGAATCGGAGCAAACTAAGTCTCATTGGTCCTGCAAGCAACACCAGAATTCCCATGGAGAAATTATCCTCTTTTTGAAGAAATGGTATGTTGACTTCTTTGTCTCTTTTCTTAAATCAAGCTTTCAACTCTTTATTGCTGCCTTGGTCTTTAGCCACTTTGGTGAAAGGTGTAGTAGGGAATGAGAGTTGTCAGGGCCTTCAACTCCAGGAGGCTGACTGACCTTGCTTCTTGACTGTGCTAATGGGTTAGGGTATCTGACTTTATGCCTGGTACAGCCATTTACCGCCTGTGTATTCAAGTATGTAACCTTGCCCACAAAGAGGTCTGGCCTTTTTCATGGGCTAACAATGGGATTTAGGGTAGGGGCTGGCAAGCTCAGAAGGACTGATGTGGTTCGGGGTGGGAGATGGTCACATCATATGGTTGTGGCCATACCAGAAAGATCAAGTATGTGATTTAGGATGGGAACTTTGGGTTATGCCTAGAGGGGCTGGAGCCTGAGATCGGCTACAGAGCTGTCAACCACACCTATGTGGTGGGGCCCCGGTAAAACCCTGAACACTGAGGCTTGGTTGAGCTTCCCTGGTTGGCAATATTCTATGCATACTGTCTCACATCTATGCCAGGAATGTATCACATTCGGTACTTTTCCTGGATTCTGTCCTGTGCGCCTCTTCCTTTGGCTGATCTTAATCTGTATCCTTTTTCTGTAATAAATACTGTACCCCAAGTATAACAGCTTTCAAAGAGTCTTTCTAGTGCATTGTCAAACCCGAGGACCTCTAAAGTTGCTATTGGTGTCAAGTGAGGGCGGGTGTGTGGACTGTATTCTAACTGGACCCTTGTCCCTGTGTGCATTTGACTTCTCTTTTAAAACTCTTCTGGAATTCCTTAGGTCTTCATCCTCCATCTCTGCTGAATGGAATTATTTTTCGTGCCTTTGGAGGTTGTTTGCTGCTTTTATTGTAAACATCAGAAAGGACTGAGAATGTTTTTCTACAGGCTTGGAGGATTTTCTTCCTGTAGTGGGCTGGGAGAATAAACTCACAACTCTTGTTCTTCCAGCTGCAGAACCACTACCTCATGTGGGAAACATTTTATCTCTGCATTGCCTGAGAGCTCCAATAACCTGAGACTTCTCCTGTGTCAGTCAAAAATTAATTTCTGTGCACTGAGGCATTACTTTAGTTTTCTCCCCTGTTCACCCACTTAGCCTCATGTTTGGAAAGAGTTACTGCCTTTTAGTTTTTAAAATGATGTTAACATGTGTTGCGTTCATTGGGAATTTTGAAAATAGCAGTTAAAACAGTCGCTCATTTTCCCAGAATGCTAACTGATAAAGATACCCTAGAGTAAGCAGCATAAGGTCATTCTAGATGTTGTATCTAGAACCAAACGTGAAATTTTTGGGTCTCTGTTTCAATCACAGTGAGTTTTACAGAATGACCTAAATGTCCTACATAGCAAATAATAGAAGTGTAAAATGATACATCTAATAATCTGTGATGAATGCCACTTCTTTTTTTTTTAGCAGTTCAGGTGATTAGTTTTTGTAAGTTTGTCCTAGTGTGGTTGTAACTTTAAAAAAATGGAGCTTTCTGAATTATGCTCCTAGGAGAAGCTGAAGAATTTACTACCACCAGCTATGGTGTTTCATGTATTTATACAATAAGTATAAATTTATCTACAGTGCATTCTACAAGATAGCTGAAGGAGTCGTGAAGAGAATGGACAAGCTGCTGGTTGGGGAGTGGTGAGGTGAAGGGTAGCAGTGGCTCTGCCCGACTCACCTGCTGCTTTGCTTTGGAGCTGTTGGGCCGCATCTTCTCAGGACACGGGCGTGAGGAACACATGGGTAGATGGAATAGCAAGTCCAAGGCCATCGTTACTGAAAGTATCTGTACAGTGACTTGCCAGGCATCATGGGTTAGGGAAAGGCTGGACAGTCACAGGCAAAAGGGCTGAGCACGACTGATCTTAAGGAGCCTCCCTCACTCTCACCTGTGTCTTCATGGCCAGCCTGTGACTTGGTTATCTCTAAAACATGCCAGTGAAGAAAGCCAATTCTAAGGGTCAGTAACTCAAAAACCAACACTCTTGAGTTATTTAGGATTTTAGTTGTTGGAACAAAAGTAAAGTTGGAAAATACACATTTTGTTCATGTGCTATGTTTGGGGATCCTAGGGTGATAGTGTGTGATCTATTAGAGCCCAGACCAAAGGATGTTTTTTTTTTTTTTTTTTTTTTCTGACCCCAAGTGAGCATCCACTTTCTAGCGTGATTAAGTTACCTGATACACTGTTGGAAAGTTGGGAGAGGGTCCTGAGCCCTCTACACACTGCACACCTTGGGAACCGGAAGAGGAGCTGACAGGAACACAAGAACTTTGTAGAACAGGTTTTTCAAAGTCTTGTGGGCCTCCTAAATGTTTCCTGTGGTCTGGCCTGTCCAAATTACTCTGGCCTTAGATTAGCTGAACACTTTTACACTACTATAAATTATTTGGGCAAGGTAACAGGAATTTATTGGCCTATGTTAACTTCGGCTGTCTGTTGGTTGAGAACAGGGTCCTGGGAAAATGGAAATGAGAGGTAGATGTCTTGAGGGTGAGCGACTTGCAGATCCAGGCCAGGGCTGGCCACTGCTGTGGGGATGGTGGCATCAGGCCCTGCCACCTGTGACGCCCAGGACCTACTCTGCAGAGCCACCATCCCAGGCTGAGGGAGAATGAATGGTAGGCTCCAGTACTTAAAACGACTTAAGTATGTGGAAACTTTTCTTCTGAACCACCAGGAATTGGGGTCATAGGTTCTTCATCTTTGGTTTGCTGATGGTTGAATTAGGTACTAATGTGCTTCTTAACTTTATTTTGGGAGGACATATCAAATAGAGACTACTCAGCAGGGCTTCGCTTTACTTTTTTGAAGATTCAGGGTTCACAAACAAAAAAAACCCCCTGTGTTTCAGTGTGGCATGAGATTCCTTCAGAGTGTACTGAGGTGTGGGCTGGGCCTTTTTATCCTCCTATGGGAACCCAGAGCAATTTAACACTATTGTGTTTTTGTCATCTTTTTATTTTGATGAATTGTCCACTGGACATTTGCAGTAACCCTTATTTATGGACTCTATTCTTGTACCTTTTGTGTAATTTTGTCTCCTGAACTGCCCCTTCTGCTTGAGACAGCACCCCACTGGCTGCTCCTGCCTCACCCCGACACACATACTTTGCGTAGTTTCTCGCATAACTTCTTCCCTTTCTCACATAATTTGTTTCCTGTGTGGGGAAAGATGGCAGAAAGGAATGCTGAGTACTGAAATCTCTTTGTTGTGGGGATTGAAGTGACAGTCACCCAGCTTTCAATACGGAAGACATTCCTTTTAACACTTATGTTACTAAATTATTTCTTAACATATCTACAGAGGCAATTTATTAATAGACTAATCAACAGAGCTGCAATAGACATTGGAGAAAACTATCCAACTTGCTTATTTACAGCTGAGAAAGTTGAGCCCAGCTCGAGACTGGCAGGACAGGACCCTGTCTGGGTTCCTTTACCATTTGTGTAAATTCTTAATTGATGTCATTCCACTCCACAGCACTGCTTTGAAGGTGAGGTCCATGTCTTAGTCATCTTTGGACCTTGCACAGTGCTGGCATACAGCAGGTCCTGAAATAATGTTCATCGAAAACATAAATGGGCTGTAGTTAGATAGGACTAGGAGTCCTCCAGAGGAACCTGGGTGCATCAGTGGTGTGTGCATCTGCAGGACCTTTTGATTGTGTGTTAGATAAACTGTCCTGTGGCCAATGTTTTGTTAGCAATTGCTTAAAACTTCTTTTCCCTTGAGTTAGTTCATTTCAAAATACTAGAGTCCCTACTTACAAACAGCGTCTTGGTTAGAATCTGTGAGGAATGTAAAGGTAAGAATTAGTGTCCTTCCCAGACCCCCGTGCCCCCTTAAAAAGTGTTTAATCTATGTGGGCAGATAAACTGTTGACAGCAATAGCTGTGATACCCAAGTGCCTACGACAGGGCGTGTGATGTTTCTGCGTCTGAAGAGCTGAGTTCATTTGTTAGGGGCTGCTTCATGGGGCTGATGGTAGCGTATTGAGTGCTATGTGACAGGAACTGTATGAGGGGCCTGACACACCATCATCTCCTTTCATCTTTGCTATAATCTTTCAAGGTAGTAGTAGGTTTTCTCCTTAGTTGCATCTGAGAGAAGTGAAATGAGGATATTACTTTCCCAGAGAGGCACTGAGTGGCAGGATTGGGATTTGAACCCCAGATATCTTTGACTCTGTGGCCTGTGCTTCTTCCACTCTGGTTGCACCAGAATTGCACTTCATGCCTGTGTGCACACATGCACACATGGTGGTTTTGGGAGGTCAGTTTTGAGCTGAGCCTTGGAGTGTGATTTAGATTTGAATAGGTTGAGAAGCATGGGCGAGGGCCTTCCGAGTAGGGGCGATGTCGGCACCAATACTGTGTCAGCTAACGTGTAATTGTATCATCAGCTGGTAATGTTACAGGCACAGCTTCCTTCGATTCTTAGGAATTTGCATGGCTGCAAAAAACCCAAGTGACCGGTTGATAAAGGCTTTTCAGAGTCTGAAGACAAGGTGTTAGATAGTTATAATGGTGTGTTAGGCTTTCGTAGACCCTAATGTGGCAACTCCAGTCAAGAAGGTTCCTCTGGTTAAGCAGCAAGACCACAAAAAGGCCCCTCCGTGGACATGCTGTGTCACCTTGGGAACGTCACCTGAGTTCTATTTCTTCTATGAAGCCCCTGAGTTAACTGATCATGTAAGGCCACATGGCCCCAAAGCTGTGTGAGGTGTGAGATGCTGTGGGGAAGCTCTGTGGTGTGGTAAGAGGATCTGCATTCGCACTGTGTGGCCGCGGGCAAGTTACCTCGCCTCTCGACTCCTCACCTGTCACACAGGGTCACGGACATCCTCTCTCTCGTGGGTTTTTGTGTGGATGAAAAGAGATGACAAACATAATATAAAACCATTAGACCACTTGCAGCACATCAAGGGCCTGCTGTGCGTTTTTGGCACCTAGAACCGTGCAGCACTTCCGAGTCCATGGACCAGGTCTCTGAGTTTACCTCGTAACAATTCTCGCAGGATCTAGACACTTAAAAATCTGCTTTTACAATAGACTGATAGTGTGCAAGGAATCTCAATTGTCTTTAACCACCCCTACTATGTTTAAGGAATAAATATAAAATTTTCATTTGTATAAATTTATGGGGTGCAAGTTAATTTTGTTAGGTGCAAAGATCGTACATGAAGTCAGGGCTCTTGGGGTATCCATCACCAAATAATGTATGTCGTATGGTTAATCTCTCACCACCCCCCCTTCCGAGTTTCTATTATCTATTATTACACACTCTATGTCCATGTGTACAATTGAATAAATAGAAATTTATTAATATCTAATTATTAACTCAAATACATATACTCTCTATCTGAATAACTTGCCCAAATTGAATTTTTAACCCTGTCAGCCCAGGGAGGTGGCTCTGGCCATCCTTGGAACCCTTGTCTCCCTATCTAGTGGGTTCCAGTCCGCAGAAAGATGTGTGTGTACACAAGAGGGGGTGAAGTAAGCTGTAAAGTGGATTTTTGACTCTGGCAAAGGCAGATGACAGTTACCTCTTGGTGTTGTTGGATTATCCATTTTCCTTTCATCATTGCAGGATTGGTATCTTTTCATCTCCCCTAAACTCTGTAAACTGTCTTCTGGACTCACCTATCGACCAATGTCTTGAAAAACGTCAAAGCAAGCCTCCTTGAAGGGAGGAGAGAAGTGAAATTGGAAGTGTGGCTGGTTTTTCTTTTTTTCCTTCAAGGAGTACAGGGAATGAGAAATGGGAGATGATTTTAGGAACATGAGGCAGAATACAAATAGGTGAGGGCAGGATTCTCTTGCCTGTTGGGCCATGAGGAGTAAAGACTGTTGTTACCCTGCGTTTCTGGGTTGTGTGGATTTAAAGAGGAAAAGTAGAAGGTATTGTCTTAGAGGAATGTGTGTATTACAGCTGGGCAGACAATCCAAAGGAGACTTTATAACAGTTTGTAGGAACTTAATTCCAAAACTCAGGCTCTGTTTCTTAGTGATTTATCTCATGCGAAGAGATCTGAGTAAGCTGTTGTGTAAGCATTGATTAACTGACTCTAGGTGTCAAGGCAGATATTAAGGTGGGTGAGAAATAGGCTGTTTTTTTTTTTTTTTTTTTTTTTTTTTTTTTGAGACAGAGTCTCACTCTGTTGCCAGGGCTAGAGTGCCGTGGCATCAGCCTACCTCATAGCAACCTCAAACTCCTGAGCTCAAGCGATCCTCCTGCCTCAGCCTCCCGAGTGGCTGGGGCTACGGGTGCACACCACCACACCTGACTTATTTTTTCTATTTTCAGTAGAGATGGGGTCTTGCTCTTACTCAGGCTAGTCTTGAACTCCTGGTCTCCAGTGATCCTCCCAAAGTGCTAGGGGACTGCAGATGTGAGCCACTGTGCCTGTCCCATGTGGCTTCTCTTAGTTGTCAGTTCTGAGTGATTCATCTTCTATTGGTGGTTTCTGCAGTTGTGTTTGCACCTGTTCTTGCCTTTCAGGGTCCTGTTCCAGGTATCTGCAGCATATGAGCTTTCACGAGTCTGCCCTGCTGCCTCTTTCCACCTCTCCGGCTGGTTCTGCTTTCTTAGTCTGCCTCGCTGAACAGTGCCTGAGGGGTGCTGCTTCCTTCCCCCACTGCCAGTTCCCCAACCTTTATCCTCAGGGCAGTGGTCGGAGGACACTGTTGGAATCCCCCATATGGATTCCTTTGTGTGGCTGTAGGTAATAGAGGAAAAAAATGATCTAGAAAGTGAAGCTTGGCGGAGGTGCCTTAAACACAGTGACACGCAAACTGAGCACTTTATCTGTCTGAGTAACTATTCCAGGTTTACAGCCCAGGTATGCTTACAGCAGCTCGATGTTCCTCAGGTTTATTTGTCCAGCTCCAGGGGGCTCCTGGCCTTGTGTGGTCACCAAGGATCCCCCTGTCTGGAGGAGTATGAAGGAGGGACTGCAATTCCTGGTTATCCTTGACCTTTAGACTGGGACAGGGTCTTAGAAGTCATCTCAGTCTTTAAAGTTTCGTTTTTACTAAATCTATTAAAGGAATCTTCTCTCTCATATCTGATAGGCAAGTATTTAAATTTCTAAGAAGTTAAATTATGAAAATCACAGACCCTGGATAGAAGTTTGCTCTCCCCTCAGAATTTCACAATGGGTTACTATTAATACGTAGGTTTCTGGCACATTTTGTTGTCAGTGAATCCTTAAGGATATCTGAGGATAACTCTTTATTGTAGGTTCTTCTAATATTTTAGACTAGAATTAAGACTCAAACATGAGCCTCACTTAAGGCAATAAGCATTGTCATGAACTCCTCTCTGATGTTGGGCTGTAAGATCTTTGTGCTTATTTTTTGTGCTTATTTTTACCTTCTAGACTTTAAGGAGAGCACTGAATAGAGAAAATACAAAGAACGAACATAGAGCTTCTGTGTGGCTTGATGAATCTTTTTGTCTGGGATACCATGGTCCCTGTTTGAAGTGCTTTTAAGGGGCCATGGATAAGGAATGAGTTGAGACTCCTGCTCATTGATACTTTTGCTTTTATAAGAAGGAAACTTTCAGATCCTGGATTAATTCTGCCCTCAGTGGCATAGGCTGGTCTTGGAGAATTGTCTCCTAGGGTTAATCACACAAAAAAGCCTCAAAAAAACTATGAACTTGAGTCTCTGGAAATTAGTAGCAAATATTCCCTGCTCCCATTGACTTTAAAGCTTTTATACACATCTCAGTAGTTGAAGTTGTGGGTGTAACCAGGGTGCTGTGAGAAAGAGGTGGAGGAAAGAGATGGGAAATGATTTAAGGGATTAAAAGGTATTTACCTGGCTTTCAGGTGTCAGCTGAGGTACTTAAAGTTCTTGAGTTTCATGCTTCTACTGAACTCCAACCAGCGCCGATGTCTTCTTGCCATTTGCTCTATGGCAACCATCGTAATCTCTTCATGGACAAATTCTGAGCTGACAGCTCTAGTCCCAAGAAGAGATATGGTAGAGAAAAAGGGAGCATGGCAGAGGGGTGCATCTTACTGGCACAGTGAAATAAGCATTAATGTTCATTTTCTTCCCCAGCCTATGGGAGACTGCTGTCAGACAGGCTTGTCAGGCCTGGAAAGAGTTAATGTTGTGGCATTAGTATTATGAATTAACATTGAACCATTGTGACGTGAGTCATATTACAGTACTTTGTGTGTATGTTAATCTCATATTCAATCTTTACAACTGTGGAAGGATGGGAGTTTCTATTACCTCCACTTTACATAATTGAAAACTGAAACCCAGAGAGGTTTAGTAACTAGAATAAGGTCACACAGCTAGGAAGCAGCTGAACCAGGATTTGAGTCCCTGACTTTGTAACTATTACACTGTGCACCTCCAGCATGTTCTAATGTACTCTGTTCTTAAATTTTTGGAGGATCCTTGAAGAGGCACAGCGGCCACTATTTCAAAGCTGAGAGCAGATGATGGTTTGGGAGATAATGCTCGCATTCTGTCCTTGGTTTTGTTCTTGAAGTGGGGAGGGCAGGTATTGGCACACTTGGGAGGGGGGAAGAAAACAGGAAATGAGGTATATTTTGCCAGTGCCCACGGTGGAAGCAGGAGCCCCTTTCAGTAAAGAATCCTGAAAATTGTCATTTGGGGAAAAAATAGTGCTGATTGGAGAAACTGCAGGTATAGAAACTAGAAATGTTCTCTTTACAGAAAGTTCAGGCAC
The DNA here is from genome assembly GCF_041146395.1 of Eulemur rufifrons. Classification (NCBI taxonomy): domain Eukaryota; kingdom Metazoa; phylum Chordata; class Mammalia; order Primates; family Lemuridae; genus Eulemur; species Eulemur rufifrons. The sequence goes on from NC_090987.1 coordinate 19,745,567, forward strand.
AGATCTAATTGTGGACGGTGGTTGGTTTGGTGTTCAGCCTGCTGAATAATTAGAGTGATTCATACTTCATGCAGAGAGTGTGTTTGGAAGTCCAGCATTGCTACAATTAATAGAGGGGAGGCGGTTTTCACCTGCTGTTTTGAAACTTGTGAAATGTCACATTAGCACCTCCTGTCATGGTGACAAATAAGCTTTTGCACTGATCTCAGTACTGTATCCAGCTAAATGCTTTCTTTCAAACTGCCTGTTGCTCCATCGGTTTTTTTGAGCTACAAATGCTTTTAAGGCACCATTCAGCCTACCTTGCTATAAAAGAATAATAATACTTATGATGATGACTTAGCTCCAGGGAGTGCAGAGCAGTATGCCAAGTGGCATGCCAATATTTAAATGCCTGGGGCCAATGTCAGAAAGGAGGCTTGTTTGGTGGGTGTTTATAGAAGGGAGTTGGAGGGAAGGGGACTTGTTACTTAAGTTTCTTCTGAATCTGATTTTGGATGTTGTTTGGTGAGGCCATTTCTGATACGAATTTGGCTGCCTGTCTTATAGTCCTACTGGTATAAATTGTGGTATAAAGATTCATGGTATAAATTGTGCTTGAATGGAGTGGAATGTCTCTTCGTGGTAGCTAAAGCCTAGAATCAAATGGCAGGAAATCTTGGAGGGTTGGAGCCCTGCAGCCTGAGTTTTATTAGATGGTTTTAGGATTAGGACTCCCCTTCAGGACTAAGTTCCTGTGCACGCCATTCTGTGATTCCATGCAATTAATAACTAGTATTAGCTAGTATAGAGCTTTAATGTCTGTAAAGTGCAATGACCATACGTCATCTGATTTGATTCTTACAACGTGCCCTGTGCCCTAAGCAGAACATGGTTCTCGTCCACTAGTTGTAAGAACTGAAGGTTGGAAGAAGAGGCTTGCCCCACATTCCACAGCTGGAACATGGTAGGTATGAGCTAGAATTTTTCCTGCCATGGAACTGCTCAGCTTGGGTTAAATGACTCCTAGAGTTCCTAGGCAGCAGAGAGGAAGGGCTGCAGGGTCTGCCAGAAGCGGATCGACTTGAACAGAGGTGGTTAGGTTGCAAAAGCCAAAAGGGAAAGTACATTCGACCCTGGTAGAGATGACTTCATTCAGGATACTTCAGACGTTTTCTATTGACGGTACACACTGGTTACTTTGTAAAGTGAGTCTTTTGCGAACTTGGGCACTTAAGTGCACATATGCAAATAGCATTCATCGGGTGTGGGGGGGGAGGGTAAATTCACACCTAATGGGTGTAGTATGCACTGTCAGGGGATGGGCACATATGTAGCTATGACTTGAATGGTGCAAAGGAAATACATGTAACCTCAATATTTGTACCCCCATAATATTTTGAAATAAAATAGAAAGGTACTAGGAAATAGCCTGGCAAATGGTAAGGTCTATTATTTTATTTTTTTACTTTTTTGCTGTTTATTTTGAGCATCCTGGGTGCAGATGGATGGAGGCCGAAAAAGGTGTTCATCGGTAGGGTCTAAGTGCAGCTGTTATTGGATCTCTGATGTTAACTTGCTGGTAGATCACATGTCTGTGCTCCCTAAAGCAGAAAGAAGGACAAGACCTCCAGTTAGTTTTTGCTTTATTAGAGTTTATTTCCCCTTTCCTGTCATGGAGCACTTATAGGGTCTTAGTTACGTTGCTGTGCATGACAATCAACGTATCTTGTCCATTAAAGCTCCCTTGAGGAGAATGGGATGCCTGGAGTTTGCAGTACGTGTGCTGTTGTGGGCGGTGTTTGTTGGCGTCTATAGGATTGTAACCGGGATTTCAAGCTCCAGCTCCGGGAATTGCTGTACTTAGGAGGTCCTTGCCTTTGCCAGAGTCCTGCTCCAGCCTGGCCTCCCATGCATACAACCCGTTTGTCAGTCCCCACCTCCATCACCATGGGGCCAGGCCTGGGTGTGTCCCCTCCTGTCACTGAGTGTTCGCTACCACCCTGTTGTACCTGAGCTGGCTGTGACAGCCGGTGGTGTTCAGTAGTGATTCATCGCTGAGATTTAGCAAGCTGTTTTCCCTGTGGCTTTAATTAGGCCCTGGGTGTGTGTTAAGGAGGTGATCCTCTGTGGGCTTTGTCAATAAGAAGCCTGCTTTTCCAGAGGGCTCTGGCTGATTGGGCCATTTCCGCTGGGCCACTTCCTCATATGATGTTCTTTAACATTTTATCCTCACAGTTCTTCTGGTGCTCATTTCACAGAGAGGGAAACTGAGGCCTGGGGGGGTGGTCAAGTATCAGATGTGAGAAGTATGAGGGATCTCAGATTCTTGGGTGCTGGCAGGTGGCCTGCCCCGTTTGGCCTTTATACCTAGACAGGGCGTGGAGCTGCTCTCTGAGCTGTTGGTTAAATTGAAGGGAGTGTGAGAGCCTTCTGTTCCCAAAGGCTCAAGAGACTTGCTGTCACCTTGCCCCTACACTGCCATCTCACCTCACACGCATCTCCTCCTGCCTGGACAGATGGAGCACCTGTTTGCTGGCTTCCAGCTCTCCTGGGCCCCAGCCTTTTCTACTCCTATCCATGTAGGATCACTTTTCCTAAAACTCTGCATTTGTGTGGTTTACAAGGTCACAGGCATCTTGTCTGTCTGCCTGTGGTCACGTTCAGAATCCATCAGCTCTGTCTTCAGATAACCTGTTCTATCTTGGTCCTCATTCCTGTGTGTCCTCTCCCCCTCAAGCCCGTCTTCTCATGGCCTTCCTATTATGTCCTCACACCTTGTCTTTTTTAGTTCAGTTTCTTATACTCCTGGAATCTATCTTCCCCTTTCCTCTCTGCTAAGCCCTTGTTGGTTCTTTCTCTGGAGAACCCTGATTAATACGCTGGTAGGAGATATGTATATACGTACTTATCTGTCTATTATGGGGTTGGCTCACACAATTATGTGAGCCAAGTCCCAAGATCTGCAGGATGGGTTGGCAAGCTGGAGACCCAGGAGAGCTGATGGTGTAGTTCTGGTCTGAGTCCAAAGACCTGCAAGCCAGTGGTGTAAGTTGCAAAAGCCAGCAGGCTTGAGACCCAGAAAGAACTAATGTTTCAATTTGGGTCTGAAGGCAAGAGGAAAAATACCAATGTCCCAGCTCAGGCAGGCAGAGTTCCCTCTTACCCAGCCCTTCTGTTCTATTCAGGCCTTCAACTGATTGGATGAGGCCCACCAACAGTAGGGAGGGCAGCCTGCTTCACTCAGTCTACCAATTCCAATGTTAATTGCATCCAGAAACACCTTCACGGGCACACCCAGGATTACGCTTGGCCAAATATCTGGGCACCCTATGGCCCAGTGAGTTGGACATATACAATTGATCATCCAAGGAAATAATCTTTAAAGCTCCACTTTGAATCCCAGTTGCTCCATGAAGTTTTCTGTGATTATGTCATTGACTGGTTTGGCTGGATTCCTCTACCTCTTGTTAGCTCCACCAGCACTTAGCAATTAGTGGTACCTACCCCTCCATTGTTCCTTAATTACTTCTGCTGAGTACCTCTTGCCTTCTCTGGCACGTATGCTGGGCAGTACCATGAGTTTGACCACTCCTGTCTTCTTTGTGGCATAGTGGGCTGGGTCCACAGTAGGTGCTTAATAAAGGTTGTTCTGTTAACCCAGTTTCCTGATGGATGAAGTGAAAGATAATGAAGTTGGTGGCTGTTCCAAGACCAAGGGTGATGGTTTTGAGAACCTGGGATCTTGCTTCCTTCAGGCACCAGAAGTGGTAGCCAGTATCTGGTATAGAGTAGGTGGTCAAATGTCAAGATTCTTCATCAAATGCTTTTGAATTGTTAACACCCTCGGTGTGGTGGGGAGAGCAGTGGACTCCAACTAGCCTCATAACCAGTAAGTGACTGGCTCCTCCTCTGCTTCAGTTTCCTATGTGAAATGGGGATGGTTGCCCTGCCCTGCCTCTTGGGCCTTTTGAGGATGAAAAAATAACAGCCAACTTTACATATAGCAAGGATTGTTCTAAAAGTACTCTCCATATGTCAACTCGTTTAATTTCATAACCCTATGGACGTATATTTTTCCTGCACTTCGCAAAATGGGGAACTGAGGTCCAGAGAGATTTGCTAACTTGCTCGAGGTTATAGCCTCAGACTAGCAGGGCTGGGATTCAAACCCAGGCAGTCTGGTTGCACAGTGCGTGCTCTTAGCTACCATAGTGTGCTGCAAGGTGGTGTGAGAGTGCAGTGGAGACTGAGCTGTGCCACTGTTTGACATCCCTCTGAGCGGGTCCTGGAGCTGGTTCATGCATGACTGCTGTCCGCTGGGGAGTGTGCTGGAGCCCGGACCACGTATGAATTGAGAGCAGGAATGTGTGCAGGCTCTTGACTTGTTAAGGCCTTTGCTCATCAGAGCGACGTGTGGATTTGCTACAAACATTTCAGACAACTCAGGATTCTGCAGCTTCCTGGTGAATTTGCTCTGACAGTTTCCCCTTAGGGTCCCCTGGGATTTGCCCTCTTAGCTCTGTTCTTCATTTTGTGGCATCTGCCTTACTTGTAACTAAACAACGGCCGATGTCTGTCTCCTAGGAGGGAGCAGACGCTGTGGGGGTGGGGCGGAGGCTGCTTTTACTGCTGTGTCCCTAGTGCTCAGGGCAGTGTCTCGTCTGGCCAGGGGCCACGTCTGGAACGTGGGCATTACAGTAAAGGACCTGCCTCAGAGGGCTGTTCTTAATACAGCAAAATATGTATAAAATTAACCATTGTGACCTTTTAAGAATTTAATTGTAGTAAAATACATGTAACAAAATTTATGATCTTAACCATATTTTCACCGTTTTTAAGTACACAGCTCAGTGGCATTGAGCACATTGATGATGATGTGCAGCCCTCACTGCCATCCAGCTCCAGAACCTTTCCATCATCCCGCGTGGAAACTGTCCCCACTAAATACTGACTCCCCATTTCTCCCTCGTCCCTGGCCACTGGCAACCACTGTTCTACTTCTGTCTCTAGGAATTTGCCTACTCAAGGTCTCCTGTATAAACGGAATTATACAGTATTGGTCCTTTTGTGTCTGGCTTATTTCACTTAGTATAATGTCCTCAAGGTTCGTCCATATGGTAGCATGTGCCAGAATTTCCTTCCTTTTTAAGGCTGAATGATACTCCGTTGCATGGATATAGCATTTGTGAGCTCATCGGTCAGTGGATATTTGGGTTGTTTCTACCTTTTGGCTATTGTGAATAATCTTGTTGTGAACGTTGGTGTACAAGTATCTGTACCCTTCCTCTTGATTCTTTCAGGGATATACCTAGAAGTGGAATTGCTGAATCATAGGGTTATTTTGAAGGTTGAATTAACCTAATATTTGAAAAGGTCTTGCTACAGTTCCTGACACATAGCGAGCACTATATGAATATTTGTTAAAGATAAAACTCTAGGTGTCTTTACCTGATACATTCCTTAAAACTTAGCAGTGGTCTGGGAGTGGCCAGGCTGGGGGTGGGAGTTGAGGTGGGCTGGGTTTCTGAAAGCTCCTGCTCCAGCTGCTCGTATCTGCTCCTTGGTTGGAATCTGGTTTCCAGCACTGCAGTCCCTTTATTGATCTTGGCAGCCTCTGTAGCCTTGCTCTGTTCTCTCCCGGTCTGGGAAAATTAAAATGGGGCTTCCTAATTCTGATGTGGATGTCTGCAGTTTAATAAGGGCAGTATAACATTTCTGAAATCTTTTTAATTAAAGTTTATCTTAAGAAATAGCATATACTATTCAAAATGATGAAGCAGCAGGAGAGAGATGTCAGATGCAAACAGTGATGTGGAGTTTGGTGGGAAGGACACCATGGGGAAGATTTGACACTTTGTTCTTAGGTTCATGCATATTCTAGATTGGGGGTTTTCACAGGAATTCCCTGCAGTTCATACATATCTTTCCTTCTGGTTCCAAAGCATTTTCTGGTTACAGGGTATTCTTATTCATTGAAAGGGTTTTATTTTTTCTACAACATCCACTTGAAAGCCGAGTTTGAGGTAGAAAGACAATCACATTTTCCCTAAGCCTTTTAATAAAACAAAGAACCAGGGAGATGGTTCCTGTAATGGAAATGCCAGCACTCCATGACTTGATGGAGAATGATGGGATCGTGTGCCTGGGAAAAGGTGCTCAAGCCTCCCCTTTAGGAATGAGTGTCTATTCAACTAAAGAAACCACATTTTGATGAAAATGTTTTAGTGCTGTGTGTTGGAAAACTTTAAATCTCGCAGTTTTACGGTGAAGTCTGTAAAGCTTTAAGAATAAAATGTTGAGTTGAACTTGTCTTACACCATCAAAACCCAGTTTTAGTGAGGTTCACATTGTAGGATGTATGAGAACTTTTTATAGCTTATAGTCTGTTGTAAGAGTATACCACATTTTATTTATGCATTCCTCAGCTGATAGACATTCGGGTTGTTTCCACCTTTTAGCTGTAGTGAATAGTGCTGCTAAGAACATTTATGGAAAAGTATGAGTATCTGTTTCTAGTTCTTGGTATATACCTGGCAGTGAATTGCTAGATCATATGATATTCCATGTTCATCTCTTTTAAGTGACACAAACTGTCTTCCACAGTAGCTGCACCCTTTGACCTTTACATCAGCAGTCAGTGTCTGAGAGTTCCAGTTTTATCCACATCTCTGCTGATGCTTGTTATTTTCTGCTGTTTTTTTGTTTGTTTGTTTTTGTTTTTTGTGGCCATCCTGGTGGGTACAAAAGGATGTATCATTGTGGTTTTGATTTGTATTTCAGGGTTCCAACTTTAAGCAACATCAAGGAAGAATCACATTTCTACTTAGGGCAAATGTCCTAGGAAGAGTGGCTTTTAAGGTGAATTTTATCTGATCAGAAGAGGTGGTTTGCTGATGAAAATTGAGTGAATGCCTCATCTCTGCCCGGTATTCTAGTGCTTTCTGCACCTTGTGTTTGGTTCTCACACCACCCTTGCTTTTTATGTGAGGAAACGGAGACCTAGAGAGACTGTTATGTGCCTGAGGTTGCACAGCTGTTGAGGAGCAGCTTGGGGTTCTGTTCAGGGCTGCCTGTTTGACTCAAAGTCTCCTGATCTTTCCATGGGGAGTTTGAATCTTGGAAGTAGAGGGGGGAGAAGCTAAAATTTAGTCCATTTCAAATACTTTAGTCAGAAGTGAAGGCTTAACAGATTGCAGTGACAAAGTGCTGCTGTTGGTGGCTGTATGGGGTCCTGTGCTCTGTGGGTGTCCGCCCATAGGTCCGTGAGTCAGGACCTCAGTTGCAGGAGGCACCGCTGTGCTAGAGGACATGGCGGCTGCAGTGGCTGGACATCGGTGGAGAGTCCTACTTGGGTTTGTGGGCTACGGGTCTTTTTCTTGTCCCTGTGACCCCTTTAAGTGGGTGCTTTGTATTGCACTGAGTGGTAAGGTTGAGGATGCACACAGGGCACGCCCCAGCTGCAGAAAGTTCAGGGGAACCCCTCCCATTAGGTGACAGCTCTCAGTAAATGCTTAGACTGAATTGAGCGTGACTTCCTGAAAAAAATATCAAACTGATTCCTACTTTAAATGCAGGAGAACCTGATAGTTAAAGAAGAGTCCTCTTGTGTTGTGCCTAGCCCTTTAGTGTATCTTTTAGGTAAATCTGACTTTCATAGACATAAACAAAACATAAGCTTGTTTAGCGTGAGATACACCAGCACTGGAATTTTACGTAAAAAGGCCTTTGATGGGAAACCTGTTATCTTAGTATGTACAGTTACCAGTTCATGTGTTCTAACGTTTATTAAACCACTTTGGTAATTGGACACTGGGGATGAAGAAATAAGTGAGGCCTTGAACTTAAGATCTGGAAGGAGCAGCTACTACATGGACTGTGGAATAAAGACCATGCAGGTTACACCAGGGGTGCGTGGCGGGGCTGACGGTGCCACCGTGGGAGCTCAGAGGAGGTTTTGTGAAGGCACTTGGAGGGAAGGAGAGAGTTCTCAGGACAGAATGGCTTCACGGGGGAGCGACCAGGTACAGGGAGCGGTGTTTGAAATGGCCCAGCAGGGAGAAGGTACAACTAAACTGGCAGTGAATTGCTGGACTGGCTGACTTTTGGGCTAGAGGGCAGGGTACATGTGGACAGAAGAGATGTTCAGTTCCCCAGCTTTCTAGAGTCTGGCCTTAGAAGCTCCTGGAACATTTGAAATCTTTTCAGCAGTGAGTGGGTCAGTTTTTACCATCTACCAGCTGACCGGGAAATAGCAGTGTCCATCAACTACTCTTGGGAAGGTGGGCCGACCTGGGAGGGTGGGGGTAAACCTAGCAGGGAAAACTCCCTTAAAAAGCAGAAGCAGCCCCTTACCCTGGCACAAAGCATCCTCCACCCCCAGGCCAAGCAGGAATTATCTCCTTTTTACATATGAAGAAGCCGAGGCTCAGCTGTGATGTGACCTGCTTAAGGTCAGGCAGCTTGCTTAGAGGAGGGCCAGGCTGGACCCAGGAACACTGGCAGGCTCACTGGCATGCCCCCTGGATGCAGAGAGGTAAAGGATGGTAGAATAATGCTCCTGGCAGCTTTGACAGCTCAACTTTCTTTCCAGGTGTTTCCTTAGAACGTGGCCCATTGGGACCTGACACAGTGTTCTCTGGGTCTCAGGCCAGTGCTGCCCTGAGATTGGAGGGGTCACCCTCCTTGCCACCCCATTTTCTTACATATCTCACCTCCAGTGAGTCAGACAAGGGGTTCAGAAAGTAGATGCTAGAAACCTATGGCTCTGAGAGGCCAGTCTCAAGCAGACCTTGCCTTCAAACCTCACTCAAGTCTCCCATGTTGAGATTCAGGGTGCTTCTTCGAGGAGGGGAGAATGCTGACTGCAAAGATCATGAAACTGGCCAGTTCAGATGTTCTGCTCTGGCTCCAAAAAGAAATTTAAATGAAAAGCACCGTTGGATGAGTGTTTGTTCCTTCTCTGTATATCATAAATGCTTGAAGTGCTTAAACAGTTAAGTTTTGCAAATGCACACACATTCTTTTTGTGTAGTATACAGTGGTGTTTCTGTTTCATACCTTTTAGCACCCTGTGTACTGGAGGCTAGATCTAAAAGAATTACGTTCTTGGAAAACCCAACATTCAACTCTGGAGCAATGAGAAGGCTGCCCCTCTCCCCTCTCTTGGTTCTAGGCCACTGTGGGGGCTGGTCTAGCTAGCTCACCTGAAATATTTATGCCTATTAGAAGGTATCCAAAGAAAACTCAAATTTTTCCTTTATTGGCAAGATCCCCTCTAGCTAATCTTATTTTCTTCTAAAACTTTTCTACGAAGTTCTGGGAAAGTACTTGAAAAGGAACGAGAGTGTAGTTCGGTTTCTGGGTTGCCTGGGGAACACCTTGGGTTGATTAATGCTGGTGGGGTTTTTGCCTGCCATACATGCCTCCTTCAGAGAAAAGGAGACATGTAAGTTCTTCAGCTGGAGATCAAGTGAACTAATTCTCGCTGCTCACTGACTCTGGGGCTTCGGACCAGCTCCTGAATCTCTCTCTGACTCTTGCTCATCTTCTGAGTGAAGAGCTTGCCCTTTCCAGTTGAGTCTCTCTGTGACCCTGTCGTGCGAACTGGATGGACCATTGAACAGAAAACTCCTACAGCCCACAAGATTACTCTGTCTGCAGCGACAGCAATCTCTGAATCCACAGACAAAAAGTTGAGGGAGATGGAATGCAGCTGTTGGTGAAATGAGTGAGGAGAGAAAATAGAATTTGTTGAGGATTAAAAATATTAAGCTGAAAGATGTGAAGCCTGTAGGGTAACTGCTGTTCAGCTTGACGTTTAAAATCAGTACCAACCAGTGCTGCCCTAGGGGCCCCTCCTCTGTCGCAGGGCAGTGTGCTCTCGAAGTGGGCTCCTCAGTGGCAGAACCGGCATCACCTGGGAGCTGGTTAAAAATCCAGATTCCTGGGCCCCACCTCAGACCTGCAGAATCAGTAGGTGGGGAGGAATCTGTTTTCACAAGCCCTGCATGTGATTCTTACGCATGTGAAAATTAGAGAAGCACTGTTCTAGAAGCCTAGAATTTGAGATCTTGGGGATCATTTACTTTTTATAGGTGAAGAGACAAGCCCAGAGAGGTTAAGTGGCTTCCCAGGAAGGTGGACAGTTGACGCTCAGGCTTTCTAGGTGGGTTAATAGATGAGCTGTAGCGTAGGCTAGTGCTGCTCCTGGTGTGGTCCCCGACTGGCACCTGGGAGCTTGTTAGAACGCAGGTTGGCGGGTCCCACGCCAGATCAGTGAGAATCTGAGTGTCGGGCCCAGCACTGTGATTTAGCCAGCCCTCCAGGAGAGTCTAAAACGTCAGTGTGCATGTGAACCACCCACCTAGGCTCCTAGCTTGTCACCGAAAAGACACTCATTTTAAGTTGCTAAAGGCATTGACAAACTCTTCCAGAAACTTCATTAGGATTCAGATCGGAAACATGCAGTCCTGTCCACAGACTTGTTTTCCTATGTAGCAGCAGCCATAGGATCTGCTGGTCCTATGGTGACCACCTGCCCTGGTTTGCCAGCCTCTCAGTGCTGAACCAGGGAAGTTCTGGTTGAACTGGGTCAGTTGGTTGTGCCAGCTGGTTTCAGAATTGGGGTGGGGGGGTTGGAAAGTTGTCTCCTGTTGAGTCGCAATCATTTGACAAGCATTTTCTTGATTGCATTGGGGAGAGGCCGAGGCGCTAATGAAAAAGGCCATTTTCATGAGGCCTGCTGTGGTAATGTGGCTGCCGTCCCCTTGACTCCATTATCCTTCCTTTTACTTCCCTGGGAAAGCTGGTGGTGCACGAGTACGGTTTGGGGGAGGTGATGGGGCGGCCCAGCATTAATCTCTGCTCCTTTTGTACAGCAAGTGCTTACTGTACAATACTGATTGTGAGCCCCTTGGGGGTGAGGCACGAAGTTCCATGTGGTTGTGACATTATATAAGCCAGAGAGACCTGTTCTGTGGGCTCAGGCCTGAGGCAGGGAGGCGTCCAAAAGAGGAAGGGATGTTTTTAGTAACAAAATCATTCCATTTGTGAGCTGAAGCTGGGAAGCTGTTTGGGCCTTTGCTGAGTGCAGCTTTTCTTTCTCCTGCTCTGCCGGGTGGTGCTGGTGCCCATGGTCAGAGAATAATGGCCCTGTTTGCTTCATGCACTCGCCTTTTCCCCCTGGGCTTTTCAGAACATTTAAGGAGCAAGTAGGTATTTCTAGTTACTCCATCTTGTAGGTTATAGGTTTTGCCTCTAGAGAGGAAGAAAACCAGACTCCTAGGGAGAAAGGGGGGTGATGGTATGGTGTGTCGAATTATATAATCCAGACTTGAAAAATTTCATTATTGATGTTTGGTGGAGCTGTTTCTCATGCTAGTCTGTTAAGGGCCTGGCAGTGCTGCCTCAGGTGCCTGGCTTACATGGTGTGGGACGTTGGGTCTTCCTGGAATGGCTTTGAAGAAAGAAGCCCAGAGAGTTCAGGATTCGCGGGCATGCCATTCTTCATAGGTGTTTGTTTCCTCTCCAGACATTTGCTCTTTAAAGGGCCTTGGTCACAATCAGACTCACTTAAGTTGCTTTTTTTTTTTTTTTTTTAACTCCCCAAATTGGAACCCAGAATGTAATCATGTCTTGATGGCATTTTGAAAAAAAGGCATTTTGAAATGAGCTGCCGAATATATAGATTAATGTGTTCAGATATTGCTATTACCAAAGAGGATAGGACTAATGTTCATCTTGTAACAAAATGCCAATGCTGTAAGTACTTAATAGCACTTAATGCTGTGACAGTGTGTTATTGTCAACGTTGGGTGCGTGTGGCTTATGTAGGAAACACCTTCATAGCTAAAGGACATCACAGATGCTCTATGCTGTTGACTTCGTGTGTCCCTGTTTTTTGTACCTCCGTGGTTCTCAGACTTAAGTGTGTATCAGAATTTGCCCAGAGGGCTTGTTAAACAGATTCCTGCATCTTACTTCCAAGGCCTCTGATCCAGCTGCTCTGAGTTGGAGCCCGAGAATGTGCATTTCTAACAAGCTCCCATGTGAAGCTGAAGCAAGTGATGCAGGGACCACTCTGAGAACCCCTGTTGGAACTAGAACAAGGGTTGAGCCTCCTGAGGTCATGGACTGTGGTGTTTACCTTTCTGTCCCCACCCTGTTAATGGAGCACTCGACACATTGGAGAACTGAGTAAATGCACTGGGTCACTTTCATGGACTTGAGTCTGAAGCTGTCTCTTGCTACAGAAGTGAGTGATGGCGGTTTAGGTCAGTGGAATTGTGCCTGTGTCCTGGCAAAACTGCTGCTCGGCTCATGCCTGAGATTTCCTCTTCTGGATTTTGGGAAGCGTGCCCTCCTCCCCACATGTTCATTTAGCGACAGCGAAGTTTTTCTAAATACTGATTATAGAGCACTGGGCTGTTGACTAGAAAATAAATGATGAAGGCCACTCTGCCCCTCGAGTCACGATCCGTACAGCAGAGAGAAGTCTGTTGTGGGCACAGATCTCCCCACGTGGCACATGGCGGGGGCCTGACAAAGTGAAGTAGCCGTGTCTTCTGTGGAGTGACACCAATTGCTCAATGTCCCATAGCCGAGAACTTTGGTCTTTTAGGCATAGATGGCATGATTATTCTTAGGTTTCTGTCTTAGATTTTCAGTTTTTTTTAAGTTTGTTGGTGATCTGTTTTAAACTTTCCTCCAGGAAAACATTAGCTCACTTAATAGAAAAACCAATACATTTTTGTTTAGTGTCTTAAGTCCTGGAGAGATGGGGGAGATAGAAGGGAACCTGGGTGGGGTGTGAAGGACCAGTGGTGTTAGATTATTTCTTTCCTCTTGCACCTGTGATTAGTGATAGGTGGAAACAGTCAAAACCTGTGTCTTCAGAAGTAGAAGGGAAGCTGCTGTTTATTTTATTTTTTTAAAAATAAACTCTATACACTAATCCCACCCCCCCCCCCGCCCCCGAATCCTGACCAGAGAGAAACTCTTCACTGCCCTTAAATATCCCTCAGCATGTTTCGGATCGGATATCTGGTAATGGGGATTGAAACAGTGGTGGAGGCTTAACTGGCTATAGAATGTTGTGAAAGATTCTGAAGTCATGCTAATGATTACACTCTCACTCTAAAGAGGTTAAATGAGTTTCAGTAGTAAACTGTCCACTCCGTGAGGACAGGGACAGTGGTTTGTTTTGCCACTGCCTTTCTAGGGCCTGGCCATGGTAGGTGCTCAGTATGTATGTAATAAATGAGGAATGGAAGTTCTGATGGAAGGGGGAGGAGTTTGCAGAACTGCTGAGCTGTTACGTAAGTCTGATTGAGTCTAGCCTTAAGACGCAATTCCACAGACACTTTCTGAAGATGAGCCAGGGGCCCGCTCCTGTCTGAGTGTTGTGAGGAGTGGTGGAGGGGACCTCGCGCTGCGTTCGAGGAGGCACAGGTGTAATGATGGGCAAGCGCAGATCCAGGTGCAGCCCCCTGAGTGGGCCAGCAAATCCTGGACCCAGAAGGGATCCTGACGGTGACTGGGGCTGTGTTTCCTCTCTGCAGATGAAGAAACTGAGCCTCAGAGTGGAAAGGGATTTTTCCAAGACCAGACACCCTGCTGGCGTTAGAACCCAGATTAGAACCTACGTCTTCTGGCTTTCCAGTTTTTACTGCCAGCATCTGGTTTTCAAAATGTTCTCTGGAGCAACTAGGAGCCTCCTAGGTGTGGAATAGGGCAGGCGGGATACCATGTGTACTCAGCTTTGGTCTGGAGAGGGCTGTAGGGGTAAACCAGACCTTGGACAGCACTGCATCCTGTCACAGGCTTCGCTGAGGGGGCAGCGCCAGCATTGCTGGTCTCACCCGTCCCTCCCGACCTTCCGCCCCCACTGCGGCTCTGCTCCGCTCCCAGGTGCGGTGGCGTCGGCCCCTTGCATAAAAGGATGCGCTCGTCCATCTGCTGTGGTCCTTCGGCTCTCTGCCAAGTCCCCTCTGGGACAGAGTATTGAGGCTTCTGGGGGCATCGGCTGACACGTGAACGTGCTTGCCCAGCTCAGACAAATGTCTGAATCGGGAGCGGTTTATGTGACTTTACTTATATAAACCTGATTCTCCCCAAGGCCTAAGTTACCCCCTTAATTAGCAGCCAGCTGCCCCTCTGGGCTCTTGGAGGACGGCTTGGGTATTCTCTGCCACGACGAGCCTTCCGCGGTGAGACTCGGCAACCTGCAGGAGTCAGTGCAGCTTTGCAAGGTGCCTGGGAACTCAGCGTGGCAATTGGATGTCGCTCTTATGTTCAAGCACATGATTTTCTAGCGATTCATCTTCACTGTATTCACAGAACACCACTCTGTGATAGATTGGAAATTTAATAAATGGTCCTCACCAGAGTTTGAAAGGTCTGTCATCCAAAGCCCTCCTCTGTATCTAGCAATAATAGTCGTCACTACGTATAAAGCACATGCTCTGTGTCCATCCAGCTTTGTGCTTTAAACATACTGCTTAATCTTCATGGTGGCCCTAGAAGGGGAACACTCCAGGATCACTGCTTTTACATATGAGGCATCTGGGCCTCAGAGAGGGTCCCAAACTCAACAAGACAAACAGCGAACAACAGCAGGGCCAGGGGCTGGAATCGGGTCTGCACGGGAGCCTGTGTGATTCAGCATCGAGAGCCCGTCTGGCCCTGGGAAGAGAGTGGCCTGGGGTCAGCAGGTTCGACGCCAAGGCTGATGTAGCCCTGCACTGCACTGGGCTTCGCGGACAGAGGAGTTTCTGCCTCTCTGATTTCCTCCTCTTCTGCCTGACTCCCCGATTTGTGCTCATAGAATATATGCTGCAGTTGGAAGACTAAATAACAGCAATTGCCATTCATTCCTCCTGAACACAGTTTTTTCTTACTGCTCACAAATAACATGGGGAAAACAGTTCCCCATGGAAATGAACTCTGGTGGCTAGTGCCCACTTATAAAAGGTAGCAGTTGGCACACTTTTCCCTTCCCTTCTTGTGCTGGACGGCTTCCTACCCCATGTCAGTGTGTGGGGCAGCAGGCCCGACCTGGTGAGGAATAACTGGGGAATGGGCAAAAGACCTACTGTGAGTCTGCTAGCTGAAGCCTTGGGCATGGATGAGACTTAGGCTTCCTTTCTTTGGGCAGCTGTGATTGGACTTTCTGTGCATTCTCTAAATTTCGTATAGCATAAATTCAATATTATGACATTTTAAAAAAACTAAATCCTACCAACTCTTCGGTTCTTTTAACTCTTGCTGGCCTGTGCCTCAACTTACCCATCTGTAAAATAATCCTATAAGCCATTGCCATTGTTTATTACTTCATGGGGCTAACACCAAGCCAAATGAAATAAGAATCTAGTGTGCTGGGTACTTTAAAGAGAAGAGACAAAGGACCACGAAGCCAAGCTCAAGTGGCAGATACATTTTTTTTTTTTTAATGCTATAAATGGGGCTGTGAGATGGAAGTTTAATCTTTTGAAATCTGATCCCATTTGTTCAGTCTAAGGACTTAACTTGGGAAATCGATAAAATGAGTTAATTGCGTGTTCTTTTTTTTTTTTTTTTTTTTTTCAATCGGTGTAGCAGCTCTTTAGGCTTTGGACAAAGGCTAAACTTCAATGCACTTTAAGCTAAAATAGCATTCGAGATGCCTGGGCGATAAGAACAGCGGCCTGAGTCCCTCCCAGCTAAGGGTAACAATCGAAGCCTGACTGTTCCAGTGAGGGTGACAGAGCCAGAAAGGGGTGGGTGAGAGAAGGGCTTGTTAGGGGCTCTCCCTCGTGGAATCTTCCATGAGAAAAGACCCCTGCACTAACCTGAGCCTTGAAGGGCTCCTCAGTACCTACTTTTGGGTACCTGATGTTTTTTTGGGCATTGTTCGATGTATAGAAATGAATTGCAATTCCCTGTCTGAGCCTGGTAATTAATTACAAGGCCACCTTGATGTTCAGACATAAAGAAAAGCTCTCTGAGCTGAATAATAAAACCATATCAGAGCGGCGTTCCATGGCCTGACAGTGAGTTTTTTCCCTCTGTTCAGTTGTCCCTCACTTTGAACACAATGCAAGATGGGGTTAATGCCTCCAAATCACGGTGCGCCCTGCAATAAAACTGGCAAAAGCATGACGGCAGCCTCACTGGGAGGTGTCAGTGACCCTTGGGAGGGAAGACGTGGCTGTTGGTTTTATGTCAAAGGAAACTTTGAGACCGCTTTAGGATGACAAGCTTCCCGAGGGCAGGGATTTTTGTTTTATTCACTATGCCCAGTACTTAAAACGATGCTGACCACAGGGGTGTTGAGCAAATAATTCGAGAATGGATGGGAAGCTGCAAGGAAATGCCTCCTTACATTTGGCAATGTGGGTGGTGGGGGCAGGGGCAGGTGATGTGAGGCACAGTGGAAACAGGTCTTGGGAAACAACTGTTAATTCCTGGTGATAAGAAAGTGTTCTGATTGTGCATTATTCCGAAGCAGTCACTCAGTGTCCGTGTAACCTTCATTAAATGGAATGATTTTAAAGTTTAATGTGGGTGCCAGGCTGGGTGTTTGTGACTTGATTGTTTAATAAATATCTTACTGAAATAAATGACCCAGTTTGTTTTAATACAACACTGTTGTGAAAGTGGAGAGCCACTATAGGGGGTGTTATGCTGCTGGAAATTGGTTCATAAATGTCTTGACAATAGGGAAGTTGTCGTCATTGATCAGTTACTGAGCTGCTACTGTGTGCTAGTTTAGAGACCCTCAGTTCATAGGGGAGTTTATTGCCGTGGTGGGGTATGCACGTGGGGCAGCTGGTACCAGAAGGGCCTGAGCTGGCTTGGGGTAGACGGGAAGGGGTTTGTTTTTCACAGGATGTAACTAGTGTCAGGTGCCACACAGTGCTCAAGGCAGACGCTGCTGGTGGTGCTCAGTGGGCTGAGGTGCCCTGGAGTTTGTAAGCCTGGGAGCACAGGGGCCTCGCCCACCTGTCTGCCCTGGGAGCCCAGTTTGGTGGGTGTAGGTGGGTGGTTGGCTAGACAGAAGCCTTGCCTTTCCCTCTTGATGGGGACATCTCGGTGTCAATGCTATACTGCTCTGATGGGTCGGTATCGTCATTGTTGAGTACAGAGAACTTACATGTTTATCTCCATGGCAGTGTTTCTCAAGATGAGGCTCTTGGAGCCTGTGATACAGTTGCTTTGGTTGGTTGTTACAATTTTGGATTCGTTGACCCATCCCAGCTCCCCTCTGGAGGGGGCTTTCCATTCTCTTTGTGATGCCTTTTCCCTACTGAGTGTTTACAGGATTGGCTTCCTCATTTCATCCTTCTACCTCTCCATTGTCACTTCCTTAGAGGCTGCCTTTGATGTCTCTATCTAAAATAGCACTCCTCCTCCCCCCCCTTAGGTTATTTCCAAGCCCCCTTAACGTGCTTTACTTTCCTTCATAGCAGGTATCTTTGCATCTGACTTTGTCTTCCCCACAAGGGCAGCGACCTTGACTTGTCTGCCTCTGCCCCCCCCAGTGCCTAGAGCCTGCCTGTCACACAGTAGGTGCTCCATAGGTGAGTCACATTAAGGTCTCCAGGTGACTCTTACATGTTCAGTTGCCTTACAGGAAAGAGAGGGGATGAGTAAGAGACAGATTCCTTCAGTAGGTTAAATAATGGGAAAAAGCCCAGACTTAGAAATCCCAGTCCTAACGTTCCGTTAGTAAACTTAGTTTTACCTCATGAGATTTCTTCATCAACATAAATGGCAGAGAATTTAAGGACCTTAATAACTACTAGTGATAATTGCAAACCGTTCTGCAAACATGCAGCAATAAAAGTAACAGTAATGGCTGTTATACATCTCAGTTATGACTGACCCCTTAAGGAAGGTAGAGTCTTTAGCAGGTGCCTGGTTCTTTTGAGTTCTGTCTTACCTAAATTAACCCAGAGAATGTGCACTGGAGTGGAAGATGCAGTCTGTCTGGAGAATTAGGTGCAGCATTTGCAAAGGCCCAGAAGGGCCTGTTTTTCTGCCTACTAATTTAGACCATCTTGGAGTTGGGTGCATATCTGTTTCAATCTGTGACTAATCTAACAAGATAATTTACTGCTCAGAGCTCTTTGCAGAGTAGGGACTTTGTAGTTTTATGAATAGAATTTTCTTCTGCAAGATAATCAGTTTAACTTTTTATTTGACTTCTCCAGCAAGAAATGCTACAGATGACAAACGATGGTAGTGAAACCTCCAGTGCTGGCCTCGCTTACATACCTTTGAGTTGGCGGTGGTTAAACTGAGGCTTCAACATAACTGAGAATGCAAGGCACAGCCTCACTTCCACTCCATTAATCTTGGAATTACTCCTTCCTTCCTCTTTGCTCATTTGCTATTTCTTTACTTAATATGATCTCCACCAAAATTGAAAACCTTAACAGAACCTTGCCAGAGAGAATTCTGTGACATAATCTTGAAGCAATCTCAGTGTTGTAGAAATTTCATTATTGTAACCATTTTTAAAGTAGCTTTCATATCTACTGCTGTCTGTGGTACGCTATGATTGCAGGATAATCATCTCGTGTTTGTATCTAATGATACGTTCTCTAATCTTTGTGCTTTCCCTCTTTATTTTTAACAGACCCATATTCTGCATTGTCAAGATCTTTCAGGTGGTTAACAGACTTAATAAACTCATCTTTCTCACCAGTCCATACTACAGACATCTTTGGAAATTGATTCCTAATGGAGTTCCTTAACTTCCATTCTGTGTTTATGGAGTGTGTGACTGGCTGGTTTGGTGACACATGCTTAGGGGGAAAGGAAAGGACACATTTGACTAACTTAAGAGAAGAGGCAGGATGGATTCAGAGCATTGCTTTGGAGCCCTGTAGATCTCGGGTCAGTCCTGGCTCTGGTACTTTTCCGTAATGCGTACTTGGCAAGGTACATAATCTTGCCGATTAAGTACTCCACTTTCTTGTGTGAAATGCGAGTAAACGCTATCTTACTCATTGAAATACTTGAGTGCCGGCCACCTGCTGGGCAGACCTAGAGCTAATGGGGGAGGGGCTCTAGGCCACACGGAGCCATCACGTAGTGGGGGAGACCAATGTGACCAAGTGTTCAGTGTGCAGATGCTGTTGCTGCCAGGAGGAGAAAATGAAGCAGAGAAGGGAGATAGGAAATACGGTGAGGAGGTGTGATGGTGGAATGGCTGCGAAGAGAAGTTCTCCTTTTGGCTAAGACTTGAAGCGGGTGAGGGATAAACAGTGAGACTGTCTGGAAGAAGAACACTCCAGATGGGGAACAGCAGGTGCCCGGGCTTGAGGTGCAGTGGAGGAACAGTGCAGTTTTGAGGAACAGTGAGGAAGCCAAGCCTGTGGCTGGAGCTGAGTGGGGAGAGGGTGGGCTGTGCGGCCAGAGGGGTGAGGGCCTTTGCGGCTGCTGCAAGCGTTTGAGTGTTACTCTGAGATGAGCGGGCAGTGGGCGCTCGGCAGTGTCATTCAGTGTGACACTGCTGTTGGTAGGATGAGGGGGCCCTTGTGTGCCTAAGTATTGTCACCTTTGGGGAAAAAATCATCAGTGGACCAGTTGTCAAGTGGGTGACTGGAGAATCATGTTTTATGGACCTCTTAACTCTTTTGGGGGCTTTTGTCCAAATTTATGGCCGCTTCTCTCCCTGCTTGGGTGGCTAGCATTCATGGTTTTCCTGTTTCCTGTTGGTCCCAATAACAAATTCTGCTTTTATGGAAAGGTGTGTGGTCTGTCATTTAGACTCCAGTCTTGCTTGTGATTGAGTTGTCCTGTGCCCTCTCTTAGGGGGTATGGACATTAGAAACTTACTGTGGTTATCGGTCCTGAAAGGTGTGGTGCCCTCTCCTCTGTTCCCATTTCTGCACATCCCGGGTGCTCAGATGGCTGCCTGGGTTCTACAGTCATCAGGTGGACAGCTTGGAGTGGACTCCACAGAGCATGTGCCGTGCAGTCTCTTGGATGCTGGTGCTTGTGCCGGTGACTGGCTCCAGAAGAAGAGCCTGATGTGCTGGGAAATCCTCCCATTGTGTTTCCTGTTAATGTTTATCTCTGCCCTCAGCCCCCATTTGCCCGAGTGTGCACCTCTGAGAAATAAGAGGGAGATTCAGTCTGTATTCACAAGTTTCAAGGTGCTTCTGGATCCTGAAAATCTTTTCTCATCCTGGGAAACCAGGAGTCAAGGTTAAGTAATTAGTTTGCCCAAAGCAAATCCATCAGGCTTGGAAAGAGGAAAGACTAATTTCTCCATCGCTACTCTACCTTCCTAAAGCCCCAGGCTCTATTTGTGTGCTCATGGTGGTTCCACACAAATGGGGTGTGGGGATGATCCATTGAAGGGTGTCTGTGGGTGCACCTGCTCACAGATCCACGCCCATCTGATAGGATTCCTGGAACAGGTGCCTCTGAGGCCAGGTGAAAATGCTACAGAGGCAAAACTCTAGCATTATGGAAGTAAATTCAGTGTCAAAGGGTATGAATTGTCAATTTCAAACTTGGGGAAAAGGCTATGAAAGATTTGTATTGACTTAGCTGTAGCTTAAGAGCATGGTCTGAAATTTATTATTACTATGAATGATGTTAGTCATTACTGACGAGGAACTGGTTTCATTGGTGTAGGAAACCTAAGAATGTCTTTACCAATGCCTGTGCTATTTGACCTTTACTCTTCATTCTGAAGAAAGACAAAAACCATCAACAAAAATGAACAATTTAATTATATAACCTTTGTTAAACGTCTGTCTATTGAGCTAAATTAGTCTTTTAGAATAAGTTTTTCTTCACTGAATAAATTAACGACCGTAAACAGGTGATGAGATCTATTTGAGTCAAAGTGTTTTTTCCAACTGGTACTGTTAACAAAGAAGGAGATTCCCAGGTTACATTTAACATAACTTGTAAACTGTGTTCCAAAACCATATTGTATGGTTGCTCTAACAATTTGGAACTCCATATGCTTCATGGCAAATTATTAGGGTCCACCAAGTTTCAAGGAGCAGTTGGAACAGTGTTCGAGTTTGCTCAGTGTTGGACTGGAATCTTTATGAAGAAAAAAAGATTGAGATTTAACCCACAGTAAGGATTTTGAACAAGCACGAGATTGTGATATACTGACACATCCAGGGGAGGGGTTAGGCAAGAGTCTTTTGCCCTTCCCTCCCCAGCTTCCATGGTTTGGGTTTATAGAATCTACATGGAAAAAAAAAAGATTACAAATGGGGGGACTCAGGTAGTGACTTAATGGTCTGTGCAGCACCCAGTTACCCTCAAATTTAGGACCTTTAGTAAACTGAGATCATAGCTTTGCCAGAATGCCGAGCTGGCTGAGCCCACGAAGTGGGGCCTCCTGGGTCACTGACCACAGAGATTGGAAGCCCAGGGGGAGCCTGTAGCCCTGAGCACGGGCACAGCAAGGAGAGTTGAGGCAGGAGAGCAGGGGGAGAAGTGGGAAGGGGAGAGGGCAGAGCCTATTTCAAGAGCATGATCATTCTAACTGCTGATAGCATTCAATCTGTTGGATTAGCCAATGAAGGAAAAAAAGACTCCCTTTTCATTGCTCTCGGGAGAGGGCAGAAAAGTCTCACTTATGGGCTGAGGCTGGGGAGAAGGAAAGGACTTGGGGGAACTCTGGCCTGGGACAGGATCATCTAATAAGTCTTTCACTTTGGCGGTTTTGGGACAAGCCCAAACTTTGTGCATGCAGAAAGCCTGGTGATTTTTTTTTTTTTTAACTGGAGCTATCCCTTGGTTCTGGGATTGGAGATTCTGCATTCCTAACATGCTTCCAGATACTGCTGCTCCTGATCCGTGGACCACACTTGGTAGCCAGATTCTGATGCTGTCTTCTGGGCCATGCAGGACTGGGTTGAAGCAGCCTTCACCCTGTATTGGGGGCATCTTGTTAATTGCAGAAACTGCCCATCTGGCATTAGTATTCCTGATCTGTAGCCACTCCTGCATTTGTTATCTTCTCACTGGGTCTGTGCAGTGCCCGGACATCGAGGAAGTTTCTTACCTGGCTTTTCCCCATGTGGGTTGTATTATTGCTGTGAATTCTTTCTCAACAATCTGTCTTCCTAGGGTTATGACTTAGAGGGTTTTTTTAATAGTTTTTTTTTAATATGTGGCAAGCAAGATTGCCTGGGACTTAAAGTACGAATTACATAGCACAGAGATGTATGGTCAAGGGCTCAGCGATGCCTGACTGCTAAGTACTCTTTACCTTTCCCCCACCCCCCAGCTCTATTGAGATACAGTTGACAAATAAAGATTACATTTAAGATACACAACTTTGATGTTTTGATGTACATACACATTGTGAAATGATCGCTGCCATCAAGCTAATTAACACATCCATCACCTCGTGTAATTACTTTTTGTTTGCTCTGTGGTGAGAACGCTTAAGATCTACCCTCTTAGCAAACTTCCAGTATACAATACAGTATTGGTAACTGTAGTCACAGTGCTGTGTGTTAAATCCACACGAGTTACTTATCTTACAACTGAACGTTTATTCATCTCCGCATTTCTCCCTCCCCGCTGCCTGTGACCTTCTTAAGGAACAATTGCCAAATAATAAAGGAAGTTCCACTAGATTTCGATTGGCCCCAAGCCCAGTGCCTCCCAAAGCAGAGATCTGGGCTGGAGCATCGCAGTTTCGGGTGGTGGTATTGGCTCCAGCACTTCCAGAGCCACATCCGTATCTAAGGGTCCTGCCGTGCTGTGATTGTTCCCTGCAAAGCAGAGACAGGGGAGAGCAGAGCAAAGACCTGATGCTTTAGTAGGAGCCTTCAGCTCCTGTTCCATTTGCTGATCCCTAGACCTGGAAGGGAAGAAGTGAAGGAGTGGGAGGAGCACTGTGTGGGGTCTTTGGACCTCAGTGACCATGCTCGAGCGACACCTATGAACAAGTGATTTCCTGGACCCTGACCAATCAGTAAGATGTGCTTTGGAGAGAGTATAAGGAAGTGGGCCAAAAGTAGTGGGCAGAGGGGTAGAGCCTCCCTTCCCTCCACACCATGCAGGCCATTTCCCACCTGAATGTAACTTAAGCATGATTCTGTGCATGTCAGCTGAGGTTTTCTTGTCGATGGGCCTGCTGACCTGCAGTAGGAGGTGCTTCATAGGTACTCAAGGAAGCTGGGATTCCCTCCTCTGCAAAGGTCACTCTCAAGCTCTCACTTGCGCAGCACAACCAGCATTGTGTATCCCTGTCTTGAGTGTAACAGCTCAGGAGGAAACAACATCCTGATTCACTGGAAGCAGATACCACATAAAATACTGTGCTTTAACTGTGACCAAGTGAAACTGTGAATTAGTCATTTGAGAATTTACTGTAGTGACTATCCAAACAGATGTGCTCATGCAGAAAAGAAAACACGCTCCTTTCTTCCATCAGGGGACCACACCTGCATGTGACATTGTTCTTCCAGTTTCCAGCTAGGGCATTGCTGAGACATCTTTGCTGTGTATCTTGGCTCTGAGCTGGAAACGTGCCCACTGTGTTGTGGGAGGCAGATCCCTGAAGGTTGCCATTGGATACTGAGCGTCTGTGTGGACTACATAGCCTTGGCCCCATGTCCAGAGTTCTGAACTGGCCCAATAAGCCACAGTGGGCACATGGGGGTCCTGTGAAATTTTGTATTTAGTCAGTTCTTTTGGTGGAGGGATAAGGTTTATGTGTCATGTGTCTATTGTTAGATGCCTATTAGCATCAGTGAAGCCAGTTGAAGCCAGTTGACTCTGCAGAAGGAAAGTAACTACAAGATAGCTTGTGTTTCTCAGCCGATCATTCTGCACGTGCATGGAAGAATGGTGCTGCAACTATGTGGAGCCCCATCCCCGCCATTTACAAGCAGCTCAAAGCTCAACTAAAAGTGTCTCAGCCTTGCCAAACGTTTTCTGGGGGCCACGGTTGCCCCTAATTTTGAGAACTTCTGACTTAGAGTAAGGCCCTGTGTTCTGTGGGGAGCCGTTGCAGGTGAGAACCCCAAGAATCAGTTGCATTTCATTTACCAGGCGAGGCTGGCTGCCTGTGTATCTGAACCGGGAGGTTAGGGAGTAGAAGGAATCACAGGCACCTTTTCAAGCTTCTGTTCTCCTGTCCGGCTCAGCCTCTCCCGCATGAACCACAGGACTGACCTTCCGGAAGCACTGGGACTGCTGCCTGTTTTGTCAGCCCCCATGCTCTGTCCTCCTCGACCTGTCCAGACCCACTTCCCACTGTTGTTTGACTCACATTTTCTGTTTTAGGTACTGTGGGTTTTTAAAATTTCAATTGTCTTTATTCTGAGCAGTAGGTACAAAAAATAAGGACACAGTCGTGTCTTAGGTTGGAAATGTACGTCTTCAGACTTCATGGAGAAACTCCAGAGTGAGGCACACTGGGATGGGATTGAGTCCAGGGCTGGCAGAAGATAGATCACACGGAAATGGGCAACGTGTGCTTGAAGTCCAGCAGCAGTTGCTGAGTCATTCCACTCCTGGGGTTGTGCTTGGATCGTTTATATAAAGGCCACTGTTACTGTTCTCCAAGTTCATTCAGGGGTGTATAAAGGTTCATATCTTTGACAGCAGGGCTGGGTGCTAAGGGAGGTACCTAGGGAGCAGATGGCCTTGGCAGGCTTGGGAGTTGTCTTCTGGAATTACAGGAGCTGGGCTGTGTGGATCCGAGGTTCCTTCACTGGGACTGTGCTGCTCTGGTGAAGGTTTCTTCCTGGGCCACTCGGTTGACCTCTGTTGTTCCTGAAGTTGCTCATGCTCCAAGAACACATATTTGAGTCATCACATTAATCGTATGGAAGAGCTTACTACATTGCCCATGTTATATTACCTGTCTATGTTATTACATTTGTTCCTAAGCTTACCTTTTCCTTCTGTTTAAATCCTACCATCTCTTGAAGCCTTTCCCAGTTAATCCAGTCCCCACCCTACTGCACTTCTGATCTGTGTCACACAGTTGAACACTTAATTCTTTCAAAGCTAAGCTGTAGCTTCTAAGCTACTTGAAATGCAGTCTTTTTCCTTGCTGTATATTTACTTCATCACAATTAGCCTAGTACCTGGTGTATATATCTTAGTGTTGGTTTTGATGGGGCTCTTTGAGACATCTAATATGAATGTTATAATTTAATTGGAATCCATAGAACATAGTAGCTAAGTTTTGGAGCCTATAGCTCCAAAGAGGCAATTGTCAGTTTATACCTTGGCCCTTAAATAATTTGAGCAGTATACCTGTGAGATAAACAACTGAATTTTAAAACAATGCAGTGTCTCCATGAATCTGTTGGCATTAACTATTGTTAAAATATACTTCTAAGCAATCATACAAATTGACCTTGATGGAGAATCTTAGACACAAGCAGATTATATTGTGGAAGAAATAGTAAAGTAAATATTTCATTTTGGAGTGAATTTTTGCTCTGATCTTGAGAGGTGGTCTCTTGCATGAACCTTGCCTGTGGTCCAGGCTGTGAGAAGCTGGTCATCTTGTCCTTTCCTGACTCTGACCAGTGGCCCCCTTGGTAAAGTACTGTGTGGCTTCCCCGTTAAGGATTTTGAGCATGAGTGTCCTGGCTGTGACTCCTCTTTGCTAGCCCCAAATTGTGCTGCCTCTAGTCTCCTCTGTTTTGTCCTCTGCTCCACCTTGGTTTCACCAGGGTCTCTGATCCTTCTGCCTGGTTCCCTTGTTGGCAACAGGTCTTTTGATACCTACAGCTGCTTCATGAGCTGCCGAGGGTTTTCCTGTAGACCTTTCGAGGTTTGGTATTTTATCAGAGGTTTGCCGCCTTTGACCAGCGGCTGTGTTGTTGGATACTACTCAGAACCCAAAACTTTCTGCCTGTTAGGTCCATACAGCCATCATGCTTACTGCCTGGAATGGCAAACCTACATTCTGCTGCTCCAAAGTGATTTTTAACAGACCAGAAATGACGTGTCTCAATACGTTTTGTTGAGTGCAGTCACTTTAGGACTGTTAACACTGTGATTGCTCAAGAAGTTGTGGAACTTCTCTGATGATTCAGTTCAAAGCCACTTCATAAGTTACACATGGACCAAACAAGTTTTATTAGTGTAATTAAATAAGTCTTTATCATTGAGGACTTTTGATGGGCCAAGTAGTGTTCTAGGACTGGGATTACAAGAATGGTAAAGCACGGTGTCTGCCTCTGTGGAGCCTGCAGTCGGACTAAGATAAGGTGCGAGTGATGCCGGGACAAGCCAGCCTGCTCTGGCCTGTCATGAGAGAGCAGAGATGGTGGGGTGATGGACATCTGTGGGCAAGTGGGGGTGGACGTAAGATGTGAAGGATGGGGAGGAACAATGTGGACGTTATTGACAAGGGGACCATATCAGCAACAACATCTTGACGACCTGGGGGCTTGCCCAGGAAATGCCGTCATTCCACTTGACTGACAGCGTGCACTGCGGTGACGGTTGCCCTTTGCACAGGTGGAGCCAAGCCCAGCACAGACGCTGGCCCTGTGGGCTGGTACCGGGTGAGCTTGGAGGGGCTGTGCTGGCTCAGCTGGGGTCCCTGGGGGAGCAGACATTGTCCAGAGGTAGGGGTATATTGTGGCCAAGCTGAGGAGACTCCAGTGTTGGGCCCGGGGGCTGCCGGGAAGTTGTAGACTGGGGAGCAGCATTGGAGACAGGACAGGAAGCAGAAAGGCAAGGGTGGATTTGAGGTCTTTCTCCCTTCCTATCCCGTCCCGTCCCATCAGCAGGAAAGAGCTGGTGTTTATTGAAAGTGGACAAATTGGTGTATTGTAGAAGTCAGGCTAAAGGAGAGATGGAAATGGTGACCAACAGAGGCAGAGCCCCAACAGCCTTGGATATAGGCTAAGTGTGGCCTGAATGCAAGAGGCTCTGGGAGCCACTGATCCCTCCTGAACAGGGCGTGGTGTGGCCAGACCTGAGCGTTAGGAAGGTGGATCTATGAGCTGCTGGTGGGATGGGTGGAGGAGAGAGAGGCTGAGAGCAAGGAGACCCTGGCACTCACAGCCTAATCTGAAAAGTAAAGAGCAAATTCCCTGAACCAAGATGTTCCAAATGGGAAAACGGAGGAGTTCAGTGTGGGAGGCAGATGTCAAAGGATTTGGGGATGGCTCGGATGCTGGGTGACCACAGGTCCTTGTGTGCCCCAGAATGCCAAGTTCATACCTGTTGTCACTGCCTAGGTGAAGCTCCTGGAACTGCCTTTCTGTAGGTCAGATTGGCCAAATGTGGAAGTTTCATATGGCTCAACCTAGGGTCGAAAGTGCTTCCTTTCATGCTCATAAGTGTCCTGGGCTTGGACAGAAAATGACATGGTCCTCCTAGCTAATGTGGGAAGATGAGGTAGAATAGTTCTTCTCAAAGTTCTGAGCTTGCTGCCCGGGAGAATGCCCTGGTACCAGAAGGGAATTAGGGTTGGGAAGACGGGTGATACTGACCAACATGCTCACCAAATTTGGGACTGACTCACATTTGACTTTCAAATGATTCCATTCTCTCTCTAAAGGGAATGTTTTTACCTCTGAAGACACTCCAAAGTAAGAAACCTCTGAAGGTGGCTCACGCAGGAGCGCTGGGAAGATTGCTTTCAGTGGCGTGACTCGGGGGGGTGTCTGAGTTCTTGTGTGTGTTCACACACGAGGGCCCTGCAGTGTAGACACTGCTCATACAGGTGGTTAGAGTAGGTGGTTGATCAGCCTAAGGCACATGGGTGTCAGTCTCCTAACTGTGTCTGTTAAATGATTATAGACTCTGTTTCCTAAGCCAGCCAGTCTCACATATGCTTATCCTTATTCACGATGGGGGCTCTGCTTGTGTATGTCTTTGTCTCAGTACAGACCACCCACCCCTGTGTGTACATCCCACAGAATATGTCCGGTAAAGCCACCTTTGTTTCAGATCCCAGAACACATGCCTGCTTCATTATTTAAGCAAGTGCCCGGTGTCTAGTGGCAGAGCAGGAATGTCACTGTGATAAAGCTGTTCTTAGATCTTTTATTCAAAAGATCGTGCCTCAGTTCCTTGACCTCACAAATTAACTGCAGGCCTTAGTGTACAGAGGAGAGAAATATAGGAAATTACTCCCACTTCTATTTCATGGGTGTAATTCCTGGCCATACTAAGGCATCGGTCCTCAAAGAATGAATGGTTTTGTCAGGCCAACCATGACAGTAGAAGATATTTTAGTGGAAGCACAGTTTTCCGAAATGGGTGCACTGAAGAAGGGCCCACTGTGCGAAGTGTTATGCAGGAGATGTTTTAAACTACAGGTTTCAGTCATTGGGCAGGTCTGCAGGCAGTAGGTCCTCGCTTCTGTTGTTGGTGGCCTAATAGAGTCAGGATCACATGGAGAGCTTGTGTGTTCCGTTCCAGGTTTATGGCCAAACAGGTCTAAGAACACCAGAGTACCTCAGTTGTCCTTGATAAAAGCAACATTGATCTGCATATAGGGTTTTTTTTTTTTTTTTTTTAATAAATGTTCTCATGGGACAGTAATGTACACAAGGGTCACTTCTGCAGGTCTCTCCTTGATGGCTTATTCCTTCCCTTCAGAATGAACCACTGTTTGTTTCATTATGAAATCTTGAGTTTTGTAGTCAGAAAGAATTTAATTTAAAAAGAACTCATGAGTATATTAGAAAAATGTAAAAAGGCAGAAAACAAAGCATCATCCATAGTCTTACCAATATTTTCTCTTAAACACACTTCCCTCTTTCCTTCTTCTTAGCCCACCTGCTCAGCCATACCGCTGAATTTTGTTGTGAACCTCTGTAGTGTAGCCCTTTGCTTATGCAAACAATGTATCCATAGATCGCAGTTTTCAAACCAAACAGGCATCATACTATATGAAACATTTTATAACTTGTTCCTGAGTTAGTATACCTTGATTATCTTCCCAGATTGATACATATTGGTCTATGTATCAGTGACACAAGATTCTTTCCCATGGGTGACCACGTGATGATTTGTTTCCATCCCACTGTTGATGGATGTTTAGGCCAATTCTTAATTTCCGCATTCATAAACCACACTACAGTTAATACTCTTTCATCCTCAAACTAGTGCTTTTGTAGGAGAGACCCCTAGACTTGGTGTGAGATCACATTGCTCTCCAGATTTTATCCATTTTGCAGTTCTGTCAACAGTATGAGTATGCCCATTTCTCTGCTACTTGGTGTTAATTTTTTGTGTGTGTGAAGCTCATAGGTTAATAATATCTCATTTAATGGTCACTTCTTGAATCATGAGTGAGGTTGAGTGTCTTTTCATGTTTATTGGCTTCTTATATTTCTTTGACTTGCCCATTTACGAATTGTTCATATTTCCTTACTGATTTATAGTAGCTTTGAGCATAATAAATCTTTCTATGTTTGAAAGTTTCTTCTCATCCTCTGGCATTTGTTTAAATTTGTAGAGTCTTTTTAAAGGGAATGAATGCTGTCAAATCTGTCAGTCTTTCTTCTTAATGGATTCTGAATTTTTGTAGGATTTTACATTCTTAAATATATTTTTGGAGCCCAACTCCTGACACTTATTCAATGATTGAATAACTCAACTAGTTTAGGGTATCTACTTAATTGTGCTCTGTTCCTACTTATTACTGTATCATTTCCTTTTTCTTAATTCCATATAGAGCTCCAGTATGTTACTGTATGTCACTGGCATGCGTCCATGATTGTGGTGTTTTGGGAAATTGGATGTCATTCTGCTGAAAAGGCTGAAAGTTATGGTCCCGTCAAGCAGCTGGCCAGCCTCTTCCAGGAACCCCCGTGGTTTCCATGCCACCTGTATAACCCTTTCATGGTTCTTTGAGCAGACTGGGTGCCCTTGTGTTAGAAACTGATCCTTGACCAAAGTCAAGGGCTTCAGACACAGCCTGCTCTTCTGAGATGTGTTAGAAAGAACCCAAAAGCAGGATCTCTGTACTCTAATCTCCCTGGTCTATTACATTGTGTGACCTTGGCTTGTCCCTTAACCTTTCTCTTCTCCTCTGCTCACTTTTCAAATGCAAGACCCAGTCATCCCTTTTAATGCTTCTCCCATCACTGTTCCTTGGTTTCATGATTCTTAATGTCAGCTCAGGGCTGTGCCTGCTACTGTAGTTTTTTGCCTTTTTTTCTTATTTTTCTATTCTAATCTTTTCTTTGCATCTTTGAGCCTCTTATTTGAAATCCCTTCAAGGCAGGCAGTTATTCATTTGGGTTCTTCTTTGTTTCTGCAGGCCCTTAGATGTGTCTGCCTCATTTCCTAGACTCTGTCTTTGCAGCTGAAATTAGAAACCTGCAGAAGCATAACAGATGCCAGAATCTCATGAAGTAACGGCCCCGAAATAGCCCAAGTCTACTGGCAGAGGGTCTGGCCATAATTCCAGTGGCAGCACTCGATGGGGCTACCCTGACTGGGTAACCTCATCGGTCCCCTGTTTCTCACAAACTTTGAGGATGGCCTCAGTGCATTGTCGTCCCCTTGGCCAAACCCTTGCCTTTTCTAGTTCTATTTCCTTCTTTCGTTTAGCGTATTAGTATTAAAAAGCTTTGGGAAATCTTCAGTGCAAGCCTGTATGCAAATAGTTTAAATCTGCAGAAACTGCAACCGGACAGGGAACCAGGAGTCAGGGGAGCTGAGATGCATGGAACAGGGTTTGGTGGTAGTGTCGGGTGGCCCTGGGGCAAGTGGCTCAGTTGGTAAACAAATGGCTGCCAGTGTACCCCGAGGGCCTCCTGCACAAGGACAGAAGCAGCCACCAGAGGTGGAAGGAAGGCAGAATAGTTGCCAGATTGTGGTTGGAGTTCGGGGGCTACCAGTTACTTTTGTTTTAGGGATGTCCCTTAACTTCTGAGTACACCTACACTGTGGGATAGTTGTGGGGATTAAGGGATGGTATTTGTGTGTGTTGACTACCGTGAAGTTCCATCTGTGGGTGAGTGGATAATAGTTTTAGTACCAGTGATAGTCATTGGATTTCCAAGAATACAAGGATGGTATGCACATAAGCTGAATATGAGTAAAACTTGCAAATGCCCCAAGAGACTTTTCAGATAAAGTGCTAAAGAACCTTGAGGAGAAAGCTTCTATCAATCTGGGTGTTGTAGGGAGTACACAGTAGTATTTATATTAGTAAATACTCAGGGATTAATCAAAGCTATTATGAGATGGGCATCTGGATATTTAACATTCCCTTTATAAACCTCCAGTGCATTTGAATGGTAGTAGAGGACTTTGTTCCAGTTTCCTTTCACCAGGTGGCAAGTGGCTGCAATGTATACGTGAGCATGGGTGGGGAGGTCCCATTTTTAGGCTGGGACCTCCACTAACTGGGGGATTCCCTTATGCTGGTGGCACATGGATACCCAGGCATGCACCTGCTGATAAATGATTGCAGATGCACTTCCTCATAGAAACATTGTAGTTTAGATACACAGGCTGTGTCAGCTGTCCTGGGAACCTGGCACGGCTAGGATGGTTTCTACGGAAAAAGTGAATTCTGAGTTCCGGACGTAGAACTTGGAACACAGCTTGAGTATTGGTAAAGGAAGCCCTCGCTTAATGCTACAGGAGGATGTGGGGTCCTGCTATAGGAAAAGTGGTAATACAATGAGGTTCTTTCTGGATGGATCCCAGAGGTAGCAGCTCCCCTGCGCTGCATTGTAACGCATGGCAGGTCAGTTGTAAGAAGACTTTGGTACATAAAATGCAAGGGAACAACTCTGCTGTTTAAGAAAATCCCCAAGAAGGTTAAAAAGGGGGTGGGGCAGCAGCATAGGAACAGAGGCAGAAAACTCGCCGTGATTTGCCCTTGGTGGTTTCCCAGTTGAGTGTAAGTGCTGACTGCAGAACGTGAATGTTGGTTGGTGAATCCCGGATGGATGTGGATGCAAACTCCTATACCACATAATACCCTATAGCTGTCACTTCCTGAAACCTCTGTCAGTGAGCAGTGGTTGCATTCTCATGGGCAGACCCACAGTGTGTCTTACATGGACATTCTTATATGTTAATTTCCCTTGGAGGGGAAACTTCGGTTTGCTTTTCATGTCTCTCATCCTTGAAGACAGATGCCTATATCTTGACCTTCAGTTAAACTTTTAAAAGTGAGTTTCCTTTAGAAAGGAAACTGACTTGCTTTCCAGAAGGTTGCCTTTGTCAGGTGCCTGACCAGGAAAACAATGGGCATTTTAGGGAGACTTTTTCTCCCCCCGAGTGATATTACCAAGCCTGGGAGCAATAGAAATCAATTAAAAGGAATCCGTCAGGCACTAGGCTATGCTTTCCATTGGGCCAAGTATCTTGGAAGGAGCAAAGAGATATAATAAGCCTTCTTCAAAAGAGGTTTATGATACAGATGGGTAGATAAGATAGATATGCAAAACAATGACTGGAAAAGACAGTGTGAAATGAATTGCTGTGCTATAAATCACTTTTGGAAGATGGAGGATATAAATTATACATGTGTGAATGCATACATTTTTGATGGCAATGTGCTCAAATGCATAATCTATTAGTGAAAACTGGTAATTTCTGAGTATAGACTTGACCTGGTCTTTGGAGGAGGGTGAGACTCCGGGTTGTGCAAGAGAATGTGTCAACATGTAGCTTTTTAAGATATTTCATTGCTCTGTCAGTTTTATTCCTAATGCGCTGAGCTGTAGTTAAACAGAGGAATACAATTCTTGCTGTACAGGTTTTAAAGTCACCTGAAAAACGTTTCACCTCTGTGGTTTTACCAGGGCGCTATGTCTGGGTGGTGGTAAACGGGGACCATGTCACTGGTGTGTGTGGAAGGTGTTCCCACAGGTATCCACTGTGTGAGGGAAACTGAGGCTCAGCTCCCAACACACCTCCTGGTTCAGAGACTTTCAGGAGCCTGTGGTAGCTTACTGCATGGAGTCCCCTCTCCCAGCAGGGCATTTGGGGCCCTCCACAGTCTGCGTGTAATCCTAACTTTCCAGCTTTATTTTCTTCTACCTCTTTACACCACCCCCGCAGCCAGCCAGAGCGGGTCCCCTCACACCATCTGCTGCTGTGTGTCGTAGGTGCCGGCCTCGTTTCCTGGTCTACCTCTTCTGCCTCTGAGTGTTCAAATTTTGTATGTCCTTCAAAGCTGTGCTCCAATGTCACATGCTTCCAGCTAAAAGAATCTCTGCCATCTGAGTTTCTGTGGCACCCACCCCCTACTGCTCTGTGGCCCTTAATACTTTCTCCCTTGCACTGTTGCTTTCTGTGCAAGTTTTTCTTTCCCCATTGTGCGTGGACAGAGACCCCAGGCTCTTCTCATCATGGTTTTCCTGCATCTAGCATCACCTGTGCTTTGCACACAGTCAGCCTTACCTCTCTGAGGAAGGTGCGTCGTAAATCGGGACTGGCAGCCTCCAGTAAGTACCCTGAGCTTCAAGACTTGGTCCTGCAGTCCTACCTAGTAAATACCTGGGCATCTTGTTGCTACTTTTCCATGTTCATCTGGAGGTTTTTATTGCTGTCTGCATAGATGAGAGACACATGTAGGTAAGGATAGTGTGATTCTCTTAACATTTGGCTTTATAACACTCCCCAGGATGATGTTTTATCCAAGGGTAGAGTTTCCAGAGCAGCTGGGGAAGTAAATAGGAAATCATTAAGGATACTCTGCAAACATTTCAAAATCCTGCCTGACTGTCCCATAAGGCAGGCTGTTTCAGAACGCTGTAAGAAAGCTGAAATAGGATGTGTCCATGGCCACGTGATGTGACATGGTGTTGAGTAGTGTCCGTGCGTGGTGGTTACATGGCTCACAGCTGTCAGGCTCACTAGACTTCAGGTGTGCTGTAACTGAGTCGTCTTCATGATTTGCTGTGGAGGGCTGCTACTCCCTGTCACTCTGATTTGGGGATATTGGTAGAGTGACCACGACCACCTTCTTGGTTGTCTATTGCTGCCTACAAACTAATCCAATGTGTAGTGCCACAAAAACAATTTATGTCTCATGTTTGAGTTGACTGGTCACATAACTTGCTACAGCCAGGTCATCTACTCTTACGGCTTCAATCTCCACCTGTAAGCATGAGACCTGTAGACTTCTTAAGCCTTTGCTCCCTTCCTGAGCTCTAACATCGTAAAGATTCAAGAGACTGTTGGCACAGTCAGTGAGATTTCCCCAACCTTGGCATTTCCACAAAGGAACTCTTTATCTTTGACCCTGAATGGAAGGATTACATAATTTCTCAGTGTCTCTAGTGCCTGCACAGTGTGTGGTACACATAGTAGATTCTGAGTGACACTGGATGAATTAGTAAGTGAATGGACACTTGTCAAGGCCCACCAGTAGTGGGATAGATAAATTGTGATATACTGAAAGGAGTGAACCAGATCTATGTGTGTATCCACAGGGAAAAATATCAATAGTGAGTGGCAAAAATCAAACCATAGAATATGTAGTGTACGCTACCATTTGTCTAAAGCATACGACCTAATATTATATAGTATGGATATATATTTATGTAGTCATGGCACACTGACATGACTGGGAGGGAATTGCTCCACGGTCAAGGTCATGGCTGTCTTTTGGGGTAGAAGGGGATAATGGAAGGGGGCAGGAACCCTCATCAGTAATTTTATTTTATAAAAATCTAAAGCAAGTAGGAATAGGCCCTAAGTGCATTAAAATGGGTGTTGGGGATGTGTAGATGTCTGCTCTAACTCTTCATTTTAAATCTGCAATATTTTATAATCACAATCTTGAAAAAGACAAGACAGGGATCAGCAGAAATAAGTTGAATGTGCCTTGCTGAGAAGTTAAATAGGAGCTTGGTGAGAGTCATGCTTCTGTGACAGAAATTAGAACCCAGATCATGGCTCCTGGCCCACTGACCTTCCCAGTCCCCCATGTCATCCTGTTGTACTGAGAACTAGAACATTTTGTAAAATTTGTTTTCCAGACATGCTGGTATGGATTGCCTGTTGTGTTTGTTAGTTAAGCCCTGTCCTGGGCATAGGATAGTTAGCTCATATTTAGGGCCTAGCTTCTGATGCAAGTGTTTTGACATCTCTTCAAGGAGTGTATGTTGGCATCCGTAATACCACTGGGCCTCTCACAAAGCTGTTCAATAGATACCCGTGACGTGGCATTCTGTATGCTCTCAGCAGAGAGGCCAAGCCCTGGGAAGAATTTGTTGGCTTGACTAGGAACTGTCCTAGTTGTCCATGCGTCCGTCCTGGTATCTGCCACATTGGTGCTTAAATGCTTATTTGAATTAATGGATCCAAGAATGTTGTATTAATGTGGCATTGTTAATCAGAGTGGGGATGAGACCTTCTCCCCATATGCTGAGAGTAAAACAGGATGTACTAAGTTTAACAAAGTAATAACAAAGAGCCCTTCCGCCTCTGCAGTGTTTCCTGGGAGCAGCTGTGGAGGTTCCTTTATAGAAGATACTGAAGTTCCGATTTGGGACCCCTGTGCCCATGGCAATTGCCCGGCCGCTTTCCTCGGCTTACCAAGGGCAGGTGGCCACAGCCCTTTCCTTGCACCACCTCACAAGGCTCACTCTTCTTCCCTCCCCCGCTGTGATATTTTGCTGTCAGCCCCAAAGCTACAGCATCCAAAAGACTTCAGTAAAAAGGAGCACATTCCCCCTGGATGGCAGCTGAAGCTTTTGTGGAGACATTGCTGTTTGTGGGGTAGGGAAGTGGGGATAGGCAAGATAATTGTGTTTTCTCTGCCCCCCCCCCCCCCCACCACTTCCCACGTCTATTGTGTTAACTGCTACAGTGGTCACAGGGACAACAGCTGTAATAGAAGATCCCGGCTTCTCAGGGAGAGTGCGAGACAGGGCAGGTTTCTACTCTGAGAGGTGGTGCCCCTTCCCTGTGGGCAGCAGCTCTGTCCTAAATGGCTTCTGTTTGTTAAATAAATGATCTTTGCACACTTTTATGGCTGACTACATCACCGTGTAACTTAGTTTCAGCCAGTCTAATTATCCCAATTTAATTTTATGTGTGATCTCGAAAGGTGAATGGCAGGTATCCTTGGGAAAAGTAAATGCATAGAATATTCTTTGTTTAGCTTGGGAGTGGGGGTGGCACGGGTGGTTAGTGAGTCGTTACTGCAGGTGTTACAGATTCAGGTTTTTATGAAGTTCTCAAGAGTATCTTCTGTGTGAATGCTTTTCTAGTTATGCCCGTGTTTTCCTAATTAAACTAATATTCTAAGCTATCAGTATCTCAGAAAAATTACCACTGACCACCTGACAATTCATAATGAATTATCTAGATAGAATAAGCAGGAAAGGCTAGAAGTGTTGATTGTCTTAATTGCATGTGAGTTGGGTGCTTGGGCATTTCCCAGTTCTGAACTGGTGAGTGGGTGAAAATGGACTGAAACTACTGGCTTGGGGTTGGAAACCCTGGGTTCCAGATTCTACAGTTTTGTAGGGAAAGTGGGGAGAGCTACTTAATGATTTCATCAGTCACACCTATGTCATGAAAATTACATAAAACCCTTAAACTCTATGGGGTTTGGAGTGCTTCCAGGGTGAAACACATCAAGATGCTGGGAGAGTGGTGCACCTAGAGGTAGGCATGGAGGCTCTGCGTGCCTTCTCCTATGCCTTGCCCTGTGCAGCACCTCTATTCGGCTGTTCCTGAGTTGTATCCTTTGTAACAAACCAGTGTTAGCAAGGAAAGTGCTTTCCTAAGCTCTGTAAGCTGTTCTACCCGGGGAAGGGTCATGGGATCCCTGACTTTTAGCTGGTTGGTCAGAAGTACAGGTGGCAACTTGGAACTTGTAACTGGCTTCTCAAGTGGGGACAATCTTGAACTGAGCCCTTTATCTGTGAGGTCTATGCCAATGCCAGGTAGTGTCAGAATTGAATTGTAGGACACCCAATTGGTGTCAGAAAAATTGGTCATTGGATGGCAGAAAACCCCCATCCATTTGACGTCAGAAGTCTGAGAAAAAGTTCATTACCTAAACTGGCTTCTTTCTTCCTCAAATTTGTAAGTCTTTCAGTTGTTACTGAGGTGATAGCTTTGCATTTTTAGCCAAAGTAAAGTGAGCCTCAGTGGCTAATGCTCTCAGCTCTTAGGAAGGATAGACGCTGGGAGAAAGGGTATCCATGAATGAAATTAGGTCCTAATCCTGCAGTTAGTATCTGGTCAAACCTTCGCTTGAGGTAGAAGGATTGGCGCACACAATATGTTGTGTGTGATACTGGTGTATTTTTTCCATAAGTGCATAGTCCTTTAAGCAGAGGAAACGGTGAGACTCTTGATCTGAATTAGTTATAAAAAATGAATTTTACATGTAAATAGCCCCTACTATATGGATAGATGGTTACAGTATTTTCTCTGGTCATGTATTTGAAGTTTTAAGATGCATTTTCCCATTAGAAACAATCTTGTTGCAGGTGGCTATGTTTCCAGGTCAACCTGCTTGTTCCGTAACGCACTTGAGCTTACGACATTCATGGTGTGAGGCCGAGGCCTGAGTTCTGGAATCTGCTAATCATGGAAAATGGGGTATGGCCCATGGTTTGGGGGGTGGGGCACCGCGATGCCATTCTGGCCCCTGAGCCCCATCACACTTGAGGTTGCCTTAACCCACAATAAAGATGTTTCCTCTGAGCTGCCAATCTCAACTCTTTTCCTGCAAATGGCGCTAGACTGACTTGTTATTTGGGTATAAATCACTAATATACCATGTTTCTCTTAGAGGTGTATTTTGCATCTTTAGAAAAGAAGTGTTATTAAACCAAATGAATCACTTTTTGGTAAAACTTCAAGTTCTATAACCAGTAATTTGGTAAGAAGTGCCCCTAGGCTAGCCTTAATGAGTTAACTACTGCACTAGGAAAAAAATTCTTGGGGCCACGGTGTTTTATTATGAAAATAGAATAAAAACTTTGAAAATGGTCTTTTCTAATTTAATGAAAAATGAAATTTATTGATTTGTATTCAACTCATGTTTTTATAATTAATTTGTCAATATTTGTAACAAAATAAGAACATCAGCAAGTAAGATTTTCACGAACCAACTGCAGGGTTTTGCCTAGGATTTGCTTCATAGAGGCCCTGGGCTCAAAACTAGCGTGAATGAGTTAACTACAACTCACACGGCAGTTAATGTGTTAAACTTTCCATCTACCATCCACAACTGCCTCTTGGTATACAATTGTGAATTTCTGGGTTTTGTTTGCTAACAAGCATAGAGAACAGTGGGGGCAGGATAGAGAAAGTGCATGTGTGAATCAAGATGTTAAATGTTACTTGCACTGAAACTTTCCCCAGAAATAAGAATTTTGTTCCCATATAAGCATTTTTGTACCAG
The DNA here is from genome assembly GCF_041146395.1 of Eulemur rufifrons. Lineage (NCBI taxonomy): Eukaryota > Metazoa > Chordata > Mammalia > Primates > Lemuridae > Eulemur > Eulemur rufifrons. Next base: position 19,783,857 of record NC_090987.1, read on the forward strand.
GATACCTGATATATTTACTTACTATGACCCAAAACAAACAGAAAGCCCCTAAATCAGCTCCCGAGTGTGGTAACTCTTTATTTGGGAGAGAGCATTTACATTTTATTACAGTGCAGGGATTGTACGCTGTCACAATGAGGACATGTTTCTGTCATGGTTTTTCTCCCTCTTTCCCACCACCTTTACAGTAGCAGGTGGATGAATCACCTGTGTGTGGAGTGTGTGAATCAGCTGAAAGTCCTGAGCCATCAGTTCGCTTTTGTTGGCTGTTAGCTGCTTATTTAAAAATAGCAGGTCTTTGTTTTCATAAGGATTGGGATCTTCCCCTTGGGAGAATGGGCTGGAAGGTCCCCTAGGTTCTGGGAATAGGCCATCTTCTGTCAGCCAATCCCTGGTGACACTAGGAGATAATGCATCCTGAGGGCTGCTGGCCCCAACAGAGGGAACCACTGAAGAGGTTGGTCTAAATCCAGGCTTTGTGAGCCTGTTTAAAGCTAGAGGAGGAGAAGGGAATTCTGGTAGAGTCACCCTAAAAAAAAAAAAAAAAAAAAAAATAGAGCAGGTGCTTTTTCAGAAGGCACCTTCGGTCTCAGGTGATGCATACCTTTCTTTCAAGTTTAGCTTACTACTAGTTGCATGAAAATATTTTTCTTAGCTTCTACCTCCTGGTCATATTTTGGTCTAATGATGAAATTTGGTGTTCTAAAGAAACACCCAACGTGAACTGCGGACCCTTGGGCAGAGTGGGATGGGCAGGCAAGTGACTCAGGGGATCAAAGACCTCTCATATACCTTCCTCCCTGCTGTAGGGACACCTCATCATATTGAATGGGAGGACTTTGTCCCATACTTACTTTAAAGTTAGCACAGTAACTTGGTGCATCCCAATGTCTTGCACAGTCCTTTGTATGTAGTAAACATTCCATAAATGTTGACCGTTCAGTACAACTCCATTGAGGACTTTGATTTAGTGGCCTTTTTTTAGTTTGTCCCCCTTCCCATTTCCTAACAACTAATACTTGGAGAGACTCCCACTGACTGTGGATGGCCTAGAAACGGCACATGAAAATCTGTTGGCCTCATGTCAAACTGTGACCCCTGGGGGAAGCCATGGGGCAAGTCCGACCTGCTTTCTAAAAGTGTCTACTTTAGGAATGCCGTATGTCAAGAGCATTGAAAGGATGGGTGGGGAGAAATTGGCATAGAGTGGGGAGAGGCTCTCCTGCAGGTTTGCTCTCAGGAAGGTAGATGCTTCTGTTGGCTGCCCTGGGGGTGAGGAGGGCATTAACACCTCCTCCCACCCACTTTCACAGATGTCCTCCTTGAGCCTAGATGCAGAGCCTTCAAGAAAGGGTGGTTAACTGTGGGTAGTTAACTTGCTTGACCAAACCACTGTAGTGCGGGACTGTTCCTAAGGACTTGCTGAGATACTTACTCTGCAGTTCCTTTTCTCTTGGGCCTTTTAAAAATGTTACTGACCGGCAGCTTATTGTTTCGTGAGCAAAGATTTTCTGTTTGGAATTACAAATTCTGGAGATCGATGGTGGTGATGGTTGCACAGTAATGTGAATATTAATGCAACTGAATTTCCCACTTAAAATTGTTAAAATGATAAATTTTATGTATATTATACCACAAATAAATTAAAAACTTGTAGAAATGGTGCCGGTAACAGGAACTGCCTTTCCCCCACACCCATCATCTCAGAGGTGTCTGAGTTGTGACTGAACAGCTCCGCTGTGCTCTTGTGGTGACAAGACCCACCGCCCTAGGGTAAATGCACGCTGGCAGAATGGAGGGCAGGCATTCCACTGGAGGCTCCCCAGCTGGGCTGTTGCCCAAGGGTGAAACAGCAGGTGCTTTGTCCTGAACTTGGACCATCTGATTCCACTTGTACAGAGGCTCACGTCCATCCCAGGCTGCCTCTTGCTGCCAGCTCCCTTGAGGCCTGGCTTCTCCGGGGAGCTGGAGGGAGAGGCAAGTGCTGTACAGAAGAGGTGTAGTCATGGTCTCTAGTGCCAGTGAGACCAGCAGGTATTTGAAAGTGCGTGAGATTTCTCTATCCCAGGGCTCTGCTGTGAGGGAAAGAATTTGAGGGCTTGGAGGTGGAGGAAGGAGGTCAGTGATTGGTCCAAGGGCCCATGGATGGATTCCGTTACGCCCCCTTCTCATACCTGGAGGTTGTATGTGGGTGGCATTCCTTGGAAGAAGAGAAGTCACAGGTTAAGTGTTGGCATGTTTTTCTAGAACATAAATTTCATGAAAGAGGTGGGCGAAATAATAGAGATACAAATGCGGTGAAATTGTAGAACAGAATACATGGGTCTAGATCTCAACGGGGAGGTCAAGGCTCAGCTACCTGTGTGAGTTAGGAGTCAAGAAAGCCTAGTTGTTCTGGAAAGCCTGGCTTTTCACAGGCCCTCACGTGGAGGAAGACTTGTCCTTCTGAATTCTCTTGGGGTTGATTTCATTTGCTTAGCTTCCTTGGCTTTTCTTACCTTGCCAGTTCCATCTGGGTGCAGAGTTTTGTTGAATGATTAAATGATATTAAATTATTTGCAAGTCTGTCTTGTGGTTTTTAATGTTTTTATTCTGCCATCTGGGCACACTTTACATGGTGCCCAGCTTCAGTAGCAGGTGCCAAGAACAGCAGTGATAACAGCTAGCATTTGTGTACTGCTTTGCTTGATCACTACAAACTTGCTTGCTTTTATGCTGATGGCTCAACTGCTCCTGAACTTCCTCTGGCTTCTCCTGGGAGAAGGATTAGTGGAGAGTCCGTTAGCTAGGATTAAACCCTCTGTGTGACTCCAGCCTGCCTTTTGGAACTTCCCTCCCTCCACAAATCCCCGTATCCTCAGCTTCAGCCCAGCCCGTGGCCTTGCTGTTGGGAGCTCTCCTGCAACACCCCTGCCTCGGAACATCAGCCCTTCTTCTACTCCTGTCTGGTCACGCAGGTCAGGTTCTCTCCCAGGACGTCCCCCTAGACTCTTCTAGCCTGTGGGAGGTCTCCCTCGGCATCTCTGAGGCTGGTACCGCTCACCAGATTTAATTCTGTGCTCAGTCCCAGTGTAACTGTATGTCCTGCTTATTTCTAACTGATGATTATTTCCCATTTTACTGCTTTGTCTGCTTAACTCTGCTGTTAGTTCCCTGAGGGCAGAAACACACCTTGGAAAGCACCACAGTGCCCAGCAGTAGGAGGTGTTTAACATCTGCCTGGAATTAATCTCTTTTCATGCCCTTGTGAGGTAAGACAGGCAGCTTCTACCAGTGAGGAAACTGAGGAAGAAAGCGGGCTGGCAGTTTATCCTAGGCCACAAAGCATTAACCTTGGGGCTGAGGCCAACATTCGCACCACAAACTCCATTCCCAGCTGTTCCCCAGGCCACAGTCCCTGAACACAAAGCCATTTGTTCACTCTGTCGCTCTCCTCCAAAAATGGTGCTGCGTCCACCAGCTGAAGGTGCTCCACAGACTTCCGGCCGGACCCCTGAAGCTTGCAAGAGCCTCAGATAGACAGTAGCCACTTGCCTGTCCTCATAGGTCAGAGGCAAATGTTAAGTTCTATTTAGCTTGTTTTTTTCCTTTTTGAAATGGTTCCTGGTTATGTAAGTTGCAAATGCGTTTGAGCTGCTTTTTGCCTGGGCAACCACAGTATGTCTCTCCTCCGTAGCATCAGTTCCTGCGGGGCTGAGGTCGGTGTTCTCTGGAGTCCATGGAGAGCTTCCCAGGGGAGTCCCTGCAGAGTTAACAGGGCTTGGTGGTGGAAGGCCTCCACGACTTCTATTTCCTGTTTCCCTTTAGCTCAAGCCTTGTGGCATTGCTAGTCTCCAGTGACAGAAGATGGATGGTCTGTGTGACCAGCACATTCTAGAAGTCAGGTGTTGATTTGTCCTTTGTTAACAGACACAGGGCAGGAGCCTGGGACTCGGTGGAGTGTGTCTTAAATGCTCCCCTGTAGCTATTAGGCCTGTGTCTAAGGATCTTGCTCTCGTGGCATTCTTCCACGTTCTTCCACTTAGTTGCAGCACAAAATGCTGCATTCCTTTAACCCATTGCCTCACAGCTTTCTAAATCTGTGGGACCCAAGGATTCCCGCAGAACTAGGAGTTGTGGCAGATAAGATCTAAAAGTGACAGGAGCTATGGCTGGGCTAACTCTGCAGAGAGAAGTGCAGCATCGCCAGACTCATGCTGCAATTTGGGGACCAAGCTGCTCTTCCTTGTGCCCAGCTGTTCTTGAGCTGGTGACAGCCCTGTGCTGATGGGTCATTTAGATAGTGCTATATTTAGCATTTCTGGGGGGAGAGAGGCCATAGCTTCTTGCTGTGAGAAGCAAGAATCTACAGTGCAAGAGTGTGTGCATGCGTTTATCCATTTAACCAGCATACTGAAGTACTTCCAAGACCTTGTCCTGTATGCATATGGGACACCAAAGTAAATAACATTTTATCCCTTCCCTCGAGGGAAGAGAAACATCTATACAAGTCAATATAGTGGAATTCGAGGCTGTTACAGTGAAAACACAGAAGAAGGCCCACCAGGGCAGGCATGAACAAAGACATGCCGAAGGGAGTGATATTTAAGCTGGGCCTCAAAGGTGGAAAGCGGGCTAGGTGGAGGAAGACCACTGAGGCAGAAGGACCAGCATGAGCAAGGCCTGTGGACAGAAAAGCTGGTGAGGTCAGTGTGCTTGGAGTGGAGTGTAGGTATGGTGGGGCACAGAGGAGGAGGGGGGAGGTTGCCAGAGGAGTCATCTGGGCCAGACTGTGAACAGTTTTATAGGAACTTACCCTGTAAACAACATAGACATTTTTAAACGGGAATGACGTCACGAAGCATGAAGTGTTTTTGTTTCTAGTTTTTAAGGTAACTCTAGATTTTCTCAGCCTCAGCACTACTGGTATCTGGGGCAGGATGATTCTTGGTTGTGAGGGGCTGTCCTGTGCCTTGCAGGATGTTTAGCAGCATCCCTGAGCTCCACCTACTAGATGCCATAGCACCCCTCCTCCCCAAGTTGTGATAACGAAAAATGTCTCAAGACATTGCTGCATGGCACCTGAGAAGAGTTTTGGCTCCCACCCCAGTTGTGGTGACAAGACCCACCCACCCTAGGGTAGGCTTATGCTGGCAGAATGGAGGGCAGGAAGCAAGCAGTCTAGAAAATCAGTTGGAATGGGAACAGACAGGAGGCAGGAAGACCAATTCAGAAAAGACTGTGATATTTCAGGTAAGAGATGATTCCTGCTTTGCTGCCTTAATTCAGGACTTCAAGAGAAGATGATGCATTTGAGGGAGATGTCCACATTATCTGGCATGTCCCTGGTGGCTGAATGAATGGGGTTGAACTGACAGGTCTTGGTGACTGGTTGCAACTCCTCAATTAAACTTGAATGTTGGGTTGGGCTTGGAGGAGTGGAAGGAGTGCTGGCTGGGGAGTCAGGGTCTGTTTCCAGGCCTAGGCTTTTTTAGGAGTCTGAGCTTGGCCAAGTCCCTTAACTTTCTGGATCTCAGCATCTTTCATCTGTAAAATGTACCTAAGACTTCATATTTGAAAACTGCATCACTCTCCTAGCAGTACCACACTGAGGAGCGAGGGCAGTGGGGAGGGGTACACGCAGACGTGGCTGTGAGGGGGGTACCGTGGATGGACAGTGGGCAGTGTGCCTCGTCTGGCCGTGGACTAATGGACAGAGAGGCTGGGCAGCATTGAGCTCACATGAAGGCCCTGAACACGGGGAAGGGAAAACTTAGCTGGTGTTTCGGTGGTTAACATCTCAGCTGTGAGTGGTGGGACTCTTCATAACATGATGCTGTTGTTCATCCTTATGTCAGCAGTAAAAACAGACTAGAGCTCAGCGTTAACCAAAATATGAACACAAGCAGATGGTGGATACAGCAGGAGAAGGGATGGCCAATAAGTGGTCTATTTTAAATATCCATTGGTTATTTATTTATGTTTTAAACCCAGGAGCTTTTTTGTTTTTTACCGGTTTCCTACTGGGTTTCAGGACATTTCTTGGTCTCTAGAGAGTAGTGTGCTCTTTGGCCAGCCAGTGCTTCCCTGGGGACCTTGTTTCTCCCACCTGCTAAGCAATGAGAGAACCTTTTTCTCCTGAAAACAAAGCACTAAACTGATGGACTCCTGTGGTCTCTGATCACAGAGAGCCCTTTCTGTTGAGGCACAAACCTTGACCTTTTAATGGACATATTGGAGGTAGACACTAAAAGATTTTGCAGTGGGCAACCCTCTTACTGGGAAACAGGAAGGTGATTGATAAATGCAGATGGAGTGTTGAGAGCTTATTTTAGCTCCACCTGCTGATGGTGAAAACCAGGGCCCAGAGAGTATGAATGACTTGTCCAAGGCAGTTGTGCTATTTGGATGCTGAGGGAGGACCGTGTACCTTGGTAACCCGTCTGCTGGACCCACACTTCTTCCATACCAAGACCCGATTGCCTTTTGCTTGACATTGCCGACTCCATGTTCTCAGCTGTCCTGGAAAGAATAAATGTGACTCTGCCCGTGTCTAGAACCAGGGCGATTGCGTTTTTCCTTTTCATACATTTTCAATTTGAGGTGGGAACTGCTTGGATCACTTACTTTGTGGGAGTTTTGGTTGGTCCTTTGTGATGTTTTCCCAGGCTCTTATGTATGGTGTGCTGAGACTTGGGGAAGGCAAAGGCAGGGACACTGGGGAAGGCTGGTGCTGTAGACCTGGGATGGATCCTTGTTTCAATACCTAAGTATACTGGAAAGAATACATTGTGATTCTCATCTCTTGTCAGGCTGTGTCCAGAACCTGGGTGACTTGACAGCTGGTGTGTGTACCTATTTTAAGACCTGGGATATGTATTTGTTAAAATAGGGATGTGCACCTATTTCAATGCCTATCATTAATCTCATTTGCCAAAGGCTTATTAGCTTATAAGCTACTAATATTAGCTTATTAGTAGGTAAGGCATCTGTGTGAAAGTGAAAATTTTGTTGGGTAATCGGACTTAATCATGTTTCCCCAGAGTTTCTGAGCTCTTCTGGATTTAAAATATTTCCAGTTAAAAAGTGTTGGATATATAACTCTTCTAAAACACGCCTGTGGTGTCTACTTGGAAAATAGCACCAGGAAGACTGGAGTGCTTTATTGTTACCTGTCCCCATGGGTCACTGCGTTCTTAATAGTAGCCGTCTTAGTCTATTTTGTGTTGCTATAAAGGAAATATCTGAGGCTGGGTAATTTATAAAGAAAAGAGGTTTATTTGGCTCATGCTTCTGCAGGCTGTACAAGAAGCATGGTGTCAGCATCTGCTTCTGGTGAGGGCCTCAGGCTGCCTGCTGCTCACGGCGGAAGGTAACAAGGAGCCAGCATCACATGGCAGGAGAGGGGGAGGGTAGGTGCCAGGCTCTTCTTAATAACCGGCTTCCCGGAGAACTTACTCCCCACCACCGGGGCATTAATCTGTTCATGCAGAGTCTGGCTCGATGACCCAGACTCCTCCCATTAGGTACCACCTCTAGCATCGGGAATCAGATTTCAACATGAGATTTGGAGGGGACAGACATCTCAACTATAGCAGTAGCAGTGGTAACCCAGACCCCAAGGGACAGCCCCTCAGAGCAGCACTGCTTACCTGGTGGGTGTGTTGATGCTGCTCAGGCTTGGGTTGGAGGAAGGCAGCAGGCAAAATCGTAAGTCTGTAACTAGGTCCAGCAGTGGCTTATCTGTGTGCACATTGCACAGGAAATGTCATTGGTCTCCTCAGTCACTTCATAATTCCTCCTCAAATGGTTTTTCATGGTGATACTTTCTTTTTTTTTCGGGAGAGGGAGTGGTATCAAAGTTTTAGATTAAGAAGACAAGGAACTTTCTCTCATTTTACTTTTTCTCATTAAGATGAATCCTCCCTCTGCCCATCCTTCAGAATAGAGTGTAGAAAGGATGCATTTCATACAGTCTCATCTCTCCTTCCCTCTTATCCTGGACTCCTCTCCCAAGTCTTGTCTTGTTAGGAACCCAGAGGGTCGGGCCAGCTGTCTTTCTAGCTTCAGACCCACTTTCAGCTGGGCATGAATGGATGTTGCAGTATGAAACCATACCCGAATCTCTCTCCAAATACAGTCATCTGACATAGAGGAGTTTGAGGTAGCAATGGTCATCCTAGAGAATCCATGGCTGTCCGGCAGCTCTGTTTGATAGTAACACTGGATAGAACTCTCCAGAGACTGATTTGGTTTCAAATAGGCAGGTTGATAGTGTCTGCTCAGTGTATTTTCTCAGTACAGGATGGAAATCAGAGGCATGTTTTTGAGGTCTTTGGGTAACAGTGACTTAAACAGCAGATAACTATTTAACTTTCCCAGCTTGAAAGTCACAATCAGTTTCATGGCTGCTACTCAATGAACGTGTGTGTTGGTTCTAGAACATTTGTTCCCTTTCCCTGGAGGTCCCAGAATTGTAGATGCTATTTTCTAACATACTTGTTTTCTAATATACCCAGGTTGAACATTCTTTCATTCTTAGTGTTAAACTTTTCCACTCAACTCTATGAAACTCCAAATAAGCTCCACATCGCAAAATACAGTGGAAAAAAAATTGGGAGACCTGGTTGACAAGATAAAATAACACAGTATGTGAATAAAGATGATTCAAAAGCTGTATAAGTGTATCTCCAAAGAATTGTGATGGAAATGGTAATTTAGCAGTCTGGAGTGATAAAGTACCAAATAAATGAAGTGATAGGAATATTTAGGGGCAGAATTTCAGAGACAGTTTATTTGGGGGTAGCAGCAGGATGAATGATGTCCTTTATTTCCCTTTCATTGTGAATGCTCACGAGGGGACAGAGGGAAGGGATTGGGATCATGCGCATGGGAAAATTGAACTGTATTCTCATACTGAGAATTTTTCCCATATACATAAGTTTAAAAGTACCGATCTTTTAATTATGCAGGTGTGACCATTTCCTTTTCCATGTTTAAAATCCATGCATAATTTTCTGTTGGCTATGGAATAATAAAATCTTGAATGTAACCCCTAAGGGCCTGCTAAATCTGGCTCCTGCACCTCTCTCCAGTGTCACTTTGACCTCTTTTCCCCACTGTCCTGTGTCCCACCCACACTGGCCCTCTGGCTCCTCAGCAAGATCTTCTCCTTCCTGCTCTGGGCTTGTCACGCAAGTCCTCTCTCATTCTGGAAGCCCCCTCCCTGCCTACCTTGCCCAGCCAGCTTCTTACCCATCTAGGATTTGGCCTGAATCTTCCTCCTTCAGTGAGGGCTTTCCCGAGGACCCAGGCTGGGTGACGTCTGCCGTTAGATGCTGTGCACGTCAGTGCCGTTGAAGCAGGCATGGCCACTGCGGTAGATGAGCTTCATGATGGGGCCTGAGATCCTTGAAGGTAGCAAGGTCTTGTCTTCACTGTGCCCCAGCGCGCCTCACAGTGCCTGCCTGTCACACACAGGTGTTCGGTAGAGACTGCATGGACTAGGGTCTGTGTTCTGGTCTGTAGGCCTTGTTGCTTATTGAGGACATACAGGAGTCGAAGAACGTTCATTGAACAGCTCAAAAATGAAGTTGTTGGAACCACTGGGGATGGGGAGGCTGACGTGCTCCTGTGGAGGGAAGAGCAAGAGCTGGCTTGACGACCAAATGCGAGCGTGTGAGGAGTTTAAGTTCCGAGACAGGTGATCTCTCAAGGTTAAGGCAAAGGCAAACCAATGTACTCATGTGTCCAGGTGCAAGGTGCCGTTTCCACGAAGTTATTTCCCAGAAAACCATTCTCCCAATTACTTTATTTTGGTCAATGAAGCACCGTTTGCAGAAGAGAGCTTAGCCTGAAAGAACTAAGTCAGTCATTGCTAGTTTTGGTTGCTTACCGGAGGTCAAATAATGGCACAGGTGTTAGAAGCAAAAGGAAGCAAACAGACTTAGACTTGGTAAATATTTCTGGGGCTGTGCCTTTCTAATAAGTGTTATGATGATTGTAAACCATTAAGACCGTTTCTTTGGGGAAAGCAATGTACTAGCCTTTGACTGTAGAGATTGTGGAGTATATACATCCACAGGACAAAGAGGGAAACAACTATCCAGTGGATGGCTTTATATATGGATTTTAAAAGTTGGAGTGTCTAAAGAGCTTTAAAAATGAAGATGGTATGCTCTGAAAAACCATCCTAAGAGACTGAAATATTTTTAACGTGACAATGAATTGCTTAATTCACATACTAAATCGTTCTATACAGGGAGCATTCATGGGCCAGGAGCTTACAGCCCTGTTGCTGCAAGGAGGATTTCAAATAAGTGTTAGCTTTTTGATTGGATTCGGGCATACACAGCTGCATGATACGTACTAGCTTGGAGTAAATCTTTTTTAGCTTCTCTGGCAAGCAGGTTAAATGCATTTGGCATTGCAGCTTTACAAAGCCGTCTTGCTGTGGACACATTCCTTTTAAATGGGGGGACTTTCAGGGATCTTTCCACTTAGGACATTCACAGTCTCCAAGGAATGTCCCCTTGTACCCAGTTCAGACTCAGAGATTTATGTTCCAAGTTTGTTGTAAGTGGACATGCAGAAGGTACTAAACTGATCTGTTGACCAAATAAAAGGTGGGACGTCTTGAAGTGACTGCAGCAGCGGCAGCACATTGCTTGACAGCTGTTCTGAGCCCCTGGTGTCACTACAGCTCCTGTCACCAGGTACTGCTGGTGTGAACTAGCTGGATGAAGTGACTCAGCAATGCTCCCCATCCACCAGGTGCTTTCGATCTTGTCAGTTTGTCCCTCGAGGACATACTGACTGTATCTATGGAGCAGTAAACAGGTAAATTTTGCTTTCAGCAGCCATGGGGAGATTTTGTTATTTACTGGCTCCAAATACAGAAAGAGGATGTGGGCTTAAGATATAATTGTGACCGATGTGATCAGATATCACAAAGTTAACTCTTTTCTCCAAAGACTGGGTTGAGATGAGATGCCATAAGCAGGTTAGGATCGCACACATCAAAATGATTGTGGCGGCCAGTTCCAGGCGTGTATAGATGGATTTGCCTTTTGGTATACTTGACTTTTATTTCATTTAAAAAGAAATATTAGATTTTATTGTAGCTTCACTGTATAAGTGCAGTGACTGCATTACAGAATGAAGCTTTCTTCTCTGTTTCTTTTTCTGTCATCCTTTTCCCCAGGGATGCTGAGTGGCTCTTGGCTGTTCCAGTCTGTATGTGTTATAGCTCTTTCTCCTGACATTCAGATTAGCCTGATTTTTCATCATTTAAGAAAAAACAAGGAGCAAGATTGGAGGGATCTGGGTTGGACTGAGGAACCCCCTGGTTGCCTCAAATCATACGTGAATTTTCAGTTACTTTGTTGGATCTGGACAAACAGCATATTTATATAAAATTCCTTCTGTCTTTAAATCACAAGGAGCTTCCTAGTGAAGAGCATTTAAGGCAAAGGAAAGGTTATTATTGGCTCAGGAAGCCGTGAATGGGAATGAGTAAACAGGGAAACTAAGACACATGGCTTGCTCTTGGGAGAGGAAGAGTTAAGTGACTCAGGAAACGAGTTGGAAGCGTTGAGCTTGTATTCCCATGACATTCTGCATGCACATGGTTCTGTTGGGATTATTTGCTTGTGTCTGTGCTCTCCCATAATATCCATGTATTATTCATTCCCAGGGCCTGAGCTCCTGCCATAGTAATAACTATTAAGCGTTTACTATGTGCCAAATACTGTGCTAAATATTTTATATATACTAATCCTAACAACAACCCTGATGTAGAAGATATTTCACCCAGATGGGGAAATACCTTTTGAGGAAGCAGGGCCTCAGGAGTATAGAACAATACCTGATGGGGTGGGGGTTGGGAGCAGCACCCTTCATCTGATTCTTAACCTCCTTGCTCGCCTGTCTCCTCTAGTGGGAGCCCAGTAGATAGGAAGGAAAGATGACCAGCAACATCCCTGGGTGGGAGATGCTCTTGACTTTGGTCCCCAAAGTCTGGGGGACTAGTCACCACTGGGTTCAGGATGCAGTTAGTGTTTGGGCCCATGCTCGCTATCTTCAGACATCAGTAAATACGGAAATGATTGAGAGGTTCTGCTTGGATGGGGTGAAAGGCTAAGTCTTTGTCTTCCAAATTCTTACTTTGCAAAGGTTTGCAATCGGACCCACTTCCCACAAGCACAGTTAGGGAAGGTGTCTTCATAGTTCTTCCAACGTGGCAGTGCCCTGCCAGGTACCAAGTCACTTGGGAAACTGCTCTTATGGTGGTACTGAGACGAAATTATTGGCTTAGTTCAGAAGCTAATAATTTTTCTTTCTTTCTTTCCCCTCCATAAAACTATTGCATTCATAGCAGAAGCTTCAAGGTAGACACATTTACACCCCGCAAAAAGACACTATTTATGACATTCTTAAGTATGTGTTTGTTTGCCTCACTAAAGAACTGACTTGTGAATATCTTCAGTTTTAAAGGGTACAGGTTTTAAGGGGGTACAAGTTCATTTGGCCTGGAGGGTTTTTTAGTCTCTTAGCGCTGTGGTTCTCAGCACACACTCCTGTCATTTTGACCCAGGCCAAGCTTGCTGTTTTCTTGATGAGTGTGATGCTTCCTGCCTCAGGTGACATCTGGGTTTCTAGGTCTTGCCTCTCTCTTTTTAAGAATTACGCTGGAAGTTTCAAGTGAAAAATCTACCTAGTTATTCGTTTCCATGCTGGTGACTTTTGTTTGATGTTATTCTCCATGATCGATCTCAGATTGGTCTTCCTTGGAGAAGTTTGTTGGCTTCTGTGCTCCCTGAGGGATGGAAGCTGATCATCTGAATCTTGCATCCTCCCCGGCGAGTTCTAGCAAAAACTCATGTCCTGAGCAAAAGGTCATTGACTACATTTTCTATTCTGTCAAAAGGGCTCCTCCCCCTCCCCCCAACCAGAGTCCCGATTTCAATTTGAGGCAGAGGTTTGGGTGCCTACTAAAAACTGTGGACTTTATTTTAGTGCTAGGGTTACAGTGATGAAAAAATCAGTGTTCCTGTTCTTGGTCACTAAACTCAGGAATGGACAGGCCATTTATCCAGGTAGCCACCAAGTTAGGCTGGAGGGGGGGGGGGCTTCTTCTCTGTTCCCAGGGAACCCTGCTCAGGCAGTCTTGCTTCAGGGCAAGGCTTCCTTACAACTGAAACTTCAGTCCACTTAATGCTTATGCTGAAACCAGCTGGTGGCTTAGCTTGGTGTGTGTCATTGTAAATAGGCATTTACACTTGTTTTCATGTGTAATTACAAGACACTTTACCTGTATAAAATACATACTCAGCAGGTCCTGGGCTACTGTAGGAAAATCAATATTTCTCCAGGAGAGAGTAGACAGGGAAGGACTTACAGTTAGAGCCTGAGATCTGTCTCTGGTTCTGCTCCTGACTTGGCTCTCAGTGACCTGGGCAAATTGTTTAGTACTTTTAACCCTCAGGTTTCTCCTCTAGAAAATAGGACTGATACCCCTGCTTACCTTAACTCTATTTTGAAAATAAGTTGAAATTACTATAGTACTCAAATTTAATTGTATTAGTATAAGGTTATGGAAGTAGTGTATCAATAATTCCAGGGAACAAGTGTTTCCAATGTCCCTCTTCTTTTTCCTAAAGTCCACCTTACCTCTGAAGCTCACTTTGAAATAGTGGTTTTAATTCTGATGGCACATTCAGCACTTGGGACACTTTCTTTTGGTTTTTAAAATGCGGTGCTTGGGCTTTACCCCCAGAGATTTAATCTTGATTATTCAGGTCTGGGACATGGGTGTTGGTGTTTTTGTTTTTAAAGATCTGCAGAGTTTTTAAATGTTCTAGCATTTAAGGCTAGATAGATCCATAGGCATGGCTACCTATGTACTGTGACCTGCAGGACATCAGAAGGATCCCAGTAACATGAAACCTTAGGTTTCTTATTTTCCTGTTCCCTAATCCTATCCCATCAGGATCCTGCTTTCTAGACAAAACAGTGTGTGGTTATCATTATCATTGCCTAATATTTACATGCTCTGCTACTATGGGCTCTCATTTAGTTCTTGGAACACTTTATGAGGTGCGTATGATTTTTAACCCTGCTGTTCAACAGAGGAAACCAAGGCTCAGACCCATTCATCATCATAAGTGGTGGTTAGAATTCCCACCAGAGCTGTTTGACCCTAGAGCCCATACACTTGGCCACAGTACTTATACTGCATGGTAATTCATGTAAATGAGTAAATGTTGTGCTCTTGTGGAGAGTGTATTTACATTTTAGCTGGGGCTTTTGGGAGAAAGTTCTTCAACTCGGGAGAAAGAATCCACAGGCTGAAATTTTGTGTTAACCACAAGCCTGGTAGGGCGAGGCCTCTGGGCACGTGTGTGTCTGTGATACCCTTCAAATCACAGTTTGAGTCAAGCCACATGAACTGTTGGTTCTCAAACTTCCTTGAATATTGGATTCCTCTGGGGAGCTTCAAAAAAAAAAAAAAAAAAAAAAAAAACTTGCTGGTTCCCACTCCCAGAGATGGATGGAAGTAGTCTTGAATGGTGGTGCTGGCATTGGGGGGGTTGTCAAAGCTTCCAGGTGATTCTCGTGTGCAGACAGGGCTGAACACTGTTGACCTAGGTAGCCACTGCCTTCAACTGTGTGCAGAACTGTGGGAGATGGCCCTGCAGCTGGAGAAACCAACAGCAGGCTGCAGAGAGTAGCTTGGTACTGACGCATTTGTACTTGATGTAGGTATCGATTGGCCTTCTCCAGAAAATACACGGGGCTCTTTCCAAAATCACAAGCTTTTCTTTGATAATTAAGTCAGACTTGTTCTCTTATTTACTTTGATATGATGAATGAAGCATTGCTAAAATGGGGTGGTGACAAATTGAGTAGCACTGTAATCGGGTTCTGTGAGTGAGCGTGGCTTTCCTACAGTGTGCTGCCTTACGGTAAGTCTGGTGGAGGTCAGACTTGTTTGAGGAAATTCCTTGAAGGTGAGAAGCTAAAAGGCAACATGGAACCTTATTTCTAGAGAGCTTCTGTCTGGCTCATAAAATGATGGTTTGCTGTGAAAATGTTTTATCTCACTGCTTATCCGTAGTCTAGGTGTGAGAACCCATGTCAGCAGAGAGGGGATACTGTTTGCGTCCTCTGCAGCCAGAACAGCGTGTGTATGTGTGTTTAAATTGAGGTAAAATTCACATAATAGAAAACTAACAGTTCTAAAGTGAGCAGATCAGTGGCATTTAGTATATTTACAATGTTGTGCGTGCACCACCTCTGTCTGAGTATATAAAACATTTTCATCACACCAAAGAGAAAACCCTTCCCTTCCAAATCCTTTGTGTCTCTAAAGCCCAGATCTGTCTTCCTCAAGTCTTTGCTAGCTATTGTGGAGCTGTCTCTCCTTTCTTAGTTTGTGTGTCTGCTTTCTTAGCCATTTATTTCCCACTGATCGTATACTGCTTTGTGCGTTACAGAGGCGATGCATCTTCCTTGGTGGATAGGTTGTTGGGGGCAGTGTTTGCAAAACCAGCATGTAAAGCAAAATTTGATTATATTTAAAATTACCCTTGGAAGACCTATAAATTGCTCATTATGCATGGTATGTGTGACATTGGGTAAATGGCCCTGGTCAGTAATTTATAGGCACTTTAAACTGAGAATGTGAAGGTAGGATAAAAGTGAGGAGGAAGGAATCGGGGGATGCTGCCTGCAGATGCCAACCATCCTGCACCCGCAGAACAGAGGATTGACTTCATTCTGCTGTAACAGTGAGCTGCAGTGATCTCAATGCATGTCCACATGTGTCTGTATTGTGGGGACTGAGTGGGGACATGCTAGCAGCCCAGATATTTATGGGGTTTGAATCTCATAGCTTGCTTGGTCAGATGTGAATACACAATATCCTTTTAAAAGTTCCGTAAGAATTTGGCCACCCGCCTCCTGTCCTTTGAAGTTGTCATTAACTTATTGCCCCTTTTTTCCCTATCCTCCCCTTCCCCCAATGGATAGCCATTACTCTCCTTAGGAATTGGTCACATCACTCCATCAGAGTATATTTCTGTGTGAATTGCCTACCCAACTAGATTATATGTATCTTAAGTTCAGGGTATAGATCTCCATGTTTATACTTGATTACATAGTGCTTATCATAATGTGTTTTAGATATAAACCAGGTATACCATAAATGCACATTGTTTGATTCCTGTACTCAGTGAACATTTAGTGAGCATCTGCTATGTGCCAAGGAAGTATCAGATCCCAGGGATATGAAGATGCCCAATAGTATATCTGAAAGATCTTGCTGTAATGAGATGAAACTGATGTGTAAGCAATGACTACAAAACCAGAAAGCTAATGATAGAAGAATTTATTGTGGCAACACATAGTTGGGTAGGGCTAACTTTGTAGGGGACAGGGAAGGAAGTGTTCAGTGGGGATATGGTGCTGGAACTTGGACTCTGCCCTCGTGGACAAGTGAGGAAGGGCACCCTGGACTGAGGAAACAGCCAAGTACAAGGGCAGAGGTTGGTAAACCTTCTGTAAAGGGTCAGATGGTAGATATTTTAAGCTTTGGGCCATAGGGTCTCTGTCACAGTTACTGACCTCTGTCATTGAAATGTGGTATTACATAGATAATTGAACGAATGAGCATGGCTGTGTTCCAATAAAACTATTTATGGTCACTAAAATTTGATTTTCATGTAACTTTTCCATGTTACTATGTGAATATCATTCTTTTAACTTTTTAACTATTTAACAGTTTAACAGCTATTCTTAACTCCTGGGCTATACAAAAACAGTGTGCCAGATTTGGCCAACAACTATAGTTTGCTTGACCTCTTTACAAAGGCAGGAGAGTATGAGATCCAGTTGCAGGAGCAGAAGAACAAATAGGTGCGCAGATTCTGATTCGAGGGGTCCAGGTGGAAGCTGCAATTCTGCGTCTCTGACATGCTCCTGAGTGGTGATGCTGAGGTCCTCAATTGAGGGAGGAACAAAGAGCTGAAGTATCATCAGGGTCCCACTATGCCCTTGCTGTTGCGATAGGTTTTGTGGATATGGGAAAATCTCAGTAGCCCATTTTCTGCATATCAGGTGCTTTCAGTCTGTGTAGAGAGGAGAGAGATGAATCCTCCTAGATGAAGAATTAGAGAGCCAGGCGGTGAGATTCTTCCAGTGCTGGATGCAGTTAACTGCCTGACGACTGGCACGTGGTTTCAGGGTTTGGGGGTGGTGTCCCTGGCTGAGCTGGGGCTGGGCTATGCTCACCTCCGGTATCCACACATCATCACTTCCATGTGGATCCTGCTGGAGTTTTCCCCATTCTCCTCTGTTAGTCATTCTGTTATCTCGAGACCTTCCTGATGTGATGTACACGGAGTGGAGACTTTGCTTTGGGTAAGATTTCTTGGGTGTGCTGACTGGCAGGGAAGTCCCAGGAGCGTAACTCAGAACAGAGAGCAACCAGAGAGAAGTGTAGTGATTGAAGCCAAAGAAAGGACACTCACCTGAAGTGTAGGGACAGAGTCTTAAAGGTCATGTCAGCTGGATGAATGGCTTAAGGGACAGTGGAGAAAGTAAGTTAGAACACCCAAGGGCAGAAGAAATGTTGACAGTTAAGGTCAGCAAATGCTCAGGAAGTTTTCTCTGGAGATAACTCAGAACACTTTATATTTCACTCTGAAGCTCTCAGATACCATAAAGCTCTTTGTTACTCTAAAGGTCTGTAATTTTTGACTATAAAAATACAATACTATCTTGGTGTGTAAGGCAGGCAGGAGGTTACTATTCTATCAACTTGTTTCTCTGTAGTGCCAAAAACAGATGACTTTGGCTTTATCTTGGGTTGGGACATCAAGGATGCAAGTTGGTCGATTTGCTTTCTCATTGATTAATACTCTGATTCTGTTGCCTTATGACTTTCACCGCTCAATAGTGAATTAGAGACAAGTATCGTAGGCATCAAAGTTTTACTGAAAAAAAGTGATGACTTGGAGGAAAACTTTTTTTTTTTTTTTTTTTTTTTTTAAGGCAGAACCAAAATCCAGCTGGCAGCTTGTGCACAGGTTAACTGGCCACAGGGTCTGTGCTCAAGGATGTCACTCCAGGAATGAGATGGATTATGCTGATCCAAGCACATGTTCTGGTTGAGCTTCTGGTCAAAAGGACCTTTTATTTCAGGTTTGCTAAGAGTCTGCTTTGGCCATGAAGCCATGTGTATGTGTGTGCACATGTGCACTGATAGCTTCTAAAGCAGATAGGCCCTGGTCGTCGCTTACGTGTGAGATGGAAACTTAGAAATTTGACAGCTGTGCAGAGGTGCAGAGGGTGATGCCAGGAGTGACAGCCAGTAGATCCAGATGCTGCTGTTCGTTGCTGTACATGTTCGTCTCCTTGGCAGCCTTTCTGTCACCTCAGATCCTGCCTGTGTTGGTCTGAGGTAGAACCCAGAATTGGTGTTTGCAAAGCTCCCCAGGTGATTCTACGGACAAGCCAGGGCTGAGAATCCCCAGGTTACATTGAGAATGTGTCGGGCACATCACTGGCGGTTGCTCCTCTGTCGCCACTTACCAAGGGCTGTGTTCTTTCCTGCCAGGACTTGGTCAGGTCAGTGCCCTTTGTATGCAAATCAGAGCTGCTGGGAGGAGGTTGAGTGAGATTTTGGGGTATATTTGTGGCTTAGGGAATGGACAAATAAATTGAGGTGTCTGACAACTCGGAGATACTTAAATATGCTGACCACTTTCTTTCACTTCTGCAGGAAAATAATCTTGTCCCTGAATGCAGAATATCACAGCAGAGATTCCTGACCTTTGAAGATTTGCTGTACCGTCTTGATATTTCTTTGCATGTGTTGTTTTGTTTGTTTGTAGCATGCTGGGTGCTTCTTCTGACATAGCTGTTTTGTAACACCCTTCGAGATAATAGTATAAAACTCTGAAAGACAGAACCAAATGCAGGCCCAGCAATCTCTCCGGAATTTTAACTTCCTTAATCTGTGATGTTCTCTTAAGATCTACAAGGTGCCCTTGGCTCCCGGTCCTGTGAGTTATTTGTCTCTAAACATGGATCATCTTGTGTCTTGAAATCTGAAGGGGCGTATATGTGTGCAGATGGCTTTCAAAGTTTTCCTGATGAGCCCCTCCTGGATAATGACACATATTTAGAAACTTCTGTTCTAATCTTTTTCAGTTCACAAGGGTCTGGATCCCTGACCCTGATGAAGTGTGGTGCTCGGCTGAGTTAACCAAGGACTACAAAGAGGGAGACAAGACCCTCCGGCTCAAACTGGAAGATGAAACGGTACGTGCTGGTTCTGAGGGGTGGGGAGCCTCAGGTGTGTGCTGAACAGGACTAGATGATACATTGTGGCTGGAGTTTTTCTTGGATACTGGGGCTTCTCCTTTGTATTCTTCCTTGTTGCTGTTGATGACGATGGCGTGTGGAATTGCCAAACCAGGAAGCTGCTCTCTGGATGTCAAGTAGCATCGGGGTTAGCAGCTGTGAGGTCATTGGTGGTTGAGGCCAGAATCTTCTCAGTGGAGTGGAGGGAACAGGGGGTTCCCTTCCTGGGACTGAGGCATAAGTGGGAAGTGAAGGGAGAGTAGCTACTTGCAAGAGTCTGCAGGGAACAGGGCCTGTGAATCCAGCCTGTCAGGGTTGGGATCCTGGTTCAGCCATTCCTGGCTTGGTAACCTTGCATGAGTTAGCCATGTTGACGAGCCTGTTACTTCATCTGTAAAATGGGGATGGTAGTTTGTCTAGGGCTGCTCTGAGAATAAAATGGGCTCATAGGCGGCAAGTACTTAGAATAGTGTCTGGTACGTAGCACTCCGTATGTGTTAGCTGCTGTCATGAGCGTTCTTTTTGTTGACTTTTCAGTTGGTTTCTCTCAAAAGGAAGACAAGGTTGTTAACTATGAAATTCTATTCCTCCTAATGTGTGGGATTCAGTTTCTCTTGAGCCTTTTGTGATTGGTACATTCCACAGATAATTTGAATGCTCACCTTGTGCACTGAGTCGGGTCATGGGGGCAGATGGTTGAACAGTTGTAGCCCTGATGTTTTGATGGGGCTCAGTGCCAGAACAGGCAGTTAACGTGAACACAGAAGCGAGACAAAGGACTGTGACCGATGGCGGTAGACATGGGAGAAAGTGGGTGTACAGGAGGGAGAATGAAGGAGCCTGCTCTGAGGTGTAGGGGTGTTCAGCAAGGCCAGGCTTCTTGAGGGAGGAGGGGGTTGTGGACAGGAGCCAGCCATGGAAGACTCAGGATACAGTGGGCTGCGAGTGAAGCATCCCAGGCAGGAGCTATGTGTGCCGAGGTCCTGAGACCTTGTCATGTTCAAGGTGAGGAAAGGAGGCCAGTGCAACTAGAAGCCATGGGAGAAGGGGACAGACATCCGGTCTCAGGCTGAGGACGCAGGCAGAGGTAGTTCATGAAGGGTTTACAGTAGAGGTGTGGAAGAGAGAGATTTGGAAGGATGTGGCGGGAAAAAATCAAGAATCTGCGTTGGGATGGATTGAGTTTGGGATGCAGGTGTCGCGTGAAGAGGTGGTTTGTGTTGGAGTGATCGTTGCCCTTCCCTGAGCACCAGTAGCACTAAAAGTTTGTACCGCATCCTCTAGCTTTCGATCATTTATTGCCTGTTTTCATCCTTTCAAGCATTTTGGTCTTGTCTCCTTTTCTGGAGGGTTGGTGATTAACTTGTTGACCAGACATCCTCCTAGCACTAACTTCTGTTTTGTATCAACTTGAGGGTATCATTTGGTAAACTTACAACAGTGAGTTTGTTAGAAAATGTTTGCACCAAAGTGTGTACCCCTCCCCTTCCTCCTCCTAGCAGGCAGGTCTTGCTAGCCGCCTCTTGGTTTTGAGTTGAGAAACACAACTCCCAACAGATGGAATTATGTTTACCATGTTGAATAGCTTCCCACCCCACGCCTGAAACAAAATTAGTCCACGCACTTGGCTGGTGTATATTCTACTCCAGCAGACTTCATTTCAGTTGATCTTTTCAAGTGGGTGGGTGTTTTTGAAAAGTTGTACGGAGGTAGTGGGGAATGATCTGTGTTGCTAAAAACAGAGCAGATGCACGCCTCCCCTGCTGAAAACGAACTTGGCCTTGCGTGACTAATCCTGGCAGCTTCCCAGGGCCTGTCTCCTCCTTCCCCGGCCACCAGGCCAGTGAGTGTGTAATTGGAAAGGAAGGCTGGGGCTGGAGATGAGCAGCTCTCCAGAACTAATGGGCTCCGAACACCTGAGTCTGTCCAGGTTGCTCATGGGCTGTGGCTTGTCCACGGCTGGCTCTGAGCTGTCATTAAGAGCAACTCAGCAGAGCTGTGGACTAGAGGCAGGGGCACAAAAGTTCTATGGCTGGACCCTGAACACTTGAGAAGAGTCTCTTCTGAAGCTGAAACCATCCCTGGTATATTAGCCTGGCTGGAAAATTCACCCCGTCAACCTCTTCCCCTGAAGTCCAGTAGTGTGGGTTTTAACTGCAGTGGCAAAGGATTAAAATCAATTAGGGTCTCTTCCATAAATACAATACTGTTCCCAACTTTGACTTAGGACAGGACCTTCTACCTACCTGCTCACCCATGCCCTCTGTTCAAGGTGGTCAAGTTTCTCACTGTCTCTTAAATGTTTTGTCACCCCTGCTTTTGCTTATTTATTTTGGTGGCAAAATATATGTAACATAGAACTTACCACAGCTATTTTTAACAATTCAGTGGCAATTAGTAACTCACTGGCACTCACATTATTGTGCAACCATCACCACCGTCCTTCTCCAGAACTTTTCATCTTGCAAAACTGAAACCTGGTCCCCATGAAACACTACCTTCCCAATCTCTTCTCCCTGCCATGGCCCCTAGAAACCTCCATTTTACTGTCTGTCTCTGAATTTGACCATTGCCAGTACCGCATATATGTGGAATCATAGTGTCTGTCTTTTTGTGACTGACTGATTTCACCTATTATGATGTAAAATGTTTTATGTTGAAGCCAATGAGGAAAATGGCAAACTTTGAGGGAGTTGGAGGGAAAGGATACAAGCCGCAATGGGTATGAGATATCTAGGTGTGCCAGCCCTTGGCACAGTACTGTGTTTTTAGGCTGGATGGGGCATTTCATGGAATGCAGTCCTTGGCGATAAGGTAACTTCCTCCTGGCTCCCTGGAGCAGAGCTCTGTGCAGGTCAGGCCTGCTGGCTCTTGGCCCCACCTCCCTTGCAGACGGCTCAATTCCTGCACTCTAGCGGCAGGGAAAACTCTACCTGTTTCCATGGTTTTGCTTTTAAATTCTGTTTCCCAGCTGAGTTTGTGTCTAGTGTCTGGCCAGGCACGGTTGATGGTGAGCACTCCCTATGTGCAGGGCCCTGGCCTGGCGCTCGTGAGAGGCAGACGGAGCACGTGGGCGCTACAGAGAGGAACGTGCTCCATCCGTGTCTCAGTACCTCCAAGGCCCTGATGTTTGTGGGGCTGGGGTAGGAGAGAATGTGATCCTATGGTCTGCTTCAATGTTTAAGTATATTTTATCAAAACTATTTAGATCTTACACTTTTAATTTTAAATTTAAAACATTTAATATTTCAAAAGTAAAGATATTTGCAACTCCTACTACTTAATCTCTATCCAGTTGCCATTGTAAAGAATCACTGTCTTTGAGCGTGTTATGCCTGCACCTGTATACAAATACATGTAAGAGTAATAGGAATTGTTCACTGTGGGGAAGTATTCCTCGTTTGTCCTGTTGCAGAGGTTGCAAACACTTAGCACACCTGGAACCATGACTAAACCGTGTGGGGAGAAGCAAGGACTTGGATCCTTGGCCCAACTGGGAAATGATACTCCGTTATGGAAGAATCTTCTGCATGTCTGCTGTCCGAAAGGAAGGATGGCATGTTCCTGCGTCTCCTACCTAGACGTCTCTGCCGCCTGATTCCTCTCCCCACTGCAAAGCAGTATAGTCTCTGACATTGGCGATGACAAAACCCGTGAACCTTCAAGGGAACTGGGCACCAGCGTCTTATTTCAAGGACATGGGGCAAGAGGTGTGGAGAGGTATTTCCCTGGGGCCTGAAGGGGTGTTAGTCACCAGAGTGGTGTTGAGAGTTGCAGTCATTCTGTATCTGCACTGAATGCTGATCCCAAGGATGGAGGCATCATGTGTTCATTAGTAAGTGTATATTTTGTGTTTTTGTTATTTGAAGGCCTCTAAAATGCAGGGCCCAGGGAAGGGGCCCTTCTTAGATCTAAGGATGGCACTGAATGAACATATCAAGATACTATAGCAAGGGCTTATCAAGCATGGTTCTTCATGTCTGTAAGCTATAGTTCCACAGAAGAACCAGGACTTCTGTCCTTGCACATAGGTGCACTCAGACCCATCCATTTAAGAATGCCTCCGAGCTCTTGTAAACCCATTGTAGATTAAGTGCCAGCTGTGTACGTATCTGGCAAAACCTAGAGAGCTAACAGTGTCTGAGAATACTCTTCTGGTGCCAGTAGAGCTTCTTAGTGGTGAGCTTGATTATTTTTTTTTAAAGCTGGTTATTTCAGTTCTCTATTACAACATTAGTTATGGGACATCTAATAATTTTTATATTTATCTTAGTTTTGCTCTCAGTGGCTCAGTTATCACAGTTATATTGTACATATACAAAATGTGTCTTAAGACAAAATATAATATTGCATACAATGGTCTACTGGTAATGTCACCAGTGCAGCTAGTCATCTTGTCTAAAGAGTCAAAGTACTTAAAAAAAAATTGTGGTAAAGTACTTATAAAAGTGGTGAAGATGGTAAATCTTAAGTGTACAGTTCAGTGGCATTAACTACATTCACATTGTCGCCTGACCATAATCCAGTCTCCAACTGATTACCCTTGAAGTGCTTTCTACTTAATTATCATTGACGTGTTTTCCTACTGCGTTTTTTTTCCCCCTGTAAGTTAGGATGTTTTGCCTGGCTACTTCTGCATAGAGATTCATGAGGCAGCAATTTGGCCCCCAAGAGCCATTTGGCAATGTCTGGAGACACTTTTAGTTGTCAAAAGTGTCATGAGCCCCGAGGGGTTTGCTACTGGCATCTAGAGAGTAGAGGCCAGGGGTGCCAAGTACTAATACGTAAGACAACACCCCCACAATAATGAATTACCCCCAGCCCCACATGTCAACAGTGCCAAGGCTGAGAAACCCTGGTGGTCAGCCCATAAAGGAAACGGTCTGGTCTGTTCATTGCTGAAATACACCAAGTTATGACTTAAACTGGGACTCCATGATTCTGACAGAATGTGTAAGCAGTATATAAACTGAAGTCACAAAGATTAACCTAGACTCCATGTTCTTATGTTGCTGTAATTTTGTTTATAATTCAAACCTCTCAATTGTATGTTGACCAGGCAGTTAATCCGTGGCTTTTCATTTATGGCCCTTTTCTTATAATTACTTGCAACCGCTGTTCATTATTCATTCATTAAAAATAATTGAGCAATTATTATATGCCAGGGTCTGGTGATACGGCAGTGAAAATAGACATCTGTGCCTTTGTGAAGCTTTCAGTCTAACTTACCATAACTATACATAAACAATTATAGTGCTTAGGATATGAAAAGCTCTAGGCCAAAAATCTTCAGAAATCTTTCTAAAATGTTAGTGGCCGTGAGTAGAATACTTGACTCTACCCCGCCACACTCTCTCTCTGTCCCTCAACTCCAATACTCTTTTGGAAACCCCTTTGGGCAGCGACGTCTGAGTTTCCAACTGACTTCTCAAAGCAGGAGCACTGACGGTGGCAGAGATGGGATCCTGCATGTTCCACAGTGGTTCTTTGCCCCTCGCAGGTAGCTTGGATCCTGCAATGACTTTCGTCCAGAGGGCCCTAGGTAGAATTGATGCGCATCACTTCCAGGTGGAAGCAGAGAAAATCGATGAGAGTTTGCTGTGTTCTCTTCACCTGCCTGGTGACTGTCCAAGCAGTGTGTTGGTGTCAGTGACTTCATGGAGCATAGCCCCCTTCTAGCCAGCCTTGAGCAGTGAGAAATAAACCTTAGTGGTATTGAGCCACTGAAATTTCAAGTTTAATTTACTTTCTCATAACCTAACTGACTTTTCCTAATTGAAGTTTATGTAAATGAGAGTACTTGATTTTTCTAGTAACTGAGTACCTGTGCTGTGTTGAGGCCTGTGTTAAGTAGTATGAAGGGAAGAATAAGAAGGTTAAAGAAGAATGAGCTTTCTGAGGACTGGAGAAGATACAGATAAAACTTACACATAGAACTGCTGGAGAATGAGAAAGCAGAACGTTCATTGAATAAATGTGTGTTTTGTACTCATACTCATTTAGGATGTAATATAAAACAGCCATTTAGTGTATATTAAAAGAATTTAGAGCCACACACTTGCTACTGTAAGTGAACTCAAGCTTTGAGTTCTCTTCTTATCTGTAACTATAGTTTCCTTCACTTTGCTTTCCCTGTAGGGCAGCTCTTGTGATTTCACAAATGAGAACATCCCTGCATTCACCGACCTGAGTTAAAAACCTTCAGCCAGCCAGGTGTCGGGGTGCACACCTGTAGTCCCAGCTGCACCGGAGGCTGAGGTTGGGAGGATCACTTGAGCCTGGGAGTTCAGGCCTAGGCAATACTGTGAGATCCTATCTCTTAAAAAAAAACAAAACACCTGCCTTCGGCCGATAAACAAGAAAGTTGGAAGGGTCCTTACAAGTAGGGAAACCAAGGTCCATGGGAGTGAAGTGGTGGGTTCAAGGCCTATAGCACTTGGGTTCAGTGATTCTCAGCATTGGCTACACATTAGGAACCCCTGGAAAGCTTAAAAAAACAGACAAAGCCCAGGTTGCAGCTAGACTAATTAAATCAGAATGTGGGGATGGGAACATAGCACAGCATCTTTCTCAAAAGCTCACCAGGGATTCTAATGTGCAGGAAGGGTAGAGAGCCACGGCTTTGTTTGATGAACCAGGACTTGAATACTGGGTTTAACTCCTGGGTCAGTGCCTTTTCTACCAGAGTAAGTACTAGTTACCTAGTGCCCCTGGGTCAACACTGACTGCTTGCTAGCTGGTAACTGTTTTTATTAGTTTCTCTTTAAATCTTGTTCTTTGGGTAGATAATGAAAGCCACTCTCTTTCTCCTGCTCTCTCTACCACACACCATTATTGCTAGCCCTGAATCTTTGTTGGGAGTTGTCATTCAAAGATGTTTTTATGATGATGCTCTCTTGCTGTAGTATTATATAACATGGGTACAGAATGAGGGATGGGAGAAGTCAAGATGTCATCCGACTAATGTTTTTTAAGTACCTACCAAGTATTACAAGATTGTAGACCTGCAAGGTTTAGCTCAGTCTAGGCCACTGCTTCCAATAGAATCCTGTGCTAATATGGAATGTTCTATTTCTTGAGTTGTCTACTGTGGCAGTCGCTAGCAACACGTGGCTATTGGACCCTTACAGTGTGGTTAGTGTGACTGAGAAACTGAGGTTTTAATTGTATTTAATTTCCACTAACTTCATGTAAATAGCCACTTGTGGCTGGTGGCTACCCCATCAGAGAGTGCAGGGGTAGATGAGCCCTCTACGTATGCTGTGCCTCCCTCAAGGGGACCAGGTGGAGACGCCCTTCTCCTGGCTCCCAGCTCCTGGCCTCAGAGGAAAGCCAAGGACCACTGTGAGTGGGGGACTGAGTGCTGATTTTGTGATGGGTGTTAGCATTCAGCCTCCTCTGTACCTCCAAGGGCCCCGTTATTATGAAGTGGATGGAGTCTCTTGTGCCAGAAAGTTCATGGCCCCTGATCGCTGTCATAAACACTTAGATTTCAAATTAAAGCCATACTAGCTAGAAAGGCTGGACACCAGCGGCAGTGTCAGAATCCCATTCATGTTTACAGAACAAGGTGTCAAGTCCCTTATTCCCTCCTTCCCTCTGGATGCACACACACCAGGAAAAAGCTGTAGCTTTGGATGCTGAGCTTGCAGCGCCTCCCTCTTTCCTGCTGCTCCGGGCATTTTCACTCCTTGCCGGTTTAACTGTAACCAGTACCGATAGTTTATTTGTGGGCACTTTCACAAAATTGCATATGCATTTGCCCCACATGCTTGAGGGAGTGTCTTTTGAGAAGAGACTGATCCGAGAAGAGCTAGAATGCCAGCATTTCTTCCTCAGGGTTTAAAGCCATGGGTTCAGGTGCCGGCTTTCTAATCTGAAAAGTGAGGAGTTGGGCAAGGTGCGCTCCGAGGCTGTGCAGTTGGCTGGCCCCGTGCTGCCTGCTGAGCTGGGGGAGGGGGGCAGGTATGTTCCAAGGGGGCCAGGGACATCTCTACCAGGGCACCTCTGGGACGGCTCCAGGAGGAAAGTGTGATTAGGGTCTTGGTGATACCACTAACAGCAGAAGGTGGTAGCTACCAACTCTAGAATGTAACGAAATAAAAGTCAACCCTGAACACTCTATTTCCCCTTGGTCTCACCTTTAACATATAGTTTTAAAAAACGGGATTCTCTCATAAATTCTCTAGACACCTTTTTTCTTAATTCAAAAGAATGCTGTGGGTAGCTGCCTCAGCGTCCACAGAGGTCTGTCGTGTTTTACTGTCATTATCTATAGCTTTAGTGAGTCCCTATCTTTGCTCACTTGTAAGGTTATTTTGTGTGACCAAGGAAGGAGGAGTCTATTGATGTAAAATTCTGAGTAGGTTTTGCCTGCTGCCCTCCGGAGAGGTTACAGCAATCCGTACCCTCACGTCATACGTCTGTTTGTCCACACTCTTCCTAGTTAGGGGCTTGTCAGTCTTTATGCTTTTGCTCATCTGGTGGATAGTAGTGCTAATAATCTTTTATTTGCATCTCTTTGTTTACTGGTCAACTTGTACAGTTTTTTCATGTGTTGTCCATTTGTTCTTATTTTGTGTTCTGTGTATAATTTTCTGTGAAGCTGTTGGTTTTATTTTTGATTTCTTATAACTCTGTAGATACTGAGACTATGAATTCTGTCACGTAATGCAGAATCCCTATACCCATTTGACTTTGCACATGGTGTGTTTTATGATGGTTTTCAAGTTTTGTATTATAGTGAAATTTATGAATATTTTCCTATATGGTTTTGGGTTTTGCATCATCGTTCGAAAGTTCTTCCTTCCAAAACATATACAAATATTGGCCCGGTTTTCTATTTTTCTTTTTTAATGTTCCATCTAAAACTTACTTTGGTTTCAGGGAGTGAGAATAGAATACTGGCATTTTTTTTTTTTTTTCTAAAAGGCTAGTTTACCCACATTATTTTAAAGATTCCTCTTAACCTTTCATTTGCAATTTTAACATTATCATGTACAAATTTTCTCTATGTACTTGCATTTATTTCTGGATCTATTACATTTCATTCATCTGCCTATTTTAGCACCTTTCCTGTCTGGGTTTATAATACACCCTAAGATGTGATAATACAAGTCCCTCTAAAAGTGGTATGGGAGGAACATTGATACTTATATTCTCTTAAAAATTGACTATTATCCCAGTAAACTGAGTCTGTGTCCATAGAATTTTCTAAAAGTTTTCTGTAGAACAATAATTCTTAAAGTGTGATCTATAGGCCACCTATATCAGAATTACTTGAGAATTTCTTTAAATTTCAGATTCTTAAGCCCTGCCCCAGAGCTCTTGATACATAAATTGGGCTGAAGAAACTGTTTTTACAAGTTTCCCAGAAGATTTTTAAGAACACCATAAGGCACTTAACACTTAGATACAACATTGTGCATAGCAGCCAAGTTCCTCACAATGTTTAAAAATACCCTCTGCTACTTTTTTATAACTTACATGTGTAGATGTATGTTTGCATATGTGTAGTCAGTTATAAATGTGTCCTGATATTTGACCTTAAAATGTGTAATCCTACTCCCTGATTTTGCATGAATACCCCAAGCTATTAATATACTTTAGGTCAAAGCAAAATTACCGCCTTAGAAGAGCTCGCAGTTAGGTTGTGGAGAAATACATGTACACATGGTACAATTTGAGGCCACTTGTAGTCACAAGATAATCCAAATAAAAATTGAGAGTGAAGCACCAGCAATAAATGGGGCCAGTCAAGGAAGGTGCCTTAGATGGGAGAAAGAGCAGCACCCCACCTGCAGCTGGCATTAAAGATTCAGTGTTTTTCATTAAAAAACAATAGAACACTCTCTTAAATCTGGTGCTTTCTGAATGTCTCGTCAGTCTTTTACCTTAATATCCTGGGATTATGTTATCAGCAGATTTTCCACCTGTGCTGGCCTATCATGGGAACACAGATATTTGTTCAGTTTGCCTTTCTTTAAAACATTATTTATCTTTATCACTTCTGATCGTGTCAGTGATCCCAGTGAAGAAGGCAGGACATTGACTACAAATGCTTCATAACTCTGCCTTTTTGTGTCTGCTACTTGCATGTCTTTAGATTCGGGAATACCCAATTGACGTCCAGAGCAACCAGCTGCCCTTCTTGCGGAATCCGGATATCTTGGTGGGAGAGAATGACCTCACTGCCCTTAGCTATCTGCACGAGCCTGCAGTCTTGCATAATTTGAAGGTCCGTTTCCTGGAGTCCAACCATATCTATACCTACTGTGGTAAGTGGACAAGTGTCTGTTGGCTGTGTGTGTGTTTGAAAGTACTTACCAGCTTCAGATGTGTAACCATTCTTCAAATGGTTAAGAATCCCCATTTTACTCTGTCATTTATAAGTATCTCTCCTCGGAGACCCTAAAAGGTTTGCAGTCAGTGAATGTGGCTTAATTAGGCTGTCCCAGTCTCTGCGGGATGATTGGTGTTAATCACGGCTCAGCCAGGGAAGAAATGGGTCACACCATGGGGTGTGTGACTGGTGGAGGCTCAGTCCCTGGAGTCGTCGCAGAGCAGTGAGTGTAGAACAGTGCCCCGGCTCGGGTTCCTGCTCTCACCACCCAACCCACGCCTGAAAATTCATGCTTGGCTTGTTTTGTTTTTCTGCTTGAAAGGGCTACCTTTCTTATCCAGTTACTTTGCCTATGTACAAACACAGTGCTTGATGAGGTTTTGTCAAATTAGCAAGCAAAACATACTAAATGCTTAAAACAAAAAGTCCTGAAATTATCATATTTGATTGTCTTAAAACTTCTCCTTTTCCCACATCCCAAATTGTGGTTTCTGCTTTGTTTTGTTTTTCTAAGAGTATTGCTAAGTGGTACGGCAAAAATACTAGTAGAACCCCATGAACTGTCGTTTAAGAGGAAAGTCAAGGATCTGGTTTGAGTGTCAGGCCTTGGGGCCTATTTGTGGGAGTTGTCCTGGTCGTGCCTTTAGAGCCCTGGTTTTGCTCGTGGTCTTAAGTGATGCCGCAGGTACTTGGGTGTTCACTTTATATTCCACTTTGGTTTGGAATTGGCAGGTTAGCTACGAAGTTAGGGTGAGCTTTTATGCCAGCTCTCGGGAGCTGTGGATAAGCATGTTCAGTACTTTGAGAGCTGTGGTTTCCCAAAACTCCTTCACCCCAACTGCTAGTGGAAGTTTTATTTGAAAGAAACTATCAATTATCAAAGCCTTTAATAAGATGTTTTTTCAGTAGACTTAAAAAAAAAAAAAAAATCTCCCTTTTTAGGAGAAAGGGGTAAATGACCATCAACTTCCCTTTTTAAAAGAATCCCCTGTAGGAGCTGTCCTTGTGTCTGCACGTACTTATCCAAACGTGCTTTACCTGTTCCCGCTCTGGCTGCTCAGAGTGGCTGATGGGGCACAGAATTCCCAGTCAGCAAGCAAGTACTTGCTTCTGCTCTGGAGGGACCAGGATATTTTAGGAAAACATGTGATCTCAGCATGTATCAACATTTGAGTTGAATGCTACATGAATTAGAGTTCTGTAGAACTCTCGAATAACCAGCAGAACATGTGAGGCTGCTCCTAAGAGGTTTCTCCAAGTGATTAGCCTTATTAGTGGAACTTATGCAGGTTCCGGAGATTATTTTTTGTCTTTTCAGGAATACTTCATCAAAAGAGAGGACTTTTGTGTCTGTTTCTTTGCCTGACCCTTTCCCGTTTACTTGGAATAATCTGATTTGATTACACTTCGGGTTCCCCATGTTTCTTTTCAAACACTAGAAGGGAACACGATGTAGGAAACTTCCCCCCTTAGCAGTGGCACTTTCCCTTCCTGCTGCCTTTTCCCCAAGTGACTAGAGACTGTTTTTTGTACCTCAGTCAGTGGGTCCTCTCACATCCAGAATGCAGTCTTATGGGAAAGAAAAAGGCATATTTCTGTTGTATCTCAAAGATCAGATTTGCTTTTGTCTTAAATATCAGCCTGCCTGACCCATCCATAAGAGATGAACTGAACCTTATAGTGTTTCCTGATTGCTCAGTCAACATGTGTTCGAGCCCATCATTGCAGTGCATCCTCTGGGGACACAAGATATAACAGAAAAGATATGAGATGTGATACAAAAATAATAGCAAATACGATGCCTACTATATCCAAGGCATTGGTCTAAGTGTTCCCTCTCTCAGTCAGTCATTTTGTCCTTAGGACATCCCAGGTAAATGCATTGTTGTTCCCATTTTATAGTTGAGGAAACTGAGGCACTGACAGATTAATTGCCAAAATCACACAGTAATTGGTTGAGCTAAGATTAGACCTTAAGACATGTAAATCATACTCTGTCCACAAACTTTATATTCTAGTTGACATCCCACATACAAATGAAAAAATTAGTAATCCCTTTCCTAGATTTTAATTCTGAGGTGGATATTTAAGTGTCTCTAATACCCACTGGCAGAGTTAAACATCCTCTTCTCTCTGATCCTGGAACACTTTGCATGTATCTATTTTATGAACTCAATTTGAGCATTTGTGAGTGTGTGTTTGTGCTCATTCCAGGCTGCAGGGTATTTGGAGGCCTGGCCTGGCCTGTATCTTATTCTTTTCTTCACCAGAGTCTAGCATAAAAGCACACAGATAGGTCTTGATAGAGTTGGGTGATTGGTGAAGACTTGCTCTGCTGCCCTCTCATTCTTTAGTTTTTGGTGTATGTGAGCGGGTGGGTACCTTAACCTGATGCCCCCTGGCTGTTGTGCTGTCAGAACCTGACTGCCTTGTCTGTTTGCAGGTATCGTGCTTGTTGCCATTAATCCTTATGAACAGTTGCCAATCTACGGACAAGATGTCATCTATGCCTACAGTGGCCAAAACATGGGAGACATGGATCCCCACGTCTTTGCTGTGGCAGAAGAAGCCTACAAGCAGATGGCCAGGTGAGAACGACCTCAGCCCAGATGTTCTCCTGGGTAGTGAGGGGGACAGGAAGAAGGGGAGTTTGCACCTTCCTCTGTGGCTGCCATTCCCGGTGGAGTGGTAAGACTGAGATTGAAAAAACACTTTGGAAACAAAGCAGCCCGAGTTCTGCTTTTTACCTTATTTCCTTGTGTCGTTACCTTGTCCTTGTGAACTTGAACCTAGAGTTGAAGAACAGTGGCTCTTCAGATATAATTCATTTTCTGAGGCATGGGATAGAGCCCTTGCATTTCCTCTCTCCTTGACTTCCTTTAGGCCCTCTTTCCTCCCTTGCTGGTGTAATGGAATCCATTTGATAGCACCTCCATTCATTTAGCCCAGCTTGTTACACAGATGATCTCACTGAAGACTCCTTTCTAAGAAACGAGGACTCTTGACAACTTGTTGAGATGCCAAGCATTTGGGGGCGGAAACAGAAGTTTCAAATGAGCAGCTGTGCATAGCAGTTTTGGGTTTTTAGCCTGGAAGTGGGATTCTTTTCAGATGCTTAAGTAGATCTCCTCATTATCGTTCTTTTCCTAACTCTGAAAGAGGTGCAGGTCTGTCCCGTCAGAAAATGGGCTGCGTGATGGGCTGTAACTGTTCAGGTGTAAAGTAGGGAAAGTTTTATCAGTGTTTTGAGGGAAATGCATGTCTCAATTAACACTAAAATGCTGGATCCTCTCAGCCAAATTTTGCTTGCCTTTTCTAGAGAGCATCTTACTGAGCTAGCAACATACATTGCAAAGTCTTTGAGGGGGAAGGGCGATGTTCAGGCTTAAGTTGAGAGGAGTTAGTGATTTTTATGGGAGGAGAATCTCCCTTCAGGTATTCTGTGCTTCAGTGGATTTCAGAGTATAATTTTCAGCCCAGTGGAAGTTTTCATGAGGAAAGACTGTTTTATAGCCTTCCTTACTGATTTATAGTGTTTTATTGCTGGCCGTGGAGATCAGTATATAAAAGGTCTGCTTCATTATAGATATACAGTGACCATGTCCAAAGTAAGTACTGATTGGAGAACTGATAAATCTAATAAATGGAGTGATCTATAGCTATTATTTTTCCAAAGTGTGGAGCTAAAATGACTGCAACCTTTGACCGCTATAATGCTGTGGGAAAGACCATATGCTACATTACTCTGCTATTAGGGCTTTACCAGGAGTCCCTTAGCTTGGGCAACTTATGTGTACTTCCTAACTGACAGCGTGGTTCGGGGCAGATTGTGTGCAGAGAAGAACGAGTGTTTGTGTGTTGCTCAGCACACTGCCCTGCTCCTGAGTCACTGGTGGGGGTCATGGGTATGGCCCGGTGGAGGGAGACCCGGGGGCTGGACAGGCTCCCGCTGTGGGAGAATCACTTCAGCTGAGTCTGTGTGTGCTTCATGTGAGGACAGCGACCGTCCCTCCACCTTTAGGGGACAGTTGCTTTATGGTCCTGGTGGTGTGGCTTGGTTTTGGTTACTTCCTACCATGCAAGTTCTGACAACTCTCTAAGACTTGTCTTTTCATGAATGTCATTGGCACTTGATTATTTGTCATCCCATTCTCTTCTCTTAGTGTTGCATTTAGCTGTGTCAGTTGCTGTTCTTTATCAACACTGCTTGAGGACCCCCTGCAGATTTGAGAATCTTCTAGCCTCCAGTTTTATCCATACTTGAGAATCACTTGGGTAGAGAGGCCTCTGTTCTTGCCCCACCCTCCATGCCTAAAGCTGGGTCTGTGGTTCTTCTAGACTTGGGTTATTTTACTTGGTGGGCCTTTACACCCACTGGAGGGAAGGAGATGTTTGGGAGTCTGGGGTGATGGTGATACAATCTTGCCCTTGGCTAATGAATTTGATGAGTAGGTGGATTGGATCTTAAAGCTGGACCAAGATTTGCTTCCTTAAGGATTTTCTGTGAAGTTTTAAGGTTTATACTGATTTTACCCACTGGGTCAAATTTTACTGAAGTTCTTATGCAATTTTTGCTCATGGATGTGCGTTAGAGGTATAAGACCAGCACATGTGGCCACAGGAGAGAGCTATTTTTGAATTAGTTGTGTTGTCAGCAGCTCGGGGTTTCGGTTATTGATCTGGGAGGTACATAAGAAACCCCAGCAGAATCTCTGTCGAGCACACAAAGAAGGAGGCCTGTAGGTCAGATGCAGGGAAGGTTGATGCTGTGTTTCCAGGGTGGGCCTTCTCTGTCAGTTCTGAATACCAGGACACGGTCACTCAGCTGTGCTTGCTGACTGTGTGTTGTGCTCTTCCTGATTCACCAATATCTGTTAAAATGACTGGCTTGGGTGATCATAGCCTAGCGTGCAGCGAGCTTTGAATCTGAGTCCTTCTGGCAGCTAAGCAAAGCAAAGGGTGTTGGAAACTAGATTCCTTCCAGTCTTTGGAGACTGTAACTCAGGTGGCTCAGACTCGGTGATTCTTTCTCACTGGGGACTGGATTTTCTTTCTTGATGCGGTGCTCACAGGGACTTTGTGTGGGTGGAGGACTCAGTCAAAGCATGAGGGACGACACACAGATCCTCTCCTGGGAGTTCCAGGAGGGAGCTGCTAGTGCGGGAGGAAAGGAAGAGGAGACGCCAGGAAGAGAAGAGGATCAGGTCCCTGTCCCTGTGGTGTCCCGTCCTTGCCTGGACTTGAGGGCAAATGCAGATTTCAGTGAAGAGGAAAAGGGTTAAAATCGAATGAGACCTGGTACTCGTGAATTCTGTCCTGTGAGGGAGAGGACTGACCTCCGCTGCTCAGCTCTGTGCTTCCTGCTCCTCCCTCCCAGCCTGAGACCCCACTTTAACTCCCCCTCACTTCTACCCACCTCAACCCCAGCCCCAGGTTCTACACTAAATCCTATCAGCAAATGCTTTGGGAGTATCAGTTTATAGGATAGGCTCCACACTAGCCACTAGGAAATGTAGGACCCTCACCCTACCACTGAAGGAGCTCATGTCTGGTTGGAGAGAGAAGACGTAATAAGTAAGACAAAAAGCCTGTAACTTTACGAAGTGTAAATAGAAGCTATGCCACAGTGTCGTTTGAAGTGGGCTTGGAGACGTAATGTCACAGATGGTCCAAGAAAACCATAGGCTTTTAGCTGGGTGTTGATGAATTTGTAGGATGCACAGGGTGTGAGAAGGCATCTGTGTGGGTGGAATAGTGGACCATAACCTCTGAAGTAGGCCATGGTCATGGCTGGGCACAGTGGCTCATGCCTATGATCCCCAGCACCCTGGGAGGCTGAGGCAGAAGGACTGCTTGAGGCCAGGAGTTAAGGACCAGCATGGGCAGCACAGTGAGACACTGTCTCTACAAAATAAACCTTCAAAAATTAGCTAGGTGTGATGGTGCAGGCCTGTAGTCCCAACTACTCAGGAGGCTGAGGTGGGAGAATCATCTGAACCCAGGAGTTTGACGTTATAGTGAGCTGTAATAGAGCCTGCATAAAAATTGGAATTCCCTAGTGCCAATGTAAATTGGTACAACCATTTTTGGAAAATAATCTGGCAGTTCTTCAAAAGGTAAAACGTAATTTCCATATGATCCACTCTTAGTTATGTACCCAAGAGAAATGAGAACACCCACTGACACAAAAACTTAAATGTTCATAGTGGTATTAATTCACAACAGCCAAAAGGTAGAAACAACTTAAATATTCATCACTTAATGAATGAATCAGCAAAATAAGAATATCCATATGCAGAATATCATTTGGCCATAAAAAGGAACAGAGAACCGATACCCCCCAGCACATTGATAAGCCTTGAAAACATGCTAAGTCAAAGAAGCCAGATAGAGGAGACTACATATTGCACAATCCTATTTAAATAAAACATCCAGAATAGGCTAATCTATGGAGACAGAAAGTAAGATTAGTGGTTGAAAAGGAGAACATCTTCTGACGAGCATGTTTTTTGTGTGTACGTTGCTGGTGGTGATGAAAATGTTCTCAAATTGGTTGTGGCTGTGGATGTACCCCTCTGTGAATGTGCTACAAACGGTTGAAGCATGCACTTTCAATGGGTGAATTGTGTGTTCTGCGGATGGTGTCTTAATAAAGCTATTATAAACAAAAAGGCGTGGTCAGGGTACACTAGGCAAGTTTACTCTCCGTGGGGAATGGACCTGCAGGGAAGTTGTGAGCTGTGAAGTTAGAGACAAAATGAAGCCAGAGTGTGGAGGCCTTTGCAGGCCGGAGGGAACTTTGGGAGAGAAGCATGTTCTATTGACAGAGGGTACAAAGGTGGTCGAACAAGTTTGGGAAACCCTGGATTAATCAAGGTAAACATCTCCCTTTAAGGCAGAGCTTCTCAGAACTTTATGTTGACATGCATTCCGAGTTTCCAAGATGCAGATACATTTTGCTGGGTTTGCGAATCATATTTAGATACACAACTGTTTTCAAAGATTATTTCAAGGGACCAATGTTCTGGGCAACACTGGGAAATAGTGGCCTAAAGCAATGGAAAAGTTTTTACAGCTTCTTAGATAAGGAGATCATCTGATACAAAAGATATGCAAAGAAAAATTTTACTGAGTTCTATTTGATAATCCTTTTTTCCTCCATGTTTCTGTGCATTTCCAAAAATAAGAATTCCTTCTCATGACAAGCTTAGCTTGTTGTGAAAATAACTTGTGTGTTACAAATGACCTGTATAGAGTGAATGAAAGGCAGGGAATTACCAAGTGTGAGACTTGGTGGTACAGTGTTGTATTCTATTTTTTCATCTATGCTTTACCCCAACATGTGATTGGTGCTCAAGGAAGAATTGAAATAATTATGACACATCAGTGCATTTAATTCTCACCATTGCCACAAGGGATTAGTTAGCCCTACAATACAGAGGATGAGAGAGACTTAAGGATGTTGAACAGAGGTCATGAAGATAGTAAATGGGTAGAGATACTATAGAATTCAGACCCAAATCTATTTGCCCCAAAGCTTCCTGCATTAGCCGAGAAGTGGTACCACCTTCCTAAATGGGTAGAGATGGAATCCATACAGTCTGATTGCCCAAAGCTTCCTGCATTAGCCAAGAAACTGTACTGCCACCCTAAATGGGTAGCAGTGGAATTTGGACCTAATCTGTTTGCCCCAAAGCCTTCTGTGTTGGTCGGAAGCCTTCCTACCATCCTAACTTGTGTCTGTTGTTTAACCTCGGATGGTCTTGTCAGAACAGAGCAGACTCTAGTCCCCAGGGCAGCACTGAGAGCCAAAAGGGATAGATCTTTTTCCCTAATGGTTCGAAAGCATCTAAGATTCCAGAATGGGACTAGGGTTTTGGTGCATTTTCCAGCCTTTGTGGGAGTAGGCCCTCTTAAAGGGCTCACTGGGTCTGACTCCTTTTTTGAACTGTGATTTATTTGTGGTGTTTTTATGGAAGAGTGGAGACGCTGCAAAGCAAATTTGTTTGCTCAGGTACCCAAGGTAATTGAGCACCCACATTCCCATCTGGCTCTGCTGTGTTGCCAGCTGTGACTAATAATGAAAGATGGGCTTGCTGTTGTTGCCTCAGCTCCGAGGGGGGGAAGTGCAGTTGGGCACACTTGTGGCAGGGAATGAAATGGACCCTTGCCCAGGCAGGAGCCTTCCTGGAGAAGGGGTTTGGAGCCCATGAGAGTGAAAGCCTGTGCTCGATGGGGGGAGAGATTCTAGTTGACTAGTCCTGGTTGGGTGCTCGGGAGAGGGTATCCTGCTTGGTTTTTGGTCCCCACCAATGTGAAGAATACATAGAGAATTTGAAGGCCTTCCAGGGAAAGACCAGCATGAAAATGAATGTTTATGGTGAAAAAGCTCAAAGCATCCCACTTTGGTGAACAGGAGGAAGATGTTGTAAGAATGATGGTATGAGTGGGAAATGCGAGGCTGTCCTCTGTTGCCAGTGACAACCCAAAGTGAGCATGTTGGTTCCCGTCAGGGCAATGAGAGAAATTCCTGATTGGAAATGCACTGCAGAAGAGAGGGAATGAGAAAGCTATGGGTTCTCCATCTCGGGAGGTCAAAAACAAGTTGACAATTTTATCTTCCTACTAATTGGGATAGTATACTCTGGGATTCATGAGAATGAACTTGGACTTATCTGTTCTAGGCTGAAGCATTCTGTGGAACTTGAATCACTGGGAAAATATTTTTTAAAAAGAGTTATATGTAGATGGCATAAATCCACACTCTGCTTTGGGATCAGGTTTTAATGTGAGGTGGTTTGTTGTTCTGGGCTGTTATAGTTTGGACAGTTGGGAATGTGAAGTGCTTCCCGATTGAACCTCATGTTTTCAGGGAGAGACCCCCACCATGCTGATGTCTGCAGAGCCAGGTCTTGTTTTTCTGCAGGTGGTTTGCTGTGCAGGAGTATCCAGGGGTCTGTCCCTGGCGATCCCGTCTTCTGACCTACTGTGTGTCCGTGGGCAAACCCTCCGGCCTCTGTGGTTCTCGGAGTCCTCACCCTTTAAGGAGAACATTGATTGGCTTTGCCTGCGAGAGGGTCTTGAATCCAGGGAGAAGTCATGAGGAAGCTTTGAAAGTTGTTGAGTGCTATAAAACAGATTCATTGGCTGTTGTTGGATACAGTGAATGGTGGAATCACTGGGAAGGTCAGTAAGTAAGAAGCAGTGAGTGGAACTTTTATAGTAAAATCTGAAACCATGATTTCAGTCAATCCTGAATTTTGGATGAAGAGTTTTGTTTTCCTTCCCATTCACTATGACATCAGGTCAGGGCTAGTCTTAAGTTGTGGTAGGAGAAAAGTATAGGAAATGCTCAAGGTGTCTGAACCCAGTAATGGTTTTTAATTTCCGCTCTGGCATTTTCTCTCATTTCTTGAACATGACCTAAGTGTTTCGTGTTGTTCAGATTCCTTCCTGGGACGCTCTGTGCTGTTCCCCTATACGTATTCTTCCCTGCTCACCTGAGTGTCTTTTTCTGTGGCCTCCTGCCAGGGGTGCCAGTGCACACTGATCTCCCTTTCTTAGGGATGTGAGAGGGCTAAGGTTTTGTAGCATCATTTTGGTCCTTTCTAAGTTCGTTATGTTAAAATTTAAGAGAAGGAGAAAGTTACTTGTGTGCAGTGACTGTGGCTAATGACGTTCCTATTCTAAAAGAAATTGATAAAGTGTATATTGCTGTCTCCTTTTAAAAAGAAATGAGGACTAGGCAATTTCCTTTGGCTGCTATAACCCTACAGAGGGCATAAATAATAACAGTTGCATATCTGCGGTGTTCCCAACATGCTTTGTAAGGTTAAATCCAAAATCAAAGATCATATTTTACCTGGGGAATCGTAGCATAGTAGAGTATAGTCACCTGGCAGGAATTGGTTGCGTGTTGTAAGAATGCCGCGTACCATGTCCTGGCAAGTGGTCCTTTGGGTGCTGCCTGCCGGTTCCCAGTACAGGTTACTCTGTGGTGCATTTTTAGCAGCTTTCACTGTCGAGAGTTTCTCCATCACACAGCAGCCTGGTCCTGCGCAACTTCATTTGTCTTCACCTGTGGATCTGAGCTCTGTGCAGCTGTGTAGGACAATGGTCATTTTCTTACGCAAGGCAGCCCTGCTGTCATGTGTCCTCCTCTGGTCCCCAGTCTGGGCCAAGCTCCTGGTTCCCACAGGCATTCCTTATGAGCACAGACTCTCTGACAGTCTCCTATCTGGTCACCTTCGCATCATCCAGTCTTTGTCACTGATAGGAGCGGTCACTGGATGTGGTCTGCTGAATGAGGTGAAGAGTTACTCTTACGCAGAATTTGTTAGAGGAGCTTGTGAATGCATTTCCTTTTGGCAGCCATTTCATATTGACTTTTTGCAAGTTTGTTTCCATCCCCTTCCCTGCCCCACCCATGTACATGCTCAACAACTGCTTTTATTACAACTTAGATATAATTTACTGGTAATAAACTGCACATACTTAAAATGCAGTCACACACATTAGATTGCAGACACAATTTGGCAATTGTATAACATACGCTGGTGAAACCATCACCACAATCAAGATAGCAAACATTTCCTTAACTCCTGAAAGTTTCTATGAGTTCCTTTGAAGTCACCCTCCACCCCCAGGTAACCACTGGTCTGCTTTCTGTTGCTATAAATTCAAACTGCTTTTATTAAGATACGTTGCTCTCATTCTGCACTTGTGCAGTTGTTTATGTGCTGAGCAGGATTCTACAGTTATCCATATTAAATTTCACCTTTGTACCTGTGTTCCGTCATGCTATGAATGTATCTTTGTGAATTCTGATTTTTACATGTGATCGTTTAGTTCTCCCTGGCTTAATGCATGTGCCCATGTAACAAGTCTGTCATGTCTGTTCTTATCCTTTGATTAAGAGAGGTAATCTGGAAGGGTTCCTATGACATGCAGGGAGCAGTTTTTTTCTAGCTACTAGTCATCTAATCTGATAGAACTGAACATTTAGTTCAGGTGCTTATGTGTATTTTTAAGTCTAGGTAAAACCTTTGAGTGCTCCTCTTGGTCATGTGTGAGGTGGGCTAGCACAGATCCCAGTTAGCGTCCCAGCTTCACCCTGGACAAGTTCCTCTGCTCAAGGTGCCCCGTTTCCTTGTTGAACCAGGAGGATGGGTGTGTGCCTTTGCCACCTCGGGTCACTGTACGGCATAAACGGGTTCAAGTGTGTGGAGTGCTCGGCACGGAGTCCTGCACCCAGCAGTGCCTTGTGGACGTGGGCTCTTGTGGTTACTACACACCATTCTGATTATACACTGTTTTTTCCTGATGTCAAAGTCAAACTTGTCACCCCACATGGATTTCTTCTGGAAATAATAACGGTGGTGACATGTGAGTAAGATTTAGTTTTTCAAGGTGTCTAAAATAATCTTCAGTGAAAAAAGCTAATAGAATGTGAAGCCTAGCAGGATGAAATGGCATTACTATTTACATCATGGTAATGCCTTTCACGCCGTGTTAACCACTCTTTTCTTTCAAGTGCATATTTTCACATTTATATCCCAGAAGAGACAGAGCAGCTATGAGCCTCGTGTGCGGATGTGCCTGAGTTTAGTACTGAAGGAAGATGGCATGCAGCGAGGTGGCTGAGAGTTCGGGGTCCAGGGACAGAACAGGGACTGTCTGGGTTCTTAAAATGTGATAGCTGAGTGACCTTGAGCACGTTTTTTAAGTTTGCCTCACTTTGTGCCAGTGCTTGCATCTATAAAATTAGGGATAAACATATAATGTCTAATGCATAAGATGGTTAGAATTAAATGAGTTGATGAATGGAAAATGCCAGTATAACTTCTGGCACAGAGCAAGCATTCAGTGAATGTCAGACATGGTGGTGGTGGTGGTGGTGGTGGTGGTGGTGGTGATATTGATGACATATAATATGTGGTATCTGTCATCAACATTTCATTGTGTCCAGAAGGAGGAGGTGATGGAAGGAGGATTCACGGTTAGGTGGGGCTCCCTTCAGAGGTCACCCTCACAACTGATTTTACTTTCACGGCCAAAGTGAACAGTATAAGAGCGGCCAGTTCCTTGTGCTCAGTGAAATTCTTCTGGACTTTCTGATAAATTTGTGTTTGGCAAGGCTGTATAACTTCTGTAATTCTAATTTCAGTCTGTCTAGAAGACATACAGCATCAACTGGACTGTGTTTAAATGTCTTTATCACATACGGAAAACCGACAGCTTTCAGTGCTACAGTTTTCCTAAGTGGCCAGAAGTGGTGGTCACTTTTGGTCCCCTCAGTAGTGAACCAGTTGGTCTTCAAACTGCTGGAGTATACCAGTTTTTGGAAGATGATGCATTGGAGTATGTGAAGAAAATATTACAACTGAATTTTTTACATTTTAAAATTAAATCATTTGCGTATGTCTCATATGTACAATATAGTACAGTAGCGCAGAAAATACGTATTTTGGGAGGAGCGTGCTCACAGTTACTGTTGATTAGGAGTGCGTGTTCAAAAGAAAGATGACTAGTTTAATGTCCATGGAAGTGTCTAACACCACATACACAATGGTTTTTTGTGGCCAGTTCATGTTCCACAGAGGAAAAACTGTCCTTCAGCCATCTGCTGTCGTTCTTGTCAGGGTGACCTTACAATGGGGAGAAGGTGCCTGACTCATTGCAATCCATCCTGTCCTAGGGGATGTAATTGAGAGTGCATGGCCATTGTTTCTCCATTAATGTCATCTTTCTAGGCTGGATTAAAGAGCATTGCTCTTTCTAGTAGATATTTGATTATATTAGGACATATGTGTATAATAATAGTGTTTTGGCAAAAAAAGTGGGGGGAAAAAAACCCTTGGTAGAGGTCCTTTATCATGGAGGTAGTTAGAATCAAGTCCCAGTAGGTCTGGCCTTGCCCATGGTGGAGAAAGGGAGGAGGCTCCACTAAATGGCTCTACCTCAATCTCTGAGAAGTCCCCACCCCCATTACTGAATCAGAATCTCAGGGATGGAATCAAATCCTCTGTATCTTTTTTTTCAAAGCTTCCCAAGTGACTCAGAAAGGAAGCAAGTCTTTGGACCAATGTTTGGGAGACTTTTGGAATAGATGAGTACCTGTGATTTCTGGGATTCGGAAGATCTGTTTCACAGGTTTTAATACTCTCCATCTCAAAGCTCTGCTTAGTTGCTTTTGACATCTCAGAATGAATTAAGGATCAGAGTGGGTTTTGATCAAGGAAAATAGTTACAGAATTTGAAAGCCTGTTAGAAGGTGGAGGGACCTTACAATTTTGGGAGATGCCTCAGCTTCTTGTGCCGCTCAACCCGGTGGCACGTGAGAGTCACCTGGGAGGCCTTGAAGTACCTGTGCCCAGGCCCCACCCCCAAGATGGTGAATCAGTTGGGGCTCAGGTGTTGATAATTTAAACACTTCCAGGTACAATCTGTGAGGCAGGGTTGAGAGATGTGCTGAAACGACCTGTGCAACCCAGGTAATCCACCTGGTCTTTGTGAATAGCAGAGACTCAGGAAGTGAGGGAACTCCTCTGTGGGTGTGGAAAGGCCCATAGGCAGTGCAGCAAGGCCAGGAGAAGGCCCCGTGGTTATGTCCTTTAGAGCCACAGTGGACAGGCTTAAAGCAAATGCCTTTTGAGCCTGCCTGGCTCCTGCCCCTATTATAGATCAATGAGCTTGGAAGCCAGAGAAGAGGTACCTATAGCCAAAAGATGACGGAAATTAATTTGGTCTTCTGTATTCCCAGAACTAGAGAATAAAATGTTTCATGATTGATGACTTGCTCTTAAAAAGATGTCCTTTTTGGTTCAAAAGGGAATTAGCTCTCTTTAGAAAGCAGTACCGAGAATACTTAGAATTATGGGATGTCTTTTTAGAAAATGCCTTGTACCTAGTAGCAGAGAGAGAAAAGGAGGGTGGAATCCCAGCACCCAGGGAACTTTCTCTGATTAGTCACCCTTACTAGCTAAGAATAGCAGCACCCCTAACCTTGTGTTCCTGAGAGATTGTTGAGGGCGTGTTAATATAGGTGGCTACAGTCTGTATAGCCACATTTAGTTTAAATGTGCAGTACTGATCTTCAGTTAGCATATCGGGGATCAATATGCTCATCTGGTTGGTTCTGCTGCCCCACTGGGTCATTGGGCTCCTAGAGTTTGATTCCATTTGTCATTGCACGTATTGATCCCATCATAATTACCTTACTCTAGCTCAGCAATCCAGAGCAGAGATTATTCTTCCCACTTTTGTGGAGTTGTCACTTCTGCAATTTTGTTCATTTTACTTATAGAGCCCCGTATCTCCTATGTTTCAGAGTGTATGTTGATGTAATGCATAGAATGGCTGATTTTTTTTTCTTCTTCTTGAGTTTGAAGACTCTTTAGATTAAACCATCTGGAACAGGGGTTCCGTTTTTGACATTTTCAACGTGTGGCACCCTGCCTGGGCAGAAACTTTTAGTTCCCTCAGGATGCAGCCATTCCAGTGTTCTAAAGCTCTTAGAGATGATATGTGTCCCTGTCACCTACTCGCGTGCCGGGGCCTGCCTCTTTTCTGGAGTAGCTGCTGGAACCCACTGTTCAAGGAATAATCACGTAATCTTCTTTAAAGTCCTGCTGTATTTGGCCCTTTCCCTGTGCCCCATCTCCACCAGCCAGGAACCCATAAGATGGCTCAGCACAACACACCGCTGTGTTATGGTTGCTGAGCAGATGGACGAGGGAGGCTTCCCAGCCTGGTCTTGGAGCCTGTAGTGCTTGCAGGTGACCCTGGTACCAGATATGTTCCAGATCAGCACTTGACAAATATCAGATGGACCACGATCACAGTGCTCATACCAG
Source organism: Eulemur rufifrons (assembly GCF_041146395.1). Classification (NCBI taxonomy): domain Eukaryota; kingdom Metazoa; phylum Chordata; class Mammalia; order Primates; family Lemuridae; genus Eulemur; species Eulemur rufifrons. The sequence continues at coordinate 19,828,401 of NC_090987.1, forward strand.
AGAGCTCCTAGAAGGCAAAACGCACTGCTCACAATATAGGGGCAGTTGATTCAGCAGGTGATACTGATGGAGCACCCTAAGGAGGCGCTTGCTCATCTTGATGGCAAGAAAGAGGGGGCCTTGCGAGCTGTGTCAGGATGATATCGTGTGGTTTCGTTTGTCCTCGAAGATAACGGGCAACTACCGGAAGGCTGGCTTCCCTTGCCCTGGGCATACCTGCTGCTCCAACAGGAGGTGTCTAAAAACTTAAAATGCCTGTAGATTTTGATAAATAACACACACAAAAAAACTTCACCATTACTGAAAATAGCCAGATTTCCCCAGTTAGAAGTTTTAAAGGGAGTCCCAGAATGGTTTTTAAAAAAATTAAAGCAAAATAAGGCAATTTTGGCCCTGGAAATATTTGAAGATTGAAAGCTGGATAATATAAAACCAAAGCATGTAAATATTCAGTATCCCAAATTTCCTTTCCAAGGGAGTGGTCAATTATCTGCTTTAGAAAATAGTCACCCTATTCATGGGGAGCCATGGTTTAATTTTTGACAAAAAAGGAAGCTTACCATTTCAGAAGGGTTCATTTTCTTGCCAGAAGCACAAGATAATTGAGTGCTTGTGTTTGTACCCCCAAACTGTTCTCCCAAGGGCAAGAGCCAACACTCTTCTTAGTCTTTGGTTCAGCACCCTGGTCCCTGTCGCGTGAACCCACTGTGTGCAGCAAACTCTTGTCTTTGAACTTCCCTTCTGTCTGTGCAAACTTCTGACACTTGGTCAAGATCAACCTTAGGGCTGTCAACACTTTGATTTCTGACAAGACTCCCAGTTACAGGAAACATTCCCCAGGATTTCTCCCCTCTGAACTTCAGACTGCTGATGGTCTCTGCGTTTCAACATCCGTGCTGCTCTTTGTGTTAGGTGTGCTGGACATGGGTCCCTTTCTGGAGTGTCAGCTTCCCAAGGGAGCAGTTTTCTTACACATAGTCACAAAGCTCAAAACTTTACCCAAGGGAAGTGTACAGTAAAGAATTGCCTAATGGGTGGAGCAGCTGAGCCCCCTGCCCCACCTTGGGTGTGGAGAGTTGGTAGGCACTCAGGTGGGACAAATGTACCTTCCATTTTACAAGGACAGAGAACACTCCATGTAACATAATTGTCCCCTTCTGGGCTCCCCAGCCAGCCAGAATAGTAGAGCAGGAGTGCTGGACCTATTGCTTGCATTCGACCTCAGGTGCTGCTAAGTGCCTTGATGTCATCCGCTAAGCATGCCCTCTCTCAGGGCTCAGAGATGTAGAGAAGTACCAAAACCTTTCTCCAGAAGCCATGGATGAAGTGAGAATGGTGGATGCTCTTCTTCCCTGGGGCAGTTGCACGTGCCCTGTGGACTGGGGAAGGCCCCCAGCAGGCTGGTCAGAGAGTGGGAGGTAGGCTGGCAAAGGCTGTGTTTTATCAGGTGGGAGTTACATAGACCTCTGGCTTTGCTGAGAGACAGCTCTTGGTGGGTCTGTAAGGACATGCTGAGCTTCATTTGCTGCAAGTAATAGGTGGGTGCCACGTTATACTGAATGAACGTCAGCAAATTGCAGGCCATGTTCCACCCTGATGGTATGTTACGCACCTGACACAACCTGTAAGGAAAGCCATAAGGAAAGCGTTAGGAGATCATTAATGCTTTCTTTTGCAAATGAGGGCACTGAGTCCTAGACAAGTGAAATAATTTGCCCAAAGTGGAAATGCCCCTCCGAGCCCTCTCAGAGGAAGATCACTGCATTATCGTTAATACATGACTCTGTATAGGTTCTATTGTGAGTTAACCACACTCAATTTTTTTTTTTCCTCATTCATTTTCCCTATAATTTTGGTATGTCCTTTATGTAGACATTTGTAAAACAAAGTCTTTACCAGTCACACCTGAGGGTTTCAAGTTCTACTTTTCTCACTTGTGAGCTCTGCAGGCCCCTGGCTTCTCTTCCTCACACTGACAACCTTGATGTCATTTTTAGGATATACACAGCCTAGTTTTACTACTTTTCTCATAAAGAAGTAACATGAAGGAAGAAGTTAGAGGAATTGACTGAGATTTTGGGGGATCAAGGATTCTGACTTGGAAGTAGAGCTCTACTTCTTGGGACCTTGTCCTTGGTCACTCCCTAGCCATGCGCCAGGGTCCCTGGAACTCTCACCTGTGGGAAATTCTCCCTGCCACAGCCTCTGCTGTGCTAGGCAGGGAAGTGTGGGAGGAAGTACCACTGGATCCTGCCAGGGAAACCCAGGCTTCAAATAAATCACTTTGGCATTGTACTGGGTTATTGTCCCTGTAAAGTGAGTGAAAGAGTGTCATCTTTCAGATCCGTGTCATCTGATCTGCTTCATGTTGTCAGCACCAGGGAACACGGAGACTTCAGATGTGATAATGCAGTAGGATGGAGTTGTTATTGATGATTGCGAGTTTTGGTCATCTGTGTTACCTAAATCCTTTCTATTGCTAACTCTTGGCCTCTTACGTCTGTGCTATATAAAAAGGCACTTGAGAGATGGCAGGGAGGTGAGTAAGGGATAGGAACTGTTAGAACCAAGCTCTTCATTATCCTCTCGCTCAGCCCGGGTAATTGAAGGATCCCATGATTCTTAAGAAGGCTATTTTTTGGCCTGAGGCTGCTGTTGGAGAAGTTCAGTGCTTGACATAAATGTTGTTTTCTTATCTATTCAGATGGTGGCATTTGTCATCTTAAAATATCAGGGCCTGGGAGCAGGTGGGAGTGATGCCTCTGAGGCCCCAGGTAGCGTGAGGAGTGGAGGTGGCACATTTGGACCTGCAGGGCAGGATTTCCCGGATGTTGTCAGTCTAAGACTATCAGAAGCTGTGCGGCTGAGAGGAGGGAGGAGTATTCCTCACTTTTATTAGTAGTTTTGTTAGAGATGTTTCTGAGGTTGGCAAGTTTTCCTGCTAGCCTAATGAATGATTGATTTGCTTTCCATTAAATAGGCCCTTTCCAGCCCATCAAAGCGAGACTTTCTTTTGAGGACTCAGATGTGTTTTGAGACCTTACGCGTATAATTCATTTGTATCCCGGGTTCCGCAGACTTGGGGTCGTTGTGCCAAAGAGACTCATGACTTAAAATAGCACTTTGATAAATACAGCTGACGTTCATTGTGTGCTTGCTGTGGCTTCCACAGTTACGTGAATTACCTACCAAGCCATGAGGTTGATGATGTCTTCGCTTGAACAGCTTCAGTCTGAAGCAGATAGTTTCACAAAGCAGCCTCTCCTGTGGTCGGCTGCCTGATGTGTTTGAAGGGCCCTTGCATGGGAGGAGGAAAGAATGCTGGACTTTGATTTCAGTTGGGGCTGTCAACTTATGGCATGGCTTCCAACAAATCATTCTGGTTCTTTGCACCCAGTGTTCTCCAGGGGACGAGAAGTAGCAACCATCAGAGAGGGGTCCAGATGCTGAGCAGTGGCCCCCTGGAAGAGGAAGCACCTACTTCCAGGTGAAGTTTCCTGGCAGGTTTTTTAAGATGGCCTTGAATTGGGCCAGGAGGCATAGATAAGATTTGTATAGGCATCTGTGTGCCTCTGACATCCAAAACTGCCCAGTCTATATACTGTGACTTCAACTGTGGGTGTCAACAAAGTAAATCCAGTTAACAAGGAAGCTCCACTTTGATTCCTAGGTGGTTTATCATAAGCTGTCAGCTGGAGCTTGGAATTGCATGTAAAGGAAGAATGTTAATGTGTTGGCAAATTAAAGAGACTCCTTAGCCCTGTGGTTCCCAACTCCTAGGCTGTGGACTGGTGGTGGTCAGTGGCCTGTTAGGAACTGGGCCACACAGCAGCAGGTGAGTGGCAGGCAAGCAAGTGAAGCTTCGTCTGTATTTATAGCTGCTCCTCATTGCTCACATCACTGCATAAGCTCCACCTCCTGTCAGCAGCAGCATTAGATTCTCATAGGAGCTCGAACCCTATTGTAAACTGCGCATGTGAGGGATCTAGGTTATATGCTCCTTATGAGAATCTAATGCCTGATGATCTGAGGTGGAGCTGAGGCAGTGATGCTAATGCCGGGGAGACAGCTGCAAATACAGATTATCATTAGCAAAGAAGTTTGACTACACAAAGAAATGTAACACATTTGAATCATCCTGAAACCATCGTGCCCCCCCCCCACCCAGTATATGGAAAAATTGTCTTCCATGAAATTGATCCCTGGTGCCAAAAAGGTTGGAGACCATTGCCTTAGTCTCATCAAGCTAATCTTTAAATTCATTGTTACATTGTATCAGGCTAATGTTGACCACAGTAAGTTACAAAGTATTTGAATTGCTACAAGTACCGGAACGTGTTAATACAGTGAACCATTTAATAAAGCTGTTGAGTCTCTAGCAGTGGTTCTTAGCCCTAGCATAATTTATGTTCTAGCAAAGCATTAGAATCGCAGCAAAGCCCTTAGCCCCACCCCCAGAGATTGTGATCCAGTTGGTCTAGTGTGGGATCCAGTACGAGTAGTTTCATAAAGTCCATGGGTGTTTCTAACGTACAGCCAGGGTTGAGACCACTCTACGGTGAGCAGACCGTGGTTCTTTGCAGTCATGTTGTCAGAGACCATGACTTGCCTGTTGGGATCAGAGTGGCCTAAACTTTGCCCTCTTCTGGAATACTCCCTGTGCTTTCCCACCCGTTGCACAGCCTGGCACCTCTGCCTGGAATGGTTTCTGGGAACAACAGATCATGAAGTGCTTAGACTGCTAGAGACGGTGACTGTATTCTCCAGGCCACAGGGTCTCACACAAAGGTGATGAGCAGGGCCTGTGCATGCTCAGATGAGTGTTGTGGAAATATCTTTCCAGTGGCAGCGAGGAGGAATGGATCGAGCAGGGGATAAAATTGGCATGGGAAGACCAGTTCTGCTGTGGGAGGATCCAGGAGAGAAAGGAGGAGAAACAGGGCTTGGGGGATGAACTTAGAAGAACATCAAAGCAGCGCAATCAGCTTGCCTAGGGGAGTAAGAGAAAGGAGTCAAGGGCAGTCCCCAGGTATCGCCCATCATTGCTGTGAGGTCACTGAGCCATCTCTCCGGGAGGCAGCAGGAGGAGCAGATGGGTGGGGAGATGAAGAGTTCTGTTTCAGACATGGCGATTGGCGGTGCCTGTGCAACCTCCGTGTGTCCAGTGAGCAATTGGGCGTGTGTGCTTGGCTCTTAGGGGGAAGGCCTGGGGTTGAGGAGATAGATCTAACTGTGGACAACTTGTGAGTGGCAGTTACAATTGTGGGAAAATGAGATCTCCCTAGAGGCAACCTGGAAAAGGGAGACAGATGCTGCAATTGACCTTAAATGATGCTCTTAACTTAAAAAATGAATGGATGAAGCAGTATATAAAAGAAAGAAAGAAAAAAGATCTTGTGTCTTACTTGTAGCATGCTAAAGAAAGAGTGTGGTATGAATAGGATGGGTTTTAGGCTGAGTTACTCAGATGTGCCTGACTTCAAAGACGAGCTGGACTACTGGCCAAGGGAAAGTCGTTTTACAGGAGTTTACTTGAACGCATGTTCCTTCACTGCAAAATAGTTTCCAGGACCAAACTAAATAGTTTGAAAAGTGATTATTTGGTTTGACAGGCTGTACATTTTATGTGCGTATCATAGTTCACCCCTGGCTAGTGACAACTTTAAAACAAGTCTATGAAGTATAAAATCACAGAAAGCATTTGTGTCTCTTGCACACTCTCGCCTGCACCCACAGGTTTCTGAGTTCCAAGGTGTATTGAGACATTAGCAGATGACTGCAGTTGATGTGGAATGTATCATGCAGCTCCACTGTGACCTGGGTCTGGGATCACAGGATACAGGAGTAGCAGGAGAACTTAGGGATCATCTTCCAGCCCCTTATTTTAAGAGCAAGGGAACTGGCACATTCCCGTTCACTCTGAAGAGCTTCCTAGCCAGTGCTTGATCTCACTCTACAGTGCGCTTATCTAGCAACGAGAGGGGTGAGCTGGATGGCGCTCTGTGATGCTATCACATCTGAGATGGAGACAGCCCCTCTTGGGAATGGCAAGTAAATGGGAGGACAGATTGATTTTGCTACTACCTATATCCCATTACACCTGAGAGGTTTATAAATAGAGTTTAGTGTTACAAGGGCCACTGTGAAACTGAAGTGGGAAAATGATATTTGGATATTAAATGCATTAAGTACTTACCTGTTACACTATCAGAAGGTTCATTTTCATCTCTGACTCTGCCTGCTAAACACCAATTAAGCAGTTTCCAATGAATATTCATGAGAGCCTTCCTGAATGGCTTGTCTTGATTTCTGGGCTGTGCCTGAGTACTGCACTGCCCCCAGCCCATCCCAGGAGAGGAGGGCATGGCAGTGTAGGATGTCAGCACCTGGTGACAGGTGCTCAGGGATGCCTGTCTGCCACCCTCATGCCTGGAAGCCAGAGCCTGCCTAGCCCTGGGCCTGGAGAGCCCCTCACACAGGTGCCTTCTCTTCAAGTGCCCAGCACCCGTCTCCTTCCCACTTTCAGGCCTGGCTGTCTTGTAGGAAGGATTCATAGAATCTCTTGCTTGGAGCTTTCAGGCCCTTTTCACAGCAGAAATATTCTTTACGGTGCTTCCAACCTTGGGAGGAAGTCCTTAATGTTAGAATAATTGTAATTGTGTAGCTCTGTTACAAACGCAAATCTGTGTCACTGTAATCTTCTGTATGCATTTTTGCTGGACTTTACTCCCAACTCAGCCTACCTCTGTTCCCTGCCTTATTCTTGCCTCCCAGCATAGCCTTGTTTCATGCCCCTTACTCTGGTTCTTCTCTTCTGACTTCTACCCGGCAACCTAACTTCCCTCACTGTAAGAGGTTTTTATATCATTTTGTATTGATACAATTTTGTGTGTTGGTATCTCTAAGCATTACATTGTTTCATTTTGCTTGTTTGAATTAATAAAAATAGCATAATACCTATATATAGTAATATCATTTTTAAGCCAGCATTGTTTGAGATTCATGGTTGCTATATTTGCCTAACTTATCTCCCAAGTATTAATGTTGTCCATAGTACTGACATAAATATCTTTGAACCAAAATTCTTAAAGTTTTTCTATCCTGTTGTTTAGATAGTCTTTTTTAATGGTAGTAGATGATCTGTGTTTCAGTGATGGTGCCGAGAGTATAATTAGAGGGTAGGTAGACATAGGCAAGAAACAGTGGATAGATTATCCCATTAGTGAACAGAGTATATTCTGTTGACACACGGACATTTTCAGATTTGTCACTAGAGGAGGAAAAAATGGAGGGGCTTTATGTTCAGAGATGGAGTGTCCTTCCTGCCGTGCCTTGGCAAGCCAGGCTGCCCCTTCTTCCTGTTTTGCAACTGCAGTGTGTGTCAGAGGCTTAAGCAGGTGGTGTTCCCACCTCTTCATCCTCTCTCAGGGAGTTTCCAGTTCAGGGAACTAGAGTTGTCCCTGTCTGAGTTTCAGCCCCCCACCAAAGTTAGTCCCCTGCCCAGAGATGAGTTGTAGGAAGGCTGAGCTTAGGGCAGAGACTACTGAGTTTGGTTTTGTGGGTAGTAATTTGCACAACCCTAGGGGCTCCAGACACTGGGCTGGGCCGGTACCACTGCTCGTGACAGCCCTCCTCGTAACACAGTCCAGGCGCTACCCTGCACGTCTGAGCCCTGGTCTGTGAGACTGGCCACCATGGGACTTAGGTTCTAGTGGGGAGACCAGAGTCAGGGGAATGCTAAGTAGATGAGTGAAATATTAGTGCATTGTATCATGAATGCTATGAGGGTAGGATGGTCAGGGAAGGGCTTCTGAAGAAGTGATGTTTCAGGTGAGGTGGTGGTGATCAGCCAGCCAGTGCTGAGGACCCCCGATTCATACTAAGGGGCTTACAGAGAGTCTGTTGATGCAGACCCAGGACTCAGGGCAGATCCTTAGACCAAAATCTCAGTGTCCTTTCCTCAAAACCACAGTTTGCCCCATGCTTGTTAAGGGTTTCACTGTTAGGAGTATGCATTGTAGAGGGTCTCACATGCCCAACTGAGGAGTTTGGACTTGATAAGCAATGAGTAGTTATTTGACTTTTTTGAGTGGGAAAAACATGATTAGAACTGTGCTTTAAAAATTTTAACCTAGCAGGAGTGTTAGGAGGAATTAGAGACCTGGGTACCTAAATCAAGGTGACCACTTAGAAGAGCTTGGGTTTTGGGGATCGAAGCCCTTAGAGACTGAGCTGAGATTAATCCGAGGGTCAAATAAGTTAACTACTTGTCGGAAGTCAGATGGCTAATCAGTGGTGCAACTGAGGTTCAGGTTCCAGCCTTTAAAGTCCATATTCTGGATTCCAGTTCTCTAATGAGCTGGGAAGAAAGCTAATAAATATAGAGCAAGGTGAGAGTGGTGTTGCACATTGCCCCATATCGGCTGTTAGATAACAGGTGTATGTACCTAATGTGCACCTGGCCCTGCACAGGCTGGGGAGGGAGGGGAGTGGGTAGAATGTGTGAAACAAGTCCAGTAAGCTAAGTAAAAATCATCAGTTTTTCCAAATATTTTACATTGATCTAAATTAAGGAAGTTAAAGGTACTTCTTGGTCTAAGAGGTAAACTTTATCTGACTTTAGCCTACATGTCAGCATCAGATCTAATATCCATCAAATGAGGCGGGAGTTAGTGCTAATGGTCATTTCCCAGACTTGTTCCTCCAAAGAGTCTTAAGTATGGAGGTTAACTTTTTAAAACTTGGGGATATTTATGACTCCTGCTTAATTTCTTGGCCATGTATGTACATTTTCATTAGAACCCCAAAATTCATCTCCACATCTTATTGGGTTGTTTGTTTCACTGCCTTGATTCCTTCTCCTTTTGAATTCTTGACACTTTTCACATAACCTAGCTCTCCTTTTTGACTTCTGGCCACCACCCCTAGAATAGCCTGCTTGCTCCACAAACTGTTCTGCCTCTTGCACGAGTCATTCTCCAGTGGTGTGCGGAACGATTCCCATTCCCATCTTGACGATGTAAGTGAAAAGTAACAAGTGTCACTGGTTTGTGCCTTGTCTTTGCCAAGTGTACCCTGTTACCTGGGTCTCCTTGTACTGTGTGTGCTGTGTTGCCACAGGTGCCTGGCAGTGCTGCTCCTCCCCCCCGCTGATCTGATTCTCTCCCAGCATCCAATGTTGCTTTCCTGGGATCTTTATTAAGTACTTTGTACAGTGTGTATCTCTGCACTGTAAGTAGTTCTTTGCTGAGGACGAAGGCTCAGACACATCCTGTGTTTATCTGCCTATTTTAGGCTAAACACACAAGTTTGGGACAAAACTCCACACTTTTGGGTGTGCCTACTACAGTCCAGTTCTCCTTGTTGCGGATCCCCAGGGAGTTTTAAAGACGGTATCGAACTCGTGTGTTTCAGAGGTGCGAAGCCCAGCTTGTTAGGCTCTCAGTTGGCCTGGGTGATTGTGCTTTTGAGCAGTTCCCCTAAGAATTTTCAAGGACTTGAAAATTAAGATATTGAGATTAGAGGTAAAACTTGTTATCCTTTAGGTCCAATGGATGTAGCATAACATTAAAATAAAAGATAAATGAGAATTGGAAATGTAAGCACCCTTGGGGGCCACCTTTCAGTGTAAAGATTTCACAGGAGCAAGGAGAGAAGAAACAGGTGTTCTGATGATGACAGTCATATCCTAGAACTACGAGGGATCTCAGAAAGCCTCTTGTAATTCCATCCCCCAAACGCTAGGTAGGGTTCTGCATAAATTTGGAAGTAACTGGTTGTATAGCTTGTTTGAAAGATATGTTCTTTCAGCTTCGTCTTCTCAACAGTGTGCACTCCATTCCCTCCCTGTTGCTGATACTTTGTGTCAGCAGGGCAGGGCTGTTGTGGTGGCTTCTCTGTTCTCCTGTAGCACACTCTGCCTAGGAAGCCACTGGGGCTGGTGGAAGGGAGACCTGAGTTCTAAACCTGCCTTCCTTTGGAAAAGAAAGGAGTTAAATTAGTTAAGCCCTAAGTTGCTTCTAGCCCTACGATATATATCAAGTCTGTGCTTTTTAAGCTCTGTTCCGGGTGCTGAGGATTAAAAGCCCAGTACCTGCCCTCGTGGCAGTAGGCTTGTGAACTGGAGGTGATGGTTGGGTACATCTGTGGCCCAAACACTTGTTTTGAACATCTGTGTTCCTTGGAGACCAAATGAGCTTCCCTTTCCCTCACTTGTCTGTCTTCCTACTACCTGTTTTAAAGGGGTGAACATAGATGTGTTTTTGACTGATGTGTAGAGTATCTTCTTTCTGCCTTCCATTCAGTCTGATTCACGTACCTCTTATTGACATCAATAACTGTTTTATCCAATTTCTTAGAAACTTGAGGCAAGATCATCCCGGTGGTGAATAGCATGCCTTCTGTGACATACCTGTATGCACAGAAATGTTCAAAACCGTATCCATTGGCATGCTAGGCTCAAACACAAGAGAAGGAAATACCTTGTTCTTGAAGAAAGAACGTATAAAGTAGCACAAGATGGGCATGTTCGAGAAATAGAGGTGGGATCACATAACTGACAGTGTGTAAATGGTATTGTAATTCTCAGGGGACATATGTAAGGGAGTGGTCCGGGGCAGGGCACCCAGAGAGAACTTGGGAGAGTGACCAGCTGGCTGCATCTTTCCTCTGGGCAATAAAGAAAGGCGATAGCTATTTTGCAAGTCATTCTTAGAACTGCTTTCTTCCTCCTCGCTTTCGGATCTTGTGCAGGTGTGTGAGACAGGGCAGGACGTTTTTACACTGTTGTCCACCCTCATCCCTAAAGGTGGGGGAGGTGCTCCCAGCGAGGCTCAGGCCCTTGTCCAACAGAGTCCCTGGAAGGCAACAGTGCCTTCGCACAGCAATGACTGATCAGAGCTTTTTCCCTTCCAGAGATGAGAAGAACCAGTCCATCATCGTCAGTGGGGAGTCCGGAGCCGGGAAGACGGTGTCAGCCAAGTATGCCATGCGCTATTTCGCCACTGTTGGTGGCTCAGCCAGCGAAACCAACATCGAAGAGAAGGTCCTGGCGTCCAGTCCCATCATGGAGGTAAAGCCTTCCAGATGCTCTGGCCTTCCTGGCGGGAGGCCCTTCTGCTGGCAGCAAGACCGCTGGGTGTCGAGCCTGGCGTGGCTGATCCTCAGCAGCAGCTCACGTAGGCAGGCCCTGCGCCTCTCCCTGAGAACCCATGATCCACTGTGGAGGGAAAAACCTGCCAAGATGCCTCTGAAACCACAGATTTTGACCTGGTTGTGTCCTCTGGGTCCCTAGTATTGGGTAGGGTGTCCTCACAGTCTCTGTATCCTTTGATGTTGCCAAATGTTGCAGTGACAGTCCCTCCCACCTCGGCTGTGTCCCCTTCCCTGCTGCCATCATGTGTCAGAGGATCAGTGCTCCACCAAACCATCAGACGCGTGGAAGGGCCTGCTGGGCCAGGAGAGCAGTTGGAGGGAGGTGGTGGGGGGTGCTGTGTAGAATATTCTTTTCTCTTCCTCTAAAATTTGGACATTTTACCTCTTTGCGGGGAGGTGGAACTGAAAGGTATGTGATGACCTGGTATCTATTGAAGATTCTCAGAAAACAGTTCTATGTGATGGCACAAACTGGCCAGGGTGGGTCCCGTCTGTATCTTCACCCCCAGGGCTTCATGAGAGGCCTGGGGTGGGCTCAGAGCAGTTGATACAAGTAGAAGGCCAGAGACAGTCCCTAAAAATTAGATCTTGCTGTAACTAATCATGTTTTATGATCAGAATGCCACTTTTTTCTTTTTCCTCTGTAAAGACTTAATTCTCATAGAGTAGAACCAAATGACCTCACAGTCCCTGCTTTGATTTTTCCATGGTTGAAGCTATCATCTGGATTGCAGTGTGGTAGCAGCAGGCCCTCCTGCCGGCCTTGGGGGCAGCCCCTTTGTTTTATCTAGAAGAAATTCAGTTGAGGCAGTGAGCTCCCCAGATAGGATCAGTGAGCCCTATCAGCTAAGACACAGTCTCCATGGTGGTTGGTCTTTCAGAATGTTTTGGAGCTGGTGGGGAGCAAGAACCTGCCTGGACCTTCCCCAGTCCTCCCTGTCTCCCCCTGCCTTTACCAAGTATAGGAGTAAATTCTGAGTCTCAATTCATAGCAGTTTGTCGATTATCCAAGACAAAATCTCCTGCCTTCGGAGTTGCATTATCTGGAGAACTTTTAGAAGAATTCACCAAAAGCAAATCTCAGTATTCTTACATGAATTGGGAAATAGTTGATACAGTTGAAGGCATTTTTAACCAAACAGATAAAAACAAAAAGAAAAACTTTTATTCTATTACAATGCTTCTCAAACTTGAGGGGTGGGTAAGAGTTGCCAATAAAGCGTGTTAAAGCACAGATTGCTGGACCTCACCCTGAGTTTCTGATTCAGAAGGTCTGGGAAGGGGCCCAGTCATTGGCATTTCTCACAAGTTCCTAGGCAATGCTGCTGGTCTGGCTACTATACATGGAGAACTATTGACTTATTAAAAAGACATGAAAGACTCACTGGAAAATAGGAAAGAATGAAAGGAAGTATCCCCCATAATACTGCAGCCTGTTGATCATCATTCAACATTTTGGTTGAATCATCCTTCCAGCTTTTTTACTAAATGTTATAGCATAAGCCTTGTCCCTGTAGCATTAAACTTTTTATGAATGGTCTTATTGACTGCAACCATATTATCAAATGGCTTTCCCATAATTTATTAACAACTCCGTATTGGCCAACATTTAGTTGGTAGCCTGTTTACTCACGGCTTTTATTCTAAGCCCCAAACCTGGGGTATGGCTCTGGCCCAGTTCAGAAACCATTTGTGGACCATGTCCTTGGCCTTGGCCTCCTTAGACCATGTACCATATCTATATTGAAGCAACTAAGACAGCACTCTACAGTTAGCATCATGTGTACCTCAAAAGGGAGTGAAACCAGGCCCTTCTTTGCCCCTGAGTTTCAAAATTCTGTTCATCTTTTAGGGAGTAAGATTTCAGATAAAAGGATACTGGTACTTTAGAAAATAGAGTAGTTATTGTACGTTAAACGAGAGGAGACCTCTTTGGAGACTGAACAAAGTAACTGTTAGTCACGTTGGGGAATTTAGCGAAGGCAGATCACCACATTACAAAACATGTACAAGACACGGAGAAATGTTTTTAAAATCTTTTTATTGTGGTAAAATATGCATGGCATAAAATTTGCCACTTTAACCACTTTCCGTGTGCAGTTCAGTGGCATCGAGTGCATTCACAATCTTTGTACAGCCATTGCCACCATCTATTTCCAGAGCTTTTTCATCTTCCCAAACAGATACTCTGTACCCTTTAAACACTAACTCTCCATTTCCTCCCTCTCCCCAGCCTTTGGCAACCTTTCTTCTGCTTTCTGTGAATTTGCCTATTCTAGGTACCTCATAAAAGTGGAATCATACCATATTTGTCCTTTTGTGTCTAATTTATCTCATTTAGCATAATGTTTTCAAGGTTCGTCCATGTTTTAGCATATGTCAATACTTTGTTCCTTTTTGTGGCTGTACAGTATTTCATTGCGTGGTTATACCACGTTTTGGTTATCCCTTCCTCCGCCTTTTTTGATACTGTGAATGATGTTGCCGTGAACATGGATGTGCTGGTATCTGTTTGAGCTCCTGCTTTGGGAATGCTTTTTAAATGATGGCAGTCCGAAATTGATGATTGTGTATTAATATCCGTTATGGCCTGTGTGGGCTGCTGGGCTGTGGGGAATCAGGGTGCTTTGTCATGGAAGAGATGTGAGAGCAACATGCATACCCAGAGATACAAGACGTGCTCCAGCTGCTAAGGTCTGAAGGAGGACTGTATGCAGTAACCAGCCTAATCATCCGTGATCATGTAGATAAATACTGCAGGAGTTTGGGCTCAAAACATTAATTTTCTGCCTTGTGCAAATTGGTACTTTGGAAACTATGTGGTTAAGTCCTGAGGCTTCATTCTTTCAAATAAAGAATTCTGCCATCGTAGGGACTGTCTCTTGAGCTGTCATTAAGTGTCATGTTGGAGAGAAGTTTTGGATATGAACATGGAAAAGGAAGAGTTGTAGCCAGGAAGAACCCTGGGTGGGATTAGAAAGAGTGTTGCCAAGTAGAGAAAGAGAGGCTTTTGCACTGCCAAAGTCTGAAAACACGACTGTTTGGAAGCTCCAAGTCTAGCTAGGTCCTGGTGTCAGGAACATAGTCTGCTTTGTGTGTCCTCAGAGGGTTGTAATCAACACAGGGCCTGCCTTAATCAGGGGACTGCTGATTACTGATTATTCCGCCCCCGTCCCGGGGAAGGATGGCACCTCCCCACAAAGCAGTCAGCTGTGGTCATGGCATCATCTCACTGCATGTGCAGCCTGGCAGGGCAGACACCTCCTGGGGAGACCAAGAGGGTGAGTGCAGCCTGGGGAGGCAGAACTCCCAGTGGGCTGCACTCAGTGGCCATTGTTTGAATTAAAGGCGACTTGAGGATGGATTTGGATTGGCTGGGGTGGGTTGGGATGATTTATCATCTCCACCTGTGCTCTCTGACCCTATTCTGTTTTAAGAGCTTGTCGGCTTCTTGGGAGTGATTCGTTCACAAGTCTGCATTGATTAAAAGAACATTGGTAATCAGGAGATGATTAGAAGAGGGACAGAACCCAAGTCCAGGCCAGGAGGGTCACGTGGTTTATTGGAATGTTTGGAGTCTGCAGTCACACAACTCTGAGGGGCACAGAGACTCCCCCTATCCTGGGAGGGAGAAAGGGGGCTAGTGTACAGTGAGCAAAAACAATAGAAACTCAAACCAGATACATGATTTTTGAGTTTTTTTAACATAAAGAAGAAAGCCTCCGACTACTACCCCATTCATACAAGAATCTGCCCCCAGCATACCTCACTGATCTCATCTCTCGTTTTCTCTCATCCATCGACATTTAGCTATTCCAAACTTGTCCGTTCTCTAACATGCTCCTGTCCCTTTGTCACACTGTATTCCTAAGTAGAATCTCCTCTTCCCCACTGCTAAAATTCTGCTCACTTTAAGATCCACATTCATTTCACTTCTTAAAGCCTTTCCCATTCTGCTGTGGCGTGTGTGGTGGCTTTCTGTCTGGTGGTGAGTGGTTTGGGGAGTTGGAGACGGCGTGTGGAGGGAGGGGACTGTGACATCACGCAGAATGAATGCAGACTTGGACATGGGCATATCTGAATTTTATCTTGGGGGCACTCCCAGCCGTGTGACCTTGAGCACGCTTCTTGACGTTTCTAAGCCTAGGTTTTCCCCTAAGTATAATGCAGGTTAGTAATGCTTACCTCACAGGGTTCTTGACAGGATTCAGTGAGATTTTAAGGGGTCCAGGCCAGGGCCTGGTGCATTTTGGAGTCCTGGGAAGTGCTTTTACCAATATTTTAAGAAATACAGGCCTCCTTTCCATCTTGCAAACAGAGCTGGCTTACTTGAAGTGTGACAGTCTGCCACTGCCCTGTGGGGCCCTGAGGGACCAGCCCTCCCTCTGCAGAGGGGCACCAAGGCCTCTGCCGAGGTGACGAGGTCGGTGGGTGCTGACTCCTTTCGTTGGAGGGAGCTGATGGACAAACTCCTCTGATGAAGCGTCCCTTTGAGAGTCACATCAGGCCGCCCAGGCTCTGGCCTTGCCCTGACCTTGGGCGTGTTCCAAGCGCTAAGATGCCCTTCAGAACGACCTCAGCACACCCGGGTTATACTTCCCCGCCCCCACTCCCCTGCGGCGGTACACAGTGTATACGTGACGTATGGGTTGCTTTATACACTTCAAACCCTAAAATAAAAAGTACATATCGTGACCTCAACTGGAGATTGTGGGCCCTGCAGGGACAGGGACTCCAAGACTCTCACAGGAGAAAAACCAAAACCCAAGTTCATTTATGCTTCCATTTACTCAGATATTTTTGAGTGCCTCCGTGTGCTGGGCGCCGGTGTGGGTGCTGGAGAACCCGTGCTGAAGCCGTCACATGACTCCCTCGTGAATGCAGAGGGTTAATTGCATATGGGGTGAGGAGAAGAGGAGGGGGAAGTTCAGGGCGTGGGAGGGCTCGTGGCAGGAGGAGCCCCCCTAGCCTGTGGGGTCGGAGGGCCGGTCTGAAGCAGCAGCGTTGCAGCTGAGCCCTAAAAACAGTGAGGGAGCCAAGGGGAGAGGGAACTGCAAGAGTGAAACTTGGCGGAGCGCAGAGACAGCACAGGGCTCGGGAGAAAGGAAAGAGGAGTTGGGATTGTTCAAGGCCAGGGCCGAGGGCAAGAGTGACGAGAGGCAGTGCCGGGCTGGATCCTGCCAGACACGTAAGCCATGCTGTGGGTTCAACACTATCCCAGAGGGCAGCGGAAGCCACTGAAGCATTTCACACGGGCAGTATAACAATCAGTTTACGTTTTAGAAGAATCGCCCTGGCGGTCCAGTGGAGAACTGACAGAAGTGGGAGCAGGGAGACAGTTGAGAGCCCGTTCAAGTTGTCTGGGAAGGAGGCTGAGGCTGTGGCAGTGGGACAGAGAAGTGGGAAGATGTTTCACTCCTTTGGGAGGTGGCTTCGGCCATACTCAGATATTGGTGAATGAGAGTAGGTGGAGCACAGGCCGGTCCTGGGCTCAGCTGCTTCCCTAGGGCAAGGCCAGGCCTAGGTTTCTGAACAAAAGGCTGTAGACTCGAGGCTTCATTCTGTTCATCTCAAAAACAGGAACAGTGATGATTTTGTCTATTAAGACTTAATGGGATGTTTTCATGAGTATTATGGGTCAACTCCTTGGCCTTTTAAGCCACAGTGATTTGCTTTTAACTCTTGTGCTACCTTGTCAATGATAGGTGGCAGCTGGGTGTTATGTGGTTTGGGAATGTCGGGAGATGCTCATGGTGTTTTTGCTTGGATTGGCTGGGCAGGAGTGCAGGGCTGGGATCTTGGCTTTTCTTTTAACTTCTTTGTGCTTCAAATCTCCTAGACCACTTAGAAGTTATAGTGGATATTTTAAGTGTTTTAACCACCTAAAAATGTAAACATATGAAAAAGATTAAAATTTATATTGATTGCCGATGCATTGGCAATGTGATGTTCTATAGAAAGTGAATATTCATGCAATGAGATCAGTCGCTTAGCCACTCACTTTAGAAATTACTGTCTAGTGTTTTAAACTGCGCTTATGCTGCCGTGTGGGAATGATGCCAGGAGGGGTGATGGCTTCCTGAGTCTCCCTGGTAATGAGGTGAGGGGCATGTCCATTTGTGGTCTGTTTCTAGGAAGTATCATTTATCAGTTGGGAATGACATTTGACTGCCTAGTCGTGGAGATCAGGTCAAAGTGGGTTAAGCACAGGGAAGCTTACTTTTTTCACAAAAAGCTCAGCTAGTGGGCACTGGCATTGGTTTAGTGGCTCAAGGGTGTCAGAGTTGCGGTCTCTGTGGTTCTTCAAGCCTTTCCCTTGTGGTCCCAAGATGACTGCTGCAGTGTTAGCCGTCACATGTGCATCCCAGGCGGGAAGAAGGGAGGGAGGGACAACGGGGTGCACCTTCCACCTAATCAGTCTCCTTTGAAGAACCCACCTTTGAAGAACCCACCAAGGATCTCATTACTCTCATTGGCCATCCTTAGGAGCAAAGGAGGCTGGAAAATGAAGGGATTTTATCTATTCTTTTTTTTTAAGCCCAGCCTATTGTCAACCCAGTAGCAGAGGGGTTCTGTAAGGAAGGGAGAGAGAGAGGCATGTGAGGCAGGTTCTGCCACAAGCATATGATCCTGAAATCCAGAAAGCCCTCACTTTTTGCACACCTCTCTCGTTTGGTCCGTACAGGCCATCGGAAATGCCAAAACCACTCGCAACGACAACAGCAGTCGCTTTGGAAAGTATATTCAGATTGGCTTTGACAAAAGGTATCACATCATCGGGGCCAACATGAGGACCTACCTGTTGGAGAAGTCCAGAGTGGTCTTCCAGGTGAGCGGGAGGTCTCGGGCCCTTTGTGTGTCTCTCATGGTTGACGCCCTCACTTGTTGCTCCCTGTGCCCGAAGAGCATCTCATCTTCTGACCCTGGAATTGGATGTGCTTGTTCTTTTGCTTCTCTTTCCTTTCACCAGTAAGTGTGTTCATCTGAATGGTATAGGCAAGAGGCCTCAAAAACCTTTTACACAGTATTGTTTTTAGATTCCATCAGCAAACGTTTATTGAGTGCCTATTATGTGTTGTCCCTGTGCTAGACACCTAAGATACAGCAAAGAGCAAGACAGTCCGTTTCCTCATGGATTTTAAAATCTTATGATCAGAGGAATGTCATAGACGGTCTGTGGGTTTCACCTTCCTTTAGAACCTTCTTCTTTGCACTTGATCTTAGAAGACTGAGAAACAGTTGGAACCTTCTTATTTGGTAATTAAAATATATTCTCGGCTACCGACTTAGTTCCCTTTTCAAATAAATGGAGGTCCCACTTCTTCTTGTTCATTGTTCTTTGCTTAGCTTTCATTTCCTCCCGCCCCACCATTCTTTGCAACCTTTTCCTTCTCCGCCTTGCCTTTGGTGGGGGTTGGTGCAGCCCACAGCCCCAACAACTGTCCTCCTCCAGCTCCCTCTTCCCTCCCATGGCTGGACTGGGGTGATGGCGCATGTCCTGGTTTGTCTGCGGCACATTCTTGCCTTGGATTAAATGGCTTCCTGGTCCTCACGTTTCAGCCGCCTTCAGCGGGGACATCAGAATCTCCTCAGCTGCTGGTTTCTTGGTCCTGTCTCCATGCTGATGCTTGGCTTACACGTAATGAATTTTTTTAACCAGCTCCCCACACCCCTTTTTGCCCGGATTTTCTCTGCACATCATAGGTTGGTTTGGCAACCCACATCCTTCATTTCACCGCAGCAGGGGAACAGCCTGCTGTGCCAGGCGCAGACCAGATGTTCTGCTCACGGCTCTTCCTTGGACACCCCCGGGGCTTCCTTCCCTCTCTTTGCTCAGGCCCCCTGAATGCCCACCCCACCCCCACTCAGCCAGCGAACAGCCAGGTCAGCTGCAAGTGTCCACTGGGAGTCCTGTCTGGACTCGAGGGCCTTTCCCGACCTCCCCGACTGATGTTACGGGCCAGTGCAGCTTTTGCTTGGCTCAGCCTCCCAGGGGAGAGCTGGCAACCCACAGGATGTCAGCCAGGCAGCACGGGAGTCTGAATGAGCGTTTGTTGACTGACCCCACTGTTAGTGGAAGAGCAGTGATGTTTTATATAGAAAGAAAAAGAAAACACATGGTTTTATATAAGTCGCGGTAAAAATTCTCAGGCTGGAGGAAGGCCCCGTCCTAGCAAATGGAAAATGGGGAGGTGGGAATTGAAGGTGGGAGAGGTGTGGAGGAAAACATCAAGAAGGGGGGGGGGCTGGGCCCCACTGGCTGGAGCACTGAGTTACAAAGGATGAGGGGACAGTCTTTGGAGGTCACTGCCCTAAAACAGCTTCACTTTTTCCTCCTCCAGGCAGATGACGAGAGGAATTACCACATCTTTTACCAGCTCTGTGCCGCTGCCAATCTTCCGGAGTTTAAGGAGCTCGCACTGAGTAAGTCACCAGGTGCATGCCTGTCCTCTGGGGTGGGCCCCCCACAGGGCTGTCAGCTGGGGCTCTGCTCCAAGCCCTTCATTGTGGGTTCTTGTCTCAGCTCTGCCCCTGCTGTGGCCATGTCCTCTAGGCTTCTGTGACCTTCGCTACCCGATTAGTAAAAGAGGGTTAATTGTATCCAGGTCTCCTACCAAAGAAAGCGTGTGAGAGGCTAAGAGGCAGGGGTGGAAGCGTGTTTTGCATAGCATGAGTCTGCGTGTGTTACTATTTCGAAAGGTATGTTTCCACCTTAGGCGTCATAAGAAATGTATCCCAACCATAAGGATCTAGAGATTTAGGTAACACTTAATTGCAGCCAGTGCATTTTAAGTCATATTTAAGGATTGAGACAGGGGTGTGAAGACGGAGCAGGGCAAAGTTGGGGTGGCTCGAGGACCTGTGTCCAGGAAGCATGGGCGTCGCCACAGAGGATAGAGGGGTTAGTTGCACGAGGCTCCGGACCGCTGGGCTGTCTGATGTCTCCCAAAGAGGCACCGAGGCCTCTAGAGCACCCACACCGGTGCAACCCAGAGCGCCTCTGCCCGGGAGCCAGTGGATGAGTCACCGTGCTGTCCCCGTCAGATGGGTGGGCACGACCCTTTGCTTCCACCACTGCTGCTTGCTGAGGGTCGGCAGCAGGTTCTGTTTTCTTTGAGGCTGTTGGTGTGCAGCCACTGGAGGAGTGAGCAGGCTTTCGTTCTGATTCCGTGCCCTGTAGCACCTCTCCCTGGGCCTGGAGTCTTGCCCACCTCTCTATGCGGGCCTCGTGGTAGAGTACTGATTCCTCAGCCCCCTGGGTGGGGAGGGCGAGCCGGGGGCTCAGCAGTGTCCTGGCGGCTGCCGAGCATCCCGTCCTGGCCTGCTGTGTCTGTGTCTCGGGGCCGTGTGGGGAGGTGCAAAACTAGCAGGTGGTATGAAGAGCTGTGTGCCTGTCAGGTTGGTGGATCTCTCTGCAGCTGTGTGAGAAGCAGACTCTGAGGCTTGTTTGTCCCTGACCTGAGTCTTGGCATCCTGGGGGGCCCAGCACTAGACCCACCTGTGCTCCCAGCAGCTAAAATCCATACAGTGGTCCAGTGTAGGTCTGCCCTCGTAACGCTGCTTACTTGCCTATGAGTCCCAGTAGCTTTGATGTCTGTACCATGCAGCTTAGTGTTTGTTCATCAAACCCTACTCTGGCCATGTGAGGCGCCAGGGATGCGGCACAGAACAAGGCAGTGTATGCCCTGCCCCTGCTTAGCTCTCCAGTCACCATAGAGAGCGATTTAAGGGCTGTGCTGAAGGAAGCATAGCTCAGGTGGCTAAAAGGGTCCCCTGCGAGGTAATGTTGAAACCAAGACCAGAGGAGGAAGCTCCGGCTGGCATCCACTGTGCTGGTTTTGTCCTGTTCTCCCACTATTCAGTCCTTACTGGTCTGATCCTCGTAGGGACGTCGTAAACTCCTGAGGACAAGGCGTGTGTGTTACCTGCTAAGCAAAGCAGGTGCTGAGCACTCCTTGTTTGTGCACTGCCCTGAGCTGGCGCTCGTGGCTCTGGGATTGGCTGTCAGTCCCAGGTGCCCAGGTAGGCAGCCTTGATACGGGCCACTGCCGTTGTCTTTTTCCCTTCCCAGAGGGGGATGTGGGCCCAGCAGGGCTTTTCAGGAACAAATTGCAGGAGATGCAGTTTTTTTCCCCCCCTCAGGTCAGTTTTGTAGAAAACAAACAGATTTTGGCAAGATCTATTGGGCTGAATTTGGATCACTGGGTCCCAGTTGTGACTTTAAGGTAATAGGGAAGAAATCCTCCTAATTTTTTTTCATTTATGCAAGTTGTGCTGAGGTTAAAAATGACCTTTCCTAATTCAGTGTCTCTGCAAGGTGCAGATTCCCTGGGGCCCTGGCTGCAGCACTTGCAAACGACCCAATTTGATCAATTTCTTGCACCTGCACGAGCTGTCTGAGAACTTCTTGGAGTGAAGCGAGAGCCTTTGATGAGCGCTGTGCTCTGGTGTGAGGCTGTCTGCTGCCTGGAAGTGAGATTGGCTGTGAGCCCTAAAGCTTGGCACTTAGTTCCTCTGATAACCCCAGCTGAGTAGCTGGAAGCTTCAAATAAATGAAGGACTAGCCAGGGGCTCTAAGTGAATATGTAGGCTACCTGGCATTCTTCGCCCTCTTGTTGCCCTAAAACATGCCATTCAGATGCACAGAAATCTCTGCAAGATCCCTTGGTCTGGTGTGAATCTGTCTGAGGGTAGAGGGCACAGGTTTGCATCTAGTAATCCACACTCTTCCTCTGCTGCATTGTTGGTCTATTGAATTTAAAATGACCTCAGGGGGAGATTTTTTTTTTAAAAAAAAAAGTCCAGTAGGTAACTTGTTAGAATGTAAATAAATGATGGTAAAAACCACACAGGAATAAACAGCCCTTTTTCACTTCTATAGGTGCATTGATACAGTTTTTTAAACAACCTCTCTGGCCTTGCACAGGTCAGCATAGCCTCCCCAGGTGAGGTGCAAGCCCATGACCTTGGACTTGATGGTCCAGTGCTCTTATTGGGTTCTTGCCCCCTTGTGGTCTGTTCACTTTTTGATCTGATGGCTGCCTGGTGAGCCAGTTAATAGGAGACTTCTGGTATATTTCTCCTGGGGAATTCTTAGTAAAAAGAGACCCAGACTGGAAGATGAGAGAAATTGCTTTGGGATGGGGTGGTCAGAGCTGGCTTCATGGGCCTAAAAGGAGAGCTGAGACCCAGGCAGGGCCAAGCAGGTGGGGGAGACAGACTGAATCATGTTTGGTGTCTCTTGTTACGGCGGTCTGGAAGCCTTACAGCAGATGGAAAGATGATCACTTTGACTGGATTCAGGTTATGCAGTAGAGAGTGCTGTGAGTGGCCCAGGTGGCCCCTGCAGTG
This sequence comes from Eulemur rufifrons, assembly GCF_041146395.1. Taxonomy (NCBI): domain Eukaryota; kingdom Metazoa; phylum Chordata; class Mammalia; order Primates; family Lemuridae; genus Eulemur; species Eulemur rufifrons. Next base: position 19,850,907 of record NC_090987.1, read on the forward strand.
ATAAGTCTTGGCCTAAGGAGGTCACCCCGCTGGGCCTGAGTTCAGGAACTGGGAGCAGGGAAGGTGGGGTGGTCTGTCCGACTCAGGCAGGCAGCAGGGCCCTGACTGCTGAAAACGAAGGTCTTTGAAAGATGCCGAAAGCGCCTTCCCGCTAATATGGAAGTCGAGTGTCCTGCCTTGGAGTCTCAGGTGACTCTGATGTGTTTGGCTGACACTTGATGATGAGTTGGGGTGTGTTTATGGCAAAGTCCTGGCATGCCATAAATGGTCACCTTTACGATGGGAGAGTCAAGGAATGGGCTCCCAGGCTGGACCAAACCCCGAGTGAGCCTGGGAACCCCTTAAAAAGCCCTGTGTTTCTCAGTTTGCTTGTCTGCAGAATGGGAGTAAATAATACAGATAGTCTTGCTCAGATGGGCACTATAAAAATCATCGATTGGGATACTTTGAAAGGGGAGTGTAAAGGGAGAAAAGAATTGGTGCTTTTATATGGAGCCTTTGAAACTTGTATGCTCTGTGCCAGAGCTTAGAGAGTGCTTAGATAGGCAAGAGCTAAATATACTGTCTTCTAAGCTCTGATATAGTTTTTCTCATCAAAATTTGCTTCTGCCGAGGCTATGAGTGAGCACAGGGCTAAAGTCTTTTCACTCTGGTTCAGGTGCCTTGGCTGCACCTGAGTGTGTTTGCTACTTGTCCAGGAGGCCGACCCTCAGGACACCACTGATACTCTGACTCCTGCCTGTGGGCAGGGTGGCCTGGTGGTCATATCTCGGGTTGTGTGCTCAGACTGAGGTTTGGGGCTGGGCTCTGTCACTGCCTAGCTGGCCTGGCAACACGTGCTTAGCAGGCTGGAGGGGTGGACATAGCTCTGTATGGCTTGCAGCTAGGCTACAATGTGGGAAACGGGCAGAGGTGAGGAAGGGGGAAGGGGGAAGGGGGGTAGGCAGGGACAACTGAAGACGTGGACAGAGGGTGGAGCAGATGAGTGACTATAAGGAAATCGGTATGTTGGGAACACAGAGATGGGGAGGGCAGGAATAAGCCATGAGTCTGGAGGGCTAGAGGCGGCCACTTCACAGAAGGGCCCTAGGCTGTTCTGGGGTGCTGACCTTCGCCTTGAGGGCAGTGGAGTCTCTGAAAGGGCTCTAAGCAGGGGGATGGTGTGATCAGAGCTACTGGGTTTTGGAGGTGGATTTGAAGGGACAGGCAGAGAAGCAGAAAGAACTGTGTAGAGTCTTGTGCAATGGTCCCCAGACGACAGATGCTGAAGGGCAGACCCAGGGCAGTGGCAGTCGAGATGGAGAGGCTCCAGAAGCTCTTGGGAGATCAAACTGGAGGGACAGGGTGTTGAAGGAGGACTGGGAGCTGCAGTGAAGCTGCACCTGAGCGCGTTTAACTGATGTGTGTTCAGCTGCACACACGCAGGTCAAGGGAAAAGAATTTTACTGGGGTTTTCAGGGGAAGAGAGAAACCAGCCAGTGTCCAGTTTGGGCGTCTTGTCAAATCAAACATTAATCACTTAGAACACAAAGTACCAGGCAGGGTCGTACCACACACAGTACTGCATCTTATAAAAGGTTCAAGTGACTTCTAAGGGCGACTTTGACCGTGTGCAGTTGCCCTGACTGCTGATGTGAGTGCAGCTCCCTCGCAAGGGCTGACTGTACCATCCTCCCTACAGAGCGGATACTCCCAGGGCTGGTTGCAGTTTTGCCCTCCGCTGAGGGTGGCTTTGAATTCTCAGACACAACCTGGGACCCTCCTTGCCAACTGTCCCTACATCTTTTGCCAGAGGCCCGACGGAAGAATAATTAGTCTGGGGATGAGAACAAACTCGTAAGGGTCTCAGCCTGCATTTGTTCATGTGCCTACGTAGTTCCAGTGTGCCCCAACTTTGTACGACACACAAAAAAGCACATCACCTGGGGCACATCACTGACCTTTGTTTGTCAGATGTTAGACTAAGGTTATCTAAGGTCACAGAAGTCTGATTCTAGGGTGGGTATACATTTTACTTGCATGGATCTAAAAACCAAATCTGTCGTGAATCTTATTAAATTGAACTCTCCGTGACTTATTTATCTTTTGTGTTAACATGTTGTCCCATGCCAGTTGTACACAAATACAGCAGCACGTTCTGTCAGTGTAATTCTCTTCTATTCAGTTTTGTCTGCCATTCTCCACTGGGGATGAAGACTGTTTTAAAGGGTTTCGCATCCAGCTGGGACTAAACTAAACCGTGGTCGGGAGTAGCTTGCTGAGGGGTCGAAATCCTCGTCTGTGGGGAAGCAGGATGACGCGCTCCCCAGTGACTCATGTCTTACTTCCTTGCCTCCCCCAGCAAGCGCGGAGGACTTTTTCTACACGTCACAGGGAGGAGACACGTCCATCGAGGGTGTGGATGACGCTGAGGACTTTGAGAAGACACGGCAAGCCTTCACGCTGCTCGGTAAGGCGCTTCTCACTGGGAGAAGCAGGCCCTGGAGGCTGATGGTCCTGGAGGTGGGAACCAAGGTGACAGCCCCTTTACTTGCCAACCTGCATGTGCTAACGGGGGACACCCTCCTACCCTTGGTGGGTATTGTCATACTTTCTTATCCGTCCCAACCCTTAGGCTCCCCAGCTTAAAACTGGGAGCTTTGTTGCCCTTTCTTAAAAGTAAGGTTTTGAGAGCCCCTCTCTCAGGTGCTGGGAAATGTCCCTTTCTACCTGCTCAGGCCATTGGAACCACTGGAAGGAAAAGAAAGGATGGCTGTGTTTCTTGATACAGTAGGCCAGACGGGTGTGCAGGCAATGTGCTCTAGCAAAAAGGACACTGTTGGGATCAAACCATGTGTATACCGGGGCTCATCAAACCCGGCTCCCAGTTGGAAACGGGCTGTAGCCGTCTGGTAGCTTTGTCTCACAGTGTTAACTCTGTGAGCTGTTTCCATTTAGACTTAGCATTGGAGTCTTTAAGACAAGAACTTCTCTCTGTCCTTCAGGGGCAGGAGGGAACAGTAGAGCTGAACGCGGTTGTCCCTTTCCCCTGCCAGTTTTAGGGGAGAAGAGCCCCCAGGTGGGAAGGTGGAAGGTGTAAAGCCTTTCTTAGTTGGGAGGTTGAATTGTTAAATTCCTGGGACCTGCAGCCAGAAGGAGGAAAGCTCCAGAGGTCGGTCTGAAACCCAAGCCGTGGCTCAGGATGGCCCTTTTGTTTTCCCCAACCCCTTCCTTGACAGAATATTGGGCTTCTGAGCCATGTGACTAACCCAGAGCAGCATGTGTTAGGTACGTTGGTGGAAGGTCAGGGAAATTCTGTCCGTTGTCCAAATAAAACATGGCCAAACATGACATGCCCTAATCTCTGAATGGGGAGGAAACCAGGCCCTTGTGTGCCAAGATCCCAGCGCTGGTCAGTTCTCAGTGTAACTGGTATGTAGATGGGATTTGTATTTTGTACCTATGAAATACCAGTTAGGAGACAGGAGCCACACTGGTTATTCCAACGGGGAAAAATTGATGTAAATGTTAACTAGAGCAGTAGTAGGAGATTAACTATAAAAGGGATAAAAGTGGACTTTAAGGCATCCAGAAGTAGCAGGTGCAAAAGAACAGCTGCTGTCTCTAGGGCAAGAAGAGCAGCAATAAAGGAACTAGGGAACAGGACAGTCCCCACCCCACTGAGGTTTAGTTCACTGCTGTAGAGGACGTGATGGAGGAACTTGTCAGAGGGTATGTGAGGGGTGGGGGGAAGGCAGAACTGCTTAAAAGCCACGGCTGGTGGGGAGACAGGCCGGCAGGCACAGCTGGAGCTCATCAGGGAGGTCGCTGGGCCTGATGAATGATAACTGTGCAGGACTAGAACCAGGAAGAGAAATGTCTTCTCTTGCTGTCGCCGTGCAGATCACCATTGCCCTCTATTGAGCAAGCCTGACATTCCACCAGTCGGCACAGGAGAAGCGTTTACAGGGTCCAGCTCTAGTCTCACAAACCAGGGCAAAGAGGGGAGGATTGAAGCTGAAAGACAATAGATTGATAACTGGCCCCCGACTTCCCCAGCATCACATGCCGGTCCTATTCTCCAGAATTGGCGGTAGATTTGGAGAAGCCGTGATATTAAGCAGGATACATTCTGACCAGTTTGTCCAAGAACAAAGGCCTCTGGCGGCTACCCTTTTAGTGCTGGTATGAGCAGTGGGCATGAGCTGATAGAAGGAGAGGGTCGTTCCCTCCAAGGCTCTAAAGAGATTGGATACTTTAACTCTCAAAGCAGATCCCTTATGTAAAATTATTTTAGTAAGACTTTCTTCCGTACACTTTAGCACACACGTCCTTATTTATTTGTTTTTTACGACTCTGGGGAGTTGGCTAACTTTTTCTTAAAGGACAAGATAGTAAATGTTTTAGGTTTGTGGACCACGTGGTTTCTGTTGCAGCTGCTCAGCTCTGCTGTTGTATTATGAAAGTAGGGATAGATAACATGCAAGCAAGTGGGCATGATCGTGTTCTAATAAAACTTTGTGTATAAAAACAGGCCGTGGGCTGTAAACCACAGGTCGCTGACTCCTGTTTCACTCCCTGTGTATTATTGTTTGGCTTTTGTTTTGATTTTTGCTGCCCACAGTGAGGTACTGCTTATCAAAGGATCCCGTACTAAGAAGGGATCTTATCAGTGTAGTGCAGGGATCCTAACTGTTGTTAGGATTCAATATTCATTCTCTATATACCTCTTAAATTCCTACCATTGTAGGGTGGATAGGTCTTTAGAAATTGACAGAGCGCTGATTCCTAAAGTAAGTGAAGTGGGGAGAGAAAAGCTGGTGTCTGAGCAGCGTAGCCCTCTTACCCCATGGTGGTTCCAGCACCCCCTTCTTACTGGTGCTTCTAATGGGACTTGCCTGAGAGTTACGATGCTCTAAGCAAAGACCAAAAGCCCAGGGCCTTACCCCTCGCAGGCGTATGCAAGCGTCCAGCTTCCCATCTTGTCCTGGACACCAGTTTCTGGCTTTCCCAGGTATTCACGGAACTGGGATGGATGCCTAAATTCTTAGGCTTCTGGTTGTTTTTTGGATTATTAGACTGAATAAAATCATGCATTTGAATAATGCACATATTTCTGTAGAGATCCACAACCACTCGCATTCTGTGTCAACAGTCACCAGTTCAGTTGTTCCATGATTCATGTTTCTGAGCACCTATGTGCCAGGCACTGTTCTAGGCACTGAGGATATGATGATGATGGAAGAACAGGGATTCGTTACGTTATTTACTTTGTATGTTTTGAAATTTTGCATAATAAAAACTTAGAAGTAATTCTCTGCCCCTGTGAAGCTTACGTGGTAGTGGTCATCTAACACTAAAGCCTAGAGTTAAGTTTGTTCAGTTTATGCTTGGGTTGCCCACGTTGTGGATTATATGGGGAAATTTTTTAACCCTAGCCTGAGACATCTGTGCCTCTTGTTTATATAGGTGATACTGACTTTTTTTTTTTTAGCCTGAGTAAAGTATTGCCTTAAAAATAAAGAACTGTTGATGGGTGGAATGTGGGGGACACTGGATTTCTTAAAGTGAGTGATAGGTTTGCTGGTGTTCATTTTATTATTCTGTGGTCTTTCTTAAATAAGTCCTGAAGTGTTCTGTAATTTAAAAAGAAATGCTGATGCCTTCAAACTAAACATAAATTCCAGGATACTATCCATGCCTTTGGTAATTCATGTAGGTAAGTATCAAATTTGACACCAGGTGATTGCTGCCACAGTGGTTCTGGGGTTGGTGTGTCTGTCTGTGACTGTGAAGGTGCATATAGTGTGGCCAACGGCAGCCCGCATCTATGTGTATGGCCATGAGCCAGCCCCTGAAACGCCAATCCCAGAAGTTTCTCCTCTTCCTCCCCTGTTGGTGCTGTGGATGTGTCACAAATGTTTGTAGGATATTATGTTGGGGGGGAAAAGAATGATTGCAGATAAATGACCATTCTTGTTAAACTCATAAAAACATGCATACCGTGTTTGGTTGAAATGAAGTCCCAAATGAGCCTGCAGGAGCATTGCCTGGCCTTTGCTCTTTGAGAAGTTAAAGTGGTAGCATGACCCATCTGGTTTGATCGGGACAATCAGAGTGAGGATATTTCGTTTTTAGTCTGGGGAGCCCCTTTGCCCTCCGAGCTGTTACTGTGAGTGGCAATTACTTGGTGAGGAGCCTGGATCGTTTTAGGAGTCACTGGGCCAGAACGGAAATCAAACTGTATTTTTTTAAAAGTCCTTTTAAAAAAATGTCTTTTCCATCCTGCCATGGATATTGAGTGTCATTCATTCATTTTTTTCTTCCCCTCTTAGGAGTGAGAGAATCCCATCAGATAAGCATTTTTAAGATAATTGCTTCTATCCTGCACCTCGGAAGTGTGGAGATTCAGGCCGAGCGCGACGGGGATTCCTGTAGCATATCAGTAAGTTTCACCCCAACACCGGAGATAAAACATACACAGTTTACCCTGTTCTTGCTGTTAGATGCGACAGAGATGTGTCTCTGTGCTCAGAGGACACTCATAGGTTATTTATTCTGAACAGTAATGGTTTCTGTTCACTCGCTGATAATTTTTTTTAAAAGAACCAATCCTTTTGCAATCAGCTGTCAGCACATTTCTGTCGCCAAGGGCAGGGAGCTTGGTGGCTATTTAATAAATTCTCTTTGATGGGTTGATTTTCCGAGTACCCCGAGGTACGTGGAATTCCATAACGTATCGATTCACTGAGTACTGTCTGAGCTCCAGACGGAGGTCCCTGTTGCAAGGAGAGGAAAGGGCATTGGGCACCGTGCTTGGTGACTGCCTCAGAGGAGCTTACAGTCTGGTGGGGTGGACAGAGGTGGCAGCACTTGCCAAGATTCTGACAGCATGAGGCAGATGAAGCGAGCCATCTGTGAGTACTGCAAGCTGTAAAGTGCTCCATAAATGCCCAGTGTGAAGGTGATTTTCCTGGTGCCCAGTGATCTGTGGTAGGTGGTGGGCAGTGGAGTAAGTACTACACAGTAGTTCTGAAAGCAGTTGTCGTGCTTCTCTGGAATTTAGTGGTGGTGGGCTAGGCTGAAACTGGGATTCCGGCCATGAAGAAGTGAATCTGCAGCTGTTTATTTTACACCCACTTTGTGCCCATTGATGGCCAGGTCCCAGGGAAGTACACAAAGTGTGATTCTTGTTTCCAAGGACTTGGAATTTAAGTAACCAGATGCTGGCGAAATACAGAAGACAGCGCTACACACTGCAGGGTATGACTGTGGGCACGTGTCCATGCCGCTCACAAGCTGATGCTTTCTCAATTGGGTGGACATTTATTAACCTCCTACTGTTTGTCTAGCATTGGGGTTATGACAACTTCAGACCGGCCCTGCCTTTATGGGAGGGGAAGACCTGCACTGTGGCTGGGAGCTGGCAGAGCTCATTGTGTCCCTTGCCCCGTGCACTTTCCCTAAATGAGAAATGACTTGGGTTTGAGGGGGCCCCTGGGCTTGTCAGGCCTGCTGTCATCCTTGGCATGGACTCTGCAGCCTCGTGAGAGGTTTGAGGCTCACTCACTTGGGCCCAGTGGGAAGCCTGTGTGTGTGTGCACGCACCTTGCGGGTTGGGGGCCAGTGCAGTGGGACTGGCAGTGGTGATGCCATGAGAGAGACTGGGACGTGTGGAGAAGGACCTGTGGTCTGGCAGGTGGTGGATGGGCCTCCAGTGCACGACAAACCTTGCCCTAATCCGAGTCGTCAGGGCCAGTGTGGCATTGCCCCTGACATCTTCCCCTCTTGACAAAGGCATAGAGCGTCTGTGCCTCCCTGCTGCACGCAGCCCAGTAAATGTCCTGTGCCTTCCGTAGGGCAGCCATACTCTGCCTGTGTCAGGGATGGGTGAGGTTAGGAATGTTTCCATTGACCAACTCCTGGCTCAGGCTGGTAAGATGCAGGCAAGAATGACACATGTTCCCTGGGCCCCCAATCCCCCACCCTTCTCAGGGCCACGTCCTGGCCACACACCCCATCATGGGTTGGTTCAGCACTGTGTGCCTCTTCTCCATGGTGTGGTGGTTTTGCATTTCTTGTGATTAATTGCTGCCCCCCTCTCTCCCTTGTGAGTCCAAACTCCAGGGACAGGGACTGTTCCTGCTCATTGCTGTATCACCAGCATCTAGCGCAGTGGGGGACACTGGGGAGGCTCCCAGGAAGTAGAAGGATAGGTGACCAGCTGAGGGTTGTAGGACTCAGGGCAACACACCTGAGAGTGGGATTCGGGGAGACTCTGAGCTCACCGTGGGATTGGTGAGCACGAGAACCAGGGCCGGGGACGCTGGGCACCTGCTGTTGGGCTATGCTGGGGCCTCTTTGGAAAGCTAAGGCTTGAGCCTGTAGTGAGGCATGTCTGAGCCTGTGACTGGTCCCCTACACCTGGCCTCTGGGGGCCCTTCAGGTGAGAAGTATTTATTAGTGATTTGATCTGAGTTCATTTCCCCACTAGACTCCAGGGCCACTTCCGTCGTGCCTCTCCCCCTCCTACCTCCTGGGTGTTCATGTGGACACTGTCGGAGGTGGGTTGCTAGGGCCCGCCTGGAGAGAGTGGATGGGAGCGTGCAGGTTGGGGAGGTGGCCTGAGAGGTGGCAGTTTGGATCCCACATGGGCCGCAGCCCTTTCTCTGACAGCAGGGAGTCCAGAAGGGTTTGAAGTGCAGGGGTGTGGTCTGGGCGAGGCTTGTGCTGTTCTGCCTTTGGACCTGTATGGAGAACTGGTGGGGAGTGAGGATTGGGGGTCAAGGCTGCCAGGGTTCAGATCCTGGTTCTGCCACTGGATGTGGGAGTTAGGGCAAGTTACCTAATCTCTGTTTCCCCCTCAGTGGGGTGTGGGTGATGCCACCTGCCTCGGTGTTGGTGTGAGGATTCACTGAAGCCTCGCGTGGAAAGGCCTTGGCACGGAGCTCCCAGGGATGGAGTTCTCGACTGTCACCTGCCTTGTTGTTAGAGCCAGAGTGCACCTTAAGCACATCTGTCCTCCTCTGTAGGAGAGGAGAACCTAAGGCTGAGAGAGAGGAACATTCCTCTGAGGTCAGAGTGACAGGTGATGACAAAGGCAGGAGAGGGCCCAGCCAGCCTGGCTCCATCAGCTGGGGACAGCAAGGCCTTGGAGCGAGGGCTGCCCACCACCTGCCTGTGGCCCTGGTGGCACCCAGCGTGGAGTGTATGCTTCAGAAATGCACCTTTAAGTGTTTACTACTTAAATGCCCTTCTCTCAGACTAAATTTGGTTTATTCCTCCCGTACCCAGGGCTATTGGAAAGGCCGTTGATCTGCAAGCAGTGTGCCTTCTGCTCAGTCATTTTCATTTTTAATTAAAGCATGAGAATGTGTTCCATTTCTGCCAGAGTTACCTTGGAAATGCAACAGCGTCCAATTACTTGGACACCAGAGGCAATTTGTTTCTTGAATTTGGCAATATGAGCCCGTAAAACTAATCTGCTACCTATGATGCTGGCTATTTTTAATGGATTTAGCATCATTTAATTATTTCTAAATGTAATTGCAGGATGTTAAATCAGTTTCAGTTTCAGCACCTTCAATCAAGGGAGGGAAGGTGGGGGGTGAGAGAAGCAAGCCACGCCCCGTGTGGTGGGTGGAAACCTGGAGGGGACGAGCAGGTCATCAGACAGGTTCCTAACTTGAGGTCCTTTCTCCACTGCACTCACAGCATGAGGCCCAGGGTGGGGGGATGGGAATAGGGGCGCCTGTGCGCGGGTCTTGGGCAGTCATGTTAGCTGCTGGTAGGCCATTTAAATGTCAGGGAATCCATCTGCGGTGCTGTGCCTAGCAATTAAGAATTTCTTGGAAATAGGTCAGATGAACAAATTGGACACTGGCCACCTCTGAACTTGTTGCCTGCCAAGCAGTTCCCAGGCACTTAACTCTGCTACATATGGCTTTACGTTTGGAGGGAGGGTGAGGTGGGGATGGCTGTGGAGGAAAAGGCTGCTGGCCGGAAGTGGCCATGGAAATTCTTACTGCCCAGTGAGTGTGAAGACAGGGGCCTCTGCAGCTCACCCAGTCCAGACCAAGCCAGTTCTCCTGCCAGGCTGGGCTTAGGAGCTTTTAGCCACAAGGCAGGGGGCCTCATTTAGCCTCATTTTCCTTGCCTGAGTAATAAGGGTAGTTAGATTAGAAAGGGTAGTTCCAAAGGTGTTTTCCTGGGAACCTTATCCCCAGGCAATTTCTTAGGAACATAGTGAGTCTTTGGTTAAGTAAGTTCAGTAAATGCTCCTTAAGATATCTCTCTCTCTCCTCTCTCCTCTCTCCTCTCTCTCTCTCTCTCTCTCTCTGTGCCACCCGGGTGAATTAGCAAGTTAGTTTGGCTGTGTCTGGCCTGGGTACCATCCCTCCTCCCTTTGTGTTAAGTAAAGGCAATTCATATTCTTTGCAACTATTCTTGCACAAACTGTATTTTGGAAAAACACTGGCCTTAATGATTTTGAATGGTTCTTTCCTACTCTGACATTCCATTTTAACTGTTGGTTTGGGGGAGATGGATTTTAAGTATCTGTGGTAGGAAAAATGGCCTCGAGGTTATGGTGTTAAGGGGGAAATCATACAGTTATCTGTGTTAATTTTCATCAAACAAGTCTTCATTTAAGTCCTACAAGGCAGCCTCATCAGAATATGAGTCTCATAGCAATTTAGGGCCATTAGGAGGTGGCACATTGTGTCCTAAAGGATTCCCTTTCAGCCTCGGAGCTAGTAAGCTCTCCAGCGGGCTCCAGGCTGGCTGTTGGCTTTCTCAGGAGGATTTGGATGAGAGGACGTGTAACAGGAGAGAGGGACCTCCAAGGATGAGCAGGTTTTCCTGTGGGGTGCCCTGAGTGGGCAGGAAGGATTATCCAAGAGCTTTATATGTTGTGGTGAAATGAGACAAGACCCTGTGGGAAATATGGTGACCCAGTGGCTCCGAGGTCAGGCTCCAAGGTTTTTGGGGTAGAGCAGGGTCTAGGCTCAGAGGTAGCCCTTAGAGGCAGCTGGATAGGCAGGAGTCCTGAGCCCAGGGGACCTGGGTGATTTCATTGCACCTCTCTGGGGCTCAACCTCTTACTTCATTAAAAAAGAAGCTTAAACTAGAAGAATTCCAAGTTTCTTTCCATGTCTGATGTTATCATTGAAACTGTTCCAAATGATCTTGGTCAAAACTTGTTCCATGTTCTTGCTTTGTGTTCCAGCTTTCCTCATTGATTAACTTTTCCTCTAACCACTAAGTGCTTTCAGAAAGTTAAAGTTCAATTATGGGTGATTTTATGTCACCAAGGCTAATATGAAAGAGAGCCTGCTTAGAAGTAGAGGGACCGAACAGTGTTAGTATTGGGAGGGACGTCGCCCATCGAGTTTCAGCCTGTTTCTCGCCCAGCACGTCTGAACATACCCATTGGTGTCACGTGTAATTTGAAAAACTCCTCAAGGTGATTCTTCAGTATCCCAGCCGCCCACCCATAAGGGAATCACTGGTCTGGCCCATCTGAGTTACTTCACTGAAGGGGGCACTGACCCCTAAGGGGGGGGCGTGGCAGGGCACATTCAAAGGGTCCCTCCAGCCTCAGGAGGGACCTGAGCCTGAGTTCATGTCCAAGCACACAGCTGGTCAAACCCAGGGCTGGTCAAAGGTAAAGCTTGTGAGTGAAGAATTCTGAGAGGGAGGAAGAGAAACTCCTTTCTGGGCTGTGGGTTAAGCACCGCGCGAGAACCCTGCACGTCTTGTATGTTTAGTGTGACTCTGCTTGTTGTTCTGAAAGGACCGTCCTGTCCTAAGCTATCAATTCTCATTCTGCTCCCTTCACTCAAGGACTCCCCTTCTACAGGTTTCTTGACAGCAGCCTGGCATGGAAGGGAGGGGGCAGGAAAAGTGGAGAGAGCCTTTTGTTTTGTAAAGCCCTGGTAGTTTGGCCATCAGCAGGTGTGATGATCAGTTTGAGCAGCGCTCTGTCACAGGCTCTAATTGTCACCCCCCCCCCTTAGCAGTGTGTGGGGTGGGATGGGTTCTGGAGTGCTGGGGAGGCCTTGGGTTTGGCTCATCTTCCCTCTGCACAGGAGTGTAGAAGGCGGCGGGGGTCGGGGTGTTGCCTTCCATGTGCCAACTGAACCTGTGTCCCCACCTCCCCCAGCCCCAGGATGAGCACCTGAACAACTTCTGCCGACTGCTAGGGGTGGAGCACAGTCAGATGGAGCACTGGCTGTGCCATCGCAAGCTGGTCACCACCTCGGAGACCTACGTCAAGACCATGTCCCTGCAGCAGGTGCTCAATGCCCGCAACGCTCTGGCTAAGCACATCTATGCCCAGCTGTTCGGCTGGATCGTGGAGCACATCAACAAGGCCCTGCACACGTCCCTCAAGCAGCACTCCTTCATCGGGGTCCTGGACATCTACGGGTAGGCCTGCCCCCTGTCCCCCCAGCCTGCCACTCCACCTGCTGGTGGGTAGTGGCCTCCTGCTGTCATTTTAGAGCCAGCAAGGGCCTTGGAGATCTTCCTTGTGGTTCTCAGTGAGGGAGTTTAAGATGTGTGGGGGCATTTTTGGTTGTCAGAATGGCGGGGGTCACTACTGGCTTGAAGCCAGGGATTCTGAGTGTCCTGTAACATGGAGGACTGTCCCAAGGAAGAATGGACCCTGTCAAAACACCAGGAGCTCGCCTACTGAGAAGTCCTATGAGTATCCATTTTTATAACTGGGGAAATTTCCAGAGAGGAAGATTTCTTGCCCAGCATCATTCTGGAAGTTACTTTGAAAAATAGAACTTAGATTCAGGTTTTGTGTCTTCGTTATGTTTTAGTTCAATCTACCATTTGACCTCATTGACTAAGGTGGTTATTTTAATACCATAATTTTGCCCGGTGCTGTACAGATGGGTGTTTTGTGTGGTCATTCTTGAGATTTTTCTTCCTTTCAGAATTCGAGCCCGATTTATAACAGCGTATTTTTGGCAGGGAGAGGCAGCGTGGCATGGGGCAGTGTGCTTGGCTAGCCATCGGGAGGCTGGCTCTTTGTATCCGTGCTATCACTAGCGAGCTGGAGCAGTCTCCGCAGATCACAGCCCCTCGCTGATCTTTCGTTCCTGTAGTTTCAAATGAAGTTTTGAGCCACAGTCTCCCTGAGGCTCTTTCCAGATCCTTCTAGAATTGAAGTTGTATGAACTGGGTTGCAACCTCCCTTGCTCTTCTTTTCTGACCAATCCTGCCCTCTTTAGACTAATAATAGATTAGCTCCTCCTGGATCTTTAAATTATAGAAGTCATGGCTTCTGCCTTAAAATAGAAATTTAGACGAGAGAAGTGCAGTGTTGTAAGAGCAGTAACACTCTGGTGAAAACAGCTGCTTACTGGGCCTGACCTCAGCCGGACTCGCCTTACGACGAAGTTGGAGTAAAGCAGCCTCTTCCTCATGTGAAGATGGGCTCTGCTAATTATATCTCTGATGCGGTTGCTCACCATTGGGTTTCAAATTGGAGCATGTCACTGCTATAGAGAAAGAAGACTGGAACTAGATTTCTGGCATCACCAAGGCCTTAGGAACATGCTGAAGAGTTTTAAGGCGCATGCACGAGTTAGATAATGCAAGAGGCATCGGCAGAAGTTGTAGACGTGACTGCAGATTCGGACACTTGGTGCTGCAGCTATCTCAAGGCTGGAGAGAGCACCTTGTTTGCACACTCAGGAGAAGCTTTATGTGGGAGTTGAGATTTGAACTGGATCATTTAAGGGGGGTAGAATCTGGAAGCTGGGGGAGGCACCTTTGGGAACAGGAGCCACAGTCAAGGTGGGAGGAAAAAGCAAAGTGTGAAAGGAAACTGCGTCGCTGGTTAGGAGCACACAGTGGAAAGTCACCCTAGAGAGGGAGGCTGCATCCTCTTCGGTGCTCTGCAGGGTTTCTGCTGAGTGACTCTGCACAGGCCACTTCTCCTTGTCATCAGTCGAGTGCCTGCTTTGTGCTTGGCCCTTCTGGTTCTTGGGAGAGGATGGAACAGTCTGTGCTCTCTGGGAACTTAGTGTCCTCTTGTCAATAATTAATTATGTGGTGTTCTTCTCTCTACCTCAAGTACTTTCAGGTAATTGGATTTCCCAAAATACTAAGCTTTAGTGTTGCCTTCTGAAATAAGACCTGAAGAAATCCGGGCTGTAGCATCTGACCCAATTCCCTTAATACACATGTTTAAGAATCTAATTTTACTGAGGTTTTGATTTTGGAAGATTAACGTGCATACTCATTATTTAAGGGCATGTAATAATATTGTGATTTCAATGCTGCTGCTATGTAAAATAATCCTGCCTCAGTTCTATTATATTTATATATTTTCTTAACAGGGCTTAGAATTTAAATAGACTTGTTCCTCCCTTCCCAGGGACCCCTGTGGAAGTCTCTGCCCATTGCCGGGGGTCCCTGTGAGCTGGGCTTCTGGCACTGCTGAAGCTACAGACGTCAGCTGGGCTTGTGCAAGCTTCTACTTGCCATTTAATTTTTATAATTGTTTATTTTCTAGAAGGCCAGTGACTTTCCAAAGGGAAGAAATAGATTACAGGGAAGGCTTGTTTGTGGTTTCAAAGGAACAGCTTTCAATGGATAGGGTTCGCAATGTGGAAAACCCAGTTTCCTCTTCCTCATGCCACCTCCTAACCTGTGTGCCCCTGTCGCCTCACAGTGGCCCAGGGGCTCCTTGAGAACACCCGACAGCTTTTCAGGGAGTAGGGTCCCATCACAGGGCCAGCATGGGGCCACTCTTGGGAATTTTCTACCCTTTGTGCTTTCTCTTTTCTTAATCCATGTTCTTTCTCAGAAGCTAATTTACTTTGCTCAAACCATACCGTAAAGTGGTCGTATTTAAAAAGCGATTCACTGCCCTTCTGGAGAGAAATAAATGCCCATGCACAGGTACTCCTTTGCATCTCAAAGCTGTGCTGATTCACACCCTGGAGGGAACTCCAGGCAGAGTTAAAGGCAGCAAGTTAGATGGTGGCTGCCCTGTTGGGTGTGGCAATCCTGTCTGAGTGTGGCTCTGATTGGCTTTTCTGTGGTGATTAGTGATGGTCATTGTTTCATGTGCCTCTTGACCAGTTGTGTATCTTCTCTGGAGAGAAATAGCTATTCATATCTTTTGCCCATTTTTAAATCAGGTTATTTGTGTTTTTTCTTGAGTTTTAGGAGTTGTCTGTATATTCTGGATATTAACCTTTTATTAATATTAGAAATAGGATTTGTAAATATTTTCTCCCATCCTGTAGGTTGACTTTAATGATGTATTGTAAGTAAACTTCTTAGATTCACTGTTGGCCTTCATTTTGGTGGGAAAAAAAAATGTTCTTTGGTTTGTTTTCTTGGTCTCACTCTCCAAAATAAACTTATGAATAATATTCCAGTTGCAATATAGTTATTCAGAGATACTTCCCCAGCTCCTCTGTGACCAGTAGTACTAAAAAGTTTCACAGAGAATGGAGCAGAAATCAGTGACTGCATTTACCCTCTAGCCTGTGGCAGTGGCCCAGCCCTGGACAGCCCAGAGGACCCCTGCACGTGCCACCTTCAGGGAGAAAATGCGTGGCTGGCTCCACCATTCCCAGACCTAACAGATGACCAGAGGCTATCGGGTTACCCTGGAATCTCCCAGCCTCCCAGGAGAGCCTTGTAACTAACTCAGAGTGCTCTAAAGCTAAGTGCAACCTCCGGAATTGCTTCGAGGCAGCCCTTTGGGGTGCTTCTGGAGCCAGATGCTCCTGTGTGCTTCTAAGGCTCAGATAAGGTCCCATGTTCCTTCTGTCCATGCGGCACCACGCACCACCACCCCATGGCCTCACTATCCTCTAAAAGCCTATAGCACCTAAAATTTCTACTCCTTGGGGAGGGTCTCATATGCCAGTTTCCTGTCATCTTTCCAGCAGCTCTTGTGGGCAGGGACCATGTCATTGAAGCACTCACAGTTCTTGGGACAGCTGGCTGATGGGCTGGGAGAGGATTCCCATGTAGTGGGTGTTTCCATATCCTGCATGGGCATTCCAGGCATGAAGAGGAGGTGGAAATTGCAGCACATGGCAAACTGACGAGGTTTAGGTCTTGAGAATAACAGCTCTTGGCCTTGAAGTGTGAGCAGTGCCTGGGATTGTGTACCGTGTAGGGACGGACGTCCAAGCACAGAGAGTAACATAGGAGCAGAATTTAAGTCCTGCCATTCTAAGGTGCAGCCAGAATCCTGAGATTGTTTAGTAACAAGATCAAGACATTAACCTCTCTAACAGACCCTAGGGTACCCTGTGAGATATCAAAGCCTTCAGAATAGAAAGGAGCCTCGAAAGGATGTTGGATCACTTCTCTGACATTAATGCGCAATGGTCCTATTTTTAAAGGCTTCTCTAGGGAGAATTTCCCCACATTATTTTTTCTGTATGACTTTTAATAATCATTCCCTAGAAGCCCTCCTCTGTATCTCACCTATAATCCCATCTTTTCAACCTCCCAAAAGTAGAGTGCTGGAGTGTGATCTTTGTAAACTAGAGAGACGAGCCTGAGCTAAGAGACTCCAGTTCCTTTGACCTGTGCTCTGGGGGAAGCTTGGAAGCATCTCATCGGCTCTCTGCTCTCTCAGGTCTGGGAGTGAGAGGTTCACAGAGGTTGATTATTAACTCAGTGATTGGTTGACTTCTTTTTATTGCAATTTCACTTTCCAGCAAATTCTACCTTATTTTTAGAGGCATTTGTAGCCCTTACTACACCCTAAAACTGGGGTGGAATGAGAAGGAAATTGTATACTTTTCAACAACATTCTGAAGATAGAAAGAAATGGAAGCAGAGGTGATCATTGTGCCACCAGGAGTCCAGATGTCACGTCTCAGCATCGAATTTTATTCTATGTTTTGACCTTCCTCCCACCAAAGGCTTTTCGTCTAAATATTCTCAACATTGATTTTACAAGAAAAATTCAATTCCCTCTAGTATATAAATTCCTTTGTGGTGTTTTAACGTTGTTGGACTGTAAATTGATTCATTGTGTTTATTTTAAAAAGTCATCTCTGTTGATGGGAAAAAGTACTATTATAATTGTAAAGGAGAAGTTGCCCTGTCTCCCTGACGGTGGCTTTCTGAGCTCAGTCATCTTAAGACACTTTTCCCAGGCTACCCGAGCGCCTCGTTCATCTCTGGGCCTCCGGCATTGCAGTAATTACATTAGATGGCAGAGGAATTGTTACCAGATAATATCTCAGAAATAGGAAAATTATGAGCTAATTTCAGGCCATTTCAAATTAATGAGAATGTTCTTTGTGGAGCGCTACCCATGTAAACCTTTAGAAAATGACAAGCAGTAGGTATTTAAACCCTCTCCGGAGCTCAGCGCAAGGCTCTGCCAGCACACCCAGTTGCTATTATCTGGCCAATTGCTGGGGTGGCTCTTTATCTTCCTTCTAGGTTTTGTTAATTAAATTTCCTCTGGGGCTTGGGTGTTGTCAGCAACCTCTCTTGGGGTGGGAGACTGGCAGGGTGGAGGGAATGAGGTTCTAGGGGATGTAACTTGGTCTGAGGGACCGTCACCTGGGCTGGGAGGGCCCCCCCATCCAGTGCCTGTCTTCTGCTGGTCTGGAGTGCACAGGGGTGGGATCCTTCGTCCCAGCATGGACTTTGCATCTTTGATCTTGTTTTATTAACCTAGAATTTTCTCTCACATTGGCATGGCCAAAGGCTGTGCTTTAATGTGGTTGTCTCTAAGCAGTTGATGCCTTTGATCTCAAAATTTCCCACTTTTTCATGTCTCATACCTTGGCAGGGGAGGTGGGTGCCAGGGAGGAGAAGCCTGATGCCTTCTGGGCACTGACCCAGCCTGTTGGGTATCTGATGCCTCTATTTTGGTGGTCCCTCTGCATAGGGTGCTCTCTCTCACCACTGTCATCCCCACCCCTCCGGAGACAGCAGTCACATTTCTGTTTGGGGTTGGAACTTAGGGAGTAGGCTGTATTGGAAGGGCCTGTATGGCCTTCGTATAAGATTGAGGAAATTCAGTTTTTCATACTGAAGAATGGGAAGGGGTGGAGAAATGAAGATTTTGGAGAAGGCTGAATGAAGCCTGTGCCCCAGGTCCCCGGTTTCTATATATTAGCACTGGCCCTCTGCCCCTCACCATGTGCTCAGATATCTCCCCTTCTGGGAAGTTGCCCCTCATGTCCACAGCCCTTCTGAGCCATCTTTTCTTCCTTTTTTATGAAACTTTTCCTCCTCTCTGAATTTAAAGCTGTGCCCATACTGGCTCTGCCTACTGACTCTCTGACCTTGGGCAGGTACTTAGTCTCCCCACACCTCAGTTTTTCCAGCTGTAGGGTGGTTTAACGATAGACCGTAACTCTTGCTTGCTGTGAGCAGTCATCAGATTGAGAACTTAGGAAGCACTTGGGGCAATTGCTCTGCGGGGGCTCCTTGGCAGGGCCTCTGCCGGCCCACGTGGTCCGGGGTGTGAATGCAAACAAGGCAGCTCTTCCTCATAGATCTCCACCCCTTCTCACCCCTCGGCCTGATGCCGTTGTTCAGTGTACAAGGTGGGCCCCACTCATTGTAGCTGAAGCTGCTGGTGCTTGTCATGTTGTGAGCATGGCAAGTGACACATCATACGGTTATGTGGCCTTCTCTGCACAGCCTGTCGGCCATTCGAAGTCCTCTCGTCCCCATCTTCCTTGATGTCTTGAGAACCTTTCTGTTGCTTGGCCACCACAAGCTTAAATCGGACCCTGACTGGATCTTGCCTGGCTTCCTGCTCCAGTAATAACTGCCTTACTCAACTTCCTGCCTCCAGTCTTGTGTACCTTCCCCTAAATCAGTTTCTCTCCTGCCCGACTCTAAAATGCAAATCTCATTGTCATTTCTAATGTGAAATCCTTCAGGATCTCCCCGTTATCCCCTGGTGAGATCCAGACCTCCTGGTGTAACTCACGAGGCCTGCGGAAGACCCAGCCGCCTCCTGCTGCACCTGTGTCTCATCCCACCCCCCACTGGCCCCGACTGTAGCTTCCCTGCACGGCCATCGGGCCATATTGCAGACATTTAAGTTGAGCAATGAATCATGATAGCATTGATATTCTAAAGTATGAGGAGCTCAAATATAAATCCGTTTTTAAAGTTGAAACCCAGCAAAATTTACCAAGGATCACAGATAATTCACAAAGTATGGATGACCCGTGCAGACAGAAAAATGTTAAACTCTATTAATGATCAAAGAAATTAAAATTCAAACAGACATTTATATACCAAACAACCAAAGATTTTTAAAGTTATATACACTGTTGACTAGAGAGCTGTGATACATTAATACTCACAGTGGTGAGGGACGGGCCGGCTGTCGGGGAGACCTTTGAGACCTGAGTGGAGCTCAAGGGAAATTTTTCAGGTGCTGAAAATGTTGTCTGTCCTGGGTTGTGGTGATAGTTACACACTTGGTGACATTTTTCAAAAATGCATCAAAATATACACTTAAAATTGGTGCATTTATTGCGTGTAAAACTCTAACTCAATAAAAATGATTACAACAAGATAATTATTGACCAGTATTAGGAGAACAAGACACTTTCCTACATTGGGAGGGTGGGGTGGGGTAATAACATAAATTAGTTCCACCCTTCTAGGAGTTACTTTGCTTCCACCTTTTAAGAAGTGATACTCTTTGGCGTGGTAATTCTAGGCCAGCATTGTAAGGAAAGAATCACGAATTCAAAGAATTTGTCACAACATTGATAGCAACTAAAAACTGGAAAAGGAACCAAAATGTCCCTCAGTGGGGGTGTGGCTGAATAGGATACATCTGTGTGGGCGTCCCAGCCAGCTCAGGAGGCACCTTTGTGTGACTTGAGGAAGGGTGATGTTTCCTGGGAGTGCCCCTCTCCGCAGCGTGTGAGGGGCTGGCTGAATTTCAGCACCATTTGCCCCTCACGTGGGCACCTTTGCAATTCCGAGATGACCTAGAATTCTAGACCACGGCCCTGACCCATCCAGTGGTCAACGAGGCAAATGTTAAAACTGCTTTCAGGGCCGCAGTGTGGGGAAGTGTTGGCAATGGAACGGTAAATAAGAATAGGTAAAACTTTACATTTTGGGGGGAAAAAATGAATGGCATATAAAAATCCCTAAAAGGAAACCTACCAAGATGTAGCTGGTGGTTGATGTGAATGATAGAATCGTTGATGACTTTTTCTATGTCGCTTTTCCTAAATTTTCCTGCTGTCAGTACTTTTTCTAGTTATGAAAATACATATGTGTTCTTTCCTACTTTAGTAAGGCTCTCTATAGTGCTAACATCTGCAGCAGTGGCCTCCTGAAACACAAGAGCAGAAACTGGGGACTCTGGTGGCGCCAGGGACAGAGCTGGCTGGGAATAGGAGGGTGAGGGCAGCCCTGAAAGGAGTTGTCTCTTACCTTTGTTTTCTCCTTCTGTTCTGCAGGTTTGAGACCTTTGAGGTAAACAGCTTTGAGCAGTTTTGCATTAACTATGCAAATGAGAAGCTCCAGCAGCAGTTCAACTGGGTAGGCGGGACATCCGGACCAGGGATACTGGGCTGGGGAGATGTCTCTCTCTCTTCCTGGGATTGACAGCCTAGGTTACCTCTCTTCCATCTGAGACCCGTGGGCTCCACTCTGCCCTGACCTGCGCTTGGTTTCCTGGCGGTGCCCTGAGCTTTGGGAAGGCGCTCTCCACTGTCAGGTGGCAGTCTCAGTCGGGCAGCCGTGCTGAGATTGTAAATGATCCTCCCGTGGCCTTGACTCCCACTCCTTTGAGCCTGAGTTTCTAGGGTGGTTAAGCACCTGCAAGCCAGATATGGGGTTTCTTGTGATTGGTTGGGGTACAACGACACAGGTGATTGTTAAAATCGCCTGGGAAAGGGTTCATGGGAATGAGAAATCACCTAATTGTGTTTTGCTTTTCTGTAATCATGACTGTGAAAAGCACCGAAACCTTTCTAGCAGTTACCTGCTTTCCTACAGGACCCAGCACTCAATGAGCAGTTGGGGGAGGTGAGTAATAAAGTGTGTCTGCAATTCACCCACCATGACCTTTTCACCTCTTGCCCTAGCACGTGTTCAAACTAGAGCAAGAAGAATACATGAAGGAGCAGATCCCTTGGACCTTGATTGATTTTCATGATAACCAGCCTTGTATCGACCTCATAGAAGCGAAGCTGGGGATCTTGGACCTGCTGGATGAAGAATGTAAGGTAAAACTGATGCTGCCAGTGAATTAGTGCAGTTCTAGGCTTGGGTGTGGGGCTGAAGGCAACCGTGCAGTGCAAGAGAACATGTAAGACGTCACAGCTGGAATTTCATCTGTGATTAGCTGGACTTTAGTTGGTGGGAGGTAGCATTGGGATCCATTCTGCATACCAGAAGGGGGCACGTTGAGTGTGACCAGCAGGTGTTGCTAGGTTGGTAGACATGCACCTCTTTTAGCAGAGACTGGGTGGTATGGATTTGGTGCCCCAGATATCCTAGGTGTCAAGAGAGGCCTAACATCTAGACAGGTGTCCCCAGAGAGCGAGGACTCAAGAGCCCAGAACCATCCTTGCCACGTCAGATGGCTTATGAGTGAGTGATAGGGTGGCTTGATGGCAGGTGAGATCAGTAGGTTTCCCTGTCGGGCTTTTTGTGGACTCTACCTGGGGGGACAGGGAGAGTGCTGAATCGGCAGCCTGCAGAGAGCCTGGCAGCCCTGGGAAGGTGGGGTGATGGGGGTGCCAGGTTTTATCAGTCACCTAACTTCTTTGGCCTCTGGTTTCCTGCTCTCTGAGTTACGGGGATTGGATCTATTGATATCTAAAGTCTTTCCCAGTTTGGTGGGTGATTGCTAAGTGGGTAAACATGTACCAGTTTCTCCAGTGATGGAAACTCCAGTTGAAAGGTATAAAAGCCGTATGGTTCTTGGGATTGAAAGGGAAGAGCCCAGTGGCTTTTACTTTCTGGTCTCCCACACGTGGCCTGTAAAGGGTTGAGTGTAGCTTGACAGTTTGGTAGGAGGAGGTGTTTTCCTTCCAGGAAGGCTCTCCTTGTTTCATTGCCTTTGAAAATGAAAAGGAAACAAGAAGAAGGCAAAGAAAATACACTGAACTCTACAGCTTGCACATTTTATCTCCTGAAGTTCTTTATTTCTTCAGAGATGTGGGCTTCATCTTCAGAGTCGGTATCCGAGCAAGCATAACTTCTCAGTGCGACAGGTGTTTGTCGAGGCCTGCCCAACCTGAGAGGTTGCAGTAAAGGTAAAACAGTTGTCCCTGGATTAAGTGGCGCTGGCTTAAATGACCAAAGTCGCAGCCCAGGCCCTACCGGCTCCCCTCTGCTCTTCTCCACTTGCTAACTTTCTTGGTTCAGCATCTACTGCCAACAGCTCCCTCCCCAAACTCAGCCAGGACCCATGATCCCCTTGCAGAAGGGGAATCTCTGAAACTCTTATCAGTAACTGTTGCCTCCAGCTCCACATTCCCTAACCCAAAGGCAACACCCTGTCCTGTGTCCAACCCCAGCCTCTGGGATGCTGAGCAGGTGTGGCTCCCCAGACCCTGTCTAAAGGAAGACTCCAGATTTTCTTTCACGCTCCTCCCCAGTGGTGACGGTTGTACAGCTCTAAGGGCACATGGAGTAGGCCTGTCTGCCATAGGTCTACCTGGTTCTATGATGAAGAGTTAACCACATCATAAACCCTGACTCCAGGGGCTTGGTCTTATCTTTCCCGTTTACACACAACCTCTCGCAAAAATGCCTAAACACTCTGGGACGATTGATTCTGGGAACTTATCAGGTGCCTAACTGATGTTCAGTGATTTGCCCTGCCTTTTGCAGGCAAACTAGGGCCACTTGTGGATTTGTTTTGGCTTGTGGTTTGAGGATCCAAGAAGTGCTACCACGCAAGGGAAGATGTCACAGGAATGTCAAACCGGAGCAGGGAGAATGCTGGTCCCATTGCACAGCTGCAGAGTTGGATGGACAGAGACATCAGACGGGGGAGGTCTGCAGGCCAAGGGCTTGGTCTGGCCACGCTTCGGTGCTGGTAGGGGCATGGGTCACAGCTGCAGGGCCCCAGAGTGACAGCTGAACGGCATCAAGAGCGGGGAATGCCAACTCGGGAAGACTGCTGAGCCGCACACAGGCACTGCGTGTTCTACCTGAGGTCTCCTTGCTTCACCTCCCTAAGGCTCCTTAGAAGGGAAGATTTGCAGATAAGCCTGGGTTTCCGGCTAATCGTGTTGAGACAGCAGGTAGTGCTGTGGATGTGACACGTTTAAACTCGCTGGCGGCCGAGGTTATAGGTGTGGCAGAGGAGACAAGATAAATAGCATATGTTCTGGTTACTGTGAATATAAAAAAATTATAAAGATTAAAATAAAAAAGAAAAGAAAAAAATACTAAAGAAAAAATTAAAAAAAGATGACTAGCAAATTAAGGAATAAGACAAAAACTCACGACATGGAGACCTTTAGTACCAGCTTTAATTGCTCTGGGAATTCAGGGTGATTCAGTGTAATCTGATGTAGCATCCAGTTAACAGGAGAATTTTAAGCCAACAGGTGTTATTACATTTATCAAAACTCATTAATGTGTACACTTAAAAAGGATGCGTTTTACCCTATGGAAATTATTCTGCAATAAATCTGACTTTAAAAATAGGGAGGCCGAGTGGGCCCCTCTGGAAGGGCCTTGGCTCTGAGCCTACGCAGGTTAAGGAATCGCTGTGGAGTTGGTCGCAGCTGGGACCTCGGTGCCCCTCGGGACGGATGGCTGTGGACTACGGGGCCCTGTGGATGTGTTCCTTTCCTCCCCATCTCATACTCCACAGCAGGAGAAAGAATGATGAGATCGTGCCGTGAAGAATTGGGTTCTGTGACCCCCAGGTGACAGGACACAAAGTCAAATGAAGGCCAGGACTCACACTGTAAAGGTAGCCAGTGGGAAAACCACTTTCCTGGAGAAGATGCACAGTGGCTGGCAGGCAGCGATCTGGGGTTTAAGTTAGAAATACGGAGATGGGGCGGCGTGGGTCTAGAGGGGCCACACGCAGGGAGCTCTCCCGAGAGCCCGAGACCGGAAACAGAGGAAGCACATGGGCTGCACCAGGGTATTAAACCGCCAAGGTGGAAAAGCCCTTCTGCAGGCCCCGTCTGCAGTCAGAGCCTGCCTGAGCCCCACACGGCAGCTGGCGGCTGTCCTGCGGTTATCCAAGGGGGCCGGAGAGGAGGTGTCTGTCGGAAATGCTGATGTCCAGGCTGCTCTTAAGAAAGCTCTTAAGTGCTTTCTGAGGCTGTGGGGGATGGGGGTGGGGGACAGGCCAGCCCCTGTCCCTTGTGGACTGGGAACTTCTACCTCTCCTTGTGCACACTCATCAGTCCCCTCCTTTTCAGAGGAACAGGCCAGTCTGGGCTGATAGGATATGCGATCAGAGCATCTGCCCTTACAGGTGACATGTTTGCATTTTAGCAGAGCTGTTCTGGAAAATGATACCTTGACCCTTGGAAGCAAATCTAGTGAGTGAAAATCCAGACACTGCCAGGTGGAGAGGCCTGGGTAGGGGCGCAGCTCTGCCAGGTGTCTAGGTTGGTTTGTTTCACAGATCCCAGCCTGAAGAGCCGACTAGACCTTCCTAATTCACACAGTGGTGTCGCGGCTGAGAGTGAAGTCAGGCTGAAGACAGTGGGAGGCCAGTGTCCTCCTGTGTCCTCACCTGGGCCCCAGCTGCCATCATAAGAGTTTACTCTGTGTTCGGGTCATGAGTTCATGGTTTAAGAAGTGGCCCCAGGGGTCTCCTTATCCAACACTGGAATACAGGTTTGAATCCTGGGCCAGTGATGGCAACATCTGTGATCTGTGATAGAGAGTACAGTTTCTGCTCACGGTTCCAAAGACAACAGTGGTGTAAGGTTGTCCCGGGCCCCAGGCTGTTGGTGGAACATGGGCTTAGGAAGCCCGAGGAATTTCACTCCCCCTCCTTCTATTACTATTTTAATAGCAAAGAAGAAAGGTTTAATGTATTTTTAACAGCTTTGATGAGAGATAATTCACATACCGTACAATTCACCCGCTTAAAGTATACAATTTAACGGGTTTTAGTGTGTCCACAGTTGGGCAGCCTTTACCACCACAGTCAGTTTCAGAACACTTTCATCACGCCACGTGGAAACCCATTTGCAGCAGCCGCGCCCCATTGCCCCCAGCCCCAGACAACCATGAATCTACTTTCTGTCTCTATAGAATTGCCTGTTCTGGGCATTTCATGCAGATGGGACCTTCACTTTCTGATGTGAGGTTAGGCCTCAGAGGGACAGAACCGACCTAGATGAGGACAGAGCTGGAGTCTGGGCTCCCTGCCCAGTGCTCGCTCTGCACTGCTCTGAGAGGAGCATTAAAAAGCTTGTGTGAAGCCACCTGTGGATTCCGTATTAAAGCATTTGACTCAGCTGCATATTCCAGCACTACTGATAGCAGTGATCCAGATGTTACTAGAACAAAAGGTTTTCTTTCTTCCTCCTATGGCTGTTTAAAATCTACTTTATTGGAAATATTTTTGGAAAAAAGCACCTTCTACCTGACCCTACCTTCATGGCTGCCTTCAAAACTCTGTTTTCAGGCAGGAAAGCAACATATCCAAGAACACATGCCCCAGAACCATCCTGTCCTGGTTGCATCCACAGCTCTGCTACTCCAGTTGTGTGACCTTGAACGAGGTGCTTTAACCTCGCTGCCTCAATTTCCCCATCTCTAAAGTGTGTGCAAACACTGTGGCTAGCTCGTAGTATTATATGAGGGTGAAATGAGTTGATATGTCTAAAGTGTGTAGAAAACTGCCAGGCAAATGGTAAGTGCTGTGGGCATTAGCTATTAGTATTACCTGGGAAACTTAATTGCTGTAAATTCCTGCTGGCCCTTATTTTTTGTTGGAGGTAGGGTGTCAGGACATATGTATACATGTGACATCAATTGTTGGTCTCTTCTTATTAATTCATGCCAGTCTGAATTAGTGGATATGTAGGATTATGGATAGAGTCTTCACACTGAAGTCCAATTTCATTTTCAAGACAAGATGATTTTGTTCCTGGCAGATCTGTTTGCTTAGGTGGG
Source organism: Eulemur rufifrons (assembly GCF_041146395.1). Taxonomy (NCBI): domain Eukaryota; kingdom Metazoa; phylum Chordata; class Mammalia; order Primates; family Lemuridae; genus Eulemur; species Eulemur rufifrons. The sequence continues at coordinate 19,876,998 of NC_090987.1, forward strand.
CTTCTCACTGTGGTTCTGTCTGCCCCAGTTGTGCCAGTCCTTGAGGTTCCTCTTGTTCCTGTCCTCTGGCCTGCCCGGTCCTGACAGCCATGCCAGGCTGACCTCTGCTTCCTTCACACCTGGTGGTTCTAAACACAGAATGCTTGTAGATAATGAAAACACAGTATATATAGAAAATGCTGAATTAAAAATATCTTATTGTCTGCCCAACACAATTAATAACCTCCTTCAAGAAAGGGTTTTCTTTTCTTGAATTTCCTATGGCACTTAGCACTGGGTATTCAATATTATTAATAGTTACACCAAATTAAAGCTTGAGAAAAATCAGTTTGCTTACAAAGGATTTAAGAAGTTTCTTCCTAAGTAGGTAAGCATTTTCTTCATGGCAAAGATTTTATTAATGTACTGTGTGAAGCCCTTTTTAAATAGCTAGTCAAGGGTCACCTTCAACCCCTGCCTTATCTAAATGTGTACTCTGAACTAATGAGGGCGAGTGAGTTATGATCATAACTGAGGACTGGACTGATGCCGGTCAGTGCGTGTGTGCAGTGGAGGTCAAGGGTGACAGGAGAGAGCACCTTCCTGTTGGGAGAGTTGCTGTCATCCTGGACAATTTGAATGGTGGTTACAATGACTCTTATATTTTCAATGAAGCAAGATGCTTTTTCACTTCTGAAGACATCCATAAAGATATTAAAAGGGGCTGCCCCTTCAGAATTGTTAATGCAGTGAAACCTTTCAACCTGAATTTAAATTTTGGGGGAGGCAGAGATTAGTACCCTGTAGATCCGGCACTGGGTACTCAATACCCAATATGTGACCAGAATCCAATTCTAAGTTCTCTGAGGGGCAGGAAAATAACATTAAGGCATGGTCAGTCCTTGAAACCCAGCAAACGGGTAAGACAAGCCTAATGAGCGATGGTGAGCAACACGCTAGAGTATGTGCAGGAGCTCAGCTGTGGGGAATTGCAAGGAAGAGAGAAGCGAGGTGAAGAGTATCAGGAAAAGGATGAACTTCAGCCAAACCGGGACAGAGGTATTTAGATGAGCTTAGAGAGCAAGGGTGGGCTTTCCTGTGGCTGTTCACGTGGACAGGAGCTTGGCATGGAGGTGGATGTGACGTGTTCATGATGCCGAAGTCACGGGCCCACCTGCAGGGAGGAAGCCCCTTCAGGTTGTTCCACGAGCTGTGACTCTGCTCCCATGACCTCGTCTTCCACCTTCATCCTCTCTGGCACTTCCAGCGTCTGCCAACCAGCAGGCTCTTTGAGGCTCAGCATGCTCCCACGGGAACCAGCCCACGTGGGGCAGGATCCCGAACGTCCGTCCGTGGTTGAACCATTCTTTCCACAGCCCTACTCTGGTCCTGGTTTGAGAGCTGGAGCCAACTTACTGGCAGATTCCATCCCTCTGCCTCGACTCTTTCTTTCCTGTTCACAAAGCCCTCTGCCCTGTTTTGTGGTTCTGCAGGTCCCCAAAGGAACTGACCAGAACTGGGCTCAGAAGCTCTACGACCGGCACTCCAGCAGCCAGCACTTCCAGAAACCCCGCATGTCCAACACGGCTTTCATTGTCGTACACTTTGCGGATAAGGTGGGGCATTGCCGTAGCCCCACTTCAGGTAGACTCGGGGATTTCTGGGCCAAGAGGGAGCTGTCACTTTTGATTTCAAGTGGCCTGAAGCCTCAGATAGTTCCCTTCCATCCTTTCTTATTCAATCTGCTCCATTTCTGGGGGATGCTCAATTGCTACCACACAGCATAACCTCACAGTGGGTGTTGGAGTCACCCAACTGCATGCTTAAGTATTTATTGAAGGTCACTCTTTGGGGAACTCAGCAGCAACGAATCTGCCCTCGTGGAGCTCAGGAGAGGAAAGGGAGGAGTGGAGAAGAGGCACCGAGTGGTCTGGCTTCTTACAGGGACCAGGTGTCACTCTGCTTCAGGTGGCTCCTTTCCCAGGAACTGGTGTAGGTGTAGAATTTTTCTAAATGGATTTACTCCATATGCACCAGCCTTGTGTTCTTCAAATTTTAATGTGTGCGTAAATCCACAAGGGCTTGTTAAAATGCAAATTCTGATTCGGTGGGGCTGGGATGTGGCTGAGAAGCTGCATTTGTAGAGCCCTAAAGAAGCCTTCTGTTATGGGAACTCCCTTTTAAGACAATATTTTCTTCCACAAAATGAATACTCGGTTCCCTCTGTGTAAATCCTGAACGTTTATTGGATTTGCATTTTAAATGGAACATCTGCGGGTTTCATATCTACTCTAGCGCTTTTCGGAACACCCCCTTGGATGAGATGAAACTACTCAAGTACTCAAACTGCCGAAGGAACCGGGTCCGGCTCAGGCACTAACTGTTTCTCTCTCCTGTCGCTGCTGCCCCAGGTGGAGTACCTTTCAGATGGCTTTCTGGAGAAAAACAGGGACACGGTGTATGAAGAACAGATCAACATCCTGAAGGCCAGCAAGGTAAAGGGCATCCAAATGGGGCGGAGAGCAGGAATGTCCCCAGCACAGCGGGGCCCGGGACAGGCTGGCGTTGGCCCCGCTCTGGGTGGGAAGGCAGAGATGTTGGGTGGGGAAAGTGAGGGGTTTGTTGGTTATTTCAGTCTGAAAACATTCGGGCATGGCCTGATGGAGGGAAGGAAGCAGCAGGGAGTGGGGATGGCGGGGGCGTGGAGATGCATGCCAGGGGAGCAGTGTGGAGAGGGGTGCATGAGCGGTGACAGCCAGGAGGAGAGACCACGCGAGCAATGAAGGAAACACAACTGCTGTCCACTATGTCACCTCTCCGCCTTCTCCTGTCTTGGATGTAAAGTTACTTAAATCTCTCCAAATCTCAGGATCTGTGCGTTTAATTTGTGTTTAGCAGTCTATAGAACTTCTCTGTAAATGAAAACGTAATAGAATGGAAGGTGGGATTTAAGGGACACTTGAAATCTAGTACTTTGGACTCTATTATAATCATCTCCAGAATTATTTCCTTTTCGTGAGCATTGCAAAAAGTTAGCAAATACTGTGTCCATTCTACAAGTAGAGGAAACAAGGCATCAGTTCATCCAAACACATCTTTTTTAAGCACCTGCCTTGGGAGGCACGTCCCTAAACACACCTGTTTTCATACAAAGGTGAGCGAGACAGATTCTTCCCCCTACTTGCTTACCTTCTAATGGGCTGTGAGTGGGCAGGTAAAGACAGACACAGGTGACTAGAAGAGGAGAGGAGGGAGGCAGGGGGGGAGGGTTGGGTGGCGGGTGGACAGCATGTGTGCCAGTGTTCCAAAAGGCCGACACTGATGCAGAGGCTGTTGCTGGCTTTAGCCCTTCAGATGAAACCCAGAAAAAGACTTTCCAGGACTTAGGTTTTCTCCCAGACCACATGATACTGAACTCACTGCAGCGGCCTGATAACACTGTAGAAATGGCAGATTAATTCTCTTTCTGATGAGCTTTAGATGAATGCAATAGGGTGAGATGATAGAATGGAGGAAATACACACAGCAAAATAGACCCAAGGACACAAAGCCAAGTAAACCCCAAGGCCGGGGGGTTTAGGGAGGATTTTAGTCAGTAGCAGCATGAAGACTGTCCAGGGCAGGGACCCCCTGCCCATTGTCATTTCTGGATATCTGGAACAGCAGGGAATTCGTCACCACTGAAACAAATTTGCTTTGGGTGAGTGTGGATATTGTTGGAGTTCAACTCAGGATTGACCTCTCAGTTCCCACATGTCCAGAGCTCCAGTCCACGGTGGTTAACAGGACTTTTTCCATTTTTCCAAGGGCTGTGGGATGGAAAAAGAGCCACAAGGCGCAGAGAAAGAGTTAGAAGTAAGAGGGTGGAGCATTAGGAGTGCCTTCCTTCCTCATCTCAGTTTCTTAGAATGCTTGGAGGTCTGTTAACGACTTGTGAGTCTGACAGTGGCCCGGAGGTCCAGGAAACTGTCTTGGTAAAAGTTTCTCCTTTCAGGTAGGAGCACAAATGAGAGGTGAGGGGAAGGGAGCTCGGTACTGAATACAGCGTTTGGTTCTGCCATGATACCAACTTTTTAGTGTCTTAATTTGTATGACTCTCAGGTTTCAGAATCCAAAAAGGACCATTGCACGTGAAACATTCTCTACACTCTCTCCAGCTGATTGTTTTATTAGTAGCTGAGCTTTTTTAAAAATTTTTATTTAACAAATTTATCAAGTATTCGTGTAGTCTATACTGGTAACCAATACATATAGTTAACCTCATGGAACTTAGTGAAAAAGACAGTTTAGTTACAAAGTGTAGTAATGTTTAGGTCAAGAGGGGCTACGAGAAAAGTGATAGGGATACTTCGGGGGCCCCCAAGGCCATCCCCAGGTTTAATCATTTGCTAGAAAGACTCACGGAACTCAGCACAGGGTTGTACTCAGGGCTGTGATTTATTTACAGTAAAGGGATGCAGAACAAAAGCAGCAAAGGGAAAGATGCACGAAGTACAGTCCTGGGGAGACCAAGCACAAGCTTCGGAGAATCCTATCCCAGTGGGGTTTTACAGGGGTGCACATAGAAGCGAGTTGTGGCAATACTTGTGAGATGCCTACCAAGAATGTCACCTGAGCCTTGGTGGCCAGGGTTTTTATTTGGGTTCGGTTATGTAGGTACCTTTCGCCTAGCACAAACCAAAATTCCGGAAGGAAAGTAGGTATCCAGCATAAGCCATATTATTTGCATGAACAACTTAGATACGGTGAACCATTCTTATAGGGGAATGGCGAAATCTCTCCTGAAGTCTAAGTTCCCAGACACCAGCCAGCAGTCAACTGTGTAAGCAGGCTTTTCTAAGAATACCAGTCTTGGGCCTGCTGCGTTGGCTCTTTGCTGTACAGGAGTTACCATTTTAGGTTGGGGGTACTGGGTTTTTATTAGAAATTAAATGTAAGCTCATAAGAAATTAAAATAATGAAGAAATACGTAAGTCCTCTCTCCGACTCCTTGACTCATCTTTTGATGAATTCCTATTCGTGTTCAAGCATATTGGGATATCATTTTAAGATTGAAATAACCATGTTTTTTATATATGTGTGTGTGTATATATATATATCTAATTTTTCACTTACCATTGTATCTTGGCCATCTTTCCACATGAGTACACGTCTACTTTTCTTTTTTCAAAACAACTGCTGGGAGTTTGCTATTTCATGTAACGTAGCAATGAATGTCCTTTATATCTTTGTATACTTGTACAATTATGTCTGTTGGGTAAACTTCTAGAAGTGGAATTGATGATTCCAAGAGTATGCAGTTTATAGATGTAAAAGTTTATAGATGTTGCTACATTGGAAGATAATACAGGTCTGTGATCTATTCTTGAAGTGTAACCAACTTCCTTCTCTTCTTCCCTACCCTCCCACCACAATTCTAGCTTTCCCCTCACTAGCTAACATTTCTAAAGAAACGGGGACCTTGTTGCCATCCCTGAGATGCTGTCATGGTAGTCAGCAGCACTCAGACCAACCACAGAGGGCTTCTGGGCTGCCAGACCCTGGTTGGGGAAGTGCTGGGAACACTCCACCCGGAACTCTTTCCAGCCCATTTCAGACGTCCCAGAAAACAGAAAGCAAAGATTGACACTAGAGCACTATAAACCTGCAGGTGGGCTGTACACAGACCGCAGCTGCAGATCAGGGTGATGCTAAGTGTGCTCTAAATCATCTGGGCAGATGGGCATATCTAGCAGCCTCTGTCATTTAGAGTTTCTAAAGCTCATTGTTTACGGAGCCTCTATTATTTTCCTTAAAATTTTTTAGTTTTCACAGCAGCCCTAAGAGGCTTATGTTTCTGACTCCATGTTAAAGATGGAAAAATAAAGACCTGGAAAAATACAAGGTCCTATGTCATGGCATTAAAATTTAAATGCATAGTTTTTTATTGGTTTTCATCTCAGCGCAGCTAAATCTCCAATACTATGTGTGTAAATTCAGAATTTAATGTTATTTTATGGGAGAATATTAGCTGTTTTCCTTTGTTGTGGCATTCTTGATAATTATTCACAACTTTTTAATTTCTTAAGCAGTGTGGGATAGAAGACTCCCATGTATCCTACCAGCCAAAGGGATGTTTGAGGAACTCCCACCAAGAGCAGTGAAATAACACCGTGATAATGAGAATGTAATTAGTAAAGCCAGTTACTCTGCCTAAGAGGTTATAATGTAGCTAATTGCTTTCTCAGCTATCAGAGAGCTATAAATAGAGACTTAAGTAAAGAAATACTTCTTTAAAACATGATTTCAAGTTATGAATAGACTCACTGCTTTAAATACTAAAGGATGGAGGTTTTTTCCTCCCCATATTTATTATAAAAAGGAATATTTTATCAACAAGAAAAAAAAACCTTAAAAAGAGATTTTTTTTTCCTCTAAAGATTGCCTATTCCAGGCCACCACCGAGTGTAGGTCAGAAGGACACACAGTGGGTCATGTGTCTGTGCCAGACATGACATAAACATGCCTCCTGCTGGGCAGCGAGCGTGTTCTGGGTGGTGGTCCTGATGCCATCTCTCCACTGCATCCCAGCAGAAGGGATCTCAAGACCATTGTGGTCCAGAGACCATCTTGGCCCAAAGCCACCTACCCTGAGCCATGGCAATCCCTGGTCTAGGAGTCACAATGGAGCAACTCAGACAAGGCCTAAATGTTCTCTGTCCCCCTCTTTCTGCTTCTTATGACTTCAGCTCATCAAGGAATGGCAAGTACATGTGTTTGTTGCCTTCTACACTAATATGTTCTTTCAAGGTTACACGTACGTCCTGTTCTGAGCAAATGACTTGCTTTTTTAAAATTTATTTTTATTTTTTATATTTTTAAATATTTTATGTAGGAGCTTTATTGAGATAACTTACTATAAAATGCTTGTTCTTAAATGTACTGGAGAGCTTCCTGCTTAAAATGTACTGGTAGTTGAAAGGCTTTTACTCATGCTTAGAATAAACAGATCACTATGTAAGAGAATTTGTTAGAAGATAACAAAATAATATCCCTTTTCCAATGTTGGAAAGTCCATGTTTGTCGTCTTCCAAAGGTACCTGTGATATTTTGGTATGAAAATACTATGTGTAATGATCAAGTTAGGGTAATTTGGATATCCATCACCTCAAACATTTCTTTGTGTTGGGAACATTCTGAATTCACTCCTAGTTATTTAGAGTTAAAAAAAAAAAAATTTCTTAAAGTTAGAGGTTTTTTTTACCTTGGAGGGTACCATTAACCATGTAAAAGGAATTGATTGAAAAGAAAATATTTTTTATTTATAGCCATAGTTTTTAAAGATAAGATATTAGGCAAGAGATCTCAAACTGTTCTTATACTATGTCTTATTATAGTTTCCTGTGTTTGTTTTAAAGGAAAGATCTCTTACATTCTTATAAACACAAGTGAATAGATGTGACTTCCAAGGTAACAGCTATGTATACAGCTATAATTGACTTTTTTCTTGAACTGTCAAATGATCTTTAAGAGTGTTTTCATACTTAATCCCTTTTTGATTTGCCTCGGGCTTTTAAAATCTATAAATAGGCTTAAATAGCAGAGCTATGAAAACCAGTACCTATTGACACGTTTCAAATAAGTGAAAAAGGGAATTAGGGAAGTGATTGGTTTGTCGGAAAGCGTTACCTTGTGTGTTTTCCAGTTGGAAGGGAAGAAGTTTTTAGAAAGGCCCAGGCAGGTGCCATTTCCTCGGGCTGCCCTAATAAGGTGAGCTGTGGTATTGTTACTGGTCAGTCAGCTGATAAACAGACTTCTTAACAGATCCAAAAACATAATTGGAGTTAGCCAATTAAAGAAAAAATAGCTTTCTCCCCCTCACTCAGAAATGTGTTCTTGTGTATGAATCCTTTGTCAAGGAAGACCTTGGTAACTACTATTCCTTGGGAGTCTGTCTGTAGCTGGGACACTCCTGGGGCAAGGCAGTCCCTACCTGGCCCAGCCCTCCCAGTGGATGGGGACAGTAATGGTGTTTCCTGCCTCCGTCTTTGGCTATTGCCTGCAGGCCAGGATTGAGTAGTACCTCTTAGTCTTGTAGTCCTGCCCTCAAAGTAGATCTGCGTTCACTGAGTTTATAAAACAAATTCTGCATAGAATATGAAGTCTACACCTCCTTCCCAGAATTAATATGTCAACGAACTCATCTTCCTCTGAATCAGAGAGAATCCACCAGCTTCTAAATGCAGTCTCAATAGTGGGACCTACGGTTAAAATGTGGTTTTTAAAATGCAAATCCTTCAAACAAAAACTCGGTCGTGTTTGTACCTAAATTAAAACATAGTGCCGGCTCACGTTAAACTCTGGCTTGTACAGTTTCACTTTCTGTGAAGTTAGGAATCCCTTTTTTAATGTATTAAATAAAAAGCATAGGTAGCATCTCTGAAGCAAGAGAAAGGGGCTGAAATTTTAAAATCCTCCTGTTGGTGAGCCTGATTTCAAAGTTCCTGGTATGATTTTGGTACAGATCTAGCATCCCAAATCTGAACATCAGAAATCCAGGAAGCTCCAAAATCCAGAATGCTCATTGATTGGAACATTCCAGAGTTCAGATTTTCAGATTACCAATGCAAAACCAGTGAGCATAATGCAAATATTTCAAATTCCAAAGAAATCTGAAATCCAAAACATTTCTGGTTCCAAGTGTTTCTGATAAACGATACTCAATCTGTACCTGTTCCTGACTTTACACTTAGCTGGTTTTTCACAGTAAATTTACCATTAATGATTTCTATAAACAGATCCCCAGACAGTATAATTATGCAGACTGGTAACTTCTACCCGTGCCCCAGATATCTCAAAAGTCCATTTCAGAAAGTACTTGGATTAGAATCATTTAATCAGTCAGTATTTTGTTTTGACATGACAGACTGCATCAAAATGTTGTGTTTCCTACCATTTTAAAAATTGAAATATCATTTGCATACCATAGAATTCACCCTTTTGAAGTATATGTTTCAGTGGATTTTAGCATGTTCACCAAGCTGTACAACCGTTACCTCTATAAACTTGAATATTTTTATCATCCCAAAAGAAACGCTGTACACATTAGTGTGACTCCCCTTTTCCCCCTCTCCCAGCCCCTGGTAACCACCGAGCTACTTTCTGTTCCCTGTGCATTTCATATAAACGGTGTCACCCACTAGGTGTGGTCTTTTGTGTCTGACTTCCTTCATTTGGCATGATGTTTTCAAGGTCCACCCTGTTGTGGCACAGATCAGGACTTTGTTTCTTCATATCGTTGAATATTCTGTTGTGTGGATATATCACAATTATCCATTCATCAGTTGATGGACATTTGGGTTATTTCTACCTTGTAGCTCTTAGGAGTTTTCAGTTCTTTTGGGTATACGTTGGAAAGCTGATGTTTTGAAAGATAAAGGTGCAAGATATCTTCATTATTCTCCCTTTGTTCCTAGTTCCCAATGGTGGCTGACTTGTTTCATGATGACAAAGACCCCATTCCTGCCACCACCACACCTGGGAAGGGATCAAAGATCAACATTCGCTCTGCCAGACCCCCCATGAAAACCTCCAACAAGGAGCACAAGAAAACCGTCGGCCACCAGGTCAGTCGCCGTGAGCTTTGGCACATGTGCAGGGCTGCCCTCCGTGTAGGTGAAGGACGGCTGCTAGGTCGGAGGGAGGTCACAGTGGCCTGGGCATGAGCAGCCCCAGCCACAGTTCAGTCTCCGTGTCCTTTGAAGAAGGAAACTCCAAAACGTTCACTGTGGGGAACCGATGGAGGAAAGAGGAGCCCCAGTCAGCACGTTAGTCCCTGTGGTAGGACCCGTTGCACGGGGCACAGACACCTGTGGGGGAGGCCAGAGGTCCTCAGTCTGCAGGAAGGAGAGGAGGCTTAAATAAGCCCCGGGGATCACGAGACTGAGAACTCCTGTGGGGTCTCTGTGGGCGTTACGTCCAGTGTGTCTCTGAAAAGCATGCCTGCCAAGCCCCTGGCAACCACCACCTACTTAGATTCCTGTGGATCTGGTCATCTTACATAAATACAATCACTCCCAGGATGCCCAGGTCCCAGATGTCAAGGCTCCACGGCTTCAGGTCTGGGAGTAACAGCCCTCCAATGCGCAGGGACCAAGTCTCATGCAGAGTTTGCCCACCTGTCAGCTCATTTGATCCACAACACTGGGAGTTGGGCATGTTAGAAGACAGTCTCTCCCCATTTAGTTTGAGGAGCCCTGCTATGGGAAGGTCTTGATTTTTGGTTACAGCAAGGTGGGAGTGTCAGAGCTGGAATCTCACACTAGGGCTCTGAACTTCTTCCCGTCCTTCTGGATCGACAGTGATAATAACAGTAATGGTAATAATTGGTGAGAACTACTACCACCCCACCAGTATGTGAGTTTTTCTTACTTTATTGTACATCCACAACATGTTAGAAATAAGTAACCACGCGCTGGCTTTCACCTCCCCAGTTCCGCACCTCCCTGCATCTGCTCATGGAGACCCTGAATGCCACAACACCGCACTACGTCCGCTGCATCAAGCCCAATGACGAGAAGCTCCCCTTCCAGTAAGTGCCTGTGGGGTGTTAGCCCGTCCAGCACAGCCTCTTCATGCCGCCCGAGAGCTTCAGGTGGAACAGGGCTGGGCCCAGCCTTCCAGAGTCTGTGGCCTTCTGCATGATGACTGGTCAGACTTGCGTTCCCAGATGGCTTCTGTGCTAAAGACAGGCCAATAAATGTTTGCAGGGTTCCATTCATCTACTGGCCAGGGGGGTTCAAGAGGGTGAGAAGATGGGGTTCCCTGATCTGTGAAGCCTACAGTGGTAGTTAGGAATGTGCACACTTGAGTCAAATAGAGAACCACTAAATGCAGATGTGAGTGCATCTCACAGCACATGTTAAATTCAGACATGGGAAGATAGCTGGAGTGGTCAGGAAAGGCTTTTCTTGTGTTGAGAGAAGTAGAGCTCAGATGACATGTTGAGTGATAGACATCCCCTCCACCGCGGAGCTTCCAGAGTTATCTATACTTGCTCACCTTGCCCTTCTCAGCCTACTCTGGTCCAACTTCTGCCTCTACCCCAACACTAAAACAGTTTTTTCCAATTCTATCCATGCTCACGTGGCTGAGCACACTCAAATCCATGTAACAATGGCTCTTAGTGATCTCTGCCCATCTTTGGTTTCTGTCGGATCCTAGACAGGTATTGCTACATGCCTGCTGCAGCTTCGTTGCATTCCACCTCACCTTCAACGTGTCTGAAACCCTGCTCTTCACCTCGTCCCCCCAGAAGGCTTCCTCTTTAGTTGGTCTCTCAAAGTAAAAGGCATAACCATTTCCTGGTATTTCGTGCACCCACCAGAGCTGATCTCCCAGACTAGAAGCCTGAGAGTCACGCTAGAACATTGCTGTCCAGTAGAACTTTCTGTGATGATGGAAATCTTCTATAATCTGCATCGTTCAGCACGGTCACTAGTAACACATACTGGTGAGTGCTGAATGTGGCTAGTGTGATTGAGGAGCTGAATTCTTAATTTTATCTCATTTTAATTCATTTCAAATACCCACAGGTGGCAGTGGCCACTTACTGGACAACATGACCCTTGATCCTTCCTTCCTCCTTCCTCTCCGTAGTGTCTGATCATTGCCCAAAATCCTATGGAGTCCACATGAAAATTTCCTACATTGGTCTCCCTTTTTTCTTCCTCCTCCTGTCACCTGTTCCAGATCTTCATTTCTTTCCTGAAATACTGCCCTAAGCCTGTGAAACGTCTCTCACTTAGCTCTGCAGATGCTGCTTCTGATGCTCTGGGCCTTCACACATGCTATTCCCTCTGGCCAGAGGAGGTGTTTTTTAAATTTTGTAAGCTCCTTCTTTCCTTCTTTCCTATGATTTCCTTTTTGGTTTTTGTATAATTTCTTTCTGTGAAATAATTTAGTTTGGCAATTCTGACTCTCTGATTATTTGAACTTCCTTCTGCAGTTTCTGTCATTTAATAAAGCTTGACTTCGCTCAGGTGGGCCTTGTGGTGGAAAAGGCCGGGGAGACAGTATTGAATGGGCCTTCCATGCGGAATGCTGACTATTCCTCCAAAGTTTCGACATGTGCTTAGGGATTTCCCCGTGTGGCCTCTGAGGGCTGACACCTGAAGAAAAGAGGCTGTTAGAAGCACAGTATATGTGAGAGACTTAGGTTACGTGTGAAGGGCAGAGCAGCGTGCAGGGCCCAGGGGAGAGGAGAAGAGGGCTCCACACCAGCTCTGCCCCACCAGCCGTGACCTTGGGCTATTCCCTCATCAGAGCCTGGCACCTGCTGGGTGCCAGATATCCTGCTGGGTCTCCCCTCCCCAGTGAGAGGAGAAGCTGGTGGCTTTCAAAGGGACTTTCTAGTCCATTAAATGTTCCATTTTACTAGGACCCTCCTTTGCCTTTTGGACCAAAAAGAGGGGGAAAGTAGGAAGAATATGGAACCAAGTCACAGAGCCTGGGTTCTAGTCCAGGTTCACTGCCGACTAGCTGATCACAAGCTCATCTTCTACTCTCTGTCTCATCTCCTCATCTGTTCAATGTGATTAGAAAGAATCCGAGAAGATAATGGAATTGTTTGTGAGAAGTATAAAAATTTATGTGATTAAAATTATTATTGACATGATTTTAGAAAAACATTGCTTATCCCTCCTATTTCCTGCAATCGGAGTTTCTCAACCTTAGCACTATTGACATTTGGGTCAGATAATTTTTTGTTGTGGGGGGCTGTCTTGTGCATTATAGGATATTCAGAGGCCTTGCTAGCCTCTGCCCACTGGATGCTAGTAGCATCCCCACCACTGTGACAACTAAAAATGTTTTTAGATATTGCCAAATGTTTCCTGGGAAACAGAATTGCCTCCACTTGAGAACCACTGTCTTGAGCTAAATGTTTTGATAACATCTCTTGTGTGAGTCTTTTACCTCTGCTTCCTTTGTTCAAGAAACATCTATAGGCACGGGGCCAAGGCAGGTGGAATGACAATAAGACACATCCTCTACTCCTAAGGATTCGTCTGTCAAATAACTGGCAGTGCCACAGAAGTGGCTGTCAGTGGCTCTGTGGAAGTGCCGCTGGGCAGAGAGGCAAGAGAACAGGAAGTGTCCAGGGAATCTGGGATCGCTTGGGAGACAGCTGAGGATTTCTGAAGGCCAGCCCGCTGGTCTTGGGGTCTCAGGGTCCTGAAGTGTGACTGCAGGGTGCAGCTTGAGCAGGGAGCTTGTAGCTTGCGCAGAAATCACTTCAGTGGTGTGTGACTGCGGAGGTGGCACCCGGTTCTGGCGCCATGGATTTCTCACTCTGCGTCCAGCAAGCTCCAGGTGCTGCCCTTCCTGAACATTTTGCTGGGAGGGGAGAGTACAAACCGGTGTCAGCACTTTGACCCTGTGTATCTTTGGTGATTTTTCAATCCAGAGTTAAGTGTTAGTTGTCCTCATCATGGTCCTCCAAGACTTAACAGCAGAAGGGCTGGTTTTCCATTCCTAGTTACCTCATAGTGAAGGCCGGGAAGGCAGATCGTGAGGTTTCTTTGCTATTTGGAAAATAAGATTAAATACAGAAGGCCAGCTTACTTCACACTGCCCCTCGGGGTATGTGAACAGGGAAAGATGATAATGTCGTCTTTGTGTAGTGTCTTTTAGCTTTATTCTGAAAGCATTCATCTCTATGTCACTTGTTCATTATAGCAAACCAGTGGTTTATATACAGTTGGGCAAATGTGCTCAGCTCACGTTGAGTAAATGAGGAAAATGAAGTGTGGAGAGATCGTCTTGCCTAAAGTGACAGTGACACTAGCTGTGTTAGTGGCAGAGCTAAGGCCGGACCCTGTTCTTTCTCTGCAGTCTTGCTCTTGGCTTCAGACCAAGGGGAGGACGGTGTTGCCATCTCAGGACAGAGCAGGTGTGAGGAAGAGAGTGGATTTGCCAAGCTCATCATGAAGCTGGAGAATGTCAGGGCTGAGTTCAGAAAGTACTTGCCAGATGCCTTCTGGGGGACCAGCTCTAGGCCCGGTGTGTGGGGACCCCGAGAGAAGACTGCACCCCAACTCTGTGCTCAGAGGACTTGCACTCGGGAAGCCATTGTCCAGCACTTAGACCATTGCTGGGATGCCCAGTGGTCACAAAGCATGATATTGGGGTACCAGCACAGAGCCGGGGGTGACTAGGGAAGAGTAACAATTCTTCTAAGAAAGGGAGGGGCTCTCAGGGGTCATTGGTTCACTTTCCCATGAGCAAACAGTGGGAGGTCATGGAGGAAGTAGGGTCCTCAGCCGGACCTGTAGCCCACGTGGGACCTCAGGGTCACAGGTGCTCCCCAGCGTGCTGCTGGCTCCACGGTGCTCAGTGGATTAAACGTGGCCCTGTGGTTGTGCTGGGCAGAGGGAAGAAGCCTGGAGGATGTGGCTGTGTGGTCAGGCGCACAGTCCCTCGGCGGGAGACCTGCAGTCCACAGGGACCCCTTTTTCAAAGCACAGGCGCATACACTTGGCGTTCATGACTCAGGGCCTGTTGGTGTCTTCTAGTCTGTGCTCAGCCCCTGACCTTGAGCCTGAGGGACATGACAATCTCACTCAATGGCAGCAGCAGCTTCCGGTGCTGCAGGCTGAGGTGTTCTGTTCTTTCTCCTGCTCCATGTGTGCTTTGCACGCGTGGCCACTCACCGCTTGTTTTGTCGTTTGGCAGCTTTGACCCGAAGAGAGCGGTGCAGCAGCTCAGAGCCTGCGGGGTGCTGGAGACCATTCGCATCAGCGCAGCTGGCTACCCGTCCAGGTAACGTGCCCACCCGCCGCGCCCCCCTGGGTGGAGCAGCCAGAGCCTGGTTCCCCGGGAGCCGCAACACGTCCTCCAGATACGTTCCCAAACACTGAGGCCCCCAAGCAGGATGTTGATGGAAATAAGGATTTGACTTTGGCCTAAAAAATATGGGAATCAACAGTAACCACCTGTCCCCTTTAACTTCCACCCCCATTTTTTTATGGTGGTAAAATATACATAATACCATCGCAACCATTTTCAAGTGTATGCTTTAGGGGTATTAAGTACATTTGTATTTTTGTGCAGCCATCACCACCTCTCCTCATCTTGCAAACCTGACACTGTCCCTGTTGACAGCAACTCCCGAATCCCCCTTCCCCAGCCCCTGGCAGCCGCCGCTCTACTTTCTCTGTGAATTTAATAATTCTAGGACTCATGTAGATGGAATCATACAGTATTTGTCCTTTTGTGACTGGCTTGTTTCGGTTAGCATAACGTCCTCAGGGTTTATCCATGTTGTGGCTGGTGTCAGGATTTCCTTCCTTGTTAAGACTGAGTAACACTCCACTGTGTGTATGTATCACATTTGGCCTGTCCAGTCATCCTTGGACCCCGTTAACTTTTAATGTGGAATTAAGTCTATCATGGAAAATGTAGTTTCTTTAAATTAAAAAACTGTCATGCTCTGGTCTGCATTGTGGGTAGCCACTGGGCCACTCTGGAGCTTGCTGAGGCCGTGCCAAGGCTGTGGTCCCCTCTGGACACTTGCCTGAAGTGTAGGGGTGAGGGGTGGTGGCAGCCCCCAGCTCTTGTGAAATCGCACTGGGTACTGGTGTCACATAGGCCAAACATCTTCCGCCATTAGTTGGAGTTGAGCTGATCAATGTAGCAGCCCAGAGCCTGTGGTGTGTTCCACGGGGACCTTCTGTTCTGAGAAGTCCCTGGCATGTCAGGAGGTGGAAGAAGCCAGAAGGGGGGATGAGGGCCTGGTGGTGGTACAGGCCTCCCCTCCTGTGGTCTTTCCACCTGGCAGTTTCCCACTGCAATGGAGAAACCTCCTACGCAGTAGTTAATTACCCATAAACAACTTCACCGTAAACAATTCCCAAAAGCTAAGCCTGGGAAGGAAGTTGCTGACGGAATTAGGAATTTGCATTTGACCAGGAAAGTACAGGAACTGTGAGTAAACTGCAACATCCAGGCTGCTTTTCAAAACCCAGCAGGTTCCAGCATTGTTCGGGATGATCCACTTTAGCCAAGTCAAAGGCTGTTATTCATGTCTTTTCAGCCATCTCTCTCCCTGCTTAGGAAAAAGGACAGAGAGTATCCTGGGGCCCCCCTCATTTTTTCACCTTAGGGTCTGAGCACAGATAGCCAACAACCCGGCTGTTAATGAGATGGGCCGAGCTTATCCTTGGCCGGAGGCTCGGTGTTCTTTGCCCAGGCCGCCCTGCGGTATCTGGCGTCAGACTTTTGATTGTGGGGATCGGGCTCAGGCCGCAGGCGTGGTAGCTCAGTTTAGAGTTCAAACTGCAGGTGTCTCCCCCACTAAACTGTGTTTCAGCACCTGCCACAAGCCCAGGCTTCAGATCAGACACACCTTCATTCTGTTAGGAACTAGCAAGAGGACCTTAGGGACCCACTGAGCTACTCATTTTCAAACTTCATTCCACAGGCAGCCGGCTCTGCTCCTGCTCCTGGCTCTTGTGCTCCCAGGAGAGGGCTCACCAGCCAAAATCGTGTTAGTCCCCTGCTTCTCACAACTCTGTACTGCAGCCCGTTAATGGGTCAGGAAATCGGTTCAGTGGGTTGTGACCGGCATAATGTTTTTTAACAAAATAACTTGGGGTAGAAAATAAAAAGGGGCAATTTGTAGGAGAAAAGACGTCATGATGTGACCAGATTTCAGTGCTTTCACAAGAATGAGGAAGAGAACTGCTCAAGGCCCCCAGCTGGTGGGTGCCTGCGCTAGGCCTAGACCCACCCTTCCTCCCCTCCTGCTGTGCTGCTTACTCAGCTCGGCTTGGCTGGTGTCCTTGTGTTGTTACCACTGCAAAGTTTATCAGAGGAGCCTTATCTGATAAAGGTTTATCAGAGGGAAGAGGTGGGGGCGGGATCCTGAGAGACTATCCTCCAGGGCTGGCCCAGACCTGAGAACTTGGTGCAGAACTCCTCCCTGCCTCCCCTCCTCGCTGCAGAACTCTGGCCTCGGCTAGAGCCAAAAGATCCTGGTGGTTGAACGTCCGGTGTGGATTGTAGGTGTTGGGTCCCACACTTTTTGGCTGGGTGACCTTGGGCATGTAAATTAATCTGTGAGCCTGGGTGTCCTGATCTTTAAGTAGAATGCTTGTACTCGCTAGGTGGTTGTGAGGAATGAGGTAATGTGTCCAAAGTCCTCAGCACAGTGCCTGGCATTTCAGCATTTAATAAAATACTTATTGCTCATCCAAATATGAGCAAGAAGCTGCCTCCTAGGGGTGTAACTATCTGGGTGGAACGTGTCTATAGCAGAAATTTCTAGCTTTCTTTCTGTGAAATCCCAACAGGTGTGGCCCCCTCAAAAGAACATTCTGAAATTCCCAGAATTCTCCAGGCATGTGAAAAGTTCAGTTTAAAAGTTATGTAAAGAAATCTGTCAACACTGGAGCTAAATGTCCATGTTAAACCGTTAGGATCTCTGTGCAAGAAACTTGAGGATTGTAAGTGTTTGCAGGCTTACCTGTGCAGTGCAGGGACCTGGAGGTGAGCAGGGAAACCCAAGTTGTTCATCCTTGTGTATAACTTCAAATTGGTGCTACCGCTGAGCTTGTCAAGTGGGAGGCATGAGCATTGAGACCATGGCAAGCCAGGGGAGAGAAAACAAGGGAAGCAGGTGACACTGAGATACTCTAAGGCAGGTGGAACCTTGGGGGTCCATATCAGTATGTAAGGAGCCACCTAGTTCACCAGTAACTAATAGAATGAATTGTTTAATAGCAGGACAGATGACTGAAGGATTGTCACTTCAATGATGTCTCCTTGGAGGATGTCAGGGAAGGGCCAGAAGTCCGTGGCTCTGAGGTGGTTTCCTGTGGACCAGGCTCAGGTGGAGTGAGGTCCGTACACGTCTCTGCCACCTCTGATTCCCTGGCTGAGCTTGCTCGCAGCCTCACTGTGTGAAATCAGAGTGACAGTGTGTGTCACCTGCGTTCCTGCTGATCTTGCTGTCTCAGTGCAAAATGATCTGTTCGGGGGGGGGGGGCAGGGGAGACTAGAGAAGAGGGTTTTACTTCTGGGGGCTCACAGGAGCTGTGCAGAGTGAGGGCGGTTTCCTGCCTTCACGGTATCGTCCTCTCCCCAGAGTCCCCTCATCCTGCGCTGGGCGTCCAGCCCTGTGCTGGCTGCTGGGGGAGAATTAAAGACACAGGTCCGGCCCCTGCCCAGCAGGAGCTCACAGCCTAGGGGAAGGGATACGAGCTTGAGATGGAACAACACACAACCAGAGGCCAGGTTGTAGTGCCAGTGTGAGAGGAGCCATGACTTCCCGGAGGAGGTGAGACGTGAGCTGGGCCATGAAGGGTGAGGAGGATCACCGGATCCGTGGGGAGCCCACTGGAGGTTGCTGCCAGCCAGGGAGCAGCACGATGTCCAGGGATGGAAGCCACGAGGGCCTAGAGAGGGTTTCTCTGCCAGCTCGGAGCCGGCTTGGTTTCTGCCCGTAGCATGCTGGGAGGCCAGATAGGCTTTTTGCCTCTGCTGGGCAACCTCTGTCTTGGCAGCTGAGAGAACGCGTTCCCTCCAAGTCTTTAGACCCACATGGAGAGTGGGTTCTCCTGCTGTTCGTTCCACCTGGCTGCAGTTCAGAGTTACCAGCAGAGTCGAGATGCCCACAGCTCACTGGCCTCTTAGGAGGCGGCTGATGGCTCTTTTCCTGCCGTCCTAATTGAGTCAGACTTCTTCCTAGCAGGTAAACCTAGCAGGTACAGTGCATCTGTATCTTTTGTTTTTGTAATTACAGGTATTGTGGAAAGTGTAGGGAGGGGAGGAAAGACTATATTTCTGGTATCACAGGCGATATTTCCTAATGCCATGATTTACTCGTGTGGGCTTAGGTCCAGAACGCTGCCTTCTGTGTCCTCCTTGCATTGCTGCCTTAGCAGATTTCACTGAAGGGTCAGAGAGAGGATTCCCCTCCCAAAGCTGCCATTTGGACTATTAGCTTTTGGAAAAAGGCCACCATGGTTTTGTGGCACTTCTGTTGGTACAGTATGGAGGTGGAGTTGAATCGTCTACACTACTTCATTGAGATCCCACCCCGCTTTCATGTTCTCACCACCGCCAAGCCCCAGCACCCAGGGTGGCATTTATTTGGAGGATGAGTGGTGGGGGCAGGGATGTAGGATGAAGACACCACACATGTCATCTTTTGACCCAGCACGATTGCTCCATCTCCTGTACCTGCTCAACCACAGTAATCATTTGGATTGACTTCACTGATTAGAATAATCCACCTAACTGCCCATCCAGGAGATGGGTGTGTGTCTGTTGTATCTGGGAATAAAGCAGGTGAGATTTTATGTGCTGTGTGCCCAGCAAGGTGTTAGCTATTGAAGGAAACACACAAGTGTAATGTGTGCTAGCCTCGGAGCGTAGAGTTGAGCTGTTAATTTGTTGACCTGACTTTGGGAGAACTTTATGGGACCAGTGGGACCTGGGCAGATTGGGGGTTGTCTACAAAAATTCACCTCCGTGGCTGATGAAAATGCAACACAGCAGCGATTCCAATTGTACTGGCTTGTCAAGTGACTATACAACCTTGCTCAGTGCTTCCAAAGGAAACGTCAGTGGACTTCCTTGAGTAACAGAATTACAATTTATGCCATCTTCCTACATTTCACCTGTGTAAGAGAATGCATACTCCAAGATCAACAAGCCCCGTGAGGAATAGTGCAGGGCAGTTCCCCAAGTGCCCACACAAAGGACTTTCCAGGCAGAGTTTCTGCATAAGCCTACTGACGCCCTGGAAGGAGAATGCTTACCCTCGTTGCAAAGTCACTTCATGCCCAGTGCACCGAAGTCCCCCCAGCTTAGGGGAGGAATGCAAAATCGCAGGCTGGTTGTTTGGCTCGCCGCCCGCCCGGCACTCCTCCCCACCCCCGCACCCCGCCAGGCTTCAGGAGACCTATTTTTATCCTCCCTAAGAATTATGGGAGGTGAGTCTGATTTAAAATGAAAATGTATCATTCAATTTGAAATGCTGTGCAGTGGCTGAGAAATATGTTCATTGTAACATACATAAAGCGCTGTGATGAATGCACTGTCCAGGACAGAAGCTCGTCCACCCGGCTCTGGGGTCTCGTGCGTGTGTAGTCATCTGTCTCCCTCTCCGGGAGTTCGGAGTAGCTTTGTGTCCTGGAGGAATCGCGAAGCAAATGCTGCTTCCCCAAAAAGGATGGGGGGGGGGGGATTACTTGAATGTGCAGTGTTTGTACAAACAAAACAAAACTCTGCATAAAGTTAAGTTCACCTTCACGCCACTTCACCTTCACTTCGTAAAAGCTGGTGCTTTCTGGAAAGATTCCCACTCCTTCCTCAACTTCTATCCCCGCAACCCCTTGTGGAATAAATGGCATAAGATTGAAGAATGATGGAAGCCTTAGGAATTGCCTGCTTCACCTACCTATTTAACCATGATTGAACCTAAAACAGACACACAGTGATCTCCCTTGCTATTAAATATCCCACAGAGAGAGAATAATGTAGAACTTATTTTTGAGTGATGTGATTCTTTATATTGGGACCTTAAAAGCCTTTGGTTCTAGCTCTTTTGCCAGAGATCTGTCCTCATTTCTCTGGAGTCTGACCTGGTGGCTCTCACACAGGGCTGCACATCTTGGTCATGAGGACATGTCCAACAGTCTCAGAAGCCAAGACCTCACCTTCAGACCTATTAAGTCAAAACTGAGACTGAGCCCTGAACCATCTGTATTTTGGAAAGATTTACCCAGGTGATTTTTAAACTCAAATCCTGCCTGAAAACCATCACCCTGAAGCCATGTATTGGCCCCTGGGTAAATCACAGGCTGCTTGATGATACCCAGGCAGAGTTAGGGTAGACTGGGTTTCCCTCTGTCCTCACTCTGTCTCTCTCTCCAGCCCAGAGCCAATGGGGAGGAATTATGTTTCCCTTCCTTTGCAGCAAAGCTTAGCAAGCCTCAAATCCAGGGCCATCACTGAGGCTGAGCCCACATTCCCCCCGGAGACCCAGGACACAGGTGGAGGGTAAAGAGGAAGCAAATACGGAGCATGTCTGAGGGTGTGGGTGGCAGAGTGTGCGTCCTGCAAGCTTTGCATGAGGAACCCTCCATGAGTCAGTGCTGAAATAATGACAACAAATCCTATGTTTATATGTTACTTTATGAAAGCCACCCACAAACCTTATTTTTCCATCACATTTTTAAAATTTGAGAGATGATTCATCTATAAAACTCACCCTTTCAAAGTATGCAATTCAGTGATTTCACGGTACTCAGAGTCATACCGCCATCACCACTATCTAATTTCAGAATGTTTTTATCGCCCCATAAGGAAACTCTGTACCCATTAATAGTCACTTCTCCTTTCCCCTCCTCCCAGCCCTTGGCAAGCGCTAACCTACTTTCTATTTCTATAGGTCTGCCTATGCTGGATTTTGCACATAAATGGAATCCTATAATACGTGGCCTTTTGTGTCTGGCTCTTCTTAGTACTATCTTCAAGGTTTACCCCTGTGCAGCATGCATCAGTATTTATTCCATTATATTGCCAAGGAATGCTTTATTGTATGGATAAACCACATTTATTTGATCCGTTCATCAGTTGATGGACATTTGGGTTGTTCTTTTTGGCAAGTAAGACTGATGCTGCTAGGAACGTTTGTGTAGATGTCTTTGTGTGGATGTATATTTGCAATTTCTGGCTCTTAACGATAACTCTTCCCCTTTTGAGGAACTTCCATACTGTTTCCACAGTGGCTGCACCATTTTACATTCTCCCAGCAGTGTGTGAGGGTTCCTATTTCTACACATTCTCACCAATGCTTGTTTTTGTCTGTTTTAGGTTATAGCTATTCTGGTATGCGTGACAAGGTATCTCATTGTGGTTTTGACTTGAATTTTCCTGATGGTTGATGATATTGAGCATCTTCTCATGTGCTTGGCCATTTGTATGTTGTCTTTGGAGATTTATCTATTGATCTCCTTTGCCCATTTTTTATTTTATTTTTTTTGTTGTTGTTGTTGTTCTGTTTTGTCTTTGTATTTGGAGACATGGTCTCCCTCTTGTCACCCAGGCTTGAGTGCAGTGGTGCCATTATAGCTCACTGCAACCTCAAACACCTGGACTCAAGCAATGCTCTCACTTCAGCCTTCCAGGTAGCTAGGACTACAGGTGTGCACCACCATGCCCAGCTAATTTTTCCTATCTTTTGTAAAGATGGGGTCTTTGCTATGTTGCCCAGCTGCAGTGCAGTGGCATGATCATAGTTCATTGCAGCCTTGAACTCCTGGGCTCAAGCAATCCTCCTGCGTAGCTGGGATTATAGGTGCACACTACTGCATACCTGGTTGATTTTAAAATTTTTTATGGAGACGATGTCTCTCTATGTTACCCAGTCTGGACTCGAACTCCTGGTCTACAGCAGTCCTCCTGCCTTGGCCTCCCAAATTGCTAGGACTACAGGCATAAACCACTGTGCCCTGCCAAGGGTTACTTTTTATTGTTATAGCAGTTCTCTGTGTATTCAGAATATGAGAACTTATCAGACATACGACTTACACATATTTTCTTTGATCCTGTGAGCTATCTTTTTGCTTTCTTGCTGGTGTTCTTTGAAGCACAATAGCTTTTAATTTTGAGAAAGCCTAATTTATTTTTTTCTTTGCTTACATCACAGCTAAGAAACCATTGCCTGCCTCATCCAAGGTTATGAAGATTTATACCTGTGTTTTCTTAGTGTTTTATAGTTTTAGGTCTTTGATCCATTTTGAATTAGTTTATGAATAAGATGTGAAGTACAGGCCCAACCTCATTATTTTGTATTTGGTTACCCCGTTAACTGACCCGTGTGTGAACTCAGCTATAACACCAGGGCGGAAGCTCTGTGTCCCTCAGGAGACTCGGGAGTAGCTAAAACACTGTGAATGGGAGATCCTGGATGGCCCTGTGCCCTTGATGAGTGACTGTCCCAACTTCTATGTGATCACAACGAGCCCACATCCAAATGTCCCCGCCAAATCAAAATCCCATTACGTTCTATTTTTGGAAAAAGAATCGTATGTTCTTTTTAGCTGCACTTTGAAGATTTTCCTCTTATAGGTGAGGGGGCTTTTCCTGCAGGGTTTTTATCTCTAAGAGGCCCACGGAAAAGGGAATCCATATTCAGTTCTGGGTCCTTTGGCAAACGCTGCCTTTACAGGCCTTATGCCAGACCCCAGAGTGCCCCTTGGGTCCCTTTTGGTCCCCACCTGAGCCCGCCCTCATGTCCCTGAAGTGGCAGCAGTGCTTCTGAATAGCAGACAATTTGCCTTCACGTGGGAACCCGGAGTTGTCCTCTCCCCTCAGCCTCACTGTGTACCCTCTCCTTGGCTCGGGCGTGTGTGAAGAACACCTTTGTAGGAAAAGGAGAAGTAGTGGCTTGAGCAGGAGAGAGCTTAGATCTTTAGAAGCTTTGTGGCTTTCCAGACACCCCCCATCAGGAACTCGCTGGCTTCTAGAGCCTTGTGAGCACTTCTGTGAAGCGGGTGACGTTCTCTGCACCCTCCAGGTAGGGGAGGGTGGCACGCAGGCTGGGGCCAGCCCTGGTCACGCTGCTGGCTGATGTCAGAGCCGGGCTTCTGTCCTTCGGTTCTCTGGGCTCGTCCTGTACTGGCCTTGATGTCTTTGCTACTGCATCTCCCTGCTCTTATAATTTCCTTGAGATACGGATCTGTCAGCAGTAAAAGATTTTGAAATTAGAAGCATTTAAGGCTTTTAGCCTAGCTAAATGCTGCTTTAATTATTTCCCCAGTGAAATTGCAAACTCAGAGAAATAAAATTAGTACACAAATAACCACAACGCAGAACGTGGGAAGTGCGTACAGAAAGTCGCACGGAAAGTGCTGAGCAGCTTTAGAAGGGGAGCCCACACCTGACCGGCAGGTCAGCAGATGGGAGAGTCAAATACTGATGGTGGGTGCAGGGAAGAAGGGGACTTGGGCTTTAAGAAGCTCTTTGTCATGTGCATTATTCTGCCTGGTTCTTACCCAAACCTGCTTTACCCTACGTGGAAGCTTCGGTAGAGAAAATGGTCCGTATTTAAAACTTGGGGCTGGGACAGAAAGATCCTGGGAAAACTGAGTAGCGTTCGCATGTATGAAACACTGAATGCACACCTGCTCTGCAGCTCGCCAGCTGTGGCACTCTGCTCCCCGGCTTCCTGTGTTAAGTCGTTCAGGTACCAGTCAGGGCTGAGGAGTTTCCTTGACACTTACTGAACGTGATTGAAATAATTAGAGCAACATTTATCTGGGCAAATAACCTTAAATGCTTCCATTTTTGAAGCCTCCTGTTAGAGATGGCCAGCTATTTGGTGGATTTGGTTTACGGCCCCTCCACAGCTGGGGGAGGGGGCAGGAAACAGTTTGTGTTCAGCGAGGGAAGGGCGGGCCATAAAACAGGCTCTGGGGGCTCTGAGAGACTTCTGCCCCCCTTCTAGTGGGACTCCACGTGGACGGTGGGCCTGTGGAGCAGGGCACAGGTTCTCGCTCCCCTGGGCCACGACACCTGTGACAGGGCCAGTTAAAAGGGGAGGGGGCAGAGAAACAAAGTGGCTGCCGGGGGCTGAGGAGGGAGAGTGGGGACGGGGTTTCCTCTTGGGGTGATGAAAAAGTTCTAGAATTCAGTGTAGCAGATGGTCGCACAACTTTGTGAATATACTGAAAACTATTGAATTGTACACTCTAAAGGGGTAAATTTTACAGTACATGATTTATGTCTCAAAACTTATTTTTAAAAAGGTGAGGAGCAACCACTAATCCACTGGTTTACATAGAGAAAAACGTCATTTTATTGACTCTTACAGTCACCTCTTCTCTGAGACCCGTAACTATGTCTGAAGTCTTCACCAGACCAAGAAAAGTGTTCACGAAGGAGTGTAAGGAAGGGAGGGGGACGGCAAGGAGCTTGGTGTCTGTGTTCCTTCTCGCCCCGGGGAGGTGGGTGGGGAAGGGCTCTCAGGACCCGGAGACCAGGAGACCACAACGTTGTGAGCTCCAGGAGCTCTGCACCTGTCTCCCAGGCCGTGTGCCCCCTGCCCGCCAGTGGTCCCTGACACTCCTCAGCACATGTCTCTTTGGATAGACTTTCTAATGGACTCCCTTGAGAGGGAAATGTGCTCCCGGAGAAGGTACAACTTTAGAATGAATGGGTTTATCTGAGTGGTTGGACGTCCCTCAGCACGGCCACTGGGAATGGGAAGCAGGAGACACAGGCTCGACACAGCGCGTAAATGACTAACAAACGAGCGGCACAGACAGCGCGTGGACCTGAAGGCAGGGCCAGGTAGCCCCTCCTGACGGTGAGAGCTGGGACTGGTTGTGCACCTCAGCCAAGGACACAGGAAAAGTCAGTTGGGCTGGACTGACCTTCAGAGGGATTGGGATTGAAAATTCAAAGTCTCTGTAGAGCAGACATTCTGCTGAATCGCATGTGACTACACGAGGTTGTGAACATCTAGAATCTGAGATAAAAATCACGGTCCTATGAAATGAGGCAGCTTTAATGAGACGGGGGGCAGGGGGCAGACCCTGGCTAGGAAACAGCGAATTTGCTCATTGAAGAGACTGCATTTGTTTCAGTGGGTGTCCTCTCAGAGGCCAAGGGGTAAACTTAAGGCCCTCTTGAAGGTTACCCTCCAAAACATACCAAACCAGCACTCGCACATAGAGGTGGTGGGATTATAAGTGCTCTTCATTTATGTGAATTGCAGTGGGCCTGCATTGCTCCAAGCATCAGGAAAAAAAACCATAAGCAAAATCTACTTTGGGGAGAAAAAAATCTGTGTTAAAATATGAACAGTGTCCTCTAGGGGTTAAGGGTATGGTTGTTTGTTATTTGCTAATGTATATTTTTCTGCATTTAAAAATGTTTACAATGAGCGCTATTAGTTCTACAGGAAGAAAAACCGACATTAAAAGCAAAGCTGCACTCCAGGGAGGGCGCCTGCTTCAGCTGCAGAGGAGTGGGCTCCCCACGCTTGGGCAGAAACCCCCCCTGTGCAGTCCTTCGGCCCCAGCTCCAGGAATCAGCCACACACCCACGTTCTTGGAGGGCATCTGGGAGGACGGAACCTCTGGGACTGTTCTTTGCTGCTCTGAGAACAACTTTGTGCCACAGTATCGGGGCACTGTCTGAGGTCACCCATGGCCCCCGTGTGGCTGGGAGGCAGGATGTGTCACCTGACATAGCTTTGCTTTCCCTCCAGGTGGGCCTACCATGACTTTTTCAACCGGTATCGGGTGCTGATTAAGAAGAAAGAGCTGGCCAACACGGACAAAAAGGCCATCTGCAAGTCTGTCCTGGAGAACCTCATCAAGGTGAGCGGGACGGCCCAAGCTCGGGGCGGGGCTTGACCCAAAGACCCTGAGAATCGGGGATCGGGGTTGTTGACCGAACTTCTTAGTCCTGATCCTTCGTACTGAAACTGTCTCTGAGATGTGAATCTATTTTCCTGCATCTGAGACTGGAAAAGGAAAGCCCCTTCACCTACCTAGTGTACTTTCTAGTCTTTTTCACATCGCAGCACACATAGAAAATGGAGTTATTCATGTAGTTCGCTGGGGTTCATGGTGAGGCCGCTCCTGGCCCGCAGCTCGGGCCTGCCTGTGCTGGTGCACCGGGGCCCCCTGCCTGGGAGGGGAAGGGAGCCGAGCTGCTTAGGTCTCACCCGGTGCAGCAGTAGCCGCAGGCCCTCCCCAGATACTTGCCTTAAGTAAGACCATGGACTGTATGTTTAATTGAAATAACCTGAAGTCACACCTGACAGTTGTGACTATAGAACTTCCAAAGCAGAGCTATTTGGGAAAGGGACCTCTTTTATGAGGGGCAAAGCCTTGTGCGTGGAACCTGATTCCTATTAACCGTGTGGGGCTTACCCCACGAAGGGTGGCGATTCAGCGTTATTTTGGAACCATTTGCCAACATGAAACGTATTTGTGTGTGTTCCGGAGACCTTGGCTTTGTTTCTTCTTTTCTCATTACGGTCTTCATGCCAGTGAGCAAAACGAGATGGCAGTTTGTTTACAAAGAGCGCTCGGTTAACTGTGGGTCAGTTCTCCCAGTGTCTGTCCTGGGCCTGCTCTCAGGCACCCTGCTGGGTCCTCCTCCCTCATCCACTGGGTGAGCGCAGGGAAGGGCACCTGATCTTAATCTTAACCCAATCAATGTAATTCAGACAGTAATTGCACGTCTAAAACAATCTGTAATGTTGCTCTGTTTGGGGGTCATTTGTACCCTGTAACTACACATACAATGCTGTGGCCATTTGAGGATAATCCTTCAAAAACGTTGAGCCAGGTCAGGTCGTTCCCTTGCTGAAACCCCCTGTGGCTCCCATCCCAATTTTGTACTGTGGCCTACAAGGCGATTGGTTCCTCCTGGCTTTCCTGATCCTCAAACACACCCGGCCTGTTGCTACCACAGGACATTTGCATCTGCTTTGCTCTTCTGCAGTGCTCCACCTTCCTCCTTGCCCATGCCTGCCTCCTTCGGTTCGTTCAGATCCTTGCTCAATATCAGCTCCACAGAGTGGCCTTCCTGGGTCATCCTCCTGAAACATCTTTTCCTGCCCCCATCCCCCAGTTTGAGTTTTTTCAGAATCCTCACCATTATCTGAAAGCATAGAGTATCTTTGTTGCTTATTGGTGTGCCCTCCCCATGATGTGGGTTCCTTGAGGGCAGGCATCTTGTCACTGCTGTGTCCTGGACACCTGGCCCAGTGCCTGTCCCACAGTAGGGTCTCAGCGTCTGCTAAACAAATGCTGGGAGTTCGTGCATGTGTGCAGAGGAGGGGGCACGTGAAGTCTGGGCACTTGTTCTAGATTCTGTGTTGGAAGAACTGGGTGGTGTGGGACATGTTATCTCGCTGCTCACCGATGACCAACCGGCTTCCCTCCGTGCCTCATAAAGGATCCCGACAAGTTCCAGTTTGGCCGCACCAAGATCTTCTTCCGGGCGGGCCAGGTGGCGTACCTGGAGAAGCTGCGGGCTGACAAGTTCCGTGCGGCCACCATCATGATCCAGAAGACCGTCCGGGGCTGGCTGCAGAGGGTGAAGTACCACAGGCTGAAGCAGGCCACGCTGACCCTGCAGAGGTACTGGCGAGGATACCTGGCCCGCAGGTGAGCCCAGTGGGCGGCTCTGGGGCGTCCGGGAGGAGGGAGGGGGCTGTCTCTCTCAGCTAGTTGGTCTCTCTCATCCTCTGGGCTTGGAGTGGTTCCTGTCGGGCCCTGTCTGCATTTTGGTTTCCTCCCGGCAGATGGGCCTGTCCCTGTCGCTCTAATGCCCTTCTCACCCAGGTCTCCTGACTCACCCAGTCTGCCCCCATCCCACTGGCTCTAACCTAGAACCACCTGCTCTTGCTGCAAATCAGCCGTTTCCCTTTTGCCTAAACCCTAAAGTAAAAAAATAACTTATTTTAGGAAAGGAGGCAAATTCAGCCTTTCTGTCACAGTTAACTGATGCCTAGCCTCATTATTTATACCACAGACTTCGGAATCCTTTGGCGTTTGGTAATTAGGGCTGGAAAGGTCCTGGGTGGCCCGTTTTATGAGTTACTGTGCTGAGCTCGTACAGGGAGGGTGTGACTTGTCGAACCAGGGGCGGCTACCTCGGGGTGGAGCCAGGGTGCCAGCCAGGCTCGCCTGCCCCGGCCCAACACCGAGCAGAAGAAATGACCGTGACATTCCCTCCTGACCGACATCACCGGGCTGGTGGGGCGTCTGCTGAGACAGGCACAGGGGACACAGCCTCGATCAGACTGTACCCTCAGACCTTTCAGCAGTCGTCAGACTTTGGACCCAGCCCCCTGGTTCAAGACCAGTTCTCTCTCTAAATAGGAATTTCTTTGGAGAAGTGACATTAATTGCGATACGTCTGGCAGTTGGAAGCCAGAGTTGTATAAGTGGCTGCTGAAAAAACGAAACACCAAGAGAGCCCCTGCATTCCTAGGGTAGAACAGGTTAGAGGCAGAAGGCAGCTCCTGCGTGTACCCTCGCGTCCCGGCCATGAGCTGCTTGTCCAGGCGCACACAGAGGTGATGAGTGCCATCGGCTCCCTCCCAGCCGTTGACACGAGCTCTGCAGCAGAAGCTGTAGAGATGAGCAGATTGTCAGGAGCGGCAACGCCGTGTGATCCCCGACCAGCTGTGCCAACTAGTCAGACCAAGTGCCCTTGTGCAGGGGACCCTGTCTTGGGCACCCTGATGATGAGGATGTGAAACAGAGATGGCCCACATTCTCCCTACGGGGAGTTTACATTCTAGAGGATGTGCAGGGCCCACATGTGAAGAAAGGACGTACAGAGAGCCAGGCTGGGGAATTGGGTGCGTTTCAGCAGGTAGCTAGTGTGCGGGCCGAGTGGGTCACCCGCCCCCGTGGGGCTGCACTAAATGATTTCTAAGGTGCTTTCTAGCATTTAACTCTGAGTCTGTAATCAAGCACTTCCTATGAGCCTGGCAGCCAATGAGACCCCTAAGAAAGGGTAGAAAGTGTCACACTGGCTCTTTGTCTTCTTGGGAGGCGTGTGGGGAATTCAGAAAGGAAGGAGAGGAGATGTCTACATTCGGTGCATCCTGGGCAGAAAGGGCTGGGAGGTGAGAAATAGGGATCAGTGTGGGCCTGAGATGGTTTTAGTCACTCAGCGAAGAGTTATCCAGCGCTCACTATGCCACAGCCTGTACTATACGTGGGGTGTGCAGGACGGAGGAGACCCAGCCCCAGGGATCTCCAAGCTTGGTGAGGTGGAGAGGGGCAGACGGTGACGCAAACGCGTGATGTCGTGTGCTGCTGGTGAGCTTGCGGAGTGGAGGGCTCCCCCCCGCCCCCCCCCCCCCCGACCCCCTGCACTACAGCTCACAGAAGAGGTCAGGCTCAGACTGAGTTTGAGGCTTGCGGAAAGACTTTTTTAGACCACAAGAAAAAAGCTAATGTTGCTGTTCTGAGCCTGAGGGTAAAAATGCCCGAGGTCTTCACTGCCTTTGTTAAGGTTTGTTAAGGGCGATGAGAGTTGGCTTGGCCTGGGGGTGTCTGGGTCGGGCCGTGGAGGGAGAGGCTTGCTTCAGTGAAGGGTTCAGGGTCCTCTGTGCCAGCATGGCCAGTGCTCTGTGCCCCTGACACCACCCGCCGTCCCTTGCTCCCCAGGCTGGCCGAGCACCTGCGCAGGACCAGGGCAGCCACGGCGATCCAGAAACAGTACCGCATGTGGAGGGCCCGCCAGGCCTACCAGAGGGTCCGCGGGGCTGCCGTCGTCATCCAGGCCTTCACTCGGGGCATGCTGGTGCGGACGATGTACCGCCAGGTGAGTGGCCGCCCCGAGGGCCATGCAGGGTGCAGATCCAGGACCGCGGGGGCAGCAGATGTGGCATTGCCAACATGAATGTGTTGGGTCCTCCCAGCGTTTTTCTAATGACACATCTCTGCTGTCACCAGTCCTTTCTAAAGTCTTGTGAGGTAGGATGGAAGTGTATCCTCATACCCCTTTGACACCAAGTTGCTCTGAGACGCTGAATCACCTGCCTAAGGGTACGTCAGCTGGCAGCAGGGTCCAGTGACCCATCGTGGCTCGTTCAGACTCGAGAGCAGGAGGTGGTATTTGGCATCACCAGGTCCAGGCCTTCATTTGACAGCGCGGAGCTTGCAGCCCAGCGAGGGGAGGTCGGGAGAGAGACCCTGGCCTCTTCCCCACCAGGCTGTTCTTCTTCGCGTTGTCCCAGGGAAGCTGAAGTCCTTGGCGAAGTAGCATTGAGTCAAGACACATTTGTTCAGGGAAGCAACGTCGGCACAATTGAGGCACAGCACTAACTTGAAAGATGAATTGGAAGAAAATGTCTAAAATGTGTTTTCTCTTCTGTGACCAGAGAAGGTTTGATTTTCCAAATGGTAAAAGTGAAGCCCTAAATTGATAATGAACAAAAAATGTCATCAGGGTAGAGCATGCTCTGATGTCATACGTGGAGAAACCCAAGCCAGTGGGAGAAGGTTCTGTGCATATTCTTGAGAAGTTGGTGACATCTGTGTGATGATATCTCTGTGGAAAGGGCAGGTGACATTTGGGAGGCCACCAGCAGGGGCAGCACGAGGGAAGAGCAGGCACTGGGTGTGGCTCCCAGCTGTGTGTCTCCTCGCTGTGACACTTACTGTCTCGGCACGCTTGCTTGCTTGCTTGTTTAGTCCACACACCTTTATTTTGCAAGATATTGGGGTGAGAACATGGATGCTTTCATCTCCTGGGTGGTTTTTAAAGTGGGGAAAAACCCCCAACAAACCCAGGGAAGTACATTGCCAAATTTGTATTAATGATTATAAGCCGTTCACCCCCTGTGGGCTCTCACTGGAGCGTCTCATGCCATCTTCCAGCTCCCCATCTCCAGGGTGGGATCTGTGTGTGTTAAATGGGGAGAGATCAACTGAATGATCCTTATGTCCCTACAGCTTTGAGATTTTTAGATACTGGTTCCCTAACCAATAAAACAAAAAGAAAAACAAAGCCAAAAACAAGAGTTTGACAGCTGATTCCCTGGGGGTACGTGGGCTGCAGGCTTAGCTTAAACGTGTTCATAACACAGCACCAAAGCCTTGTCTCAGGGGGCACGTTCCCTCTGGCTCACCTCTGTGTGTCACCTCCTCTGGACAGTGACATGAGCTTCCCTTGCGCCCATCCTGCGGTGCAAACCCACGGGGGGTGTGCTTGTCCCCACCAGGTCCTCATGGAGCACAAGGCCACCGTCATCCAGAAGCACGTGCGGGGCTGGGTGGCACGCAGGCGTTTCCAGCGGCTGCGGGCCGCCGCCATCGTTATCCAGTGTGCCTTCCGGAGGCTCAAGGCCAGGCAGGAGCTGAAGGCCCTCAGGATCGAGGCCCGCTCAGCGGAGCACCTGAAACGCCTCAACGTGGGCATGGAGAACAAGGTGGTCCAGCTGCAGCGGAAGATCGACGACCAGGTCAGTGTCAGGAGCTCCCGCCCCGGTACTGAGGGTGCGGGACGGGGGGCACATTTGAGAGAGACCCACGGCTTCCTCAGGGAACGGCACCTGCCAAAGACCCGAGAGAGCACAGGTGTCCTCGGGGCATCACCACACTGAGCAAGAACCGGGACTGACTGTGGCAGGCAGAATAATGGCCCCCGGAGATGTCCTCGTCTTCATCCCTGGCATCTGTGAAATGTTACCTTACGTGGCAGAAGGGTCTTTGCAGATGTGATTAGTTTGGGGATCTTGGGAAGATTAGCCTGGATTATCCAGGTGGGCACTAAGTGTAATCACAGGGGTCCTCACGAGAGGGGGAGGCTGGAGGGCCAGATTCAGGGGGGAGATGAAATGACAACCAGAGGTGGGAGTGGTGCAGGCCACAGCCGGGGGATGCGGGCAGCCTCCAAGCGTCCAGAAGGAACACCGCTCTGTTCAGAGACTCCTGACGTTCAGACTGTAAAATGATAGATGCACGTTGCTTTGAGCGACTAACTTGGTTGTAATGTGTCGCAGCAGCAATAGGGAAACTAACACACTAGGCCAGAGTTCTGCTTCCTGGCCCTCGCAGAGGCAGCGTGGTGTGACAACAGCAATAATAGCTAGTGTTTAGGAAGGACTCGTCACGCTTGGGGCACTGGGCTAGCACTCTGTAGTAGCTTGTCTAATCCTGATAGCAGCCCCCTAAGGTAAATATTACTGTCCTCCTTTTACAGATAAGGAAACTGAGAGGGCACATGACTTTCTAAAGTCACACAGGTGGCAGTGGTGGGGCCCAGGTTTGAACCTCAGCCGTCTGGCTCCAGAGCCCCTTCTGCCTCTCTGTTGTGTTGTGGAAAGAGCACTTGCTGTGGAATCAAACAATTCAATGGAAATTCGGCTCAGCTGCTTAAAAGTTGAGTGGCTGACTTGGCTGCTCTGAGCCTCAGTTTTCTTATCTGTAGAATGGGGTTGGTAGGGTTGGAGGAAGAGCAAACAGTCTAACATATATGAAGGGCCTGGTACACAGCAGGAGATGCAGGAAACAGCTACCGCCATTACTGTGCTTAAGCTGTTCCCTCTGTCTACCCTGGCCACCTTCCCATGTCAGCCAGTCAGACAAGTAACAAGTCCTTGATTAAGTCCCTGCTGGGGCGGAGGGGTGTGCACCATGCAGGGTACACAGAGATTCAAGACAAGGACACTCGGCTTCTTCCATCAGGTTGGAGAGGTGAGGCTCTCCGTGGGGAGCACACACCTGGATACCTACTGTTTGGTGGCCCGAGTGGCCGATCCTCCTTCCCTTCAGAAGACCTTTATTTGGTGCCTGATTGTTCTAGGTGCTTTTAGGCTCGGTGGACGAGATGACTTGGCATGTGCTTGATGCTATACTATCAGGGAGAGTGTTTATGCCAGTGGGGACAACAGCATCGATTGTTCTGATTTTCTGAGCACCTGCCATGTGCCAAGCCCTGTGATATGTGTTTTATGGTCACTTGTATTTGATCGTCACATGACTTTGTGAGGTCATTGCATAGCTGAGAAAATTGTAGATCAGGGACAATCAGATACCTTGCGAGGGTCACAGAAACAGAAAGTGCTAGAACCAGGATTCCACCCCAGGCCTGTCTGGTCCCACAGACATGATGAGAGTGATGCTGGTTTAACCCCAACATCACTGAAGCGTCAGTCCTTTCCTGTGCACGGTCACTGCTGAGTCTGGTTCCCAGAGTTGAAAGGGGGCTCACTGTCACTTTGCACATGGAGGGTGTAAAGGTGACCACAGGACCAGGCTTTTAGGTGCCCCAAAGGGTTTTAGGTGCCTTCTGGGAAAGGGAAGGAGGGAGGGCAAAGACATGACTGCATGGTGTGGAGAGAGAGAGAATTAGAGTTGGGGCCCCTAGCCATGGCCTTGGAGGTCACTTGGCTTTATTGTACCTATTCTATACTGGGCATTTTTTAAGTTTCTCATGACCCCAGTAGGGCAAGAAAATAGAGGAGCCATTTTACACCCAGACCAGCTGGCCTGGACAGGAACCCAAAAGCCGTGCACAGATAGCAGTAGAATGTCCCTGCTTGCCTGCTCTTGAAAAAGACCAGGCTCTTTGAGGCGAGGCTGTCGCCCTGGATGTTCGTTCTGTGTGAGTTCTATCGAGTGCCTTGCTGGGCTTGGCTCCTGATGGGGGAATCACACAGAAAGCCCAGTGCAGAGTGGAGGAACTCGGTACCTGCCCCTGGTCGGCCTGCGGTGACACACCAGGTCAGAGACGAAGGCATCCCACTCAGAGGGACAGGAGTGCAAAGGGAAAGGTCCTCTGTCTGGCACTGGTCTTTGAAAAACATGAGCACAAAGTGTGCCGAGGTGGTGGTGGTTATTGTGGCTGTCGATGACCAGCCAGCAAAGACTTTGCGTAGTCAGGTTTTGCCGGTTACCCTTCCAGGCGAAGTACAGTCAAGGGACAAGTGAGCTTGGACTGCTGCACCCTGCCAGGGGCCCTGCGTACCTGCCGGCCACCCCGGCCCTGGGTTTCCAGCCACAGGGCTCTGCATTCCACTGCTGATTCCTAAAGTTGACTTAGGATAAAAATAAATCTAGTATTTCACAATCCATGTGCTTTGAACATCAAAGAGAAACAGATTTAAAAGGACTATTTTTAAAAAGAGCTTTTTGCCTTAAGCTTCCTGCTTGGCAAACATCTGTGAGTGGTGGCAGGTGTGAGCCACCCTGGGCAGGGTGCCCTGTGTGCAGAGTGTGATCAGAAGCAGGGGGAGGGGTACAAGATCTTACTTTCTCACACCCCTCCCACATTGCCTGTGTGCCAGGCCCTAGTCTCACATGTTAACTCCTTTAATCCCCACCACAGCCCTATGAGATAAATATTAACATTCCCATCTTACAAAAAATATTATTAGCTGGGCACGGTGGCATTCACATGTAGTCCTAGCTACTTAGGAGGCTGAGGCAGGAGGATCGCTGGAGTCCAGGAGTTTGAGGCTGCAGTGAGCTACAATTGCGCCACTGCACTCCAGCCTGGACAACAGAGCGAGACCCTTTCTCAAAAACATATATATATATACAAATATATATATATATATATATATACAAATATATATATATATATATACACAAAAAAAATATATATATATATACAAATATATATTTGTATATATATATATATAATTTCCATTTTAAAGGTGAGGAAACGTAGGCTCAGAGAGGTTTTAAGTAGCCTGCCCGAAGTCACACAGCTAGTGAGTAACATGGCTGGGACAGAAACTTGGCAGGCTGGTTTCGGGGTCTGTTCTGCCACCTCTGACAAAATGACAAGATCTCTGCCCATCGGGAACCTCTCACACCGTGTAAGAACTCCTCAGTCTCAGGGAGGCTCGCACCCTTGGTTTGGGCCCATGCTCAGCACTGTGTGGGGCTGGCTGGCATTTTGCAGTGGGGTGTGCCCGAGTGCCGTGAGAGAAGCATCTGCACGACCCCCGTGACGAGCTCTGCAGAGGGGGTGTTTCAGTGCGTTCTCTTAGCGTGTGGGGCTGGCTGTTTCCGAGTGACGGGTTTTGTTCCTGTGATTCCTAGAGACAGTGCAGGCAGCTGTTCTCTTGACACACGAGGTTCTCGAGCCGGAAGGACAGGATCCACCTGCGTCAGGGTCGTCACAGGCTAAGTAAGGTGCCTTGAGGTATTTGTCAGAGCAGCATGGGGTAGTGGACAGAGTCCCCACAGGACGAGAATAATGCTCACAACCAGAGCTGATGGCTTGGAAATAATTGAGCCTTGAGTCCTTCAGAGGGGATTGGCCTGAGATCTCTAAGGTAACTTCTAGCTCAAAAGTCCACTGACACCATGACCTGGCTTTTAAAGTAGGGGTTCTAGCCCCAGGGTACACTCTCAAACCATCTGGGTGAGCTTTTTTTTTTTTTTTTTTTTTTTTTCCTTAAAAAAAAAAAAGTATCTCACTGCCAAGAAGTCAGCAAGGGAGAAAACTGAGAGAGACAACCAAGGTAAGGTTAGCACTCAAAATTTATATCCTAAGGCCTTGTATACCCAACTGGAGAGAGAGAGAGAGAGAACAAATTTGGCACTGAGTTCCCAAGCAAACAGCAGAAGGAAGGAAATGGGTAGCTTGAGAGTTCTGGAAAGAGAAACAAAGTATGTAGTTTAGGAGCATCGGAGCTGTCCCTGGTGCTGAGGCTTTTTCCTGTGGGCTTTCATGCTCTGACATAATCATCCACATCCTTCACAATAAACACAGTGCCAGTTCTTGGGACCATTTCGTACGGCGTCCCTGGTGTAGGCCTGTGCTGTGACATTATTCAACCAGAATAATGTAGCCCATTTATCGGCTCTGCCAGTCTGACTGTATTTAAGCCCACATGTAGAATAACTAAGCCGGTTGAATTTACAATTTATTTGTGATGGGAGTCCGGTTTCTCAGATCCTTATATGTGTAAGGTTGTCCTTATTTTTTTAATCTGAAAAAAATGACAAATCTATGCAGTCAGTAGCCTTTTAAGTCAACTTGATTCAGTACATTTAGTTAGACACTCAGTAAATATGTTAAGTTAATATTTTATGATCACAAGAGCATTCATATGTTGTCCTGTGTCACTTAACAGGAATGTGTTCTGAGAAATGCATTGTTGGGCAATTTCATCATTGTGCGAACATCGCAGAGTGTACTTACACAAAGGTAGATGGTGCAGCCTGCTACACACCTAGGCTGTATGTGTGGCCCATTGCTCCTAGGCTACACACCTGTACGGCATGTTACTGTGCAGAATACTATAGGCACTTGTAACACGGTGGTATTTGTGTTTCTAAACATATGTAAACATGCAATTGGTACAGTAAAAGATAATTTATAAAAGATAAAAAAAAATGGTATATACCTGTATAGGGTACTTGCCGCGAATGTAGCTTGCAGGCCTGGAGGTTTCTCTGGGTGAGTCTCAGTGAGTGAGTAGTGAGTGAATGTGAACATGGACATCACTGTGCACCACTGCAGACTTCTTAAACACTGTACACTTAGCCTACACTGAATCTGTTACAAAATTTTTTCTTCAATAATTAATTTATCTTAACTTTAACTTCTTTATAAACTTTTACATTTTTTAAAATTTTTTGAATCTTAAAACACAGGCACATTGTACAGTGGTACAAAAATATTTTCTTTATGTTCTTATTCCATAAACTTTTTTATTTAAAACCTTTAAATTTTTTACTTCTTACATGTTTTGGTTAAAAAGACACACATACCTTAGCTTAAGCCTGCACAGTGTCAGGATCATCAGTATCACCGTCTTTCATCTCCCCTTCTTGTCCCACGGGGAGGGCTACAGGGGCGGTGGTGTCCCGGGGATGGTGTCGGGGGTCTGGGAGGGAGTGAGTGCACCGCGCCAGGCCCTGTGCCCGGCTGGGCGGTAGAGCTGTGACACTCGTGGATGTGAGGATGTGTCCTCCTGGGACCTTCCTGTTTGAGGTCACACAACCAGGACAGAGTGCGCAGTTTCACGTGCTCCTAGCTGCATTTGGGTGCCCATGATGGTGAGGCGAGGGGCTGTCCAGGTTCTGCTGCTGGCGACCTCCCCCGACACCCCAGGCAGCCAGCAGAGACTTCCAGACATCTGTCCAGGGGACTCCCTAGGGGACTCTGAACAATGAAGATAGTGACATTTATTGACACTTTCTGTGTACCAGGTACCCAGCTAAGCACTTCATCTCCCTAAATCTTCCTAACCACCCAGTGAGGTAGGAGTTACTGTTATCCCTGTTTTGCACATGAGGATGCCGGGGCACGGAAAGGTTGGATGACTAGATCAGATGTGCAGCCTGGTCAAAGGTAGAGCTGAGATCCAAGCCGGATCTGTCCAGCTCCAGCCACTCAACTCCCCTGCGTCCCTGAGCCTGGTCTCAGGCAGGTGTCAGGATCGGCAAAGCTGGGCCTCCTAGACACGTCATACTTTGCACTGGGGTCCTCAGGTATCATTTTGTTGATGGCAGGGTAGGATGTGCCTGTGTCCCCACCCATCACCACCATGTGTGCCTGTCTCTGTATCCCAACCAGCTGCACCTAGGGACTCATCAGCCCCTCGGCACTGTCCTCCCCCTACTCCTGGTGACGTGACCCAGGCCGTGCCACCTGAAGGTGATGGCTAGGCTGAACTTCGCTTCCAGCCCAGAGCGGAGAGGAAGTCAGAGGGTGGCTGGTGCAGCAGGCATTCCCTGTCTGGGCCACATTCCCCTGTGCGGAGACCTTCAGCCTCCAGTGGAGACCCAGGTTGGAGAGAGCAGTACATATGCTTATTAGGTTTTTAAATGGATGGTGCTTAATTGGATTTCTTCTTTGTGATTCTTTAGAGCAAGACTGACAGCAAGAGCAAGCCTAAGGGTGTATCAGGTTGTAACGGGAGTTTTCCCACGGAGTGCGGGGGATCTCGCTCTGTATCGGTGCAGGAAATGTACTGCTTGTGCACAGTGGGTCACAGTGAGGTCCCACAGCATGCATGGCACGTATGGGTCCAGCAGCTTTTCTTTTGCTGCTTCTCACTGCTCTCAGTGACGTTTTAATTTCTCAGGAGAATTTAATAATCCCTGCTTATTGGTGATTTGGCCAGTAGCTCTGCTCTACTTGGAGCTCCTGAGGACCACAGCAACGAAGGATTATCAGTGCCTGTTTGTTGCCTGCTTGATGATTTGAAGAACTCTGCTTCTCCCTTTCCACGTCCCCCACTGACCACTTTTAGCTGCTGCCCTCTCAACTCTTGCTGCCTCGATTTCTGCCGGCAGTTTCCATGAACACTTGATACCAGCATGGGGTTCTCAGGGCTCTGGACTCGGGGGAATGCTTCGTGCGTGAGTTGGTAGTCGGACACCTTGTCTGCAGGGGTGTGGTGTAGACGAGGTCTGCCAGGCATTGGTTTCCAGAGTCACAGTCTTGCGGGGTAAGCGTGGCTGACAGGTGGCGAGAAGGATCCCAGGGCCCTGTGGAGGGCCTCCTTGGAAGAGGGGATGCTGAAGGGGTCCTTTGTCTCGGGGCTGGCGATTAGGTTGCAGCTCTTTGTGCCAGCGCGTCCACAGGCAGGAGGGTAAAGAGCTGGGAAACCTGAAAAGCAAAGGCCGCGGATCTCAGAAGGCAGCTCTGTTGTTCCTGCAACTTAAAAACCGGGTGTAGGATCTGTCCAGCTGGATGAGGACAACCAACCACTACCAGCCAGGCTCATGCTCACGAAAGCTCCTTGAGCTATTTTCACGTCAGTGTTGCTATTTTCTGTTTCCCTCCATTTCTCCTAGGTTCACAAAAGAGTTTTGTTAGGAAGATGCCAGGAAAGCGCTGTAGCATGTAATGACTGTGAGATTTAATTCCACCTTGGGAGTTCCTTTTATGATTGCCTTTGTGCTTTTTCCTGGCAAAAAGTAACCCTCTCCTTCTCCTGTCTCCCCGTTTGCTGGTGCCGTCCACAGAGCAAAGAGTTCAAGACGCTGTCGGAGCAGTTTTCCACGGCCACCTCCACGTACGCCATGGAGGTGGAGCGGCTGCAGAAGGAGCTGGCGCGTTACCAGCGGAGCCCAGGGGAGGACCCCAGCCTGAGGCTGCAGGAGGAGGTGGAGACCCTGCGCAGCGAGCTGCAGAAGGCCCACTCGGAGCGCAAGGTCCTGGAGGACGCCCACGGCAGGGAGAAGGACGAGCTGAGGAAGGTACGCTCGAGGCCAGGGGCGCGCACTGGCGGGGTGGGCAGGCCAGCAGAGCCACCCCGGCAGAGACTGTTTCTTCTTCCAGCTGAAAAATGGCCGTGGGCTTTGCCTGGGGCTCGTGCCCACAGACTTAGCACCCGTCTGTGTTTACAGACAGTGGCGTGCTTTCGGGGAACCCGCACAAGGTTGTGTCCGTTCACTTCACAGTGTTGACTGAGTTTCTGCTGTTAGCTGGGCACTCTGGCATCCCCGGAGAGGGTCGTGCAGCGCTGACCTTTGAGTGTCTTTCTTATGGTCTGGCGTTAGGCCCCACGCTGGCTCTGTGGCCTGCATGTTGGTTGGCAAGAGAACTGTGACAGAAGCCATGGCTGCTCTTGACGCTGCCTACAGGGTTGGGGGCAGCTTCTGGGCACCCTTCACCAGGCCGAAGTGTCATGCTGTGGCACATTTGACTGCAGTGTGAGTGACAGTCCCAGCCTGGCTCACCCGCTCAGCTGGTGTGGTCCGTGTGATCACTCCCTACCCCATGACACAGAACTTCCTGGGGTTTGCCCCCACGCCCCCAAACATCAGGATACAAAGACTTCCTGCTCCATTCCCAGCATAGCTGTTCCGACCAAGAAAGTCCCACGGGGTCCCCAGAGAGCCACTTACAGACTCAGGACACTGCCATTCTCCCGCCATCTCTACAGGCCACAAGCCACAGGGAAAGCAACGCCCTGCCCATGTGTGTAGTATGTGCCCGTCAGTGGGAGGCACAAGGAGGGAGAGATTCAGTGGGGATGTCGGGGGCAGACTGGGTGCTGCCGTAGAAAGGGCCCTGCGTTGTCATCCCCGGACCTCACCCTGCCCTGCTGTTACTAAGTGTGTGCAGA
The DNA here is from genome assembly GCF_041146395.1 of Eulemur rufifrons. Lineage (NCBI taxonomy): Eukaryota > Metazoa > Chordata > Mammalia > Primates > Lemuridae > Eulemur > Eulemur rufifrons. Next base: position 19,917,553 of record NC_090987.1, read on the forward strand.
AAACCTCACTGGCTGTAGTTCTCTCATCTGTATGTGTATTTTAAGGTTGGTCCACATTGTCTTCAAGGCCCGTTCTGGACGTGTACCTGGCCATATCCGTGAGCTTGTATTTGATGGTTCTGAAAGCACTAGGGGCCCTCAGTGTTGCTCGGGAGTCCTTCTCTCTTCTTCCCCCCACTTCCTTCTCAGCCCTCAAACACATGCCAGCTCCACTGGAGGGAAAAGGCCACAGAACCAACTCGTGCTGGGCTTGTGTGCATCGTTTTCCCACCCCAGGTGGTGGAATGTTAGCACCAACAGCCATCGACTTCACCCAGACCCCAGGGGTCTCCAGGGGCCAGAAGTGGGATCCAGATGGGATAAAGCAAAGAGGAAAGTTAAGACATGGCTTCCCAGTGCAGCCAGCCTGGCACGTAAAAAGCACTCTTATGATGTGTTGCTTTGAGGCATCACAAGACCCTCTTCGCAGATAAACCACCGGCCAGCTTGCCCACCACGAGGCAGGAAGTAGACTTCATTCTTTAGGACAAAGCATTGTGGTGCTTGGAAACACCTGGCAAGATACAGCTGTCAGCCTGTAACCTACAAAGCATAGAATTCCACACTTGGGGTCTGCTCATCCTCTGGAGTAGGTGGATGGACGGCAGCCCTTCTGTATGAATAAAAACAAGATGGTAGAATCCAAAGCCAGAAAGAAAGGGCCAGGATTAGAAATGGAAGCTCTTGAGATTGGTGACCCTGCGAGGAAAGAAAAGAAAGCTCCCTGTAGGTGTGTCCTGGCCAGGTGAGACACCTGCAAAGCCTGTTTGCTCAGTAGATCCACAAACTGGGGTCTCACCTAGCTCCGCCCCCACAGATGGCACTCGATTCATCAGTTCCCCAGCCTCCCTTCCGCTAAATGCTGTGATCTGGGGACTCAAAGCACTTTTCAAATATCCAGGTCTCCTCTGAGGGAGCATAAGAGTTTATGATATGAAAACCTTCCTTGGCAGAGCAAAACAGAGCAGTGGACTCCATCCTCCTCTCCTTAAGAAAATTGCAACTATTCGCTGGGAGTGTGTTGGCCTAGGTCTAATTTTGTTTAAAATGAGAGCTGGGAAGTGGCAAGAGGCCACTGCAAGGAGGGGGACAACAGGAGCACAGGCAGAGCAAAAGCCCCTTTCCTGGACTCCAAACATAAACACATCCCAAGAAACCAGCCTGAGATGATTCATCAACTGGAATGTCTGTTACTTTCTAGGAAAAGAAAAAGTGGAAGCAAACATCCTTCCTTCTCTAAGGTCTTCAAAACCTTTTTATTCTGGTCATTGAGGGGTAGACAGGCTGTGACTGGCTTTTGGGGTCGGGGGGACATGTCTTCTCTGCCTAGTCAGGGTTTAATCAAGGGCACTGTGTCCAGTTTTAATAAATGCTGAATAATCAGACGCTTGGTTTCCTCCTGGGCTTGAGCAGGGGCCTGCTCTGTGTTGAACAAGATAGATGAGGCAAGCCAGGCGCGGGGAGGGAGCTGACTGCTAGTAGATGTTTAATTCATGGGTTGGATGTTTCCATCAGCAAAGGCAGCAAATGTTATATTGGAACTGGCATCCTGGAAAACTTCGGGCCCCCACCCCTGACAATATTAACTGGCAGCCCATGTGGCCACCCTGCCTTTGCCTCATCTCCCTGGGTGCAAGAAGTCGTCTTTGTCTACGGAGCCCAGGGAAGCACCATCTCACCCCGGCCACGTGAGTCAGATGGCATCCTTGACTGCTAAAGGTATCCATCACTTTGGCCTCCCCAGAGTGCTCCACACCCAGGCCCTGAGCCTCCTTCCCTTTTAGCCTGCGGAATGTGTAAATCTTGTTCTTTTTTAAAGCTTCAGTGATCCCTGCCCTGGCTGCTTTTGTGCAGCTGTGCTGTTTGTTTGGTGGCCCTGGTGAAATAGAGGTGGCCCCCAGGGCTGCCCTTGGCACAGAGGCAATAGCTCATCGTCCAGAATCTGCTCTGAAGGCCTCTTGGTGGGGCCAGAGCAAGGCCTAACTGGGTGCAAGATTGCAATGGGTGAGGAGAAGCCCACAGCCAGGAGCCTGGTTGTGAACAAGGGACTTTGGCCCTTATGATGGATAGCTAGCAGGCCACCAGGCTCTGAGCATTCACACTGGTGGAGTTGGGTTGTGCATTGTTGTGACATCAGTCTTAGGTATTAGTTGGCCACCTTGGTTAATTCCAGTATAAAGATTTTGGATTTTTCCAATAGAAGTAGATCTGGCTGGGGAGGTAGGGGGTGGGCCTCATGATGGAATGTGTTCAGCCTTCTTCCAGAAGGTGCAGAGCAGGATGACTTTCACTAGGTGCCACTCGGAGTTCTGTTCTCAGTGGCTCCAGGATTCACGGCTCATGATGAGGCTGGTGGTTATTAGGAAAAGGGACCCTAACCCATCTTCATGGAGGAACATTGTTGCAGAGGTCATAGAGTTCATGGTCTTTCATTCAGCATGTCTTTGAGTCCCCTGTGTTAAGCATTGTATGCACTGGGGCATAAGTAAACAGTTGTTTTTTATGTTTTGTTTTTAAGTATTTTTCATTCCTATGGAACTTACATGTTTGAGGGTGGGGGAAGAAGGTCCAGGCAAACACAAGTTATCCACCATGGGCTATAAAGAAAAATAAAGCAGAGTAAAGGCGGGGCGGATAGAGAACAACCTGGGGGACTGGAGAGGATGGTGTCAGGAGGTCTCGCAGAGAAGACACCTGCAGGGGGGTGAGCCGTGGGATTTCTGGGGAGCAGGTGACAGGTGTAGCAGCAAGTACACAGGGCAGGAGGCGGGAGTAGGCAGGTTTGGGGACTGAAAAGGAGGCTACTGGGCTCAGGCCAAGGGAGCAGTAAGGAGGAGAACAGTAGGAGGGGGTGAGGGGGAAGATCAGGAAGTGTTTTCTGACCTCAGGGGCAACCTTAGCCCTTGAAACCTCTGGGGAGATGAACAGCTGTGTCTCAGGCACTTTAGTTTCTGTGGGTGCAGGATGGGGACATACTGAAACACGTTTACTGGACCATTTTGGAGATGATGTAGTCGTCGTTTCAAGTTGCCTTGCTATCCAAAGCATGTTGATTTTCAACTTTTAACATCTTATTTCCTAGTTTAAATGCGAATTAATACTGTGCTTGCTTAGAAGAAAGTTTACTGTCAGCGTGGGCAGGTAAGCCCTGTAAGATTTCACAGAATTAGAAGTATTGTCACTGCCAAGGGCCGTGCACAGCGTGGAAAGGTAGGAAATGGGGTCTAATTCCCTGCCCAGAGCAAAGGAGCTACGTTCTCTTTGCTGAGTGGACAAGAAAGGGTTTTTTTTTTTTTTTCTCATTACCCTGTGGGCCTTAGGAGGATGGTGACTTTTTCCAAGGAAAAGGAGGGCTTTGCTGGCACCAGTCTTCTCTCTCTTTGGTTCATCCCCCCAGCTCTTGCCAAGTTAATCTTCCTAAGACGCTGCAGTTCCTGCCTTGATTTTCTGCTCATTCTTCATGTAAACCTTTCTCTTTATAGAGTTTTCCCTTCTGGCTTCTTCTTTCTGACATTCTCCAAGCCTGGGGCTTCCTCGCTCTTCCTCAGCATCCGAAGTCCTTCCCTCCTCCTCAGGTTCAGCTCAGATCCCTCTTCCTCCGTCTGATCCATCTTGGTCCCTGAGCCGCACACCAGTTCCCTCCTTCCTGCAGCTCTTGGTGTGGAAACTAGTCTTTTGAGGCCTGCCCTAGGTTGCTCATTGCCATTCTTCACGTGTCTGCCTGCTGAACTGTCGGGAGATGGGTCGGCACAGTGGTTCAGGACGTGGTACCGGACCCAGGCTGCCACTATCACTCTGTCTTTATTACTGTATCTTACCGTAAGTTTTAAAATTTAGAAGTGTGATTCTTCCAACTTTGTACTTCTTCTTCAAGATTATTTTGGCTATTCTGGATCCCTGTATATTACACATGGATTTTAGGATCAGCTTATTAATTTCTGCAAAGAAGCCATCCAGGCTCTTGATAAGGATTTGCATTGAATCTGTAGATCAATTTGAGGAATGTTGCCATCTTAACAATATTAAGTCCTTTGATCCATTACCTCAGCGTGTCTTACCATTTATTAAGATCTATCTTTCCACAATGTTTTATAGTTTTCAGAATATAAATTTTATACTTGTTAAATTTATTCCTAAGCATTTTATTCTTTTCGATGCTATTATAATGAAATTGTTAATTTCTTTTTCTGATTGTTTATTGCAGATGTATAGAAATACTGTTGAGTTTTGTATATTGATCTTGTACCCTGCAACCTGAACTTATTTATTAGTTCTAATAGTTTTTAAGTAGATTTCTTAGGATTTTCTATATACAAGATTGTGTCATTTGCTGATAGAGATAGTTTTACTACTTCCTTTCCATTCTGGATGCTTTTATTTTTCTTGCCTAATTTCCCTGGCTGGAACCTTCAGTCCAGTGTTGAATGGAAGTAGCAAGAGCAGATGCCCTTGGTTTCTTCCTGATCTTAGGAGAGAGGCATTCAGCCTTTCACCATAAAGGACAGTATTAGCTATGGATTTTTGAAGATGCCCTTTATCAGGTTGAGGAAGTCCACTTTATTTCTAGTTTGTTGAGCACTTTTATCATGAACACTTACTTGCTATTATTTAGTTGAGGATTTTTGAATCTATATTCGTAAGAGATACTGGTCTGTAGTATTTTTATAATGTTTTTGTCTGAATTTGGTGTCAGAGTAATACTGGGCCCATAGAATGAATTGGGAAGTGCTCCCCCTTCTATTTTCTGGAAGAATTTGTGAAAAACAGATACTAATTGAAGATTTTGGTAAGTGGTGAAATGATTTTAAAGTATGTTTCCATTTAGTGCCTAGTAAAGGTAACGTAGACCCATCTGTTACACATATCTCTGTCGATCAACTGATATATACAGCACCTGCTGCTTAGTACGTTGCACACATCCTCTCATTTAATGCTGAAAACAACCCTGTGGATTGGGTGTCAGTTTTACAGAGGGGGAAGCTGAGGGTCATAGAGCCTAGGACCTGTGCGGCTGCCAAGCTCACCTCCTTTGCCGTGTGCAACATTTATGATCACAGGAGTTGATCCCGTGGTGACTGGTGATGGTTCAGCCAGCCAGCAGGGAAGTGGGGGCTCGAGTCTGGAGTCCTGAATTTTGAGGGGCACGTGTTCCTCAATTCTCTCCTTGTGTGGTTTTCACAGTGCTCAATTCTTTCTTCATCTGTGTCACCAAGGCAGCGATGTGATTTTCGTGGGGAAAATTACTTGATGGCCGTCTGCAGAATGAATCTGCAGGGTTCAAGCACACAGCTGGATCAGTTGGAAGTTAGTCCCCATGTTATAAAAGAAATACACCCTTTCTCGTCTTCCTTTATACCAACTAATGAGTTCAAATTTTTTTAGAACACGTGTCTGAGTTGTTGCATTTTTTAAAATCCATACAAATAGTTGCTCCAATAATAAATAGTAAAAAAATTTCATTTTTTAAAAACTTGCATCACACTTTTAAATCTTCTTTGAACAGACCATTTTTCTTTGATTATAATAGTATTTATTTCCTCTTCTGCTTTTTTTTTTTTTAAATATTCATCTCATTTTGGCTCTCTTTGGCAGAGGCATCAGCAACCAAGCACTAGATTGGATAGTCCTGTGTCGATAGCCAGTCTCCTTCCCTTTCCCAGGATTTGGACTGGGCTAGTAAGACAGGGAAGGGCAAGTGGGTGAAGACCGGGGACCCTTTGTTCATGGTGAGCTTTTGGCTTTCTTGAGACTTGGATTTGAGAGCTCAAAATTTAGCGAGACGGGCAAATACAAGAATGTGAAAGCCTGATCTCTCTGTAAGTTCCTCAACAAGGCATGTGAGCGTGCTGTAGACTTTTCATGATTTTGTGGGCTTTTCATGTTTTTATGGGCATTGGATGGCCATAAACAGTACCGAGCTCATCTGTCTTGTTTTAATGGGGTTTTTCTTTCAGCTTGCAATTTTTCCTTTGAAATGAAAGCAGCTTTGGCCAATTCAGCTTTCTTAAATATAAGGAGTATTTACATACAACTTGTTAAAATTCAAACACCACAAAAGGAGCCTCTCCTTTGCCTAGCATCACGAAACTGTTTTTCCCTGTTGCTTTCTCTTTCAGCGAGTTGCAGACCTAGAGCAAGAAAATGCTCTCTTGAAAGATGAGAAAGAACAGCTTAACAACCAAATCCTGTGCCAGTCTAAAGGTAAGTACCAAAATGCTTGGGTTTTGTTTGGGATTTTAATCTTGCTAATTTATCCCCAAAGACTCCTAACAAGCATGCAGTTAAGATGCTGCAGTGGGGGAAGGGCTTTAATAGATGGCCGTGAAAAAAGAATGGTGATCCTTAAGATCTTGTGACATTTGGTTTCAAGAGTTTAATGCGGCGAGACACACGTATGATGGACGATGTAGTGCATGGGGCTTAGAGTCAGGGAGACCACTCAAAGCATGGCTCTGCCATGTGCTGTGTGTCCTCGAGCAGGTCCTTAGTTTCTTGATTTGCAAAATGGACATAAAGGTTTAGACATCAGAGGGCTCCCATGAGTGAGCAAGATGCTGCAGGCGAAGTGCTTACGAGGGTGCTTAACACGCACTGAGTACTCAGGAGCTGTTGCGTTGCTGGGTTTTACATTTATCTTTCACACCCATGGTACCTGTGATGGTTTCTTCTACCCGGGAGGTCATCTGCTAATGTTTGCTGAAGATGGGGTCTTGAATCAGACCCCAGTCAGCCTCTCTCAAGCACCCACCAGCTCCTGGGCTGCCATCAGTCCCCATGTGCCACTCAGCTGTGAAGGAGCAGGGACAAGGCTTGCCCCCCAGCTCAGCATGACCTTTGGCAAATCCCTTCTCCCACCCCTAGGTTCCTCATCCGTATCAAGACAGAATTGAGCCACATGACCTCAGTCCCACCCAGCATCCCATCTTTTGAAAACAAACTATTTTTTAATTTCCTTTTGAAAATATTTTCTTTTCTGCTAGTATGAATAAGTTTTGGCAGGGAGAAGCCCAGCCACATTGTCTATTTGTCTTCTTCCTTCCTGCAACCAAACCTTTGGCCAAATCACCCTGCACTCCAAGCACCTGAAAGATCAGGGACAGGAAAGAAACAGTGGAACAAACCTTGGTTCTTCCAGGGACGCTGGCAATAGTTGCCGTGACAGTTGGCAGAAGAAGAGCTGGCGCGTTACCTGAGCAAGTTCTCACATACGCTGCCAACTCCTCCCTCCCCACTTCACCAAGAGCGGGGTCTTTCTCCCCTCTGTGAAGACTTAAGCCAGAGTAAAGAGCTTCCCCCTTGGCAGCAGAGGAGGAGCTTAATAGATGCATCGAGTGTCTCTGTGGGGAGCTGGTCACGTGCAACCGTTTAACAAGAGGTGGATCAGAGTGCGTGAGTCAGGACGTGTGAGGGGAATCCGTCCAGAAACACTGCAGCCTGGTGTGCTTGCTTTCCAGAGGAATTTGCCCAGGACTCTGCGAAGGAAAATCTCCTGATGAAGAAAGAGCTGGAGGAGGAGCGATCCCGGTACCAGAACCTGGTGAAGGAGTACTCACGGCTGGAGCAGAGATTTGACAACCTTCGGGACGAGCTCACCATCATAAAGGCAAGGAGGGCAGTGCGGCAGCCCCGCGACGCCTTCATGACCCTTGCTGCTGTGCACTGCCCGCTGGCACAGTGTGGGGCTCAGGACACGTGTGTTGTAAGCACAGCGTCACCTTCTAGCGTCTGTTCGTGCCCTTCCTGCAGAGAGGAGGAATCACATAAGGAAGTAGCCGGGCTGGGTGATTCATTCCTAAGGACAGGTCTTTTTCCAACTTCGCAGTCTTACAAAGATCTCAGTTATGAGTCTGAGGAAAATTCCACCCAAATGCATGTTATCTTTCCTGTTTCCAGTTCTGGGACCATCCCTGTGTTGAAATAGTAATGGTGTGGAGGAGCTCTAATCTCAGCTTCAGTAGTGTGCACGGCAGAGCGGCCCACAAGTGCCTAGAGATCAGGTCTCCTAGTCGCCGAGGAAATGGCAGTATATGTAGAAATAATTTCATGATATTTCAGGATTTGTTTTTTTCTCAAGCAATAGAATCAAGGACCACATGATATTTTAGGATTTGTTATTTTTTACCCCTATAAACATTTCCTCCAGAAATGCATATCCAGACAAGAAGGGAATAAGTTAATTGCATAGAAAGCAGGAAGAAAAGCTGAATAGGAACATATATAGAAATCTAAAAGTTTCCTACCAAGCACAGTTTTCACTCTGAAAACCAAATTAAATGCTAAAAAGGTATTTTTAAATGAACACTATAAATAGTAAACTCTATTTCTAATATGCTATAATTTTCATAAACCAAGTTGGAGTACAGTTTGAAGGAAGGGGGTCATTGGGAGCAGGTTTGCAACATTCTTTTCGGGGGGGGCGGGGGGGCGGGGGGTAAACAGGCAAGACTGGAGTGAAAGGTCGTTTCCCCAGGACTTTTCCAAGAAATTAGCCTAATGCTTATGGATTTGCATTTCATTGCAAGACAAGGGAACTCAGTCCTTACTGTAGAGCTGTGTTCTCTTCTTATTGCCATAGAGGTGGTCGGCTAGATGGATGTCTATAAGAAGTGAGGGGAAATGTTTTGTGGGACTAGCTCTAACTAGCTATCATTCCAGGAAGCAATGACACCTGTTCTTGTTGACAGATGAGGCAGGGGGCCAACTCTAGGGCCTGCTGCTCTTTTAGAAGTTCTTCCTAACATTAGTTCCTTATGAGTTGTCACCTCTTTCTCCTGGAACAGCAAACTCCAGGCCACAGGCGGAACCCATCGAACCAAAGTAGCTTAGAATCTGACTCTAACTACCCCTCCGTGTCCACGTCTGAAATCGGAGACACTGAAGATGCTCTCCAGCAGGTGGAGGTAGGTACCACAGGCTCTTGGCTGCTGTCCTCTTCCAGAGCAAGGGTTTATTCCCTGTGCAGAGCTGCCCAAGAGAGGTTTACTATTCTTTTGGTGGTGACCAGAGTGCCCACGGGCTAATTCTTGAAAGCAGGATCACTTGGACTGCAGCGGATTTAGAAGCAGTACTCTGTAGTTAACGTTTACTATGCAAAGCCGTACATTACTGTTCACTTTACCCACTATCCAGAAAGGAGGGAGGAAGGTAGATCCCTGTTTTCTCTTGCAAAACTGAGAAACTAATGCAGAGAGCTGAAACGGCTGGCCTAAGGAGAAATAGCTAAGTCATTAAAATAGATGCGAGTTATCACCCCCATTCAGTAGCACAGCGCATATAGTAAAATCAGTAATCACACAAGAATATTGTTCCCCTGACTTTAGAAGTGGGGTAAAACCCAGAGAACAACAACAGATATTTGGAATGCTGGGTGACTGGGTCTTTGTCAATAATAGCCTCTTGGAGTCACTAAATAATGGACCACACAGTGGGCTTTGTGGTCTGTGTGTAATTTTGTCAAAGGTATGTAGACACAGTTTTTCCTCTGGCATTTGAAAACAAGAAAATCAAAAGCACATAAAACCTTATAAAGCATGTGGAGATAGATGGAGAAGAGAGCCAGTTATAAAAACAAACGTGTTTGAGCACGTCTTTGTGCCAGGCACCACTGGTAGGCGCTGGAGAAACAGTGGTGATTGAGCCGGGGGAGGTCCCTGCCCTCCTGGAGCTTATCTGATGGAGAATTAGATAATAAGCAGTTAAGGAAGAAACGTGTGATATAATTGCAGGTACTGCTAAGTGCTATAAAGGAAAATAAAGGGTGATAAGGGGTGATAGTGCTGGAGCAGAGGGTGGAAGGAGAGAAGAGGATGTCTTCGGGCCTGAAGGCCCACTGTCTGCCCTGCACTGCTGCGTGGCTTGCTGCTTGCCGTGTGCACTTAGGCAGCCTTTAATAAATGCTGGCTTCCGGCCCTTGGTGTTTTGCATAGCTGTCTTCTAAGTCTAGGTCCCTGGGGGCTTCAGCCTGCCTGAACTCCGGACACACCACCCCGATGTTTGCATGTCTGGCTGTTTACATGCAGATGAAAGCACTGCCTTCCCTGGGCTTGTGTTCTTCAAGAAAGTCAAGACGAGGCCAATGCTGGCTAAACCCGAAGTGCTCATTAAATGCTGGTGGTGTCAAATTGTTACACATTATATACATGTGCTTTACAAATCCATGCGGATATGCTCATACACATTACCTGTTCACGGGCAGATACACATTGGTACACCCACATGTTACAGAGCCCTGGAGGGCAAATCCAGACATGAATCTGGGAGGCCAAAAAATCTACTGGGAAATGGATGCTTTAGGATCTGTTGGATAAATGGGTTTCCATGGCAGGGCAAAGTGTTGGTTCTGTTTCAAGGCAAAATCGAGCAGTGGTTGACAGCACCTTTGCAGTGACTAGAAACTACATCGATTCTTCATCAGGAAGCATTCTATCCCAAGTTTTATGATTTCTCCGGTGTGAGACCATTTTCCAAAAGTGAGCTCTCTTAACTTCCAAAGAAAGTGGCTGTGTCTTTCTCCATTTGTTCTTGGGACGTATGATTGGTCATTTTAAGTGGCTCACACAGGAGGAATATAAAATGGCTGAGACTGAGACATTATCCAGACAGAAAAAGAGCCTGGAGCACTAACTCTAACATGAGAAATGCTAGCTGGTTGGCATTGGCTTTGTATGTGAGACGCTGACTGATGGTTGGGAGAGGAGAGGAGATGGATGGCTGCTGGTAGGGACAGGCAGTTGAGGTGCTGTGATTCCTTAGGTGTTTACGCTCTGACAACCTCCTTTTCCCTGCTCCTGTCTTCCTGTGAAGGAAATCGGCCTGGAGAAGGCAGCCATGGACATGACCGTCTTCCTGAAGCTGCAGAAGAGAGTACGGGAGCTGGAGCAGGAGAGGAAGAAACTGCAGGTGCAACTGGAGAAGAGAGAGCAGCAGGACAGCAAGAAAGTCCAGGTGCGTGAAGGGGTAGGTACCCTTGTGGTACCTGGATGAGTTCATGGCACCAGGGCTTACAGGGCAGGTGTGACCACATGAGATCCTGCTGGTGCTGGGTTTCAGAGAGCCCCTTCATCTTGTCTTGGAGTCATGCTGAGTCTTCTCTGCGAGCGACCTGCCCCACCCAGCTGGACAACAGTGAGCTCCCTAATTCCCCCAGGGCGAAGGATTTCCACTGGTGAAGCTGTGGGGGCCGGGGGGTCTGTGGCATTGTGGCACGAGGGGAGCTCATGCCAGGAGGACTGGGGTGTGTGAAAAAAGTACAAATAATACAGCAGAGGCCAACCTTGAGCAGAGAAAACTCGTTTCCCTTTCATACCTGGGACCTGGCATGGAGCAAACCAGGTGTGTGTCATGCATCCTTCTCTCCCATGGCTGCACCCTCACCTCAAACAAGATTGTCAGCAGCCTCTTGGGTCTTTAAAGGGTATTGTTTGAAACCTCAGTGGCCCCAGAAGTAATCATTCTATCTCAAGGACCTGTTGGGCACCTATGGTACTCTTAGAACTGTGCTAGTGCCAGGCTTATAGGCGGAGGTATGCAAAATGTTTATTAAATGAGAAGAGGTAAAAATCTAAGAGAAACCACCAGCCCTTGAGGAATTTCAAATGTAGTTTGGAAGTACCAGACAGAACACAGGTGAAAAGTAAAACAAGTAACATTGTACTGAAATAAATGCAAAGTTGAGTGCAGATTGGTGCTTTAGGAATAGAGCCCATTGAATATAACAGTGCTAATGAGATGAGAACCATTTTGTATTTCTTTGGAGGTACAAGGACCACTTCTAATGGGACACAAGGCCAGTTCTGATGTGGGCCATGTCGTTAGCTGACCTCATAGTGGGTTTGGCAGTGGGTCTGCGCTCAGGCTCAAATTGCCAATTGCGCCCCCCCATCCTCAGCTCCCATCTCTGCACGGTCTCCTTTTGAAACACCTGTGTTCCCTTTCCAATCAAATTTGATGCAGATTCTGATCTGTATTGCTAGAAAATTCTTGGGTTTTTTTTCTCTGAGCAGTGAGTAGGGAGATAAATCTTCCTGATGGATTTAAATCTCTCAGGTGGATTACATTCAGAATGGGGAGGGGGAAAGGATTAGGTTTATAAATGGTCCATTCAATTAGAAGGGAAGCTGCCCTGACAGGCAAGTGCCAAACAAATGTATGAAAAACTCTGCAGATGACATCAGACAGGGCCTGGCATGACAGTTTCTGGCCCACCCAGCTGCATCCCAAAGATTCTCCAGGTTCCCTGTCATGGAAATGCCAGTAGATTTTGGAATCTTGGCTTTGGAACTTCTGTTTGTCTGGATACCAAATAAAAAGGGTATTTCCTTTGTCAAAAAGTAACCACTGACCAAGAGTTGGAACGGTAGGCTTGGCCTGTAGTCCTGTCGTGGGTATTGAGAGTGTCTGTTTAAGGAGAATGGCCTTGTTTCTGATGGGTTAGTAAGAAAGGCTGTGGGGCAGGGGAGAATGTGAAATCCCTCTACAGGACCTGAAGTTGAGCTTTCGGAGGTCAAGTTCTTGGATTCACAGTTGGTCCCAAGAGGAATCCTGAGCTACCTGGGTTTTATTCTGGAGAGATGCAGCTCAGGGTCTCCGATGCGGAGGCCACGCTCTCAATTAAGAATGGCAGAGAAGCCTGTGGGATGTCCCATCAATGTGGCAGTGACCGAGCCACCATGAGGGTGTGGCCTTTGTGACAGCCAGCGGTCAGTGTGTTTGTCCTCTTGTCTAGCCACCTCCCTTTCCTGGGCCTTGCAAAGTCACCTTGGCTGCCACCACTGGCCCATCTTGTACTCACAGCCCCTTGAGTTTGAGTAGGGGATCTCCATTTTCCAAGGATCTGGTATACTCAGCAGTTATCCATGGTCGTGTGGCAAATCCATACTACATGGAGCACAAGTGCTGGCCTCTCCGTTGGGTAGCAGGTTAAGCGTGACCCTGAACAGTCCCATCCCCCTGCACCACGGGTGACGATGGAGGTACAGCAGAGACCGGTGTCTCGGAGAGGTCTTCCCCTGGGTCTCAGGCTGGAAGCAATGCAGTAAACGTAGGCATCCTTCATCTGGAAGGGGCTACAGGAGATGCTCATATCTTGTCCCTGTGTCTGAGCTTAGGCACACCTAACCCATCCTCAGCTATTGGTGGCCTTACCTTGGACTTCACATTGCTAGCTTTCGGTGATCTGATTAAGTGTTCGGTCAGTTTTTTAGCTTTAAAAACGCCTCCTGTTCAGGGACCGTTGCCCACTACTTGAAGTTATTCCAAGTAGTTAACCACATATGAAGCTGTTTCTACCCCTTCTCATTGGGCAGTTTAAGTCTAATAGCTATCAGATGACACTGCTAAACTTATATTTTAACCCTGGCTCAGCTGAATCCCAGTGGGCTGTGATTCCAGCCGTTGCCACCGGCATGCCCTAGCTTTGGAGCTCTGATGTCGGACAACAGTATCGAGCCTCTGTGGCGGGCCAGCTGTTGCAGAGTGTCACAGAGAAAGCAGGCCCTTCTGCAAGGTGCTTGGAGTTTAGTTGGGAAACAGAATACACATGGGAGCCCCTCTCCCCCATAAACTTAAGTTTAGCTCATAAATAGATCTTTAGTTTTGCAGTGTGTTGGCTTCCTCAGGCTGCTGAAACCAAGTACCGCAAACGGGGTGGCTTAAAACAACAAAAACTTATTCTCTGACCGATAGTTCAAGAGGCCAGAAATCAAGGTGTTGGCAAGTCTGTGCTGTCTTGAAGGCTCTAGAGAGGAGTTTGCTTCATGCCTTTCTCTTAGCTTCTGGCGCTGCTGGCAGTCCTGCTGTTCGGTGGCTTGCAGCTGCGTGACTCCAGTCTCTGCCTCCGTCTTCCATGTCCATCTGCCCTGTGTGTCCGTCTTCTCCCCTTAGAAGGGCATCAGTCCTATTGGACTAGGGCTCACCCTAATGGCCTCACCTTGATTACATCTGCAAAGACCCTATTTCCAAATAAGGTCACACTCGCAGGTGCGGGGGCTTAAGACTTCAGTGTATCTTTTGGAGGACACAGTTTAACTCGTAACAATGTTACATATGTTCAAGCTGTAAGAGCTGGTGGGGACCCTGTGAGTAAAGTTGCAGGGGTGGGGACAGGAGGGAGTTGTTTGTAGAGCACTTCACGGTAGCCTGCAGGATTGGGCTGTACTTTGGAGGCGGGGAGGAAGTTGACTTGCGGAGGGTGGAGGGTTGGGTCATGCACAGGCAGGGACGGGCAAGTTCGACCGTGGTCGGAGATGCTTCTGTGGAGTCTCTTCCTCGAAGTTCATGCTCACCCTTGTTTCTTTGTCCGAACAGGTGGAACAACCACAGAATGATGTAGATTCGGACCCAGATGCAGATCTGGCCTACAATAGTCTGAAGGTAAGACCCCTGGCGGGGACAGGCTTCCTCGAACTCTCACCCAGTGGAGGGCAGACGGCAAAGCTGGGCAGCAGGAGATCGGAACCTGAGCCCCAGCCTGGTGTGGACCCGCAAGCAGATAACTTGCCCTGCCCATGCTGTAGTGTCTTCATCTTTGAAATGAAGGAAAATATGTATTTCCTACAGAGGTAATAGATGCCTTCCCCACCTGATACGGTTTCAGTCAAAATGCAGCCACTGGAATAAAATCACTTTGGAAAAAATCTAGACTCTCATGGGCAAAGGATCTTGCAGTGCATTTGACCCTGGCCCGGCAGGAAATGGATAAGGGGGGGACAGTGGAAGGCCCCAGGTTCAAGGGTCCTGTATACCTTGTATGTAGGTAGTTTCTCAAACTCCGCTGGCATTGATGGTTAGCGGCTTTCTGTATGACCAAAGCCGTGTTCCTGGTATGTTCTCCACAACATTAATCCCCCAAAACCAGGGGAGCTCCCCGGACAGGTGAGTTTAGGAAATCCTACAGTCCACGTCCTCCCTTGGAAAGCCACAAAGTGCGTGAGCATGTCCAGGCCCTAGGAAGTCCTGTGTTCACAGCATGTTATTTCAAATTGTTAGCCTGGCATTGCCACAAGGAAGGGTGTCACGGCCACCTGTGCTTGGAAGCACGTTATTGTACCACTGTGGGGAACGCTCCAGAGGCATCTTGTGTCAGACGCCTCACACCTGCAACGTGGGGTCCTGAGTTCAAATCCAGCCCTTAGCTTTGTCTGCTGGCTGATGCCTGTCAGAACTCTTGCTGTGTGTGTTTTGTTGTTAAAATGGGGGGATCGCTCTTGGCTTCCCCAGCGGACAGGGCAGGCTAAGGAAGTGGGGAGCAGCCCTGGGCCCAGGTAGTAATGGAGGGTGCCGCTTGGCTGTCTTCCAGAGGCAAGAGCTGGAGTCAGAGAACAAGAAGCTGAAGAATGACCTGAATGAGCTGAGGAAAGCCATGGCCGACCAAGCCATGCAGAACAACTCCAGCCACGGCTCCCCGGACAGCTACAGCCTCCTGCTGGACCAGCTCAAGCTGGCCAACGAGGAGCTGGAGGTGCGCAAGGAGGAGGTGCTCATCCTCAGGACCCAGATCGTGAGCGCTGACCAGCGCCGCGGCCGGAGCATGGTAACGAGCGGGAGGCCGGCCGTTGGGCCTGTTGGGGGGATGACACTAGGTATAAAAGATTTGTGGTTTTCTGATGCGTCTTTACCCATGAGGCTCTTAAACCTGAAAGAGCAGAGTCTTTCACTCTGGGATCCTCCTGTAAAGGCAGGGCAAGGAACTTGCTGCCCTTTCAGCATGACCTTTCCTGAGAGATTGAGCTAGAAGTTTCTAGAATCTTCTGAAGTTAGTATGAAGATACTCAGTAGGTAAACAGGACAGTCTTGTTGTGTTTCACCCTGTGCCTCTAGCTGTTTGCTGTCTTTCTGAAGTGGAGAGAGTCGTTCCTCTCTGTCCTTCCAGGGCAGCAAGTCCCACTCAGTGTGTGTCGTACCTGATGTTCTCACCTTCCTGGACAGAGGGTAGAGCAGGGGAGGGGGTTCGAGGCTGCCTGGGCCCTTCCAAGCATGGGCCGGGGCTGGCAGGGGGTGAGCGGGCAGCAGTGAGGGTGGGGGTTCCAGATGGAGCCAGGCTGTAGCCTGTGTGTCCTCTGACTTGGGTGCTTTCTCTGCCCAGGGTCGCTGTCCTTGGCATCTTCCCCAACTGCTGCGTGCTCAGGTTGCTCACAGCCAGGCCTTGTCTTCTGTCTCCCAAGAGACACAAGACTTTAGAAGTCACATTCCTGCCTGGGTTTGACTGCAGTTATCTAAGTTCTTCCCAGCCCTGTCTTTCCCCCCAAACACATTTTTATGCCTCTGTTTGAACATACCGCCACTTTGTGACAAGTATTTTATAACCAGATATACTTATTTCTTTACTTTGGGGCCTTCTAGGAGCCAAACATCAATGCCAGGACGAGTTGGCCCAACAGTGAAAAGCATGTAGACCAGGAGGACGCCATCGAGGCCTACCACGGGGTCTGCCAGACCAACAGGTAAGGCTGCCTCTCCGGGAACCACAGGAGGCGGTGATGGAAGGAGGGCCTTGACCGTGAGTTCAGCATCGGGGAGTTACTGATTAGAGGACACAGAAAAGGAGGAGCTGACCCAGTCCCCTGCCCCTGGGAAGCCCACTGTTACCTTCACAAGGCTGGGGTGCCACACCTGGAGCACCTAGAACCCAGGTCCCCTGAATAGTATTAGGCAAAGGGGGAGCCTCCCTGGGAGGCTGGCAGGAGGCAGAGCATGGGAAGGACTGGCAAGCGTGGCCTGGAGGGGGCCCGCTAACAGCAGGGGCTGCTCCAGCTGTCTGCCCATCTCACACACGCAGTGGCAGGCGTCACACGTAGGGGTCCCATTCCCTGGCATTCAGAAGAGACAGAACCCAAGCTAGACACTGGGAGGTGGAACAGGAGTGTTTACCGTATTGGCCACAGTGAGATTTCCCTGGGCTGACCACCTCCGGTCCCTCCGTGAGGAAGAGCTGACCGGGGGTCGAGTTGGGAGAGAGTGATGGTCTCAGGGAGGTGGCAGGGCCCAGGGTTGTCAACAGACAGAATGAAGACCCCCAAGGCAGCGTGGCAGAGTGCTTGAGAAGGTGGACCCTGGAGCCCACACGTACTTCACAGTAACTACTGATTGCAGAACAGCTCGTGCCTCAGTCCCCTCATCTGTGGAGTGGGGACAGCTGTGGCCGCGTACCGCCTGCGGTTAGTGCAGAGACCAGATAGGCTGGTCCAGCAAAAGCTCGTAGAACAGGCCTGCACGTGGTGCACACGTAATGTCAGCGCTGTTCCCACTGTTGTTACTGTCCCTGCCGTCTCGTGCCCCTGTGGGCACCTATCAAAACAGAGCTGGCCTTTCTTCTGGCTGCCTTCTTCTCACTTCAACTGAGAGAACGTTGAACAATTCACCCGTGGGCATTTGGTCAAAATTCCTGAAAACAGCAAACATTTCCAGAAAACGTCATTAGGTGGCACTGTGAGCACAACTTGAAGTTTTTTGCAAGAATGTCACAGAATCACTGAAGGCTTCCTAGTGCTTTGATCTCCAGATCTTTTAATCCTGTCCCCCTTTCTGCGGGGGAGGAGACACGTGGGGGCCTGCACTGAGTCGGGGTGGAATCCGGGGAGCCAGACTCTGGGGCCGGGGCTGCCTCTGGCTCGCTGCCAAGGTGATCAGAAGGCCAAGGCACGTCACAGGCCCCCAGGAGGAAATTAAACTTATTTCGGAGGGATGTAATTCTGTTCCTTAAAGGAGAAAGAGAAGGACTGAAGGTGACTCTCTCAGTTGTAAAACTGGATTGAAGATTTAGTCATTTCAGTTTATCTTGGGTGGAAGATAAGAAATGAGGTGAATAGGAGAAAAGAGCACAGGTGATACTGAAGTAAGCGCAGCTGCCGTGTGCCTGGATTGTCAGGGCCATCGCTCTTGTCTGCTCCTTGCTTGTTCATCTAGAGATTGTCAAGGATCCAGGCCCCAGGCTAGGTTTTCCCAGGGGCCGCTGCGTAATACTGTGGATTTGTCTTTCTCTATAGCAATGATAATGATGGTGATAAAATAAAGATAGCTTTTATTGTACCTGAAAACAATTCCATCCCCAGCGAGCCCAGCATACAATAGGGAATTAATAGCCTGTGCAATGGAGCGAGGTGCAGAAAGGAGCCGCTGCCTCGGGGAGGGAAGGCCTGAAGAACCAGGGTCCCGGTGCCCCTGATCAGGTGCCGTGGCAGTGACCCTGGTGGGTTTGTCTCTCTTCCAATCAGACTTCAGCCTTAGCTTTGAGACGGTGTAATGACTGCAGCAAATCCCAGCAAGGCGTGAGGAGAGCAGTGGAGGGTGTCTGGCCAGGAAGGGGCTCTGACTGCGGCTCCGCGTGGCAGGCCATCCCCTTGTGACAAGGGCCACCCTGGCACCCAGGGTACTTTGAAGGTAGAAAGTTGCTCTGCCTTTCCTATAATTTTCCTGTAATGGAGAGTTTTATAGTTTAAATATAAATTGTATCTGTGCATATGTCATTTGTTAGGGATAGGTGGAGACCCTTTAGAATTTTGATGAAATCTGCCCTCTCCCTAGAACAACTTACATTCATACACTGGGTTTTGCTTAGATTTCTGGGGGGGATTTTATCACATACCCAGTCACAGCCCCGCTAAATGTGTCTGCTCCCCAAGCTCAGAAGCTTTATTATATACTAACTTTCATAGTTTATAGAGTTCTGTTTTGGTCATCACAAGTGTATCTTTTCCCTTGTTTTGAAATCTGGGGAGAGAAGCCAGTATTGAGAGCCTGTTCTGGGTGTAGTTACAGGAATATGGATGACATTTCTGCTGCCACAAACCTTCTCTTTTTTATCTCTGGGAACTAAGAGAAACCAGCATCATTATTACCATTTTCTTTAATCCACTGTCAAGAGTCATATGTTACCATTTATATAGGGGAATTTTTTTTTTTTTTTTTTTTTTTTTTTTTTTTGAGACAGAGTCTCACTCTCTTGTCTGGGCTAGAGTGCCGTGGCGTCAGCCTAGCTCACAGCAACCTCAAACTCCTGGGCTCAAGCGATCCTTCTGTCTCAGCCTCCTGAGTAGCTGGGACTACAGGCATGCGCCACCATGCCCTGCTAATTTTTTCTATATATATTTTTACCTGTCCATATAATTTCTTTCTATTTTTAGTAGAAACGGGGTCTCGCTCTTGCTCAGGCTGGTCTCAAACTCCTGACCTCGAGTGATCCTCTCGCCTCAGCCTCCCAGAGTGCTAGGATTACAGGCGTGAGCCACTGCACCTGGCCCCTGATCCCACTTTCTTCTGGAACATGACTGCCCAGAGCTGGCATCCTCTAGGCATGGCTACTCACAGATTCATGTTGATCGGCTGGGATCTCCATACCAGAGTGATGGTTTGGGGGTCGTATGTTTCAAGATCTTCACAGAGGGGGGGAATGTCAGTGTTACCTTAGGCCTTTCTTGGTGCATGACCTTTACAGTTAGTAATTAAAGATCTGGAAGCAACCTTTGCAGTCATATAGTTGACTACTTTCACTTTTCCTGTAAAAAAGGAGAGGTCCAGAGGGAGGTGATGAGCGCATGCCGCGGCTTGTGAGAGGCAGAGCCGGGCGTCGCCCTGGGAAGCCTGGCTCTCCCGGTTGCCCCGGTTGCCCCGGTGCTGTGCCTCGCTGCCTCCTGCAGCTGGAGGCGGCCTGCTGCCTACCTGTGTGTGTGGCCTCCTGGAGAACAGGGCTCGGTGCAGTGGCCTGAGACTGCACAGATATTCTTTGTGAACATGTGATTCATTAATAAACATTAAATATTATCAAATATTAATAAAATGAATCAATTGACATCAAGCACTTATATTTTTAAGAAAAATTCCTGTGACCTGAGCCATTTGGGCTTTTTCTTTTCATGCTAGCAGGTGACGTGCCCTCCGTGGCCTTTGCCCTTGATGGCGTCAGTGGCGGGGGGAGAGGGAGAATCTCCTCTGGGGAGTCTGTTCTCTCTCATCTGGGAACAAAGGGTGAACCGAGGTGGTTGACTGGTTTTTAATTAACTCGTGTGCCCGATTTCCTGAGCACCGTGGGGTGCGAGGGCTGCGTGGTTTCTGTTGTCATCTTTGTCCATGACACTGGGCACGTTATAGAATTGAGAAGTCTGTGTTGCTCTCTGAGGCTGCTGACACTGGGATTGATGCTGCCTTCCTTGTTGTTCATCTCAGCAACACACAGAGGCGTCTGCAGGCTGTGGCTCTGTGGGAACCATAGGAGTGAGGTGACCCTCGGAGCCCAGCAGCCCCTCCTGGGGTCTGGAGGGCCAGCCGGCATGAGGCTGGGAAGGAGCTTTAGAGCAAGGTCAGGAGACCCTGGGTCCCAGCCGAGGTGTCAGGGTCTCTCCAGAGGTGGGAAGAGGGGTGGTTGGAGTACAGGATCCCAACATTTGTTCTTTGAGCTCTGATGCTCTCTGCTTCTCGGCCCTCCCCAAGAATTCCTGGCACAGTCCCTGGTGCCCGCAGTCGTCCAGTGCACCGCGGCTTTGGGTTAAACACTAGCCACTAAAGGGCCCAAGTAAAGTGCCAGCACTGACACCTGAGAAGGGAAGGTACTGACCTGTCAGCCCCTCTTAACACACCCTGGGGTCACTTTTGCATTTGCTGGGTCAAATGGGCGCACAGGGCAGCTACATGCTAACCACGGGACGAGATGACAAAACATCTACTACCAAAGGCAGTGTCTGGGGAGGCCCGGCCTGGCAAGGGTTCTGGGCATTTGAGGGGTGGGGTCCCTGGGGTGAGTGTGCTTGCAATAGTCCCCCTCGCTGCCCAGGGAGAAGCTACGGCAGTGCGGGGTAGACCCAGGAAACAGAAGGCACAGCGTAGCCACCAGAGGTGTACTTGCCACTCTCCCCACCTCCTCTGCTGTCCTGCAGACTTGCGGGGAAGGGCCTGGTACTGATGTGACTGGCTGTGCCCAAGCAGCAGCTGTGTGAGCACGGCAGGGGCTGCGGACCACCTTCGTGAGGCTGAGGTGGGGGGATGGGGTGGGCAGCTACACCCCCGGACCTCACACGGTGCCTGTCGGGGCAGTACTGCACTGGCCAGGGCACAGAGCACTCCTGGGGAGGCAGATGGGTGGCCACCTGGGAGTTAGGAAGGAGGGATTGCTTTTCCTGGTGGTTTGCATGCAGTTCCTGCTAGGAAAGCTGGGATCCAGCCAACAGAGTTTTTGAACCCAAAATGCAGGTGACAAGAGAGGAAGAAGGGAAAATGAGAGTTCTCAAGCCCTGCCTTTTTTTCATCTCCAAACCTTGGCTAGAATCACCTCACTTCCCTGGGCTTTCTGCCTTGCCTGTCTTTCCTCTACACTGGACACCCTGTTTTTCTGTCCTTTGTTTCTAGCAAGACTGAGGATTGGGGATATTTGAATGAAGATGGAGAACTCGGCTTGGCCTACCAAGGCCTAAAGCAAGTTGCCAGGTCGAACGCATCCCTTCCTGCCTGTGTCTGCTTTGTCCGTTGTGCCTGCTCCTGTCCACGCTTGATCGTTTTTCAGCTAGGGTGGGTGCAAAGGCACGGGGCACGAGTCACTGGCAGCCCCCCGGAGCTGCCCGTCTGTCACTGTGCGCAGCTGTGCAGATGCTGGTTTGGGTCAGGTGATAGCACTTGGTGGCCCAGTTGAACCTTCGAAACCACATGGCCCAACACACTCGTCCTGGAGGTGAAGAAACAGACGGGGGGAGGGGCGGTGCTGACATGGCGGCAGGGACATGGCTGTTTAGAACAAGGCTGAGAAGGAAGTTTAGCTGGGGACGCCAGAGCCTGTGCTGCTTCCACACTACGTATTGACCGTCCTGACTGCCCAGGATCAGCCGTGAACATCAGCCTGATTTGTGCCACTGGTTGGGCTCCAAATGCAACACCAGTGCTGGTCCCCATGTCAGGGACTCCCTGGAGCTGCTACCAACCAAGTGTGGTGCGTGCGCCGTGATGTCTGGCTCACAGCACCCTCGTAGGGGTGAGGGTGCTGATGCTTACAGGGTTTAGGAAACTTGCTGATAAAGCAGAAGATTCAGAATTACCTGGTTCTATTGGGTACCAAAGTCCGAACCTGAAACCTGCCAGCCTTCAGTAGTGGGTGAGCAGTTTAGTCAGAGTGGTTAGGCATAGAGAGAAAGAACACGATATGGTCGTGTCATATGCTTGTTTTCAGCATGTGGCTTTTAGGGGCTGTGGCATGGCTTTGTCCATTCGAGCCTCCCAACAAGAGATTCGGGGGGCAGGTAGTCATCGAGCTTGTTTTCCAGAAGAGGTAACAGGCTCAGAGAGGTGGCGTGAATGCCATGCCCAGCTTAGCTCCTTCAACGTGGCGGTGGCAAAGCAGGAGCCTGACGCCCTCTTGCTTGTCCTCCCTGCTGATGATGGTCCCTGCTAACAGAGGTCCCGTTGCACCAACACGGTCGGCTGATTCACAAGGCAGCCTTTTCCTAGGTTCAGACATGGCCCCATGACCTCTGACCCATGAGAAAGGTTATGTGCTGGGTTCAGTTTCCTCGTTGACAGACTGATCAGAATAGGACCTTCCTCCCAGGGTTGTCATGTGGAATAAGGTTAGTGCAGGTAAAGCACTTTGCACATGCCTAGCATGGAATAAATATTAGCTGTTACTGATACTTCGATTACTATAGTGGTTATTCAATAAGATCAGATTCCTGTCCCATCCAGAAGTGTGTTTTATTGGAGGAGGAACCTATGCATGAGACCAGGTGATTCCTCATGCCTGTCAGCCGATTGGATGTGGCTTAATGAACAAGCAAGTGAATGCAGTAACAAAGGAAAGCACAGGCCTGGGCATCAGACCTGGCTTCTAGAATCAGCCCTGCACAGCACAGTGACTGGCCTGATGGTTAGGCGGGAGTCGTGCACAGAACCCAGGCTGAGTCGCTCATTCTCCATTCGGAGAATAAGAAAGACACAAGCAGCCAACACACAGCACAGGTCAGGAGATGCATCTTTGGGGACACCTGCCTAGAACCCGAGTCTCTGTTCTCTCTTGTTAAACTTATAACTTATTGGTGATCACTTTCAGTATATTTTAGCCAATATTGGATGTTACCTTAAACATTGTACGTCATTTGAAATGCTGATTTAATTACCCAGTTATGCTCCACAGTCCTCACGTGGTTACTGTTTTCCTTTGGTAATACTGCCCGTGGTGAATAGGTGAATTCCTCCATCATTTCTTCATTCTTTTGTGTAATTCATGGAGAAGCCGCTGGGAGCCAGGTATCCCCCCAGTGCAGCCCTGGAGCTGAGCTGGCTTTGTAAGGTGTGGCTGCTTCCATCAGCAGCGTGAACTTTGCCCTCTCTGGCTCCCTGGTAGATGTGCTCCCTCCTCTCTTCTGGCAGGTGTCGCCTCCAGCCAGCAGAACTGCCAAAACGTGGAGCCTGTCCCCTCCCTGCCCCTGGGCACTCCCCGTTCCTAACTCTGCGCCAAGCTCTGCTTGTAACCTTTGTATCCCCGGAAGAGACTGGGGTGATTTCTCCCAGTGCCCTACTTTTCTTCCTGAGAGCCTGCTGCACTGGATCAGAGCTGGTTCAAGGAATTCAGTCCAAGAAGACAGTATGACAGTCGTACCAGCATTTCACTTCCTGGAGATGAGTCTACTTGTGAGCCCTCGTTAATTTCTTGCCTTCCATTCTGATGGAAAAATGGCCCAGATGTCTTGGCACCCCGTGGTCTGTGCCTTTCGGACTCAGAGACTTATGAAACTTCTCTCCCATCTTTTCCAGATCTTCTCTAGGTCTCTCTGTCCTTGTCGTGACACCAGTTGATCTTAGACCACTCCCTAAATCATTTGCAAATAGACTTAGTCTCTGTTTTGGGCTGGGAGGAAATTATGTATAAAATTGTGTATATGAGATAGTAGTAATGGTGACAATATAGTAGTAATGGAGGTAGTAATGGTGACAATATATAGGAAAGGAGCTAATATTTTGCCTTTCTGAAACTCATGGAGAATCCAGTGTAGGGAGAATATGCAAATGATATGCAAATAATATAATTAGCTTAGTTTACCAGAGTTTTGTCTAAAGGAGATTCTTGTGGATTTTGGGGCAGATGCGTGGATACTTTAAGAAATTTATTTCTGCTGATGACATTTTGACATGGAGACAGTCTCTCAATCCCAAACCAATGCACTATGTTCATGAATGAGGAACAAAGGCTGAGAAAAAGGGCTGAGACCCAGGGGTGCTTGGCCTTGGTTTCCCATCGCCTGAGAGGAGGACAGGTGGGCCTGCTTGCCTGGTGGTCCCCACGGCATCTGTTTCCCCGCTGCGCTCGTCCCCTGGTGGGGATGTGCAGTTGCTGCTGCTGTGTGCTTGGCCGTTCCCCTGTCGTGTTCCTGTCTGTGGGCCCTCACGTGGGGGCACTGACCTGGGCCGCATGGTCGAATGGTCACCTGTCCTCTTCCCCTGGCGCAGGTTGCTGGAGGCCCAGCTGCAGGCCCAGAGCCGGGAGCACGAGGAGGAGGTGGAGACCCTGAAGGGCCAGCTGGAGGCCCTCAAGGAGGAGATGGACAAGCAGCAGCAGACCTTCTGCCAGACGCTGCTGCTCTCCCCGGAGGCCCAGGTGGAGTTTGGCGTCCAGCAGGAGATGTCCCGGCTGACCAATGAGAATCTGGTGAGTAGCCACACCTCGTGGATCCCCGCTCTGGGAAAGTCCTGTTCTAGAAGAAAATGGGATTGGGGGTGGCCATTAGCCACAAGGTTGACATGCTTAGCCCTGTGGCAGGAACAGAAATTCTCGAAATCCCCTGTCTGCTGATGATAGATAACTGAAGTATCTTTCTTTGTAGAGTTAAGTGGCTTAAAACAGTGGCTTAAAATAGCAACCGCTAATACGTGGATGAGGAATTCTGGCAGGGCTCAGTGGGGACAGCTTGTCTCTGTTCCATGTGGTGCTGGCTGGGTACCCTTGGCTGGGGCTGGCGGATCCCAAACAGCCTCACCCCCACGTCCGGGGCCGTGGCTCCCCTCCAGTGGTCTGTCCTTGTCCTTGTGCCCTTTCTTCATTCATTGGTCTACCCTGAGCTGTTCTGCATGGCAGCTGGCTTCCAAAAGGGTGACAGTGACAGCAGGAGCCCTTATGACCTCGTCCCAGAACCAGCACAGGGGCACTCCACCACATGGTGTCATTCAAAGCAAACCCCATGGCTAAGCCAGACACAGTGGGGGAGAGAGGCCACCCCTCGATAGGAGGAGTAATGGGAGGAATTGCTGGGGGCTGTCTTTGCAGACGGGCACCAAAGGAGCCCCCCCCCCCACCCCGCCCCTGGCAGATGGCAGAGAAGAGAGTCTCTGCCCTTTGAGAGCTTGCAGCGTGGTCAGTAGGCGAAGTAAGGCATGTAAAAAAGAGAAAGAAGATAGCGTTGTTAGAAATGTGACTGTTCACGGGATTAACAGTGAATATCACAGGGGAGGCTTGGGCTGCGGCGGGCGTGACGGGGGGATGTAAACCATGGAGACTGGTGGAGCAGAAAAGCGTGGTCAAAGGTGCCTGAGCAGGAATGGGCGGGGGTGGGGACAGGAGGGTCAGTTGCCTTCTGGAGTTGAGTGTGCCTGCGGGGGAGTGGCCGGATCATGTACCAACCATGCGTCCAGTCCAGGAGCGCAGCTGTGGCTGCCATTCCCTTTATAACCAGGTGACCTGTGGTGGGGTGGCCAATTCACTTGATCCCAAGAGCAGAGCTGGGGTCCTGGACCACAAGCTCTCTGAATAGGACTTGCATACATGCAACCCTCCTCCTCTGTCTGCAGGTCACTGCATGTGTGAACTGGTGGCTTTGTGGAAAGAAATGTACATACTATTGGGCCAGCTTCTGCCAGGTAGAGGAGGCAGCCTAGGAAATGCATTTGCCAGCCTATGTTTCTGGAGGGCCGTCGGCCAAGTAGCCTAGTGGGTGCCACAGTGTGGGGGGGCTGTGTACTGTGAGGGGCTGCATTAGCTCACAGGACGGGGTTTCCAAAGCATAGCTTAGGGGAGTCAGCGAATGGACAGAGGTGGGTAGTCCCACCCTGAGAGACCACTGGAGCAAAAGAAGGTAGTGCGGTGGGCCCCTCTGCTGGAGCAGTGAGCCCTGGGGCACGGGTGGGAGCCCGCGTGTTAGGTGGAAGAGGAGGAGGGCTCTAGCTCGCAGCCTGCTGGGAGACTTGAAACATGTTCCTTGTTTGCCCAGGCAGAGGCTGGGACCTGTAGGCAGAGCCAGCCACGGCAGGTCCGGGGGGCTTCTGGTGACTTGTGTTACCCTGCTCGGCAAGTATTCCTGCCTGCCACGTGTACACGAGTAACCATGATAACGCAGCGTGCTGGGGGCCTCGATGCTCTCACAGGACCGTGGGGAGGGGAGGATGGGATCGTCCTGCCAGCGACTTGAAAGGTCTAGAGACGTCTTCAGGTGCGCTCACCTTTCAGTTTCCGAGATTCCTTCTGGATTGAACTCATCATTCCGTCAGTGATTTGTAATTGTAGCCTCTAGGACTTGGGGCCTTCATAGCTCCACAAGTTCACAGCCACCATGACCAGTGCTGTGTTCCATTTCGTTTGTCCTAAATTTACTGATTTCAAGCTTTAAAGATTCCCAAGTGATTCCAGTATGCCTCGAAGTCTGGGAAGCACAGCTTTGTGTAGTTCCTCTTAGCACTGCGGGGCCCCAGGCCGGTACCAGTCCCTGGCCTGTTAGGAACCGGGCTGTGAATCACTGCCTGAGCTCCGTCACCCCCGCCCCCTCCAGTCCCTGGAAAAATTGTCTTCTGTGAAACTGGTCCCTGGGGCCAAAAAGGTTGCCTTGATGCCTTAGCACGTTAAGGAATACAGCCTTTTTGGATTGGGGGGCAGGAGTTTGCCTAAAGAGCTGGAAAACAAGACTCAGGAATTCAGAAGCACAAAGCCATCATTAGTGACGTGGATCCAAAGTCCTAGAGGCCAACAAGGACAGGAAAATGTAATGAGATACAAAGCTCCCAGTGTCCATAGGGTAAGAACAAACCAACTGCTCAGGAGAAGCATCGTCATTTGCAACACTAAGACCGCAAAAAAATCATCTGCTCTGCTTGAGTGGTTTGGGGTAGAGTATTGGATTTCCTGGGCTCTTTCCCCCAGAAGCTGGCTGAGATGTCAGAGTTCTTGAAGGCAGAATAGGATTCAAAGCCTGGCCACTGGTTACTCTTTTCTTGTTGAAGGGTCTGGTGGTGAATTAGCTACAAAATAGCCATTGGAGGATTTAATGTCTTCCCTCCCAGGGTGTAGTGAAAGCTTTCAAAACAATGGTGGGGAAGGCACAAGAAGCACATTTTTGTCTTGCGAGTTCGGTGGTGTCACATACAGGAGCCTGGGGAACCGCACGGTGATGGCACTGACTGCCTGGGTTCCTCATGCACTGGGTCGTTCACCTCCAAGCATCGGTTCCTCCTCTGCAGGAGTCAGAGCCGTAGTGGAGGACGGGGAGTGAAGCAGGGCTGGGGCTGGCCGTGCAGCCGAGCCACTGACACGACTTGGGGAAAACACCTGGGGCTGAGACGGGGTCTGAGCAGACGTCAGGGTGCACAGGAGCCCTCGAGTGGCCCCAGAGAATCCTGGTTAAAGTTTCTCGGACGCCTGGGCCCTTTCTACAGACTGACCTCACACACGGGGCACTCGGAGGCCCCGCCGGAGGCTGTACTCTGTGCTGCCTCCCCCATTGTTTGTGCTGGGATTTTAGATAGCTCTCACTTTGAGAACTTTTTTAAAATTGTACTTCTTTGTCAAGATAAGTAAATGACGTCCCCAACAACATCTCCAACCAGGTCTGTCGTTTGGGATGGCCACAGCACTGGGCTGGAGCTTCTTGGCCGGCCCTTGTCGGGAGGCCGGACTTAAAAAGCTGTCACCCAAGGTGTTTTCAGGGGCTCCGACGTGGAACGTGGCTTCTGTCTTCCCTGCCACTGTCTAGTCGCCAAGGCTGGGCTCTGATGGTGACGGAGCAGGGGTTTCTCTTCTCCCTGCCTGTCTGGGCACAGAGGGCCACTGCCCAGCTGGGACAGGGGTGACATTAGTGACAGAAAACTCCTTCCCTGGCAGCTTGCCGCTCTGGGTCCCAGTGGGCTCATTTGCTTCCAGTGGCAACAGCTGCTAGGGGTTAGGGCCACCTCCGCTGTCCTGTTTTGCCTCTGGGCCTGGGGTGATTTCGCAGGCCCTTTCGGCCACATGCCCCCACGCCCTGCATTCTCACACCTCCACCTGCCATTCCTCCCCAGGGCACTGCCCACCCCAGGACTCCCAAGCGGACTGTGTCCCCTGGGGGGTCGGCATGGCAACCTAGGGAGCCTGGGGTGGCAACCTAGGGAGCCTGGGGAATTCGGCAAGGTGCCAGAGGGGCCTGAAGTGGGAGGAGTGGTTTGCCCTGTTAGTGAGAGAATGGACTCTGACTCACCCCCTGCTTCCCGGGTTCTAGAACAGGGAGCGGCAGCCCGCGTGGGGCAGCTCTCCAGGCCGGGGCTCAGGTCCCTTCTCACGCTGCTTCCTCTGCTTCCAGGACCTTAAGGAACTGGTAGAAAAGCTGGAAAAGAATGAGAGAAAGCTCAAGAAGCAACTGAAGATTTACATGAAGAAAGTCCAGGACCTAGAAGGTAGAGTGTGTGCGAGCGAGCGTGTTTTGTGAGCAGAGGCGCACTCGGCCACACCTGCAGGCACGAGCTGCCTGCCCTCTGCACACTCCTCCCCCTTCCCCAGTTTCCGGGTGCTGCGCCCAGTCGGCCATGGGGTAGGAGAATTCTGTGGGAACCCCTGAGCTCACACAGTCGCAGTGGGTCAGAATCTGGACGAAAGGTGCTTGAATGGGCAGGTTTTTGGTGCTTGCTCCAAGCCAGGCTCTGCAGGACTGGAGGAGCAGGGAGCCAGGAATGTCCCAAGGTCCCTCTGCCTTCAGAGGACGTAACCTTGGGCAGCAAGACTGTCTGTCGTGAGAGGATTCTGTTCTACACAAAGGCCCAAACCCCAGGGCCCCCACTCCAAGCTGTGGGGTGTCAGGACTAAACTTCCAATCTGGAATCTGGCAGAGAGGTCAGGCAGAGATTTAAATCACTCTTCCACAAACACCTAGAATGTTCTTTCCCTCTGACTCCCTGCTGCAAATCGAATTGTGTCACTCTTGCACGTGTCACCCTGCCTCAGCCCCTCGTCACCTGGGTGCCCCTCCTCATCCTCCCAGCCTCGGCGCAGGAGCCAGGTGCCCAGGGTTCCCGTCTTGTCCTGCACGGTCCCCACCCCACGTCTGCCAGGCGCAGCCCTGATCACAGGTGTCCTTTTACTTCTTGAATCGCCTACTGCTCTAGACCAGGAGCTCTCAGAGGACAAGGACATCTGTCCCATTCAGCCTTGGGGCTGGCCCACCCCTGGGCTTGTGCTGTGGCTTTGTCATGATGACCACTCTGGCCACACACAGGGTACTGAGTAGAGCAGGCCTGGCCAGGGCCAACAGCATCCGCCCAGAAAAATGGTTTCCCCTTTTCTTACAACCCGGCAGGGGAAAAGGAACAGCTGCCCCGCAGGGGGCGCGGTCTCACATCTTTCGCAAGTTTTCTCTGGTCCAAAACCTCCCACTGCCTTTTCAGGTGTTTTCCTTTTCTGGAGTGGACCCCACGGCCGGGCGCTGAGTTCCGCAGCTCAGGCTGCGGGAACAGACCGGGTGGAGAGTGTGGGATATCAGAGAACCCAGAACGCCGGGTCCCTAGACCCAGGTCCAGTCCTCCCCTCCCCGCAGGCCTTCAGCTGGAGGTCTCACTCACACTTACTGCCACTTACTTCCTGCTCAGCTGCCCAGGCGTTGGCTCAGAGTGACAGGAGGCGCCATGAGCTCACCAGGCAGGTCACGGTGCAGCGGAAAGAGAAGGACTTCCAGGGCATGCTGGAGTACCACAAGGAGGACGAGGCCCTCCTCATTCGGAACCTGGTGACAGGTCGGTGCCTGCTGTGACACCCGCACACTGCCCACACCTCCACCCACGGCTTTTCCAGACAGGAATCGCACCCCGATCGATGGCAGATTGACACAAACTCGGGAGAAGGGTGCACGGAGATGGGAGGGGAGCCAGCTGGCTCCCGCCGCCCTCCCACGCGTTTCCCTGGTGAAGCTCCGTGTGGGTGACGGAGCTGTGGCAGTAATAGCGGCTCACGCCTCTGGACCACGTCCTGCTGCCCGGTGCTCTGCCAAGCACATCACCCGTCCCTCATTTAATCCTCGCGGCCTCCCTTTAGGTGGGAACTGCTCTCTCCTCATGTCACACTGGAGGAAACGGATACTCATCCCAGTAACTCGCCCAGGTCACACAGCTCGGGAGCGTGGGTCGAAGATCCAGATTCCTTCTGTTTGTGTAGAACTTTACAGTTTGTGAGTGCCTGCGAAACGGCACCTGCGAGCGTGGTGTCTGGAATCAGGTGGCCTTGGTTCCTTCCTAGCTGCGTGGCTGTGCTGGTCCCAGTGTTCTCCGTAGCATGGGGAAGGGGATTGTGCCAATGGCAGGGAGTTGAGAGAGTTAAGGTTAGCGTTTTGTTGCACACAGCACAGTCCCTGGACTGGTGCGTCAGCGTCACCTGGGAGTTAGGAATGTACACTCTCGGGCTGCACTCCAGACCTCCCGAATGGGAAGGGTGACAGCAGGGTTCCCGGCATCCTCACGTGCTCGCTACGGTCCGAGGAGCGCTGAGCTCACGCAGGGTGCCTAGGGTCACACGGTCCCGCTGTGGAAGTCCATCAGGGTTGGTCTCTACTGTCCCTGTTGCACCTGCAGCTTCTCGCCCAGGCGTGTGGCTGGGTCGGGGCTGGCCTCCCTGCCGCCCCATTTGGATGTTCCCCCCCAGGGCTGCCAGGCAGCTGTGAGAGCCACTTTGCAGAATCCCCTCCCTACCTTGGTCCTCAGGACTTAAGGAAGAGGTTTCCCTGTTAGATGGGAGCCTCCTGGCCCTCCCCTGGGCTGCTCAGGGGGTCCGTTCTACACCCTGGGCACTGCTCTGCCAGTTGTATCCGCTCCCTCCCTCTGGTCTCATGCCCCAGCTGGCTTCACCTAAGCCCCCTTCTTGTTCTGTGCCAGCCCAGTCCAGCAGCCCCCTGCAGAGCCGGGAAAAGAGTCTTTAGGGGAGAGAGTCAGTCCTGCATGAAAAAAGGAGGAGTCTTTGGTCTGATCCTCTGGACCCTGAGCCACTAGCTCCCTCTCTGTGGTACCTTAGTGCTGCCATCTGTAAAATGGGGGTAACCACACTGACCCTGCCCCCCCATCACGTGGAGTATAACAAAGGTGACAGTGCTGTATTAAAACTGCAGAACCCTTCTCAAATGTGAGCAATTCAAAGAAGTTTTAGCTTTTGCAAGGATACGTGAAGTACAAGTACAAGGCAAATATTACTGTAGAGAAATTTATTTAAGGGCATTGAGGTTCCACTCTACACATTGTGCCTAGGGCTGAGGGACACAGGAACAATGAAGAATGGAGTGTGACTTTTGCCTTGGACAGATTTTGCATGAGCTATTCTGTTTGGGTGGGTTTTTTTGTTTTTATTTTTTGAGATGGGGTCTCGCTCTTGTTGCCCAGGCTGAAGTGCAGTGGCCCAGTTACAGCTCCCTGTAGCCTCCAGCTCCTGCACTAGAACGATCCTCCCACCTCAGCCTCCTGAGTAGCTGGGACTATAGGTGCACAACACCACACCTGGCTAATATTTTTTTGTGTGGAGATGAGGTCTTGCTATGTTGCCCAGGCTGGTTTCAAACCTCTGGGCTCGAGCAATCCTCCCTCCTCGGCCTCCCAAAGTGCTGGGATTACAGGCGTGAGCCACTGTGGCTGACCCAGTTTGGGCATTTTTAGTAGCCATCTTATTACTGAGTACTCTGCTCTTTTGCAAAGGTTAATTTCCTCTACAGTTGTCCAAAAATTAAATGTGATTTAACTTCATCTTAAACTTCCTCAAACAGATGGCATCTCGTTCAAATGCAGTTGGGAATGAATCTCTAATCTCTGGCGAGGGAAACTCCAAAGTTCACAGCATCAGAGTTAAATAGTAATTAACGCTGCTTGTCCCAGACATGTGGCTCCTTCCTGTCACCTGAGCTCCTATCTTTGCTCACGTGGCCCCAGGGAATGTCGTCATCTGCTGAGCTGCCTAGGAAAAGCACCCCGTCATCTTCCCTCCAAAAGACCCCATCCAAACAAATGCCAAGACTTGATCGACCTCCTTTTGGGAACTTGGCACTGGCCAGTTGCTGTGGAGGAAAGAGAAAAGTGTTATAGATGCGAACATTCAGCTGGGGAGCCCAGGCAAGCCTTGTTCAATCACAGCAGAACCTGCCAAGGCAGGTTAAGCTGGGTGCAATCGGCACATAGGTCAGGCTTGAAGCAAGAAGTCATGGGCTAGAAGTCTGGGCCTACAAAATACGTTTTTCTGGATAAGTGTTACTGGCGTTCTGTTGAGAGCCAATAGCCAATCCACAGCCATCTGTTGGACCTATAACATGCCCAGATCTTACCCATGTTCCCAGAGTATTATGGCCTATAGTTAGTGTTTAACCGGAAGGATGCATCTGAGGGGACAGTGTAACCCAAGTACTGACGAGCTGCTGGAAGCACAGCCCCAGTCCAACCCAGGACGTCCTGGCGGATGATTTGAGGGTGTTGCCCACCTGCAGATAGGGGGAGGCAGCCTCGCCTCATTGCCGTTCCAAGCCTGGAGGTAGCTAATGAGGCTTGGCTTGAGTGGGGGTGATGAGAGCCAAAGTCGAGGGCCAGGGATACAGGGCGGGGCCTTGTGCCTGCACCCTGTTCCCACCTTGCATCTGACTTTTGCAATGGGCCTTTCCTCCCACTTCTCTGGCTCCTGCCAGCACTCATTGCTTTAGGCCCAGTTTGTTCGCTCCCCTGGTGCACTCCCGGAGTGGAAAACCATCTGACAGCTGGCCCTCCAGGGGCTTTGGCAGGGAAAGGCCCAAGGGACTGAGCATGAGTCTGCAGTTCATGGGGAAAGTCACAAGTCCCTTCCAGGCCTGCCAGACAAGCCTTGCCTGGGCACGGGGAGGGAGTGTGGGATACTACGGACAGGGTGCTGGTGAGATGCATGGTGGGGGGTGGGGGGCAGGGCAGTGTGGGGGCTGGGCCTGCTTGATCTCTCTGGCTGTGAGGCATCTGGGCAGGTGCTGCCAGGTGATTTATTCCTGAGCTGGTGGGCCAAAGGTTGCTCCAGCCTTCTCTGGCTCCGCAGACTGGCTCTTTGGGAACATAAAAAAATTCCTCAAGTTCTGGAAGTGGTGGTGCCAAGGAATCGGGTTTCTCGCCCCAGTGAGGGAGCCAGGCCCTGTCTTCAGCCTTCCTCTGGCCACAGGCTGCCTCCTGGCTGAAGACTGTGACATCGAGGGGCTCTTTTCCCCCATGTTGGCAAGTGTTGAGCCATCGGGAGCCTGTTTCAGTGGTGCGGCGCAGACAGTTAGGAACGTGGTTTGGTTTTGCTTTTTAACTACAGTGTAGTAGTGAAACTACTAGTAGTCAGGGTCGGAAGGAGTTTGTGTGACCAAGGAGAGCCTCTCTCTGGCTTCTCTCCCAACCACCCCCGCCCCAGGTCTGCTCTAGATGAGTTACAGGGAAGTGCTGAAAAGTTATCTCAGATGAGGATTCCAACAGCCCCAGGTGAGCCCCGTAGAGTAACTCTTGCTGTTTGCTGCCGTCAGAGCTGAAGCCCCAGATGCTGTCGGGCACGGTGCCCTGTCTCCCCGCCTACATCCTCTACATGTGCATCAGGCACGCAGACTACGCAAACGACGACGTCAAGGTGCACTCCTTGCTGACCTCCACCATCAACGGCATTAAGAAAGTCCTGAAGGTGAGCGGCCCGCGCAGAGCGGGGTTCACGGTGCGCTGAGTGAAGTCGACACCTCCCCATTGCCTCTCTGTGTCTGGGTTTTGCAGTAGCGGGTTCTTCCAAGCCCCCGCTCTGAGGGTAAATGAGGCACGGAAGCCTCTGTGCAACTGGGGTGCCCGGCCGTTCCTGGAGAAGAGTTCCAGGCTCAGAAGCGGCAGGGAGCCCAGAACTCCAGTGCAGCCCTCCAGCCGCGTCCCTGCTGAGCCTCAGGGGTGCCTGGAGCTCAGGGAAGCCACCGCCTGCAGACTGCCAGAGATGCTGCGGAAACACGCGCAGCTAAGGGCGGGCGGGCCTTGCCCTCGTGCAAGTTCAGGGACACACCTGGAACACAGTCCCCCGCTCAGCTTCCCAAGGAGCCAGTTGCTTGCTGTGCGGGGTGGTGGCACGGGGAGGGCTGCTGACAGGCCTCAGCTTCCAAGGTGAGGCAGCCAGGGCCGGGCTGCCCACGGGGTGTTGAAGTGGCTCAGGAAAGCCTCCTGAAGGCGGGAGACTCCTCACGAATGCAGTGGCAGCTGCCGCGGTGACAGGCTGGTCTGCAGGGAGGGGAGGCCTGTCCACACAGGGACAGGGCCAGGTGGTGGGAGGGGAGGTTTTTGAGGGAGATGGGCCCCCAGTGAGAGGGATTCCTCGATGCTAGCAGGTCCGAGCCCCAAACGTTACTGCTCTTTAAAGACCGTCTTCAGTTCCCACACCCACTGCCGCTTCTAGGACGCGCGCCGTACTCGAAAGCAGTGACCGCAAACCAGTTCTGGGGTCCGCTGAGCCGCTGGCCCCTGCTCTTGAGAGTGCCAGCGCCAGCCTGTAACTTCTGGTTTCACATCAGTAGCTGCATCGCTTTCCCTACCGTGGGCTCCATGGGCAATTTTATCCATTCACAGCTCGAAACGTGTCATCTACATGCTGGTGACTCTCAGATTTGTGTCCCTTCCGTGACCTTTATGAGCTCCAGCTGGAGGCTTGGGCCAGTCTAGGACTGACTGCAAATGTCACTTCTGCAGGAAAGCATTCCCTGGCCTAAGCTAAAGTCGCGTGCCCCAGCCCCACCAGTCGCTTTCTGTCTGACCTCCTCGGTTTATTATCGTAGCTCGCACCCCTCTCTGACGTTTCAGTAGGGATCGTGCTCACCTGACAGGCGCCCCGCGAAGCCATTGGTTTTGGTGCAAAGACTGTATCATAGCTGTTGGGGTTGGTGAGCAGCCTTTGCCACTTAGGGTCTGTGTCTGTTTTCTAGAGAGTTAAAGCCATGGGACATCTGACCTCTAGAGAAACGGGACACCAGAACATTACAGTCACGCCCCTTAGCGTCCCTTACGTCGGCTACCTGGCAGTTCAGAAGCAGGGCCAGCTCGCCCGGGTGGTGAGACTAGAGCCTGGGGCTGCTGGGGGCGAGCCTCATCCGTGTCACTTGGCTTTGCACTCTTCGGCCACGGAGGGCAGCCTGTCCTCTGCATGTGTTCCTGTATGTGTGCCACTGATCGGGGACCAGGAAAGGGGTTCTGTACCACCCCTGGTAGCGGAGGAACAGTCGTGTAGCCTCTCCGCGGTGGGTGTCATCTCTGTGACTCCCCGCCCAGCACCAGGGCTGCGCGGAAACGCTGGGTGAGCGCGGGAAACACGCAGTGAGAGGCACCAAGTATGCGTTTCCCCAGGCAGGAACCGCTCACTCACAGCTGGGGATGCCCTTTTCTTTTCACAGAAGCACAACGATGACTTTGAGATGACGTCGTTCTGGTTGTCCAACACCTGCCGCCTTCTTCACTGTTTGAAGCAGTACAGCGGGGATGAGGTCAGTGCTGAGACAAGCGCCGGGAAGGTGTCCCTGCTTTGCACACGTGCAGTTGGAGCTGCTTTGTATCCCCTAGAGAGAGGGCTGTAAGGTCTTTGGGGAGCCCTTGGGGACCTCAGACTGTGGGCTGGCTCATCATGCCTGGTGGCTGGAAGCAGGAATGAGGCAGGCCCCGGGAGACCCGCCTCCAGGTGGCCTTGGTGAGCCCAAGGGCCCCCAGCAAGCACGCCTCCATTAACATAAGTAGAGTCTGCCTAACGCATCCGCATCCGTTGTCGGAGGGCCTCTGGGATTCTCCAGGGAAACCCTCGTGGCCTTACATTTCTGAAGCAGCCCTAGAGGAGCCCCATTGCAGTGAGTGCTGGAAGAAAGCTCAGTTGCCTGGAACGTCCAGCTATCTCCTAAGCCAACTGATTAGTTTGTCCACGTCAACGTAGACAAAATACTCAGAGCTACATCTGTGCAAACTGACCTTGAGCCCAGCTTCTATCCACACTGGATTCTTTTCAAGTAACCCCATCATTTCAGGGTGCACTCTGGACCCAGCTATGTCTAGAACCCACCGTCCTGGACTTTGGTCCCTGATAGAAGTCCCGTGCTCTGCAGTCTGCCCTGTGACCTAGTAATATGTGGCATGCTTTTCACCCCGGTTTCTCCAGGCCTCCCCAACTGTCCCTGCTCCCCTTCCTCCCACGCATCTCACTACCCACCCTTCCCAAGGTCGGGAGGTACCATACACCACAATGGTATGACACGTTTTAAAGCCTTATTCTATCTTTCGTGGCACAGTGAATCCTGACAGGCTCTTCTCTCCGGGATAATGAAAGGATGTGCCGTGGCAGGCAGTCTTTACCTTCTTTGGAATGTGCCGGGGCTCCATCTCTCTCATCAGAACGAGAACTGTATTTGATTTCCTGCTTTTTTATTATGAAAGGGACGGGTTAAAGGTGGAAGAAGTGGCATTCAATTCAAACCTTCAGATGCCTTCTGTTCCAGAACCACAATGTCATATACAAGCATTTACTTTAAACTTAGAACTACATTTAACGTTTTACTGAGGTTCATCACTTTACCCAAGGTTATATATATTCTAAATGCAATGTCAGGTAAGGCTAGGCAGGACCAAGGACTCTGCTGTGTCAGGCTGTCGTTACACGTGCTCGTATTCTCAGGGACAAGACTCGAACCACAGCATAATCAGATCTGTGTAGTCTAAAAGGAAGAACGAATGAATGAATTCGTCTTGGGGATTACAATGACTCCCTCTTCTGCCTGCTTCTGTTTTTATTGAAGAGGGCTTTGTTATTTGACACAGTCCGAGAGGCTGTGCTGGGGTTCATCACCCTTTTGAGAGCACTAATAATATTTTTAACTGCTGTTGGTTTTCCTTGGCCTGAATAAAAAGGGCATTGGACACATGAATCCTTGTGATACTTAGCAATGTTTAATATTTTTTTAGTGAAAATCACAATGTCAATATCGGGTGCCACCTGTTTTGCTTTTTTCTAATATTGTTTCATGAGCACTAGTCGGCAAAGAGTGAGATGCCCTCCCCAGGACTGGGGCAAAATATGGAACATTTCACAAGTTACCCCTGCACAGAGGCCATGCTAATCTTTGTTGTTGTTGTTGTTTTTGAAACAAGAGTCTTGCTCTGTTGCCCGGGCTAGAGTGCAGTGGCGTCAGCAACCTCAAACTCCTGGGCTCAAGCAATCCTCCTGCCTCAGCCTCCCGAGTAGCTGGGACTACCGGCATGCGCCCCATGCCTGGCTAATTTTTTTTTCTATATATATTTTTAGCTGTCCAGGTCATTTCTTTCTATTTTTTTTTTTAGTAGAGATGGGGTCTCACTCTTGCTCAGGCTGGTCTTGAACTCCTGACCTCGAGCGATCCTCCAGCCTCGGCCTTGGCCTCGGCCTCCCAGAGTGCTAGGATTACAGGCGTGAGCCACCACGCCCGGCCCATGCTAATCTTCTGTCATGCCAATTTTAGCGTATGTACTGCTGGAGCGAGCACAGCAGTTCTTTTAACCTACGTGTTGTTTCATCCTGTTTATACAGGAAGTTAAGAGGACACAGTGCTGTAGCTACAGAGTCATTTCAGCTCACCTGTTAGTTCTGATGCCCAGGGGTAGGATCTGTATGAAATTTTTTATGCAAACGTACAATCTGGCCGGGCGCGGTGGCTCACGCCTGTAATCCTAGCACTCTGGGAGGCCGAGGTGGGCGGATCATTTGAGCTCAGGAGTTCGAGACCAGCCTGAGCAAGAGCGAGACCCCATCTCTACCAAAAATAGAAAGAAATGATATGGACAGCTAAAAATATATATAAAAAAAAATTAGCCGGGCATGGTGGTGCATGCCTGTAGTCCCAGCTACTCGGGAGGCTGAGGCAGGAGGATCGCTTGAGCCCAGGAGTTTGAGGTTGCTGTGAGCTAGGCTGACGCCACGGCACTCACTCTAGCCTGGGCAACAGAGTGAGACTCTGTCTCAAAAAAAAAAAAAAAAAAAAAAAAAAAAAAAAAACGTACAATCTGGTCCATGGCCATACTCCTTTAGGGACTACGTATAACATCTTAGAGTGACCTGGTATAGTGGAGAGAGCACTGGATAAAGAGTCAGAAAGCATGGACCCCTTTTTCTCTGGACCTGGTACCAATCCGACTTTTGCTACCTTAGGGAAAATCACTTTACCTCAGGGATTTGGACTAAATGATTTAGGCCTTTTTATTTACACAGTTCTGATTTCTCTATCATGCTGAGTTTCTGCATTACCTTTGAGTTCAAGGGTCATCAGTGAGGCCTCAAAGAACTGTCAGGGTTTTATAAACATCCTCCAGAGCAGGCCTGGGTAGGTCCCCCCAAATAGGAGATTGCTCAAGTCACCGGAGCCCCAGAAGCTGTGCTGAGCCCAGCGGACCACAGAACCTCAGTGATGCACACCTCTCCCCCTGCAGGGCTTCATGACTCAGAATACTGCGAAGCAGAATGAACACTGTCTGAAGAACTTTGACCTCACTGAATACCGCCAGGTGCTGAGTGACCTCTCCATTCAGATCTACCAACAGCTCATTAAAATTGCGGAGGGCGTGTTGCAGCCTATGATAGGTAAGCGGGCACTGGGCGAGCCCCATCATTCATCATGGAGTCTGAAATGAGAAGATGTGATAAGCACCCCCTGGCTGTAGGGAACCTACTATATTAGCCATGGCCTCCAGAAAGCCAGGATCTTCCCAACGAAGGCACCCGAGAAGGTGTGCACATCGTGCTTAAGAAGAGCTGGGAAATTTTCGACATCATCCCATAAAAATACGTGAAACAAGGGTAGTGAGAGTATAAATGACTTTCCCTTTGTTTCTTTTTGTATTACAATATATTATTTTTCCCAAACCTTAATAGGTAATATTAACTCAAAAGGCATAAGTGCAAACCCATTATGTACTTTATTCATGAAAAACATCGTGTAAAAGAACATAGCAGTGAGTACTATGCAATGAATATTTACTGAACATTCACTTTGCACAAAGTATACTTGGGCCCTGAACGTGAAAAATCAGCATTGAGAAATAAGAACAGCCGTGTTTTAAGTTAGACAAATAATGTGTATGTGCCTTCCTCACTGTGCTCCATAAAGGCCGGGGACGAAATTGCACTTGAACCTGTGTGTATTGCTTTCCCCAGGTTCTTACTACGCAGGGTGGTTAGGGGTGAATTGGAAGCATGACCAATCCAGAAGGAAACACTGTGGGGATAGGTTTGTTCCAAATCCTTCTTCCTGTCTGGCAATCTTATAAGGCACCAGCCTGGGGGCAGAACTGACTTACCAAGCGGGAGATACTTCGTAACTCAGAATCATACAACAGTTAATAGCACCCGCTCTGGAGTCAGACACACCCAGGTTCAAATCCTAACCCTGCCTCTTCCTAGCAGCAAGAAGCTAGGCAAGTTATTTAACCTCTGTTTGCCTCCATTCCTTACCAGTAAGACGGGTCGTACCTCAGTGTTATCGGAAGATTAAAAGATCCTGAACACCTGACGCACAGTTCAGAGCTGCCAATATTTACTTGAACCTGATACTACATAGTCGGTGGCTGGGCCGGAACTATGCCCCAGTTGGTCAATTCCAAACTTTGGACTCTCAGCACAGGCAATACAGAGTCACACTGGCATATGCCCATTATTTTTGTCTCATCACCAATAAATTTAAGTGAAAATTTGGACGATGGCTGTTTGATTCCTGACAGAGACCAACACATTAGAAATTCTTTCCCAAAAGTTTTAAGTCCCCGAGCATTGTACACCTCCAGTTGGTATCATTGCTAAAGCCCCGAGTACTAAATGATCTGAGTGGTCCAAAACCAGACCTTGCTGGGGAACGTGCAAGCTTCTCTAATCATGCTTTTCTTCCAGTTTCTGCCATGTTGGAAAACGAGAGCATTCAGGGTCTCTCTGGTGTGAAGCCGACGGGCTACCGGAAGCGCTCCTCCAGCATGGCGGATGGGGATAACTCGTACTGCCTGGAAGCCATCATCCGCCAGATGAATTCCTTTCACACGGTCCTGTGTGACCAGGGCCTGGACCCCGAGATCATCATGCAGGTGTTCAAACAGCTTTTCTACGTGATCAACGCGGTGACTCTGAACAACCTGCTTCTGCGGAAGGACGTCTGCTCTTGGAGCACAGGCATGCAGCTCAGGTAAGGGAGCCGCGTCTTCCTCCAGCGGCCTGGACAGAGTGGGCCCCTGCTGGACAGGAGCTAGAATCGGGACACAGGACCGTTGTTTCTAAAAGTGAAATCCCCAGTGGATGGGCCTTGCCCCCGTCAGGCCGTGACTCAACTCCACCACCTTTTTATGCGTTGGTGAAACCCCTCGAACACTGAAATGGTGACTTGGTAAACAAATCAGTTCAAAGCTTAAAGACATTTACATACTTTAAGACTGTAAATACAATGTGGATTGGTTGGAACCATCAATGAGTTAAGAGGCACGAAGGCTCCATAGAAAGATAAAGATGTTTGCAAAGTGTTAAATATAAATTGTTTTAATTCGACATATTTAATGCCTATTTTAAGCACCCACTCGTTCATTTATTCATTCTTTACTCAACAAATAGTGCCAGGCACTTGTCAAGCTTTTAACCACAGGAGGTAATTAAGGGGAGGAGAATGACAAGACTAGCTGGAACTGGCCTGCAACACTGGGGTCCTCATCCCAGTGAGTCAGAAGGACCAGCCTAACCCAGTTCCCTCTTTACACGTGGCCAAGGTACAACATCAGCCAACTTGAGGAGTGGCTCCGGGGAAGAAACCTTCACCAGAGTGGAGCAGTTCAGACCATGGAACCTCTGATCCAAGCAGCCCAACTCCTGCAACTAAAGAAAAAAACCCAAGAGGACGCAGAGGCCATCTGTTCCCTGTGTACCTCCCTGAGCACCCAGCAGGTATGGTCAGTCCACACCTGTCGCCCACGGCACCCTGAGCAAGCCCAGCTTCCGTTTCAGATCCGTTATCTATCCGTAATGGTACAAGTCGGAAGGCAGCAGCTGATGGGATATTCCCAGGTGAACCCAAGACCACTGTAGTCTGTGCAACGAGATGCCGTTTTCTAGTAATTCTCTAATCCTCTTGCTCACGTAAGGTAGTGAACCCACAAAACATCAAGGTTAGGTAACAATGAATTCTGAAGTGTTTCTTACTTAGAAACTTAAAAATTTTCAGAAATTGGCAGCCTCAGGCATTTGCTTTATTATTGTAAAAAAAAATGCTTTCTTTACAACTATAATATCAATATGGTCACATTTCTACTCGCACTCCA
Source organism: Eulemur rufifrons (assembly GCF_041146395.1). Lineage (NCBI taxonomy): Eukaryota > Metazoa > Chordata > Mammalia > Primates > Lemuridae > Eulemur > Eulemur rufifrons. The sequence continues at coordinate 19,959,061 of NC_090987.1, forward strand.
TTTACATTGCTTCAAATGAAGTCATTAAGAACCTAGAGACAGCTAAATGTTACTTTCCTTTTCCTCCCAAAACTTACACCATCTCAGTTGCAGATACATTCCAGCCTCTGGAAAGGTAAATCCTGTCCACACACAGGGAGACCTTGCCTTCTGTCATGAATGTGCCTCAGAGACCAGCACAAGGAAATTTGACAAGTCTTTTCCAAATCACATGATGCATCTTCCTGACCACCTAAAAAACAGAATCCAAACTCAGTATAGCAAAGTAAACATAGCTTTCCTTACCTCCTCCACTAACTACTAAAAGGTTAAGTATGAAATTGTTACGAAAACTCCCTTCTGTAAATCTACTGAAAGTTTTCAAACTTCCTACCTCTTTAAAATACATTTTACTTTCATAAGTTTACTTCTAGAATGCAGCTAGCATTGCATTTGGGCAGGCTACTTCCCCCAACCTATTGGCAGGCAGATGAAATTTTATTTGAACAGGAGATAATCTTTTATTTGTAAATGTTTTTTTTTTTTTTTTTTTTTTTTTTTGGCGGGGGTGTGGTTGTTGGTGGATAGGTATTGTTAAATAAGACCTTTCTCATCTAAGGCAAGATCCCCGGTACTCTTTGAAAGAAGCCTTTAAAAGTAGTATTAATACAGGGTGTCCCAAAAGTCTCCATACAAAGGAAAAATTTTGTAAGATTCTATAATGAATATTTTGTAAGTAAAGGTACAGTTAGCTACAATTTCCCATTTTCCCTATGTATGGCAACTTTTGGGACACTCTGTGGATTGGCTAAGGATTTCAAGGCTCCAGTTTTCTAAACAACTCGTTATCTATACCATCAAGCATTCAGGGTGGGGCAGGTGGGTCCGTTGGGGACACGGATGTGGTAAGAGGGCTCAGGTCCCCCAGGCAAAGCTGAGGGCTCTAGGTTGCTGGCTGGGGACTCCTAGTGCAAATGTCAGTGCAGCTCCACCCACGATACGGGGCCTGTCGAAAGAAGATTATGCTCTTGTACCAGTGTCATATATTCTTTAACATTCAAAGGTTGTCTTACGTTCATTTAGCTCCGTGCTAAATTTTGTTTTTATTCCCACAGATTGTCAAAATTTTAAACCTTTATACGCCTTTGAATGAATTTGAAGAACGGGTAACAGTGGCCTTTATACGAACAATCCAGGTGAGTTTTAAAATACTAATTTTATAAAGTCCTAGTCTAAAACTATAATAGAAACAGAAAATATAGGTTTTAACCTTCTCTTTATCATCATATACTGGTTACATTATATGGTGGAAGACCTTATAGTTCTAGGCTTTCTGTGTAGGTAAATATGAATCATATCACCCCATGATTAACTTATTATATACACATAGAAAACTCAACTTTTATAAGCTCTGCCTCTCCAATTGTAGACCTAGTCTAGGTATCGTTTCATTTGCCACTGGCATGTTACTGAACCATAGCACCAAATGGAATTAACACGGTAGAATATGAACCCTACCCACAAATGGAACTAAGAAATGTTCTTTTAAGAAGACAATTTGGGCTCTTAACTCTTACCTGTAAGATTTATAGTATTTGCCCTTAGGAATACCCTTGAAAGAAAACATGTTAGGGAAATGATTATTTCAGTCTGCCTTTTCTTAAAATGATGGGATTTTTCTACTTAAAGATGAGCTTCCTCAAGCTGAGCCCCAGGTGATTTTGGCTGAGTGACCTTCACCTATAACTGTCACTGACAGCATTGGAATGATAGTCACACTGCCATGACTCAAACAGGGGCACACTTCTCCCATGAATACACATATGCAAGGACTGTAACGGGGGGAGGAGAAGTGATCAGAGAAGTCAGGAAAAAGGAACCAAGCGGAGGTTTCTGAAAGACACTGAAGAACCTTGAGAAATGACGGGGCCTTTGTGTCAGAAGCTGTTCCCTTTGGAATACGGTTGGGATTTTATCCAGAGGTCAGTGTAGAGATCCAAAGATTTACAGAGAGGGTCTGAGAAGAGAGATGGCTGAGAATAAATGCACTTTAGCCTTGTGCCTACGTAGAGAACAGGGGCAGAAGGTCCAGGGAAGGGATGCCAAGTCAGACCAAAGGTGGTTCTCTCGAGGGCAGTGGGGAAATGCCATGCATTGTTAAAGACACAGCCCACAGAGAAGCGGGCAGATTCAGTGACTTGGATATTAATGGGGCTAGAAGTGGCCCTGATTGGAAGGATCCAGTTAGGAGATACACATAGTCAACTCCTGAAAGGGAAGAGTTTGATGACAGAGGAGAAGCCACCGCGATCTATCTGACCCTGGACCCATGCTGGATTTTTATGGAGGGTTTGATAGTTTACACAGACCAAAGTACAAGTTTCCAAAGTTTTATTTGGTTTTGACTATCTGAGACACACATTAGAAGGAGAACCGTAACTGCTAATAAATTGGCAACAGTACTGTTTATGGGAAGAGAATTCAGGTCAAAAGATACATGCCAAGTTAGACTGCAGGGTTAGTGAATTAAGGAGAAATAATTTTAGCTTCTATTTCTGCAAAAAAAAAAAAAATCATTGGGATTGTGATAAGGATTGCATTGAATCTGTAGATTGCTTGCTTTAAGTAGTATACTCTTAATATTAACTCTTCTAATACATAAATATGGGATGTCTTTCCATTTCTTTAGTTGTCTTTCATATCTTTCAGAAGTCTTATGCCTTCTTGGCTGCCTTTATTCCTAAGTATTGGAATTATTTTCCTTCTGATTGTTCGTTGCTAGTGTATAGAAATACATACAACTCCTATTTGTTTGATTTTAAATCCTGCACTTTGCTGAATTTATTTGTACCGGAGATGTATTTTTATATTCTTTCAAATGGAAAATTTTTTAAAGAATGCTAGACTTGGAAGAGTGCTTATAGTCACCTGGTCTCCAAAAAACCTAAACGAGGGCTTGTCTACCTACTAAGAATGGGGAGAGGGAGACCCCATTCTCCTGGTCCTTAATTCTTACCTAGTTTTCTCAGAAATCTGTCCATGATATATGCCAATTTAGCACGTGTACTAAGAGTGGGTTTTATTCGTCCCCATAGGCACAACTACAAGAGCGCAATGACCCTCAGCAACTGCTGTTAGACTCCAAGCACATGTTTCCTGTTTTGTTTCCATTTAATCCATCTTCTCTGACCATGGACTCAATCCACATCCCAGCCTGTCTCAATCTGGAGTTCCTCAATGAAGTCTGAAGATGCATATTTCTAACGTTAGCTTGCTGTACCCAGTGATGGCAAGAAGGAAGCATATACAGTAAAGTGAATTCAAGCATCAGTTAAAGCTTAAAGGCAGGTCAGAGATTGAGAGCCTGTGGAACGTACTGAACTATCCAGCATAAGATACATCTCATTATTTTTTGTACCTACTGCTCAGAATAAAAGCACTTGAAATAGGGAAGTTTTTTTAGGTTTGATTTCAATCTAACAGATACACATCATAATCCACAGCCACCAGCCCAGTCCTCAGGGCCATATAAAAGGTACCAGTTCGCTAAAATGGAAGCTGCCTAGTTTTGATCTTTGCATCTAAATGGAGAATGTCCAAATTAAAATATTTAAAAATGTGTAAGTCACATAAATTGCTTTCACAAGACTTAACAAATAATGTTACTAATAACCACGATAATGGCATATACTGACATTTCCCCAAGTTGACAAACTCGTGGAAGAGTTTGTGGTTTTGTTTTTTTTTTTTTTTACAAAAATACAGGTCTGGGCCTTTTGAGAAGTTTCCCAACAGTATTTAAGGGCTGGTGATACAAAGACACTGGTGTAATTGACTTCTAGACCAAACATTTTGAGTAGCGGTTTCTGAAGTGAAATTAGAAGTCACAATCTGTGCTGTCTGTGGTTTATGGAAGAGTTATGCTAAAAATGCTGTCCCAAATTTCAAAGGTGAGCAAAACACAAATACTACTTGTTTCTGATGCTAATCCATATATTTACCAAGTCCAACAAAACTTTCACAACAATCTGTATATGCTAAATATTGGAAAAAAGAAACACCTCTTATTTCTAGATACAAAAACTTAAACAAGTCAATGCCATTACCCTCCCACTAAGAGCATCACATCATTAAATACTCTTCCGGACAACCAAAACAGTCAAGGAACACAAACTTCAGCTTGAGAATAAGATCATTTGAAAAACCTTTTAAAATAAACCATTCAGTGATTATTATTATACAAAGGTTTGTGGGATTTTTTTTCCTAGTTTAGGTTAACTTTCCCTTTACAGGTTAACATTTTTCAAATTCACCACCAAAAATCACCAAGTATCTCTGCAGTGAAATAAAGATTTGAAAAAAGTATTCAGTCGTGATAGAACAAGCTTAGAATTTTTTGTTTTTTGGACTCTTCAACAGCACACATTCGATTAAAAAACCTTATATTTATTTTTCCATATTTCTTGATAACAGCATGCTGTGCCCATGGCAGGAACAGATGGTGTTTGCAAATCATAGAACAGCCTCTATGTTATAGTAAAGAAGATGATTTCTCCATGAATTGGAAGTAGAACACCCCACCATCACCTCCTTTTACTCAACCACCCAATTTAATGAGGCTCTTGGGCATGCAACACCCCTCAAGCCCTAAGCAATCTTCTGTACCTTAGAGCTCAGCTTCCTCAGTCATTCTCACCTGCTGGGGCCGGAACAAAGCACAGCACCTAGGTTAAGGCTGCGGACAGTCGTGTCCCAATCAGTCACTGTGGGCATTAAACATCCTGGCTCCCCCTGGGTCTCTGCACAGAGCTGTGCGCCTCTCTCCTTACAGTTACATTATCACCGATGTCCACACTTACCCTCTGACCCACACACCGACTTTGGAAGGCCAGTCTAACACAATTGGGTTTGTGGCTACCACTTTAAGGTGATTTATGAAGTATAATTTGCTTTTTGATGCACTTTAGTTTGAAACAGTTTGTCATGTAAGGACTATCCTTAATCTTAAGGACAACCAAAAATGCCTTTTTAGAGTGTGAAGGAGTTTTGACATACAGTGATTCCATAAATACAGTGGCTTACTGTCCTTATCTTACCCCATCGCTTTGGGTCACTACTCTGCTGTGGCTGGTTGGTTATTGACTAGGTGCCAAGGGTTACTGAATAAACTCAGCAATTAGAATAAATGGGAGTGGGACCTTTATGGGTCTCTACTTAGCCTAAGAAATGGCAGGAGTAAGGGCATTTCACTGGAACTCCACGTGATTTATAAATGATTAAATAAAATACCTAATTGGTTACTTAATGTTTAGATCCATCCTATTTAATACTTGGAGGCAAGAAGCATCTTTAAGGAAACTTCCATCAACTTGTTAGCATTTTTTTCTGCATTTTTAAAAGTTCAGCTCACTTTCTAACATGAAGTCAGTAATGACTTAATTCAAATAACCTAATTCAACATAAAGGTTTAAACTCTGCATTAGATATCTTTTGATATTTAAAATTTAGTTGACACTTTTTCTCACTGTGTGCCTTCAGCAGTTAGTAAGAACTCAATTGTTTCTCTGAACTACGTGTTGTGGGAAGAATTTTAATGTTCAATGTAACATTGCGGTGTTCTGATCTGTCGTTTTAAAACAGAAGCATTTTTAAAGGTCACTTAAGAATCAGATATTTACAGACCAGTTTAAGTATTGGGCCCGTTTACCTCTGGTAATGTGTATGTACACAGGAATTGTTGAAGCTGGCAAGCACGTGACCTGTATGCATTCTCCCCGTGCCACCATCGCCGCAGTCAGAGTTTTGGTACCTGTAGGCTCACCTAAGAAGCAGATTAGATCCACAGGTAGCCCTTTCTTTCTGTCCTTTCCATGGTGCATGTCAGTAGGAGCTGCTTCTCTTGGTTTTCCTAGTACTAAATTTTAAGGCTCTTGTACAAACTAACTAGGAGCCTGCAAAATTTAGAAAATAATTAACCCTGACACCATCAGTTCATCAAATATTTACTTAGAGCCTTAATGCATTAAGATTGTTGTAACAAATGAGAATCCATTTCTTTTGTGTAAAGTAAGTTGTTTCATACACTTGACCCTATTAAGGGCAGCAAGGGTATCCTAAATTGAAGCATTTGTATGATGCCCACATGACTACATTGGTTACTAAAATGTGCCAGCATGGGGCAGGACCCTACAGTTTTTCTTCACTGAATATTTATGGTCAATTTCTCAGATTAATTTGCTGCATGAGCCAAATAACCATAATTCACTTTTTGTACACATTGGTGCCATAATTAGAATTAGGGGGTATAAAAATTAGAGGTTAATGCTAATGACAATAAAACATAGGACGGGAGTTTTTTTTATTATAGAGGCCATTAGATACACAGATTGTTTTTCCTTAAATTTCTAATAAAGGATCAATCAGAAATGAAATTGTTATTTTCTAAAGTGGCACTGTATCAGAATAATCCAGACTTAGATGTAACATTTTCCCACCAACTGATGTGTTCAGATGGAGGTCTGTCTCTCTGAAAGACTTCATATTCAGGGGTAAAGCAAACCTATAGAAGAATTACTGCTGATGAAAATATTTTTTCCATTTTGAACAAATCTGTAAACTACACCTTTGTTTATAGAAAAATGCTTGTAATAGTCACTGGATAACAATTTGTGGAAATAAATACTTTTGAATACAGTGGTGTGCCAAATCTAAAAATTTAAAGCTCTGCAGCTACACATTGGCTGAAAAGTTTATTTTTGATGCTTCCTTGAGAAACTTCATTCTGGAGCCTATATTCAAACACGCATCATGATCATTTAAACCAGGGGTCGGCACACTAGGGTCCAAAACCCGGGGTTGGGGGGAAAACTTTCCCCATAAAATAACAAGGCTCATTAAGCAGTTACTTCAGAGCTATAGAATTCAAGGCATTTTTGGTGCAGAAGGCTAGTAGTTCAAGGAAACAGAATAAAGAGCCCAGAGATAGAGCCATTCATACAACATAGCATATGGTAGAGATGGCATTAAAAATCAGTGGGAAAATATTTACAAGATCTGTATGGAGAAATATAAAATGAAAACCATTAATGACAAATAATGGAGAAATTATGTGTGTGGATAAAGACTCCATACCACAAAAAGGTGGTCAGTTGTTCCCAAATTGGTATGTACATTAGAAATCACAATCTCAATAGTTTTTATTTGAAAATTGACAAGCTCATTCTAAGATGTACATGGAAGAGCAAAGGCCCAAAGATAAGACTTTCCCTAGCAGCTATAGAGACTCTTTACAAAACTTGAGAAATTAAGATGTGTGGGATTGGCAGACAGGAAAATTGACCAGTGGAGCAGACAGCCCAGAAACTGAACATCTATATGGAAACACTGGTCTGTTGTTTAAGTAGGAACACACATCAAAATCCCTGGAAATCTTTTAAATTCACATAACCTGCCTCACCTAGATTTATAGAACAAGACATCTCCAGGGATGGTACCCTTGATCACCCATCATTAGGAACCACTACTGAAATATTTCATGATGCAGAAAAATGCTCACATTACAGTTAATCTTCACTTAACGTTGCTGATAGGTTCTGGGAAACTCCAACTTAAAACGATGTGTAAGGAAACCAATTTTACCATAGGCTAATTGATATAAACAAGAGTTTAGCTCCTACAGCATATTTCTGGTCACAAAACATCACCAAACTTGTAAATAAAGACCCAAACTCTTCTAGTATTAAACATTGAAATAAATGTGAGCTATGCGTTGAAGAAATGTTAATAAAATGAATCATTTACCTGCTTATCCCAGTTCAGAGTTGTGGCTGACCAGAACCTGTCCCTGAAGCTCAGGGTGGCAAGTGGGAACCCACCCTGGACAGGCCACCGTCCCATCGCAGGGCCCTCTCACGTACAGCCCCACACCCTGAGACCATGTGGCCACACCAACTCACCCAGCGTGCACTGTTGCGGCTGCTTTTTCGCTCCCGAGCTCGGTAGCAAAGGAATGAATAATTACTCAAAACACATGGTGTTTAGAGAGAATGGGAGACCAAAACCAAAAGGAGAAAATGACCACCTCAGCTAAGTTCCTTCCTGTATTTATTTCCAAGGACACGTGCAAAGGATCAGGGTCATTTGTTAATTCAACAACTTCCATACAGGTCAGCTGACTTTGCATAGCAAACAAGCAGCTTTGGGCAGGTGTTTTCACCTGACCCTTCACTCACCCCACTCACGTTCTCTCCATCCATCCATCCTCCTTTCTTCTAGGCCCAGCCTCCACATTGTCCCCCTTTTGTAAGGGAATGTTTTTAAAGCTAATATAAGCGCTCCTAATTCTGCTTGTTGAGTGGAGGGAAAACCAGAGGTGGATAAGTATTTCCAATCACTGTCTTTCCATGCAATTCCTGCTTTACATGATCGTCCTGAGCCATCCATGACACTGTCCGGGTGGCAGGAAGAGGTGTAGGGGAGAGTTTTGTAAACAGTTGTACAGGAAGTAAGAGAGTGGAGAGAAGCTTGTCGGAGGGGGAATGGAAGGAAAGAACCTACATAACTTGCAAGGGCTGATTGCCAAAGTAAGGAATTATGTACAGTTGCTTTGAAGCACTTTTTAGAAATAGGGAGATATATAGTGTGTGGATCTAATCCAAGCAATTGTTGTGTAAGACAGCATCCCTGAATCAAAGGGGCAAAGTGATCCAGAAGGGGAGAAAATGTTTTAGAGGGAGAGCTAGGTAGAAACAGCCATTGCAACGGAGCATGTGTAGTGTTAATTGGCCTGCAAGAGCAGCTGGAGATGGGGGGGGCACTGAAGAGCAATAATAGAACAGGTTTGTCTGGGTCAATGATTAAGGGCTTCACTGATATCATGCAATTCCTATAATGCCCGAGATGTTAGTGAACAAGGTGAAGATGGATCTGGATCACCCTTTAATGCATCAGTAAGATCATGTATTTGTTGATTAATAAGCCTCCAGATTAGTTACCTGTCTTTCAATGCTCAGCTACAGTCTATTAATAAATTCAGTACAGGGCTCAGTAGAATGCTGTCGAATGGCAGTGAAAGAGCCTGTACTTTCCATTTCATCAGGCGTCTTTTTCCCGGCCTACACAGCTATTTGAGAGCATTGAGTAAACAAGTGCCGGCCTGACATGCCTGTTGATCATGTGCGGTATACTGGCCTTCCCCTAAAAGCATTTCTACTCCAATAGGGATTAGGTTCCCCAGGTTTTCCACAGCTTGTGCCATGCAAGCCTCCTTATATTCTAACACAAAAACACTGTACTGGGCCGGGGTGACTGCGGCCTTAACCATGGTCTTCTAGTCCCAGGGGACCATCACGTAGCCATCCGCTATAGCCTGAACTATGCCAACGGTAAAAGGACTTTGGAGACCATAATCCTTAACACTCTTAACTCTTTATAGGCCTGGAAAGGACTGCATCATGGTGCATAGGATCGCCATGCTGTCCGGCAACAGCCAGAGAAATGCAGGTCTCTCCTGGAGTTTGGCCCTCTCGTCGGCACTGTTGAAAAGCGGGTGGTTTACCAGGGGAGAAATAGAGATCCCCTTTGAGAGGGGGAGGAAGAGGAGGAGGTAGCTGCTCTTCCTGAGGAGCCACAGAAGGCGATGGTGGAGAGAATGGCTCAGGATTTGGGAATTTTGTAGCAAGGGACGCTTGTTCCTTCCTGGCAGGGGACACCGGCTGCTCCAGCAGAGCAGAGCAGAGGAGGAGGAGGAGTGGGTTCCAATGGATTAGACTCCGCAGGAATATGCAAGGGAGTCAGTGCTGTTCACACCAGACTCCATGTAGTTAACACAGCAAGAGACACTGGAACCCCCTGGCTAAGAGTCTTCTTAAAAGTCTTCTCTACTTGTTCCCAGAGCTCTAAATCTAACATGCCCTCATCTGGGAGCCAGGGGCAAGGCTGGCTTACTGCGCAAAAGAGTTGTTGCAAAGCTTTTGGTTCGACACAACACCAGGCAGCTTTTAAGAGTTGTTGCAAAGTGCGCAGATAAATTTGCTGATTTTTTGTCAGATACTGCCCCATATTGAAAATCCCCTTCTGAACTACACGCGTCGGTCCCTTTCCCAAAGCAGCGGGGGAGGGTGGGAGTGGCACTGTCGCTTACCAGGATGAGTCCCCTTGCAGTCTGGAGGACGAAAACACTCACTGGACACGCGGATTCCTGAATCACGTCGTCGAGGTCACCACTCATTGCGGCTGCTTTTTCACTCCTGAGCTCGGTAGCGAAGGAATGAATAACTACGCAAAACACATAGTGTTTAGAGAGAATGGGAGACCAAAACCTAAAGGAGAAAATGGCCTCCTCAGCTAAGTTCCTCCCTATTTCTATTTCCAAGGACACGTGCAAAGGGTCGGGCCGTTTGTTAATTTCTTCAACGACTTCCATACAGGTCAGCTTTACACAGCAAACAAGCAGCTTCGGGCAGGTGTTTTCGCCTGACCCTTCATTCACCTGCTCACATCCTTTCCATCCATCCATCCATCCATCCTTTCTTCTACGCCCAGCCCCTACAGTGCACAGCTTTGGGACGTGGGAGGAAACCGGAGGACCTGGAGAAAACCCACACATCCAGGGAGAAGGTGCCAAAATCCACACAGACAGTGAGTGGCCCTGGCTAGGAAGTGATTTTCCCCCTCAACTTTATCATGAAACAACATTGAGTGAAACAGTGTTATCTGAGGACCTGCTGTATGCTGTTTAGTGAAAAGTTGCCTCATGAACCCAGCTCCAATCTAAGGTCAGAGTCACCTGTTTTCTGAGCGGGCTGACCAAAGATGACCCTCACCTGAGGAAAGCCTCCCCCCTCATACTCAGAGAGGTCTGGGCCTGTCTCCAAAGCCTCAACAGGAAAAGCATGTCTGGAAAGAGCCAGGTCTCATAGAAGACACACTTGCCTAGTAACAGCTCAGACAGACAAAAGCAGCCTGACATCAGGACTGGCTGACACTCAGAACTAGGCCCAGGTGGTGTGAGAACCTGGCCTGCTGCTGCCTGCTGGGCCATGTTCGTTTGCACATGAACAGTCTTACAAAATGTACAATGTCATTCTGTCACTGTGAGGAAGTGAGACGAAACAAGACCATGTCATAATTTTGTCTAGGTGGAGACAAAAACAAGATTACCGTGTGAACCACACAGTACCAAACATCCCCTCTCCCAGGTAATATTAATAGAAGGGCTGTGGCTTCCTTACCAGGTGCACCTTTAGCGTCGCTCTCATCTTCCCTCTTTCGAGATAAGATGATATTAAGATATCCAGTCAGCCTCTTGCCCCTACGTCCTGGCTGTACCCAATGCAGTACTCTTGCTTCTTTGGACCCTCTCCAAATCACCTAACCAAAGCCCAAATCCCAACACCCTCTTAATGAGATGTCCCACAGTCCCCTGAGGCACACCCATGCTGCGCAGTCTCCCTTGTTGCAAGAAACATGAAACCCAGCTTGTTCAACTCTAGGCGAGTTTCTGGAGATGTCTGGCTACAGTGTTGTCTCCTGCCACCAATATTAGTATTTTGCAGAGTAAACTTAGACCCAAGGAGCCTTTGCCTATGGTTACATTACTAACTGAAATTCTAACTAAGGTTTGCTAAGAATATAGACACTGTAAATATCTTTCACCTAAGTTTCAGACAATAAGGCTACTGGGAACACACCAAGACTTAGGGTAAACTTAAAATGAGGGAGTTTGGCAAATCAGTGTCTCCATTACCTTCTGTCTACATTTCGTTTTGTTCACTTGATGTTCTGGTTTGGCAACTTGAATTTTCTCAAGATTAGGTATTTGTTACATGGACAAAATCACAACCAAGCTAATAAATATTAGCCTTTTAATTAACAAATATTGACGTGTTTACCAAAGCAGTTCAATAAACAATAAACACGTGGCCAGGCGCGGTGGCTCACGCCTGTAATCCTAACACTCTGGGAGGCCGAGGCGGGTGGATCGTTTGAGCTCAGGAGTTTGAGACCAGCTTGAGCAAGAGCGAGACCCTGTCTCTACTAAAAATAGAAAGAAATTAGCCAAACAACTAAAATATATACAAAAAATTAGCCAGGCATGGTGGCGCATGCCTGTAGTCCCAGCTACTTGGGAGGCTGAGGCAGGAGGATCTCTTGAGCCCAGGAGTTTGAGGTTGCTGTGAGCTAGGCTGACGCCACAACACTCTAGCCCAGGGAACAGAGTGAGACTGTGTCTCAAAAAAAAAAAAAAAAAAAAAAACAGTAAGCACACATATAACTTTCCAAGCTACTAAGAATAGCAAATTCACTTGTTTCACTCAAATTCATATCCTCATTTTAAAAGATTGTCCTGGCCCCTACTGACTTCATCAACTTTCCCCAGTTTTCATTACTAAAACTTCTAAAGTCACTGCTGCTTAAGCTACCATCAATTTTGAGTGTTATAGAAGGCAAGGGAAACTGTGTAAACACAGAAAAATTACCCAGAAAATGTGGAGGATGGGGCTGAGGCTGGATATTTCTGAAAACCTGATAAAACATTAACACTAGAATTTACAGATCTACAATAGGAGATTCACTGAGCGCCAGTCTTATTCTAACATTTTGCCTTTCTTCTTGTTCCCCAAAAGTAAGTACAGAAAGAAATGATAATATTGCATTTCTAAAAATACTAAAAGCTAAATGTCTAAAAGTAGAACAACTTTACATCTCATTAGAGGTTCTTCGTCTAGACCAAAAAAAAGTATAAAATAACTCATTTTAATATACACATACCTGCTTAAATAGTTACATAAACAAGAAAATGACTATTTTACAGAATAATTTGTTTCGATCAATTTTGTAGCTTACCTGAAAGACACTTTTCCTCCCAACCATCACTTTGAAAAAGTTAATACAGAAAAGTTGTAAAAATGGAACAATATGATGCACACCTGCGGTCCCAGCTGAGGCAGGATTGCTTGAGCCCATGAATTTGAGGCCAGCCAGGGCAACACAGTGAGACCCCCATCTATTAAAAAAAAAAAAAGTACTGTATACTCTTCGTTTGAATTCCTCAATTGATAACATTTTGCCAAATCTGCTTTCTTTCTCTGCTAGTGTACAGTCACGCATTGCACGTTGCATAACGTGTTTCTGTCAATGACAGACTGTATATATGATGGTGGTTCCATAAGATTATACTTTTATTGTGCCTTCTTTATGTTTAGATTTGTGGGAGGCCGGGCGCGGTGGCTCACGCCTGTAATCCTAGCACTCTGGGAGGCCGAGGCAGGAGGATCGCTTGAGGTCAGGAGTTCGAGACCAGCCTGAGCAAGAGCGAGACCCCTGTCTCTACTAAAAATAGAGAGAAATTATATGGACAGCTAAAATATATATAGAAAAAATTAGCCGGGCATGGTGGCACATGCTTGTAGTCCCAGCTACTCAGGAGGCTGAGGCAGGAGGATCACTTGAGCCCAAGAGTTTGAGGTTGCTGTGAGCTAGGCTGACGCCACGGCACTCACTCTAGCCCGGGCAAGAGTGAGACTGTCTCAAAAAAAAAAAAAAAAAAAAAAAAAAAAAGATTTGTGTAGATACACAGTGACCATTGTGTTAAACTTGCCTACACTATTCAGTACAGTAACTTGCTGTACAGGTTTGTAACCTAGAAGCAAGGCTGTACCATGTAGCCTATGTGTGTGGTAGACTATACCACCTAGGTTTTTGTAAGTATACTCAATGATGTTTGCACAACAATGAAATCACCTAATAATGCATTTCTCAGAATGCATCCCCATTGTTAAATAAGGCATGACTGTATATAAATGCATTTATTTCTGAGTCTTTTGAGAGTTACTTGCAGACATCATGATTTTTCACCCCTAAATGTTTGTATCTCCTAAAAACAAAGCAGTCTCCTACAAAATGATAATTATCATAACCATGAAAATTAATGTCAATATTACTACCTCATATATAATTTATATTTAAATTTCCCCAATTGTCCCAATATTGCCCTTCATAGTTTTTTATTTTTATTTTTATTTTTATTTTTTTTTTTTTTGAGACAGAGTCTCACTCTGTTGCCCGGGCTAGAGTGAGTGCCGTGGCGTCAGTCTAGCTCACAGCAACCTCAAACTCCTGGGCTTAAGCGATCCTCCTGTCTCAGCCTCCCGAGTAGCTGGGACTACAGGCATGTGCCACCATGCCCGGCTCATTTTTTGTATATATATATATTTTAGTTGTCCATATAATTTCTTTCTATTTTTAGTAGAGACGGGGTCTCACTCTTGCTCAGGCTGGTCTCAAACTCCTGACCTCGAGCGATCCACCCGCCTCGGCCTCCCAGAGTGCTAGGATTACAGGCGTGAGCCACCACACCCGGCCAGTTTTTTATTTTTAAATCCAGGTTTCAGTTAAGGATACCACATTAGGTTCAATTGTTACACTCCAGTCTCCTTTAATCTGATGCTATTCCCAGCCTTTAGTGTTTTTTACAACATTGACATTTTTAAGGAGTTCAGGTCAGTTTATTACAGAATGTCCCTCAATTTGGATTTTTCTTATCATTTCCTTATAATGAGATTCAGATCAGATATTTTCAGAAGAAATCCTACAGAAGTGAGCTTGTACTTTCAGTGTAGCAAGGGGGTACGTGATGTCAGTTTGTCCCATTATCAATGATGTTAATAAGCTTGATCATTTCGTTAGGGTAATACCCACAAGATTTTTCCATTGTAAAGGTACCTTTTCCTCTTCCTGATACTTTGAGATGATGTAAATTTGCATGTTTTAATACATGTAAACCTTTCACTCAGTGGTTTAGGATCCACTCATTGGTGACATTTCTAATTAGAGAAAACACAGTAAATTTTGAAAGACTTGCTGGTGATGATTTGCAGGGTACTGAGTGGGAAATTGTGATATTTAACTTTTCTTAAATATGTGGAGAGCAAACTGAATAGAAGAGTTCATACAAGAGTGTATGCATTTGTGAACCTCATTCAATTGAAGATTTGTACATTTGACTACATGGAAATTTTAATTTTGGAAATTAAAAAGAACTGTAAATGAATATTCAACTCTAATGCAGGTCAAAGTGTTCATAGGGTATAGTATACTAAGGTCTGCATTAAAATAATAAAAATAAAACAAATTAAAATAACATGTTCTTATTGCTTACGGTTGCATTGGCTATTTGGGGTCTTTTCAGGTTCCATACGATGTGAAGAACTATCTTTCCTAGATCTGCAAAAAATGGCATTGGATTTTAATGGGGAATGCATTGAATCTGTAGATCACTTTGGGTAATATAGATATTTTATTAATAATAATGTTGATTCTGCTGACCCATGAGCACGATATGTTTTCCCATCTGTTTATGTCCTCTGCAATTTCCTTCCTCGGTGTTTTGTAATTCTCCCTGTAGAGGTCTCTCACCTCCTTAGTTAAATATATTCCTAGCTATTTTATTTTCTTTGTTGCTATTATGAAAGACATTGAGTCTTTGATTCGATTCTCAGACTCACTGTTGTTGGCGTATATGAATGTTACTGATTTGTGTACATTGATTTTGTAACCTGAAACTTTACTGAACTTGTTATCAATACCAGGAGTCTCTTGGCAGAATCTTTTGAGTTTTCTAGATATAAGATCATATTGTCAGCAAAGAGTAATAGTTTGCCCTCTTCTTTCCCCATTTGGATACCATTGATTTCCTTCTCATCTGATTGCTCTGGTTAGGATTTCCAGCACTATGCTGAATAGAAGTGGTGATAGTGGGCAACCTTGTCTGGTTCCAGTTCTAAGTAGAAATGTTTTCAATTTTTCCCCATTTGGTATCATGTTGGCTGTGAGTTTGTCATATATGGCTTATATAATTTTGAGGTAAGTTCCTTCTATGCCTATTTTGTTAAGCATTTTTATTATAAAAGAGTGCTAGATTTTGTCAAATGTTTTTTCTGCATCTATTGAAAGGATCACGTGGACTTCGTTTTTGCTTCTATTTATATGGTGAATTACATTTACAGATTTGCAGGTGTTGAACCATGCTTGCATGTCTGGTAGGAAGCCCACTTGGTCATGGTGGATTATTTTTTGATGTGCAGCTGAATTCGGGTTGCTAAGATCTTATTGAGAATTTTTGCATCTATATTAGTAAGAGATATAGGTCTACAATTTTTTTCTTGTGTCTTTTCCTGGCTTTGATACCAAGGTGATATTGGCTACATAGAACAAGTTGGGGAGCATTCCTTCCTTCTCGATGTTATGGAATAATTTCTGCAGTATAGGTACCGTTCTTCTTTGAAGGTCTGGTAAAATTCAGGTGTGAAACCATCTGGTCTGGGACTTTTTTGTTGTTGGAAGATTTTTTATTACTACTTCAATTTCAATACTTGGTATTAGTCTGTTCAGGAATTCTATTTCTTCCTGATTGAGCCTAAGGAAGCTGTGTGCTTCCAAGAATTTGTCTATTTCCTCCATGTTTTCAAGTTTACATGCATAGAGATTTTTATAGTATTCCAAGATGATGTTTTGTATTTCTGTGGTATCAGTTGTGATTGCTCCTTTTTCATTTCTGATTGGGCTTATTAGAGTCCTTTATTTTCTGCTTTTGGTTAACCTAGCAAGAGGCTGGGAGGCATCACTTTACCAGACTTCAAGCTAATACTACAAGAAGTAACCAAAATAGGCCGGGCGTGGTGGCTCACGCCTGTAATCCTAGCACTCTGGGAGGCCGAGGTGGGCGGATCGTTTGAGCTCAGGAGTTCGAGACCAGCCTGAGCAAGAGCGAGACCCCATCTCTACTAAAAATAGAAAGAAATTATATGGACAGCTAAAAATATACATAGAAAAAATTAGCTGGGCATGGTGGTGCATGCCTGTAGTCCCAGCTACTCGGGAGGCTGAGACAGGAGGATCGCTCGAGCTCAGGAGTTTGAGGTTGCTGTGAGCTAGGCTGATGCCACGGCACTCACTCTAGCCTGGGCAACAGAGTGAGACTCTGTCTCAAAAAAAAAAAAAAAAAAAAAAAGAAGTAACCAAAATAGCATGGTACTGGCACAAAAACAGACACATAGACCTATGAATCAGAACAGAGAACCCTGATATAAAACCATCCTCATATTGCCATCCAATCTTTGACAAAGCAGACAAAAACATACACTAGGGAAAAGAATTCCTATTCAAGGTTGGTCGGAACATGATGGACGAGAAAAACTGCTAGCCAGACCTATCTCTGCAAGAAAGACAGATTTTAGAAGAAATTGAAACAAAATAAACAGGCATACATAGATCAGACGAGGGTCGGAAGGAAGGGTGCCCGTAACTTCAGGAGACTCCACAGGAAAAAGTTACAGAGAATTGGAAGGAGAAAGGCCCCCGAGAGGCTTGGAGACTAGCAATAAGGGTAGGTGGAGTGGTTAAATTTCCTCTCCCTTGCATCTCGGACTGCTGGTGGGCTCCTGAGCGCTTGGAGAAACCTGCCAACATCAGCCCGGAGAGAGCTGCCGCCAGTGAGCTGTGAGCATCTTGCGAACAAGACACCAGGCTCCCAGCCTCCTCGGGGCACCTCCCAGCCTACAGACCCAAGCCGATTGGCAGGTGCCATATTGCTTCATTCTCCCCTTCCCCTTCCCTACCCATGGCTGCCGAGAGACACAATGTAGCCACCACCCCAAGGCATCTGCAGGGAGCGGGAACTTTCCTTTTGGGGCCCTACAGTGGACTAAGGGATACTCAGACTGTGAGCTCCCTACCCGCCAGCCCTCCTAGGCGCTGCCTGCCTGGACTCCAGGAGAGCAGGGCAAATCCTGAGGCAGAGAGACATCAATCCAGCTTGGGCACCATGTGGGTGACTTAAGACCAGCACCCCCTCCCTGGCAGGGTCAGGGATTGATCTCCAGGGCCCAGGACACAGGCCGGCAGATGAGATCCCATACACTCAGGTATCGATCACATTGCCCAGGAGCACAGAAGGGAAATTTGTGAACAAGCCTACTGAGGTATGTGTGCCTTCAGGAGCAGATCAGTGTACTTGAGAGGCAACCCTCCTTCCACAGGAAGGCTGTGTGCCCAGCCCAGTCTGCGATCCTGGGTAGGGAACCTCCCAGCCCCCATCTCAGCCAGGGGAGATCCACTGGCTTCAGGTCCTGCCTGCTGGCAGAGGCCTGGAAGAAACTGCAGATAGGAGAAAGGGGAAGGAGCGAGGCCTGCTCAAGACTGCAGGTCTCAGACAGCCACACCCCCACACATAGCCTTTCCCCCAGAGTGGACCCATTTCAGCCTCTCCCTAGCAGCTTTGCCCAGAAGCAGAGAATAGACCTTCTGACCCCTGCTAACAGCGTTTGTGGAGCTTGAGGGCAGGCTCACCCAACCCAGCTCCGCCCAGACTCACTCCCCACTGAGATGGAGAATAAAGGCACACCTGGAAGTCCCAGGGTCCCACCCACCACCTGAGGCACTAGAGTGCCTCTCCAGAGGAACAAGAGCTGGTTACAGGACCCAAAAATAACACTGCAGCTTGCTTCTCCCAGCAAGCGCCACCTACTGACAGGGAGGTCATTCTGCACACCCTTTTACTGCATCTACTGACTCATCATACAGAGTGTGGTTGAATCTCACCCACAAACACCACCTACTGACTCAGAGACTAAACAGGGTGTATAAGAAGCAACAGCTGATATAGATGGGAAAGAATCAGCAAAAGAACAATAGAAGTATGAAGAGTCAAATGGAAAGCACAACCCCAAAGGGGAACACCAGCTCTCTAGCAATGGACATCAACCAAATTCAGAACACTAAAATGACAGAACAAGAATTTCAAACATGGATTCTAAGAAAACTCAATGGTATGCAAGAAAAAATGGATAATCAACACAAAGAAACCACAAAAAAAAAAAAAAAATCCAGGACTTAGAAGAAAAATTCACTAAAGAAATTGAAACATTAAAGAAAAATCAAACTGAACTCCTGGAAATGAAGGATTTATTCAAGGAATTACAAAACACGGTGGAAAGCCTCAAGAACAGGGTAGATCAAACAGAAGAAAGAATCTCAGGGATTGAAGATAACACCTTTCAACTAAATAAGTCAGTCACAGGGACAGAGCAGAGAAATAAGAAAAAAGAGCAAAGCCCACAAGAAATGTGGCATTATGTGAAGAAGCCTAACATAAGAATCATACGGATCCCTGAGGGTGAAGAAGAAAATACACAAGGGTTGGGTAAGCTCTTTGAAGATATAATAGAGGAAAATTTCCCAGGCCTTGCTAAAAATCTAGATAGCCAGAACAAGAAGCTCAAAGGACTCCTGGGAGATTCATCACAAACAGGAAGACACCACGACACACAATCATCAGACTGACCAAAATAACCACCAAGGAGGCCCTCCTACGAGCTGTAAGGCAAAACAAGGAGGTAACCTACAAAGGAAAACTCATCTGAATAACAGCAGACTTCTCAACTGAAACCTTACAAGCAAGAAGAGACTGGGGACACATTCTCACTCTTCTCAAACAGAGTAATGCCCAGCCTAGAATCTTGTACCCTGCCAAACTAAGTTTAGTATAAAAAGGAGAAATAAAGACCTTCTCAGATTCAACAAGACAAGACCTGCCCTCCAGGAAGTACTCAAAACCATGTTACACATGGATCAACACAATAAACACTCATGAAAGTAAAATCACCCAAAAGCTAAAAGTCAAAGGCCAGATACCATGATGGCTCAAGAGAGAAAACAAAGCAACAAAGCTCAACTCAACAGGATGAACTGAAATCTGCTCCATTTATCAATTCTCTGAATAAATGTGAATGGCTTGAACTGCCCATTAAAGAGACACAGGCTGGCCAAATGGATAAATATACACAAGCCAAGTATCTGCTCTCTTCAGGAAACACATCTAACCCATAAGGACTCATTCAGACTCAAGATGAAGGGATGCAAAACAATATTTCAAGCAAACGGAAGCCAAAAGAAAGCTGGCATGGCAGTTTTGATTTCAGGTAACTTAGTCTTCAAATCAACAAAAGTAATGAAAGACTAAGAGGGTCACTATATAATGGTGAAGGGTACAGTTCAACAAGAAGACATAAGAATTCTAAATATTTATGCACCTAACTCAGGTATAGCCAGATTCATAAAGCAAATCCTACTTGGTCTAAACAAAATGAGAAACAGCAACACCATAATAGCTGGAGACTTCAACACCCCTCTGACAGCACAGGACAGATCCTCCAAACAGAAAATTAACAAAGAAACAATGGACTTAAACATAACTCTAGAACAAATGGGCCTGACAGATATTTACAGAACATTCTACCCAAAACCCACTGAATATACGTTTTTCTCATCAGCTCATGGGACATTCTCTATGACTGACCATATCATAGGCCACAAGGCATGTCTCAAAAAAATTTTTAAAAATAGAAATTATACCATGCATCTTCTCAGACCACAGTGAAATAAAATTAGAAATCAACTCCAACAGAAACTCTCATCTCTACACAAAGTCATGGAAACTAAACAACATTCTGCTGCACAATTATTTCATTAAGGAGGAAATCAAGATGGAAATCAAAAGATTCCTTGCATTAAATGACAAAGGAGACACAAGTTATCAAAGTCTGTGGGACATAGATTTATATCCATAAATGCCTACATCCAAAAGATACAAAGATCACAAATAAACAATTTAATGAATCATCTCAACGAACTGGAAAAGGATGAGCAAACTGACCCCAAACCCAGCAGAAGAAATGAAATAACAAAGATAAGAGCAGAACTAAATGAAATTAATAAAAAAAATCATACGGAAGATTAATAAAACAAAAAGTTGGTTCTTTGAAAAAATAAACAAAATTGACATACCTCTGGCTTGATTAACGATATCATCTATGAATACTATAAAAACCTCTATGCACATAAACTGGAAAATGTGGAGGAAATGGACAAATTCTTAGAAACACACAGCCTCCCTAGGCTCAATAAGGAAGAAATAGAATTCCTGTTAAAATGTCTATACTACCCAAAGTGATCTACAGATTCAATGCAATCCCTATTAAAATACCAACATCATTTTTCACAGATCTAGAAAAAATAATTCTACAACTCATACGGAACCAGAGAAGACCCCATATAGCAAAAGCAATCTTAAGCAAAAAGAACAAATTGGGAGGCATCAATTTACCAGCTATATTAAAAGGCTATAGTAACTAAAACAGCATTGTATTGGCGCAAGAACAGAGACATAGACCAATGGTACAGAACTGAGAACCCAGATATAAAACCATCCTCATATAGCCATCTAATCTTTGACAAAGTAGACAAAAACATACACTGGGGAAAAGAATCCCTATTCAATACATGGTGCTGGGAAAACTGGATAGCCACATGTAGAAGACTGAAACAGGATCCGACCTTTCACCTCTCACAAAAATCAACTCACAGTGGATAATAGACTTAAACCTAAGGCATGAAACTATAAGAATTCTAGAAGAAAATGTTGGAAAAACTCTTAGAGACATTGGCCTAGGCAAAGAATTTATTAAGAAGACCCCAAAGGCAATCACAGCAGCAACAAAAATAAATAAATGGGACCCAATCAAATTAAAAGGCTTCTGCACAGCCAAGGAAACTATAACAAGAGCAAACAGACAACCTACAGAATGGGAGAAAATATTCGCATGTTACACATCCAATAAAGGGTCGATAACTAGAATCTATATAGAACTGAGGAAAATCAGAAAGTAAAAATCAAACAACCCTATCAAAAAGTGGGCAAAGGACATGAACAGAAACTTTTCAAAAGAAGACAGACTAATGGCCAACAAACATATGAAAAAATGTTCAACATCTCTAATCATCAGGGAAATACAAATCAAAACCACAATGAGATATCACTTATCTCCAGTGAGAATGACCTTTACAAAAAAGTCCCAAAAGAATAAATGTTGATGTGGTTGCGGAGAGACAGGAACACTCATATGCTGCTGGTGGGACTGCAAACTAGTACAACCTATGTGGAAAGCAATATGGAGATATGTCAAAGAGATACAAGCAGAACTACCATTTGATCGAGCAATCCCATTACTGGGCATCTACCCAAAAGAACAAAAGCCATCCTATAAAAAAGATTATCTGCACTAGAATGTTTATAGCAGCACAATTCACAATTGCAAAGATGTGGAAACAACGCAGGTGCCCATCAATACACGAGTGGATTAATGAAATGTGGTATATGTATAACATGGAGTTCTATTCAGCCACAAAAAACAA
Organism: Eulemur rufifrons; assembly: GCF_041146395.1. Lineage (NCBI taxonomy): Eukaryota > Metazoa > Chordata > Mammalia > Primates > Lemuridae > Eulemur > Eulemur rufifrons. The sequence goes on from NC_090987.1 coordinate 19,981,291, forward strand.
TGGTGATCTAGCACCTCTTGTATTATCCTGGATAGAGCTGGAACCCATTCTACTAAGGATCCCAAGAATGGAAAAACAAGCACCACCTTTCTCACCATCAAATTTGTTTTAACTGATCAACACTTAAGTGCACATATAGTAATAACATTCATCGCGTGTTGGGCAGATGGGAGGGGGGAGGAGGAGGTGGGTATATACACACACCTAATTGGTGCGGTGCGCACCGTCTGGGGGATGGACGTGCTTGAAGCTATGACTCGGGTGGGGCAAGGGCAATATATGTAACCTAAACATTTGTACCCTGATAATATGCTGAAATAAAAAAAAAAATTCCTATTCAATACTGGGAATTCCAATTTCAGTACTGGGACACCCACATGTGGAGACTGAAACAGGAACCATACCTCTTACCATTCACAAAAATTAATTCACAATGGATAACAGACTTAAACCTAATGCATGAAACTAGAAGAATCCTAGAAGAAAATGTTGGAAAAACTCTTCTAGATATCGCCCTAGGCAAAGAATTTATGAAGAAGGCCCCAAAGGCAATCACAGCAACAATAAAAATTAGCAAAAAATTAAAAAGCTTCTGTGTAGGCAAGGAAACAATCAAAAGAGTGAACAGACAACCTACGGAACGGGAGAAAATATTTGCATGCTATACATCCTATAAAGGGCTGATAACCAGAATCTACAAAGAACTCAAACAAATCAGCAACAAAAAAATCAAACTACATCATAAAAAAGTGGGGAAAAGACATGAACAGAAGCTTTTCATAAGAAGATGGACTAATTGCCAATAAACATGAAAAAGTACTCAAAGTCTCTAATCATCAGAGAAATGCAAATATGCAAATCAAAACCCTAACGAGATATCACTTAACTCCAGTGAGAATGGTTTTTATCAAAAAGTCCCAAAACAACAGATGCTGGTGTGGATGTGGAGAAAAGGGAACACTTATACACTGTTGGTGGGACTGCGAACTAGTACAACCTCTATGGAAAATAGTATGGAGATACCTCAAAGAACTAAAAGTAGATCTAACATTTGATCCAGCAATCCCACTATTGGGTATTTACCCAGAGGAAAAAAAAATCATTTTATCAGAAAAACACATGCACTCCAATGTTTACTGCAGCACAATTCACAGTCCCAATAATGTGGAATCAACCCAAGTGCCCATCAATACATGAGTGGATTAATAAAATGTGGTATATGTATACTATGAAGTACTACTTAGCCATTAAAAAAATGAATACCTTTTGTAACAACCTGGATGGAACTGGCGACCATTCTTCTAAACGAAGTATCACAATAATGGAAAAACAAATACCCCATGTACTCACTATTAAATTGGAACTAACTGATCCACACCAATGTGCACATATAGTAGTAAAACTCAAGGGAAACCAAGTAGGTGGGATGGGTGAGGAGTGGACAGGTAAATTCACACCGAATGGGTAGGTACAATGCACACTATCTTGGTGATGGGCACACATATAACTTTGACTCAAACTGCACAAAATCAAAATGTTTGTACCACCATAATACTCTGAAATAAAAAAGATATACATACAATAATAATATGGTTTGACAGAGGAACAGGTGCATAAAAATAATGTAGCAAATATGGCAACATGTTAACGATCATAGAGTTAGGTGACTGATACCAGTGTTCACTGTGCAAATTTTTCTGCCTTTCTGTATGTTTGAAAGTTTTCATAATAAAAATCTGGATTTTTTTCAAAAAAAAAAACACTGTGAGAAGGCCACCAAAGCGTTTGAACAACAGGATTCTGAGGCAGGCATTCGCTGACGACTCAAGAGAAAACATCTAGGCCACCCACCACCCATTGCCAAGCGCTGGATCCAAGCCCCAGGCAGGTTGGCCGCCTCCTTAACCATTTCCTCTGCCCCTGCCGCCTCCTGCTCGCCCAGCCTCAGTCCGTTCTCAGAACACACTCCATCACCTGGTTCCCAGAACTCAGATTGCGCAGTGGTCACGTCATCATCGGCCAGGGTTCACAGTTACAGCAGCTGAAGCCTCCCTAAACCTCCCTCCTGTCTAGCTTCACCCGCTGACCCTCGCCCCTTACCCTCCCAATCCCCTGCCCCGGATCCCCTGGCCCCACTTCGCCTGCCACATTTTCATAATCCTCTCAGGCTCCGCGCAAGCAGCAATGGAACCTGATCATATAAGGAAAATATTGCGGGCTCATCCAAGGGCTGAATGGAGGACCTGAGAGCGCCCTACCCTACCTCACTCGCTGCACCCGGCCCGACCCCAACCTCTCCAATCCCTCCGCCCCGCTGGGTATCGCAACTGCTCCTGCTTCCGGCTAAGGGAGCAGAGCCTCCGCCCAGCGGTCTGCGCGGCTGCCGGCCCCAGCCAATCCGCCGCGCCGTCGCCGTGCCCGCCCACGGACTTCCGGCCCGTGACTCCGGCCGCCCGTCTTCAAGACGGCGGCTTTAGGTGTTTGGTGTCTAGGCGTCTAGATGTGTTTTCTATAGTACCTGCAAGCGGGGATGAAGGGGAACACTTATTACCTGCTGGGGGCCAGGGGTTATAGGAGACGGGGGTAGGGTGGATGCGGGCTGTTCAAATTCTCTCGGTTTGGAAACAGGGGAAGTCTAAAAACTGTGACGTCAGTAGAAAGTGCGCTCGCATGGCACGCTTCCATCTCCCCCAGGCCGTCTCCCCGGCGGGCGGTGGCACCTCTGGTTCCTACGGGATGGGGCGATTGAGAAGTCCCGGGGCAGGCGGAAGGAGCCCGCGGGCCGAGTGCGGCGTGGGGCGCTCCGCCTTCGGGAAGTGGGGCAAAGGGCAGGGGCGTGGCCTCGGGTGCGCCGCCCACACTCTTAACGTCTGGGTGCCATCGCGCTCCCCCGCAGCACACCAGGGACGAGAAAGACGCGCCCTGAGCATCGAGCCCCCGCCATGGCCCTGCTCCGAGGTGAGCGCGACCCACTCCTCCTCGCCTCTCGGGGTCATACCCTCCCCGGGCCGCCCTCCGCCTCCAGGCTCAGCGGAGAGTTGGGGGTCGTGGGGTCACGTTCATTCAGTCTCATCGGTTCTCGAGGGAACTTGATAAAAACCCAACCCGAGAGGAAGCTTTGGGTTAAGGAGAAAACTCTTACTTGCAAGGCGCTACCGACCGCGATTTCGGTGCACTTTTCTGCAGAGAGCAAGGTTTGCCTGCTTCTGACCTTGGAGATGCTTCCCTGCTTCGCCCAGTAGTTCGAGCCCAGCTATTAGGCAAAGTGGGGCGATGCCGTGAGCACGGGGCACGCAGAGCAGCTGCGTGCAGGAGCCGGGCCCCTTAGTTCGCGGTGGCTGGTGGGCAGGGCTTGCGGGGAGAACTTGAGTAAGTTCCCTCAGCGTCGCCAGGGAATTTCCGCCCGACCAGCCTGACCTCCACAAATGATACGTGGAGTTCCGTTTGAACATCTGCCTTACTCTATTTTCTCCTGTATTCCTTAAATTTGAACGACTGCCGGAAAGTGCATTCAGTACTTAAGTTCTAGAGTTACTACCTTGTTTAAAACAACTATGCAAAGTCCCTTTTCATAGTGAACGGTCACAGTCAATGGAATTTTAATTTAAGGATGAGTGTCTGTTGAAGAACATTCAGGTAGAACACAGATCAAGACCCTGAAACAGGAAAAAGCCTGGTGGGATCAAAGAACCAAGCATTTGGGTGCTCCAAGGCCCTGTGGGGTTTTATTCTAAGTTCAGTGGAAAACAATACAAGGATTTAAAGCAGGGGAATGACAGGATCTGATTTCCACTCTGCCCGATTTCCTAAGGCTATGGGGACTATTTAATAATGGGGAGACCTTTTAAGGATTTTTGTAGAGGTCCAGGCAACAGCAAATAATGGCTTTGGCCCTGTGAGGGCCATAGAGTCCGGGGGAAAAAAGGGGGAGACATGATTTCTGAGATACCTTTGAAGGTGGATTTGATAGAACGTGGTGGGTATTGAGAGGGAAGTGTCACGAATGACTAAAGGTTTCTGGTTTAAGGAACTACGTTCATGGTGATACCACTTACGGAGTGAGGAAAACTGGGGGAGGAATAGGTTTGGAGAGGAAGATTGAGGATTCAGTTTTAGGCAAAGAACTTTTTGATGCCTGTGAAGCACCCAGGTGGCGATGTCAGCTAGGTGTTGGTTAGAGGGATCTGGAAGTCAGAAGAGCCAAAATGGCATGTGAATAATTCAAGTGGAAAATAGGTATTCTGGAACAAAATGCAGAGTATCCAGTTTCCTGCAACACGGGTTTCATTTGCCAGTGCCCTTCCCAACTCTGAACTTACTGCATTTATTTATTAAAGCAGCATGTTGAATTTTTTTTTAGATGAGACATTCAGAAAACCCACTTCATTTAAAAGCTACATGGTAATGAGCTATCTTTTTAAAAAGGAAATAATTTTATTGCTCTCATTTTAATATTTTATCAGTGGTTCTTACCCTTCTAATACAGAAGCCTTTTAAAAATTTGATGAAAACTATAAACCTGATAAGGAAAAAAAACTACACCAACACCTGTATTAATGAAGTATAAAATTTATAAATTTGTGATATAGTTTACTCTAGCGTTAGAACTGGTGATCATATTTTTTCCCATTTCTCTATTTTACATGTAAAGACACTAATGTCCAGAGAGGTAAAGTGGCTTGAGCTTCAGATAGTGATGTTATAAGCTAGTTAGACTCTTTAAAGATATGTACTTCTCTTAAGTAGCATACCAAGGTTTACAGGACTGGTGGTAAGAAAGGAGGACATGTGCCTGATCATTGTAGAGAAGAGGACACATTTGAATTAACTTTGGTAAAGATTATCATTAACTTACCAGATTTCAGTCAATAAGAAGGAACAATTGTTCAGGTTTTTACTGGCCCCCATCCCAGTGTTTGGCAAGAGGTTTTGACAGAACAAAGATTAGTTCTCCTGCTGCTTGTTAGCTTTGTTGGCCATATTCATTTATCCCTTCAGGGCAAGTAGGCAGGGCTGCTAACAATACCTTAATCCTGAAACAGAAATGGGTGCCACAGCACGTGTACCTGCCTACTGTCTGTAGTTGCTCTAATTCTGTGGTCCATCCCACACAGCAGGAGGGGAGTGGTGAGCCAGGGAAGCTTTATCTGTACTTAAAGATGCTCCCCATCTCTCCGCCTCCTGTCAGATCAGGGTGGCATTAGATTCTCATAGGGGCTGGAACCCTACTGAAAACTAAAAAGGGGGCATCTAGGTTCCTCTTGAATCATCTCAAAACCAACCCCCACCCCCAATCCTGTACCCCTCATCTGTGGAAAAACTATCTTCCAAGATACCAGTCTCTGGTGCCAAAAAGGTTGGGGACTGCTGCTCTAACTAAATGAGTAAATATTTACGAAACCATGTGACAGAAAGGTGGGCAGAGTTCCTATCTCTCTTCTAGTGTTGTTTTTCCTCTTCTGGCAAATCAGCACCTTCTTGTTGCTTCTGACTCACTACAATTTGGATCAATGTGTCTCTTCACTGTCTTTCAGTTTTTGGAAATCATTAGCCTCTGAATTTTCAGAGCCTATATATAAACAAGAGTTTAGTTCAATGTCAAAGATTGGTAAATTTTAGACCTCTTAATATCTACATAAAATTGACATCAAATCAAGTAAATGTTGACATGGTATCTAGTTTATGAAATTTTCAGGAAGAAAACCCTTTAAATTTTCTAGTCTTTGTATCTGCACATCCCAGATTATTTTAAAAAATGTATTTTATAGTATTTTCCCTATTCAAAATAATTGTATTAGTTTGGTAAGGCCTTACTCATGCTGATCTTTATAGTCTGGGAGCATCAAGTAAGGAGAAGTGATATAGATAAAGGGGAAGTTCCTATTTTTATTTTCCCATACGCACTCTTTCTTTTATAGATGTCACATATTTCACTATTATCACTGCCCCTCACAAATGTTTTCTTAAATTATGAGATAGGGAGGAGAAACTTAATGAAGGGAACTTGGTGGAGAAACAAATTAGCCTCTTTTGTTTCTGAGGAGAAGTCAGTGGTCATTGAAATCATTTCTATATGTAATATATCCTTTTTTCTGGATGCTTTTAAGATTTTTGTTATCTTTGGATTTCAGAAGTTTGACAATGATGTGCCAAAGTTCGGTGGAGGGGGTTATGTGTTCTGTATTTATTAGAGTTGAAGTTTACTAAGCTTGAATCTGTAAATATGTATCTGTAAGGCTGGTGGCAGGCACCCCTCCCTTCCCTAATGAAAAAAGAGGCGGCTCCTCCTGTCCCTCAATACCTGCCCCAAAGCTGAAACAAAGAAATTCCTCACTCCTCACACCGACATCTCCTGGCAGAAGAAACTCCCATCCCCCAGCCCTAAAAACCTATATAAACCCACTCAGACTTCTGGGCGGCGCGGCTTCTCTGGGTCCCGTGGGTCCCGTGAGGCTTGCCCGGGTCCCTCTCTCAGGGACTTGTTACCCCCACCCAGGAGCGCCCCAATAAAGCCTCTTTACTTACCCCTTTCAACTCTGCTCGTCTTTCTTTCTCTGGCACTGGCCACTTCAAAGAAACCTTACAGTATCTTTCATCAAATTTAGAATTTTTTCTTTTTTTATTTCTTCAAATATTTTTTCTATCCATTTTCTCCTCTCCTATGACACCATAACTGTTGTTAGTCCTTGAGGTTCTGTCCATGTTTTTTGTTCTATCTGACTTTTTTTTAAATTAATGAACTTTTTTGAGCAGTTTTAGATTTACAGAAAAATTGAGCAAAAAGTATAGAATGTTACCATGTGCCCCCTCACCCCACCGATTTCCCCTATTACTAACATCTCACATTAGTGTGGTACATTTGTTACAATTTGTGAGTTAATACTGACATATTACTATTAACTAAAGTTCACAGTTTGCATTAAAGTTCATTCATTGTGTTGTACAGTTCTATGGGTTTCAACAAATGTATAAATGACAAGTGTCACTATAATAGTGTCAAGCAGAATAAATTCACTGCCCTAAACATCTCTGTGTTCCACTTATTCATCCCGGCCTCTGAACCCCAGACAAGCGCTGATCTTTGGCAATACAGTACTCTCCATATCTTTGCTTTTTCCAGATACTGTATAGTTGAAATTATACAGTATGTGGCCTTTCTTGACTGCCTTCTTTCACTTAGCATAATGCATTTAAGATTTCTTCTTTTTATTGCTAAATAATATTCCATTGTATAGATGTACCACAGTTTGTTTATCCATTCACCTATTAAAGGACATCTGGTTGCTTCCAAGTGTTGGCAGTTATGAATAAACATTCATGTGCAGGTTTTGTGTAGATATAAGTTTTTACATCATTTGGGTAAATACAAAAGAGTGCGGGTGCTGGATCATATGGTTAAAGTGTGTTTAGTTTTGTAGGAAACTGTCCAACTATCTTCTAAGTTGGCTATACTGTTTTACATTACCATCAGTAATGAATGAATTTCTATTGCTACACATCTTCACCAGCATTTGGTGTTGTCAGTGTTTTGGATTTTAGCCGTTCTAATAGTTGTGTCATGGTATCTCATTGTTCTTTTAATTTGCAATTTCCTAATGATGTATGATGTTGAACATCTTTTCATAGGCTTATTTGACATCTGTATATGGTGTCATGCGTTGGTGACATGCGTTCATATATTTTGTCCATTTTTTTAACTGAGTTTCCTTATTGTTGAGATTTAAAAGCTGTTTTAGATACAAGTCCTTTATCAGTTAAGTATTTTGCAAATATATTCTCCAGTCTGTGGCTTGTCTTTTCATTCTCTTAACGGCATCTTTTGCAGAGCAGAAGTTTTTAATTTTAATGAAGTCCAACTGCATAATTTTTTCTTTCATGGATCCTGCTTTTGGTGTTATATTAATACCAAACTGAAAGTCACATAGATTTCTTCCTGTGTTATATGCTAGGAATTTTATGGTTTTACATTTTATATTTAAGTCTATGATCCATTTTGAGTTAATTTTTGTGAAAGGCATATAGTCTATGTCTAGATTCTTTTTTTTTTTTTTTTGTATGTAGATGTCCAATTGTTCCAGCACCACTTGTTGAAAAAATCATTCCTTCTCCAGTGAACTGTCTTTGCTCCTTTGTCAGACTTTGAGGTTCAGCCCATGCTTTGTTTTTGTTTTTGTTTTTGTTTTGTTTATCAATCTCTTTTTCTCTCTTTCTTCTGATTGGATAATTTCTTTTTTGTTGTTGTTGTTGGATTGGATAATTTCTACTTATCTATCTTCAAAGTCACTAAATTTTTCTTCTTTCATTTCCATTCTTCTGTTAAGCCCATCCAGTGAATTTTTTATTTCAGGTATTTTTCAGTTTTAGAATTTCCATTTGGTTTTTATGTAATATGTATTTCTTTGGTGAGATGTCCTGTCTTTATTTGAGCATATCTTCCCTTATATCCTTGAGCATAGTTATGGTAGACAGCTGTTTTAAAATCCTTGTTTGTTAATTCCAGCATCTGGGTCTTCTTAGGGTTGATCTCTGTTGATTATCTTCTTTCTTGAAAATGAGTCATATTTTTCTGTTTCCTCATATGTGGATTAATTTTGAATTGTATCGTGGACATTGCAGATATTCTGTTACATTCCTCCAAAGAGTATTGACTTAATTGATTGTTGGCTATTTATTTACTTTTTGTTGACAGGTTTAGTTGCTGAACTCACACTAAAAAAAGTCTCCGTTAATAGTCGGCAGCAGCTCAAATCTAATTTTTTTTTTTTTTTTTTTTTAGCCTTGGCTTAGGTGGTTGTAGTCTGACCCACACATGAATGGTTAAGGGGTCAGCTATGATATTTGGGCAGAGTTTATATGTAAATTTGGACTCTTCCTCTGTGCTGCTCCTCTTTCCCAGATTCTCCCTCACTTTCTGGTGGCTATGGTTGCCATGAACTTTATTCTCTGATTCTTAAAGCCAATAAGACTGTGAGTTTCTGAATTGTAGCCATTCTGTGCAGCATGGACAATGCTAGCCATTAAGTTAGATGGTATAAATAAATTGGAAACTCCTCCTATAACACTGTTCTCTTCTTCCAAGTGTCAACTCTTCTCCTTATCTATCTAGTTTTGCTCATTTCCAGGACCTTCAGGTAGTTGTTCTTATGTATTGTCTGGAGTTTTTCATTGTTATCTGCTGGAGGGTTGTTCAGATAGGGACATAGTAGGCTATGACCAGAAGCAGAACTAATGAAATTAGTAAGGAGGATTAGAGGATACTTGCAGAGATTCAGGAAGGCATAGTGGCACAGAATAACCCATCTACCAGAGCAAAACATTTGTATTGCACCAAACTAATATTTATGGCCTTTTGGAAATATCTGAATATTATATCTGTAAATCTGTTGTAAATTATAGGTATATATGTTGCTCCTAACATTCCTTTAGATTGTAAATTTCTTAAAAGTAGGAATGAAAAGAGAAGCTGAGATTTTTTTAGGCTAGGTTTTAGTTTGTTCCATGGAAAGAAATCATTGACATAAACTGGAGGATTGGACTTAGGTACCAATAGTGCATAATGCTTGAGTAGTCTGTTATGGGTCAATATCATAGCACAGACCCATTGCTAAAAGCCCCACAATTTCCTGAGAAGATGTGGAATTGTGAGCTCAGATTGTTTCAGGGAGAATAAAGTTAGTATATGCAAAGTGTCCCCTATATGTTAACTATAATACTTACCCTGAGTTGTTTTTTTTTTTTTTTTTTTTTGAGACAGAGTCTCACTCTGTTGCCCAGGCTAGAGTGAGTGCCGTGGCGTCAACCTAGCTCACAGCAACCTCAAACTCCTGAGCTCAAGCGATCCTCCTGTCTCAGCCTCCCGAGTAGCTGGGACTACAGGCATGCACCACCATGCCCGGCTAATTTTTTTTTTCTATATATATTTTTAGCTGTCCATATAATTTCTTTCTATTTTTAGTAGAGATGGGGTCTCGCTCTTGCTCAGGCTGGTCTCGAACTCCTGAGCTCAAACCATCCGCCCACCTCGGCCTCCCAGAGTGCTAGGATTACAGGCGTGAGCCACCGCGCCCGGCCTAAGTTGTTGAGAAGATTATATATTGTGTGGAAAGGATAAAATGTCTAGTATTTAGTAGGTGATGAATGAATGTCAGTCTGATAAAACTGCTACAACCGATGCTGCTTACCAATGTACACGTTTTGTACTATACAGCTCTAATTAGTATCACATCATAGTCATTATAGACTTATATAGTTACAAGTTTTTTCTGGCAGATGGCAGTAGGTGATTGGGAAGGGGTGATATTTATTTATTTGTAAAAGACACTAATTTAACTGATAGTGATGCTACAAATGTGTAGTCTTAGTTTGTATTAACATGTAGATAATTCCCCTGTATTCTTTGTGGTTATGTAAAATGCAGGGTATTTTGTTATATTCTAGGTGGCACATTTTAATAAGATGTTGACAAACGAGAGTGTCTTTAGAGGACAGCAATCAGAATTAATGTCAAATAGAGAACTATTGAAAGAATGCTTTTTACTTACCTGGGGTAAAAGTTGTAATGTAAGGTCTGGGGAATTTTATAGGTTAGCTGACTCCAGATACTGGAGGAGCTAAAGGTGACCTATTTTTCGAAGGGTAAAAGATAAATAGCTCATAATATTTGAAATTTGTAATTTGTGTCATCCTGTGACTCCAGAAACAGTGACATATATAATTCAAATGTAAAGCAGCATGTATTCTAGAAACTATATCTCTATCTGCCTTGAGATGCATTTGGATAGAACCAGGATTGGTGGGTGGAAGATTTGGCAAGCAGAGTCAGCTCAGTGTGAAGAAGAATCATTAGTTTGTGTTGTCCATTCATGGATATGCTGCTTCATGCAGTAGAGTATGACTTCTTATTAAAAGTTTTCTAGCAGAGGTTAGAGAGAACCTCTTGTCAGGCATTTTCTAGAGGGACTTCTTATATGTTGAGTGGTTGACCTCATACAACCTCAAGGAGCTTTCTAGTCTGGAGATTCTTTGATTCTAATACTAGGCAATATACTCCAGCATATAGAAGAAAGAAGCATTTCAATTCTCAAAAAGTGTTTCCAGCATTGTAAAGCATCAGAGAACAAGAATACCCCCTAACCAGAATGGATGTATATCATATCATGCAGTGAAGTTCTTGGTACCTACATGTAGGCATCGATCAAACTGATCTCTTTTTTTTTTTTTTCTTTGAGACATAGTCTCTGTCACCTAGGGCTAGAGTGCCATGGTATCAGCCTAGCTCACAGCAACCTCAAACTCCTGGGCTCAAGCAATCCTCCTGCCTTGGCCTCCCAGACTACTAGGATTACAGGCGTGAGACACTGCGCTGGGCCCAAACTGATAATTTAAGGCTCTACTTCCATGGTTTTGACCCATTCTTTGTACTATTACATGACAAAGATTTTCAGTTATCTAATTGTTCTTTACAATAAAGTTTCACAGCAAGATTATTTAAAGCAAGTTAGGGACACTGACTAATCTGTGATTGCTTACCAATCTCTCCTTGTAACAGGTGTGTTTATCGTGGCTGCTAAGCGAACGCCCTTTGGAGCTTATGGAGGTCTCCTGAAAGACTTCACCGCTACCGACTTAGCCGAATTTGCTGCCAAAGCTGCCTTGTCTGCTGGCAAAGTCCCACCTGAAACTGTTGACAGTGTCGTTGTAGGCAATGTCTCACAGGTTGGTAGGGCAGAGGGAGGTATTCACACCTGTTGCTTTCTTTGATCAGTTTCTAAAAACAATTCCTTTAACATACCATAATGGCAAACAAGTTAAATAATTGTTACAGGTATTCAGTAATTTTAGTAATCCTAATTTAGAGGTAATGGCATGTGTAATTCAAAGCAACATATATCCTGGGAACTATATATGTGTCTGACTTGAGGTGCATTTTGATGTTTCTTAAATTGCAGATTGACTTCCTTGCCTTATATGAAGTTGAGTGGTTTTCCCTTTGTGCCACCAAAGAAGGGTAGCAAACCCAAGCAATACAACACACCTTTTATAATTTCTTACACATTGTAGGAGCTTGGTCAGTATTTGTTGTAGGAAATAAGCTTGCTTATCCTCTATCTTGCTACGTGTGGTGTACAAAGTAGGTCATTTATACACGGGTAAGGGAAAGCTTGGAATTCCTTCGAAGTATACCAACATTTATTGGGTGCCTAGTCAGAGGCTATTTTAGGTGATAGAGTACCCAAAGTGGACAAAAAGGAGGTTATAATCTAATGGAGGAGATTATATATGTATATTTTAAAAGATGTCAATGATGTAATCATTGCTAAAGGACAGAGAATGACAGTGGACACACAATCACTAGGCCTAGAATTTGAATTTGATTCTGTCCATCTTGCCATTGTTTATCTTCATATCCAGAAAAAGCAGTGACATTTTTTCTTTTGCAATTGTGTCTGTCAAATCTAAAATATTTTCATGAAGAATTCTTGATATTAAATCATCTTTTTTTTTTTTTCCACTTTTTTAGGGGGGAAATTTTACCTCTGACCTAAGAAGGCATTAGAACAGATCAAATAGAAGTTGGATACTTCTGGGTTTTGTTTTTCCTAGAATTTATTTTATAAGGAGCTTTTTCCCCTCTAAAATCCTTCTGTTTTTCCCCCAGCATAGGTTCTCTCAAACTTTACCAAAAAAGTCACTGTAAATATTAAATAGTATCAGTTTCATTGTGTTTGTGCCTCTGTTCCTAAAGGCAATATTTCTTGCATTAAGTTTTCTGTCAGACCAAAATACATTTTCCTGGTAAGGGTGTTAAGTGTTTAATGGATAAGTATTTGGGGCTGGGCCTTTATGGTTAGAAGAGAACAGAATAGGTTTCAGATAACATTTGACAGATATCACAAAGCTGTTCTTCTAATTCAATTAAATTTTATTAAATATTACTTGGAATAAATGAGTTTTATGTCACCCTTAGGAAACAATGAAATCCAATATGGATTCTTTTTATTTCTTTTTCTTCCCTAATTGCCCTGGCTCGAACCACCTATGTTGAATAGAAGTGATGAGAAATGGAGATCTTTGTCTTGTTCCTGATGTTAGGGGGAAAGCATACAGTCTTTTGATATTAAATATGATGATAGCTGTGGGGTTTTCATAGATTCCCTTTATCAGATTGAGGAAGTTGCCTTCTATTCCTAGTTTGTTAAGTATTTTTATCATGAAAGGGTGTTGGATTTTGTCCAATGTTTTTTCTGTGTTGACAGAGATGATCATATAATTTTTGTTTTTTATTCTATTGATATGTGATGTATTAATTGATTTTGAGATATTGAACCAACCTTGCATTCCTGGGATAAATCCCACTTGGTCATAGTGTATAATTCTTTTTATACATTGCTGGATTCAGTTTACTAGTATTTTGTTAAGAGTTTTTACACCCATATTCGTAAGAGATACTGGTCTATAGATTTCTTGTGATGTCTTTGTCTGGTTTTGGTGTCAGGATAACTGGCTTCATAAAATGAATTGGGAAATAATCTCTCTTCTTCTATTTCTAGGATGAGTTTGTGAAGAATTGGTATTAATTCTTCAAATGTTTGGTAAAATTCCTTGGTGAAACCAGTCTGAGCTTTTCTTTATGGGTAGTTTTTTGATTACTACTTTAATCTCTTCACTTGTTGGGTCTATTCAGATTGTCTGTTTCTCCTTGAGTCAGTTTTAGTAGTATGTATCTTTCTAGAAATTTTTCCTGTTCATCTTAGTTATCTAATTTTTTGGCACATAGCTGTTCACAGTACAGTTGATTCTTGTTACTGTGGTTATGTTCTATATAGTCGCCGTGATCACTGACTTAGCAAATACTTTAAAATAACAAAAATTACAACAAATTTAAAGATCTATGTTGAGCCTAAGAATACTGAGTTATAGAAATGCCCCCTGTATTTCTGGAGAAAAGATTTGATTTCAGAAGTCAAATAAGGCTTTGCCTTAAAGAAAAAATAAAGGTGTTAGTTCAAAAGCTGCCTCATCTCAGGAGGGCATCTCGTTGGTCAGTAATAGCTGCACTTCAAAGAGACAGCTATAAACTGGGCCTATGGTTCTCACCTGTTTTGAAAGACAAGGCAGACCTCCCTTACCAAAGGTTGCCGGAGCTGACAGGCGTAGACCCCCGGAGATGAGAGCTAATCAGATAGATATGCTAATGCCCAAGCCGGGCCCAGGAACCATGCGGTTAAAGTAATTAACACAAAGCACAGCCCATGTTGACTTCTGGGATCATCTCTGTCTCCAAGAACACAATCACCGGAGCCAAGATGTCTCTGTTTTTTGCTAAAGTAATAGCCTTATCATAAAACTTAGAAGTTTGCCCCAAGAAGATTTTGTAACTCATTGTTCCCCTAGTTAGAGTTAGTTAAAGGATCTGTAGTAGCCTTTCAGGAGACTTTGACCCTAAAGCAAACTGCCTATTAATATGTAAATCCCATTGCCCTTGGCAACAGGAGCCTGTATCTACCCTATAAAATACCTGTGTGGAGTTTCAGTCGGGGATATATTTTATGCAGGTAAAAATATATCCATCCCAGATACCCTCCTTTATCTATTTTCATAAACCTTTACTTTATAAACTATATCTTTGGCTCTGTGTATTATTATTGCCATTATTTTATTTTTTATTTCTGTTTCCTACTATTTTTCATACTTTGCGATGACCTCTGCCTGAGAGACCTGATCGGAAGAAAAAACCTCTTTGCGGGGAGTGTAGCTAACTCCCCACAGATCTAATTGGCTTTTATTTGCAATTCTAGAATCAGGCAACACTTTATTCTGTAAAACAGAACGAGTGTTCCAATGAGCTGAGCAGAAGAGGTTGGTTTAAGCAGAAAAGGGCTGAAGCAGGCAGAAACAGAACAGAAAGCAGATTGGTCATGTCAAAGTTACTTTCCTTATAGGTTTAAGGGTAGGGGAGGATTTCCTTATTATGCTGATTCAGGATGACTGGAATCTCCTGGGCTTTTTTGGAAAACTGGCCCGTTTCAAGGTTCAGTTTGGTTGCACAGCACTTAGCACAAGTGTCTCCATTCTGGTTTTGTCTGGTCTGCTGGGACCTAGTGCACAAGGCTAGTCCTGCTAAACCATTGTTCCCAGGGAAAATATAGGATTTGGGTGCCTGCGGTCACAGTATTTTCATTAATCGATCAATACATAACTTTGTTTTATGTGCGTTTTTCTTTCAAGACACCTTATTTGATATATATTGTTGAATCATTAACATTAAACTCACAGCCAACAGCATAACTCATACCTGAATGAAGTTGATCTAATACACGTATTTGGTTAAGATGATAAATTTTATGTTTTGTGTACTTTACCACAATAAAAAAAAAATAGGAAAAACCCAATTGAGCAAATTATAGTTTTTATTCAGATCATAAACATGTATAATATGCTGTACCTGTATGCATTGTGCCCTACCCTAGGGCCTTATAGTTTATCATTTTTAATATATTGCCAACATTTCTACGTATTTTGTACTTGTTCTTAATTCCTAGATTTGTAGAGGAAATTCTTTTTTCTTTTTCCTGTCTCTGTTCCAGACGTCTTCAAATGCTATCTACTTGGCAAGGCATGTTGGTTTACGTGTGGGAATCCCAAAAGAGACCCCAGCTCTCACCGTAAATAGGCTCTGTGGCTCTGGCTTCCAGGCCATTGTGAATGGATGTCAGGTATGGGCAACATTATATTTCTCTGAAAATTGTTAGGGTGGAAAGGCTAGTAGGTGCTCATGGCACAGGTGGAGAAGGATTTCTCATGCAGAGATTAAGGTATATAAAAAAATTTATTTTAGCCTTCTCAGAGAAGAGAGAAAGAGACAGAGAAAGAAAGAGAGAGGGGAAGGGGTGGGGAGAAGAGAGCAGGGACACAGCGTGGCATCCCAAAGAAAGAAGGGAGATGCCAGCAGTGAGGCCAAGTGGCTCGCTGATTTTAAGGGGGACGAAGAGAGAAAAAAAAATAGTGATGGCGGTCAGTGGATAACAAAAGCAGCAGCAGGTAGACAACAAAAACCACAAGGATGTAAAAGTCCAGGGGGTTGGTTTCCTGCCTTTCGTTGGAGAAGGGATTATCACAGGAGATGTGACTCTGTCCTCAAGATATGGTTGAGGCTGTAGCTCGTTTGCCTGTTTACTCAAAAACTCTGTAGGCTGGGCGCAGTGGCTCATGCCTGTAATCCTAGCACTCTGGGAGGCCAAGGCGGGAGGATCTCTTAAGGTCAGGAGTTTGAGACCAGTCTGAGCAAGAGCAAGACCCCATCTCTACTAAAAATAGAAAGAAATTAGTGGGCCAACTAAAAATGTATGTGTACATATATATATATATATAAAAAAAAATTTAGCCGGGCATGGTGGCACATGTCTGTAGTCCCAGCTACTCGGGAGGCCGAGGCAGGAGGATTACTTGAGCCCGGGAGTTTGAGGTTGCTGTGAGCTAGGCTGACGCAATGGCACTCTAGCCCGGGCAACAGAGTGAGACTCTGTCGCAAAAAAAAAAAAACAAAAAAACCTAA
Source organism: Eulemur rufifrons (assembly GCF_041146395.1). NCBI lineage: Eukaryota > Metazoa > Chordata > Mammalia > Primates > Lemuridae > Eulemur > Eulemur rufifrons. Next base: position 19,997,846 of record NC_090987.1, read on the forward strand.
CTCTGTAAAAGCAAATTCTCAAAAAAATTTTAAAGAGAAAGATTTACATCTCTTTTTTTGTCCTTTCAGCTCTTTTCAGAAGTTGTGCAAAACAGAACTCCTGCAGGGTGTCTGTTAGTGAGAGAACTCATAGGATTGATCTTTAACTGTTACTGGGGACATTGTAGGATTAGGTGTTTTCCCGTTATTTTTGTAAGGCTGCCCCTTTCAAAAATATGTTAATAGTTATTAGAAGAAATGTCCCACTCCAGTATAACACTTTAGCTTTTTTATCTTATAGTGCTGATTAGGAGATGTCAAAATTTGATTTTTCTTGGAAAAACACTGACAGGAAGAAAACAGATTATTAAAAGCTAATAATGAACCCTCAAATGGAATAAGCCTGTCACAAAAGGACAAATACTGTATGATTGTACTTATATGGGGTACCTAGAGTAGTCAAATTCAGAGACAGAAAGTAGAAAAATAGTGGCCAGGAGGTAGGGTAGGGGAGAAGGGAAAGTTAGTGTTTCATAGGTATGGAGTTTCAGTTTTGCAAGATGAAAAGAGTTCTGGAGATAGATGGTGATGATGGTTGCTTAATGCCACTAAACTATATACTTTAAAATGGTCAAAGTGGTAAATCTGATGTATATTTTGCCACATTTTAAAAAAAAATTAATATGTTCATCATTCTTATTGAATGCTTCCTATGTGCCAGGCACTGTGCTAGATTTACATTCAATATCCTATTTAATCTTCACAAACATCCTATGAAGCAAGAACTGTTATTATTCCCATTTTACAGGCAAGGAAACTGATTATTAAAAAAGGCTTTAAGGTTACTAAGTCAAAGAGGCAGAATTTGAACTCAGGTCTGTGAGAACTACCTGTGAGGGAGGTTGAAACACTGAAGAAAGACTGTGAGGCAAGGAGGAGAGTTGAATCTTGGAGATGATAAGAAAATGTATTTTTCATGCCTGTAATCCTAGCACTCTGGGAGGCCAAGCGAGAGGATCACTCGAGGTTCAATACCAGCCTGAGCAAAAGCAAGACACCGTCTCTACTAAAAATAGAAAGAAATGATTTGGACAGCTAAAAAATAAAAATTAAAAAAAATTAATAAAAAAATTAAAAAAAAGAAAATGTATTTTATTACAAAGTAGCTTAATTATACAGTTGATAGAAGTACAAAGTAGTATGATCTTTTTAAAGCACGGTTGGGCAAATGCATTTGTTTCTATGAACGCAGGGGAAGAGAGTACAGTGAAATTCAATTTTATTTGTAAAAGTCTTCATTTGATTACAAACAAGAGACACAGATATTTTGTAATGAATAAATTATTTTCACATTAGTTTGTTTCTACAACAGTATGTCTTAAATAGTGACCCTGATTTTCTTAGCAATAATTTCAAACATCACGTTCTCAGAGGCTTACTATGTGCGTCTATTCTGAGAAATGCAAACAGTGAAAAGAGTTGGAAGAATGAATGAAACAGATTCCTTTTCATTAGCCCCCGAGATTGACCTGGTTCTTGTAAATCTCTGGTCTCCTTCAGATGCATCCATTAATAGGATAATTTTTTTCTTTTGCCTTTTTAAAGGGTTTGTCCTCTATTATCTGCTATACATTTATGCCAGACATTAATATCTCTGCTGATTTTCAAGATTTATATTAACAATTACTATTCTTAGCCAAAATGTAGGTAGGGTCTGTTACTCAGGCAAAAAATGATTGAAATCTATTAGTTCCGCGCCCCTCCCCCCCCATCTTGGGAATGGTTACTTTACAGCATTTGCTATGCAATTACTTTAAAAGCATTTCCTGGCCGGGTGCGGTAGCTCACGCCTGTAATCCTAGCACTCTGGGAGGCCGAGGCGGGTGGATCGCTCGAGGTCAGGAGTTTGAGAACAGCCTGAGCAAGAGCGAGACCCCGTCTCTACTAAAAATAGAAAGAAATTATATGGACAACTAAAAACATATATAGAAAAAATTAGCCGGGCACGGTGGCGCATGCCTGTAGTCCCAGCTACTCGGGAGGCTGAGGCAGTAGGATCGCTTAAGCCCAGGAGTTTGAGGTTGCTGTGAGCTAGGCTGATGCCACGGCACTCACTCTAGCCCGGGCAACAGAGCGAGACTCTGACTCAAAAAAAAAAAATAATAAATAAATAAAAGCATTTCCTTTTGAGACACTAAGCTAGGGTACAATATTTATTAGAATCATCATTAATTTGTAAAATCTGTATACTTCTTAATACCTTTTTTGAGTATAATAAAAAGGTTTTTCTTGTTGTGGTTGTTGTTCATTTGTTTTTAAACAGGATATTTGTGTTAAAGACGCTGAAGTTGTCTTGTGTGGAGGAACCGAAAATATGAGCCAGTCTCCCTTCTGTGTCAGAAATATCCGTTTTGGAACCAAGCTTGGAACAGAGCTCCAGGTTGGAACCATTAAAATTTTTAAGGATTATTTCTTATGATATTAGATAAGTAATTTTAATAACATACTTTTTTACCAGACACAAAACTAATTTTGAAACCAAGTTTGTTAATGAAGATTGGCAAGATATGAATGATTTGAAGTTTGTAAACTACTTCAAATCTCTCTTTTGGTTGTTAGTTTTGACATTTCAACTCACATAAAAGTATGTGGAACATAATTTGGAGCACACCTCTAGTAGTGGAATTAACCCATGTAAATGGCCATAGGCCTGGGAGAGGTGGAGGAAGGGAAGAAGTGGGTTAAAAAGATAGGCAAGGGGGTATGCCTACACAATGAGTGCATTGCGCACCGTTTGGGGAATGGTAACACTTGAAGGTGCTGACTCGGGAAGGGGGGGTGGGGGGGGAGGGACATATACCTACCTGATGGGTGCAATGCGCACTACCTGGGGAACGGACACGCCTGGAGCTCTGACTTGGGGGGAAAGGCGGTACATGGGGCAACGTATGTAACCTGCAATTCTGTATCCCCCATAACAATAAGATGATATTAAAAAAAAAAAAAAAGATAGGCAAAAAGGGTGACTTAACTCCTTGACTGCTACGTGAGTTGTGTTTAACTCAGGCTAGTTTTGCCCCCAGGCCAGGTGAAGCAAAACCCTGCAGTTGGTTGGTGAAAATCTTGCATGATGTTCTTATTGTTACAAGTAATATTTGACCATTTAATTCTAAAAATGTGGGTTGCGTTGCATATTCTCTCATGCACAGAAAACAATAAAAAAATAACAAATTAGAAAGGATTGTTTTAAGAAAATACTGCGACCCCAGGGAAAAATCTTTTTTTCTAGTGTGGCAATGTGTTAATCTTTCTGCTAAACAGTTAACAGTCTGAGTAATTAAATCTTTACTGTGACTTAAGAGAAGTTTTATTTCTGGAGCCAGCTCAGAATAGATTTCTTCTGCATCCCAGAAAACATTAATTTTGAATACAGATTATATTATCCCAAAACAGACAAAAACTGATCCATCCACCTTCGAGAGCTGCAGCCTGAGAATGATAGCACAGTACTGATAAAGAATGATATTATAGTCTTCCTCCCATATGAAAAGGCTAACGACATTTTATATTTTTAAGCATCTTTCATTAGTAATGTTTGATTTACACTGTTCACCCCGTTTCTCCCACCTGGCCTTTTTGGAAGTTGAAAGTAATGAAACTTAGAGAATATGAGGATTTTAACAGTATTTTAGGCACCAAATATATTTGAGAAATCCTTTGCAAGGACAGGTCAGTGACTTGAGTTAATGAGGCAGCAAATGGAGCACACTTATCAGAGACTCAAACTACTTGGATAATAACAACCTCTTCTCTAACTCCAGGAGCCTGTCCCAGCTTCTTTTCAGCCTTATTAGTAACTGGTAGAACCAGCTGTCCCTGTCACTGGCAAGGGATAAAAAAGGAACACACATACAGTTTTTCCTACTAAGCTCATAAGTGGTTTGCAAAGGTGGCTACAGGAAAACATTGCATGAGGACTCATTGTCAGGTTTCTTACAGAATGTAGAGGATTTATTTTTTGATTATAAGGTAACTTCCTGTGATCTCACCTTGCACATTTAGTACTGTCAGCTCTCTTTAGAGCCCCACATTTAGATACAAACAGAGAGTGTGTGCATTTTATTGTGTGACATTGGATGTTTTTTAAAAATATCCCAGAACCAAATATGAATAGTAATAGCAATGTTTATCAGAAGTATAATTTTACTTTTATTTATTGGAACTATTAATTATTTAAATTTAAAGAAATTATAGTATATTACTTTCAAAAGATAATGCTCTAACAAATCACTCTATTAATGTCTTTTAATAGCTGGAAGATACTTTGTGGGCATCATTAACCGATCAGCATGTCCAACTCCCCATGGCAATTACTGCGGAGAATCTTGCTGTAAAACATAAAATAAACAGAGAAGAATGTGACAAATATGCCCTGCAGTCACAGCAGAGGTGGAAAGCTGGTCAGTGAAATGGGATAATTATCAATATCAATAAAAAAATCTATAGGAAAGCTTTTCATGATTTCTTATTATGATCATAAGATTATTAGTTTACAAATCATTGCAAAAGTAGTTTGAAAATTACACTTTTTCATTACTCCTTTATTTTTAGATGATCAGATATTCAATTAATTATTGCAAAATTAACTGGGAATTTTCTCTTGAAAAAGTTAATACTACTTAAAAAGTGACATTGGTACTTGGCTTTAGATGGACACTTGAATGTAGTCCTGAACTGGTCCTGTTGTCAGGAGAACATGCCGAGGGATGTGATACACTGCAGCAGGGGTGATGGCTCACTGTGGCTACTGGAACAGGGAGGGTGTCCTCCCCCAAGAGCCATCTCATAATCACAAGGAGGGGTGATGTGTTTGGAGAAGACCCACTGGGTATCCTTTAATGCCTTCTCCCATTCCTGAGAATCATTACACCTGACTCAGAGACTTAGAACTAGTTCAAGACCTGAATTATAGTGTCCCTCGTGTAACATAGCACACTGCTGTGGGGCCAGTCCAAACTGAGCAACATAACAACAGTTCTTTTATCAATATGGCAAGTTGAAGAAATGTGTTGGTCTTCTGAAAATGATTTTTAAAATTAAACTGTTATAAACAACAGGAAACACTTATTTAGGGATGGATATTAAATATTTGAAGTAGTGAGGATAAAGTCCATTTTTGTATTTCAGAGGGATGAGTACAATAGAGCTGATGCCATTCAACTCATCTGTGTTTTTTAGTTACACATTTATAGTGGAAGAGGAGTGGTCTAGAAGTCAAAAATTATCAGTTCTGTTTCTAGTTTCGCCATGTACAAGTTATCTGTCCTCAGTCAAGTCCCTTATTCACAGAGCGTCTGTAAAATAGACATAATATTTGCCTTCCCTGCTTATCTCCCCGCTTATCTAATAAAACCAAAAAGGGAAGATAAAAGTATTTTGCCAACTCTAAAGTGATGTCAATATTAAGATGGTGTTATTACTGACTTACCCTATTTCTGAAGCTATAGTTTACTACAGTCCATTCTAGTCAATGGAGGTCAAAGTAGGTTGTACGTATAATTGTATCAGTCATAGATTTTTAGTCATAGATTACTTGGTAGCATAGAAAACTTGGTTACTTTTTAATTACTTCCTATCTCACCAAAAGAAAAAAGGCATTAAATCCATTTAGTACAATTAAATCTATAGCTAACAGACAAACACTGCTAATAGTCTAGCAGTATCTCGTAAAAAAATTGCAATTCAAGACAAGTAAAATTATTTTTAAAAGGTGCAAAATGTATTTGCATAGATGCATGACAGTGTATTGAATCCTTCAATAGGGAAGGTAAGTTGTGTGAATAATAAAGGCTCATATTAAAGTAGCCTGTAGGGAAAGGGTAGACCAAAAATCAAATTGAAGAATATGTTTGATTTATTTTCTTTGTATATTTCTCTCGTTTTTATTCTTATGGTAGTCTTTCTGTCATTTCAGCTAATGATGCTGGCTACTTTGATAATGAAATGGTGCCAATTGAAGTGAAGACAAAGAAAGGGAAACAGACAATGCAAGTAGATGAGCATCCTCGGCCCGAAACAACACTGGAACGGTTACAAAAACTTCCTCCAGTATTCAAGAAAGATGGAACTATCACTTCGGGGAATGCATCGGTTGGTCTCACTACACAGATTAGCCTGAGCTCTTCCAGATATGTTCAATGCAAAATACTCATGAAGTATCTCGTAGATATTTTTCATGCTAGTCTTTATTTAGCTTAAACTATTAATAGTAGTATTCATATTCAATTAATTTGGGTTTTCATAGTCCAACACAAAATATTTTAACTAGGGGCCCTTATATAAAACTCTTCTGATTTCTTAGTTTTTTCAGAATGTCTGAAGGAAATATGCCTAGTTTATTGTTTTGGTTGCTATACTTTTTCTCTTTCTCCTGTATACAATTCATTAGATTTCTTCTTACTCACATCTAGATAAAAAGTTTTTGTGGGTTTTTTTTTTTTTTTTTGACATGCTTTTCTATTTTCCATTAGTGAAATTGTATTCTGTGCCTAAAACAATCCTCTGAATCCACCATAGTACTAGTTGTTTCCCAAATTATGCCATGGCCTCCTATGCCATATTCCTAATACAACCCCATTAGTAATACTACTCCATTAGTCCAAACTCTGATTAACTGGATTCTTTTATCCTTTAGTTAATCTACCATCTTTTTTCAAGGGGATATGTGATGGTGCTGCAGCCGTTATCTTAGCTAGTGAAGATGCTGTTAAAAAACATAACTTCACACCCCTGGCAAGAATTGTGGGCTACCATGTGTCTGGATGTGATCCCGCTATCATGGGTATCGGTAAGTTTATAGTGACACCAACTGGTTCTATTATATTTCTGGAGATAAGTCTACCTTGGCATTCAGAGTCCTGAAAAAGTAGCCAAACCAAGGTCACTTGTGGAGGAAAGGTAAGATAGGTAATCAGTCATTTATACAGATAATCTGGGTGAAGAACTGTCCTTGCTACAATAGGAAAACCAAGACTGTGCAAACTCCTTGTGAGCAGTAATCACATCTGATTATCCATTTGAGATATTTAAAAATTAACACACAGAAAATAGCAGAGAAGAATTACATTATGCTTACAAGATAAAAGAAATTATGAGATGGGAGAATTCACGGGGTGAAATAGAGACGGCTGTATGGAGAAAGTCTAAGCCTGGCTCCCTGCTGGGTGTTTTACACAGTCACTAACGTACCTCATTCCATCTTCCTACAACTCCAGTAAGTGAGACTTCTTTGTGAATGAGAAAATTGAGGCTTAGGAAAGCTGTCTTGAAAGGTTCCAAATCAGTTAGTAACGGAGCCAGCATGTGAATCCAGGTCTCTCTAATTCAAGTGCTCTTTTCACTGTGAGTTAAACATACTGTCTCAGGAAATCAAAGTCATAGTCCTCTGGGTCAGCTGAGGCTTATTAGCCAAATAAAAGAATTATAAACAATTATCTAGATTGGCAAAGTACTAGGTAAAGAAAATTTAGAACTCCCTACAAACAAACATGTATAGTCTTGGCTTGAAAAATATGAATTAGAACAAAGAGCTTTTCACTGGATGTACTCCCAGGAAACACAAATGTTGCTGAATTTGAATAGTTCCTATCATTAATCTTTGGGGAAAGAGGTAACCAATTAGGTGCCTTACTTACAGAAATAAAATTGGTGCTCAGAGGCTTTGATCTATCCCACCTATAACCTCACACCCTAGGGAAAAGCCTGCCCTAGGGTATTGGTTTCAGATTATTTATAGGACCAAAGATTTTTCTATCAGCTTAGGCCTTTTTTGACTAAATTGCTTTTTGAGGTGGGTCCCAAGGTAGGAGGAGGATAACCTGTTGCTGACCTAACATCTCAGATATTCTTCAGGTCCTACAGGTTCTACTCGAATAATAGCACTTACATTGATTTGGGGTTAATACTCAGCCATGTTTGCTGCCATGTCCTTCAGAGAAGACTTAATTTGTGTGCAGAATTCCTAAGAAAGCAAGCTGACATGTTCATACCTTGTCACCTTCCACTGTGTCTCAAATTTATGTAGGCAAGAACTGTTAGGTATTTAGATATCTGCTAAAAGTCCATTTTTTTTTCCATTACAGTCTTTTGAGTTTATTAGGTTTTAGCTACCCTCTGCTGGTAAAACGTAGCTTTTGTCTTAGAAATGGAAGGTAGCTGAAAAATTAAACATCTGTATGTTGTTCTAACATTTATCATTTTGGTATCTAGAGTGGTTCCCAACTGCAGACGATTTTCAAAATCTACCCATAACCCCACCCCACCCAAGATTTTGTTTTAGTAGGTCTGAAGTAGAGCCCCAAAACAGGAGTTTTTTTTCCATGTACCTAGATGCTTTTTGTTTGTTTTGTTTTATTTTGTCTTGTTTTGTTTTTAGCTATAGCTCCTGGAATGGGACCTTGATGCTTTTGATGATCAAACAAATTTGTTTGATATAGATTATTTTATAATTCTTTTTCACTCTAATCTCCCATAATAGGTTCTGATAGATTAGCATAGTCAGTGAAGAAAGAAAATGTAGTTTTCCTTCATTCTGTTCCTGGGCCAGGGTGCTTGCCTTAATGTACAATGAATGCCACTGTGGAAGGATCGTCTTTTATCCTCAGGGCTTGAACAGAGCTATGCATGCCAAGTGTCCCACAGTATCAGATGCCCCTTCTAGAAGCTCATCTGTCACTTGCATGTAGCACGAGATTAAACAGGGTAACCACTGGAAGCGCTCCAGATGAATGAGCAGGAAAATAACTTATTGAGTATCTAGTGAGGACTGATTTATCAGTCCAGTTTTTAAGAATTAGCTCCCGAGTTCTGCAGCTGTCTAACATACAGCACTCCTTAGCCCTGCAGAATAGCTGTAGACCTAGAACAAGCCAGGACTTGAAAAGAACATTTGTGGCTCTGAGGACGTACACAGTTATAGAAAGGTTGTGCTCCCTGGAACTCCTCAGGGGTGGCAGTGGCAGAGGTTGGTGGGTGGAGCTTTGAGCCTCTTCAGCTGGAGCAGCTCTGGCCTTATTATTGACTTCGTTTGTAGAAAGAAGGGCAATATTTGAAAAAGGTTGAAAAACAATTCAGAACACTTTTGATGAGAAGCTTAGTAATGCCCAAAGAGGTGCCCAAAGTCACACAGCTATTGGTGGCAAGAGCTAGGACTAGAATTAAAGTCTTCTTTTCCTAACAAGAATACTAAACCTTCCTGATTCCCAGTAAATAACAGAGTGGTCTGGGAAGAGTCCTTTAAAAATCAAGCTATGGCCTCACATATTGTTACAATTGACAATAACGATTCTGAGTTAACATGAACCTACTGAGTCGTGCTTGCTGTGTTGTTTATGAAGACAGGGAAGTGTGTACAGTGGTCTTAGCACCGTCAGCCTTTCCTTCTGTGTATCTTTCACCGCTAGAGGCTGCTTTGTCCCCTGACCAGGCTGGATAACTGATGCTTTGCTGTTGACTACCCGTCCCATTTTCATGCCTTAGACATACAAAGAGAATCCGGAATTAGATTCTGTATTAAACCAGTAGCCACACAGAACTGTCACTTTTACTTGAAAAGCATTAACTGGATGGTCTTAATCAACAAGCAGACTGTGTCCAAAGAGCATTTTAATTGGGTGACAAGATAAATTGATATGAAATTTAGATTTCATTATGCTTTTCTTGTAAAGACAGATTTCCCATTTTACCTTGAGTATATTTGTGAAACGTTACAGAATGTTTGACTACTTGAATTCAACAGAATATACCAAATATTTTTCTTTGCAGACATTTATGGTAGTTTTTTGATTCTCTGAGAACAAATAGAGAAGTAGATAATATTCTGTAGTCAGATTTTTTTACCTTTTGGGGAAAAAAATATGAATTTACTTAAAAATTATGAGCAGTATTAAAATGTCATTGGTGATCATGAAAAATCTGGAGCTAAAGGTTTTTCTTTTTCTTTATTCTTTTTAGATCCCTAAAGCCTTGCCAAAGGGAGTTAAAGTTTATTTCAGAAGTTTTAGGTAGATTTGCATTTCTTGAGTTAGGGGTTATGTTTTAAATTCTCTGCCTACCCTTGGAATTATAAACATCTTCAGATATCTTTACAGTGTCTCATTGCTTCCCATCTTTCTGTGTAAATGTGGAGATGCTGTTCCTATTTCTTGCCTTTTGTCCAAATAGGCCCGAAAATATAGAGTGTAGCCCAAATCCCTTCTTTACTATGAATATATATGTTTTGTATCCCAGGAGAGCACTCTGTCTGCCTTGCTGTTTGATATCAATTATGATTTATGCCTGACTATAAAATCCCACATATGACTTTGGCTGTTGGAAATCTTAAAGCCATTCATGGTAGAGTTTTTCATGTAAGTCTCTCATCTGCAGCTTGAGTGTATAAACTGCTTTTTACGTTGGTTCTGTTTTTTGTTTCTTTATTGTCACATCATTTAATATGTGCTGTCAAGGTGGTAAATTTGTGCTTGCTAATAACTCTGTCACATTATTTCTTCCTTATTTAGTAAAGAAGGAGAAGTTTGATACAGAAATAAATATAAGATGACATTTATTTCTATATAAGATTTTTATTCTTATATAGGTCCTGTCCCTGCTATCAGTGGGGCACTGAAGAAAGCAGGACTGAGTCTTAAGGACATGGATTTGGTAGAGGTAGGTGTTCTTTTTTTACAGTATAAGAAAACCACCTACTTTTATAGCATAAATGGCTTTAGTTTAGTATTTTACAGCTCTTTCTGTGTCAATATTGTCAAGCTTTCCAAATGATGTACATCTAAATAAATATTACCTTCATTACATGCCTTCCGTTGGTATTTTTCCCTCCCTAAAATGCTTTACATATATCTGACTAATTCAAACAGCCTGATTTCTCCTACTAAAGTACAAATTCCTTGAAAACTTCTTAGACTTTATTTTTTTTTATTTTTTATTTTTTTTAACTTTTTTTAACTTCTTAGACTTTAAAGAACTCTATTGCATTTTAGACTATTAATTTACATGTTGAATTAATTCTTGTGTAAGGCAGGAAATAAATAAGTGATTTTATTTTATAGATTATGGTGAAAAAATATATGTAAAAGAATTCACCTAATAGGCTGGACACTGTGGCTCACACCTATAATCCCAGCACTCTGGGAGGCCAAGGCAGGAAGATTGCTTGAGCTCGAGTTTGAGACCAGCTTGAGCAAGATCAAGACCTTGTCTCTACTAAAAATAGAAAAACATTACCCAGATGTCATGGCACGCACCTGTAGTCCCAGTTACTCAGGAGGCTGAGGTAGGAGGATCATTTGAGCCCAGAAGTTTGAGGTTGCTGTGAGCTAGGCTGACGCCATGGCACTCTACTCAGGGCAACAGAGTGAGACTCTGTGTCAAAAAAAAAAAAAAAAGAAGAAGAATTCACCTAATAGAAAAGCAGTATCTAGTGCCAACTCTCGAAGTTTCTTGCCCTTCTTCCCAAATTGAGCCCCCCAACAACATATCTTTGGCTTTTACACCATTGTTGTGGTTTGAATTGGGACATACCTATTGTAATTTTTGACACTGGAAACTTAAATTTATTGATAGAGTGATTTTTTAAAAAAGAAAAATCTTAGAACAAAGGTGTCTTAAGCATTTAGCATAATTAGAAAAGATGGAGTCGGGTTATGGTGGCTCACACCTGTAATCCCAGCACTTTGGGAAGTGAGAGGATCCCTTGAGGCCAAGAGTTCGAGACCAACCTGGATAACATAGCAAGACCCCATCTCTACAAAAAAATAAGAAAAATTAGCCAGGTGTGGTGGTGTGTGCCTGTAGTCCTAACTACTTGGGAGGCTGAGGTGAGAAAATCACTTGAGCCCAGGAGTTCAAAGCTGCAGTGAGCTATGATTGTGCCATTGCACTTAAGCCTGGGTAACAGAGCAAGACCCTGTCTCTAAAAAAAAAAAAAAAAAAAAAAGAAAAGAAATCAAGAAGAAGATAAAGATATATATGTAAATAAAAAGACATATATAACATATATTAAAGATATATATAAAGTTTACATAATATATGTTATATATTGAAGATATATATAAAGTTTATATATATTCCATATTTTGGGAGTATTTGAAAATTTTAGGCAATTAAGCATGTGCTGCTTGGCATTGGAAAATAGCTAATATATAACAAAGGAAACCTCTCTGTTTAAATTGGTAGAGATGGCGTAGGCATAGGTTGATTTCCTCTATGGTAATGTCTCATGCAAGAAACCATGATTTCAGACAAATAGTTCATCCTTAAATCTCTTCTTCCATTTTTAACAGATCACAGTTCAGAGCCTCTAAGGAGCTACTTAATTTACCATATTTGTGGCAGCAAATAGATACCAGTAAATTTATTACTTCAGACTTCACACTTAAAGCTCTGTTGAACTGCATCGACTCTGCAAAGCTGTTCATAATCATTTATAGATGTAGAAATACTCAAGGACATAACTTGCAACATAGTTTTCCAAGGTTTAGAAGCCCTGTTTCACAACATATCCTAAATCTCCTAGTACGTCCTTGAAGATGACTATATAAAATAGAAAAGTAATGTTGGATCTAAGGACAAATAAACACCATCCTGGGAGAACACAAAATACAGTAGGAAAGAACACAAAGACTGAATTTTGATCCCAACTCTGCAAAAGTTATCTTTCTTAGAATCCCTTTTCTTATCTATAAACTGAGCTAAGGTCATGTGAAAATATAGTGCTATAGACTTGAAGTAAGGTCATTCTCATAGCCAGCCTTGGTAAGTATAATATAACAATATGATCGGCCCTGAAGTTTTATCCTTTGTTTTCTATCAGTTTCTTCTCGGAAGATAGCGCCTAGTACTGAGTAATAATAATAATAGCAGCCACTCAGTAAATACTTGCCATGTATCAGGGAATACACTATACACTTAATACCCATGATTTTATTTAACCCTGACAATGACTCTTAGCATGATACTACAGTTGCATTTTACTGCTGAGGAAACATAAGTGTATGAAGAGTTTAAAGACCATGCCTAAGGTCACACACTAATAAATGATGCAGCCAAGATTTGAACCATCCATCTAGCTCCAAAACCTGTGGGCTTTCTGCAGTATCCCACTGCCTCTAGCATGTCCATTTGTAAGATTACTCAGAATGTCTTTTCTCTAAGGAGTGCATTTGACTTAAAGCACCATTTAGTAAATATACCCATTTTCAAACCTAATAGCTTTAAACAGAATGATTGAAGATAAATGCAAATAACTTTGTAAGGTAATTTAAATAGAAAGAAACAGCAGAATTGGCTGTTGATCGGACTGGACTATTCTCAGTTAAAAATTAATTTGTGAGTAAGGATTTTTGTTAATGCTTTAATTTTTTTTTAAGGTGAATGAAGCTTTTGCTCCCCAGTACCTGGCTGTTGAGGAGAGTTTGGGTCTCGATCCAAGTAAAACCAATGTGAATGGAGGAGCCATTGCTTTGGGTCACCCATTGGCAGGATCTGGAACAAGAATTACTGCACACCTGGTTCATGAATTAAGGTACTTGCTAGAAATTGCTGTATTTCAGATTTGCTTTTTTTTAAAAATAGAAATGCATGAATTTTGGTCTCCCCAGAACAATCCAACATTTTTCATTCTTCTTCCTCACATCCTCTGCAGTGGTTCTTAACCAGGAACAAGTTACTTGGGCAATACTTTTCAGCTGGCCTTATAGATGAGCCTTAAGATGAGTTGACTTGTTAGTGACTCTGCACTTGGAACCCAAGCTCTTGCTCATGTTTGCTCTGTGTCCTGTGTGGCCACTCACCATGTGCTCACTGAGGGACCAGTGTATGTCTGGCCGCATCCCTGGTGCTGGTGCATAGCACTGAGCAGATAATGAAGCCCTAGTACTCATGGCACTTACATTTTAGTGCCAGTTATAGGAGTAAAATTAACTTATTTAAGAAAAAAAATAGTACTAATCTAAATGTCATCATTTTAAAAACCTAAGCAAACTGACAATTTGGATCTTAGTTTTTCTCTTCACTGGTCCCAGGGTTCCAGAGGGAACCTTCTGTGTGTTTGATACTTTTCAGTTTTGATAGAAGAGCTCCTCCTTCTGGTACTATACATATTTTGGACCATTTTGCTCTGTTAGTAGGAAAATTACAAACAAAACCATATATGTCAGGCTGAAAAATCTCTCTGACTCCCTATTAGGCTAGGGTAAATGGGACTCTTATTTCCCTTAATGATTCATTGAGTTGAAAGGAATGATTGACATGTATAAAAATAATTCCTGGATAATATTCTCAAGGTCATTGTATCAACATTGAGGAATGAGAACAGATGGTACTTTAAAAGAATCTAATTTTTATAAAAGAGACAGGAACTGTTTCTAAATTATCTCCCCTTTTATATGGACAAACTTCATTAATTACATTTATTCTAAGGTACCATAAGACTCTAAAATCATATAAATCAAAGACTGAATATTCGTTCCTTCTTCTTTAACTTTCCCTGTTTATCTAAATTACCTCCTATTCTCACCTCTTTCCCACAGCACACCTAAGCTTGTATATTTGTTTCAGTCCCTCTAACTACCCATCCTTTTCTTGGGTTGCCTACCTCTTCTGTTTTGCCTTTTTTTTTTCCCTTTGGATAAAAATACTTAACTTTCCAAATTCTTTCACCTATTGTGACTATAAACCAATATTGATTGGGGGAACAGATTAAGAACAGGAGCTGAATAAGAATGAATAATGCAAATGTGACTGATTTGTTTAGTTAATTAATCTAATTCTATTAATTCTTTGAGTAAATTTCAATTACTGCTTTCATTCTTAGGCGCCGAGGTGGAAAATATGCTGTTGGATCAGCTTGCATTGGAGGTGGCCAAGGTATTGCAGTCATCATTCAGAACACAGTCTAAGGAGACCGAGGAGCCCACTATGACCCACCCTTGCTCTACTTGGCCAGGCCACAGTAAAACAGGTGACCTTCAGAGCAGCTGCCACAACTAGCTGTGCCCTGCTACTGAAACAGTAATTGAGTGTGATCAAGCCATGGTGAGGCAAAGATGCATTTATCATGAGTAAGAGCCCATGCCAGACAGAATTAGGTTCTCAGATTTGCACCAGTCAAATATGATGTATGTCTGAACTAAAATTCAACAACGGAAGACCTTAAAAGAAATTGTATCCTTGCCAAATAACCACCACTTATGCCTTAGATAATATGATTATAAGGAAATCGAATAAATGTTGCCTTAACTTCAGCTAATCCTTTCCTGTCATTTACTGTATTTTTTTTAAATATTTGTTTATAAAATACACATTACATAAAGTTTACCATCTTAACCATTTTTATCTGTACAGTTCAGTGGCATTAAGTATATTCACACTGTTATGTAAATATCACCACCATCCATCTCCAGAACTTTTTTATCATTGCACACTTGAACCTCTCCACCCATTAAACAGTAACTCCTCATCCTCCCTTCCCCCAGCCCCTGGCAACCACCGTTCTACTTGTGTCTGTCAATGTGACTACTCTAGGTACTTCATACCATGAGTGGCATCATAAGTATTTGTCCTTTTGCAACTGGTTCATTTCTCTTACCATAATGTTCATCCTTGTTATATTGTAGCATGTGTGAGGATTTCTTTTTTAAGGCTGAATAATATTCCATTTTATGTATAGGACTCCTTTCTTCTCAGCTTAGAGTCCATATTTCATCCTTTATTTTCTCCCTTGAAAATATCCCCACACTTCCATTACTTCATTTGTCTGTCCTAAGACTGGATATCTGATAGGGCAAGTCCCTATTGCCTATACTGGTTAACTTCATAAAACATCCATTAGGCATTTTGAGATGAAATTGAATTTGTAGGTTATGGATTTATTAGGGAAATTGACATCTTTATAATACAGAATCTTCTTATCTATAAATATAGTTTATCTTGTAATTTATTCAGGTTCTTTTGTCCACTTATTTTAGGTATTTCTTCATAAAAGAGTCTGCAATGAGGGTGCGAAGAAGTTTTCAGATTCTGGATGTATTTTAACATAGCCTGGAAATTTTCTGATGGGTTGATTGGCTGTGAGTTGGCAGAGAGAGGAGTCAGGGATGACTCTTGGGCTTTTTCTCTTCACCACTGAGATAGAGAAAGCTGCAGGTAGAGCAGGCTTTGGGGGAAGATCAGTAGTGCAGTTCAGACATCCAAGCAGTAGGGTCAGATGTGGTGGCTCACACCTATAATCCCAGCACTTTGGGAGGCTGGGGTGGGATTATTGCTTGAGGCCAGGAGTTCGAGACCAGACATCCAAGCAGAGAGGCTGAGCAGGCACTTGGGTGAAGGAGTCTGGAGTGTGGGAGAGAGTCTGGGATGCAGATATAGATCTGAGAGTTAGTGGCCTATAGATGGGACTTGATCAAGAATAAGTGGCCTCCATCCTAGATGAATACAAATAAGGAATGAAGATTGGTGTTTTCTTCTGTTAACACTTCTAGCTTTTCATGTTTATGACTTAAGAAAAATTTAAATGATAAGAGTAATTTATAAAACCAAGTATATCTATATTGCCCTTTGGCAGAATGACCCCATCTTTTGCTCACTTTACACAATAAGTACCATTTCCTTCACCTTCATGGGGGGTAAAGTCTCGTAAGTTACTTAGTAAGTCAAATAACTTAAAATGTAGGATGGGAACATACGTTTTAAAGGAATGCCTTTGTAAATGAGAAATAGTTTTTATAAAGTGAACAATTACTCTTATTTCCTATTCTCTCCATTTTATTTTATTTTAATGTGAGTCCTGGATTTTCATAAACCTGGTGAGTCTACTTGGACCAGCAGTGAGCCCAGGGACACCTCTTCCCCTAGGTGGTGCCCCAGGCTCATGCTGACGGGTTCACTTTCTCCACAGCATCTCAGCAAAACTGGCCTACCCCTGGGTCCTTCTCACTTCCTAGGAATTGAGGAAGAGAGAGAAGGAGCCAGCAGTAAAGAAACCTAGGGCAGCAAGGTCTCATCTCCTGGCCTGTGCCCTAATGCCCCTAGTCAAAGACACGGCCCTTTGTTTCTCCTCAGTGAAAATGCAAGAGACACAAAGCCCTTGGAGCTAGGGAGTCCCGCGTGCTCCAGTCTCTGAGCTAGTGACGGACATGGCCCTCCCTGAGGTGCTGAGCACCAGGACAAGCTAGGACAGCCCCCACCCCTGCCCCCACCAGCTGAGGGCACAAGGAGACAGGCTGGGGACACGATCTGTAGCAGCAGAGGAGGTGGGTAAGAATGATGGCACTCCCCACACCTCTGCCATCATATGCTCCTGGAGCCCAGGACCTCCATGACTCCTCTTGCTCACCCTGGACGCTGTATGTGTTTGGGAGTCCACAGCTGCCCCCAGCTGTTCACCTGCAACAGGGCAGGGGCTCCAGGGAGCTGCTTGTCTGCTCCTCCTCACTTCCTTGGTCATCAGCTGACTGGGAGCTGTGACCCGTGAGGTCTGAGGGACATGGGGAGCAGCTAGGACATGTGACAGAGCAAAGACAAGTGGGGAGATGCGTGTCCTGCACCCTCACCATCCTTCCCCATAGCTGCCCGCCTCCAGGGACAGATTCCTGCTGCAGACTGTGTGAGATCCTCAGCAAAGAAACAGGCATTGATGGATGTAAAACTTTCCAGGAACACAGCTAGTGTGGAAGACAAGTCTACGTCTGCAACATCTACCCTCCCTGCAATTCCACCGTGTTCCAATAAATCAGAGCAAAGGAAGTAATGAGACAGGATCCTCCAAAGCCAAACGTTGGCACAGTCTCAGCACAGCCAACATGCAGACACGTTCCAGAAACCTGAAGTGCTATAGAAACAAGGCGCACTGACAGGAGAAGTATTAAGAAAATCTAGACGTGGACTCTGAACATGCAGTTCCTTGGGAGCCTTTTGAGTAATACAAGATGAGATAAAGTCAGAAACTACAGAATGAAGGAACATAATGATACCAAGAGCAAGCTATGCAGGTGATTCACTCACACACACACAGACTTAACTCCTCACACTACATTTCTAGGTTGCAATGTCTCCAGGAGCTGAGGCCCGCAGTGCAGACGAGATGGAATCACATCCCAGGCCAGCCTGTAGGTTTGTACCTTGTCTGACCATGAGCCTGATGCCAGGACCCTAATCAGACCATCACCCAGGGCTCTAGGCCTGCCTCTTGCAGAGAGAACTGACAGCACCCCCAGCCTGCTGTGTATTGAAAGCTTGCTCTGCCAGGCCTTCTTCAAAGCTCCCCACAACCACATGAGGCAGGACTGTTGCTCTCATCTCCTTTTTAGATCAGGAACACAAGATGGAGGGCGGAAGGCCACGGCCCAGCCTCACAGAGCCCATCCATGGTGGAGGAGGCTTGAACAGGCAGCCAGGCTGACGCAAAGCTGCTATTGCCACCACACCTTGCACCTGGCACAGGGATCCCAACCACCCTTCATCCCTGCCCCCATCCTGGAGGGACTATCGACCACCCCCCAGGAGACATCCTGCAGCCAGAGGCAGCCCCACACGGTTGTAGGGCTCCCCCTACACTTCCCAGCTGACTGTAAGCTCCTTACACCAGGGGTTGGTCACATGCTCGCCGAGACCCGAAGGCCTGGATTTCCCCGCCTGATCCGTGCTGTTGTCAAATCCCCTACAGGCATGTGACCCACACTCCCTCCACAGACACGCCCTGTCCCCGCAGCAGCTCTGAGGGGTGAAATAAAGGCTGGTGAAGTAAGCTGAATGTACTAAGTTAAAGAAAGTTATTAACATATGGGTTTCTAAATGATAGGGCTTCTCAGGGTTTTTAAAAGGCTAAACGCTCACTGGGCAACATTAAGAGGATGAGGTAGTACGCAGATATGGCAGGTCCCCAAAGAGAAGTGATCAGGGAACAGGCCTTTTATTACTGAGTACCTCAAGGGAACTCACTTTGAGAAACACTGCTTACAGTGTTACCAACATAATTAGTCCTGGCCCAACAAAGAATCTCTATGAACACCATCCACATATAGTTCCAGAAGGAGGCGTTGTGAGGATGGCTCAAGCCTCCTGAGACTTCATAGCCTCAGGTCCCCGGGTGGCGGTGAGTTCAGCCCAACCCCCCCCCCCCACTTCTCCCCTGGAGTTGGACTTGTTTACAACTTGTGGGCAGATTACCTTCTGGAAACCCACCCCCAGCTAGAAGAAAGGGTAAAGCCAGGCTCTGAACCATCAAGAGCTAAATGATTCCCTGGGAGATTCTGAGCTAATGTTAATGGAACTGGGGAAGCTGTGAAAGTACTGGCTCGATGCCACCCTGCCCGAGTAGTGAGAAGACGCCTCGCATGGGGCAGTTTGCAGGATGCCTTCACATGCATTCTTTATTTGGCCCTTACGGTATCTCTGTGCTGTGATTAAGGCAAATACTGCTGAGGAACATACGGCTGGGTGTGCTTGTGTGCCTGGCTTTGCTCATGGGGGTGAATTTGCAAGGCAAAGACGCAGGGCCCTGGCTGGATTCTGGCCATCACCTGCAAGTCCCCTTGGCCAGACCCCTTCTCTCCCAGCCACTGCCACCTGGTCCAAGCCGCCTGGACACTGCAACAGGCTCCCAAATGGTCTCTTGGCTTTCCTTCTTGCCACCCTGGAGTCGCTGTCAACACAGCAGCCAGGTCAAGTCAACCGCAGTAGCTTAACCCGCTCTGCCTGCTGTAGCAGGTGCAAGCCCTGCCCCACCTGGGCCCTCAGCCCTTCAGCAAACACCCCGCTCCTCCTGCTGTGCCCGGCCAGCTGCTGTCCTGCCCAGCCCTCCCCACCTCCCTGTCTTCTCATTCCAGTGTCTGCCCAGACTCTTCTCATCTTCACAGAGACACTGTCCTTGACTCCCCCACCTGCCATCCACGGCTCTGTGGCATCAGGCCATCTGAACGGTCTCTGCAGCACTTTCCTGAGTGTCATCTTTCGTCTCAGTTTGTTTCCACTTGACACAGCCTCTCCCCATCACAAGAACGTCAGCCTCACAAGGACAGAAACGCATGTCTCCATCACCACTTTGCACCTGTGCCCACAGTGGACCCTCGATAGAGGGACTTTGGACGGGCCATGACCTCTCTGGACCTCAGCTTCTCATCTGAAATGGGCCCCTAGAGGATCCCCAGGTCTGCCTCTGGCTCTCACATTTATTTATCTTCACTTCCCTCCATCATCCAGAGCTACATATTCGGGATTTACACTCACGCTGGCTTGGTTTAGTCCCCAAACTATTTCATCTTTGCAGCAATTCAGGGCAGAAGAGAGACAAGATGGAGGAGAAAATGATCCCCAGAAAATGCCAAAGAGACAAAAGGCTCAGAAAGGAGGATGTTGTTTCTAGGAACTGGTGTGGTCTTTCCACCTGCCTGTGTCCTCACATGGGCTGCAAGGGATTCAAAGTCAGAGGGGTGAGAGGGTCAGAGTGGCTCCCTGACAAGAGACCAGGCAGGTAGCAGGGGCACAGGGGTTCTGGGAGGTGACCAGGGTAGGGCTCAAAATAGAGGGGCAGCTCTTTCTAAAAAGAACAGGAGGCCCACAGACATTAGCACTGGTCCATCTGTCAGACCAAGGCCAAGGTTAGGACAAACCTCCTTCCCCTCAGGCTGCTCTTGGCTGACTTCTTTCCTCCTTCTAGGCAGCTTTTTTTTTTTTTTTTTTCCTGAGACAAAGCCTCACTCTGTCAGCCAGGCTAGAGTACAGTGGCGTCATCATAGCTCACTGCAACCTCAAACTCCTGAGCCCAAGCGATCCTCCTTCCTCAGCCTCCCAAGCAGCTGGGACTACAGGTGCACACCATGACACCTGGCTAATTTTTCTATTTTTAGTAGAGACAGGGTCTCACTCTTGTTTAAGCTGGTCTTGAATTCCTGACCTCAAGCAATCCTCCCACCTCAGCCTCCCAGAGTGCTAGGATTACAGGTGTGGGCCACCGCACCAGACCTAAGCAGCTTTTGATAATCTTTTTAGCCAGGGTGACCACATAGTTTATTGTTCAAGTGGGGATACTTTTGAAAGTGGAAGAGGAACTATTAATAATTATGACAGAATGACAGGCGTAAGGTGGCCTGTCCCAGGCAACCCAGGTTGTATAGTCACCCTATTTTTAACCCTGTTTCACCATATTAAAAATCATAAAATAAAAGGCAGAGCAAGGAGGCCCAACATGCTCTTAGAGAGATTATCCCATCCTTGTAAATTCCAGAAATAACTTGGACTAGGGGGAAAGGAAGGAAGATGTGGATTTTAAGTCAAGCCCAGTGATGAGGACAGGCATTGGTAATCATCCCCAGGAAATGCCAAAGAAGTGAAGGGCTCAGAAAGGAAGATGGTCGTGGCCTTGGAGGCCAAGGTCAGAGCACTTCAGTCTCCCAATGAAACTAACACATGCTTAAGGCCTAGCACAACGCCTGGCACACAATAGACAATCAATACAGGTAGCAAGGATGACAGTGGTGACAATGATGATGACTACTATGGGGACAAGAACCAGCACATCTCCTTAGCAAGTATTTTCCTTTCTTCTTATGTGATTTGCTGGGAGCCAGCAAGTGTTGGCAGGTGCTATACAACTTACTTGGACAGCTCTCCTCCGCAGTTGTGCAAACTCTGCTTTGCGCTCGGGGCACTTTCCCATCTCTTATCTCACTGGATCTCTAGAGCAATCCCGGAGGGTGAGTGGGCAGGTTGCTTACCTTGGTTGCTTAAGCTTCATGAGCCTCAGCATCACCATCTGTACAACAGGGAGAATGCCTACCCCGCAGAAGTGCTTTGAGGATTGAACAAGATGAAAGGGGAAAGGTGCAGGTACACACGAACCAGATCTGGACTGAGATGCTCTCCGTTTACGCTGCAGATGATGAAACTGAAGCTCGGGCTCAAGTGCCCACAGGTTGCCCCTCTTCTTGCAGCCCACAGAGCATAGGCTGTGACCCACACATCTTTGATGACCACATGTCCACCCACAAGCACGCTCATCTGCCCTGAGCATCATTCTGTCTAGATGTCTAAATCCGTGGCTCCATCTAGACAAGCCTCACCTGAGGATGGTAACACCACATTCCTGTCTTCCTCTGAGATCTTTAACTGCAGTGAAGTGAGTTTACTGATAGTTATAAGTCATTTATTTTCCAAGTATCAGAAAGCTAGAGAAAACCTCCTTGGGCTTCTGCCACAATAGTGCGTTTAGTCCTCTGCCAGGGACCCACACAGGCCTTCTGCTGCCCACGCCCCTTCCTAAGATGCTGTCAGGAACGGGTTGGAAACTCACTGGGAAATAGTAACACACACGAGCATGTTCGGGGGAAATACGGACTTTCACAGGAATGAAAGAGTAAGATGAAGGACTCCATAGAAAAATACATACTGAACAACCACAAACAGTTAAACTCCTACTTTAAAGGTATCTTTTCATGGAAATCAGAACAGTGATTATCTCTGGGGCAGGAGGAAATTGACTAGGAAAGGACAGGAGTGAGTGGAAGTGTTTACATTTTGTGAGGGGTGGTGGTTGCTACACAGGTACATCCACTCATCAAAACTCATCAGACCATACACCTAAAGTCTGTATATGTTATCACATGTAATTATACCTCAATAAAAAAGACTGCTGGGGAAAGGGATACTTTTTATAAAGCAACAAAAATATAAGGAACAAATAAATCTAACTGAAGTTGTATAAAACATCAATGGAAAAAAGTATGAAACTTAATATTGAAGAAATTAAGTAAATAGAAATGCCAAGCTCATGAATAGGATGATTCAGTATTATAAAGATGTCAGTTCTACCTAAATTAATTTTTTAACTTCAAGTTAATAAAAATCCTCACTTGAGGCCGGGCGCGGTGGCTCACGCCTGTAATCCTAGCACTCTGGGAGGCCGAGGCGGGTGGATCGCTCAAGGTCAGGAGTTCGAGACCAGCCTGAGCAAGAGCGAGACCCCGTCTCTACTAAAAATAGAAAGAAATTATCTGGCCAACTAAAAATATATATATACAAAAAATTAGCCGGGCATGGTGGCACATGCCTGTAGTCCCAGCTACTCGGGAGGCTGAGGCAGTAGGATCGCTTAAGTCCAGGAGTTTGAGGTTGCTGTGAGCTGGGCTGACGCCATGGCACTCACTCTAGCCCGGGCAACAAAGCGAGACTCTGTCTCAAAAAAGAAAAAAAAAACAAAAAACCTCACTTGATATGTTATCTCTAAAATCTATATGTAAAGCAAAGAGCCAAGAAAAGCCAAGACAATTTTGAAGACTAGTAAGATAGGAGAGGAAAAAACACACACATAAACACACACACATAGCGATTTAAAAAAAAAAAAGAAAGGAGAGACTTGCCCTATTGTGCTTCAAGAATTATTTAAAAGCTATTGTGATTTGACAGTGTGACATCAGCTCAGTGACAGACCTGTCCACCAGGTAAGCCTGACAGAGGTGGCATTGCCAATCAGCAGGGCTGATGTGGTGCTGGAAAAGTCATTCATCTATGCAGGGGAAAAATCAAGTCGCCAACTCATACCATTCACATAACTCAATCCCAGTAGATTAGAGACCCCAATGTCAAAAACAAACTTTAGAATAAAATATATAAGACTATCAGGCCGAGCACAGTGGCTCATGCCTGTAATCCTAGCATTCTGGGAGGCTGAGATGAGAGAATCGCTTGAGCTCAGGAGCTTGAGACCAGCCTGAGCAGAGAGAGACCCCATCTCTACTATGAATAGGAAAACAGCTGGGCGTGGTGGCACGTGCCTGTAGTCCCAGCTACTTGGAAGGCTGAGGCAGGAGAATCACTTGAGCCCAGGAGTTTGAGGTTGCTGTGAGCTATGATGATGCCACTGCACGCTAGCCTGGGCTAAAGAGCAAGACTCTGTCTCAAAAGAAAAAAAAATTATATATATGTATAGAAAACTATCTTCCTGAACTTGGAGGGGAAAGGATTGCTGAAAGAAAACACAAACAGCACAAATCATAAGTGAAAATGAACTGAATTAAAATTGAATCCAAAAGATACCATTTTTTTAAAATGAGAAGAAAAGCTACAGATCGGGAAGAGAATCTGTAATGCATAGAACTTATGGAGCTTAGTATCCTGAATATATAAAGAACTCCTTAAAAGTAAATAAGCAAAAGACAAACAACCCCAGAGGAAAAAAAATGTGTCAAATATGTGAATAGGCAAATCATAGAAAAGTCCAGAATAAAGCTATGAAAAGATATTCAGCCTGACTGGTAATCGGGTAAATGCGACTTAAAACACAGTAGGACAACACTTCATACTATTGACAAACATTTTCAAGTCTGACTAGACTTCATATTGTCAGGTATGTTGAGAAACGCTGACTCCAATGCACTGCTAAGGAAAGTAAAGGGAACTGTTGAAGATGCGCGTATTCTACAATCCAGCCCATCACTCTTAGGTACATACCCTCACTCTCCAGGTGTGCACAAGGCAATGTCTGCAAGGGTATTCACTGCAGCATTGTTTGTAACAGCAAAACACAAACACACAAAAAAAACCTGGAAAACAGCCTAAATGCCTGTCAACCAAAGAATAGACAAATACGATATTGTCATATAATAAAATACCATTATACAGCAGTGAAAATGAATAAACTGGAGCTACATGGGTCAACACAGATAATTTCTGTGTGTAAATGAAATTTAGGAATACTCACAGATGTAGCAAAACATAAAGAGTTGCATCGGAATGATACAGACCAAATTAATTACAGCAGTTCCCTTCCGGGCGGGAAACAGGAAGTGAGGGGAATGGCAGTAGAGGAGGAGTAGGCCAGGGTTTTAATTGCATTTGTAATGCTTTACTTCATGGGCTGGACGGCGGGTTCACAGATGTTTATTTACATTATTCTTTATACTTTTTGTATGTCTTAAAGATTTTATAATCGTTTTAAAATCTTCACCGAGCTTAGATATCCATCCACATCTGATACCAACCAACACTTATAGACCACCTACTCTGACTTAGGGACATTAGAGTTACAGGAAATACAGGCTCTCACCATGTGCCAGGCATTGCATTAGGCAAGATGTGACCCCTGGCTAATTGACTCTTAAGTTGGACTATTAGACATCAGCATCAACACAGGCAGGGGTAAGCCAAACCTCTGACCTCATTGCCATGTTATAAAGTCTTTTGCCAAGGGCCACCTAGGTAGCATGGAGCATTTCCAGCATCAGCTTCAAAGGTAGTTTATGTCGTTTGTGCATGAGGGAGGCCTTCTTCCCTTGCAGTTGGGGAAACACGAGACCTCTCTGGCCTGTAAAACATCAACAGCCTTGGCCAGAATCCTTCCAGGAACAGGAGTACCAGCTTCAACCAAAGCCATCCCCAGCCTGGAGACCTCCAGCCTGTAGGTGAGTGGAACTGAACAAGTATTTGCTCAGCTCACTCTGGAGGAGGCAGGTGCTTACCCTCTAGTGGGACAAAGAGGACAGAGACATGAGGCTTACACAAAAGGAGATGAGTTAAATAGCAGATACAACAAAGACAGGACCTTCACAGGCGCACAGGATTGATTAGCCAGGGAGTGAGTGGTACAGGTGTTTTAGTTTCCTGGACTTAGAGAAATCAGAGTCCATATCCTCCAGCTGGGCTGTCCATGCTGTTCTTAGGCATGGCTGGGATCCTGTCTCTGGGCAAGGTGAGTCCTTAAAATGATTTTATTCCTCTCTAAACACCCAGCTCTACTGAATGATCCGTGAACCCGCCAGGGTTCCAAACCTAGCTGACACTGACTCTTCTAAGGCAACTGATGACCAGAAACAGTCCAAGACACAACTCCAACGTCAGTGAAGTCAGCCTTGGGGCCTTCACCTCTTTTTCTGCATAGTTGGCTCCCAGGTTTCCAGAGATCAGGCATTCAGTGAAGCACCCAAGGTTCTGCCTACTGCTTTCCTGGCTCTGCCATGGACCCCTTGAATGGCCCTGGGTAAGTCACATAACCTCTGTTTCTCCAGCTGTTATCTATCTACATCACAGAGTTATTGGGGGAGAATGCACCAGTGGATGGAAATGCACCCTCAGAAGCGTAAAGCACTGTTCTACCAGGGAGGAGCATGGCCAGGAATCAAAGCTGAACTTAAGAATGTTGCTTTAAAGGAGACTTTGGGGCATCTCCTAACAAGTATGAGAATTATTCTTTTAGGAAAAAAGCACAGGAGGAAATCTTCAGAATATAGAGCTAGGCAAGGAGTTCTCAGCCTTGATACCAAAAGCATGACCCATGAAAGAAAATATTGACCAACTGGACTTCATCAAAATTAAGGGCTTTTGCTCTGCTTTAAGAGCTGAAAAGACAAGTTACAGACTGGTAGAAAATATTTTCTTTCTTTAAATGGACTTGGCTATTACTGTGCATTTATCCTTTCACAAGATTTAGAATAAACTTATCATGATACTAAATTTCAAAACAAGTGTATGCGAAAAACAAACTCTCTTCTTTTACACAGTCAACACCCAACTCCTCACTTCTGGTCAACCAAAACATGCAGGGATTTCTCCCCATCAACAACCAGTTCTCCAGCAGATGCGAGCTGAAGGGGCCCATCGTTTAACGCAATTCTCACACTATCTACCTGGAGAGAGTCAGATCCCACAAGTTGAGGGCTCAGTCCCACAAGACTGCCTCCCACTTCAGACACCAGTCACAAGCCGTATGTTGTCACCAATACTTCCGTCTGATTGGCTGTAAGTCAGGGAGGATCCTACGACCTCTTCCTTGGGTTTGATTAATTTGCTAGGACAGCTTACAGAATTCAAGGAAGTACTTTCTTACATTTACCAGTTTATTATGAAGGCTATTACAAAGGATACAGATGAACACCCAGATGCAGAGAAGCATGGGGCAAGGCATGTGAGAAGGACATGGAGCTCCCACATCCTCTCCCAGCGGGCACCCTCCAGGCACCTGCATGTATTTCAGCAACCAGGAAGCTTGCCGCATCCTGTCCTTGTGGGTTTTTAATAGAGGCTTCCTCACTAGACCGAATGATTAAATCATTGGCCATTAGTGATTGATTCAACCTCCAGCCCCTTCCGCCTCCCCAGAGGTGGGGCTGGGGCTGAAAGATTCATCTTTCTAATCACATGGCAATTAGAGATGACCAGCCCCCATCCTGGAGCTATCCAGGGGCTTCCCAGAAGTCACCTCATCAACAAAAACCAGGTGTGTTTGAAAGAGGCTTGTTATGAATCTTAAACAGCTACTCCTTTCACCTTTATCACTATGGAGCTATTTTATGAGCCAGGGACAAAAAACAAGTATTACAAAAACACTCCTTTCACCTGTATCACTTAGGACTTTATAAGGGTTTTAGGAGCTCTGGCCAGGAGCTGAGGGTGGAGACCAAAAGATACATTTCTTATTACACCACAACATCACACCCTGTCTCCAAGTACAGTCACATTCTGAGGGGACGGAGGTTAGGACTTCAACCTATGACATCGGAGAGGACGCAGTGGAGTCCACAACACGGCAAAGTCCTTGTCAAACGTCAAGGCCTTACCCACTCTGTCTACCTTTCCAGCACTTCCTTCCTTTCCAACTGGCCCTTTCCTGGGGCAAAACAAATACCTCCCTCTTCTGTTCGGCCACAGGCTGACTCCCGTCCCCTCGTAGCATTTACCACGGCGTCCACGGACCTGTCTCCCCACCACCCCGTGAGCCACTCAGGCGTCTAAGCCACGCCTGTGCAGCTCCTGACATTCTGAGTGACATTAGACAGGCCATTTCCCCGCTCTGGGTCTCCGACCTCCCACCTGTATGAGGAGACTGAAGCTCAGATGCGGGCATGTGTTGAGTTCCAGGACAGCGTTTGCTCTCGGCGGTTACCCAGCCTTCACCTGTAGGTGATCCCGAAATGCGGAAACACACACAGCCTGGCGGGAAGGGAAAGTGGGCGTGCCGTGAGTCAGGGAGCATGCGCAGATGGGCCTCGCCCGGAGACAGGTCGTGCAATCCCTGTTAGACTGTGCCAGAATTTCGCATCAGAGATGCGCTGGCGTGACGTGGGCTTCTCCACTGTGTCACTTTCACAGGTGAGGCAGCTTCAAGGTCACCCCCTGCCCAGCTCACCTCGCTCAGAGGACCACGGACTTCCGGTAACAGCTGGGGCATCAGAAAGAATGTGCGACACACTCGACAGACACCACAGCCTGCCTTGAGGAGCACCGCACATGGGACTCGCTGGAGTTGGGCGTGTGGCACGACGCACGCAAGCGCCTGTCAAAACTGGAGGATCCGGTAGTGAAGGCTGCAGCACAGCCGCTTTCTCCGCCCTGGGCTGACTTCACTCCCGGAAGTGGACAGTTAGTCCTCCTCAATCTTCCTTCCCCTCACTCCCCAGCCCACCCACCACATGGTTCCAGTGGGGGCTGGAACCCCCTGACCACAGGAGCGAGTACTTGACCCCCAGCGGGGCCGTTAGAGTCTTCCCTGAAGGTTTTCGAGTTGGAATCCAAGGAGAGAGGCTCAGCTCTGTAATAACAATGATCTCGAAGATGGCAATGATAATAGCAGCTTTAACACAGCAATTACCACGACCAATGCTACTAGACCAACGCTACTAAACGCTAACACTGTTGCCTCATCTTCTTTAATGTATGTAACAGTCTAGTAGATTCTGTGATTGCCCCATTTGACAGAGAAGGAATCTGAGGTCAGAAAGGCTAAGTCATTTGCCCAAAGGGCAGAGCCAGCATTCCAGCCCCAGCCGTCTGTCTGGAGAAACAGCGCTCTCACCACCTCTCCACACGGCCTGTCGGCCAGGCCGAGGCCGCAGGGACTGCAGCCACACTCCCTGTCATGTGCGAGAGCCGTCTTGGAGCCCATCTGCAGAGAAGCAGACAGGGAAGATGGAAATCAGAACTTGGCCCCATTTGGGTCCCTGGTGCTGCTCCCCCTTTCTCTTGCCCGCCCCTTGGTTGGGCTGCATGAGCCAGTGATGGTCTCTTCTCCTAAGATGGTCACGCAGAGGCCCTGTCCCTTGCACTGTGCCTCGTGATCCCTCCTCCCACCACTTACCTTTCCATCACTGTGCTTTTCTTTCCTTTATCCCCCACCTGTCCCCACCCTGACCCCTTTCACGAGTCTACTACCCTGCAAAAGCTCCCCTCTGCCTAAAGTGAACCCCCTCTCTCCCACTGAGTCTCGGACAGCTGCCTCCCCGCCTCTCCTTCCACCCATCCTGGGAAGAGCTGTCTCACTCATACCCGCTCTGCTCATTACTTTGCCCTTCGCAACCTCCACCCCCCACCGTCCTCCGAGGCCAAGCTCTCAAGACCCAACCCGGTGGTCGGTTCTGGCTTCATCCTCTTCCATCTCCGGGAAGCACTGGGCCCCATCGATCCCCTCTCCTTTTTGAAATCCTCCTGCCTTGGCTTTGTTAACACTGCTCCATGTTTTCCTACCCCTCCCATCGCCCTCCATCTTGTTTCCTTCCTTGCACTCCCTAAATGTACAGGCTTCCCCAGGTTTGGATCTTGACCCTGCTCATGTTGGCATGGCATGTTCCTCCTTGGCAAGCTTGTCTGTCTCCTTGTTTAGACATCCCTACTACGGCCCTCAGACCTGCCCCTTGGTCCCTGACCCCTCTCCAGCCCTGATTTCAGAGTGGCCCTGAACTCAGCCCCACCTGCATGCTTCATCTGCACCTGAAACTCAAACTGCCCAAATGATACCTGGGTCATCATTAGGAAAAAGATAACATTGGGCCCATACCTAATACCCTATACCAGAATAAATCCCAAATGGATGAGAAATCTGTATTTGAATAGCGTGAAGGAAAAATCTGAGGCACAATGAAATTTTAAAGAGTTTATTTGAGTAAGAAGCAACTCATGAATTGGGGAACACCAGACTGAAAAGTGTTTAGTGTTCTTAGGACAAAGTGTCAGAGGCAAATGCTGATAGGGTGACTATGAAGCAAAATAAAGAAATGATTTGATTGGTTGCATTTACAAAATTGCCTTACTTAATCTATCCCATTGGAAAGTCCCTAGTTATATGATTATAAGTTAGTTGGCTGCTTATGATTGGCTGAGGTTAAATTTTGTTTCTAACATAAGCATTTACAGAAAGGGCCCAAGTTTCCCTGATGTTTGCAGATTAAGCAAGGTTGAGGTCACTCATGAGGCCTAGCTACTTTTGTCTGGTCAGGGATTCTTTGGGCTTGGTTTCCATTCAAATTTACTTTAACAATAGTGAACTCATGTAAGTATTAGAATAAAGACTGAATCGGCAAGATTGAAAACACATACCACTTATTAGGAAAAATCTATTACAGTAAACCTTCAGACACTTCTGGATAAACCATTAAACTTAGAAAAAAATTTTGTTTTACACTCAGGACAAAAAAATTCACTTACGAGGAGAAAAATAAGGTAGGTTTCAGATGTCTTTCCAGCAGCAATCAGTGCCAGAACAAAGGAGAAATGTCTATAAGGAAAAGAGACTATGATCCAAGTGGATTCTATCCAGCCAAGTTAGAGCTTAAGGATAAAGGCAAGAGCTCACTTTTTCAGACATGAAAGGACTCAGAAAATACAACATCTATGCCCTTTTGAAAAATCTACTTGATATGGAATTTAACTAAAGGTTGAATGAAAATAAAGAGTGCGTTACTCTAAAGCCATAGAAATAGGCCTAGGTCCCTGCCTAGATATAGGAATGCTATCAAACACCTGAGATAATTATGGTTTCAGAATGCAGAATGAAATGTTGTAAACCCTAACAAAGTTAGAATAATATAAGCACCAAAATTGGAAGGAAGAAGAAGGCAGGATGGAGGATGTAGCTAAGTGTTAATCCTTTATCTTTAACTCCATGTAATTGATTGATCCCATGTATATGGAAACTCACATTTTTAAAAAACCTACAGTGATTCCAACTTACCTAAATTCCCTTAAATTTAGTGCCATCTTCTTGGAATTTATTTCCCTCCTAAAGAAGAGCAATTATCTGAAGGACAGTTTGATCTAAGCTTTTGTTCCTGTTAAATACATTTAAAATTAAAGGTAGTACTTACTTTCAAAAATGTTACATATAGTAGGACACCATCATTATACAACAATTTTTATCTGTTTCGGTGTCTCTTTCTTTCTCTCTGCCTCTGTCTCTGTCTCTGTCTTTCTCTAGATCCTTCTAACTTTCTATGCATAGAGAAATATCTGGAAAGACGTCAACTAAATGTCATCATCACTTATTTTTAGGTAGTAGAATTTTAGTAATTTGTTGCTTTCATCTTCACACTTTTCTATATTTCTTAAAATTTTTAGTAAGTGTTATGTGTAGTTTATATTAAGATAGTTACATACGCAAAGAAAATGAAGGGGTGGACAAAGAGATACCAAGCAGATAAGCTCAAAAAGAAAGCAGGAGTAGAAAGCTATAGCAACATCAGGCAAAGTAGAATTTAAAGTCAAAAGCATTCAGGGGAGTTATGAGAGGCATTATTGTATGGTAAAAGGTATATTTTGAAAATATAACACCTATAAATTTTGATATTCCAAATAGTATATTTGCGAGATACACAAAACAAAAACTACTAAAAATATAGGAAGAACTTGATTTAAAGTGTGTGCACACACACACATACAATGCAGTGAAATATTTTAATATGCCTACTTCTGAATTTGGAAGATCTAGTAAAACAAAAACAAATGACATAGAGAATGTGAACATTGCAATCAGCAAGCTTGATTTAGTACATATATAGAATTCCATGTTTTAACAATAAAAAATAAACATTTGATTTTGCCCTTGGAATCTTTATAAAAATCGATACCATATTTGGCTCCAAGGAAAATCTATAAAATACAAAAAAGTGGAGATGTACGAGCCAAATTTCCGGAGCAGAAGCCAATACAATTAAAAATACGTCATAAAAGCATACCTTAAAAAGTCTCCACTACTTAAAATTAAGAAATGCTCTCCTAAACAACTCCTGCATCAAAGGAATTCAAAATTAAAATTGTCTAGAAAATAATAAAAAGGAGATATACATGAATGCATACATAATTGAAAAAAAAAAGGAAAGAAGAAAGGAGAAAAAAAGAGAGATGGAGGGAGGAGAGAAGAACTAACCTAACTCAATATTTTTGGTTATTTGAAAGACCCATCGGTCGTTGCCAATTAATAAAACCACAACATAGCCGGCAGGTCTAGACTCTGGTCCAAGCTTTGTCATCATCCTGGCAAGTCATTTCTTCCTCTGGACCTCGGATTTCTATCCCCAAAAGGATAAATTTAACAAGATGATCTCTCCTGCTGCAGTTTATTTGGTTCCTACAACATCTTTTGCATATTTCCATCAGTTACTCATATTTATGCATTGCGAGATTTGGCATAAAAATCTTGCCTCTGCCTTCTTTTAAAAACCAGAGGATACAGCGATGCTCCTCGTTGGCCTGGGTCACCCGAGTTCCTACCCACCAGCGTCTCTCTGGCCTGCCCGGACTGTGGGCTTTCCAGCCCCTGAGCAGAAGAAAGGACTGTGGAATGTCAGTTGTCACCTTCACCAAAGAAAACTCAGGGCTTACTGTTTTTTGTTTTGCGTTTTTTTTTTTTTTTTTTTCTTTCTAGTCTTCTCCTCATAGTGAATATTGGGTCCAAGGAGAACAGAACATAAAACTGATTTTCTAAAGTAAATTCTCATTTTTGTTCTTCATTAAAATTTCCATCCAGACATTTGGGTTTGAATAAGCTCAATTATTTCCAAGAAAATAGAATGAAAAGCTGAGGAAACCTCCACCTTCCCCCATCCCCCAGCCCAAGACACTCAAGCGCTCATTATGTGCCTCAAACCACCCACACATCTGGATCCCAGGATGTGCTGGGCAGTGGGGACAGGAGGGCACCATGTGGCAGAGAACTTACTCTCCTTTGGCTAAGTTGCATGCGTAAAACTTTCTTCCTCAAAAAGAAAAAGAAAAAAGAAAAGAAAAGAAAAGGTTCTTGCTCAAATAAGGGACTAGGCAGTGGGGATAAATACTCCAGAAAGAAAAATATATAGATATTAAAAATCCACATAAGGCTGGGCATGGGGGCTCACGCCTGTAATCCTAGCACTCTGGGAGGCTGAGGCAGAAGGATTTCTTGAGATCAGGAGTTCGAGACCAGCCTAAGCAAGAGTGAGACCTGTCTTTACTAAAAATAGAAAAAGTAGCCAAGCATGGTGGCACACACCTATAGTTGCAGCTACTTGGGAGGCTGAGGCAGGAGGATAGCTTGAGCACAGGAGTTTGAGGTTGCTGTGAGCTAGGCTGACACTACTGCACTCTAGCCCGGGTGATAGAGCGAGAATCTGTCTCTAAATAAATAAATAAATAAATAAAATTTTTTTTAAAAAGGGGGGTACTGGGAGAGTGCATGATCCTCCACCCTGTGCAGGATTCCAACAGGAAGTCACCAGACTAAAAGAGCATTTCAGGAGGCAGCACATTTTACTTGGGGTAACTTGTCATTGTGTAAGAAAGTTCAGTGCTCTTAGAATCAACATTTTGGAGCCTGAACTCAAGTGTGCACTATCCTCATCTTTCAGATGAGAAAGATAAGGCTTCTAAAGGACAGGTCACCTGCTCATAGTTACACTGTTCTGAACCCAGGGTGTTTCTGTTTTTGTTTTTGTTTTAAATTTCTTTTTTTAATCACCAGTCCACATCCATGTGAAGGGTTCATTCATTCATTCCTGCATTTACTAACTCAATGACTCATTCAACATACATTTATTGAATGCTTGCTGTAAGCTATAAGCTAGATACTGTGCTAGGCATTGAGGACAAAAAGATGAACATACACAGTCCCCATCCCAAAGAACTTACAGTTCAGAGGGGAGATATCCCTGCTGCCAACAACAACACGATCTGCATCTATGATGTTGGGGTAGCAGGTGACTCATGAATGGTTTGGGTGGTTGAGCAGGGGTTGTCCACTTGTGCTAGGTCCTTCCAGAAGGGCCTTGACAGCATCTCAAGGCACAAATGATGCCATTCTAAATAGAACCCTCAGTAGGCACTAGGCTGACCACTGCTGACTGACGGCAGAGAGAAGGACTGTTCTGTCTAACTGAGCATCTCTGGGTTTGCCCCTGCAGAGCCTCCTATTTTCTCCATTTCACACTTTCCTGTCTTTAGGTATCACCCCCTTTCCCTCTTCCCTCCACAGATTGTGTTTGAAGGATTGTGGGAAAGTAAGAGGAAGAATGCATGAGTCTCCAAGCAGAAGGTTCCAGAAGAGGTAGCACTCTAGGTGAGGTGTGAGGATGAGAAGTCACCATGATGGTGACAAGGAGGCATTCCTGGAGGAGGGAGCAGCACTGTAGAGATGTGGAGGTTGGTGTCTATTGGGAACAGCCAGCACAGTTCAGTAACACCCAGGCAGCAAGGGCTGCTGGGCTGGGCGGGGCAGGAATGGCAGGAATGGCAGGAATGGCAGGAATGGCAGGAACGGCAGGACAGCAGGACAGCAGGACAGCCAAGCCAGGGTCTTCTACAGGGTCTAATGAAGTTTGCCCACATCTGGGCCTACCTCAGTTTTCTGAGCCCTCACAAAGTAAATGTAACATTGTCTTATTCTCTATATAGGAATCCTCGAGTATATGAACACAAATATCGAAGCCCACAAAATATACGTTTAAAAAGACTCATCTCTTCTCCAAGCTAGAAAGCCCAGAGTGGCCCATCATGCCAAATGGCCTGGGCTCAGCCCCCGAGGAACTGATCCAACTTTTCCACAGGAGCCGTCATACACAGGCAAGAACTCGCCCGGGGGCGGTGGGGGCGGGGGGGGGGGGGGGGATGCCAGAGAACCACAGTCACTTAAAGCAAGACCAGCTGAGGGGAAAAGCGGTCACCACTCAAGAGTGGCTTACCTCCAACCTCGCTCTCATTTCATCACTCATAACCCTGCTCTGGTGCCCTCAGCCCTGGTAGCTCCCCTCCCTGCCCCGCACTGAGCTCCTCTTCCTAGGTACGCTTCTGGGCCTTGCATGAGTACACACACCCCTACACACACCCCTGCGTGTCGTGGTTCCTTTAATAACATGTTCGGAGTCTATAAATTCCTTGAAATCAGGAGCTGTGTCCTAATCATCTTTGTGTCTCTCCCACAGCATAACACAGGGCTTGGAATACAGTAGAAGTTCAATCAATGTTAAACTGACTGAACTTTGGGACCATCACAGGCAAGTGCTGGTGGGGGGTGCGTCTACATGAGTACGATGGTCAAAAGAGCCACCGCCAAAGACCGAAGGCAGAAAACCATGACAGGGGAGTGGCAGACTTGGCACCCCAGTGCATGATGCAAATGAGAGAAAATCAGGCTCAAATTTGTTATATAAAAATGGGTCTCTCGTGACTAAAACGTCCCAGGAGAACTTCAGGCAAAGCTTGACCTGGGAGCTCAGACGATGTTACCAGGATTCAACCTCTATCTCCTGCCTTTGTTCTCCAAGCTGTCCTCATTCTCCGTCTCTACGTGGGGCACGGGATCCGTGGCAGGTCTCGGCCCACACTGTCCAAGTTTGTGCAGAGCTAGAAAGAACATGCACCTCACTGCCAGCAAGTCCAGCAAAAACGGTGTCAATCATCACCAGCTCTGCTGAAATACTCTCCACCCTGAGCCAATCTTTGCAGCAGGACAATGAGATGCTCTGATTTCACAGCTGTGAGATAAAGGTAACAGCCAGGCTGCAAGTACTGTTCTCATGGCAAATCACGTGAGTCGCTCTCCAGTACAAATACACCCATGCAAGTGTAAGCAGGGTATTGGGGTTGGCACCCCAGCCCTGCCCATGATTAGCATGTGAACTGCACAAGTCACTTCTTGCCACTTCCCTGACTCCTTGTCTCCAGAATGAAGCTGTCCATGGGCCCCTCCAGCTCCAACCCCCCTCCTCTGTGATCCCTCTTGGGTAAATTATCTGCCAAGCTCCACCCTTTCAGCAACACCATGGTGGAGGCCTGTCTGTCCTGGTCCCTACCCCAGGCACAGCCCTGGTACCCCTCTGGCCATCCCCATCTCCAGCCACATGTGTCTGGCCATAGGTGTCACTGCAAGCCTGGAGCCTGGTGTACTTGTTTTAAGTTTGGGTTTCCCAGGAGCTGCTGCCCGTCCCGAAGGCCCTGGACACTGAGGAGCAAAGGCTTATGCTGGAAAACTTCCAGATGAAGGAGGTTTCACTGATGCTTGTACAGCACCTACACTGAGCCACTGGGAAAGTGTCGACAGTTTTTTGACCCTGGAGCAGGCCAAGGAAGTGTGGTAAATTCAAGAATTTCAGGGCTGATCAAAGAAGAGATGGGACCATGGGGGCAGTAACACACAAGCTTTATTGGGCAGAAGTCCCTCCAGGCAAGAGCCTTTGCAGAGACATCGGGCAAGACCCCCACCAGAAGGGACATAGGGAAGGGAACTCCTTGGGGACAGAGAGGAAATTGGAGAGGAGGCCTATGTGTCCAGGTGGTGCCACTCAGCAGCAAGGTGGGGCGTCCCCAGGTCAGAGAGCTCCAAAGGGCAGCAGCAATACGGGGTCTTTCACAGCTACAGGGTTTGTCATCTCCGTGGTTAGCAGATGGCAGGTGCAGTTTTAAGAAGTATGCAAAATAGATAGATTTCACATGGCTACAAATGCAGATATTGCACCACTTACAACGGGGTCACATCTAAATATGCCCATTGTAAGTTACAAATATCGGGTGGGTTTAGATGAACGTAACCCCATGATAAGTCAAGGAGCACACTGAACGTGTGTGGCTTTCGCAGCGTCATCAAGTAGAAAACCAGTAAGTCGAATCATCGTTAAGTTGAGGACCATCTGCATGGTTACTTGGACTTTATGTAAAGCAATCGTACGTGTGAGAATTTGAGGTTGGCACGGCTGACTTTGGGCTAACGGCCTAGCCTGCTGCGAACAAGTGAACAAGATGGAAACACACCGAGGCCGTGTTTGGCCCGTTTGCATAACAGTGAGACTCAGGTGAACGCACCTGTCTCTGGGACCAGGGTTTACCCACCAGCTAGGCCAGGTGTAGAAGTTCCACCGGATAATGTTGAAATTATCCCCAGAAAACTCAGCCCTCCAGGGCCTGAGAAGGTTCCCACTGTGATTTTCTTTCAAGGAATTAAGTAAATAATAATCCTTTAAGTATGAGTGGAACTTTATCCTTTTCAAAGCTCTTTCATATTTGATTCTTACAACACCCTCCGAGAGAATTGAAATAGGAATGCTCCCCCTCCCCCAGCCTTTAACAAGCAAGGACACAGGCTCAGACGTGTTAAAAAGGCACTTGGGAACAGAAGACGATACCAGCCAGGGCTGAAAGCTGGACTCCCAGACTCCTGCCAAACTGCTGGGGAAGCAGACGGAAGCTGTGCTCACTGAGGCTGAGAGATGGCAGCGTGAGACTGGCTCTTTCCTGCCCAGAATTCCTGCCTGGCATGGATTGACAAAGAGTTCATCTGTGATCATGGGCCATTTGCTTTTTTTTTTTTTAATGGAATGGGCAGTTCTTATAGAGGTCAAAGAGAAAGTAATGTCACTGTCTTTGCTTTGTCTCACTCACTGTGTCTGCTAGACGAGTTCTCAAGAGTCATTTAGGCATTTTACAGATGGGAACTGAGGCCCAAGAGAGGAAGTCTTGCCAAAGCCACCCAGCCCGATGCCTCTTCTGCCGTGGGGCACATTTTGGCCTTTGAGCTCTAGGGGGCGCCAGCTAACCTCTCCTTTCCCAGAATCTGCCCAGAACAGAGCCTCAAGGAGAAAGTCACCCACCAAACGCCCACTGGAGACCAATCAGCTTCCCATTCTGCAAGACATTGCTTTCCCAACTCTCTGCACCCCCTCCATCCTGGGCCCCTAAACATCAGAACATTGGTGCTCTAATTCTGCAGTCCCCAACCCCCGGGCTGGTCAGTGGTCTGTTAGGTACCGGGCCGCACGGCAGGAGGTAAGCGGCAGGTGAGCAGCTGCTCCCCATGGCTCGCATCACCGCCTGAGCTCTGCCTCCTGTCACATCAGCAGGGACAGGATTCTCCTAGGAGCTTGAACCCTACTGTAAACTGCACACTCAAGGGATCTAGGTTGCGTGCTTTTTATGAGAACTTGCCTGAAACCATCCCCGCCCCCAACCCCTGTCCAGGGAAAAATTGTCTTCCATGAAACCTGTCTCTGGCGCCAAAAAGGTTGGGGACCACTGCTCCAATTGTCTACAAGGGGCTGACTTCCCTGCCGCTGAGGAGCTTCAGGGTCACAAGCTCCTTTCCCAAGGAATGACTTCATTGCCCCAAAGACTTTCGTCTTTACCAGGAAATAACAAACACTTCAGGGTGGCCCCAGGCACTGCCTCTGGGATGCCCTAAATTCTCTGCTGGCAGTCACTCCTTTCTCTACTGAGGCCAAGAGATATTCCTCCTGACCTGGAATTGCTGCCATGTTATGTGGCCACCCATTTCTAGAAATGTCCCAGTTTGAGGGCTGAAAGGTCCACATCCCAGGAAACCCCTCAGTCCTGAGCAAACTGGACATTGGTTGCTGCACTGCCATCCTCTTCCTCGAAGTAGGTCAGCTCTGGCCCGGGTCTCAGCCCAGTTCCCAGACCCCAAGCTTGGGTTTTGATTATTACTCCAAACAAGGGGCCAAGGTAGGATCCACAAGGGCCTCCCCCGCACCCAGCTCTGCCCCTGCCCAGCTAAGGAAACAGCCTCACTTATTATTTTAGCAAACAAGGAGGCACTTTGTGAGTGAAATAGGATGGTACCATCGCCAGAGTAAATAACAATAGTAGCCTTATTAAGGTTCAACACTGAGGTGTTTCATAGACTCTCGCATTCAGCCCTCACTGCTCGCTATGAGGTTGGTATTCTCCACACTGATGCTACAGATGGAGACTGGGCAGTTCAGTGACAATGATCAGCTTGCCTGAGGTTACCCCACCTCTAAGGTTATAGTCCCCAGGCTCTTTCAACCAGGTTACCCTGGCCTAGGAGACAAGACATCTGGCTTTGAGTCTCAGCTTTTTCATTAGCTAATTACATGCCCTCGAGCAAGTTCCTTAGAAGCCCAGAGCCTCAGTCTGGTTGGATAATGAGAGATCTAAGCAGAGTGTGCTCCAAAGTACTTTCAGTGGGGGTCGCTTAGTGACAGAACATGGGCTGTGGGCTCAGACAGGGCTGAGTTGGAATGTCAGCTCCGCCACATACAACACATGTGACCTGGGACAAGTTACTTAACCCATCTTCACCTGTAAAATCACGATACTGCCTCAGGTAGTTAGCGGTGAGGAGTAAATGAAATAAGGCATGCAAGTGCAGCACCAAGGCTGGTGTATGTTATGACTTTAAAAAAAAAAATTCCGGCTACTATTCCAGCTGTGACATTTTAGGACATTGTGTGTTCCTCCCTCCTCCACCCCCTTTCACTAAGCCCTTAGAACACTTATATTGCCCAAAATGCATCTTATGTAGACATAGAGATAACGTCTTTACTCCTGTTCTCAAATATGTTTCCAGAAAATGAAAAGGACATGCTCATGGGGAACAGAGGGAGAGGGCCACAGAGGGGGAGGGGAGGAAGGAGTTGGCTCAGGACCGAGCCAGAAGCTAGGAGCCCGTGGTGACTGTGGCCAGCCGGTTTCCAGACAGTTGCCACGGGAGAACCAATAAATCCTCCCTTCTAGGATTTCAGAGAACTGACCCGCCTGCCTGGCCCAAGTGTTAAGATCCAAACCAGGAACGAGCTGCCACTATGAAAGTGTGATTTTTCTGCAGGATTAAGAAGCCTTCACCCTTTTTCAATCACATCAGAACTGCCATCACCAGGATTGGACTAGTCAGAGAATTTAAACCAGGTGCAGACCTCGTGGTCTGTTCTTCACGGGGGAGACACTCACACGCAGATTTTGTTGACTGTGCCACGTACTGTGTTGGTCCCATAGGACTCTCTTCCAAACTTCCCAGACAGTTTCGAGAAGCCACGCACACTGCCAGGGGTCAGCGGAAGCAGGGTGGCCACAGAGCGCTCCAGCATCCCCTGAGCCAAGCAACTGCCGAGGCGCTTGGACCTGTTCCCTTCCAATAGACGCCAGACCGGTTTCCATCCACGGGATCAGGAGAGCCTCCCAGCCAATGCAAGACCGTCCCCAGTGACTCACCTCTCAGAGTGTGTTTTCTCAAGCAGATGTCCCAGGACCACATGAAAGGCTGATAGAGTATTACTATCTGGTTTCATATTCCTCCTTTTTGAAAATTTCTAATACAACGAAGTAGGGGCTGAGGACTGAAGGAGGCACATTGTATAGCCCGGTCCCCTCTCCTCAGCAGCTCAACTACTACTGGCCCTTTGGGGACGGCAGAAGACGGAAGTGTTTCCCAGGAACGAATCTAGGGACCCCCCCCCATTCTCTATTTCCCCATCCAGGGTGTTAATTTCACTGGAATTCACTTCAGTACAGCGCATGTGGGCCAGAGGGGAGAGAGGAGGGGACTAGCCCCACGGCAGCTTTCCTGCCACCGCCCAGGGCTCTGGTGGCCTCCCAGGGGCACCCAACCCCCTGTCAGGCCCCAGGGACCAGTACCAAGTCTCAAACCTCCAACCCTGGGGACAGAGACTAAGCCAGGAAAGTCAGGGTATGTTAGCAGAATGGACCATCTTTCTTCCACTCCAAGATATACTTTTTACATTTTTTCAAATTATTTTTTATTTTCTTATTAAAATTTCAAACATATTTAAAAATAGAGAGACTAGCATACTGAGTCTACACATACCCATCACCCAGCTTCAATAATTATCCGCAGGAGGGTGCACAATCAGAATTTCTGAAGTTGAGATACATCTTACAGCCAGTGGTGTATTTAATGCAGTGTGTCCCCCTCTCCTCCCCACCACTAAAGCTATTATTAAATCAAGGAGATGTCTGACAACTGATTATGGATGAACAGGTGATGCAAATGAATAAGGAAGAAATCAACCAGGAAACAACTGTACCCTGGAGCAGAGTTTCCCTACCTTTTACCATTCAAGTTCTTCTTTGGTATTTTCTTCCCATTGGCCTTGGGTTTTAATGGTTTTTATCTGCCAAATTCCACTTCTTAATGTTTCCCCCATTTTTAAAACAATTAAAAACTAATAGCAACGTGTACACCGATGTTTACAGCAGCCTTATTCACAATAGCCAAAAGGTGGAAGCAACCCAAATGTCCACTGACAGATGAGTGGGTAGACAACATGTGGTCTATCCATACACTGGAATATTATTCAGCCTTGAAAAGGAATGATTAATTCTGATTCATGCTACAACATGCATGAACCTTGAAAACATTATGTTAAGTAAAGTAAGGCAGACACAAAGGACAAATACCATATGATTCCACTGACACAAGGTTCCTACGGTAGTCAAATTCCTGGAGACAGAGGTGGAACAGAGGTTAGCAAGCGCTGGGGAGAGGGGAGAATGGGGAGTTATCGATTAATCAGTACAGCCTTTCTGTTTGGGGTGATGAAAAAGTTCTGGAGATGGTTGGTGGTGATGGGCTATACAACATTGTGAATGTACTAAATGCCACTGAACTATTCACTTAAAAATGGGGAAAATAGTAAATTATATGTTATGTATATTTTACCACAACAAAAATGTTTTTAAAAAGACAAAATTATTCAGAATTTCAAGATGGTGACAGCAGAGCATGAAGCCAAGCGTGGGGCTTTGTGATTGTGGGGCCCGTACAACTGCACAGGTCACAGGCTTGTGAAGCTACCTGGCTGTGCCTGGCATCGGAGACAGCAGCAAATCAGACCTGGGCTCTGCCCGAGAGGAGCTGTGGACAGCACCAAATCCCAAGACTCTTCCCTCTGACATTTGCCACGGCTAGAAGAGCTCTACACCAGGGTTTCCTGACTAGGTTTCCAGGCACAGAAAATGCTGGAATTTTGGTATGTAGCCTCACTATTGTGGGCACCTCTTCCTGAAATGAAATTTCATATGGGGAGGCAACTTTTGGTATTCATGTAAAATGGAATTGCAGATACTGAGTGACTCATGAGTTCCATTTGTGCTCAAGGTCTTTTTTCTTTCCCTCCAGGTGAAATCATAACTTTCACCTGCCCGACTTTCTTCCCCATTAAAGCAGGAATCAAATAAGAAAATGCAATGTCATGGTTCCAGGTTGATTCAACTAGCAGCTTCTGAGATCAAAGTGCCAATGGCACAGAGAGGTGGCCCTGGTGGGGCCCCACCCTTTGGGGGTGACGTCTACGCTGAGAATGTTGGAGGCAGGTGAGTCAGAGGCAGAAATCTCTGATAAAGAGCCAAGCTAAACCATCAACTGATGCCTCCAGCTGATAACATTTTACCCCCTGGAAAGGACCCAGAGTTTCTTCTTTGCAAATTACTAAGGAAGAGGAAGAGCCTCTCCGCTTCTGGGCTTTTTTTCCCTAACTCTCCTTACAAACAGAAAAGTCATAGCACTGCCATCCTGCCGTACTCACGCATTCCCCAGTCTGCGCTGTGGGTGCCCTGGAGGCAGCCAGCCTGAGCCACAAGGCAGGACAAACCTACAGGGACTCCCTTTTAGCTATGGCTGGCAGAAAGTGTAACAGAGTGGTCGCCCCCCCTCCTCCCATAGATATGGAAGGGTAATATTGACAGGGGGGAATATGAAACAGAAGAAATAGCTTGGAAAAATGGCTGCATGCTGCAGCTCAAGCCTTGCTGGGCAAAGGCACAGAAAGCCAGCTGGAGCTCTGGGCAGGCCCCCCCCCCCCCCGTGGCATCGCACAAATAGCTGTCATCTTGACTTCCATTCTTCCCCGCAGTCTGCACAGAGAAGGAGCCTTCATGTCCGCTGCTCCTCAGCCCCTGGGCCGCGCCCTTGGCCATCCCTAGCCCATTTCTTGCCCTGGCACCAGGAAGCCCCCCTGTGACCCAGAGGAGCTTGGCAGGGTGCAGTGCTGAGGTCAGGCTTAAGTTTCTGGGAAAGTGCTAGAACTATAGCTTCATGCCTTTTCTCAGTATAAAACCCACACTTCTGCCTCCTGACTCCAAGAGGCTGTGGGAGCAACTCTGTATGAGGAATGGGGAACAGGAATGCCATGCGTCCCCCCCATATCTGCCAAAGAAAACCAGGGTGCACAAGGGGAGCCTGGTTCCTACCTCATCAGCAATTGCGGCACGAGGTGATGTGCCAGACACTTTGCAGGGTTCTAGGCTGATGGGAGAGAGGAAATGTCTACACCGGATCCCACCTGGGTGTACTAAATGCCCTCTAGGCGCTGAGAGAACCCATAGGAGGGAGTTTCTAGTTGCCTGGGTAGGGCCTTGGTAGGGTCTTGAAAGGCAGATGAGTCCTTTGCCAGATAGAAAGGATGACCATCCACGCAGAAGAGATGGCAGAGCAAAAGCCTGCAAGGGCGGCTCTCCAAGCTCCTTTAATTGAATTGCAATTATAGTGAGACTTTGAGTAAGTTGCTCACTTTCTGCAGCTGGGAATCTCTCACTGCAATGACATGCTCCTTCTGGGAACTTAAAAGGGATTTCATTTACCTTTAATAAACACTGCCCTACCCCAGGAGGCGGCATTAGGCTATGAAAACAGTAAGACAGGAAATGGTACAGGTGAGAGATACCCAGCCCGACCTCCAGTTTGATTAAACATATAAAAGTGTGTTCTATCAAGAGTGAGTCATGTCATTGAAACAGCTCAAGCTTTGTTGTCTGAGAGGTAGCAAATTTTAGCCAAAAATTCTCAGTGCTCACTTTGAATTTCACTGCATCTCACGTACGTCGCCTCCCTGAATCAGAAACCTAATTACCAGAGCTGACCAGAGTTGCGGACGGCTGGGCAGGGAGAAAAAGCTCTTGGCTCACTCTGGAAATGAGAAACTCAATGAAGTGAAGACAACTAAACCACCCACATGCCTTTAGAAAATCTCTTTAAGCCATGCAGGTTCATCAACAGCTATTTGGGGATCTTTCCAGAAACTTTCCCGAAGTCAAGCAAGTCTGAACCCAGCCAGGACTGTATCTTCACCACTATTTGGAAACAAGTAGGTTCCACCACCTGAAAACTGCCTTTGACTTGGGCAGGGCTGCCTTCTAGCCGCCAGCAGCTGACCTGGCCAGCCCTGTCTAGGGCTTGCTTTCCCAACTCATCTAGAAGGAAAATAGCTGTGCATTTCTCAGGTGTCCATAACTTCTTTTTCTAAGCTGCTATTAGACATGGCTTTCCTTCTCCACCTTCTCCCATCATTGGCCCCTACAC
This sequence comes from Eulemur rufifrons, assembly GCF_041146395.1. NCBI lineage: Eukaryota > Metazoa > Chordata > Mammalia > Primates > Lemuridae > Eulemur > Eulemur rufifrons. The sequence goes on from NC_090987.1 coordinate 20,042,172, forward strand.
CTCCCATCTGGCCACCAAGGCAGAATGAGTGCAGCCCCAAAGCTGCCCTGGAGGCCGCCACTTGCACAGAAAGGTCACAGTCTCAGAGATAAGCAGGGAAGCTTCCAGAACAACTCTGCACAGTGAAAGGCAAAAACATCATGTTTGTTGAAAACCAGAAAGCTTTAAAGAGGTGAGATGTATATGGGAAGGATTTCCAGGTATTCTGCTGTATTTTTCTCTATTTATTGCTGAAATCTTTTAAATATTTTATTACTTAAAAATTCACAGATCCACATGGAATATGCTCACCATCACTGATTGTTAGGGAAATGCAAATCAAAGCCACAATGAGATATCACACCCAGTAGGATGGCTGTCAAACAAACAAACAAAAAAAGAAAACCAGAAAATAGCAGGTATTGGGTAAAGATGTGGAGAACTTGGGACCTTTGTGTATTGCTGGCGGGAATGTAAAATGCAGCAGCCACTGTGGGAAACAGTACTGTGCTTCTTCAAAAAATTTAACATCGATTACTACATGATCAGCAATCCTACTTCTGGGTATACACCCCAAAAAATTGAAAACAGAAACTCAAACAGATACTTGTATACACATGTTTATAGTAGCACTATTCATGACAGCCTAAAGGTAGAAACAACCCAATGTCCATCGACAGAGGCATGAATAAGCAAAATATGGAATATAAATGCAAGGGAATACTAGTCAGCCTTGAAAAAGAAGGACATTCTGACACATGCTATCCCATATAGATGAACCCTGGAAACATTTTGCTCAGTGAAATAGGCCAGACACAAGAGGAAAAATATTGTATGATTTCATTTCTATGAGGTACCTAGAATAGCCAAATTCCTAGAGACAGAAACTAGAATGGTGGTTGCCAGGGGCTAGGGGGGGAGGGGAGAATTGTTTATTGGGTACAGAGCTTCAGTTTGGGAAGATGAAAAAGTTCTAGAGAGGGACGGTGGTGACAATAGCATGACAACGTGAGTGCACTTATTGCCACTGAACTGTGCACTTAAACATGGTTAAGATGGTAAATTTTTATGTTATATATATTTCACCATCATAAAATTGAAAAATAAGTAAATAATAAAAGAAAAATCTTCAGATCTCTTAGAAGTACAGTTAGTTATAAAATATTCTAACAATGTAGAGAAAGCAAAAGTCCTTGATTACTCTATGCCTTCAACATAACCACTGTTCTCCGTTTGGGGTCTATCCCTGCAGATGGTTTATATGCATTTCCAGTAGCACCCGTATACATATGGAATTCTGTTTTTTATTAAATTTTTACATAATTATTGTCATATTGAGCATTGTGCCCAAATCAAATTAAACTCTACTCTGTTTCTCTTAACTATGTTTATTTCTGGCTTTATCGTTGGGTTTTCTTATCATTTCTTCCTCTTCTTCATGGTTTTCCAAGACTTAGCATAATCCCCATTTCCTTCTTGCCTGATGATTCTAGGCGGGAAGGACCTTCCCTTTCTTTTATTCCTAACATTTTGGAAGCATTCGGGAATTTAGAAAGTGTGTGGTGTGGCCTTGAAGTAACACGTGGCTGCCCTCACCCAAGCGCTGCCCTTCACGCCCGGCCTCGTCTCTGATTAGACCATGGCCCCGCTCGACTGTGAGCTTCCTACACATTTCCCAGCACCTGGCACAGTACTCAGCACACACAGGTACTGAGAAAGAATTTTTAAAACAAAAACAATGAAACCAAAGACTTATTGCTTGATTAGTGCTTTCCTGGTAAATTTCTCAGTCCTGCCAGGCACTTAGAGCTTCTTGGCAGAGAAGGAAGTAATCAATGTCTACCTTGCTTCTCTCTTTTACACCTAGCAGTGCAGGTGTTTTTTTTTTGTTGTTGTTGTTGTTTTGTTTTGTTTTTCATTTCATTCAAATGTTTGGAAAATCCATGAGCCGGCACCCCTACCCTGTCTGCAGACTGCACTGTGACCCCTTTCCTGGAGAAGCGGCTCCCAGGGGACAGGTCCTCAAGACGCTTGTCTTCAGCGGGAGTGAGCCCCTCCAGAAGACGATCTGAAGATTCAACAAGAGCAAATCTGGGGGCAGAGGGAAGAGGTGGGGTTTTCTGAAAGGCTCATTAACTGGCACAACCTGTTCTTGAACACTAACAGGACAGTAACTAGGCTCAACGTTGGTGGCAGTTCTGCGGGGAGAACAAGATCATAGAACTAGCTTTGGTGAGAATTTGGTGAGAATGTTTTTGCTTTAAAGCTAGTTTTCCAAGATAAAACAACCTGGAGACCTTTTTTTATTTCTTTTACAACTTTATTGTGGTATAATTAACATACCATAAACTGCATATATTTAAAGTGTACAATTTGATATGTTTTGGTATATGTATATGCCTATAAAATCAGCATCTTAATCGAGGTGTTGAACATTTTCCATCACTCCTAAAGTTTCCTAATACCCCTTTGTAATCCTTACTTCCACCCTAACCTTCATCCCCAGGCAACCACTGGTCTGCTTTTTGTCACTATAGGTTAGTTAGAATTTTCTATAAATGGAATTGTATCATATATACTTGTTTTGACCTGGTTCTTTCACTTCAGCATCATGACCCTGAGGTTCATCCATGTTGTTGCACATACCAATAGTTCCTTCATTCCTGTTTTTGCTGAGTGGTATTCCATTGTACAAACACACTGCAATTTGTCCATTCATCTGTTGATGGACCTTTGGGTGTTTTCCAGTTTGCGGCTGTAACCAAAAGGGCTGTAGCGAACACTTGTGTACAAGTGTTTATGTGGACATATGTTTGCGTTTCTCTTGTGTAAATACCTAGGAGTGCAATGGCTGGGTCATATTTGTGGGTTTTTAAACAGGCCCAAAAGAGCCCCAGGGTTTCTGCCTAGACCGATGGAGGATCATGGGACATGATGTTCCAGTTTCCACTTCAAAGCAGCAGCAGCTCCAAGGGATCCTCCTCGAAGTTTTTGCTTCCTCTGACAGCTTTTCATTGAAGAAAGGTTTCCATAGACGAGAAAAAAAAAAGTTTGAAGCCTTGTCCCCAACCCCACCACTTTACAAATAAAGGAAATCGAGGTTGCCACAGCCCCTGGCCAAGGTTAGTGGACCAGATGCTGAGCCTGCATTTCCCGGACAGGGACTGCAGGTCACATGCAGTGACCATGGCCTCTTCAAGTTCACCATTTCCACCTTCTGCAGGGTTGGGAAACTCCTGGTGTATCAGCATGGCATCAAATGGAATCATATCCCAAATATGTGCATGTTTCCTTTAGAAGCTCATGAAGCCGGACACATCAGACAATGGAGGTCGAGGGTCAGGAAGGCATCGCTAGGGGCTTTCCAGAGCTGCAAGGTGGTCCTGCAGGGAACACACTGGTGGCCCTTCTGGTGCAGATCTGAGCCAAGTGATGCCAGCGGGGAAGGGCTGACTGTACCGTCACCCACCAGGAAAGGGAGAGGCGGAGGGTCTTCAGGGCCCACCCTCCCTTCACTGCTCCTGCAAGGAAAGGCTTTTTCTCTGGGCTGCTGGGGCCTGTCAGGCCTCCCTGGGGACAGGGACTGAGCTAGCTCATCTTGGTTTGCCCGGCTGTTTGAAACAAGCTGCAGCGTCTTGGCCTCCAGGTTTGGCCCTCTGAGCTCCCCTTCCCTGGGCCCACTGCCGTCACTCCCCTGAGGCCTTGGTCTGGGCCCAGGATGAAGCCCTGACTTGTCTTGGCAGAAGTGGCCCGGTCCATGCTGGCCTTCTGCCCCCAATCCTGGCCGAGCGTCTCTTAGCTGGAGCCCCATCTCCCTTCTTGTGGCCCCGTTCTTGACCGCGGCACAGAACTCCTCCACAGCGGCTGCAGTCTGGCGTTCAGGGCCTACCTCTCCCTCCTAAATTGAGCAGCTGTTAAACACACACATGCCTGGGTCCCCCCCCTCAACAACTGACACAACATGAACCTCTGCGGTTGGGACCCCAGAATCTGCCTTTTAAACAAGATCCCCTGATAGTCCCAATGCCTCCAACGAAGGCCACCGTCTCTGTCTCCTACCATCATTAGTGTTTCCATGAGGGCCTGAGAAAGGCAAAAGGACGTGACCAGCTGGAACTCTCTCAGGGTAGAATGTCAGTCAGCTTGCTGGGTGACTGGAGAGGTGCAGAGCTGGCTGCACACGCGACAGAGACCCAACAAGGCCAACCCGGGCTCGGTCACTCTGTGTTCAGGCAGCAGCTCCGCGTGGTGAAAACTGGGCCATGTCCTTACTGGGGAACCCACGTCTCCATCCTGGGGGTCACTTCCACTTTTTAATTTTCCCTAAGTCCAGTGACGAGGACTTTCAGACTTTGTACTGCACATATAGCTTTTTTTTTTTAATTTCAGCTCATTATGGGGGTACAAAAGTTCAGGTTATATATATTGCCCATGCCCCCCCATCCCCCCGAGTCTGAGCTTCAAGCGTGCCCATTCCCCAGACAGTGCCCATCGCACTCATCAAGTAGGTATGCACCCATCCCCTCCCCCCACCCCCATCCCCCCCAGTCAGAACTTCAAGCGCAGCACATATAGCTTTTTCATGGGCAGTAGCTGCTTTTGTCTCCCTAGGACTAGGTATTATTTCTCTACTTGATAGACATGATGCAGAGAGGCGGAAGTCACAGAGTCAGACACGGATGGGGCCACGAGGTGGGCGGCGATGCTTGGGCCCATGCCCAGGTCTGCGGGGGGAAGGCTGGAGTTTTAGCTCTGCCACTGCCAGGAAAAGGTGGCTTCTGTCTTTCCCTAACATCCCCTTGAGCTCCAAGGACTCTTCTTCCCAAGAAATGTGAAAAACAATGTAGGGACTTTTCCCTCACTTTCTGACAAGACTGTCTGAGACAAGGGCTGGCAGAAACTTCTGCTGCTGTTATTGTTGTTTTTCCAAAGGGGAGCGACCAGCCCTTCTACTGACAATGGAGAGGGTTTGATGGCTCTAGAACTCTTAAGGTTGAGGGAATCAACTGAAGATTTTGTCAAATAATAACTCAAACAAATTTTTTTTCTGCATCACATGAAAGAAATATGGAATGAGGAAGGTAGGACATCAGGCCAGTTTCTTTTCCCCCATGTGGAAGAGGAAGCAAGCCAATCCTTAGCCTGTGGAAATCAATTATTCAACTAGAATTTCATTTCCTTTCGTTTTGCCATGTATTTATTGAGGACATGTACTTACTATGTGCCAGGAAATGTGTTATAAACTCTCTGAGGAACAAAACATAGCTGTGCTCTGGTCCCTGCTCTCAGGGGATTACAGAGGACGTGGGAGAGGGCGATCACGCAGAGCCCTGCAGGCTCAAACTTGACCTCGAGAGGAGTGGGAGGCTACGGAAAGGCTAGCACCTCAGACGGCCTGGCCATAGTTCAACATTGCTGAGCACAACCTGGAAGTCAGGGGGAACAGTGACAACCCGCTCTCGGGAGCTGCCTCTATTGACACAAGACCAAAGGACGTCAAGTGTGAGAGACATACAAGCCATCTGATGTGAGAGCCAAGATGTCAGCACGGCTAATTCTCAATGGAGGATTCAGAGAAGGCTTCCTGAAAGAGGTGGCAGTTAAGCTGAGCCTTGAATGGCATTGTGGTTTGGATGGGCAGAGGGTAGACAGGAAGGCTTGGAGTCCTAGAAGTGGCAGGCCCGTTTTGGAGACAAGTGATGCAGTAGAGTGGCCAACCAGGAGGAAGAAGAGAAATTGGCTAGGAGAACTGTGCAGCGTGTTCGGTAGCACACTAGGGTCTGTGGCTTTTTGTGTAGGGAGAGGTGTGCTCAAAGGTGAGCCTAAAACAGGGACCTGGAGCCTGGCCATCTGCCCAGGTAATGCCAGCACGTTACTTACCTGAAGGGGTTTTGGAAAACTGATCCTGGCTCCTTCCCACACTCGGGACCTCACTGGGGTCACTTCCGAGGGGAGCAGAGCAGGGAGGGCCACTAAGCAGCGTGCTCTCTCCAGCCCCAGCCCCTTTATATCAGGCCATACAGGGTGCAGAGCTTGGCAATAATGAATACTTATTCAATGAATAAAGTGATATATAAATGAATGAATGAATGAAGAGATGAACACAGAATGGAAAACTTCAAGGCGAAGTCACAAAAGGATTGTGTGTGTGTGTGTGTGTGTGTGTGTGTGTGTGTTAAAGGAGGGCGGTGCCTTGGAGTGACGGGCCTGGGAGTGCTTCGAGGAAGGGAGGGAGGGAGGGCTCTGACTGAGCAGAAACTCGGGGCTGTCACCCCACAGCTCCACCACCACCATCGCTTTTCCCAGGCACAATCCCCCACCCCCAGTCTCCCCACACAGGGCCAATCCTGGATTCCCCGACATTAAGAAAAACTCCATCCCTGCCCTGGTCCCGAGCCCACATTCCAAGCCTGTGAGGACGCTGCTCCCTCCCATGTGGGCAGCAAGGTCTCACGAGGAAGCTTTCCAGGTCTCTCCAGCCGTTACTGCTGTTTTTCCCTAAGGTCCACTTCCTACCGCGTCCACGTGGAAAACCTGCCAAAGCCTCAGCTCACCCAAGCCAGGCCAGGTCCTCCCCCACCCTGTAAACCCCTTTGTCACTCCTACAGACTCGCCTTTGTAGGGGCTGAGGACAGAGGGCCACGCAGCCGACTCCCACAGGTTCCTCCCTAATGTCACGCCCACGCTTGGTGACCGCAGAAGGCAGCAGAAGCAGCTGCTCCTGTGCAATCAGGCAGGACCGAAAGGAAATCCCAGCTCCCTTCCTCATCCCCTCAGAACCTCGTCTGCAAACGGGGACAGCAGCTACTTACCTCACAAGATTGCAAGGGCCAAATGGCAGCATCCCATAAAAGAAGCAGTTGCCAATTCAGTGCACAAACACTGATTTTTCTTTTTCTTTTTCTTTTCCTTGAAATTAACTCAGCTCTGACTCCCAGTTTCTGCTCTAGATGCAGCAAACTGGGAAGAATATTGTTCGCACCTATACAACAGAACAGCCGGAAAACCTGCAAGTTTACCACTTTCACTGAAGCCATCCGAGAGCTGAGGTTATAGGGCAACCACCTAGCCTGAAATCTAAGGAACCTAACGGGGAGAGATGGGACAGGGACACTGGCTTACCTGGGGCCATCACAGCTGCACCCCGGGAAGAATCCAGGTGGAACACTTAGCGAACTGGTAGGGACAGAGTGTGGGCTGGTGAGAAAGTGTGAGGTCCTAAGGAAGAGTTTGCACCCTCTTTCAGGCTTGGTTGGGGAGAGTACTGAGGAAGCTCCCCTCATGGCACAGGCCCAGGGGACGGGGGCAGCAGCCACCACAAAAGGAACACAAAACCCCACTGGGCTGTCTCTCCCTCATCTCCCCTTTAGAACAAGAGCTTTAATCTGTAGGGGAAAGGACAATACCATAGCCGTTGGGGTGCTGGTGAAACCCTTTGGAGTTGGAGTAAGTGAAGAGAAAGAGCCCCCCCAGCCCTGGGGAAGGGTCAGGAATACATTCCAGGCCAAGAACTACATGGCAGAGCCAGACCCTAGCAATCAATAACAGAACAGAACAGAACCAACAGAATCAGGTATAACACAGATGTTGGGACCATCTGACATGAAACTTAAAACAACCCTGATTAATATATTAAAGGCTCTAATGGAAATGACAGACAAGCGAATGTTGCAAAATGTTAAAAATTGATGAATCTAGCTAGAGTATATAGGAGTTCTCTTACAACGTTTCTCTAGGTTTAAAAGTATTTCAAAGTAAAATTTTTAAAAATATTCTTTAAAGTGAAAGTAAAATACTTGTCAGACATTCAAAGACTAAGAAAATTGAGTACTCACAGATCTTCACCACAGCACTATTAAAAGATGTGCTTCCGTATGAAGAAAAGTAAACTCAGAGATAGAAAATGGATTATAAAAAATATAAACACAGAACCTAAAAACTATGTCAATAAACTTAATTAACTATTGACTAAAAAAAATTTGTGTTAAGAAATGTCCAACTACAGCCCTGAAAAATAACAACATAGCGGGTGTTCAAGGGTGATTAAAGTATGTTACCATTCTTGTCATGGTTGGTAAAAGGATAGTAATCCTAAATACAGAACAACTATAGACTTTGTTGAAAAAAATTATGGTTTATATGATGTTAAACTTTAACTGGAAATAAATAAAAACAGAGCCTATGGCTTCCAAACAGTAGAGCGATAAAAGGGGATGGAGAGATCTATATAACTTTTATCCAACTCAACATAGAGCATAGACAGATGGGAAAAAGAAGGAAAGAAAAAATGGATAGTAAGCAGAAAATAAAAACAAAATGATTCACACTAAAGGTAATGGATTTAAGTCATCTATTTAAAGACAGAATTACCATTGAAAAAAATGAAAACAAAATCCAGCCACATGCTATGGCCAAGACACTTGGCTAAAACAAATCCATACAGAAGAGTTGAAAAGAATGGGGAAAAAGTGTACCATGCAAACCCTAACAAAAAGACAGCTAGTATAAAAAATATTAATATCAAAACAAAATAGAATTTACAGCAAGAAAAAAAGATTAAAAAGAACCCCTTTCATAACAAAGAAGCATGCTACTTTTTTTATAGCAATTGATATTTTTAGCAAGGTACGTGGCCACCCGGAATAAAGACTGTATTTCCTAGCCTCTTATGGGACCAGGTGTAGTCTAAGCTTGGGCCAAAGGGATGTAAGTGAAAGTGTCATCTAGCAGCTATCAGAAAGCTTCCTTGAGAGACAGGTGATGGATGGATGCCTTTGGCCCCTTCTTAGTTTCTTCCTCTTTCCTGCTGTCTGGAATGCAGCCATGCCAGGGACCAAGAGGATGAAGGTCACTCCCTAGAGACAGTGAAGCGCTGAGAGGCGGAGCCCAAGTCCCCGAGGGCTCCATGGAACAGAGGTGCCCACCAGCCCTAGAAGGCATACCTCTGGACTTTCTAGCTTGTCTTGGTTACTCACAGCTGAACTTAATCCCAATTATGTACACTGATTCCATGTTATCTTTTTATGTACACAAGACTGTTTCTTAGCTGGGTTATACGGCCCTTGAGTGGGAAAGTGGTGCCTTAGAATTTTTGGCATCCCACTTAATACCTAGCTTTGTAGGACTTGGTTTTCACAATGGCCCAGAATAGGACCAAAGCCCAGTGAGTGTATCTTACATGCTGTCTTTGTAAAAATTATAAAGACTGAGTGTCTGTATTCTAAATCCCCAATGGCTGCCATAGGGCTGGATTCATCTTTGTCAATCACAGACTCCAGTTCTAAATTTAGAGTGAGTTTGCAATGTCTGGAAGCCTAATTCCTTTTGGACACAGCTCAGCGCTGTCAGAAACTCTTCCCAGTCTGCCGTTCTCCACCCTAACTCACACCTTTTCTTCTTAACGCTTCTGCCTCCTGCCTGGGACCCTGAGTACCCTCAGAAATAAGCACCTTAATTTGCGTGGAGAACCTGTCTGCAGTGTATTATCATTGTTATCAAAAGGTGTCATTTTGGAGGGGAGGAAAGACATTTATTTCAAGATTAAAATTAGTACACATGTATTGGCAGTTTCACAGAATTCTCACCATTAAGCTGATTCCTTTTATACCTGGTTACTCCTGTCTTGGGCTGCGTCCACAAAGAGTCCTGAGAGGTGGCTGTTTCTGGCCACATTATGACAGGGAAAGAAATCAGTGCTCACAAAAGTGATGTGATTTTTCAGATGCTGGAGGGGGCGGTGGAGTCTCAAACACTAGGATGTTTGGTAAAGCAGTGGAGGCAGGATTTGGGGAACCTTATCAAGGAGTTTATTCTTTTGAGAGAAAGTTTATCGTTTTAGAAAGCACAGACAGAACCCAGTATGCCCTAGACCAGGGGCCGGCAAACTTTTTCTTTAAAAGGACAGAGAATAAATATCATAGGTTTTGTTGGCTATATGGTCTACCAGTTCTGTCATTGTAGCATGAAAGCAGAAGTGGACATAAAAGAATGAACATGGCTGAGTACCAATAAAATTTTATTTGCGAAAACAAGCAGTCAGCCAGAATAGGACTACAGGCTGTAGTTTTTTGACCTTTGCCCTGGACCACTGCCCACCCCAATTCAAGAGTCTCGAAGTCTCCTCTGTGCTGGAAGAGCATCTTCTCCTTCCTTTGCCCACACCAGAACCCTGGGTCTGACATGCCTCTCCACAACCCCCACATGGGCCTTGCAGCTGGAAGGGGCTGCTGGCAGGTGAAAGCCTGACCTGCCGCAGCCCTGGACCAAGTTTGTCCTGGTCAGCATCCTCCCTCCCTGTCCAGGCATGTCTGGCTCCCAAGTACCTCCTTCGGGGTCCACTAGGATGCCCATCCTGGACAGTTCCTGTCCTCTAGGACTGAGAACTCCTTGTCTCTCCCCCCATTGAAATTGACCCGTTAGGAAGAAAGGCAACCCAACCGCCTAATCACCCTAAAGGATTGATCACCCACCATACACTGATCATCCATTGGATCAGTAATGATCATCCATGCACTACTGATCCAGTGGAATAAAGCCATAATGTGACATTTCAGGCCCTCCAATGCCAAGAGAACCCTGTTGGTGGTGATCTAGAATGTCTATGCATAAGGCAGTTGACCTGACCTGTCTTGGGAGATGGACTTGCAGCTGGGCTTCCGTGACCTGCTTCGGGAACAGAACAGAGGCTCCCCTCAGGCTAGAATTCATTGAATGGTCCAGCAGGTGGTGATCTGGCCCAGTAGGGCTCCTGGTCAGTTTCCCATCAGGCCTCTTCCTAGACAATGCATTGACAGCCTCTATTTGTCTAGCTATAGGGCCACTAGCAAAAGTATATGTAATACTGACCATGCCCCATAGAAATAGACTCATAGCTTCTCTAAACTTTTGCTTCCTTCGAAGAAACCCATGATCAGCTGTAGCAGCTCTCCTTCCCACACCCCCTACAGCCAGCCCTCCTTCACATGGAACTGCTGCAGGAGGGATTTGGGCCCCTGGCACGTTATTGTGAGTGGGTCTGCAGACACCACTAGCTCCCGGCCATAGTCCTTTGGTTCTCTGTCCCCACACGCTCCTCCTCTTCCCTTGTTTCCCCTGCCCCCACCCTCGACACAACTAACGGCCAACTAATTCTGACAAAGCTACTTCCTGTGTGATGAGGATGGTAAATTTACTGGGGGGAGGGTGGGGTGGAACAATTATTTAGCAAGAATATCAGGAATCAGGGGTCAGTTAAGTACACAAAAAGTTTTGGGAAACCGAGCTGATTCAAATGACTCAGATGAGATTCACTTCTTCTCACTTGAGTTCTTTTGGTTTTCTAAGGCACTGAGGCCCTGGAGTGCAGAAGCAATTTCTCTTTCTATGTTGATCCTTAAAGAGGTTAAAAGAGTAATCACTTTTACTTTTGCTTTCAGAGTTTTTATTCTGATTTCCATTAGAGTTTTATTCATTGCTGGTAGATGAAAACTTCTAATGCATGATCAGTTTTTAACTTCTGTCTTCTAGGATTGGGTCAGTAGAGATACAATACTGGATGTATAATCACAAAACGAATTAAGTGTGTCAGTTTATCACTGTGAGTTAACCGCAGTGAGGCTATGATAGGAGGCAGCCTATGGGGAACACAGCCTACAGGGAACAATGGAGTCTGTTTATATCAGACTCTGGATCTCTGACCCAGCAAATATGTAGGAATCATTTTTTTAAAAAAAGTAATTTTAGAATGGAAAAGTCGTAAAGATAATATAGGGTTTCCATATACTCTTCACCCAGCTTCCCCTAATGTTGACATTTTACATAACACAAACACTCCTATTATCAAAAGCAGGAAATTGACATTGATGCAATATTATTACCTAAAATATAGGTCTCAGTGGGGAATATCACCAGTTTTCCCACTAGTGTCCTTTTCCCTGTCTGTGATCCAATACAGAATCTCCCATTGCATTTAGTAACCATGTCTGCTTGGTCCCCTTGGTCTGTGACAGTTTCTCGGTTTAGGGGTTTGTGTGATGTTTTCTTATGATTAGATTGAGGTTTTGTGATCTTGGCAAGAACACTGTAGCCGCGATGTTGTACCTTTCTCTGTGCGTCATATTGGAGTACATGATGTCAATGTGTCTTGTTACTTGTTAACCCTGACCACTTGGTTAAGGTAAGTTTCTCCACTATAAAATTACCGTTTTTTCCTGTGTAAGTAAGTAATAAATATCTTGTGGGGAGATACTTTGAAACTATGCAAATATCATGTTTCTCATTATACTTTTGCCTACTGGTTTTAGCATCTATCAAGGGTTCTTGCTTATTAGCGTGGTGTTTGCCCAAGGATAATTTTCTATTTTATTCATTCCTTCTATATTTATTAATTGGAATTCTGTAAGAAGGAGCTGCCTTTTCTCTCCCAGTATTTCTTTATTTAATTATTAACTTATAACAGTATGAACGAATGAATATTTATTTTATTCTATCTAGTAATCTATAATTCTGTAATCTAATACTCTCATTTTTTTATAGTGTCTCAACTTGTCCCACCTTTGGCATTGGGCGCTCCTCTGGGTTGGATCCTGTGTCCACACCATGCCACCATCTTTTTTGGAGCACTTCCTTATTTTCTGGCATCATAAGCTATCCCAGGCTGATGCTCTATTTTCCCTGCCCCAGAGCTGGAATCAATCATTTCTCCAATTAACCATGCTTCCTTTTATTAGAGAGTAATATGTAGAAACCAAGATCTGGACACCTAGATGTACTCATTGCTAGGGGGGTGTCATTCCTTCCAGGTTCCCCTGGCAGACAGACAGAAAATAGACTCAACTCCCCCACCACACACACACACACACACACACACACACACATCCCTCTGTTAATTTATTAATTCATTTATCTGTATCCACAGTATGTTTACTTATTTGTTCAATCCTACTATAGACATAAACTCATTGCAGAATCAAAGAATTCCTTATGAGAAATGAATTTACAAACTAGAATACTGATCTTCATATAGTTCTTTTAGTCTTTAACCTTAAAGCAGCCAGTCAAAAAAATGAGTTTGAACATTTCTTAATATTTAAAGGACATTTTTGTGTCCTTTTTTGGTGAATTGTCAATTTGTGACTTTCCCTCATTTTTCTATCAGGTTTTTGATGCTTTATCCCTCAGTTTTTGAGAGTTCTTAATGTCTTAGGATTATTAGCCCACTGCTAGTGATATATGTTGCAAATATTTTCTTCTTTCACAATTTTTAATCTTCTCTAACTTTGTCAGTTGTTATTTGAGTTTGTTTAGGATAATTCTTTGTCATGAAGTTTTTTTTTAATGTAGTCAAGTTGATTCATCTTTTCCTTTATTGTCTCTGAGTTTTGAGTCAATAATTAACTGAGTTAATCTCCTAACTGAGGTTAAAAGGAATTGACCACATTTTTCTCTAGTACTTTTATGGTTTCACAGTCTACATTTGGATGTCTAATCCATTTGGAATTTGTTCTTGCATATGGTGTGATGTATGAATCCAATTTTATCTTTTTCCAAATGGATATCCAGTTGTTCCAGCACCATTTATTTATTTATTTATTTCAGCTTATTATGGGGGATACAAAAGTTCAGGTTACATACGTTGCCCATGTACCGCCTGTCCCCCCAAGTCAAAGCTCCAGGCGTGTCCATTCCCCAGACAGTGCACATTGCACGCATCATGTAGGCATACACCCATCCCCTCCCCCCACCTCCCACCTCAGTCTGATATCCGATTGGTATCATTCCCAGATGTGAATTTAGGTGATGATCAGGGAAACCAATTTTCTGGTGAGTACATGTGATGCTTGTTTTTCCATTCTTGGGATACTTCACTTAATATAATGGGTTCCAACTCTCTCCAGGAGAACCATAGAGATGTCATATCTCCGTTATTTTTTATAGCTGAGTAATACTCCATGGTATACATATACAACAGTTTACTAATCCATTCATGAATTGATGGGCATTTGGGTTGTTTCCACATCTTTGCAATTGTGAATTGTGCTGCTATAAACATTTGGGTACATGTGTCTTTGTTATAGAATGACCTTTGTTCCTTTGGGTATATGCCCAATAATGGGATTGCTGGATCAAATGGTAGGTCTACTTGAATCTGTTTAAGATATCTCCATAATGCTTTCCACAGGGGTTGCACTAGTTTGCAGTCCCACCAGCAGTGTATGAGTGTTCCTGTCTCTCCACATCCATGCCAACATGTGTTGTTTTGGGACTTTTTGATAAAGGCCATTCTCACTGGAGTTAAGTGATATCTCATTGTGGTTTTGATTTGCATTTCTCTGATGATTAGGGATGTTGAGCACTTTTTCATGTTTGTTAGCCATTCTTATATCCTCTTTTGAGAAATTTCTATTCATGTCATTTGCCCACTTTTTGATAGGGTTGTTTGATTTTTTTCTTGCTGATTTTCCTGAGTTGTAAATAGATTCTTGTTATCAGTCCTTTATCTGATGTGTAGTATGCGAAAATTTTTTCCCATTCTGTAGGTGGTCTGTTTATTCTCGTGACTGTTTCTTTGGCTGTGCAGAAGCTTTTTAATTTAATCAGGTCCCATTCATTTATTTTTATTGTTGCTGTGATTGCAGGGGTAGTTCAACATACGTAAATCTATAAATGTAATTCACCACATAAATAGAAGCAAAAATAAAAACCATATGATCCTCTCAATAGATGCAGAAAAAGCCTTTGACAAAATTCAACACCCTTTTATGATAAGAACGCTTAACAAAATAGGCATAGATGGAACCTACCTAAAAATGATACAAGCCATATATGACAAACCCACAGCCAACATCATACTGAATGGAGAAAAATTGAAAGCACTCCCACTTAGAACTGGAACCAGACAGGGCTGCCCATTGTCCCCATTACTTTTCAACATAGTATTGGAAGTCCTTGCGAGAGCTATCAGGCAAGAGAGCAGAATCAAAGGAGTCCAAATAGGGAAAGAAGAGATCAAACTCTCACTCTTTGCTGATGATATGATGTTTTATCTGGAAAACCCCAAGGATTCAACCAAGAGACTCCTGGAATTGATTAACAAATACAGCAAAGTCTCAGGTTACAAAATCAATATACACAAATCAGAGGCATTCATATATGTCAATAACAGTTAATCGGAGAACCAAATTAAAGACTCAGTATCCTTCAAAATAGCAACAAAGAAAATAAAATATCTAGGAATATATTTAACTAAAGAGGTAAAGGACCTCTATAGGGAAAACTATGAAACACTGAGGAAGGAAATAGCAGAACTTGTAAATAGGTGGAAAAACCATACCATGCTCGTGGATTGGAAGAATCAACATTGTTAAAATGTCTATACTACCCAAAGTGATCTACAGATTCAATGCAATCCCTATTAAATTACCAACATCATTTTTCACAGATGTAGAGAAAATAATTATACACTTTGTATGGAATCAGAGAAGACCCCGTATAGCAAAAGCAATTTTAAGCAATAAAAACAAAATGGGAGGTATTAATTTGCCAGACTTCAAACTATATTACAAGGCTGTGGTTCTTAAAACTGCCTGGTATTGGCACAAGTTCAGGGACACAGACCAGTGGAACACAACAGAAAATCCAAATATAAAACCATCCTTATGTAGACACCTAATCTTTGACAAAGCAGGCAAAAACATACTCTGGGGACAAGAATCCCTATTCAATAAATGGTGCTGGGAAAATTGGATAGCCACATGTAGAAGACTGAAACAGGACCCACAGCTTTCACTTCTCACAAAAATCAAATCATGGTGGATAACAGACTTAAACCTTAGGTGTGAAACGATTAGAATTCTAGAAGAAAATGTAGGAAACACTCTTACAGACATTGGCCTAGGCAAAGAATTTATGAAGAAGACCCCTACAGCACCATTTATTAATATTAAAAAGACCATATTGCTCTAGTAATTTGAAATGCTACCTCTATTTTGAACTCAATTTCTATAGGAGCTTAGGTCTGTTGATGGACTTTCTACTCTCTTCTGCTAGTCTGTATTTATATCCATGCATCAATATCATGCTTTTCAAATTAAAGGTGCTTTATGGTATGTTTTCCTGTTCGGTGGAGCTAGTCCTTCCCCATACTTTTTCTTTTTTTAGTGTTTTTCTGTCCACTCTTGCATGCTTTATTTTCCATATGAATTTTAGTATCAACTTGTCTGAACACACGTGCACACACACACACACACACACACACATAGCTTGTTGATATTGCATTAAATTTGTAAATTAACCCAGGGATAATTGATATCTTTATAACATTGAGTCATCTTATCTAACAATAGGAGCTATCTTTCCTGTTTCTTAAAGTCTACTTTTGAGTCTTTCAAGAGTGTTTTTTAAATTTCCTCAAGTAGATTTGCATGTTTCTAGCAAGGATAAGATTACCAAAGTTTATTCTTCCTTATTGCTGTTGTAAATGGGATTTTTCTTATTATGTTCTTTAACTCGTTATTAATTGTGTATGTGTATGTGCCTTTGTATGTTAATTTTATATTGGGCTAACTTACTGAATTTTTTATTGTTGAGTTAGTTTTATCATTGCTTTCTAGGGCTTTCCAAGTACAGTAGCTGTTATGGGTTGAATTGTGTCTCCCCAAATGCCATACGTTGAAGCCCTAAGCCCCAATACCTCACATGTGATTGTACTTGGATATAGGGCCTTTAAAGGGTGATTAAGTTAAAATGAGGCCATTAGGGTGGGCCCTAATCCAATCTGACTTGTGTCCTTAATTATAAGGACAGAGGAAATATGGGCACACACAATAGACCTCAGGGATGTGCCCACAAAATGCACTCCAAAATTGATGCTAGGAACTATCTAACCACCTGGGAAAGATTAATTGAGCCTGCAGGCAGAATGAGAAGAATGCAGCCAGGAATGACTCCTTACAGATCTCCTCACAGGAAAGGAAGGAAACAACAATTATAACTGATGAGGAGCACAGTTTCCTCCACTCAGAAGGAGGTTTCCAGAGACTTCTAGTCCCTCCCTAGCACTTGCTGTCTGCACACGTATTGCATACTTGATGATAGCCTGCTTGCATTGCTCTCTCAATAAAAATGTGCTACCTTGATAAGATCTTAATTATCTCCAGAGCAGGGACCTACATTTATATTTCTTCCCTCACGTGTCTCCTACTCACTTAGTAGAGACTGTGAACACTAAAGGTCCTCATGACTCATTGATAGAACAATAGGAAGCCTCTGTTTCTGATCTGAATCTTACCGCACAATCTGTAGAAACAAAAGGGTGTTTATTTCCTATTTGTCTTTCCAAAGTTTTGCTCCTGTTGCTTCAATTCCAGTCAGTCAGCCTCGGTGTGCAGACGGCTTTCTTCTTCCCGAGCATGACCAAGACTTCCTGGTGGGGACCGGTAATTGCTTAGCTCTTGCACCCTGCACGTGCATCTCTTCCTGGGGTTGAGCCAACAGCCAGAATGCAAATATTCAGAACCTCTCTTGTTTCATATTTTAAAATTTTATCCAGAGTCAGCTTGGTGAGTATCAAAATTTACAGGAACCAGAGTCCACAGTTGGTAAATGGGCAACTGAAAGAATCCCTCAGTCACTTGGGAACAGCCAGGCCTGAATTTGCCTCTGGATGTGGCCACCATGGTGGCTACAGCTGTGCCCAACACACACAGTGGGAGCTTAAACAAATATCTGCTGGAGGGCAGACGGATGGATGGATATATTGATGGTGGATGGACTAATGGGTGGATGGCTGGGTGGATGGATATGTAGTGATTCCCGCTAGGGAAGTCTAAAGGGGCACTCAATAATCTGTCCTTTTTCAGACTCCTTGGGTAACTCTGATGATCAGCCAGTGATGGACCCTTCAGCCTTGTCCCCTGGCCCTGCAGCTTCTGAACCTTTAACTTGATGACTGGGAAGGGAGGGAGTCAGAATCTCCCTTCTTACCACGAGTTAACAGTATCTGAAGAACCACAGCCTGTTTACTGAGAGGGGCTTTCTGGATCCCCCCATCCAGAGAGGACAGGCTGTCAACTCTCAGTCTGACCTTTGCTTGGCCTGTGGCGTTCCTTTTAAATATATGAATTAGTTGCCAATATTTAAAAATCAGATGATTTTTTTTTTTTAAAAATCTGGACTTCTGAATTTTCTTGGGACTAAAGAGAGAGAGAGAGAGAGAGAGAGAGGTCCTGATGGACTTGGGTCCTTATTTTTGCAAGGCATTGATAGCTGGAACCTAGTAGCCACCACCCCTTTAGACAGGCACAGCCTCTCCAGGTTTTCACAGTGCACACTAGCCCAGCTATGCCTCTTGACACCTATAGGCATTCACTGCGCCTCTTGACACCTATATAGGCATCACAGTCAGTGTCCATTGCTTTACAATCCACCCCCTCACTTCACACATGAGGGAACCAAGAGAGGTCATCTGGATGGATTCAGGCTGTTAGCCAAGGGCACAGAATCCAGATTCCCCAGTGCCCAGGGATCCAGATTCCCATTCCTTCCCCTGCTGCACTTTAGTTGTCAAAGTAGTTCATGAAGATTGAGATCTAAAACATGTTTAAGCAGAATGAATTAAAAAGTTGGCCAATTAAAGCATCGCCATCCTCCTCATCATATCATCATGATTATTAACTTAAAAAATTATAGAGCATCTATTATTTATAAAGCACCTTTCTAGGCAACATAACAAGAAAAATGGCAAAGACCTGGTAAGGATATCAAGGAGAAAGAGCATTTGGGGATTATTCTAGAATATGTGATAATTATGAATCAATTTGCTGTCACCCTTCCTAAAAATACCACAAGTGCACTAAATAAACAGATCATTTAGTAGAAAGAAATGAATCTGATGTTTTCTCAAAATGGATAAAAATGTACCTTGGAAATTACCTTGTTAGTTGATACACAGCAAAATATCAAAATAAATTCAATCAACTCAAAATTATTGGATCCAAACGAAACAGGAGAGTATGGCCATTTTCAAGTCATAGGCAATCCCCAAACTTTATTTTATGCCAGAATCTTACTAACCTTTTGTAACTGCATGATCCTAACCTTGGTCTGAATTGCATACCCTCCTCTCCCTCTCCTGTTCCTCCCTCCTCCCTAATCCCCAACCGCAAATCAAACCCTTGATCCAAAAATATCTGACAACCTCACTAAAGTTGAAATATATGTGACTCATACTAGCATCTGAGGTTACCACTTTCAAAGGCATATGAGCTTTAATGGGAGTTAAGAACCACATTTCTAAGTGAACATTATCAAAGTGTATCAAGGCACACAGGAGACCCACATTGGGGGTATATTATTCTCCTGTGTCCCTGAAATCCTTCCCACCCAACCCACATTCTTCTCTGTGCTCACCAGCCTCCCAGCAGGAGCAATATCAGCCAGGACCAGAAAGAAAATCTGCCCCAGTGTCCTGCCCTAGAGGCCAGTGGGCCCTGACCAGAACCTTTAACCTACCTCCCCCAGGGACCCAGATTCCAATGGGACAGTTCTCATCCACGTTGTTAAGTTTTCAGGAATGACAACAAACCTTTGAGTTACAGGATGGCTCTTGGCAGGAGATGACAGGCCTTATCTCTGCCCACAGCTAAGTCGTCTCAAAGTAGCCAGAACAGTGAAATGAGCAGAGGGCTGCCAGCCCACCCCGCTTGCTGACACTGCTCTCTTCAAAGTGTTTCTCCATTGGTTCCTCACTTGGTCCTCCCAACAGTCCATATGGTAAGTATCATAAGACCCAGTGTCCCCCAGTGTCCAGAGAAGAACACTGGGGCCCAGAAAGATTATGTGGCCAGCCTTGATCACACAGCTCAGCCTCTGTAGACTCTGGCAGGGAGTCTGGGTCAGCGGCAAGCTATCTGCCTGGTGGCCTGTCAGCTCTGGGGGACAATTCCAAATGAGAGCCATATACATCAGGAAATTTGCCCAGTTGGTTCATGAAGCTACCCCTGCCTGGGACATGGTGAGCATCCGCACAAGTGTACACATCTCAGAAGTGGACAACTGACAAGACTAACCCAGACACAAGCCGGCATATGGCACTGTCTTGAGCATGATTGTGAATTTCAAGTGGTTATTGCTCTCTAGCCCCAAAGAAATCAACATTGTTAGTCAGATGAAGTCTGAGGATGAATCTAAGACAGCTCAAAGGCTGGTCTAGCAGCGTATGCTCAGCTATCTCTTCTCTCTTTTTCTATCCAAAGGCTCCTGATGACAGTGTTTGTCAAAGTTTAAATAAACAAGAAGGTGTCTATACCAAGTGCAGGTGAACAACCTGGGACCTGGCCTTGGAACAATCTGAAGGCTTGCCCCAGTGCCGCTCTGAAACCACCAGTGAGACCTTGGGAAAGTCCTTCCTCTCTCTGGGCTTCAGTTTCCCCAGCAATGAAATCATAAACTGGAATTGATAACACCTGAATTTCCTTCCAGCTCAGATATTTTGTGGTTCTGAGATCTGATAAGTAGTTGCACTATAACCCAACACACTGGGGTGTACCCAGACACAGCAATACACCCTGGAGCCCAAGTGAGAAAAGAGTCATGAGTTCGCCCACTGCCTTGCTGTTGTCTGAGGTCCATCCCTTCCCTTCCTAGTACTGTCACCCTCTAACTCAAATACAAACACTGTCATAGGGAAAAGCTCACCCCAAAGACTCCATAGGATTCCCTAAGGGTTCCAAGAAGTAGGAAATAAACAGGCCTTCCCCAGCCTAAACAAATTAATTCCAGAGTTGAGGAAACCCTCTGGTTAATGCTATTAAAACAAATTCCCTCCATACTCACTCTTCCTGGTTGCTACTTGTCCTGCTGGTCTGGTCTTTGCTTTGGTCAACAGCTGGTAGAGCTCAGGGCCCATCTCCTTGGCTTCTCAGGGCCCAGGTTGTCCCCTCTAGACTTGTCCTCTCAGCTCACTCTTCCTGGAGCTGACGTCAGGATGCAGCTTGCCTTTGGTCCTTGACTAGTCTGGTCCACCCAGATGTCCAAAGCTACAGAACCACTTGCCCACCCCTTCTCCACCTAAATTTGTTTTGCAAAAATCAGCTCTTTTATTTTTAAAAGGCACTGAAAGCCTTTGTAATCATGGCCCCACCCAGTCACATTCCAGCAGAAGCTCTATCAGTCCCTGGAGGTGACAGACGGTACTCCAGGGCAGATGGAATGTGGTCCTGAAACCTTGGGGGATTATGAGAGAAGTTCACCAAGATATGGAAATGGCCTGTGCTCTGTTTGGGGGGAACTGAAGCATCCTGGTCTTTCTCTCTTTCCCCTTTTCGTTCTTTATTTAAATGCCTTTTGCCCTCTCCCACCTCCCCTGGCTCATTTTGTCTTCCTAGACAGGCTCCGAGTTCCAAATCAAACTGAACTAAGAGAAGAGATTGACATCCTCCTTATTGCTCTTGTGGCTGAGCCAGAGGCCACTGTTGGTTGCCCTGGGGACAGCCAGTGAGGCAGGAAGAGAGGCCAGATGAAGTTTCTGGTCCTCAGGGTCTCTCACTTGCATCTGCTGATGCCCCTCGTGGGGAGGGAGGTAGCCGGGAAGGCCTAACGTTTGCTGAACCAGGGATCTTACAGTATCAGTAAGGAAACCAAAACGTCACTTGTGCATGTGCCCTGAGGCACTAATGTAGCCCCCAAACTTCAAAGGAGGATTAACTGAAACAATAATAAACTAATCAAGAGTCAATAGGAATGAAAACATAGAAGCAAGAAGGAATTAGGGATGTTCACTCACCCCCATTTCCCATGATGTGGCTTTCCATTCCTATCCCTCCCCCGCCAGTCCACTGAACTATTGCCTCAATGGAACTGCAAAGCAGCCAAATCCCAAGGCCACAACTCATTCTTCTTTTTCCTTGAAGTCTGTGCAAGACTGAACACTCTTGGTCACCATGATACTAGCTAAAATTTCTCCTATACTTACTATGCCAGACAGCCTTCTAAGGTCTTTACACTTTTTAGTACAATGCATCATCAAAACAACCTTATGAGAAAGGCACTATTATCAGGCCTAATTTACAGAAGAGGAAACGGAGGCACAGACAGGCTGAGTAACTTGCCCAAGGGCACACAGCGTGTGGTGGAACCAAGAATTTTGCTTGGGTCTCCAGAGCTCGTGTTCTCCTTGACCAGGTCCTAGAAAGAGGGACAGGTGTTTAGGTCTTTGCTGCAGACTTTGAAAGGCAAGTTGGTGGGGGTGGGAGTCGGGGTGGCAGACTGTGTTTCCACATGTGCAAGTCAGAGTCTTTTGAAGAGGTTCTTGGTGGGCTTGGCTCATTTCAAGGTGGGTTGGAATGATATCACTCTTGTGGCCATGTCCTCCCTTCCAGTAAAAAAAAAAAAAAAGTCTTCATCCTGGAGCCCTGGACATCCTTTCCCTACCTGTGTAATTCTCTGAGACTCCTTAGGCTTTCATTTGTCTAGCATGGAGTTTGTGCTTTGGAAGCCACCATAGGCAGTGTCATCCCCTTTCCCCAAGACCCATGCTCTCCCTGGCATGACTGATACCTGACCCAGGATGTCAGCGTCCGCTCCTGGAACAGGCGTCCATAGCCCCACCGTGTCACCATGCTGCTGTAGAGACAACCCCTGGGTGGGAGTGGGGGAGCCAAAGATCTCCTGCAAAGGGCCTGAAAATCCATATGTAGACCTGCTTCTACTGTTGAATGTACGAATCCTTGAGCCATATTGTCTACAAATCGAATAAATAGTATGTTTCACACATATATTTTATTTTTTAGGTTTTTAAAATTTCTAATTGTGGTAAAACACTCAAAACATAAATGTATCATCTTAAGCACTTTTAATTTTACAGTTCAGTGGTATTAAGTACATTCATATTGTCCCTCCCCACACCTTTCCACTTGCATTGCTTGCTAAGCCCAGAGTGCACACCCCAGCTCCAAGCTTCTCTTTCTCTCTTCCTCTCTCTCCGTCTCTAAAAAATAGCTCTATAACACCAAGTGACTACATTACCCAAACTGACAGTGATGTCGCTGTCTGATTGTTTCACTTGGCTACTTTTTATAATTCTTTTCCTTCCTTCCTTCCTTCCTTTCTACCTTCTTTCCTTCCCTCCTTCCCTCCCTCTTCCTTTTATAATACTGTGAAATCCTTAAGGAAAGAGAGGATATTCTCTTTTCTTTCTCACTGTCCTCTCCAAATAGTAAGTATTCAACAATTCAATTCATTGAACTGAACAGAATCAGAGGATCAAGTTCACACACACCAGAACAAATCCAGGTAGGACTAGATAAATTCTTTAAACTATACTATTTCCCAAGAACAAAACAGCAATTTTGTTTCATGACCAATATATAATTTTCCTGTAATGAAGCACACCACCCTTAAAGACTGCGACCTTCTCTGGACCCAATGCCAAGTGTGTTCTTTTGCACAAATCATAAGTATCTAATCCTTTTATTTTCTTTTGCAGATTCCAGTAGCCAATTTGTCTGACCTATGTTCATAATCAAGGAATTAGTTGACTAATTGCAAATTGTGCCAATATGACAAAGCATGTAGGAAGTCTTTGTCCTGGTAGGGTGTGAAGGATTGCTTCCCTGGTGTTCCATGTGAAAAAGCCTTCCGAGTGGAACGCTACAGGGTTGCAAATGCTGGTTTCAAGAGGAAAGCAACAGGAGGGGAGCATGATGGGTGTACAACACACCCTCTGGTTTGACACAGTGTGTTGTTACCACAATCCCCCAGTCTTTTGATCACCTTGCGGTTTTTGAAATACAATCCTGCCCTGTAAATGCCTGAGCTGACAGGATCACCCATCAACGCACGGGTTAGGCCTGCAACCCACAAGGCCAGAGCAAGCCTGTTTGGTCTGCTTTGGTGGAGGCAGTTGGTGGGGAAAGGGTTGTTCCTCTCATTGCCTGAAAAACTTCAGACTTAAGGGCCCAGCTCAAAGCTGAGTCTCTGTGTTCACTGAAATGACTGTTTTGTGAAAAAAAAAAAAAAAAAAAATCCGCTTGAATCTGTTCCCCCAGCTACATGATTGGCTCTCAAAGTGATCGGATGTTCAATATCTCAGTGCCTCTCACATGCAGCTTTCACTCTTTTGGGGGGAATTTTTGATTAAACAGAAATATGTCCACTCTGAAATTGTGCCCACCCCCTACCCCCGGCTCTCAGGCGACACTGGTGGGTCATTCCGAGCCATTTTCAGGAGTTGCAAGGTCATGAGAACCCTGTGAGGAGTTTGTGTGGTGTTGCCACCTATTGACAACGCTTCCACCCTCAGCCTTGTGAGCAGAATTGCTGAGAATGTTCCCTAAGTCTGCCCCAGAGAAGGGCTCCCTTTCCCATGCTTGGGAGCTGGGCAGTGGGCAGTTAGAGTGCCAGGGCTTCTATTCATGAATTCATAACACTGACTACATTGTTCGCAGTTAGGCTGGACGTAAGCATAAAATCATTGTACAACAGTTGCCAAGTGTTGCATTGCCAGAGAAAATCTATTCCAAATACCTTGATGTCAAATGGCCCAAGTTACCTCATTAGGATTGCACCTTCCAAGCTCTAGAAAGGGACAGAAACTTTACAGACAGCTAACTGAGAAAATACAGGCTTCTTTTACTATCCTCAGTCAAGAGGAAAGAACAAGAGCTTGGACATTCAAGAGACAAGAGACTCAAGTCTGGCCCAGGAAACGTACTCCCAGCTCCCACCCAGCGAGAGATGCTGACCATGGGGTCATCTGGAAGCCCATCAGGGGATACTCTCATGTCTCCAAGCCTTGTACAGCCATAGAGTTCTTCCATGAACCCAGAGTCTTAGCCTCGCCTTTGTAGTTTGTGATGGTTAATTTTATGTGTCAAGTTGGCTGGGCCAGGTGCCCAGATATCTTGCCAAACATTATTCTGGATGTTTTTGTGAAAGTGTTTTTTGGATGAGATTAACATTTAAGTTGGTGGACTTTGTGCAAAGCAGGTGATCTTCCCTAATGTGCCTGGGCCTCATCCAATCAGTTGAAGACCTTGGTAGAAAAAAATTGTCTTCCCTGAGCAAGAAGGAATTCCGCCAACAGATTGCCTTTGGACTCGAACTGCAACTCTGCCCTGAGCCTCCAGCCTGCCCGCCTACCCCATCTGACTTTGGACTCACCAAACCTCATATCTATGTGAGCCAATTCCTCAAAATAAATCTGTGTGTGTCTGCATATACAAACATAGAGATACAGAGCTCTGACTAATATATAGCTAACTCCTGTTTTCACGGAGGGCTCCCAGAGTTTTGTCACGGTGGTTTTCCTAAAAAGTCAACTGAACTCATTAGCCCCCAAAGACTCATGTTTTGCTCAGAGGCCTCTGGTTCATGACTTTCATTCAAAAGCACTGCTCTTGTCCCATACAATGTTTCACTCACCACAAATCCCAGTATTCCATGTATGTTTTCTGTTAGTCTTCAACCCTATGCTGGTTAGAAAAAATAGTATCTCCTTCATTCTTAAATCTCAGATCAAGTCTAGGCTAGTTGTGGGAAACCCAAGAGGGGATGTGTATTCTATAAATCTCCCCTTGGGTCTTCAAGCCATTGGGTTCCCAGCCACTCCATGTTCCACCCACCCCACCCCCAGGAGGTAGCTGGTATCATTCTGATTCCAGGTTAGGAGACCCAGCTGATATACTCAAGGGCATGGCATTGATCTCTGGGATGCCATAAGCATGGGGACATAAGCTTTGGTTTCTGGTCTTGGGCTTCAAACAGTGCCATCCCCATCTTCCCTAAGTCTGATTTCAGCATATATACAGCTTACTACCCACTCTCTCCTATTTATCTGACTTCTTTACCTCTAAAATGGGTTCAATCCCATTAACTGTGTCTGCTCAATATAGTCTCAGGTGCTATAGCCTTCAGCCCCTGTAGAAACAATAATAACTCATTTTCATTCTATGCTTATTACATGGCAGAAAATGTGCCCCAAAATATGTATACACCATCTCATTTAGTCTTCACAAGAATCCTAGCATGTGGGCACTCTTATCGGCCCCATAAGTCAGTTGGTTCACAAATGACAGGGCTGGCATGGTCCTGAGGACCTCCCTGGACGTGGAAGTCACCTTGGACAGAGCTATAGGGAACGAATGAATCACGATGCAGATGACTTGGACAAATATCCAAACTGTAATAGTTTCCTAGCCTACACCTGTCTTCATCCAGTCTTGACACCTAACAAATATGTTAGGTCTAGGTGCACACTGGAGAGAAATCGGTCTTTCTGACCCATTCCTTAAGGCAGACGAGGGAGGTAAAAAAGAAGGGAAAGGGTTTGACTTCGCAGGGGCTAGTTGTGGGGGACTTCGGTCTCACCACCTGCACCTGCCGATCAGCTGATGGTATTTGAATAAAGTTACTGTCCTCGTGCCCCTCCCCGTTCTTTTATTTAAAATGTTGGAGTGCGTTGGCCTCCCTTCCTTCCTCCCGACTCCTAATTCTGTCTAAATGAAGATTCAAATTCTGTTTGGAAGGGGAACACCTTTCCTTGGTTAAGAGCCAAGTTCTCCATGAGAGACTCCAAGTGTTCAGTCTGTTCGAGTTTCATGAAGATCCTGGGACCGAGCGCAGCTTCAGCTGCAGGACACAATAAGTTCATGCCTCGTCCTAGCAGTGTCAGTATTAGCTCCCCAGCAGAGTGACCTTGGATAAGAAGCTGCCACCCTCCCTGGCTCTGCCCAAGATAACAAGGACCAGAACACCAGCAGGAAGGAACATGAACAAAGCTAGCACAGGGCCAAGGCTGTCCGGAAAGAGGGGTCCTATGACCTGCCCCTCACCTTATATCTGCCCAACAACCCTTCTTGTTCCCCCCGCCCATCCCCTGCCACCTCCACACAGCTCAGGGACCCCACAGGGAGAATAGGGATGAACAGCTGGCTGTTTTGAGAGTGTACTCAGACTTCCCAGAAAAGGGAAAAGTCCCTGGAGTTTCCAGCATGGGAGAGAAGAGAGAGGCTCTGTGGGGGAGGAAAGCAGGTTGGAGGCAGCGGTGCTATCAAAAAGCTCAGAGAGAAAGACAGAGCGCGTCACACAGTGACCAGGAGGAACTTGGTGCTCATCTACAAAACCCCTTTCCCCTTAGAGCATGGACCAGTCTATGTCAGAGTGAGAAGGGACTCAGGACAGTGGTGTAGAATTCTTTCATCACAGACTGCCTTGAGACTCTCATTAAAAACCGGGGTGCTCTTCTGAGAAAAACGCACATGAGCTTGCATATGTGTGCATCACACAAGTTCACGTACAATTTCAAGGGGTTCACAGACTTCTGAAAGTCTTTGGGACTTCCAAGACCTGCAGATCCTTGGCCTAAGAACTCTGCTTCTCGTCTAGCAGTTCTCAACAGAGAGCAATTTTGCCTCCCTCCCCACCACCACCCACGAGGCATTTGACAATGTCTGGGGACATTTCTGGTTGTCCCAACAGGGAAGGAAGGGGTGCTACAGGCATCTAGTGGGTTGAGGCCAGGGGTGCCGCTAAACCCCCTAACACACATGACAGACCCCCATAGCACGGTGTTATCGGCCCAAAATGTCAACAGTGCTGGCACTAACCAACCTGCTTCTTGTACAATACCTCATTTTATCACAGAAAAGCTCAGTGTCTGCCTAAGATCACACATGTGATCTTAGCATGTGCTATTAGCAAGGCCAGCATGCCTACTGTTGATCATAAATAATGATAGCTTATTTATTGAGCACTTACTATGCACCAGATGCTATTCCAAGTACTTTACGTGAATGGAATCACTTCATTCTCACAACTGCCGTCTGAGATGGATACAATTATGTCCATTTCACAGTCAAGGGAACTGAGGCAAAGAGAAGCAAAGGCATGAGCCACCGCACCCAGCCTGTGATTTCTAAAACATATTATCATAAACTATTTCATCTGATCCTTGAAACAACACTGTGAAGCAAGCAGGGCACTTTGTGCATGAGGAAAGGAAGAACAAGGTCACGGGCAGGTACGTGTCCAGAGCCAGCACCGACAGCCTCAGAGGAGTGCACGTTCCAAAGCTTTTGTCTCCTCCCTCTGACCCCTGTCACCTGCTCAGCATCTCTCACTCAGACCTGGAGTGAGCTGGGAAGCCCAGATCCTCATCCTGGGAGCAGAAGGGACCCCTTAGCCTGTGCGACATGGGGGTCCTTATTCACATGCCAAGTGTATTAAACGTTGTATTAACCTTCAACAGGAGCATACATTTGGGTTAACAACGCATGACTTTGAGTGAAATGTATTTATTTAATCTCTGCTAATAGGATGAAGCAATCTAAAATTCCCAAGCGTCATTAATAGCGATTGCATTTCTTAATCTCTCTCCCTTCCAGCTCCTTGTTACATTTTCCTGCTGAAGATCAGGTCATGTTGGTGGTGGCATTGCTGTTCTATTTTGAATTTTCAAAAAATGGGCTGCCTGCTAGCTGGTGCCCCCACCCCACCCACAAGCCACACTCCTCTGCGGATGCTCGACATATCCTCAGACTCCGCATTCAACTGGTCCGATTTTGTCTTGGAAATCGCTTCTGCAAGAAATGGTTGCCAGTATCTGGATGAGACCCAGTTGTTTTAAGCAACATTTCAAAACAAGATCCCAGAACAGAAAAAGAAGTTCCAGTTTTCCTTGTCTCTTTCCCAGAGCGTTACAGCCCTCGCCTCTCAAGTCTTTGCAGCAAGCAGAATTGCCTCTAGGAAGAGACAAAAGTGAGCAAACACTCAATTTTCCTTAATTTAATTATGAATGTATGCATTGGCTCATCCAAACATCTATACAAAGCATCTATTATGTATTATTGTTTATTTACCGCAACATGTTCTGAAATGGAATTAAGGGAGATGAAGGGGGTATTTGTAAAGATCACTAATTCAGGTTGGTTTAATTCAATAGCTGTGTCTTTACAGTCTGCTGACTACTCTGAGTCAAGCCCAATGTTCTTCCCATGAGACATATCAGATCTCTTTGGAGAAGTAAGATGTTCTCACATGAAATAGTTGCATATTCATAGATAGGCACCTCACACCCATGAAAGGGTCAGCTTGTATTGGTCAGGACTCTTTCAGATATAAGAGACAAAAAGTCCACTGTAGCTGAAGGAAAAAACAAGGCAGGAAAGCACAGGGACAGTGCCTGTCTCAGGGACAGCCAGGACCAGGGGCTCCGACGCTGGAGGGGCAGGGGAGCCGCCCTCTCCGACTCTGGCTTCTGCTTCCCAGCACTAACCCCCAGATTGGCCTTATCCTCCCTGCTGCTGAGGCACCCTCCAAATGGCACGGGAGGCAGGACGAGGGCAAGACATGACTGTTGACAACCATGATATGGACTGAACGTTTGTGTGTCCCCCCCCAAATTCATATGTTGAAATCCTAACCCCCAAGGTGGTGGTATTAGGGGATGGGGCCTCTGGGAGGTGATCAGGTCATGAGGATGGAGCCCCCATGAATGGGGTTAGTGCCCTCTTAAACGAGGCCCAAGAGAGACCTCCTTGCTCCTTCCACCACGTGAGGACACAGCAAAAAATCACCATCTTAGTTTCTGTTGCTTATAACAGAATCCCTGAAACTGAGCAATTTATTAAAAAAAGGAATTCATTTTGTACATTTATGGAGGATTAGAAGGTCAAGGTCAAGGGGCCACATCTGGCGAGAGCCTTCTTGCTGGGGGGAACCCTCTGAAGAGTCCTGAGGCAGGGCACCCTCACACGGAGAGGGGCCGAGTGTGCTACTGTGCTAGCTCATGTCTCTCTTCATCTTCTCGTAAAGCCAGCTGTTCTCCTCCCATCAATCCATTACTCCATAGATAGATCACCCACCTCTTAAAAGCCCCACCTCTCAATACTGCCATGTTAGAGATTAAGTTTCAATATGAGTTTTGGAGGGGACAGTCAAACCATAGTGATCTGTGAACCCGAAAGCAGGCCCTCACCAGACACCAAATCTGCTGGCACCTTGATCTTGGCCTCCTGGCCTCCAGAACTACAGGAAGTGAGTTTTTGTTGTGTATAAGCCAGGCAGTCTAAGGTATTTTGTTATAGCAGTCTGAACAGACGAAGACAGCTCATGTCACTCCTGCTCAGCAACCTCCAGAGGAAGGAAAGGGCCTTTCTCGGTGCTTCAGAATGGCAAAATCTCAAGGAAGAATGGCAGTTGACCAGACTTCCATCATGGATCCCACAGACCGTCATCATGGATGGTGGGTGGGGGTGGGGCTGCTGGGATAGGCCAAGCTGGGGTCACTGCCCATCCTGGGGACTTGAAGTGGAGTGATGCAACAGCAGCCCCAGCAGGGTCACAAGTTTGGAGTTAAGGAGGTGCATTTCCCCAGACGAAGGAGGGTGGGCGGTACTGTTGCCAGAAGAAGGGAAAAGGGCCATTGAGCAGACCAAAAACAACAGATGTCCACTATAATTATTATGTTCCAACAGTTCATCTGAAAATGATTGTTTAGAACTCAGATTACATTTCCCAATAAAAACAATTTTATAACAATTCCTTATATCTGTGTGGTGTTTTATTATCCATTACGTCATTTGACCCCTCGATCGCCCTGTCAGGTAGAAAGGACAGGTGGCTCCCTTCTCCGCATCGAGCCAGCCCCTAGATGTGCCTTGTCCGGACAGGACCTCCATGCCAGCTGCGGCGAGCCCTCGGATCCTGGGCGGGGGAGCTTCGGAGGAAGGATGTCCATGACAAGGGCAGGGTGTCATGGAAATCTGGCTGTCCTTGCAGGCCTAAATGTTTCCCCTCACTCCTGACTTTGTCCCTGGCCGCTCAGAGGCCGCCTAACATGGATGGAGCCTCAAGGCTGCATCCAGGGTTGTGTAAGATACTGCCTGGAACAGAGGGTGGAGGGGTGAGGATGTGGGGTGGAAGGAGGAGGAGGAGGAGGAGTGAACAACACTGTGGATGGCTGCAACTATGGAAATGGAGGCCGTGTCGGGGGACTTTAAAGGCAGAAATATTTTGTTTTAATTTATTCACTGTATGATGCTACAATAAAATTCTCCTCATATATAATAAATCCCAGCATCGCCAGTGAAACTGTCCAGGACAAGACACTCAGCTCCTCTGAGGGAGGAGGGTGGGCATTGCAGGGTCACAGGGAAGGGGCAGAGACAAGGAAGATCTGGAGAGCTCAGAAGAAGCAGGACATTGGACCAAGAGGTGACTCAAGGACACACATGACTGTGACCAAAGGAGGACTGTTTTGGGAGGGAAATACATCAAAAGTATTGTTTTCTCTAGGTGACGTCTGACTCATGATTCTTTTTGTCTTTATTCTTTTCTATATTTTCTAATATTTCTATAATTAGCACTTATTATAATACTTTGTAATAAAAAATAAGGCTATAGCTCTCTGTTGATGAGCTGTTTTAAATGAGTTCTCTGCTGCCTACAGGCACAATTTCAGCTCTGCACCCTGGCGTTCAAGACCCTTCATAATGGGGCCTGTTCCCCACTTACTGCCCGCTCCACTCCTCAGGACAAGCCCTTCCTGGCCCCCTGCCCAGGCTGTGCCCCACCTCCTCCCCTACCTCGCTCACCTTCTTCTCCACCTGTTCAAATCCTGACAGTGTAGGCAGCCTCCCCTCTGCAGTCCCCCCAAGCATTCCGTATTTGAGGTGGACCAGAAATAAGCACCTGGGCTTGACCGGCTGTGTGGCCTTTTCAGGTACTCTTTGAACTTCAAGTGCAAAGAAAAGCTCACTTTCCCAGTGTCCAATGCCCTCCCTAAGATTCCTGCACATACCTGGGGCTTGTGTGTCCTTGAGTCGCTTTTCCATGCAACTGCACGCTCTCTCCTCACTGATGTGCTGTGGCTCACCAAGTCCCACTCCTGTCCCCAGCCGACTGCTGACCAAGGCTCAGAATTCAGGACAGCTCAATTCAATGGTCAAAATTCCAACATTTGGAAACCACTTCTGACCCTGAGGGCAATAAGAAAGATACAACCAATTCATTCATCTATTCATTTGCCCATCCTTACATTTATTTGTTTTGTTTAGTTATTCATTCTGTTAATAATTTAAGCAACAAATACTTGGGGATCTATCTATAATACAAGCATGTGCCCAGGTGCTGGGACTATGAGGATGTACACATGTCTGCTGCCTTCAAGAGACACACAAACACACACACACACACACACACACACACGCATTTCTAGAACACAGCATGGAGTTTGTCCATACATAGCAAGCTAGATTGACAGGAGGGGAGTGAACTGCTTTTTCTCTCAATACTTCTGACACCAAATGTGTGTCAGAGTTTTTTCCCACAACAGCCAATTCTCCAAGTCTCCAGACATCAACTAGGTGTCCTGCAATTCAATTTAATTCTGACACAAACTACTCGAGTTAGCACAGACACCCCCAGGTTAAAGGCTCAGTCCCATAAACTTCCCCTATTTCAGATGACACTCAAAAGTCTCAGGTTGCCACCATGCCCCTCACTGACTGGCTATAAATCAGGTTGGATGATTCGCTAGAACAGCTCATGGAACTCAGGAAAATGCTGTATTACATTTACCTGTTTATCATAAAGGACACAACTCTGGAACAGCCAGATGGAAGAGCTGCACCAGGCAAGGCGTGGGGCGGGCCGCACAGATTCCACGCCCTCTGCAGGTGCACCCCCCTCCCAGCACCTCGGTGTGTTCACCAGCCTGGAAGCTCTCTGAACCGCAGCACATTGGGGGTTTATAGAACTTTCATTCTGTAGCCATGATTGCTGAAATCACTGGCCATTGGTGATTAAGTCAATCTCCAATCCTTCCCTCGGAAGGTCCGGAGTGGGGCTAAAAGTTCAAATCCTCTAATCATGCCTTGGTCTTCTTGGCAACCAGCCCACCCTGAAGCTATCCAGGGGCCCACCGCCAGTGGTCTCATTAGAACAAAAGACTTTCCTATCACCCAGGAAATTCCAAGGGATTTAGGAGCTGTGTGCCAGGAACCAGGGAGAGATGAAATATTTATTTTTCATATTATAGGGGATTTTTTTTTTATAGCTTAACTCCAAACATAGTAAAAAATAGTCATTGGGCTAAGAGCTTGTCTCTTAGCAGTGAAAAGTCTTGTATGGATGTTTGTAAAGACACAGAAATAAAGAAAAGTAGTTCAGCATGGCCAGAGCTTGGCCTCCATGTCCGGGAGATGGAAAAAAAAAAAAAAGGCTGGAGGAATGGGCAGGGCCCAGGTCTAGAGGGATGTTTAACACTATGCAATGGAGTTGAACTTTATCCTGAGAACAATGGTGTCCATTATAAGGTTGGCATGATCAGATTTATGTCTTAGAATCATGCTCTGCCTACAGTAGAAAGAATGGATGGGGGAAAGGACTAGAAGATATGTAGAGGTTGTACACAAAACAAAATGGGATTGGATTATAAGCCAAAGCATAAAAGAAATATCCATGAGTCCATGTTGATCTAATTAAATGATTGCACTAGCTTAAAAATGGGGGAGAAGAAACAACTTTCCTGTGCAGAACTCCAAATAAATTATGAAGATACTTTGTCTGTAAGGAGGTGCGGCATAACCCTCACTTCTTAAGTGTGAGCCACACATAGTGCCTTCCTTCCAAACAATCCAGAGTGGAAAAGCAGAAAACCCAATAGCTCTGCAGTGGAGACACCCGACAAACACGACGTCAGCCAGGCAATCAAGGTCAGCATGTGCAGCGATAAACATGTTGTTAGTCTGTGCCCTCCATATGATGTGATGAAGTATATTCAACGAAGTAGGGTTTTATTCATTCAACAAATATTAATACTTAATGCGTGTAGGCTATGCATTCACCTAAAAAATACTGAGCACCTTCTATGCACCAGACGCTCGTTTAAATGGTGGGAATTCATTCTACTGGAGGGAGACAGACAACAAGCAAAGAAATAGACAACATTTTGGGTATGGTGAGTGCTATGAAGAAAAGCAAGGCAGGACAGGAATGTCATGAGGGCGTAATTTTATAACATAAGTGGCGGGCTGTAAGGACCTTTCTTATAAGGAACATGTGAGCAGGAACCTTAAGGAAACATGAGTCTGCCTTGCAGTTGCTGAGGGAAGAGCATCCAGAGGGACAGATGTGGCTGCAGCCTCTGAGACACCCCCAGGGATCCCCACCTCTTGGCATCTGCAACCTTGGTAGCACCCTCCCTGTAGCAGAAGCGATGGTATGTGATTTTTGAGACTAAGGAAATGGTATTACGGCTTCCACCTGGCTCTCCGGGCTCTTTGACTCTGAAGGAATCCACCCTTCATGTCCTCAAGACACCCTATGGAGAGGTCCGCGTGGCTGGGAACTGGGGCTCCTGCCAACCACCAGCACTAACTTGCCAGCCACATGAGTGAGCCCCTTGGAAGAAGATCCCCCATGCTAGTCGAGCTGCAGATGACTCAGCCCCTGCCAACAACCTGCAACCTCATGAAGGACTGTGACCAGGACCACCCTGCTTAGCTGCTCCTGGACTCCTGTCCCACAGAAGACACAGGAGATGGTAGGTGACTATTATTGCTTTAAGCTGTTAAGTTTTGGGGTGATCTGTTATACAGCCTTGTATAACCGAAACCACCAGCAAGTACAAAGCCCCCAGGCAGTGAGACGCTTGCTGTATTCAAAGACCCTCAGGATGGGGCTGGACCAGTGTGGCTGGAGCAGAAGGAGGGTAGAGAGGGGCAGAGGACAAAGGTCAACTCTGAGTGACATCATAAACTGCAGAGAGTTTTGAGCAGAGGATCATGATGTCACTGGTGTTTAACAGGGTCCCTCTGTGGCAGTGTTGGGAACGGCAGCAGCAGGGCGACGGTGGAAGCAGGAAGAACAACTGGGAGCTACCGCAGTGCTCCGAGCAAGAGCTGCTGGTAGTCCTAGGGCAGTAGAAGGAGGTGGGGGGTGGTAGGAGGGAGCCCAGGATGGCCCCCAGGCGTTTGGCCTGAGCAGTTGTTAGAGTGGCCCTTTACTGAAGGAAATGGTTAACTGGGAAAAGTCAAAAGTTGGTTTTGTGACTCAACTGATTAAATGGGAGAGGGGACGGTGACGATGGAAAGGGAGGTGAAGGACAATGTCCAGATTCCTGAAGGAGAAACGGGTTTGCTGCAGGCTTGTCTTCATAAACCTGTTCTAGATCCTTTGGAACATGGGATAAACATGGTGGTCCCTGAGGCTACCTGTAGCCACGTGCCTTCCTCTGCAGGAGGTATTTTCTCTACCATCTGGTCTCTCCGTTTTCATGCCTCAGGTCACACAGGCCAGGACAGCCCTGGAAATGAGAAAACCAAAGAGCCAGGTCTTCACCCCAAGTGATGACCATGTTTGAGAACCCAGTGGTGTCACAGCTTTGTCAAGAGGAACTAGAAATCCAGGCTTTTATGCAAAATCTTCATCTTTAAATATTGTCATGCAATTCAATTTTTTAAAAAAATTATATAGACCACAAAATACACTGGTAGCCTGTAAGTGGCCTGAGGGCCCCCACTATGCAATCATGGCTTTAGATCATAAGCTCGTGGGTCCTTTCTGATTCACTTTCCCTGCCCGTGAAGCTGAGCTGGAACACCTCCTCTGCTTATCTCCCATGTCTGCAGGGCGGCAGAGGAACGAGATGGTGTGGCGGATAAGGCTTATAAACCACCGTACCCAGTACCCACGGGGCAGAGCGCTGTTACTGCTGTGGGGGCCACTGCTGTTATTAAAGCCATCAAGCCTGTGAGGCAACATCCCTTAATTAATCTTTGTTGACACCACGAAATAGCACAGGCCTCTACCCTGGAGTATAATTCAGTTAACTCTCATTACGCAGTTATTTATTTAGTTAAAACTCACTCATTTATTTCCCACAGCACCTAACAGTGCCTGACTCAGAATCAGCAATCTAAAAGTAGTTGCTGCAGGTGGTATTAGGAATTTATTCACTCATTAATTCCACTAGGATCTTTTTCCTTGGGTACCAGTTATGTGCCTGTTGTTGCCCTGGGCACCGTGGAAAACACCCGGCCTCCGTTGCAGCCAGGTGCGCACCCAGGCGTGAAGAACGTACAGACCCCGGGTGCTCTCAGAACTGGAAATGCCAAAGGCACATCCAGCCAGCCAGGTTTGCTACGATTGAGCAGTTTCTCAGGATGTGGGACTTGAAATGCCAGAACCAGGACGGTTCGGAGCAAACTGGAATTGTTGAATAGAACAGAATAACATGATGATGGCAAACAAAGATTCGAGAGCCAGACAGCCTGCAGTTGCCCCTTTCCTGCCGTCCTGGCTGTGTGATCTTAGACAAGTGACTTAACCTGTCTGAGCCTTGGTTTTCTGAGTTATAAAATGAATAGCCACCATGTGAAGTGGTTTTAAGGACTAAATGCACTAAACTCACAGTAAACACTCAATAAACGGTAGTCAACATCATCAGCATTATCCCTGGGAGAGGGGAAGGATGGTGCTTCTCTGAAGTTCCCACCACGTGGCATTTGTCCTTCTGTGACCAGAACCTCAAGAAGGGCTGTATGTAGGAGCTGCAGAGTCCCACCTCCTGCCCTCTATGTTCCAGAGAAGTTGTAGGCAGCACCTTTAAGACACCAGGCAACAACTTGACACACACTCTCCCATCCGAAATGTAAAACCTAGGAAATGATAACTCAGCAAGAACAGCCAGAATGCCCCACAACGGCAGCTGCTGTGTCTCCATCAACTTTCCGCATCCCACACTCCGAGATATTTTGGTTCTCTGCATCTCACGGTTCTCTGGCACCACACCTGGTTAGGGTCCTACCCCCAACAGCTGCCATCTCACCCTTAACAACTACAACCTTTTCCAAATGACTTTTTCTTTTTATAAACACGATACAGCTTTGCTGAAAATAAATTTAGAATAGCAAATATGCAAAAACAAGAAAGTAAAAATTACCTTTAAAATTCTACCCACTAGGAATAAGAACTTGATGTCTACCTTTTCAGATGTATATTGATAGATATTAATAGATGATAGATGGGTAGATAGTAGATAGATAGATGGTAGACAGATAGATACGTAGATATAGATAGATATTATGGTATCATTCCTCCCCTCTTCCTTACTAACAAAACCTCAGGGCTGTGCCCAAGTAAAAATTCTAGATTTCCCAGTTTCCCTTATAGCTAGAGACGGCCAAGAGGAGTGATCTGACCCCAGAGTCCCAAGCATTCACGTGCTGGAGATTTCCCAGAAAGTTTTCCTTTCCCGATATAAGTGCTTTCCCTTCCTTCTTGTTTTTTCCTTTTGTTTTCTTGCCTGGAATATTTGAACAGTTTATCATGTTTGGAAATGCCATGTTATGACAAACATCCTTGTAGCTGAAACTTTGCACACATCTGTGATGATGTCAATAGGTTAAATTCCTAGAAATGGGAATTACTGGGACAAAAGATGTACAAAACTTTTTACACTGTGGATCACCACATTCCCTCAGGAATTGATGTACCAATTTCGATTCCCATCAGTAGCGTACGAGCACTTCCCGCATCCTCACACAAGCCCCGCTAAATTTGTGCCAGTTTAATAGACAGAAATTGCACCATGGAGACTTAGATTTCTGGTAATGTGGCAAACTAAAAAACTTAGAAACCTTTCTGCTATAAAAACACCTAGAAATGGTAGGTAAAAGATAATGAACATCCTTTCAAATGTATTAACTGAGTTTTTGCTAAAGAAAGGGAAATTCTGCAGCCAAAAAGAAAAAGAAAGAAATTGAAACCAAAGAAGTAGGAGTTGATGCTGTGGCTTCCCTGGGTGGGGTACTGGGAGGGGACGGCTGCTAATCTTGATGAGCAAAGAGCTTTGGATGTTCCACCACAGGGACAGGAGCTGAGGCCTGGGCCCATGTATGCGTTGGAACGGTGATTCCTGCATACAGCCAAGACCTTCCAAGCCTTCCACCCTGGGTGAAAAGGTGACATGGAAAAAAAATCTGTTCACTTGCAAAGAGAGATAATGAAGTAGTTTATCTAGCTTGTCCAGGGTTCGAGATAGAAAACATATCTCCCCAGGTAATTCACCAGGGCCCTGCCTTTATCTAGGCTTGAGAATCAAATTTATACTACCTGCATGATCTGTTAAACTCCCACCTAACCCCAGGTAAGAAATTAACATCTCAAGCTGAAAGCACTATGGGACTCAATGCAATACCTTTCTCCAGAGACCACACAGAAATCTCAAAGATGATACTCTAAGAAACATGAATTTATAATCCAAAATTCACAATATGCAAGGAAATGAGCCACCACAAGCCAGACTCAGCAGAAACTACTAACGCAGATTCCTAATCACTTCAGATAACAGAATTGTCACATCCGTACCATAGGATCGTTTTAATTTCCAAGAAACATTTTCTTAAGGCAAAATACCACATTCTGCCCATGACCAATTCCTATTCAATGCTTTTTAATCAATGTCTTCATGAAAGATACACTCGTCAAATTTATCAATGACATATAATCGAAGAGACCAAAAATCTTCCATATATTGGTATTACCTGTTCAATAATATTTTGAAAGCTAGGAAGATGAGCTAAAATAACAAGATGAAATGCAACAGGGACAAAATAAATTTCTGTTACGTTAAAAAGTAATCACCTACAAAGTACGGACTAGAGACACTTAGCTTGCAGTAGTAATGCAGGTGGAAAAAGACCAAGGAAGGGATGGAGAGGTGTGGCCAGCACTGAGATAGAGGTGTTACTTATAGCCACTTTTTTTTTGAGATATAACTCACATACCATTAATGTACAATTAGCGATTTTTAGTATATTCACATGGTTGTACAATCATCACCTCTATCTAGTTCCAGAAAATTTTCATCAGCCCAAAAAGAAACCCCATCCCCATCAGCAGTTGCTCCACCTTTCCTCCTCCTCCAGCCCCTGCACCCACTGATCTTCTTTCTGCCTCTGTGCATTTGGTTGTCTATTCTGGACTTTTCAGGTAAGTACAATCATACAACATGGGGTCTTCTGTGTCTGGCTTCTTGCACTCAGATTAATGTTTTCAGGGTTCATCCATGTCATTGCATCTGGCAGTACTTCAGTCCTTTTTTATGGATGAACAGCATCCCATTGTGTGGATAGACCACCTTCTGTTGGGCATCTGGCTGATGGGCATCTGGTTTGTTTCTATGAATACTTTCGGCTGTTACGAATAACGCTGCCATGGGTATTTGTGTACAAGATTTTGTGCACAAGTATTTTCTCCCATGTGGTGGTTTGTCTTTTCACTTTCTTGATAATGTCCTTTGAATCACAAAAGTTTTTAATTTTGATGAAGTCCAACTCATCTATTTTTGTTTTCTTTTTGGTCTCTTGTACTTTTGGTGTCATATCTAAGAAACCATTGCTTAATGCCCAGGTCATGAAGATTTGTCCCTATGTTTTATTCTTTGAGAGTCTTGTAGTTTTTAGCCCTTACATTTATATCTTTGATAGATAGATTTTGAGTTAGTTTTTGTGAAGAAAGGTCTAGCTTCATTCTTTCACCTGTCATATCCAGGTGTCCCAGCACCATTTGTTGAAAAGACAAGACAATTTTCCCCATTGAATTGTCTCGGCATTTGATAGTTACATTTGATGTCACTGCCAGAGGAGCCAAAATGAAGCCAAAAGCCAAGGGAAATTTAAGAGTCATTAATAACCCCTTCTGGGGCACCAATTCCCCTTTTCTGGGACTGACATGTCCTTGTTGCACCTCTTGGGCACCACTGAGCACGGCCACCAGGGGTAGCTCAGTCAGTTCTCCAGACTTGGTTTTTATTTAGCTATGCTGGGGTGTTTCAATGACGATCATGCTTTAATGACTTTGTGTTCACAAAACTAGTACAGAAATTCCAGGTCTTTCTCAGCACCAGTAGCTGATATTATTTCTCTGAGTCATTGGCCATTTATTCCCCTAAACAATTAAAATACTGGGAAATTCTATCATTTCAACAACAGCTGCCCTTCCGCTGAAAGCAGCTGTTCCCAATTGGGAGTGACCTCAGCAGAGCCCATGCCCAGGGCTACACTGGAGAGGACACAGTGGGGAGTCAGGCTGCTCACTTCCGCAAGACAGTCCACTGGCTTGGGAGCGGCCGCGTGGGCTGCTGGACAACTGGACTTACTTGGAGGCTCCTGGTTTCTGAGTCTTTCCCTTGTTAAAGCCACAGACGTGCAATGGTCAAGTCTTCCGGGATTGCCTTGGGTGACATTCATCCTCAGGCCTCCCCAGCATGTTGTTTACAGCTTTATTATGGTGCTCAGATCACACCGAATTGTAACAAGACTAATAGCTAACGTGTACTGAGATTTCATCATGGGCCAGGCATGGATATGAGAACATTGCTCATTCTATGACTAGGACTATGTTTAGGCCCATTTTACAAACACAGCTCATAAGAATTCAGACCCCTGGAATCTGGCCCCAAATGAGCAATGGTTTACACACCCAGACTGAGCTTGTGGAGGACACCATCTGTATTGCTCTCTGTGTGCCCACAATAAACGTTGTTGAAAGCTGCTCAAGAATCATGGATGGTAGCAAGAACCGTCTTAGTCTGTTTGTGTTAAAGGAATACCCAAGGCTGGGTAATTTATAAAGAAAAGAGGTTTATTTGGCTCACAATTCTGCAGGCTGTACAAGAAGCATGGCATGAGCATCTGTTTCAGTGAGGGCTTCCGGGAGCTTCCACTCTTGGCGGAAGGTGACAAGGAGCCGGCATGGAGCGATCACATGGTGAGAGAAGAGGAGAGAGGAGAGAGAGAGAGAGAGAGAGAAAGGAGCAAGAGAAAGGGGGGGAGGTGCCAGCTCTTTTAGACAACCAGCTCTCACAGGAAGGAATAGAGTGAGATGACACCAAGCTATTCATGACCCAAACACCTCCCCCCAGCTCCACCTCTAACTCTGGGGATCCAATTTCTCCATGAGATCTGGAGGGGGTCAAATATCCGAACTATAGCAGGAACTAAAGAATGTCAAAGTTGGAAGTGGACTTAGAAGTCATCTAGTCCAGCTCTCTC
This sequence comes from Eulemur rufifrons, assembly GCF_041146395.1. Taxonomy (NCBI): domain Eukaryota; kingdom Metazoa; phylum Chordata; class Mammalia; order Primates; family Lemuridae; genus Eulemur; species Eulemur rufifrons. Next base: position 20,083,184 of record NC_090987.1, read on the forward strand.
ATGTTGCATGTAAGGAAAGCAAGGCCCAAACAGGGGAAAAGGAAACGTTGGGACCAGAGCTCTTGGCTCATAGTAAAGTGATTTTATTTTTTTAACTCATGACTCATTTAATGCAAAAATGTCTACAATTAAGGAATGTCTACAATGAGTATGGCCTGCTTTGGGTCTTGGGATGTGCCTCTCGCCCATTTGTGATCCGTCTGTGAGCTTCCTGGGAGGGGCGGCAGCCGGGCCGTAGCCGGGGTCACTGCTGAGAGCACCCCATCCAAGGCTGCCAGAGCACCCCTCAAGTTCCAGCAAAGGCTGCTTGCATTGTTCCTGCAGGTAAGAGACAAACTGAGAAATGCCACGTAGGGATTCCTGGGCGATTCCCAAGGCGTATGGGAACAACGGAACAGAATATTTGAAATCAGGTTTGTTTTATGTGGAGATTTTGACTGTCGAGTCTCCATAAGTTAACAGGCCATCAACGCAGTTTAATGAAACTTCCAGTGAAAGCACAGCAAAATCATCACACCGGCCTCCCTACAATGCAAATTTCCTCCAGAGAACTCCCAGCTCTGACCGCCATGGTATCGCACTTTTCTTCAGAGCACAGCTGCACGCTGAGAAGACTGTTATTTTGCTGTATTTTTGGCCAGCAAGTATAAGGCTCAAGAAGGACAGTGGCCTGCCCAAGGCCATAGAACGAGTTTCCAGCAAGACTGGTCTCATCACGCCCCATTCCGCATGCCATACTCGGGACTCTGTTGCCATTTCCTCACCCTGAATTTGATCTTTAATCAAAATCAGGCCACTCGTGTGAACTTTGAAGCTCTGACGCACGATATTAAAGCCTTTAAATACCTATACGGTACATCAGTGGTTCTCAACTGGGGGTGATTTGACCCCACCCAGGGGACATTAGCAATGTCTGCAGATGTGTCTGGTTGTCACAACTCGGCTTGGCGGCTACTGTTGGCATCCAGTGGATAGAAGCCAGGGACGCTGCCACATGTCCTACAACACACAGAGCCACCCTCCACAACAAATGTCAATAGTGTCGAGTCTCTAGATTCTAGAGTACGGGCTGGGTGGTAAGAGAGGACAGGGGGAGTTATTCCAGATTAATCCAAGGAGGGAGTAAGTCCAAAACTCTGCCTTGGGTCCAGGCCAGAGAGACAATTAGAAGCCCAGCTTTAGTTTGCTCGAGTGTTTGTGTAAAGGGGGGATTGTTTATATTTGTAAAAAGCCCTATGTCATTGACCCGTTGCCTGCCATTGCCGGGAAGGCCTGTCACCCCAGAGCAAGCGCGTCCCTCCCTCCGCAAGGCAGCAAGCCCTGGCTGCCCACCTCCCCAGCCCCACCCCGGCTAGTACTCACCCAAAATCAAAGTGCCCTGCGCCTCGCCTCACGCGGATCACACCTGACCCGGGATCCTCCCTCCCTCTGCTTCCAGGCAGCCCTCCCCAGGGACAAAGGGCCATCTCTCAGACTCCCGCAGAGCCTGGCCCGCACCTGTCCCCGCGCCCCCTCAGTGGAGGGAGAGGAGCGGCCAGATGTCGTAAAGGTCGTAAAGGTCGCTGGGCAAAGCTCCCCCTTCTCCATCCGCCTTTCTAGCTAACGCCTCTTGCCCTTTGTTTCTGACCTAATTCCCCTGCTTTTGACCTATTTCCTGAGGCGTAAGACAAGAAGATAGAAGAAAGACATCGCCTCACAAGAGGAGAAAGGAGGGTGGGGGCGGGGTGTTGGGAAGGCAGAGCAATCTTTATATTCTGAATGAAATTTAAAGGAAAAAAAAAATCCCACATGAGATCATTTCTGCAGCTATGACCAAAATCTAGGGAGTTCAGTAAACCCTGAAAGAGAGTCCCTAAATTTGTCAGCTTCCTGCCCCTGGCTCAGGAAGCCAGTCCCCAGCCTGGACGTCACAGCTCGGCAACCCCACGAGCTCCTCATCAGGAACTGCAGGGAAGGACACGGGGACCTCTGCTGACTCAGAGTTGGACCCTACAGGCGCCTGTCATCAGTGTGGCCTTAGGCCAGCCCCAGCAGAAGCACAAGCAATTCCTGTGTCCTCATTCTAGAAAGTTCCCAACACCATCATTCTGCTCCTCCTCCCTCCTCCATCCTCACCCTCGTCCTCTTCACCCTTCCCCTTATTAAGAGAGCTGCGCTGTTACCAGAAACTCGATGTTCCAAGCCACACTGGCAGCTCTGAGGTCAGGCAAGGATAGGACCGAGAGGGCAGGGCAGAGAGTGTGTGCCCTGCCCCATGACACAAACAGGAGCGTGCACATCCGATAACACAGGAGAAAACATCAAAACGTGACCTGGCCCAGCACCTTTGCAAATGACCAGAGCTCACAGCCAGACATGGCAGGGCCCTTCCCCATCTCCCCTGCAGCTGGGTGCCCCAGCCAAGCTCCCCAAGTTCTGTCGGAAGACCCGGAAGGGAGGCTGTTGAACCACAGACTGTGGTATCAGCCCTGGCCCACACAGTGACTGTTGTCCCTACACCTGCTGTGTGCATCCCAGCAGCAACAGAGCAGAGACGGCAGAGGACGGTCTGCGGGGAGAAGACCCGGGGGCACATTGAGTAGTGTACGCCTCGAGTCCTTCCCAATTTAACTGAAACTCATTTTTCATATCTGCAAAGCAGGACTAATAAGAACCCACAGGCTTACTGTATGAAAACAGAAATAAAGCACTCCCTGGTGTTGGTTGCAGTTATGGCAGTGATTATCCACTGGCTCAGTTAATCAACATGTATTCATCCATCGCCTACGGTAGGCCAAGGGCATCACACACGTTGCCTCACGTTATCTTCACAACAACCCTCATAGGGAGAGACTGTGATTCCCATTTTATGGATTAGAACATCGAGGCTTTGATTAATCATTTGCTCAAAAGCCCATGCTCTTTGCACTATAGGACTCTGTCCCAGCTCTCTGGGGCAAAAAATGTATACAAGACATAGATGCACTTGGATGGGACAATTAGAGTGTGGGTGACACTGAGGATAAGGTGTCACATGAAATGATACCACCCCTGCAGGAGGGGCTCAGCCTCCAGGGAGCTCAGCAGGGCCTCTGCTCAGGGAGCTCCAGCAGGAGGTGAGAGCTGCCCAGGCCTCACATGGGGACCCAGGAGAGGGCTGGGTGCAGTGGGGCAGCAGGAGGATGACAGTGGGCTTGGGAGGCATGGCAGGTCACAGAGGCCCACGCAAGTCTCTGGGAATGTTCTCTTCTTCCAGAAACCATGATATCCCCACCCCCCCACCTCCCCCACCCGGGGCATAATTACAACTGGGCCAAGTTTGCCTGTGTCTTCTGTATCCTTCCCTGTCGTCCCTGCTACCCCCTGGGGGTCCCTTCCTATCTCATCACCCGAGACCTCTGGGTCCCCTGTTTCATTGGTTCTCAACCCTTGTGAGTACTAGACTCTCCTGGGGAGTTTTAAACACACAGATGTGGACCTGCCCTAGAAACTCAGTGCCCGTTGCCCCGGAGACAGTGAGGAAGCTCAGACAACTGGCTAAGAATGAAAGGACTTGCTCCAGGTCACAGGCTGCCTGGCGGGGAAGCCGGGACTAAGATGCTCAGCTTCCCCGCAGCTGTCAGTGCGTGGTGCGTGACAGCTGCTGGCCCGTCCTGCCAGCTGCTTGGATTTTGGCCTCCCAGGGCAGAGCTCCCTCCTCAGCACCGCTCTACCCCGGTGACAACCACCACTGTTTCCCGCTTGATGTCACCAGCATGTCCCTCAGCAAAGTCTGAGTTTTGACCCTTGGACAAGTGAAAAACACATCTTTGACAGCCAGGCTGTGCAGAGCCCAAAATACGTTTCCAAACCCCTATTTGGAAATAGACAAATAGACTATTAGATAAATAGACTTAACTTATCCTTCAGGTCAGCCCTGGAAGCCCTTGGCCTTGGTTTCCGTATCTTAAATAGAAAATTAATAATAATAATATCTAATGTATGAGGAGCTTGTATGGATTACTGGAAATAAAACCCACACGGAATCCCACCCGGCAGAGGAGCCAGCAGTCAGTCACTCCGCCAGTGCCTGCTCGGGCTCTGCCATGGGCCAGGCCCTGTCCGCGCATGGGAGGGTGTGCTGGCGTCCCCAAGATGGCCCTGTCCTCGCAGGGCTCTCAGTCTAGTCTAGGTAGCTCATTACAGCTGAAACCAGAAAGGTGTCTTAGTGTCCCAGGGCAGCCATAGCAAGTCACCAAAACTATGCGCATTGAAACAACAGAAATTTATTCTCTCACAGTTCTGGGAGACACAAAATCAAGGTGCTGGCAGGGCCATGTTCCCTCCAAAGGCTCCGGGGTTGAATCCTTCCTGCATCTTCCAGATCTGGGGGACTCCCAGCCATCCTGGCTGTCCCTTAACCCATAGCTCCATCCCCTCTCTGCCTCTGTCTTCACGTGGCCTTCCCTGTGTGCCTCCTCTTCTTATAAGGACACCAGTCATTTAATCTAGAGCCCACCCTAGCCTCATCTCGGTCCTTAACTAATTATGTCTGCACATACCTAATTGCCGAATGAGGTCATATCCTGAGGTTCTGGGTAGACATGAACTTGGGGTGGTGACACTATATGACCCCCCCATCAGATGCAGGGGGGCACACAAGGACTGTGGGCCTTATCCGGGGACAGTGGTGACAGGTAGGGGTGTTTTAGGCAAGAAAGTTACCGGGTAGACTTCAAGCTTGATAAAGCCATGCCGACTGCAGGACGGAGAACACAGGGGACGTGGGCCCGAGCAGATACGACACAGAGGAACAGTGCAGGGTGCTGTCAGCGCGATTCGGGTGAGAAATGGCTCTTGACACTCCACAGATGTTTAGGAGATAGAATTGACAGGGTTTGGTGGTGATTTGGAAGTGAGCAGGAAGTTTTGTTCCCAAGTTTCTGTCTTAAGCAACTGAAAAAGAGAACAGGAGAGGAGGAGGAGCAAGAGCAGGGGGTAAGGCAGCAGGAGACCCAAGTGGGGACATTAGCCAGAGTTCAAGGAGCTCTCGGGCTGCAGGAGGGACCCAGAGCGATGGCCCAGGGTTCAGCAGACAAAGAGCCCACAAAGAGCAAGTGTGGGGTCGGGGAGACCAGGAGGGTGGGCGGCAGGGAAGCCACACCGAGAAGCAGTGTCAGGCTCTCTCTCATCATGACCTCCCGTCCAGTTCCCTTTGCACTTCACCACGGCACGGAGGGTACTTGACCTTCACGGGGTGAGGGAGGATAGCTTCACAGGACGTACAGCCCCCTGTTTATTTGCTCGAGGATGTTCTGTGCTTTTGTTACCTAATCACAGCCTGGACTAGGCAAAACAGCAGTTTTCGGTTCCATTCCTTCCTGCCCCAGCGCCAAGCCCCTGTGTCATCGGAGTCTTCCACTGTGTCGCCCCTGGCAAGGAGCCACACCCTCCCGCTGTTCTCTGCAGCTCGGCAGCTCTGGCCCCGCGTGGCTTTTGATGACCTGAAACAGGGACAGTTTGAAATGAGAGGTGCTGTAAATGTAAAACACAGGACAGATTTCAAAGATTCAGTATGAAAATGAATGTAAGATATCTCAGGAATAATTTTTATCTTAACTACATGATAAAATAATATTTAAAATACATTGGGTTAATTAAAATATATTATTAAAATTAATTTTACCAATCTCTTTTTACTTTTTAAAATTAATTTAATTTTTTTGTGTGTGACAAGGTCTCGCTCTGTCACCCAGGCTAGAGTACAGTGGCACCATCATAGCTCAATGCAATCTTGAACTCCTGGGCCCAAGCAATCCTCCTGCCTCAGCCTCCCCAGCAGCTGGGACTACAAGCGTGCACCACGTCTGGCTAATTTATTTATTCTTGTAGAGACAGGGTCTCACTATGTTGCTCAGGCTGGTCTCCAACTTCTGGCCTCAAGCGATCCTCCCGCCTCGGTCTCCCAAAATGCTGGGATTACAGGAGTGAGCCTCCTTTTTACTTTTTTTTAACGTGGCTACTAGAAAATAAAATTGCGTGTGTGGCTCACATCACATTTCTATTGGGTAGTGCTGCTCCAGGGGCCTTCCTTGGTGTCCCAACTTACCTGAAACAGAATGAGTTTTCATTTCCCCCGTAGCCCAAGGTCACGGGAAGGAGGAAGGGCATGCCCTACTTTGTGCCTGGTGTTTCATATGTTTTCATTTTATTTCTCATAACTCATAATGGCTGTTATCCCCTCCCACAAAGCCAATTTTTTAGATGAGAAAACCAGAGGCCAAATTTTAACTCATGTTGATTTAGTTCATAAGCCCATAATTTTCCCAGTACAGGATGTCATCCAATCTAATGGTTTTTCAGATAACTCAGATAATAATCTCCTATCATTTACATCATCTCATTGGCTCCAAAAGAGAAACTTAGGTCCACCAATACTCTCTTAAATTAGGTTTTTATTTTAAAATTTTGTTTAATTTATCTCTAATCATCAGGGAAATGCAAATCAAAACCACAATGAGATATCACTTAACCCCAGTGAGAATGGCCTTTATCAAAAAAACCCAAAACAACACATGTTGGCGTGGGTGTGGAGAGACAGGAACACTAATACACTGCTGGTGGGACTGCAAACTAGTGCAACCTCTGTGGAAAGCATTATGGAGGTATCTTAAACAGATTCAAGTAGACCTGCCATTTGACCCAGCAATCCCATTACTGGGCATATACCCAAAGGAAAAAAGGTCATTCTGTAACAAAGGCACGTGTACCCAAATGTTTATAGCAGCACAATTCACAATAGCAAAGATGTGGAAACAACCCAAATGCCCATCAATACATGATTGGATTAGTAAACTGTGGTATATGTATACCATGGAATACTACTCAGCTATAAGGAATGATGAAGATACAACATCTCTATGGTTCTCCTGGAGAGAGTTGGAACCCATTATATTAAGTGAAGTATCCCAAGAATGGAAAAACAAGCATCACATGTACTCACCAGAAAATTGGTTTCCTTGATCATCACCTAAATACAAATCTGGAAACGACACCAATTGGACATCAGACTGAGGTGGGGGGTGGGGGAGGGGATGGGGGTATGCCTACACAATGAGTGCATTGCGCACCGTTTGGGGAGTGGTAACACTTGAAGGTGCTGACTCGGGAAAGGGGGGGTGGGGAAAAAAATATGAAACTATTGTTTTTAACTTGCACTGTTCACTTAATAATTTATCATGAATATTTCCCATATTATTTCATATCATTGTACAAGAAATAATGTATACATTATGAGGACATACTGTATCTAACAAGATATACTGTTAGACTCTTTGATTCTGTAAAATTAAATAAAAAAAAAAAATTTTGTTTAATTTTATAATACCGAATGTAAGCACATGGTACAAAATTAAAAGGTACAAAGGAATTCGCAGAGAAATGCTAAGAGCCCCCACCCGACTCCCTCCCTCTGCCCCATCTCCCACCCCATCTCCACCGACAACAGGACAGCACGTTCTGCATATCTTCTCAGCGGCAGACAGTGCGCAAATACAATCAAATACGTGTGTGCATATAGAGCCCTAAGGAAAAAAACTCAATTAGCAGCAGATATTCCACCTTCCACATGTTTCTCTCCGTTCTTAGCACTTTATCCGGGGGACCCTTCCATATGGGTACATAGTGATGTGCCTTTAACTGACGGATGTCACAGTTAAATGAAAAGAATTTTTAAAATGGCAGAATCATATTCCAACCAGGAAACTAAGTTCAGAGAAGTCATTTGTTTGCTCCAACAGCGATGGTGACAGAGAGAGGACAGACACCAGGTCACTAGGCCACCTGGCCCCCAGCCAGCACTCCTGTCCTCTTCTTCACCCTCCTGGTGTCCCCATCTTTGCAGTAGTGGAAAGGATTCCTGGCCTACCTACTGTGGAGCTGACACCGAGATTAAACGAGCTAATGAAACCTGGAAAGCACAATTCCGACAACGTCACTTTCTTATCTGATCCACACAGGGTAGAATTCTGAGCAACACAAGGGAAGGGCAGATGTGTTTGGGCCCCGGGTGTTTCCGCTCCTCAAATCACACCACGAGGAAATTGTCCACTGGGCACATGGCGTGACCCCCAACCCAGCGCTGCTCTAACCTGGGGAACAGATCCCGGCTGCCTTCTGGAAAAGGTCAGAATGTTCTGAAAAACGATCTGAATGCAACCGCCCACTCCCTCCTCACTCCCTCCTCTGGCGGGGGGAGGGGGAGCGGGGGGGCAGGTGAGCACAGGTCCAGGCCCCCAAGGAGAGGCCTCCCCAGGAAGGAGACTCCACTACAGATCTGAGACATAAACACAGACAGACACCGGCCCTGGAAACGTGGGGTGAGGTGAGTGGAAAACCGTCCTCAGCACTGGGCTGTCTGATTATGTATGGTCTGCCACGGCCTGACGTTTTCCAGGCTGGGGCCCAGGACCCGCGCAGAGGGGCTTCCTGCTCCCACACCACTGCTGCGGCCCCGATGTGGGACCCACAGAGAACCTAGGCTGGCCAGACGGTCTGGCTTGTAGCATCCAAGCTGGTTGAAGGAACTGGAAGCCTCCTTTCACTCAGTGTCATGCCCACAGCCATGGTGTCTGGTGCCTTCTTCCAGCTGCTTCTTGGCTCTCCCCTGGTTCAGGGTTCTGGGGGGAAGAAAAGAGAAAAACATCTCCAGGGAAGAAAAAGCCAACCCAGACTTATTCAAGCTAAATCCAGACCACTGGTGCCTCACTTGGATGTAGCCCAAGGTGTCTTCCCAGCTCCTCCAAGAGGTCCCCAGGGTCCCTAGACGCCTTTTGAGCTGTGTGAGCACAAAGGTGGAACTTCCCCAGGAGAAGGGCTGGTGATGCACAGAGCCGCCAGAAATGGTGCCTCTGTTTACCTCATGCCTCCACCTGGGGGGAGGGTGGAAGACAGTCCACCCATCCTGTTTATAGAAGAGGTGTGAGGAGAGTGAGAAGACTTCAGCCCAGGCTTTCCCCAGCTTGCTGGCTTCTGAGCAGTTATACTCTGGTCTCAATCTATCATCCACTTTTTTTTTTTTTTTTCTTAAACAGAGTCTCACTCTGTTGCCTGGGCTAGAGTATCATGGCGTCAGCCTACCTCACAGCAACCTCAAACTCCTGAACTCAAGCAATCATCCTGCCTCAGCCTCCCGAGTAGGTGGGACTACAGGCATGCGCCACCATGCCGGGCTAATTTTTTCTATATATATTTTTAGTTGTCCAGCTAATTTCTTTCTATTTTTAGTAGAGACAGGGTCTTGCTCTTGCTCAGGCTGGTCTCGAACTCCTGAGCTCAAACGATCCACCCGCCTTGGCCTCCCAGAGCGCTAGGGTTACAGGCGTGAGCCTATCATCCACTTTTACAGAAGTCAGCCCAGGGAGTGTTCTGCTCAATTGGTCCCAGTAAAAAAACAAGTGTTAAAAGCTCAACATTCAAAGCAGACACATTAGTGGACAATCCTCCACTTAACAAAAGTATGAATTACAGAACTTCTTTAAAGAGGCAACTCCCTTAGGGCATCTAAAATATAATTTTATTTATATAGCATTAGTGTATTCACAGATTTTTTTGTACAAACCTAGCAAAGGTACATACATTTGGATATAACTCTCTGTCTGTGATATTGTTTAGTTCTCACTATACATTTGATTCAGGCCAGAGCTTTCAGATGAGGAAAGCAAGACTTGCAGAGGTTCCAAGCAGAAACAGACATTCCCCCTGCTGCACACTGCCCGCTGATTGCTGACGGCCATGTTACTCAACCTGCCAAAACCCCATCGCTCTCCCCACACTGCCCTCACAAAGTAGAGTAGAGGTTGCCAGGGACCAGTGTGAGAGGGGATGGGGAATTATTGTTTAAGGCATACAGAGCTTCTGTTTGGGATGATGAAAAAGTTCTGGAAATGGATAGTGGTGATGGTTGCACAACACTGTGAATGTACTTAATGCCACAGAAATATACACTTAAAAATGGTTAAAAGGATAAATTTTGTTATGTATATTTTATTATAATAAAAATCAAGTGTTATGATATCCTTTGCTTGTAAATATGCAGGAAAAGGACACTTTCATATATTGCTATTGAAAGGATAAATTGATCAGCCTATTCGGAAAGTGATAACTTATAAGAGCACATTTATTAAAATTTAAAAATATACACAAAAAAATACTTGGTATTGGAGAAAGCATATACATATAGATCAACAGAAAAGAGTAGAATATCCAGAAATAGATCCAAACAAATATGGTCAATTGATTTCTGACAAAGGTACAAAGGCATTTCAATGAGAAAGGATAATCCAGGCGCAGTAACTCACACCTGTAATCCTAGCACACTGGGAGGCTGAGGCAGGAGGATTACTTGAGTTCAGGAGTTCGAGACCAGCCTGAGCAAGAGCGAGACCCCCGTCTCTATTAAAAATAGAAATTAGTCAAACAACTAAACATAGAAAAAATTAGCCGGGTATGGTGGCACATGCCTGTAGCCCCAGATGCTCGGGAGACTGAGGCAGGAGGATTGCTTGAACCCAGGAGTTTGAGGTTGCAGTGAGCTATGCTGACACCACTGCACTCTAGCCTGGGTGACAGAGAGATCTTATCTCAAAAAAAAAAAAAAAAAGAGAGAAAGAGAATTTTGGGGGGTCATGGAACTGCATTGTACCCTGATTGTGGTGTTGATTACATAATGTATGCATTTTTGCAAACTTGCAGAACTCTACACTAACACTGGTAAATTTTACTATATCTAAATCATACCTTTATGCATTCCCTTCAATCAGAAAACCCATGCCTGAGAATCTATTTCATAGAATTAAAAAGCAACAACACAAAAGCTTTGTTTATGTTGCACAAAACAGAAAAGAGTCTGATGGCCCATCAATAGGAATCTGTTGAATAAACGGTGGTTGTAGACATTTCAAGGAATAGCATTTTAAAAATGCATTATATTTATGCCAGTTAACGTGGAGGGATTTTCATATGATATTGTTATGTAAGAATAACATGATACAAAATGTATATATAGAATGATGTTATTTTTAAAAAAATAAACAATCACAAGTTAACCGATAGAGAAGTTTGTATGATTATTTGCACACACACAAAATGAGCTGTGAAAGGATGGGCACCAGTCTGTTGACACTGACGACCTGAGTTGGAGAGTTAGGATGCAGAGATGAGGAAAGTCAAGGTGTGTTAGCAAGAAGTGGAGGTAGGGGAAGGAGGGGAAGAGGGAGGGAGGGCTCAAAGGGAGAAGGAAGGAGGAGTGCCTGGAATTAGCCCAAGACTAGCTGCAACTACAGACCTTTCCTTTGCTGGGCTCTCTCTCCTTGCAGCTAAAACTTCTTATCAATGTCTCAGTCCCACCAGGAGAGGAAGAGAAAGGGAATTTCTAAACTCACTCTGAAGGACCTGCATCCTCCCTACAAGGCAAGTGGCTAGGGCTGGCATCCCTCAGTTCCGCTCTTGCCAGGTCCCAGCCAGCATGCAGAAGGGAGCTTGTCCTTTTGCGGTGGGCTGCCTTCCCCAGCTCCAGGACAAGGCGAGCATTGTGGGGGCCGTGGGGACCACAGGCAGGAAGGGCTTGGGGAAGAGAAGCAGGCTCTGAGTAGAGCTGTGATGTCTTCTTGGAGACAGTAAACTTCAAGGGCTGCCAAGGGAGGAGGTGAGCTTTCTGGGTGGCTAGAGCAGAGCCAGGTCATTCACCGATGAGCTCTGGAAGCAAAAGAATCAGCCAACAAGCCCCGACACCCACTGCAGGCTTAGCAGAGCATGAGTTGCTAAGAAGGAAATATGAGGAAATAGGCACTATACGCCAGGAAATGGACCTCACGGAGTTTATGATTTCATGAAAGAGACAAGAGTATTGCATTTAAAGAGTAAAGAACACCCAAAGAGTGTTTATGCAATATAAATGGAGCTCAGAAAAGAGAGATCAGGCAGAGTAAATTCTGCAGCAATGGTGCCCGTGCCCCCCTCCTTTTCCCCCTTGTCTTACCCAGCTCCCGGGGGTGGTGGCCTCCAGTCTCCTTGCCTGGGAGAATTTTGCAGCAGGGCTTCTGAGCTTTCCAAAGTAAAAGCTCAATTGAGGAGAATGGGGTCTGAGGAGAGGGATAGCCCTAAACTAAAATCAGGGATTGAGGAGTGACCCATGGGTCCCCAGACCCACAGGAACTTGTGATCTCCCCCCTTGACATACCCCAAACTGAGAAGCCCTGAGAAGGACTGGCTGTGTGGCACACCAGGGCACTGGGCTTGCCAAAGGTGCCCGGCAAGGTGCAGATCAGTAGGCCTGCAGAGACCATACTTGAATGTCTCCACTGTGACCAGTATGGCCCAGTGGCCACGGCAAGAGGGGCCTGGAGTCTTTACCCAACCCAGTGGGAAACTGGGGAGTAAACAAAGAAAGGTGGGTTGAATTTCTGGACAACCCAGTAGGATGGGGATGCGAGATCAACAATGAACTGTTTCACAATGAAGAACTACGGTGTTGCTTGGGTACCTGAGTGGGTAAACTGAGTCTTCACAGTTTCCAGTCCCAAGCGGTCTAGGGTGGATATCGTGGATGAGGTAGGGTTCAATCTGATCTTGAGGACATTTGGTACAGCTGGGGACAAAGGCAAAGACTAGAGAACAGAATGAGCAAACATGTGACCTCCCAGGTAAACAGGGAGTAGGTGACAGGGACAGTGAAGAAATGGGCTTGGCTAGAGCACAGGGTCCAAATTAGGGAGGAGAAAGAAACCCACTTTCAATGTCTCCTCCTCATTATCAAAATGCATCTGTTGACCAGGTGCAGTGGCTCATGCCTGTAATCCTAGCACTCTGGGAGGCCAAGGCAGGAGGATAGCTTGAGGTCAGCAGTTCGAGACCAGCCTGAGCAAGAGACCTACTAAAAATAGAAAAATTATCCAGGCACAGTGGTGTGTGCCTGTAGTCCCAGCTACTCAGGAGGCTGAGGCAGGAGGATCACTTGAGCCCAGGAGTTTGAGGTTGCTGTGAGCTAGGCTGACGCCATGGCACTCTAGCCCAGGCAACAGAGTGAGACTGTCTCAAAAAAACAAACAAACAAAAAAAAAACCGCATCTGTCACAGAACACCTATGTGGATAAAGCCAGGCTGCCTGAGAAGTGTAGGGAGAAGTGAAGTGCATGGCCTACGCCTTCTGTGAGCTCCTAAGTTAATCCAGGAGATGACACACGTACATGAAAACAAGCACACCTAAGGCAGAGTGCCGCCTTAAGGACTGCGGTCGTCAGCGCTTATCCAGCCAAGTCTTCACACCTCGCCAGGCCCTGGGCATGCAGAGGGGAACAACACAAAGTGCCATCGTGGAGAAACGCAGAGAAACCACTTGCAGTGGAGGGAGGTCTCCCAGAACCGCCCTAGGAGGGCTGCTGGGACTTGGTACATATCTGGGGAGGAAGCCGATGCTCCACACCTGTGGTATGGGTGGCACCTGGGCCCAAAGGCCTGTGGAACATTCCAGGTGAACTGGGGGCAGAGAGAGGGCCAGTCTGAGAAGAAGATCCAAGGGAGAGTAGAGGCAGAAGAGGCTGGACAGGACAGTCGGCAGCAGACGACGAAGTGTCCTGGATGGCACCCAGAGACCTTTGGGCTTTAGGCTGTGGGCCCCGGGAGCTACTGGGGACTTCTGATCTGCAGTGGGGCCCTAAATGCTGCCCACAAAAGCTCCGGCCACTTCCAAGGTGAGTGGCAAATGGGGCTGGGAATGTGTCCTAGCAGAGATAATTTGTAGCCCAGTTAGTGGCTACCTAGTGGCCGCCTCTGAGCAGCTCTCCTCCAGAGAGCTGTGTGCCTGCTGTGGATGCCACCTGGAGCCTAAGGACCTGGAGGCCTGGAGGGGCCCACGTGTCCTCTTTGAGTAGGCGTTTTCAGGCATTCTATGTCCTTTCCATTCAGATGAGAAGAGATAACAGAGGACCCCTGTCATAGCAACTTCTGCTTCCCATTGCCACCCAAGTAGGGGAGGACAGTGAGCCCCTGGGGCCCACAGCAAAGTCCCAGTGCACTCCATGAGTCCCAGGACTGCTCAGATGGGGTCTGGGCCAGCCAGGCCCGGTTGACCTTAGCTGCAGGATGCACAGAATGTATCTCCAGGTGCCTCGGGAGTGTGTGCCTGTGTGTGTACATGTGTGTCTGTGTGTACATGTGTGTCTGTGTGCACCTGCAAGGCTCCTGGGCACAGGGTTTTGAGAAACCCAGTCCTGATGCCGCAGCCCAACAGCAGCCAAAGGATTGCAACAGGTCTTGCCTTTGGGGATGGTGGCAAGCAACTCTCCCTGTGAGCAGGCCATTGTCCCCATGAACCTAGATGTCATGAACAAATTTGTGTCACATGCTCCCTCTTCTCACAGAAAGTCCTGTACAGCTGAAACACCAAAATCAGCCAGACTTTAAGCTGTGCAAGTCTCTTTTCACCAACACCTACAGGTACCCAATAAAGGTGTGTTGATTTAATGGTGAAAGGGTCACAAAAAGACCCACCTGAGGGAGTTTCGGAGCACATGCAAGCGAGGAGGAGCTCTCCCGTCCCTATACCGTGGAATGGTGTGAGCGTGGTAGAGGAGGTGGTATTAACAGAAAGGGATAAAAGTTGTGAATTTACTAAGTCAGAATTTCCAGGCCGTAAGTATAATAACCAGGCATTAATATTTTCCAAAGCACCCCAGGTGAAGTCAAAGATTGAGAACCAACCGCCCCAAGGAAAGAGTCTGAATGAAGAGCCCACTTTCAGGTTGACCAATTCTGCAGCATCCACCCTTTAGCCCCCATAGTACCCCTGATTCCTGCCTCCTTCTATGGGCCCATCCCACATCACCGCCCCCGCCCCGCCCCACCCCCCAGATCCCAGTTTAGCCCCTCAAAGTCCCCTGCTGTGCCTTTCACTGCCGATGCCTTAGCACTTCCTTCCAGGCCCAGTTAGGAAACACCTATGATCACCACCATCTAGACCCCACCACCTCCCACTCTGCACGCTTCAGACCCTCCCCCAGAGTGGAAGCAGTAAGAAGAGTTGTTTTTTGTTTGTTCGTTTTTCCCCAAGCAAACAGGCAGCCAGATACAGGCAAAATCGGAGCATATTCAACAAGTCACTGCCAGGTGCGAGGGCAAACACGGCTGGACTGCAGGCAACATGCAGCCCCGCCAGGGCGCCCACCACTTGGAGTCCTTAAATGCAAATTTCCCCTGTGGCAGCCCTGGCCTCTTCTGCAGGGTGGCAGCCACTCTGGAAGGAAAGATGAGATTTAAATTGGTACTAAAGCACTGTACCAAATCGGACTTTGACCTTGTTCAGAATTCCACTGGCCCGTGTTCCTGACCCACCGCCCCTGCTTCTGCCCAATTGTTCCCTTGAGTAGCTGCCTGCTATCTCAGGCGGTCAGGCAGGCTGTCACCAGCTGCTGCCTCCCTGGCTGCCTTCCACCTGGCTGGCTCAGAAAGCCTTGGAAATCAAACCGCTTTGCTGTTCCAGCTTCTCTTGCTACCTCTGGGCAGGGAGCAAGACAAGAGTGGTTTGGAGGAGGCCTCGGCCCTGGCTGGGCCTATTGGTAGGGCATGGGAAGAGGCGAGTGCAGCTGCCCCGTTCCCAGCGCATTCTTGGTTACCAGAGCAATTCCCAGTGCGGGCCTGGAATGGCCCGCAGCGTCCAGGGCAGCGGCATAGAGCCGACATTTATTTTTTTTCCAGCTCCCTCCACTGCCCCAGAACACCCTCTGCTTGCTGCAAAGCACTGCATGTTTGCTTATTTCTCCTGTCTGTTCTCCTCTACACATCTAAATTGTGCCCTTCCTTCCAGGGCTGGGAAACCACTCCTACCCACAGAGCACCTCCCTCTCCGACAGCCCCACCGTGCTCTGACCTCCTCAGTGCATGACTCAGATCAAGCGTCTGGGGCTTGTCATCACGTCCTGATTTGCCTTGTCTCGTTGTTTCAGGTCTCCTCTCCCCAGCAAGGCGGTGGGCTGTATGTTACCCAGCTTGGCACTTAGTAGGTCTACTAGGGTGAATGAAAGGACAGATGAGTGAGTAAATGGACTGCTTTGGGTCCTAGCAATACTTTGTTTACATGCCCAGGAACCTTCCCATAGGAGAACTAGCTCTTCTTCTTTGTGCTGGCAACTGCCTCCAGTGCCTCCCAGGAGCATGGGGAAGCCAGGACATGTCTCAGGAGCAGCAGCTGCTTGGCCAGAACAGCTGGACGTCTGCTGGCAAGCAGGGCCCCAGCGAGTGCTGGGGAGCATATCTCCCACCCTGTTTGATCCTACTTGGGATGATAGAATGTGCCCCCACAGGGAGCTTTGGTTTCCTGTCAATCTGCAAAGTCCTGGCCGTGGTATGCAAGGGGTAAGAGTAACAGAGTACATCAGGGATCTGAGCCAGCTGTCCCAATCAGAGAGTGCTTGGAGGACACAGCAAAGAGCTACTGGGTGAAGGCAGAAGTCTGGGTGTCTAGGGGAGGCAGGGAAGAAGGCGCCTCCACCCTCCTCCCCAGCCAGACTCTGTCCTTGTCTGCTCCCCCTATTCAGACCAGCAGGAGCCAAAGGATGGGGCCAGGATGAGGGACAAGATTGGAGACAGGGTGGAGGACGGGTGACCAACGCAGGGGGTTAGCCTGAGAGGGCAGTCTGGGGACCGGCCAGGTCCGAATGCTGGGCGGGCCCCGCATGCACACTACTGATTTTAAAGGGGAAACAGAGAAAGAGGCTCAAACAGCCAGCAGGGTGGAAGGCCACACAGGTGAGAAAGATTTGGGAAGACAAGAGAGGTGTGAGCTGTGACTATTTGTTACACAAGGAGCCAGGGGCTGGGCAGGGGCTGTTGACGAGCTCTGTGCACAGGACTTCCCAGTTTGATCTCAGAAGGAAGTCAGGAGCCAGCGGCCACGCAGGAAGCAGCCCCTGCAAGCCCTGCATGCTCTGGAAGGCCCCCTTTGTGCCACCGCGTACCTCTGTCTCCCTGTGTTGAGGGCAGGAATCCCTTCAGAAGGCAAGAGGCCTGTGCTTGTCTTCTGAGGCTGGGAGCAGAGAATGCCGAGGGCAGGGGGGTGGCGGTGACTGGCCTGTAGGCAAGCGTGCCAGGGGCTCTGGGAGTTGGGAGGCCTTCTGGGGATCCCCGGGGCTCAGAAAGGCCCCCACCTTGGTTTACAACAGTAACCTCCCTGGGGCCAGCCCAGGCGCAGGGTGGGCCCATCACCCTGACACGAGCCCTTGCCGACCTGTGCAAGCGGCCCCAGCTGTTATCAATGACAGTGAGTGGAGTTTGCCAATTCTGTGCCTTTTATTACCCGTGCATTGTGCAGGGAGAAGCAGAGACCAGAAGGAGAAGGCAGTTACCGTGGCTGGCACTTGTGACACACCTCACAGCCTTTACAGAAGAATTTTACACAACCCATTGTATGGCCACTTACTGATGGCAAAACTGTTAACCCAGATGGGGCACAGTGGCTTATGCCTGTAATCCTAGCACTATGGGAGGCTGAGGTGGGAGACCAGCCTGAGCAAGATCGAGACCCCGCCTCAAAAAAAAAGTAGAAAAATTAGCTGGGAGTGACAGCATGCACCTGTAGTCCCAGCTACTTATGAGATTGAAGCAGGAGGATTGCTTGAGCCCAGGAGTTTGAGGCTGCAGCGAGCTGTGATGACGCCACTGCACTCTAGCCTGGTCAACAGAGCGAGGCCATGTCTCAAAAAAAAAAAAAAAAAACCCAAAAAAGAAAACCTGTTTGTCCACAAAGCAGGTGTCCAGGCCAGAGAAGGTCCCACTGCCGGTGTGCGCTTCCTCCCTCTGCTCCCTCTGCACACATATCTCTGTCTGGGGGGAGGATGGGCAACAAAGGAGCAGAGTCCAAATGCCTTGGTGCGGGTGCAGGTGCAGGCGGACTCCCTCTCCTATGCCAGCCTGAGACATGGAAAGGAGTAAAGCAGCGATTCTCAAAACTAGCGGGGGGGGGGGGTATGGGGGAATCTCGTTGGTGGTGGGGAGGGTGGGTCTGGGAAACACACACTCTTGAGCATACACATACGTGCGTGCACACACACACACACACACACACACACAATGTAGTGTTGCAGCCAAGAAACAGTGGAGAATCGCAATCAGAGAGGGAACAGAAAGGAGGCCAGTTTGGAAGCTGATGCATCCACCTCCAGTCACTCCACGCTGGGTTAGCCCTGTGGTTCCCGTACCTGGCTATGGGCATGATCACCCGGTGAGCTCAGTAGACGTGCAGATTCTTGGGCCCACTGCAGTCCTGCCAAGACACACCGCACAGGGTCGGGAATTGTGTGCGTGTGTGTGTGTGTGTGTGTGTGTTTAACAAGCTCCGCTGGGATTCTGATGCCCTGTTTCCCTACCCTGAGTCTGGAATTGCTGGATTCAAGTGTGGTTGCAGGCAAATTGGTGATGCTCTTGTTCAAGGCCACAGGCAGCCCTCTAAGGACAGTCTCTGGGCCCAGAACACAGACTGGGCAGACCAAGTCTACTCCCACAGAAGCATCACACAGCCTGAACCCCTGGCTGGCACGCCCCTGGCCACAGCAGTGGATCACCTTCACCCGGATTAATTGACTTTCCATAGGACCTCTCTTCCAGCACTTTGTTTATTGTCACAAAATCAAATATTACAAATATTTGCTGATGGAAATCTGAATGCTATTCTCATTCCTGTTTAACATGTCTGCCCACCAACCTTACCTGCCAGAGGTTATATGCAAACCCATCTCCCACTGGCTCATGCAAGACAAGCCTGGGGCCACTAACCAAGACCTTATTTTCATTGGAGCTTCTATTTGCCTGAATTATTCTACCTTCTGCTACAAAGTCATTTAGAAAGTAAGGCTTCCCATAATGAGCTGAAATTAAAAAAAAAGAAAAAGAAAAAGAAAGAAAGTAAGGCTTAGCCCAGCACCCCTGGGCACTACAGCTGGGCAGAATGAGCCAGCGCCTTTGTTTCTTTGGGTTTGTTTTTTCTACTTAAGCTAAGTGTACGGGCAGAGAAGGCAGAGTATAGCCTCTGGGTGGGCTTGTGCTAAGCTCTTGCAATTTACCACTGATGTCTTACTCAGGAACTACCCTGGGTCCAAGTCACGCACTGCAGGGCCTTTAAGAAAAGAAAAAATAATTCCCAAGATGAATGAGTTTACACTCTGGCCACGAGGCCACCAGTGCGGTGGAAGCGCCCACTCTCGCCCATGCCGTGGGACTGACAGCTGATGGAAATCAGCGAAGGAGGTTGTGAAACTGGAGAATATGGAAACAAAGCCTGGTTCCAAGGTGGGGGGTTGGATAGGAAACTTTGCACTGGATCCCCAAAGGGCTAAACCCAAGTGGAAATGTGGACTGAGAAAAACATCTGCCCCACAAAGCAAAGGAGGTGACTTGTCTCAAATGGGCACTCAGTCAAGGGAAATTGTCTTCCCTGAGAATGAGTAGGGAAGGGAGGAGGGAACAAGAAGGAAACCAGAAAACTGACACCTATGGAGCTTTTATATGAGATCTGTCGGATGACAGGCACTCACATATTTCATCTCACAAAGTACCCCCATGTTTGCCGAGGAAGCCACTGAGACGAGCGAGCTAGGGCATGAGATTGCAGACCCCAGGGTCTCTGGCATCATCTGAAATCAAGAGCTTTGCTCAGATCCTAACTCCTGTTGTCACCGATGCCCGGAAATGGATTCTTCCTGAACGGCCTCCAGTGCACTCCTGGAACAACGCCTTCTTCCCAGGCGTGAGGGGCACGTTGTGTGCTCAGTAACAGGACCTCCGGGATCAGCCTGCAGGGGCGGGAACAGATAACACGCAGGCCACGGAGAATAAATGAGAATATCTTGCTCTTACTAGAAGAGCAAGATAACCAGCCTCTGATGGTTAATTTTATTTGTCAACTTGGCAGGGCCACAGTCCCCCGACATTTGGTCAAACATCATTCTAGCTGTTCCTGTGAAGGTTATATTTCTGAGATGAGATTAACATTTAAATCAGTACACTTTGAGTAAAGCCGGTGACCCTGCATGATGAGGGTCATCCAATGAGTTGAAGGCCTTAAGAAAAAAAAACCTGCCCCCCTGGGGGAAGAGGGCTCTGCCTTCAGACTCTAACTGCAACTCTCCCCGGTCTCCAGCCTGCTGGCCCATCCTGCGGATTTTGGACTTCTCAGACGCCACAACCGCGTGAGCCACATCCTTGAAATAAATCTCTCTGTGCAGATACATGTCCTGTGGGTTCTGTTTCTTGGGAGAACCCGAACTAATACACAGCCTAGAAGACAGGGACAGCCACACGTACCCTAGACCCACACCAGCAGGGAGACCGTTTGCCCCTGCAGTGGGACAGGCTGTCGCAATAACAAAACCTACACTTCCTCGTCCCGCAGTTTCTGTGTTGCTGCTGTTGGGGACCCAGAGACGTTTATAAGGCAGAGTCCTTGGCCTTCGTTAGCTTTCTAACCCCAGTCACACCCCTTATCCACGGTTTCGCTTTCTGTAATTTCCGTTACTGCGGTCAACTGTGGTCTGAAAATATTAAGTGGAAAATTACAGAAATAAGCAATATGGGAGTTTTAAATGTCACGCCATTCTGAGTAGCATGATTAAATCTCACACTGTCCTGCTCCATCCCTCCCGGGACGGGAATCATCCCTTTGTCCGGCACACACTACTGCCCATTAGTCACTGAGTCACCAGCTCGGATGTCTCAGTAGCCATCAGATTGTTTCAGATCACTGTCTCGGTATCAAGTATCGGTGCTGTGTTCAAGTAACCTTTATCTTACTTAATAATGCACCCAAAGCACAAGAGCAGTGATGCTGGTATATCATTATAATTGCTCTATTTTGTTATTAATCATTGTTAATCTCTTACCGTGACTAATTTATGAATTAAACTTTATCATAGGTATGTTTGTACAGGAAAAGACAGTGTATACAGAGTTCTGTACTATCTGCAGTTTCAGGCATCCACTGCGGATCTAGGAACATGTAACCCGCAGATAAAGGGGGACCACTGCAGTCACAAAGTTACGGGATCTCAGTGCTGAAAGGGACCCCAGTGAAGCTCATCTGGTCCAAGCTCTCTGCTTTAAGGATGGGGAAACTGAGGTTCTGAGAGAGGATCGAGCCCAGGCTGCACAGTCTGACGCAGGACTGGATCCCAGGGGGTACGTTCCAGGCAAGAAGAGTGTGAGTGTGAGTGTGTGTGAGACACACACACTGAAGTCGGGGGAGGTGAGTAGCCGGAGCAGGGGTGTTGTGGGCTGCAGACAAGTTGGAAATAGGGAAGGTGACTGGGGACGGCATGGATACTGAGTGAGCTGTTTGGGATGGATCCGCCAGATCTGGGGAAGGTTCCAAACACTCCGGCCTGGGGAGTGGTGGGAAAAAGGAGTTCTTACACGAACACTGCTGTTAAAGGAACATTGTAAAAGAGAAAAAGATGGGAAGGAAACCTCCTTAAAGCCAACCCTTCTGACAGATGTCTGTCTCTGGAGACAGAAATAAGGAGGCACAATCCAGGTAGCAGCGAGAGTAGATGAGTTACCAGGTTAGACTAGGAGATGGTAATTGGGGTAGGGGAAGAATGTCAAGGGGAAATCAGGAGAAAGATTGCGCTAGAAAAGCAGAAACTACAAGCCAACCTTCCAAGGAGCTCTTCCAACTGTTGAAAGCCAGGAACAACAGGGAGATGTTGGGGATGCGAAGGCAAGGTGGCGGCGTGGGGGGAGCTTTATTTATTTTTAATGAAGGAGACTTGAACATGTTAAATGCAGATAGAAAAAGCTAGCCCAAGCCTGGTACGATGGCTCACCCCTGTAATCCTAGCACCCTGAGAGGCTGAGGCAGGAGGATCGCTTGAGCCCAGAAGTTTGAGGCTGCAGTGAGCTATGATATCACTGCACTGTAGCCCTGGTGACAGAGCAAGACCCTGTCTAAAAAAAGGAAAGAAACAAAGAAAGGAAGGAGAAAGAAAAGAAAAAGCTAGCTCAGGGAGGAGGAGTTAAAGACATAGGGGAGAGAGGGGCTATTTGAGGAGATCAGTTGAATCCCATCAAATGTGGACTCCAGGGCACAGGTGTCGGGGTCAGCTGGACAGGAGGAGGGACGCTACTTCCATGGTAGCACAGAGACGGCACAAAGGATGCAAAGAACGTAGAAAGGTCTGGTGACCAGGAGGCAAAAGAGCTCCTTTTTTTTTTTTTTTTTTTTTAATGTAGGCGGTGACTTTCTCTTTGGGAAGAGGCTACTCCAAATCAGGGAAGCATACAAAAAGCATCATAGAGGTGACAGACTCGGAGTTCCCAGGGCAACTGCCTTCCAGAGCAGGTGGACATCCCTGGGCAAGCATCGGATATGGCCCATGAGATAGCAGCTTGTTTACCTCAAAAGGGACTGCCTCAAACTCCAGCAGGACTCACTCCTCTCACAGCCCAGACTGATGGGATTATGCAGACGTACGTGTGTGTGTGTGTGTGTGTGTGTGTGTATCTGCAGATGCCCTGGGCTGGTGCAGACACTGGTCACAGACTTCTGGGACTCTCCCAACAATGCCCTGAACCCCCATCACACACACTGGCACCCCCCTAAAAGCAGCCATCACCATCCACCACGGATCATAACTATGTGGCTATATTCAATATCCTTTCCTGCAGGTCCCCTAAGAGCAAAAACCTCATGGTTGTGGTCTTTGTATCTTTGATCAAATTGTTCTCTGTCTGAAACTGATCATTTTCTGGCTACATTCCACCATTCTCATGCAGGCATTTTGGCACAGCCACCACGCAGAGATGGCCCCCAGAAATCCACCCTCCTCCTCTGGCGCTAGCCTGCTCCACACTAGTGTTTTAACAAGGTGATGGTGAGAGATATATAACCCACCCCACCCCACCCCACCCCCAGCAGCCAGATCAGACAGGAGAATTCCAGATCTTCAACCCTTCCCAGCTCCGCTGCCTCCCAACCAAAAGAGAATTTCTGGGAGTTTGGACACCCCAAGTCTGCGGCTTTCATTGTCCAGCACCGATTCCCTGGCCTCCTCCTTTATTAATTCAACCTCAGGAGTGCCCCCAAGAGATGGGCCACATTCCAATCATGTCATCACTGTGGAAACAATAAAAGGCCTGAATGGCTCTGAAGGCTGTAAACTGTTGGAGAGATAAAGGCCAGTCTCTGATCGCTCTCCAGCCACCGCCTTCTGGCCGGGCTCCTCCGAGCGCAGCCCCAGGAACACTGGGTTTGCTTACTCGGCAGAAACCCCAGCTGGCTCCCGCGTGGGGCAGAATGGACAGGAGACATAAGGCAGCAGACCGTGCTGCCATTTGGAGGGCCCTGAAGTTGAGCAGAGAGCACCCCACGCCCACATGCACCCCACACAGCCTACAGACATTTAGCAGATGTCTAGGGGCGGGAGAGTCCAGCTGGTTTCTAATAAAAAAAAAAAATCATCCCCTACATCAGGATAGCGTGTGGCAGCTCCTAAGGCTCTTTCACACTTTTATCTCATTCGATCCTCCAAACAAACTAGGACAAGTATTATTGTTTTCATTTTATGAGTGAGAAAACTAAGACCCAGGTAGTTGAGGTGTCCATGATCTTAAGTGGCAGAACCACTCAAGTGGATTCCTAACTCACAGCTTTTTCCCATGAAAGTACACTGCCTCGCCTTTTTAGAATGCAGTATTTGCATTGAAAGTTATAAGCAGATTCTGAAGATGCTATCACTTCCCATCCTCTCCAAGCCCATCTGGCAACACTGCATCTGGCAAAGGTCTTCCCAACTTCAAGATGTAAAAACCTACTGCCTAGGGCAGGCTCTGACCAAGTCACAAAACATGCTCTCCCCGCCTAATTTGAACCAGGTGGTGAACAACACTGCCCTGGGATCTCTGGGCTCTCCAAGGTGGAGGATGGAAGTGTTCTGGGAATACATCCCACTGCACAAGTGGAAGGACCCAGGGCACAAAGCTCCCCAGTTCAAACAATCAATCTGCACTTCCTACACGGTCAGATTGAAATGGCAGATTTCAATGTATATAATTTAGGAAATGTGAAAACCACCTTGTTTTTGCAATTTATAATTAATGTAGTTAATCAACAAGTATTTTAGGGGCCACACCTGTTTGCCCAGACCAATGCTAGGCACAGAGAGAGATGCAAATGCCTAAAAAACACAGGCCCTTTGCAGAGAGCTGCTATATGTCCTCTTCTCTTGCTTTTTCTGCCTGAAACACCAATGCCAAAGGAAAGAAAGAACAAAGCTCTATCAGAATCTCTGCACTATCCTCCAGCTGAGACTCGAAAGCAGGCCTTCATGGACTAACATCTTCATGGTGCCAAGGGAAGACGGAGCTTTCTTCAATGCTTTCCTTGTAGAGCAGGGAGAAGAATGCACCAGGATGGATACCAAGGAGACTGCCTTTCCTCCCTACAGCTCTGGTCTGCCCTGAACCGGGACTAACTTGAGAGGCTAGAGAAGGTAGAACCAAAGAGTTCTGAATCCACCTCATTGGCCAATGGGTTGCTTTCAGGCCAGGTCTGAACTGGTCTGGTCCAAACTGCCACTTCCCACGGGAGCCCCTAGCTATGGCTTTACATGAACCTGTGATCACTAGGCTGTATCAGCCTGGCTCCTTAGCAGGATGGCAGGTGACCTGAGGACGAGGAGGTAGGCAATTGATTTCCCAGAGTCATAACTTCCCTTTTCTAAGCCCTTCACCTTCCAAAGAATCCCTTCTTCCCTCTCAGTTGCTTAACATTCTTCCACGCTCTTCCAATGAAAACCTGATCCCAAGAAAGAATCTGAAAGCAGAATCAGAGTCAGCTAGAGCCAGAACGACACCTTGCTTTCCCAGGTGAGGACACTGAGATTACGGCAGCACTTAAGATGCGCCCCTGCCCCTGCATCTCACACTTACAGAGAGCAGGTACATTCCAGGCATCAGTGAGGAGGGAGACATTATTTGTGAGGGTCAGCACCCGCTTACGGAATCCACACTGGTGACTTCTGCTTTCCTTTTATGACTCTTCATGGCCCAGTAGGGACAAGACTTAGCACACCCTGGGCACCCACAACACTAGTTCTGGGAACAAATAAGTGAGCTATTCTGGGTCTGCATACCTGACGTAGGCATGCTCGAGCTTGCACTTGAACGTTTATTCACAAGGCGTTGGCTGTGGGTTGATGATCAGAGCAACCTTGGAGCCCTTTGATCTTGCACCATTTTTCTTGGTTACACCAGAGTCACCATACGCTTTGTAGCTCCAATCCCGAACAATCACGGGTCACCCCACTTTGGTCTCCCCCAGGTAAGCAGTGACTGGCAATGGGAGCCTTCACCCAACATCTTGCTCCCACAAGCTGGTTCAAGACACATCTTTTGGGCACCTATTTCATGCCAGGCACTGGGATAGGTGCAGGGAAGCCAAGGTCACACAAGGCATAGTTCCTGTGCTCCCCGCAGTCTAATGGGGAAAGACACATTGGTAACCAGCAACCCCAGGTCGCCACATGGATGCTTTGCCAAAGCTCTTCAGAGGGCTGGGGCGCTAAGAGAAGAGCAGCCACTAACGTAGACTGGGGCGAGCAGGGGCGCTGAGGGAAGGTTGGGGAGGTGGATATCTACCTACAATTTCAGTCTTGGCTGGATTTGGATTCAGCTTGGACTCCAAAACGTCTTCTCAAAGACACCAGTGGTTATACCACTCCCAACATCAGCGTCTCTCCTTCCGTCCCCTCTGCTTCACTCCAGACCTCTGTGTCCAGCTTGCCCTGAGTCAGGTCCACCAAGCAGATCCATAAACATAGGTTGCCTCTCTATGGATGTCCTTCCCATGGGCACCTGAAACTTACTATGTCCAGAACAGAACTTCTCATGCCCGCAGACCGTTGCTTTCCACTCTTCCTGTCTTGACTCCCACGGCCCCGCCACGCACATCAGTGCTGGTGCCGTCCCCACCTCCCTCTTGCTCATGGCTTCTTCCTCCTGCACTCTCCCTGCCCTGGTCTCGCACCCAACAGTCCTGACACCTTTCTGATCTCCCCTTTCCCGTCACCCCACAGTCCATTCTCCACACTGCAGCCACTCTCTTTCCGAAACACAACTCTGGCCACATTACCCTCTCATTCAAATCTCTCACTGGTCACCCAACCCCTCAAGCCATTCCCAAACTCTTTAGTTTGGAAGATAGAGCCTTTTAGGACCCAGCCATACCCTGCCTCTCCGCTTGGCTTCTGTCCCTTTCAGAGGTGCTCCCCCATCCAGTCACCTCTGCACCTCGTCCCAGGAAGGCCCCAAACTCCTTCCCCGGGTGGGATTTGGTGCATTCTTTTGTAACAGCTATGCAATACGCCCCCACTCATCCTTTGTTCTGTTGGGATGTCACCTCCTCCAGGAAGTCTTCCCCCACACTCCTGCCCAGGCACATTTCTGTGCCCCTCCGCCATGCCACACTCCTGGGGCACCCAAAGCGTTCCTCCAGCCACCACTGGTACATAATGGTTCCCTTAGCCACACACCCCTACACCCCCAGCTGGGCTGCACACGCCTCATTCCGGGGCGTGCCTTATTAATCTTTGTATCTCTGCGCCTGGCACCGTGGCTGGCGACCAGTTTCTTTAACAGATATTGATTGATTGGTTGGTTGATTTATTAAATATAAAACAAGTTCCCCCGTGAAGGAACTGCAGTGCAGACGGGGAGGAAAACAAGTCCCGAGTGAGATGATAAAAGATATTCAGTGCCAAGAGCGAGCGAGTTGTTCTGACCAGCAGGAGCCGTAGAAATCTGGCGGAGGAAGATACTGAGCGTAGCCAGAGCGTCAGTTTCCTGGATGAGAGGAGCGTTATCCACGCACAGCCCGGGCCACGGCTCCGCCTACACCTGCAGCATCCAGCAGCAGCGACACTGCAGCGCGGATCGGTGCCAATGGGCACCCAGGGGCCCTTCCACGTAATTAGCATGTCTCTGGGGGAGGCCTGGATCCCACAGTCTGGGAGGTAGACAAAGAGGGTCTGTTCTCATTATGCTAATTGCTGCCGCTCTCCCACAGAGGACGGGGCTGTGACAGATTCCAGGAGGCAGCCAAGCGGATGGGGAATTCCTCAGCCCGCCTCAGCCCCGCGCCCAGGGAGGGGCTGGCAGCCGTCACCCGAGAAGCTGCAGGCACAGCCGCATTCGTATGCCCCACAGGCTGTCACTGGGGAGGTGGGATTTGAAGACCAGGCAGCTTCTTACCCAGGAACCCCAAGCTTAAAATTCCATTCCACTTTAGAAACTGCTTTCTCCAGAATACTGGTTTTTAAATGCAAATGACCCAGAAAGAAATAACACATGGCATTCCTAACACCTTAGTATAAATGGGTGCGTGTGTGCAGCTTTCCATACGGCCTGGGGGGGGGGGGGCAGCCTGGAAAAGGCAGGTGCCTGAGCTGTAGAGGGGATGCAGAGTGCACAGGGGGCCCTGGCTCACAAACCCACTCCCGCCACAAATGTGCCCCAGCCCCCTGTTGCCCCTTCGCTGCGCCACCATCCTGGGCTGAAGAACTCTCTAATTCTCCACAGCACCCAGCATGCCACTCCAAACCTCTCTCCTCAAGGACTTTCTCTGCCCAGTATCAGTACCCCGTCCCCCAGGCTCGTGGCACCCTGTGAGCTCACAGCCCTCGGCTGCTCTGCTGGATGCCACTCCATGCCTGGGAGCCTTGGGAGGGGGTGGACGCCCTTGATCCCCATCTGCAAGTGTTCTCCAACTCCAGCATGCATCAGAGTCCCCCGGAGAGCTTGTTCAAACATATTGCTTGGGGGGCAGGAAGGGGGGAATGGGGACATGTTGGTCAAAGGGTACAAAGTTTCAGTTAGACAAGAGGAATAAATTCCAGATATCTATAGTACAGATGGTGACTATAGTTCATAATATGTGTGGTGTACTTGGAAGTTGCTAAGAATAGATCTTAAGTGGTCTTTTCACATGCACAGGAAAGACGACCATGTGAGGTGCTGGTTGTATGAAATAGCTTGATTGTGGTAATCATTTCACAATGTCTGCACCTATCAAAGCATCATGTTGTACATCTTGTACATCGTAAACAGATACCACAATAATTTTTTAAAAACATTGCTGGGCTCCATCTGCGGAGTTCTTGATTCAGTAAGTCTGAGATGGGGGCTGATAATTTGCATTTGTAGCAAGTTCCCAGGTGATGCCGATGCCTGTTTAGGGACCACACCTCGAGAACCGTGGCTGTATAGACTTGCTGCCCAAATTGTGGTCTGCAGGCCAGTGTCCCGGTTAGAAATGCAGAATGAGAAGCTGCGTTTTAGCAAGGGCCCCAGGTGGCTTGTATGCACATTATACTTGAAGAAGCTTCTCTCAAGCAGTGTTTCTCACAGCGTGGTCCAGACCACCAGCGGCAGAATCACCAGGGTGCTTGTTAGTACTTAAGATGCCCAGGGCCCACTTGAGGCCTCCTGAATTAGAACCTCTGGGGGCAGAGATCAGGAAATGGCACTTTAGCAAGTCCCCCAGTGACTATGATTAGCATTGTGAGCACTGTGCCAAGCACAGTGCTAAAGTGAGGAGAGGTGGAGGTCAAGAGAAAAGGTGATGAATGAAACACAGCAGCTGCTGTGTAAGAGCTCTCAGTCTAACAGATACACCAGACCCTAAACAAATCATTAAATACACGTGGAGTGTCAAAGGGGCTCCAAGGAAGAGTAACTCAGTTCACTCCTTCTTGAGTGCATTAGTCTCACTGAAGGTGGGTTTGTTGTCACTCAGACCCTCCACTCTAAGGGCAGTCCCCTACTACCAGCGTTAGCACCCCACGGGAGCCTGTTAGCCATGCAGAATCTCAGGCCCCACCCCAGACCTACTAAATCAGAATCAAGTTTAACAAGATCCCTATTTGGTTCATAAGTACATTAAAGTTTGAAATGCACTGATCTCGAGTGATGTCAATTAAAAGGCATCCAGAAAGTCTGCCTACCTAAAACAAAACAAACAAGAAAACTCTACCGCAATGAGGTGCAGGCTCATTAAATTGTTCCGTAAGGTAAATGACTTCCTCTTTTAAAATCCCACACATTAAATAACTCTTAGTCATACATATCTTAGCATAATTTGTTTAGTAGAATGTTTCAGCCTATGCCATTCTCTTTCTGAAGCTTCCTCTGACAGCCAAGTCACTAAGGAACAGGAATTGGGAACAGATTGGGGTGACATTGTTGTTTTGGGTATCAGTACAGTTGACACAGAAGTACAGGGGCGACTGGGAAAGCAGAAGATGGCTTCACAATTATTTCAAAGTCAGTCCTTGCTCACAATTTTATAGCAGATTTGTAGAGGCAAGTGGCGTGCCCAGTATCACAAAATAAAGTAGTGTAGCAGTTGCTGGTTTAAAAATTGGGTGAAATGACCCATTTCACTGTGTTCAACCCACTAGATCAGACCTGCTCTTGATGCTTCAGCAGGTTAAATCACATCCTCCCGACTGCAGGGCTTTCCAAGGTTGAATAATCCCAGTCTCATATTGGGTTGCATCTAATTCCCATGTATCCTCCTACATGAAAGATCCCACATCTTCCCAGAGGTGATTCACTCCAGTGTTTTGTGAGCTTTGCTGCTGAAGAAATCTTATTTAACTTAAATGCCATATGCTACAATAAAAGGTGACATTTCTTAGGGACAACTGGTTTCCTTGTTCCAGGTTCCCATGTTGAGTACCAAATGACACCTACTCTCAACCCCTCAGTTTCACAGCACCACAACCTCAGATGAAACCCCAAGTGTAATGCCCACTGGCAGGTGAAGAGATGTGCAAATAGACAGAATTATTGTTGGTTCTATTAAAGTCATAATTCAAAATTGCTTTGGACCACCATCTAAAGCCCTTCTCAGCTCCAAATCCTAGAACTTAAGCCAAACCCTTTTATTCTCTTCCCCCTCACTTACTGGGCATTAGCAAAGAGCCAGGAACTTCAGAATCTGTTCGCTCAATTATTGAGCCTTACCATACAACTCGGGCATTTAAAGTGTACAATTCAACAGTTTTTAGTATATTCACAGAGTTTTACAACCATCACCACAATTAATTTTAGAACATTTTCATCACCCAAAAAGAAATTCTATACCATGTAGCAGTCATTACTCATGTCCCCCACCCACACCAACCCCGACCCTGCCCCTCAGCCAAGGCAACCACTCATCAACTTTCCGTCTCTATAGATTTGCCTGTTCTGGACATTTCCATTTCGGGGACTAAGAAAATGATACTCCAATAGGAAGTCCTCAGAAGCAAAAGTTTTTCTCTGACCTTCTCCTGCCCTCCTGTCTCTGGCCCTTCATCCTTTCCTGAGACTAGTCTCAGAAACTAGAATCCCTCTTCCCCAAGGTGGATCATAGAAAACAGAACTTCTTTTCCCCAAAGCCAGCCATAAATCCTAATGATATTACTATCTTTCCCCATGCCTTTCTGTGTAAAAACTGGCCATAAAGGAATTATCTGGCTTATCTTGTTTGATTGTAGGTCATAAGACCCCCATTGCAGGGAGGGTCCTGCCCCACACCCAGAAGGAAGGATGTTGCTCAGAAAGGCCAAGAAGAATCTAGACAGACAGGCCTTGCTGGGTCTCCTCACTCAGTCTAATAGCATTAGATCATGCCCCTTTTGTCCAGTTATATGTCTACACAGCTGCCCGTACTTTGTTGAACCTAAGCATAAAAATGGACAATTTCCCCTGTATCTTTGGGTCTTCTTTCTGAAGGCTCCCCTGTCACATAAAACTATGATCAAATAAATTTTCATGCCTTTTCTCCTGTTAATGTACCTTTCGTCAGTGAACTTTCAGAGAGCAATGGGGAAGTTTTCCCTTGGCCCCAACACCATATAGATTCTCTCCCATACAGATGGAATCACACAATATATGATCTTTTGTGTCTGGCTTCTTTCACTTAGCATAATATTTTTAAGATTTATTCATATTGTAGCATGTATCAGAACTTAATTCCTTTTTGTGAGTGATACTCCATCTCATGGATACAACACATTTTGCTTAATCATTCTTTAGTCGATGGTCATTTGGATTGTTTTCACTTTTAGCTATTATGAATAATGCTACTATGAACATTCATGTACAAGTTTTTGTGTGGATATACCTTTTCAATCTCTTGAGTACATAGCTAGGAGTAGAATTGTTGGTTCATATGGTAACTCTATGTTTAACTTTTTAAAGAATTGCCAGAGTTTTTTCCAAAATGACTGTATCAATTTACATTCTCATCAGCAATATATGACAGTTTCAACTTCGCCACATCCTTGCCAGCACTTGTCATTATTTGTGTATTTTATAATATCCATCCTAGTGGGGATGAAGTGATAATATCACTGTGGTTTTGATTTGCATTTCCTAATGGCTAATGATGTTGAACATATTTACATTAGAAGATCCCAACCCATTTTATTAATTGAGATGAAATTAACATAACATAAAATTAAACAATGTAAAGTGTACAATCCAGTGGCACTTAGTATAATCACCCTGTTGTATAAAGATCAACTCTATCCAGTTTAAAAATGCTACCATCAACTCGAAAGAAAACCCCAAACCATTAAGCAGTTCCTCTCCATTCCTTTCTCCCTTTAGCCCCTGGCAACCACCAATCTGTTTTCTGTCTCTGTGGATTTACCTATTCTATATATTTCACATAAATGGAATCCATACAATATGTGATCTTCATGTCATACTTTCCCACTTAGCGTAATATTTTCAAAGTTCACCCATGCTGTAACTTGTATCAGTACTTCATTTCTTTCTATGGCAGAGTAATGTTCCATTGTATGGATTTACCACATGTTATTTATCCATTCATCCATCAGTGGACATTTGGGTCATTCCTACCTTTTGGCTACCGTGAAGAGTGCAGTTCTGAACCTTAGTGTGTATTTGCTTGAGAACTTGTTTTCAATTCATTTTCATCTATACAAACCATTTTTCACAGTGGCTGCACCCTTTTGTATTCCCACAAGCAATGTGTGAGGGCTCCAATTTCTCCACATCTTAATCTACATCAGTGATCACCAACACTCATTGCTTTCCCTTTCGTTCATTACAGTCATCCTAGTGTGACGTTGCATCTCATTGTGGTTTTGATTTCCGTTTCCCCAATGACTAATAATGCTGAGCATCTTTTCCTGTGCTTGTTTGGCCATTTGTATATCTCCTTGGAGAAATGTGTTCTCATATCCTTTGCCCATTTTTCAATTGGGTTATTTGGCTTTTTTTAAATTTTGAGTCATTCTTTATATATCCTGGATACAATTCCCTTATCAAATGTATGTATGCAAATATGTTCTCCCATTCTGTAGGTTGTCTTTTCACTTTCTTTTTCTTTATTTCAAAATATTAAGGGGATACAAATGTTTTAGGTTACATGGATCACTTTTGTAATGCTTGAGTCCCAGCTATAGGTGTGCCCATCAACCAAATAATGTTCATAGTACCATTAGGCTGTTTTTTCCCCCTCTCTCACTAAGTTAATTTTGAGGAAATATTTTAAATATGGGTCTGACGGTATGCGATACAATTTATTATCTTGCCTTACTCTGTATTTAATACAACACAGTAATTTAAAACAACAGATTTGGAGTCAGAGAGAACTGGGCTCAGATCCCAACCAGCATTATAGTGCTGACCTTTGGCCTTTCAGTCTCTCAGAGCCTCAGTTTCCCATTTGAAATAAAGGGAGGGGAAACTCATCTCATACCAGCATAGTAAGGATTAAATGTGACAGGTCTGGAAAGGGCCTGGTTTCACGCTGGACCCTCCGTTACTTCCGGAACCTTCCGGGCCTGCCTAACTGGTAATTGGGGCGTGTCCAAGACTCACCTCATAGATTCCTCCTGTTACCACGTCTGCTCCTCTCCTCAGGCAGCGTCCCCTGCCACCACACGAGGTGGTTCTGCTAGTAAAACACCTCCAGCCCATCCTTCAAGAATGTGCATAGTCCTGGGTAGCGCACGCAAGCCAGTTGGGCAAGTTTGGAAATCTTGGTGACTGCCAATTTCCCTCTTACCTCACACACAGGAAATTATTGCTCCACTGTCCATTTTCTTGTGAGAAAGTCTGGAAATGGATGTTCCCCCAAAGAAAGCAAGTGGCCCCCCACCTCATAATAGATGAACACTCAGAGGACCAGCAGACTCGCTGTAGGAGTCTTCTGAAAAGTGAATTATTTTAGTGCTTTTAAGGGAAACAAAAAGCACAGGCTTTAGTATCTGTAAACCCAAGTTTAAATCCAAGTTTATCTACTTCCTGAGAGGCCTTGTACCAGCCAATTACCTCTGTGAACTTCAGTTTTCTCCTCTGCCCAGGAGAATTACCCACCTCATGTAAAGGCCAAAAGAGGGAACATGGGTGAAAGTCATTAGTCGTTTTATAATTATAGTTACAAAAATATACAGAAAGTAGAAAGTGAAGCTCACTGATATGAGGCAGCACAAGGCTGTTTTTAAAGGCACTGTTCTAGCTTTAAAAACGTGGGGAGATTCTGTGAGGCATGCATTCCTGGGACAGAGGAGGACAAGATTCACGTCAAGGTGGAAGATCGCCTGTTGACAAATGTCTGGTGGCAAAGAAGAGCTATTAGGAAAAGCGTCCATTAGATGCTGTGTGCCCACCTCTTGGTTCTGATCACTCTGGGTTTTATCAGAATGAACAGGTGAATAAAAATGTGTCAATGTCACAGTGTTTAATTTTATAGTAGTTTTGGTACAGTTTCCTCCTACTTCCCATCGCACAGTCCCACCCCCATTGGACAGGAATTGGGGAAAGCTACAGAATGGGTCTCCACCTTCCTTATCCAGGCTCCCCTCCACTCTGTGACGCCTGTTCCGGGTGAGCCTCTGCTGTACTTCCCTTGGCCCCCTGCAGAAGGTTTCCTTCTCCCCCTCCCTTTCTCTCCCCATTGCATCATCCAGGTTCCTGCCACTGTCCCTGCCACATGGTGAGAGGGAAAGCATGAGGCAAGTGACTTTGAACATCAGCAAACAGGCATCACCAGCCACTGATAAACTTGCTTTCTGTTTTCCCCACCTCTCATGCCTGAGCCTGGGGGGCTGCCCTTGGAGTCTCTAGCTACAATCTTTTAAGTCCTTGCATGCTTTGCAAGCTGATTAGGAAATAATCATCTCTCTTAGGTTGGATTCGCTGGGAAACACTGCGTCTGAGATGGAGATTTGCATGCACAAGTTTATCGGGGAGCTCTTAGGACCAGCACCTGGTTGGGGGTGAGAGGGGCCAGTGAAGGCAGCAGGCCTGGGCAGGGGAAGAGACGAACTGTGATGCAGCAAAGGCCTCTGCTGATGCCACCAGGAGCTCTGCACTTAGTATGCCCTGCAGTCTTCCTGTCTCAAGCATTGGATGTGTTTTGCCCCTGGGGAGGGGCTGTGACCTTGAGCCCTTGGATGACTAAGGGCAATTCCTGGAGAGAGACTGAGATGAGAGCCCTCTCCAGGCAAGGATCCCAGCAGCGGAGAGAGTGAGGCCTCAGTACCGAAGGGGCATCTGACAGGCCCTGCCCCGGGGCATCCACACACCATCTAAAGTGGCATCTTGACATTCCTGAAGGTTCGCATTTTTAATTTAAAAAATAAAAAGGCCATTGCTTAAAACCGCTCTATCCAAAAACACTTATATATTCAGAAAGAGTGAGCCATAGCTCCCTGAAGAGATAATATTAGCAGAAAGCCAAGCTGTAAAATACCAACTTTAGTGTAAAAAGCGTTCCAATTCAAATCAAGAACTGGTGAAAACGAGTTGAAATATCATTAAGATATCAATTCTCAGCCATACAGATCTATAAATTCAGTGCAAATGTACCAAAAACCCAGCAGTCTTTGTTTTGTAGAAATTTATAAGCTGATTTTAAAATTCATGTGAAAATGCAAAGGACCTAGATAAAACAACTTTGGAAACAAACTAAAGTTGGAGGACTACCAGTACCAGATTTCAGCACTTATTATAAAGCTACAGTAATCAAAACAGTGTGGTATTGGCATTAAAACAGACACATAGAACAACAAAACAGAGTTCAGAAATAAACTCACACACACTTGGACAATTAATTTTTGACAAAGGTGCTAAGGCAGTTCTGTAGAGAAAGAAGAGTCTTTTCAACAAATAGTGCTGGAAAAATTAAATATCCATACCAAAAAAAAACACAATTAATGATTAATACTTTGCACCATGCACAAAAGATTTACTTAATATGAATCACTGCTCTAAATGTAAAACCTAAATGTATGAAACTCCCAGAAGAAGACATAAGAGAAAACCTTCATGAACTTAAGTTAGGTAAGGATTTCTTGCATACTAAAAGCAACATCCATAAAAGAATAAATTGATAAATTATATTTCATCAAAATTTAAAACTTCTGCTCTTCAAAAGACACTGTAAAGAGAATAAAACGACAAACAACCAATTAGGAGAAAGCATTTGCAAATCCAGAATTCATAAAGAACTCCCAACACTCAGTAAGAAAACAACTGTACTCTCTCAATGTGGGCAAAAGACTTGAACAGGCACTTCCCCAAAGAAAATATATGAATGGATAATAAGTACATGAAAACATGCGCAACATCATTTGTCATTAGGTAGCGCGTGGATTAGTTTGGGCTGAGATAATTAGCCCTGGTCCAGGTAACTCTGCCCCCTGCTGCCCCATCTGGCCTCTGGACCTGAGCCCTGGCTTGCTCAGACCTGTCCCGGCTTCCAGACTCTTCCACAGCCCTTTTCCACTGCAGCACCTTCATGCACTGGTATGACGCAAGGAAAGTCAAGGGCGAATGGTATTAATAACAGAGTTTAGGAAAACAAGTGACTTGAACCCTGATTTATATTTGTTTTTCTCTTATTCCTTTTATTTATATATTAATCTTTTTTAGGAGCGGTCACCCCCAATTCATAGGTAACCCACAGTCACAGAAGAGGGTGTTGATACCCCTCTCCACCCCTCTATGGCAACTGTTGCTGCCATGGAAACCACTGGGGAGACAAGGGGAGGGACAAATAAGTACTGGTGCTTACTTAAAGGATCTGTAAGCTCAAGAGTGAAGGAATGAAATCAACTGTGAAAACCAGGAGTATTTTGGGGGACTTGATTAGAAGAAATATTCCCAAGCAGAACTAGCCTGTATGGAAGGTGGCTGCCTTACTCCGATACTTTTCTACCCTAACGGAAAACCCTCCTTTTGGTCTGTTCTGCTGCCTCAATGCCAATCAAAGATTAATTTGGCTTAACAAGCATGTTCTTTAAACAACACAAGTAACTCTGGACCAGTTAAAGGTCTACTAGCCACTGACATAGCAGCGTGACTTAGTTCAGTTAAAAGCTTCCAATGAGTCCCTTGTGGCAATGAGCTACATTGAATAAAGGAGAGCTTGGGCTGAGGGCGCAGGAAGTCAAATCAATTTGGAAAATGGAGCACTTGAGGGGTGGTGGGGGCAATGCCTGGAGCAACATGAGAATATGTGAGAGGGTCCAGGCAAGGAGGCACCAGGAGACAAGAAGGGACAGAAAAGGAATGTGGATCTGACAGCCAGCAACAGAGAAAAGGCTGACTGTCCACCCGCTGTATGGAAATTTCTGTGTCCATTTAAAAATTGACCGTTAAGTTCCATTGCAATCAGGGAAATACTCATGATATTACTAGAATGTAGAGTGAAGAAAGCAAGAGCCATAAGAAAGAAATGTCAGAGGTTGACACGTACAAACTTCGCCTAGTTAAATATTTTAACTAGAGCTGGCCTTGGAAGTCTTCCTTCTTTTCCTTCTCGTTTCCACAGATTCCTCTTCCCAGGTGAGTCCTATTACTACCGTATTTCAGCTATGGGAATGCATGGAACAGCCTTCTGTGGTCTAGCAAACACTAGGAATATAACTACGGTTTATAGCATTGTGGGGGAAGCTTGAACATTCTCAACATCCAGATTTTAAAGTATACTTTTGTTCATAAATTGGAGACTGCCTATAATTCTTATAGTATTTTACTAATTAATATTGTTACTTTAGTAAAGGGGTTCATTCTTTTAGATAAAGCAGAGTTAGCCAGATTATGTGGTTTGTCTCCCCCTCTGTCTATTCCTGGAGGGGACTCATCTCCAGGTCCCTCCAGGGCACTCCTGGTCCCTTCCAGCAAACTGCACCTGCACTCAGCCTCCACACGACCTACCCTGCGTAGCCAACAGACTTTTGTGGAAAACCGGTGCTTTGAGAAAAGACACTATGGAGACAGAGGGCCAGGGTTCTCATGTCCTGTCTTAGGACCTGCTCTGCTCGTGCTTAGGATCATTCTAGGTCACTGACAACAGGGAATGAGCAAGGAAGTGGCCGTGCAAAGGAATTTAGTTTCTTTTTTAATTATTTCACTTTATTTTATATTTTATTTTTGGACCTCAGCTTCGGAGAATTGAACTGTCTGTTCTCGGTTCATGGCATTCTGTCATCATGAAAGTCTCTCTGGTTTCATTTTTACTTTCCACCTCCTACTTAATCTCAGCTTTCGTTTTTGTTCCCTTCCACTGGGCACCCACTGTAACACATTTGATAGACAGTCTTAGAAAATATATAGTGCTATTTGTCCTGTACTATAGACATCATTTTTTTTTTTGCCTATTTTATTTTTTTATTTAACAGTTTTCAAGATTGATTCCATTTGCATCTCGCTCAGGGCATCTATTCTATGTTATAGTATATACCCTAGAAAGGACCCACCATGTTTTATTCACCCAGACCCCCAGGGAAGGACACTGGTGGGGTAGGCAGATTCTAAGATGGTCCCCAAGGTTCCCACCCTCTGTCGGATGTGTCCTGTATAATCCCCACCCCTTACGTGTGGGCAGAACTAGTGACTATGATGGGATATCACTCCCATGATTAGGCTATCAATCAGCTGACTTTGAGTTAATCGAAAGAGAGAGCACCTGGGTGGGCCGGACTTAATCAGGTGAGCCCTTTGAAAGAAGGTGAAGCGTGAGAGAGATGCTTATCCTACTGACCTCACGAAGATGAAAGCTGCCATGAGCACTACAGCTACACTGGATTTTGCCAACAACCTGAATGAGCTTGCAACAAGATCCTGAGCATCGGATGAGACAACAGCCCCAGCTGACACCTTGATTGCACACATGTGAGACCTGAACAGAGGACCCAGCTAAACCATGTGGTAATAAAGGGGTGTTTTCTTAAGCCGTAAGTTTGTGATAACTTGTTACACAGCAATAGAAACCTAATACATCTAGGTTGCCCCAACACTTCACTGTAACAAAGGTATAAATATCCTTATATGTATCCCATTGAGAATCTATATATATATATGGGGAGAGAGAGAAAATATATATACATATAGGAGTGGGATGGCTAGGTCATGAAGTGTACACATATTTAAATTCACTAAGGAGAGCTGGATTATTCTGCAGAATGGTGGTACATACCAGCTGGTGCACAAGGGTCCCATTACTGAGTATCTTTACTTACACTTGATATTCTTTAATTTTTGCCATTCTGGGGATATAAAGTGGCAATTTACATTTATTTGATTTCTATAAGTTTAAGTATTTATTCATACACTTCTTAAACATTTTTTCATATCTTTTCTCCCATTTTTCTATTGGAATCTTGTCTATTTCGTGTTGATTTGCAGAGGCTGGTTGTATGCTAGGGTTGTTGGGAAAGTATCCAGCCAGGTAACTGTTCTCGTTATATTAACAATGGCTGGATACATTCCAGATAGGCCTTGTGTACTAGATATTCATCTCATCAGTTTTATATGTCACAAATATCTTCTCCCAGTCTGCCATGTGTCTATTAATTTTGTCTGGTTCCTTTAGCATAGAATTAAGCACACAGGATTTGGAGCCAGACTTCCTGGTCAAATGCTGACTCTGTCACTAACTAGCTGTGTAACCTTGGGCAAGTTGCTTAACCTCTCTGCACCTCCATTTCCTCATTTGTAAAAAGGGATTATAGTAATACTTAGCTTTTTAGGGTTGTTATAGAAACCAAGTAAGTTAATACACATAAACCTCTTAAAACAGTACTTGGTACATAGTAAGTGCTCAATAAATAATGGTTAGTATTTCTTAATGCAATTGTTGTTAAACAGAGGTCCTTCCTAATATTCTTGTAATCAAATCTATCCATTTTCTTTTTTTTTTTTTTTTTTTTTTTGAGACAGAGTCTCACTCTGTTGCCCAGGCAAGAGTGCCATGGCATCAGCCTAGCTCACAGCAACCTCAAACTCCTGGGCTTAAGCAATCCAACTGCCTCAGGCTTCCAAGTAGCTGGGACTACAGGCATGCGCCACCAGGCCCAGATAATTTTTCTATATATATTTTTAGCTGTCCATATACTTTCTTTCTATTTTTAGTAGAGACGGGGTCTTGCTCTTGCTCAGGCTGGTCTCAAACTCCTGAGCTCAAACGATCCCCCCGCCTCGGCCTCCCAGAGTGCTAGGATTACAGGCGTGAGCCACCATGCCGGGCCTCTTTTTTCTTTTCTTATTGCATTGGCAGGATGTGCTAATGCTAAGTAAACCAAGTGATAGCAAGGATCCTTTTCTTCTTACTAATCTAAAGAAAATTAATTTAAAATTTCTTCATTAAGTATTTTCCTATAAATTTTTAGAAAAGAGACTTTATCAAGTTATAGAAGTTCTAAAAATTTTTGTGAAGTAATTTTCCTGCATCTATTGAGATAATTATGTGATATTTCTCTTTTATTTAATAGTAAATTAATTGGATGAATTACACTGATAGAGTTCTTAATAGTAAACCATTCTTGCATTTCTGGAATGAATCAAGGCCATGATACATTGTTTTATAGTATTTGTTGGATTCAGTAGCTGTATATATTACTTTGCTACAGCTGCCATAACAAAATACCACAGACTGGGTAATTTAAGCAAGAGAAATTTATTTTCTCACAGTTCTGGAAAGTAGAAGTTCATGATCAAGGTGTCTGCAGGTTTGGTTTCTTCTGAGGCCTCTCTCCTTGGCTTGCAAATGGCCTTTTTTTCCTGTGCCCACACATTCCTGGTGTCTCTTTTATGTATCCAAATTTCTTCTTCTTATAAGGACACCAGCCAGATTGGATTAGGACCCACTCATATGACCTCATTTAACCTTAAATACCTCTCTAAAGGCCCCATCTCCAGACTGGACAATGTGGCTCATGCCTGTAATCCAAGCACTTTAGGAGGCAGAGGTAGGAGGATCACTTGAGGACAAGAGTTTGAGACCAGCCTGGGCAATATAACGAGACCCCAATCTATATATTTTTTTATTTTAAAAGTTAGCCAGGCATGGTGGCACATGCCTATAGTTATAGCTACTTGGGAGGCTGAGGCAAGAGGATTGCTTTAGCCCAGGAGTTAGAGGTTACAGTGAGCTATGATCAAACCACTGCACTCCAGCCTGGGTGACAGAACAAGATCTTGTATCAAAAGAAAAAAAAAAGTCACATTCTGAGCCACTGGGGCTTAGGGCTTCAACATATGAATTTGAGGAGGACACAATTCAACCCATAAGAGGAGCTAATATTTTGAACTTTCACATTTATGTACACAAGAAAGTTTGGCCTATAATTTTTTTTTTTTTTTTTTGTGAATGAGTTAGGAAGTTTTAGAAAGACTTCTCTTTTATTCTATTATCTGGAACTACTTGTGTAAGCTAGGGATTATATGCCCCTTGAAATATTGCTATAATTTTTATAGAGATATAAACCTCTATAACTAGAGAGATTTTTTTGAACATATGAGATAAAGGAAACTGTTTTATTAGTACTTTAATTTCTTTAATATTTGTTGATCTATTTAAATTTTCTATTTCTTTTTGTCCTAATTATGCCATTTTATATTTTTTCAGTTTTTATATAGGTTTCAAATTTATATTTTATAATATCTATTAGCATTATGACTTTCACATTTATATCTTTTACCCAAGTGGAATTCTTCTTTGTATATGGGTTAAGATAGGGATCTAATTTTGTTTCTCCTTATTTAATGAACCTACTTTCCCACATCATCTATTAACCATCCATTCCTTCCTCAGTGACTAATAGACTCCCTTTATCATACATAAAATTTCCACATATAGAGGGAAAGATTTTACTTTTATTTTATCTTTATCTCATACTATCATTTTTTCCAATTAAAATGTTTACAAAACACTAATTTGTTTTAACCATATATATTTAACATTTCCAACAACCCTGCCAGGTATTGTCTCTGTTTCTTAAATGTGCAAATGGAGACTCAGAAAGATTATATTTAGCCCAAAGCTCACATAATACTGAATGATATGCCAGGCCTTCTGGCTCCAAGTTAATTGCTCTTTCCCCAGCCCACCTACTGCCTGTTTAAGCAGCTGCCTTCTTGTACCTAATTCCAGCTAGTCATTGAAATACTCACTGAATACTAGCTATGTTCTAGACACTATTCTAGGTTCTAGGACAATGGCAGAAAACAAGACAGATGAAAATCTCTGCCCTCATAGAGCTCACATGGCAGAGGGCTCAGGACAGCTCTGAACACAGAGGGGACAACTAAGAAACACCACATTTGATGACAGTGATTGTGCTAGTGCCTACTTGAAATCCATCCTCCCAAGGAGGTTGGTGCTTCACCTTGTTTGGAGGGTCCAAGGAAGGCCTGAGGAAGTTCCCCTGACTCTGGCGACAGAAACTCCAAGTCAAACAAGACTCTCTGGAGTCACCCAGACTGTGCCTCTACCTTTGGGCAATTTCAAAAAATTTCCTTTAATCTGTCAGAGACACCATTTTCCCCTTTCCTCTGACACCAGAATGAACTGAGAACATACCTCTTACTGTCTAACCCAAATCCCTACTGCCGTTATTAAGCCTGGTGTCAGAACATCCGTGGCAGAGATGGAGAGCAGCCAGTTTCCTGCTTCCAGAAAGCTTTCTTCTCATTTTAAAATGTTTTAACATTTAAGACTAGAAATAAAGTCAAATTTATGTAATTCATCATAGCGATAGATCAGTTTACTGATAGATTACTAAAAATTGACTACAAAATTGAATCATTTAAAGGGTACCCTTGTCTATTTCCCTGGCTCAAAGGGATAAAAATTAATTCCTAATAAACACATGGCAATCTCCAATCAGTAGGATGAAGAGGGGATAGGGAGAGATTTCTTAAAGCATACAAAATGACAGCCAGAAGGGAGGAATGAGTTCTAGTGTGCTATAGCACTATAGGATGACTACAGTTAACAGTAATATATGTCATATAGTTTCAAACAGCAAGAAGGAGGATAGTGAATGTTCCCAAAACAAAGAAATGATAAATGTTTGAGATGATGGATATGCTAATTACCCTGATCTGATCACTATACATTATATGTATCAAAACATCACTATGTACCCCATAAGTATGTACAATTATTATATGTCAATTTAAAAAATATTATATAAGGCCAGGACAGCGGCTCACATCTGTAGTCTTAGCACTTTGGGAGGCCAAGGTGGGAGGATCGCTGGAGGCGAGGAGTTCCAGACCAGCCTGAGCAACATAGCAAGACTCCATCTCTACAAAAAAATTTTAAAAAGTAGCCAAGCATGGTGGTGCACACCTACACTCCCAGCTACTCTGGAAACTGAAGAGGGAGGCTCACTTGAGCCCAGGAGTTTGAGGTTGCAGTGAGCTATGATGACACCACTGCACTCCAGCCTGGGCAACAGAGAAAGACCCTGTCTCCAAAAATAATTTTTAAAAATAAATTTTTAAAAACAGAAATTGAGTTTTCAGCTGGGCCCATGGGCACAGCCTTTCACGTGACCATAGGATTGATTTCTGGCCAGTAGATTGTGGGCAACTTCTTAGTCATGGCATTAAGAGGAGACTGTCCTCCCCTTCCCCTTTCTACCTTCCCATTGGCTGGAAGGGAACTTAATGGGGGACGCCTTGGGCTGTGAGGATGAAGAGAACACCCTATGGATGGCACAGTGAAAACTAACAGCCTACACCGCTCTTGGCCTATAGACCAGAATCCCATACTAGCTGGGACTTTAACACAACAGAGAAGTCAGCTTCTCTCTGGTTTAAGTCCCTGTTGTCTAGGTCCCATGCAACCAAACCTATATCCTCACTAATGTTCCCCAATGTCCAGCCACCCTCTCTGTCCTTCCTAAAATCTATCTTCAGACCTTCCTGCTACACTTGAAATAATTTTTCCTCTTCTTTAGTGAAAGGAGTTGTCGTCCATTCCTGATAACGAGTATTAAATAAAGAATACATCTCATATTAAAGTAATTTTTTGTCAAACCCTAGGTTTGGACAGCTATAATTCTTCCAAATTTTAAGAATTGAGTTGCCAAACTACTGAGAATTTTGTAGTTTTTTATTATTTTACTATTAAAAAATTTTACTCTTACAGTACAAACTAACCATATATTTGTTTTTATACATTATATACATTTGAGAAATAAATAGTATTCTAAGTAGCATTTTTAAAAAAGCATCATTATATACAATTAAGGCTTCAAGCCAAATCTATTATATAAATACATAACACAGTGAGGGGTCAATTCCCAAAGCTTCCATTAGTAAAAACAGAAGTCAGAAGTAAACAGGAGACACGGCCAATAACACAGGCTGAGCGTCCCTCATCCAAAACTCCAAAGTCTGAAATGCTCCAAAATCCAAAACTTTTTGAGCACTGACACGAGGCCACAAATGGAAAATTCCACACATAACTGCTTAACATAAACTTTGATTTATGCATGAAATTATTTAAAATATTGTATAAAATGACCTTCAGGCTATGTGTCTAAGGTGTATATGAAACATGAATGGATTCTGTGTTTAGATTTGTGTTCCATCCCCCAAATATGTCATTATGTATGTGCAAATATTCTAAAATCTGACAAAATCTGAAATCTGAAACGCTTCTGGTCCCAAACATTTGGGATAAGGGATACTCAACCTTGTACAAGCTTCACTTTGGTTAGAAAGCATCACAGGAGCAAGAGAAGCACACAACTGGATAGAGAACATACCTTAAAGGAGACCCAATTGGCTATGTCTTCAGATGTTTGGCATTAAACAGTGTTACAACTTTGGCACAATACAGATTAAACCAATTTCCTTTAAAAACCTAAGTAGAAAGAAAAGGACTCCTTCTCCCCCACCGGATATCACATTTCCTCCCA
This sequence comes from Eulemur rufifrons, assembly GCF_041146395.1. Classification (NCBI taxonomy): domain Eukaryota; kingdom Metazoa; phylum Chordata; class Mammalia; order Primates; family Lemuridae; genus Eulemur; species Eulemur rufifrons. Next base: position 20,127,421 of record NC_090987.1, read on the forward strand.
AATCTCACCCATAAAAAGCCCAACTCTTTAGCATAGGTATTCTCCTGGTTATATATTAATAAAAGAGTTTAGGGTTTTATGGATGGCTCTGAAAAAAAGTTCTTCTTTATCTCACATCTGGAGCATATTGGTGGGAAATGGCTGTAGACGTCTTCACGAAGTTTCAGAGATGATTTGCACCATGGACTTTGCCTTCAGAAAATCTGGGCCCTCAGTTTGGCTGCACCACCAACTTGGTATATAATTCTAGGCATGTGGCTGAAACTCCCTAAGCCTCAATTTTGTAAATAGGGATAATAATAGCTGCCCTGCTCACCTCACTCTAGTTAGGTGATACACACGCAAACTTTTGAAAAGTATGAACGCGTTTCTCAGATATCAGATATATTAGTTCAAATCAAGACCTAGATATGAGAAACCAAGAAGTGGGGAGGGTGGGTGTTGGGTACAAAGAACACCGTTGTGGCAATGGGCACACCAAAAGCCTTGACTGAAACATTATATGAGATATCCATGAAAAAAAAAAAAAAAAAACAAAAACCAAACTTGTACCCTCTTAATCAATATTTTGAAATTAAAAAAAAAAAGGACCTAGAATTGGAGGCTTTTCCAAGAGGTTCAACACAGAAAAGGCGCTGGTATTAAAGCAAGATATTTCAAAAAGAAAAAAGCGCTGTATTAAATCTTAGAGCCAGCTCTCTCTGGCGGATGCTGGTTTCTGGATAAAGGAACCGGGATTACAAATGGAACACCTTCCATCTCCCTGAACAGAAGAGATTTTGCTCCAAAGCAGCCATATCGGGCAACTGCCCACCATTCTGGCCCCGGCAGGTAAGATACTCTGCTTGCTACTCTGCTAGTGACCACACGTGTCACTCTTAGGGGAAATGGCGCATGTTAACTAAGAAGAAATAGGTAGAAACTATTTAAGGCCTCGGGATCCCTGACTCTTACATCCTGCAGCCCCTGCCAACGCCCCTCATGCCTTTCACCACATTTATACTCGAACGGGAAGCGGTTCCAGAAATCCAACGCCACCGGGGTTAGCAATGCGTCTACCGCCACATGCTAATTAATCTTAAGTGCGCAATAAGCTGTTCAATCAAGTAACGAACAAAGGAAAAATAAGAAAGCCAGTGATGTGTGCTTCAGAGAGTGATTTGAGGAACAAGACGGAATGTCAGTACAGCCACGAGAACCCCCACAGCGACGGCCTCAGCAGCAGCCGGGGTCGGCTGTCCCCTCTCTCGGTGGACACGGTAACAGGCCTGCCATCCTGCCATGAGTCGGCCCCCAGTGGAAAGACCTCTCGCTAAGGCTCAAGTCAGGCCACGCAGCTGACAGCCCTCCCCACAGAGCCACTTCGGAGCCGGCGTTCCTGGACGGGCCGAGCTCGGGCTCCCGCAGCAGCCGAGAAGCCGACCCAGGGCTCGGCCGCTTGCGCACGTCTGGACTCGGTGCCCAGAGGCGTCGCCCCAGGTGTGAAGTTAGAGCTATCCTAGAGGCAACAGGAGCTTCGGCAGTGCAGTCCCCTCCGGCCGGAAGTGCCAGCCGTCATAGGAGACAAGTTGTTTCTGATGCTCCAGGGTCAAGGCCGAGAGGGGTCCTTCCATCGGGTGGGTCCTCGGCGGTAACTTTCCTCCATGTGCTTGGGCGGCAGGGGTCGCGGCTGGCAAGACGTCCCCGGGCGTCCTCAGGGAAGCTCCACAGTGGCACTGGAAGGAACCACGTGAGAGGCGCATACGTCAGCTCACGTCCCAGCAAATATGCAAACCTGTACTGGGACGTGCTCTCTACACCCCAAGACCAAGCTTTCTGACACACCTGTGGACTATTTTACCTGCTTTCCTTTCAGAATAAATGGACAAGATGCCAAGAGCTTCCTTCGCCCCCTCACCCAACAAGCCACAAATTCACTTTGAGAAACACCACACTGGAGCTGTCCCTGGGCTCCTAATTGCATACACCACAGTCTTTGCATTTGCATATTTAGCACAATACCCACCCTGACACACACACACACACACACACACACACGTGTGGGAAGAATTATCAAGGGTCCTCTTTGCCTTGCGATCTAGAAACACAAGAGAGACTGGATTATGGCAGGAAGGGACAAGACTGAGGGTCCAGAGACCAGGTGATTCTAGTCTCACCAACACGAACATGCCATTGAACCTCTCTGAACCTCAGTCTCCTTATTGGTGAACAGTACCTATGTCAGGAGGGGTAATACTGAAGGTATCACATATATGTCTAGAGCTGCCATGACTTAAAACCATAGTTAACTTATTACTCGGGCTCCTATGGTTTTCTGTTCCTTTGAGGGAAAGGGAAGGGGTGATTTGTTTTCTAAAAGAAGTAGTGTGAGGGGAGTCACAGTTCTCAACAGTGATGAAGTTCTGGAGCAGAAAAGGAAAATAATAAAATATCTTATCCCTTATCATAAGAATAGCGGTCCTTCCTGGGTGTGTCCATCTACATGGCTCTTCTAAGGATCAATGAAGTTAACATATATATATATATATAAACACTTTGAGAGGCATAAGTTCAAATGCAAATGTAAGGCCGGGCGTGGTGGCTCACGCCTGTAATCCTAGCACTCTGGGAGGCCGAGGTGGGCGGATCGTTTGAGCTCAGGAGTTCGAGACAAGCCTGAGCAAGAGCGAGACCCCATCTCTACTAAAAATAGAAAGAAATTATATGGACAGCTAAAAATATATATAGAAAAAATTAGCCGGGCATGGTGGTGCATGCCTGTAGTCCCAGCTACTCGGGAGGCTGAGACAGGAGGATCGCTTGAGCTCAGGAGTTTGAGATTGCTGTGAGCGAGGCTGATGCCACGGCACTCACTCTAGCCTGGGCAACAGAGTGAGACTCTGTCTAAAAAAAAAATAAATAAATAAAATAAAATAAAAAATAAACAAACAAACAAAAAAAAAAACACCACAAATGCAAATGTAAAGAATTTAAATTGCTGTGATAGCAGAAAATCCCATAAGCCTACGCTAGACTGCGTCCCTTAATTAGACGGGCAGTTCTCAGTCCTGTGATCACTGTGCTTGTGGTCATGCCGATGCTCCTGAACAGGAGACAGAGGAGCTGGGGTGCAGCCCAGCCTCAAGGCTGGCAGACGGTTAATCACAGGGGACCCCAGAGCACGGCTCAGCTGCTGGATAATTGATACCCAGCCCCAGATGAGGTGGTTCATCGGGGCAAGGGGAAGCTCCGTGCATAGGAGCATGGGCTTTAGAATAGACCCACCTGTTTCACATCGTCCCTCTGCCATCACTGGGGGACCTTGGGGGAGTGACTTAATCTCCTGGAGCCTCAGTTCTCATCTGTACACAGGGATAACAACACCTGCCTCCTGGGATCGATGATAAACTTGAGTGATTATGCAAATCGCTGGAGGTAGGATGGGCCCACACTGAGTGCCCAGTGCGCAGCAGTAGCAGTATTATCTCCCTGGTTAGGGCAAGGGGTGGGGGCAGGAATAGGTGGAGAGACAGTTTCCCTGCTCTCCAGCAGGTGCCTAGGCTCAGAGGGCGAGATGGGCCTTCCTCAGCCTGAAGAATGGGATTCCAGCATGGGGCAATGGGACAAGGAAATACGACAACCCCTCTGTCTGACTTGGATCCACGTACATGAGCATTCCTGTTGCTCAAAAAGGGGGAGAACCAACCTGGGTTGCAGAAAGCCAAAAAAAGGGAAACATGCTTTGTGCCTCTCTTACCTCCCATTCTACTCTCCACTCTGACCTGGTGCCCAGAAGGAAGCTAGGAACCCTGGAACCTTCCCACAGCCCTGGTGGCTACAGAGAAGGTACCAATCAAAGACAGCAGGGCACAGCCACCAACCTGGGGATTTAGTTACTGAGAAGACCTCAGGCCACAGGGCCATGTGCAATGAACACCTACAGGGAGAGGCACAGAGGATGCTAACACCCTCCGACATGCTACATATGACATTTCACTTATATCTCTATGTCCTTTTAGCAGAAGGTCAGCTTCCTAAAGGAAGGGATTGTTATCTGTTTTGTTCCTGCTGCATCCCAAGCACCCAGATCCATGCCCAGCACATGCCAGGTGATCAGTCAACATGTGCTGAGTGGAACAAATGAGAAAGTCCTGGTTACCTGGTTTCATTTTTCATTCTCCAGCCATCCCGACACTTGTGAAACCAGAGCTCTTGGCCAGGGGATATGCTGGTGTTCTCAGGGTCTTCTGCACAAAATGTCAATCTAGGATGAAAAAGAAACCACAGATGTAGCCGAACTTCTAGAGGGAATTCAGACTGTGCCTTATGGACCCGAGGCGGATGGAGTGGGGTTGTGGGGAGTTTCATCGTGCCATGCCCTGACTCAAGAGCCCTCAGAACTCCCATCGCTACTACAAGGACTCTAAGCTTCCATGATTGGGCCTCATGCAGCCTCAGCCACACTTCTCCCACCTTCTTCCCTCTGTCTATCCAAAAGGCCACCTGCCATTCAAGGCCATTGCCTCTTGGAAGCCTCCTTGACTGTCCAAGTCCTCATTAACCTACCCCTCCTTTGACTGCTCAACTTTGGGGAAAAAGTATACCCTTATTTAAATGTGTCTTTTGTAAGTGTTGTTCATTATTTCTTATAGCATGGTGTTAAAAATGAATGCTTTGTTTTATTTTAAAATGTTATACCCTGCTTGGAATTGCTTGTGGATTCCTCTATAGGTCGACTTCTTGGCTGGACTATAAGCTCCTTGAATGGAGAAATTCAAGGTACCTCCAGTCCAGTGCTCCAGAAACACCCATTGATTGACAAGAACAACTGGAAAGTAGCAGCAAGTCAAAATCAGATTCCGCCAATGCACAGCCAACATCACAAGAATCAGGGGTCCAAGACCCATTTCCCTATGACTTAGGGATGCAGCCTCGGTGGTGTGTGATTGGCAAGACCACGTGACTGATAAACATGTGGGGCGCCTAACCTGACGCTGCAGCAGGACAAAAGCCACATTCAAAACAGTTTAAGAACCTTCCTCAGGAAGCTCTAAAAACCTTAGGACCTATATGTTTGTAAACATATAAAAAGATGACTTCCCTTGGTCACAATCAGGAAGTGCAGAGGACCCATTTATACCTACAGGAAAGGCAAAATACCCCACCAAATGTTGGTGCAGAGGCAGCGAAAAAGGAAATCTTATTCTATGGCTAAGATTTAAAATTAGTCTAACCACTTTGGAGATGGATTTAATATTCTCTGGGCAGGCTGGAGAATGCATATACTACAACCCAGCAATTCCACTTTTTAGTACACATGCCGAAAAGAAGCCCTCCTACATGTGGTGCAAGGAAAATATACAAGGATGTTCATCTCAGCACTGTTTGTAACTATTGATACAAAACAGTAGCAACAACTTAAATATTCAGCAGAACAATGGTAAAAACTATTGTTTGTACATTGGCAATTTATACACAGGAGTTAAAGGCAAGTAGACTAGAACTATATGTGTTGGATAAATTTCACAATGTTTGAATGAAAAAAAGCAACTTGTAAAATAATATGTCCACTCATGTAAAATTCATGAGCATGCAAAACAATTCTATGTATTGTTTATGGATACAAACAGAAGTACTAATGGTATAAAAACGGAGAGATGGAAACACACTAACATTAGTTAGTGAATGTTGAAATATTAGTTACATTTGGTGTGAAACGAAAGGAATAGGGCAGGGGAGGGCACCAAGGGGCTCCAACTATAGCTGTTATGTTTTACTTTTTTAAAATCTTATATCTGAAACCAATATGGAAAACTGTTTACATTTGTTAAGTCTCAGCAGTATTGATTTTATTTGAAATATATTATTTTTTTTTAAAAGAAAAAGGGATCATCTTTAAGCTATCACACCCATAGGCCTATGCACTTACAAGAGCCCAGAAAAGTAAAAAGATATGCAATCATCTAGATCACAAGTTGGCACTGACAGCTGGCAGTTGTCTACACCAGGATCACTCTGCCAAGGGCCCCAAATCTCTACTTCTCTTCCTTCGGCTGTCAGCCACGCTGGGCCACAGCCGGTGAATGTAAACAAGACATGTGAAGAATTACAATGGAGAAAATGCCAGAGGAGGGACAAAGCAGCTTCCTCCCATGCCAAGGCTGGCAGTGACCTCTCCAGAGGTCGGCTTGAAGGACTTGGTTCACGAAACCCTCCTCTCTTGACAAAGGTCTCCCAGGCTTCCCTGGCGTTGAGCCCTCCCTGGCTTCGGTTTAGAAAGAAGCCTGCTCAGAGAGTCAAGGCACGGTGTTAGGGGCCGATACAAAGGTCTGGATCCTTCGTGCTAGGCGGCGTGGGGTTAAAAGAAATGGGGAAAGTGCCAGCTGGCGTGGCACAGAGGATTCTCTGTTCCTCGAAGTCGGGACCCCAGTCCCACGTCCTTGACTCAGAGCCTCTGAAGGAGAGGTGTAACAATGCTCCGAAAACAGGATACTGGGGAAAACCAGCCCCTCCCACAGACCTCACCCATGGGGGCACCCTGGACGGGATACTCCGGTTTGCTGGGGACGAAGCAAGCAAAGCCTTGTGGCTGCATGGACCCCACAGTAAACAGACCAACAAGGCAGCGCGCCTAAAGAACCCCCTCCACGAGAAGCCCCCCTTTCTCCGGACCAACACTGGGCTTGGCAGACAGAACAGGGCTGAATTCCAGCCTCCACTCGCCCTCCCCTCCCAGCCAAGGGCCTGCGGTCAGGACAGGAGATGTGCAACGGTTGACAGAAGCCTTGGTCTGAGAGTCACTTTTCCTTGCGAGGTGTTTGGGGTTTTGCCTGCGTGCTCTGGCTATGGAGGGACGAGAGGTGGGCGCCTCACAGAGGAGAGGGTGCCACGGAGGTGCAAGTCTGCTCGCCCTTCCCTCGGGGCAGAGGGGCGGGGCACTCACTTGCGCTGGGTTTCCCCAGACTTGACCCGGATGCGCCTGATGTTCAGCTCCCGCACCGGGCTGCGGGGCTGAGACAGGTAGCTGCGCAGCTCCTTCCACAGGGTGTACCAAGACTGAGATGTGCCCTCCCAGGTGAGTCTGATCTTCAGGAGGTCTCCCAAGTCCTCCTCGGTGTAGACCAGGAAGGTGTTGGTGGCGTTCAGCCCGATCTGCTCCACTCTGCAAGGCGAGAGAGAAGCTGCTCTCACCCCCTGCCGTCTGGAAAGCTACCACACTGTGCAGGGTGACGGCACCCGCCCGGCACTGACTGGGGAGGGACGGGTGTGAGTCCCTCCCCTGCCGCTGGCCTCCACGTCCCACCAGCAGGACAAAAGTGGAAGCTCAGCTGTACTCCGCATTACCAGAGGGATAACTATGCCCACAGCAGCCCAACTTCTTATGAAAACCATCCTGAGCATCTCCCCATGTGTGCTACTTCCTGGGGACACAGGACCAAGGCAGAGCAGAAATGAGGAAACACAAGGATGTCCCATCCCCATCCCCACACAACAGTGTGCTGTTCCTTTCAGCCCACGGGCATCTGCCTCCCTCTGAACTCCTAGCTGCTTCCTGCCTGTCCCTCTCAGGTGGCTCTTGGCATGGCCTGCCTTGCCCCATCCGTGCGTGAGTGTGAGTGTTTGTACAAACCTGGTCTTCCAGCTAGACCCTGAGCCCTGAGAAGCGAGTTATTTAATGACGTTTCTTCACATTCCCAACACTACTTGATGTGGCACTTTGTCCCCCGTGGGTACTCCGCAAAGACGTACACATTGCTATGTGCCCCTCCCATAGCCAGATCATTAGGAAAGGTCCAGAGATGACGTTTATGAAGTTCCAGATTGACTAAAGCCTCAGATGTCAGGCGTTGCCTGGGATGAAACAGCAGTTTCTGTCCAGCTGACGCAGCGGCTGATCTGCAGCTTCTCACGCTGCTGATTCATCCTGGGAGCTTCCCTCCGGGAAACATTCTGAGTCAATGGCTTGGTGGAAAAGGAGCAGCCAGAGAGAGGACTGCAGAGGCCAACAGGACCCCCCAGCCCCTCCCCCAAGCCATCAGACTACACTCTGCTGCACCCTGCACGGGTTTGCAAGCTCCCTTGCACTCTCTTATTCCCAAACCAATTTGTTCTCTGTCCTGAACCCAGCAAAGGAAACTTACAACTTACATTTCCAAAGGCAGAATCTGGGAATCTGCATTGGTGCCATAAAGGGTGACATAAAAGGTGGGCTCGGTTTCTCCCGTGTTCTTGTAACTGAAGACATGGATTTTCATCTGATAATGGTAAACTGCGGAGACAGCAGAACAAAGATGTTTGTGAGCTCAGCCTTGCTTGTCATGGCAGAGCACCCCTGACCCAAACTGAGTCATCCAGCACACTGAGTTTTTAGGGATTAACATCCTTTCAGTCTATCCCAGCCTCTAGCCTCCCTCTCTGGTCTTGTTCTGTCCAATGGCATAAGAGGCCACTGCAGTATGGAAGAAGGAGCCCCGAACTTGGAGGTTGGGAGACTTTTGGGGATTTGGCCTAGCTACTTTCTAGGTATGTGACCCTGGATTAAGGACCAAAGTATTAACCTCCTTGGGCCTCACAATACCCACAATACCCGCAAAGCCTATGGATTTATAACATGTTATAAAAATGTTAAGATATTATTTTATTCCCCTGTTCATGCTACCTCAGATTTGTTGTAATAATCAAATGAGAAAACAAATATGAAACAGCTTTGAAAGTTAAATGAAAGGATGGAAATTTAAGATATTGATATTGGGATTGTGGGCTGATAGTCACATCACAGAAGGAGTCCCCGCCATTTATTTTTTTAAAGATTAGCTCTCCTACGACATGCACAGTGGAATCTGATTTGCAATGATGTGAGTTAACTGTGCTGGCTGCCTCTCCTAAGCTGGAATGTGCCCTGCTCTGCAGCGTGGTATTAAGAGGGAGGTATCAAGAGCGTTCCTGCGGGGCACTTTGGGGACTGAAGGTTACCTCTGAAAGGCATGCCTGCCCGAGTTTTGAGGTACATTTTGCTGTTCCTCTTCTTCCGCATTTTCTTGGCATTGTAGCCGATGCTATTGCAACGGTTCTTCCGGCAGCTGAGACAGATTCCCTTTTTGAAGCGGTTGGAGTCGGTGCACTGGAAGGCAAAGCTCGGCTTGTCCTGATTTACCAGGGAGTCCACGAAGAGGTGGACAGCCCGCTCGTGCTCACATTTCACCACCTCTGTGATCGCTGGGGGTGGGACAGACAGAGAGCATGCAAGGTAAGCCTTTCTAGATGGTTAGACCACTCAGTAAGTTCTGCACACCTCATCATTGATAGCCGTTTATTGTTGCTGTTAGTATTTTTGTTTGTTTTGTTTCTTAATTTACATCCCATGGTGTGCTGGGCTTCTACTGGGATGTAGAAGAATTTAAGGCCATTCTGCTGCCTAACTGTTCACTGCCTTGGTGGGAAGACAGTACTAATACACATAAAGCAATAAAGAGCAAGAGGATGCATATAATAAGCGCTAAACGGAGTGACACAGACCCATTGTGCAATATGAGTCACTAACTCCTAATAGAGTTGTACAGTCACAAAATGCTGAAAATGGATCGAATGCTAAACATCGCCTAATCCAGAGCTCAGCAAAATATGGCTCGTAGGCTGACTACCTTTTGTTTTGTTTTTGTTTTTTTAGAAATAGGGTCTCACTATGTTGCCCAGGCTGGCCTCAAACTCTTAGGCTCAAGTGATCCTCCTGCCTTAGTCTCCCAAGTAGCTGAGACTACAAGCGTGTGCCACCATACCTGGCTGGCTGCCTGTTTTTGTAAATAAAGTTGTGTTGGAACATAGTCACACTCATTTGCTTACATATCGTCTATGACTGCTTATATGCTACAACAGCAGATTAGAGTAGTTAAAGCAGAGACTATAGGGCCCACAAAGCCTAAAATATTTACTAGCTAACTCTTTAAGAAGATGTTTACCAACCTCATTCGAGCCCAATCCCTTCAATTATAGATTATGACCCAAAGGCCCACAGAGGTGAGGTAACTTGCCTAGGGTCATACACATAGTTGGTTGCAAAGCTGGGAGTATAATTTGGATTTTCTGGCCCATAGTACATCATTATTTCTTGTAACCAGAGCCTAAAGCCAATAATTTAAGTAACTCCTGGGACCTTCAAAAAAAATTCGGCAAACCCACCCCCAACCCTGCCTCACTGGCACCCCCAGCCATAAAAAACGCCATCATCCCATAACCTGGGGCAGGGGTGAACTCCCCTTGCATGGACATCCAAGCCCTGCGGGGCTACTTGGATATCAATCACATTGGGAGAGGGGAGAATGAGTGACAGAGTGGAACATCCAGAGGGCAGCACATCAGAGTGGAGAGAGCTGACGGGGGCCAAGAAACAGACGCTGCCAGCATCCAAGGCAGTAAGAGGATGGGAAACCCAGAAAGGGATTGTCACTGGACTACATGTCAGTTTCACCATTGAATTCAGTTCAGTCCAAGTCTGCTAAGAATGTGCCTAGGCATTCGGAAGATAAATTTTAAGTGAATAGAGAAAGCCTCTTGGTTTTGCTTCTTTCAAATGTTACCAAAAATTAAAATATAGTATATCCATATTATGGAATATTATACAGCCTATAAAATGAATAAGGTTAGTAAATATATGTGCTCTCATGTTTAAGAATATCCATAATATATTATAACTGAAAAATGAAAGTTGCAGAACAATGTGATTTTGAAAAAAAAAAATACTTACACATACGCACACATAAACTTGCAAAAAAATAAGCCTGGAAGGATATAAACAAAAATGTTCATACTGGCTATGTCTAAAGAGTGGAAGTAGGGTGGCAGTGGGAGTGAGGGAGATTTTACTTTTTGTTTTATGCAAGTCCATACCGCTTGATTTTTTTCCCAACAAACATGCATGTATTCTTTTTGTCATAAAAAGAAATTAATCTGGCTGGACAAGGTGGCTCATGCCTATAATCCTAGTAGTCTGGGAGGCTGAGGGGGAGGAGCGCTTGAGCCCAAGAGTTTGAGACCAGCCTGGGCAAGAGCGAGACCCCCATCTCTACAAAAAGTAGAAAAATTAGCTAGGCACGGTGGCACCCGCCTATAGCCCCAGCTACTTGGGAGGCTGAGGCAGGAGGATCGCTTGAGCCCAGGAGTTTGAGGTTGCAGTGAGCTATGGTGATGCCACTACCCTCATGCCTGGGCAACAAAATGAGACCCTGTCTCAAAAAAGAAGAAGAAAAGAAATTAATCAATAACAGCTGTGATCTTGAAGCAAGAGAACACACAGCAGGGACCACTGGATGGCTATTAACAGTTTGTGGGATGACGAGAAACATTTTTTTTTTTTTTTTTTTTTTTTTTTGAGACAGAGTCTCACTCTGTTGCCCAGGTTAGAGTGAGTGCCGTGGCGTCAGCCTAGCTCACAGCAACCTCAAACTCCTGGGCTCAAGCGATCCTCCTGTCTCAGCCTCCCGAGTAGCTGGGACTACAGGCATGCACCACCATGCCCGGCTAATTTTTTCTATATATATTTTTAGCTGTCCATATAATTTCTTTCTATTTTTAGTAGAGATGGGGTCTCGCTCTTGCTCAGGCTGGTCTCGAACTCCTGAGCTCAAACGATCCGCCCACCTCGGCCTCCCAGAGTGCTAGGATTACAGGCGTGAGCCACCGCGCCCGGCCGACGAGAAACATTAAACACAGGGTTAGAGGGCCTCTGTGCGGGGAGGTGGGAATAATGAAATGAACAGTGCTGGAAACACTAATGGCTCTGGCTGATTTAGAAGGAGATAGGTTTATAGCGAGTCAAACATGAAACAGGAAAAAAAGGAACTCACTTCCATACGCAATTGATCCCAAGACATCATTAAGTCCACAGCCTGGCTGGAAGTCACCCCCATTGGGGTAGATGTCGATGTGGCCCACAGGCCTCTGAATCCCAATGCTCAGGCCAAAGGAACGCGTGTAGGTGTGGAGGACGTCCACAAAGTCTGCATCGTCAGGGGACAGCCTCTTGTGGATGTCCACCCCTTCAAACAAGGGCCCGGCAGGATCCAAACCTGCAAGAAAAGGAGGGCCCAAGACGGGCTACATCAGACGCACCAAGTAGAGGAGTCGTGATGTAAAGTGAAGTCCACGTGTGCAGAATGAATGAAGATGCCTTCTGAGCCCGGCCCCGTGAATCAAGACATGGAAGGCATGGCAGAAACTAAGGAACCCATTTCCAAATGTTGTTTCAGAACTTACGCTTTATTCTGAAGGCTTCACCTGTCCTGACTGCTCAGGTGACCCAGTAAACTAGCCACGAGGTTCACCTGTCACACAGCTCTGAGGAATCATAGACTGTTAGAACTAGAGAAGTTCTAGAAAGAACTCTGGCTGCCTGAAACTAAGCCATTTTTCCCATTCATTCTCTCGCTGAGAGTGGCAAAATTCAGCAGAATTTTTACAGAATAATTAAGCTGCCTACATCCTTCTGGAAGGAAAACTCAGTCTCCCCAAACTGAGCTATTTGTATGTGGACTTACTCTTCCCCTTCCTTTAGGTGTGAGTCAGGCCCAGGGTGGGCTGGTGAGAGAGGAGGCTGCACCCAGTGCACCGGGAATCTACACACCAACCCTCCAGAATTCCTGCTTTGCAGCCACAGTGAGAAAATCCTTTTGCCTCCAAACTTCCTGTATTGACCAGGCAAGTAGTACTGGTTCTCACATTTGAAACTGCACAAATAGCACTGGGCAGCTTGTTAAAAATATAGATTCCACGTGTAGCTATTAAAAAAACTCCGGAAGGACACACAAGCAATGAGTTGCCTGTGTGTATACGTGCTGAGGGAGAGGGTGAGGAAGGGAACTGGGCAGGTAGCTGCAACAGCGAGAGAGACTTGTCACCACCTTTTAATTTTAGAACCACAAGTATGCAAAGAACCACTCAAAGAAAAGAACTTACAAAGCATAAAATGCAATTCCCAGGCCCCTGAACACCTAGAGATTCTGATCAGTAGGTGGGGCATGGAGCCCAGAAATACAGATTGATTCCCCAGGTGGTCCTAAAAATAGGTGGTCTGTGGACCAAATGTTGAAAACTTCCCTGTGCTTCAGTATCATCCATAAAATGGAACCTGAATGTCTTCATTCATACAGTTCATGTGAAATATTAGGAGAGTAAGTGCTTGTTGGTATTAGCTGCTATTGCCAAGCCCAAGTGATTACAAGAACCAGATTCATCCCAACGAGGAGGCCTCATTGTCCCATAGACACACAGGGAGGAACTGGAGAAAGCTCAGAAGCAAGATGCTGCCGGGCGTGGTGGCTCATGCCTGTAATCCTAGCACTCTGGGAGGCCGAGGTGGGCGGATCGTTTGAGCTCAGGAGTTCGAGACCAGCCTGAGCAAGAGCGAGACCCCCATCTCTACTAAAAATAGAAAGAAATTATATGGACAGCTAAAAAAATATATATATATATATAGAAAAAATTAGCCGGGCATGGTGGTGCATGCCTGTAGTCCCAGCTACTCGGGAGGCTGAGACAGGAGGATCGCTTGAGCCCAGGAGTTTGAGGTTGCTGTGAGCTAGGCTGACGCCACGGCACTCACTCTAGCCTGGGCAACAGAGTGAGATTCTGTCTCAAAAAAAAAAAAAAAAAAAAGAAGCAAGATGTGCTGTAAGGGGAGGGGCCTCTAGGACAGCGGTTCCCCACCAGGAGTGATTCTGCCCCACAGGGGACATCTAGCGTTGTCTAGAGACCTGTTTGTTGTAACTGTGGGTGGGGGGGAGCTACTAGCATCTAGTGGGGACAGGCCAGGGATGTAGCTAAACATCCTACAATGTATAAGACAACCCACACACAGACACATGCACACAACAAAGCCCCCAAAGTCAACAGTGCCTAGGCCGAGAAACCCTGTTCTAGAAACACTGAGGCCAGGGGCAGATGTGACCAAGAATAGAGCACTCAAAGGAGGCACCGGGTAACAGAACCGTGTTCACCAGACCCCAGCACAATAGCACCAGGGAGCACATCAGGAGACTTGAAAGGGTGATTTTAGCATAAACAAAAGGCAGAGCTATTGTCTAGGGTGGACAGTCACCTTGTAGAACTCATTACTCATGACAGCTGGTAGAGGCTGAAACTCTAAATAGTTTCCAGAAGAAGTTCAGATAAATTTATGCATGACTTAGGCAGAAGGGGAGCCCGGACTGCTTGGGGGCTCATCCCGAGCCCCTGACCCAAAAGAAAGCTGACAGAAAAGCAGTGTCCTCCCAGCATAGCCCACGATGACCCATTTTAGAGGCTGCAAGGACCACAGTACTGACACAAGTGGCCTCTCCCCACCATGCCCCGTGGAGGCAAAAAAAAAAAGAAAGGAAAATTCTGCTTTGCAACCAATACAAGAGAGGCTCTTTGCTCAGTGTGAACAAAGGTCCCCACCAGACGGTCAGTGCCATGGAAACCAGGCTGTGCTGGAGGAATGCAGGCGGCTGACGGGGCTTCACGGCTCGCTGGCGGGCAGGCTGGGCCTTCACCTACCCGGACTGAGCCAGCCTGTCCCGCTCCGACTGTCCCTGACACGTATTCTGTGGCCCACAGACTTGGGGGGAAAGTGGCACAATATAGGTTTTTAACCAGGAATGAAAAGGAGAGCTCCCCCCTCCAAAAGAGGGAAGATGATGATGAAGAACCTGCACTTCTTCCATTCATAGACTCCCCCAATATGCCCTGCCCAGCACCAGGCGTGAGCGCGCGCACACACACGCACACACAAACACACGCACACACACACACACACACACACACACGCAAACAGGAGAACCTCCGGGGCTGTGGATTCCAGCCTAGCAGGGCACAGCCTGCAGTACTTCAACAGCTACTTTATCTCCCCCCACAGAAGAGAGGCGGCGTGGCAGCGTGGGTAGGTGCAGGCTGTGGACTCTGACAGCCTGGGTTTGAATCCTAGCCCTGCTACTTACAGGGCGCAAGACACCAGGTCCGTTACTCATCACTGAGTCCTGGTTTCCCCCTCTGTGAAACGTGCAGGGGTGGCCCAGAGAGAGCATGAAGTACTCGTCACACGTGACATTAGCTAGCATCTACCCTAGCTTTAGTTTTTTTTTTACAACTCATATTTCTTAAATGAATTAATCTGCTTGCTTATTTATTTATAGCTAAGTAGACACAGGTTCAATTACAAACACCTGCCCTCTTCCCTGGTCCATCACAGACTCCTCTCAGAAGCCTGAGAGAGTAAAACTCAAGAAAGCCTCAGTCCATACCCTATGGCCCAAGCAAGACTGGGGTTCAGGTATCCCCTTGCAGGCCCCAGGCTAAGGACTGCCTGGTGGCCTCTGCACGGTGGCATCACTGCCTCAAGACCCTGTGCAAGCTGCAATCTCCTTCCTCTTACCCAAGACCACCTGGTCGACAGGCCCATGGGAAATCTGCCAGCTAAAGGGGGATGACAGGCATGTCAGGTGAGCCACATACCCTCCAAGCTGCTGCTTGGCCCCTGGACAGAGACCAGGCCCCTGCTCCACAGAGAAAGGCCAGGGGGAAGGGGCTGTGCTCAGGGTCCCATGCTCCATGCAGATGTCGCAGAGCACTGATTAGCATTCTGCCTGGCTCCCCTGCCCGCCACAGGAGAAGCCCTCCTCCCGGCAGCTGCCACTCAAACAGGCAGAGGGAAAGAACTGGAAAGTTCCCCCACCAGCCTCATCTCATTCCAGATTTAGAAATAGGGAAAGGCAGGATCTGCAGTGTGTCCTTGTTGCCAACAGCACTCCGGGCCCTGGCTCTGGTGTGCGTGGCAGTTTGAACCCAGCTGGCCTGGATCTGAAACATCCAGCCTGTCTTTCGGGGGCCAGGAAGAGGCGCTCGGACAATAGAACCCAGAGTGGCTTCAGGTCAAGCTGCTCTGCACCAGCAGCGGGTTAATGAGCAGTCAAGGGCTGGCCATACAATCACAGTCCACTTTGGACAGCTCAGTCCCCCCCAGTCTTGGAAATCAAAATAAATCTCTCAAGCTATGGGAAATCCAATGGTTGGATCTAAGGGAATGTACATGCATCTGTGTTCGTGTGTGTGCATGTACATGTTAGACTTAAGCCCAGGGACAGGTGACTGCGGAGGGCCCATAAAACCTCACAAATGTTCTTTTAAAAAATCTACCATGCCAGGCTGGGTGTGGTGGCTCATGCCTGTAATCCTAGCACTCTGGGAGGCCAAGGCTTGAGGTCAGGAGTTTGAGACCAGCCTGAGCAAGAGTGAGACCCTGTCTCTACCAAGACCAGAAAAAAATTAGCCGGACCGTGGTGTCACATGCCTGTCATCCCAGCTACATGGGAGGCTGAGGTAGGGGCCCAGGAGTTGGAGGCTGCAGTGAGCTATGATGACACCACTGCACTCTACCCAGGGCAACAGAGCGAGACTCTCAGAAGCAAAACAAAACAAAACTACCATACCAGCTTGTCACTAAAACCTGAAATTCTACCTTTACTGAAAGTCATTCTTTTGCTAAGAACTCTCTGCCACCTGAGTCCTGTTTTAAAATGAAAACTCTATAGGGAAAAAAATTGTTCAAATTTTTCCTTCTAGATGACCACCCTGACTATCTTAGAGGAGAAGGGGAAGCTGGAGTGAATACAAATCAAATAATGTGGAAGAAGGACAAAAGTGCAGGGCAACAAATGTACCATTAACGTTAGCATAGAGGAAGCTCTGTGTACATATCTGAGGGGCCCAAAATAGGAAAGACAACCTTTCACATTTTTCATATCCATTAAATGATTTAATCCAAACTCTCGAGTTAACAGCTCACTAAGGGCTGGGCGAGATGGCTCACACCTGTAATCCCAGCACTTTGGGAAGCCCAGGCCGGAAGATCCCTTGAGGCCAGACATTCAAGACAAGCCTGGGCAACGTAACAAGAACCTGCCTCCACAAAAAACTTTAAAAATTAGCTGAGCATGGCGGTGTACACTTGTAGTCTCAGCTACTTGGGAGGCTGAGGCAGGAGGATTGCTTGAGCTCAGAAATTCGAGGTTATAGTGAACTATGATTGGGCCACTACACTCCAGCCTGTGACAGAGCAACGCCCTGTCTGTAAATAAATAAATAAATAAAATAAAAAACTCACTAAGGTGCAGTTTTCAAGAAGGATGGAAAACTCGATTTTCTATTGACCACCTGGGTATTTATATCAGAAAGCTCTTTTTAATTACTAAGTTTAAGTCCCCATTCTAAATATGTAGCTATCATTAGCCATCATTAATAAATATGCCACCTTAACAGTGGTAAGAGGCTATTGGTAGATAAAATAGAAATGGAGGCAGAATTCGAACTAGAATTTTGGAGGGTTTTTTGTTTGTTTGTTTTGTGGTTTTCTTTTGTTTTAGAGATAGGGTCTAGCTCTGTCACTCAGGCTAGAGTGCAGTGGGATCATCACAGCTCACTGTAACCTCAAACTCCTGGGCTCAAGCATTCTCCTGCCTCAGGCTTCCCAGTAGCTGGGACTACAGGCGCACACGTGGAAACTAGAATCTACTCTTCATTCTTTCCCCTTGAGTCCCTGGAGCATTGTGGGTGGAGACCCAAAGTGAACAGCCAAAAGCCTGGAGGCCAGGGCTCCATCCAGCTTCTGCTCTTGAGCTGTTAGCTGTTTGCCCGTGAGCAAGTTGTCTCATCTTTCTGCTTCCTCACCTGTTGGGCTAGACCAGGGGTTTTCAAACTGCGTTCCCTGATGCTCTGAGATCCTGGGATTCCTGCAAGGAAGGGGAAGGCCCAAATTGCAAGGCTAACACTACCATCTCTCTGTCTCATACATTGGGGCCCTGTACAAGTTTAATTTGAAACAAAGGTTCTATGACTAAAAAGAACATTTGAAAAGCTCTGGATTAGATGTTCTCCAGTTTCCTTCTAAAGCTAGCCGTCTATGACTCACTCAAGCTACCTCATTTGGGAGCACGCTGGTTTGGAAAACCCAGGTTGGCGGCATAGCTGAGGGAGCTGGGGATTGCCCACTGTTGGGGGTTGGAGCAGAGCTTACCTGTGATTCTGCCCACTGTTCCTTTCACGAAGTTGCCGGCATACCCGGCCACGTGCGCTCCAAGGCTATAGCCGATCAAGTGAACGTTTCCGAGAGAAAAATCGTCCTTCTCCTGCAGGATGGCACCAAAGTGTGTGAGCTGAATGAAGAGTGTGGTCCTGTGCCCCCAGAGTCACCAGCAATTCAACACCCCAGTCACAATGGAGGAGGAAAGGCAGGGCCGTGGGCACAGAGACTCCTTGGGGCCTCGCTGGCATCGCTGGCAATGCAACGTGTGAGTCACAGCCAGAGGGACTTGGTGGCACTTCAAATGCCAAGTACTGGGGGCAGGGTGGAGGGTGTGACTAGAGTCAGCATACCTGGCTGTTCCCTACACGTTTTCCATTCTTTCTAAGATAGGGAAGGGTGGTGGTGTGGCGGTCAAAGCCACCGTCCTCTTTGGAGACTGAAGTGCCAGCCACAGCCCCTGCAGCAGAATGCTCCCTGCCTGCCCTCCTAGGGCCTGCCCTCCCTCCCAGCTGCAGGAGCTGCCACCTCCCCACCACAAGCCAGCCTGGGACCCAGAATCAAAGTGTCATCCCCTGGCAGGGCACTCAGCTAGTGGGAGTGAGCGGGTAACCCCAAGGCTTGGGAACCATACTTTATAAAACACTCTATCAAACAATTAAGGCAGAGGTCAGAGGGACTGCTCGGGAATCCTGACCAGAGTTCGTCAGATTCCACGGGTGCCAGGAAGGTCAGGCTGGAGTTGCCCTAATGATCAGGTCACTTTGACAGTGTACCCCTGCTCTGCCTGCCCCCCGCCGAGCCCGCTGATCTCAGGCGAATCATTAACCTATAAAGAGTAAATGCAAGACCTCAAGATCTGTTTTCCACAATTATTTTAAATGAGGTAGGCTGCATTTTTTGAACCAGCCCCCTCCCCACCCTTAGCACAGCCACGCTTCAGAGGCAAGGGCAGGCTTCAGTAGGTATTTAAGATTACAAGCCTGTCCAACCAGCCTAAGGGCATTATTTCTAAGATCAGAAAGTGAAACCTATGAGGCCAATTTTCTTACAGCAAATAAAGTAACAGGACAAATTCAGAGATCTATGAAGAATTAAAAGTCCCAGCTTTCAAGTATTTCAAGCAATCCTTAATTCAGTAAACCTTTCAACGCCAAAGATTTAGATCAGACTCTGGAAGCTCATAGCCACACACATCTGCAATCTATTTCTTAGGAGGCTTCCGGTCTGAGATCCCGCTGGTGGAAGGAAATGAGTCCCTTTCATCCCCCGTTACCTGCAGCCAGTCGAGCATCCGTGCGATGCTGTGTCCCACCACCCTGGTGTTATTGACCGCGTCTATGTAAAGCTGGTGCGCCAGTGGGAGCCAGTCAACCACCACCACGTTGGCATCCTTCTCTCTTGTCTGCAGGGCTGACACCAGTTTGTGCAGCCAGTTCTCAAGCATGCCACTCAACTGCAGAGAAAGCGGGAAACATTTTTAAAATTGTTTTTCCGAGTTTCTGAAATCCTAGTACCTATGGAATTGCATTCCATAACCTTCTCCCCAGCCAATTTTAGAACCTGCACATTGGCTGCTCAGGGACCAACCCTCTGCACGTGAGCAGGGCCAGCCGTGGGCAGAATTGTCACCTGGGTGTTTGGCTTGTGTCTTTCTTTACTTCTCCAGTTTGTCCCATTAAAATGTTCCCAGCTGACGTCCTCTGCTGTTGCCCCACTGTCTGATAGGGCCACTGTGAGATATGTGTCGGTGGTGATACTGACATGAGGTTAGTCTGAGGTTAGTCCCTGTCGCAGGCAGGCAAGTGGCCTGGTCCACCCTTCAAAGGCAGCTGGGGAGGGTTGCCCTGGAGAATTAGCTTCTCTCTTAGAGATGCAGGGAGATGCTGTCTCCTAGGCAAACGCAGAGTTCACAAATGACCCCTTCCCACAACCCATCTCTGCCATCCCTCTTGACCCCAGAGAAGGGAAAATCTGTCCCTGGAATCCCAAATTAGAACTCAGAACACACTTTCCCACAGAAATGGAGTTATAAATGGTGACTAGGACCAGTTGTAAACCTATCCACAAGTACATTATCAAATAAATAGATTTTCTGTGCCTAGCCTGGGAACCCAAACGTCATTTACAATCTTGCTTCTCTGGGAAACTGCTGTTCCAAGTCCAAGCAGATTACAAAAGAACTTTCTGGAATGCAACCTATTTGTAAGTCACAGGCAGTTCGTATTTGCATTTTGACAGGGGGCCTTAAAAAGTTTCAAACGCAGGATTCCAATTGCAGGCTGTGGGATGAGGATGGACGGACCGGTCCTCAATTGTCTCTCCATCCACACTAGGTAGGTAGGCATGTACCCTCCTCCTGCCCACAACCCCGTTGATGATAGACAGAAAGACCCAGAAAGCATGTAATGGATATGAATTTCTCATCATTAAGAGGAGGAATGTCCCCTCCCAATTAGCCCAGGCAGAAATCTGCTCCCTTAATAGTGCCATTTTCCTGCAGACTGTCATTATATGAATGAATGAATCCCTGGCTGGTCAAAAGCTTCTGAAGCTGAGCATTGAAGCCCTTTTTTGTTGCAGTTTGTCATGGGCCTTTCAATGTGAATTGCTCAGCTAGGGCACATAAAGAGCCCCAGTGCCTTTAAACGGGGCTATCTCTATGCAAACAGGAGGGCACCATGCCAAGGGCGACCAGCAATCCGGCCAGCTGGCTCCTCACAGATTCTTAGAGCCAGTCAAGTTGCTTCACACAGCTCAGCTCTCACGGCGGGACGGGCCCCCTCAAGGCAGCGGTTGACCAGTGTAATTAAGTGTAATTAGAGAGGTCCTTAAGAGCCAGTGGAGCTGGGCCGCTGCCCTCAGGAGAGCCACTTTCTGAAAGCCTGTTGTGTGCCAGCATTTAATACCACCCTGCTGGAGTCCAGATTGCCCCCTCAGCGAATGCCTATTACATGCTTCACAGCTGTCTGAAATACAAGCAGCCCACAAGGAAAGGGGGGAAGAGGGTTTGGAATCTGGAAGCACCAGTATTCTTTCTAATTGACCAAAACAAAGAATCTCGTGGAAAGCTGCAGCGGCTCCCTCCCCCGGCTCACCGTCCATCCGTGAATGATGAAAAAGGTTTTGGCTGTCATGTTGAAGCCACAGTCTTCCAAGGGCTGGCTGTGGCCAAGGGAGAGGTAGCATCCTTCGTGCTCTGGGTCCTTAGCAGTGCGGAGGCTAAACCTCACAGAGGATTTGGCTGAAGGCTGGACATCCCTGGGTTTATCTAGCTCATCTGGGGAGAAAGAACAGAGCGTGGGTGCATCTAGCAGACTTGGGTAGTGAGAGATCTAGGGTCTAGTTCTAGTTTAATTGAGAAAATTAAGCTATCTGGGTTCCAGTATGCACACCAGCTAAATGTTCCCTTTTCACCTCCTGGAAGAAATGTGAAGATATTGTAAAATGGACGTCTGATCTATGCTTAATGAGTATTAATTAGTCACTGGTATTAATTACTGTGACTCTAAAGTAAATAATTCTCTTTTTGGCTTTTCTTTCTTCTTCCTTATCAAAATGAGTTCTTTCTTGCCTCAAGTTCCTATTCTTAGAGTATGGGTCCTGAACTCTTTTCCTGAAATGGTTGCAAGTTTCAGAATTCAGGTGAGTTTCAGAATTCAGAAATTTTCAGAGTTTAGAAAGGTATCATGGAATATACACTATATAGCATATAACACTCCCAGTGGCATCCCCCATGAATCAAACACACATATTTCTGCAGAGAAATACGTGACCACTTATACTTGAGGGCAAAAATAGAGATTATTAACAGCTCCTGTCAGCTCAGGTCAGGTTTTGCTGCCAAATGGGTTCAGATCAGGTAAGGCCAGGTCTTGTTGCCCAATGAGTTACCAAACAAATTTTCCAATTGTGAGAGATTTGGTGGTTTGGAATTGGAGGAAAGAGGTTGTTGGCCTGCTGTGCAATGGGCTTCCCCAAGTGTTCCCGTCTTGATTCCAGTGTTTACTCCAAAGGCCCCGGGCATCCTCAGTGCGCCATGTGGTGGTGGACATGTGCCAGGCATTCATCCAGTTTGTTAAATACATCACTAAAGCCATGGAGAAACTTCTAAGAGCAGCAAAATCGCTCCTTCCAGCTCCACTGCTCACCTAGGAGGTGGCCCTGCTCCCAAAGTGCAGCCCATGTCCCCAGTGGTCTATGGCCTTTTAACACTAAGTAGGTGCTGTTGTCACCACACTATTTCAATAAGACAGACATAAATGGCCCCATCCAGTGCCCTTTCAGCACCCTGCGAAGGTGGGTGACAGGATAGTATCAGACTCTCCTGTCACCCAGCAATCATCGGGGAAGGATACCAAATGACCGTCCCAGGAGCTTAATTTATCCCAGAGTTAAGAAGCAACAGGAATTGTGGAGAGAGAGACCATAGTGGTGGAGAGGGTGGTTGGAGCAGGGAAGAGAGGGAAAATGCATGAGATGTAAGAGGGATAAGGTTCCAGAAAATGCAGCTAAATACACATGAGCAGAACTCAAGTTAACTCTCAGGAAAGTAATGAACAAAAAGCCCCCACCAGCAGAAATTTTAACCATGGACATAACTAGTTTGACAGCTCCCCAACTTCTACCCACTCACACAGAGACCAGATGAGGACGTCTAGGAGCAAAGGAGTCTCCTAGATTCCTTCCACATATTGACAAAGAAGTTTCCCCTTGGCATATGGCTTGCTCTGACTCCACAATTCTCCAGCTTCAGTCCTACTAATTTTGGCCTGGATCACTTCAGCCTCTGTGACTTCATGATTGCTCTTCACCCAGATGTCTTCATGGCTCATTCTCTCACCTCCTTCAGCTCCTTGTTCAACTCAGGAAGGCATTCTCTTACCACGTAGTAAACTTGCACCACCTTCCCCCACCAGCACGCCAAGCCTCTCTTCTCTGCTTTCTTTTTCTCCATAACACTGAGCACTATTTATATTTTAATGAGTTTACTGCCTGCCTTCCCACCACCGAAGTCTAAGCTCCATGAGGGCAGGGATTGTCATCCGTTTTGTTCACTGCTATCACTCCTGCTCCCAGAAGAGTTCCTGGCACTAAGATTGCATTGATGCATGCAGTCAGTACCTTTTGGAATGAATGAAATGACTCACAGATACTCAGAATGCAGAAGTTGGAAGGAACTTTAGCATTTTACAGGAGAGGAACTAGAGATGCAACTTAGCCCAGGTGATGCTTCTAGCTAGCACTAGAGTTGGAAACATGTTAAACAAAGCCAGGCTTTCCATTCATTCAAGTTAACCCTCCCACAGTATAGACGCTGACATGGACCAACATTAACTGGCTCATCCTCAGCAGATTAGTAGAAGATGAAATGATGGGGTTTGGTTTAGAGGCTCCCCAGCCCTTCACTGCTTAACCAGCTGACTTAGTACTCACTCTGGTGACCTGACTGTCCCACCAGAACAGGCTGCCTCCATTGCAAGAGACTGCCACAAAGAACCCAAGGAAGAAAAGGTAGAAGCTATGAGGAGGAAGGGGAAGAGGAGGAGTAGCGGGTGGAAAGAGTGTTGGGGAGGAACAGGCTGGCAACCTGGAGGAATAAGCCTGGCAGCTTCTTGGCACAAGTTGCCCATCAGATAGACACTCCCTTCAACTACTAATCAAACCAAAGCCAGCCACCCTGCCACCTTCACTTTGACAACATCTACACTGAGATTGAAAGGAGGGGCACCAGGAGACAGCTCTTTCTAACAACCTTCTTGCCTCGCAAACCTCCAGGTTCAAAGAGGAGGATGAGGGCTTCAGAGCTGCTGGCAAGCACCCCGGCAGGCTGGACAGCACCGATTAATGGCCCATATGATGGAAGGGGCTGGAGGCAGGAGAGAGGGCACGAGCCAGCGCACCTTACTGCCTGTTGGCTCTGGCATGACTTGCTGGGGGATGCCCTCATCAGAAGCTCCAAGGAACAAGTGGACTCCAAGGCGGATTAGGAGGAGAAAATGGACAGCGCAGTGGGAAAGGAAGGAGGACATCCTGGAAACAAGGAGGGACTGAAGAAGAGTCGGCAAGACAGAGGGGACCCCAGCACAGAAAAGAAGTGGGGGGTAATACAAACAAATGCACGTTACCTTCCAGCTGTCCCTCTGGACCAAGGGGTGTGGGGCTTCCCGTGGCAAAGCAACAATAGACGCTCCAGAAACAGAGCAGAGGAACACAGTTTCTCATCCTTCCCAGCCACACCCCCTTCCCTGGAACAGGAATTTTAAAAAACAAAAAACAAACAAACAAAACCCTCTTGATGTTTCCAGCAATCTGAGCCGGTGGGGCCAGAAGTGGGCAGCCCCCGCTGGGCTAGAGGGTGCTG
Source organism: Eulemur rufifrons (assembly GCF_041146395.1). Classification (NCBI taxonomy): domain Eukaryota; kingdom Metazoa; phylum Chordata; class Mammalia; order Primates; family Lemuridae; genus Eulemur; species Eulemur rufifrons. Next base: position 20,151,810 of record NC_090987.1, read on the forward strand.
GGCTGGACAGATGAGGAGGAGAAGGTGGAAAGTGAGAACCTGGCTTCCCCGAGCCGCGCGCGGTGGGAGGACGGGTGGGACCGGGTTTGCGCCGGAACCAGGTCTGCCCTCGCCCAGCACCTCCTGGAAGCCAGGGCTCGCCGCTGTCACACCGCGAGCTGCCGGCGAAGTAGTTTTTTAAAGTACTGGAGTCATCTGACCCATCGCCAGATGGTGATTTGCATAATTTATTCCCGTCTCCGGAATCTGATTGGTCACACCTTCACTGTCGCCTGAACCAAGACTGCCGAAAGTTTGAATGGAAGCGCCGCACAGTCACCGCGTGGACCAGCAAGCTCAGCCGCGCGTTCTCCCGTGCCCGCTGGCCGGCGACCGCGACTCGGCCACCTCCGCTTCCTCCCAGTGCCCTCCCCTGGACCCCCAGATCCTCAAGGGGGCCATTTCCCCGAAACCTTGCGTCACCCGGGACCAGATTCCTGGAGAAGGGAGGTCATCCTCTCCGAGAGGCAAAGCTACTCTCGCTCCAAGAATGGGCTCTCGGCGCCCCGGGCGGTTGGGGGAAAGCCACCTGGTCATCTTCTTGGTCCTTCTCTTCTCCCTCCCCTCTTGCCCAGCAAGGACAGCAACAGGTGCCGTCGGGGAGATTGGACAATAACCCAGCGGAGCTGAGGGGCTGGAGGCTGTGACTGGCGCTTCAGTGTCGCACAGACCCGCTAGTAGTCCTCGCTCTGCAACTAGCTGCAAACCGGGCGAGCCCCCAGGGCAGTTCCCCCGTCCGCCTGCGTCGGTGATAACAGTTCCCGCCGCTTAGGGATGTCGGGAAAGTTAAGAGTTCAAGCAGTAAAGTTCCCAGCGCGGGGCCCGGCACGTGGTGGGCGCCCTCCCACCGTGGGGTGGAGGACTCGAGGGGAACAGGCGACCCTCCCCAAAGGGAACTGTGAGCGAGCTTGGGGGTCTAAGACGCGTGGCCAGAGCCCAGGCTTGGCCTACGCGCAGTCACTACGGGCTGAGAGGAATTAAGCACCTTCTCTCTCCCTTTTCTCTATCATCTCTCCCTCCTCTCCTTCCCTCCATTGATCCGGGTCGCGGGGCAGAAAGCGGCGAGCGCACGAGGCCTTGGCCGGGAGTCTGCGTCTGGCGCTGGGGAGCTGGGGCTGAGACCGCGACAGCGGCGGGGCGGCTGCGCCAACAGTGGGGACACTGAGCCCGCGGGAGAGGTGGGACGCGCCGCGACAGGGCTGCGCACCGCCATCCAGCCTGGAGAGCTGGCTCTGCAAAGCGGCACCCTTGACCGCGAGTAACCCCGAGGTCACCGGGAACAGGTCCTGCCCCTGCCTCGCGAGGGAAACCCCAGCAGCAGCCCAGCGCCCCTTCCTCCCTAGTGTCTGGACTCGGGCTTGAGAGAACTGTGTAAAGAAACCCATCTGGAGCGAGCAATTCCGGTTCCAACGTACGCTTGTTACATTTGTTACTCCAGCTGCCAGCGCAGCGCGCTTTCTCCCTCCTGCGTGCCATCAGTCATTAACAAGAGGCAGACTGGCTTTATTTTTGAGTATAAAACTCAGTGCGCTGGGATGGTAAAGATCACACCCAGATATGTTGCTCCTGTCCCCCTCTTGCTCTTCCTCTTCACTGACAAACTATACAGACATAAGTCAGGTGTTATCCCCATTTTACAGATGGGAAAACAGTCATGGGGACAGGCTGCATGTTTGAAGAAAGTCTCACAACAGGTCTCTCTCTTCTGCTCTAGGTTTAATTTGGCCACTTGACCTCTAAATAGGAGACCGTGGCAACCTTGTCTCCATCTCCTTAGTGGCTGAGGCGGGGAGTAAGCTGTGATCAAAAATCCCCTTCCCTGGCTGAGCCTGGTGGCTCCTAGCACTTGGGAGGCCAAGGTGGAAGGATCACTTGAGGACAGGAATTCAAGATCAGCCTGAGCAACACAGTGAGACCCCCATCTCTAAAAAAATAAAAAAATTAGCCTGGTGTCCTGACACTCGCCTGTAGTCCCAGCTACTTGGGAGGCTGAGACTGGAGGATCGCTTGAGCCTAGGAGTTTTAGGTTGCAGTGAGCTATGATGATGCCACTGCACTCCAGCCTGGGTGACAGAGCAAGACCCTATCTCAAAAAAAAATAATAAAATAAAAAAATTAAAAAATCCACTTGCCTGTTCTGAGGAGTTGCTCACAGCCATGGTTCCTAGAACATTAATTAGACAATGTGGAGGGTGTGTCTTGGGAACCTTTGTCCCAGGTGAGATGCGCTGGGGGAGCTAGGTAGGGTATTTTGCAGGATACCTTTGTATGGTATTCCTGCAAAGTTGGTTATCCTGCTTAGAAAAATAAAAAAACAGGTTCAACAAAATCAACATGCATTTTGTAATTGCCAAGGCTATGAAAACATTGAAGTTTTATTGCTAGGTGGTTAGAGTGCCCTCCTGTGTCTTTATATTAAAATGTCATGCGAGAACTTTGAAAGGACGTAATGCAATTATAATCATGCATTAGAATGTGTAACATTAGAATTACAGTTCTTTTAGAATTTGCCTAGTAGGTTTTCTGGTGATACCACCAAAAAATTTACATTTAAATTTTAAAAAATGTATAACATCATTTGTTCTGCTTCGTACTTCCCAGAAGAACAACAAGGAGATCCGAGGAGCCTCCTGTGTGGAGGAATTCCAGCTGAGTCTCAGTGGAAACTTCTGTTGTGTTGCAGTCAAAATTTCAAGGTCTCTGGCTACCCTAGTAAAGAACTCTAGTCATACTTATTTGGCAGCACAGCCTCTAAAGACCCTTCCTGTGTTAAAGGAATGAATCTCTCTCTTGTGATAAAAGCCCATTTTCTGCTACCGAAGCACAAAAGCAAACACTCGCTTTCCCAGCTTCCCTTGCAGCTAGAGTTCTCAGTTTAAACTCAGTCAATCAGGCCTGGTGCAGTGGCTTATGCTTGTAATCCCAGCACTTTGGGAGGCCAAGGCAGAGGTTTGCTTGAGGCCAGGAGTTCAAATGTAGCCTGGGCAACATAGTGAGATGTCCTCCCTCCCCATCTCTACAAAAGAAATTGGCTAAGTGTGGTGGCGCTCACCTATAGTCCTCGGCTACTAGGGAGGCTGAAGTAGGATCTCCTTGAGTCTAGGAATTCAAGGTTATAGTGAGCTATGATTGTATCACAGTACTCCAGCCTGGGCGACAGAGGGAGACCTTGTCTCAAAAATAAATAAATAAACAAACAAACCTAGTCAATCAAACTCTGAACTGGAAGCTAGAGAGATTACAAGCACATGCCCACTGTGCCAATGGGCAGCCAGCTGTGGGGCCCTGGGGCAGTAGTGGCGTAGTCTCCACCAGACTAGTCTGCAGTGAGATTTGGGGCATTGCTGTCTGCCTGAGTGTATCCTCCAAGCATCGTTCTTCTGCCCTGCAGAGATTCCAATTGCTACCCAATATCTTCTTAATGGGTTCCTCTTTTGAATAAATTATCCAGAGACTGTTCATATTGCTTACAACTAAGAAAATGACTTGATCACCAGATACTTATTGAGTAGCTACTAGAGGGAAAATAGTGGGCTGAACACCATCAAGGAATGTTCTGGAGGCCATCCTTGCACTCATAGACACAATATAGAAAGTTCAAAGTACCAAAAGGCTGATATATAGGAGTTGCCAGATATCTAGACTAGTGCTGTCCAGTAGAAATAGCAGCCACATGTCTTAGTCAGCTTGGGCTACCATAACAAAATACGGTAGACTAAACAGCTTAAACAACAGAAATGTATTTTCTCACAGTTCTGGAGGCTAGAAGTCCAAGTTCAGGATGCCAGCAGGGTCAGGTACTGGTGAGGACTCCCTTCCTGGTTGCCTTTTCACTCTGTCCTCACATGGCAGAGAGCGCGAGTTCTGGTTGTCTCTTCCAGTAACGGCACTAATCCCATCATGGTACTCCACCCTCATGACCTCATCTAAACCTAGTGAGCTCCGAAAGGCCCCATTTCCAAATACCATCATAGAGGGGGTTAGGGGTTCGGTATATGAATTTGGGGGGGACACTATTCAGTCAATAGCACCACATATGTAATTTTACATTTTCTAGTAGCCACATTATAAAGGTAAAAAGAAACACATGAAATTAATTTTAATAATATATTTTACTTAATAAATTCAAAAGATTACCATTTCAATATGTTGCCAATATAAAAATCATGGAGATATTTTACATTCTTGTTTTGAAAGCCAGTGTGTATTTTACATTTGCAGCACATAATCATTCAAACTAGCCCCATTTCAAGTGCTCAATATCCACATGTAGCTAGTGGCTACCATATTGGACAGGGTAGATCTAAAGTGTTAAAACTAGAACAAATCTTAGAAGTCATTTAACATAACCATCTCACTTTACAGATGATGATATTGAGAGCCAGCCAGATGAACTGACGTGGGCAAGGTCACACAGATATTGAAAAGGCAAAGATGGGACACAAATCTGGGTTTCTGGTTCCAAGATTAGCACTTTTCCCATGTCCTCTCCGTATTCAAAGACAGAAGAGATGACGAAGGACCAAGAGGACCAGACTTAGTGGAAGACTTAGAATAAAGTTGTACCACTAATTCAAAAAAAGAAAAGAATTAATACAAACATATCCCCTTCAAATATTTATTAAACACTTGTCATATTCCTGGTGTTGTGCTAAATTCTTTAGGAAACTCAAAAAGAAATGAAAAATATAATTGAATGCACAGCTTGCTCAGACTCTAAAGTCCAAGTTTAGTAAACAAGAAAAAGTATAAATGAATCAAACTGATGGGAAAGACCATTGGGTCAGGATAAGACTTGAGAAGACCTTAAAGGATGAAAAGGACTTAAGTCCCAACTCCTGGCTGGCACTTGCATCCTCCTGAGTTATCTGCTGCCTACGAAGTTTGGAAAGGAGATGCCAAACCTCCACCAAGGGAGCAGCATCCCTCTGCTTGCTTGGCCCTTAGTTCTGGAATAACAAGTAGCTGGCTCTCTCCTCATAAAGTAAAAGGCCTGAAGCTTCCAACTGCTTACGTTTCTATCAGCAGCAAGACTTCCTCTAAAAGGCGTAAACTAGTGCAGCATTTCCTGATGTGTGGCGGTGGTACGTGGAATAAATATGGGAACACTGAGTTAAACAAGCAAAACCAGGCTTTTTCACTGCAGAACTGCTCAGGACCTGTAATATGCCTTTATCCCATCAGTAGCTCAGCTTCAAGATCAAGATCTTTATCACAGTCTTCAATTCTCTTCATGGACTGGCCCAGGGGGTGGCAGCACCTCCCCTCACACTGTTGGGTTTGGCACTCTCGTTCTGTGTTCTCAGTTCTTGGGTGCTCTTGGCCAAAGAATGACCAGACACACCAAAGCAAGGCAAGCACAAGGTGAAATTTATTGAGTGGGAGTGAGATAGGATTATAGAGCAAGAGAAAGATACAGGTTTACAGAGCAAGATACTTACACTACAGATAAGAACTGGATGGCTGCCGGGCGTGGTGGCTCACGCCTGTAATCCTAGCACTTGGGAGGCCAAGGCGGGCAGCTCCTTTGAGCTCAGAAGTTCGAGACCAGCCTGAGCAAGAGCGAGACCCCGTCTCTACTAAAAATAGAAAAGAGCGAGACCCCGTCTCTACTAAAAATAGAAAGAAATTAACTGGACAACTAAAAATATATAGAAAACATTAGCCGGGCATGGTAGCAGGTGCCTGAAGTCCCAGCTACTCGGGAGGCTGAGGCAGGAGGATTGCTTGAGCCCAGGAGTTGGAGGTTGCTGTGAGTTAGGCTGACACCATGGCACTCTAGCCTGGGCAACAGAGCAAGGCTCTGTCTCAAAAAAAAAAAAAAAAAAATTAAAGATTAAAAAAAATTATGAGAGGGGCCAGGTGTGGTGGCTCACGCCTGTAATCCTAGCACTCAGGGGGACCAAGGCAGGAGGATCCCTTGAGCTCAGGTGTTCGAGACCAGCCTGAGCAAAAGTGAGGACTGCCCCCCACCCCTATTTTTTTTTAAATAAATAAAAATTTATAGGAGCAATGAGGATGTCTGACTGCCTGGTGACAGGATTTGCAGTCAATGAAACCCTCCACCAGGCAAGAGGATTGTGAGACCTGTCTGGCTACAATTTATGCTCCTTGGTCACTTTGCAGCCAAGTGTCAGGAGAAATTTGAATTTGAATGCTGCTGCCTCTGAAATAAGCTTAGAAAAGTACACAGGCTGTCTTTAACAATGCGTGAGCCCAGCCGGATTTGAAGAACCATGATTAAGGTGGGATAAGGATAAAGACACACAGGCAGACACTGTCCGGTTCAGGCGAGTCTCAGGAAACCAGAGGGAGATGAACGTCTTACTGGAGGGAGCACTTTAGCTTGCAGGACAGGGAGTCACTCGGCAGGGAAAGGTCTAAGGAAAGCAAGAGTGACCTGGAGGGATGGGGAAAATATCTGAGCCCATCTGAAGGATGCGTTCGGGAAGCCCTGGGTGTATGCAAGAAAAGGGCGGCTGTAACGACAGATGTGTAAGCATGTTCGTTGCAGTGCAGTTCACGGGAGCAGCAGATTGGAGGTAACCGGTGTTGTTGCTTCACGAGGAGAATGCTTCAACACACTGCAGAATACCACGTGGCCATTAAAAAGAATGTGGTAGATTAACATAGGCTGTTATAGAAAAAACTCTAATGTTTGTTGCTAAGTAAAAAAGAAAAAGCAAGGTATAGAAAAGCACATGAAGTGTGTGTGGAGTTTGTTACCCTTTATGCTTTTAGAGGGTAAATGCTTACAGATTCATATACTATCGCTGAAAGAATTTCCAAGAAACAGGTTAGGAGTGGGAGGGAGACTCACTTTTCACTGTATGCCTTTCTAGGCCTTTTGAGTTGTTTTCTATGTGCCTGTATTCCTGTTTGAAAGTATCAATAAATAAACAATTGTACAAGGGGGGAGGGGGGAAGCAGTAGCCACTGCCCTCCCTCCACTGTCAGCTCTGCCATGGAGCCATCCGCCCTGCCCAGGAGCAATGGTTAATTTTACATGTCAACTTGGCTGGGCTACGGCACTCAGATAGTTGATCAAACATTATTCTAGGTTGTGTCTGGGAAGGTATTTTTTAGATGAGATTAACATTTAAATCAGTAGACTTTGAGTAAAGCAGATGCCCCTGTGTAGTGCGGGTGGCCTCATCCAATCAGTTGCAGGCTTAATGGAAAAAGGTTGGCCTCCTCAGGACAGGAGGGACTTCTGCCACCAGACTGTCTCTGGGCTCGAACTGCAACTCTTCCGTGCATCTCCAGGCTGCCAGCCTACCCTTCAAGATTTTGGATTGGCCAGCCTGCATGATCATGGGAGTCAATGCCTTAAAATAAAACTCTCTCACTACAGATACACATTCTGGTGGTTTTGTGTCTCTGGAGAACTGACTAACACAGCAGGGTTCAAGGGAATGTCTGAGCCCAGGCTTGTGCAAAGGCAGAGGGAGGGGAACTTGGTTGTCTGATGGGGAAAGGGTAGGGTCTGAGAACTGCTCAGGTGGGGGAGTAGACAGGACCTCACTCTGCGGGGAGAGCTGGAGAAGGCGAGTCTGGCGGGTCCTCCCCAGCAGGTGGGGCGAGCCTACTCACATTCCTCCCGTGGGCACTCTGAATACCCCCAAACATTGCTGCTTCCCCTGGCCCTTCCTCACCATCTTTCTTTCCTTTTTCTTTTCTCACTGTCTAAGTCCTTTCTCTTCCTTGTTTCTTTGTGAACAAGGTTACACTAATAAGGCAAAAATAAAGATGTTGCTACATTGCTGTTTCCTCCCGGGGTATGATCCCATTTGCCTCAGTTCGGTTACTGGTTGTGCCTTCCGGGGCCAGCAAATTCTGCTGAGCAGAAAAGACAAGTCAATCATCTCGTTACTTAGTCTCAAAGACCCAAATAATAAGTTTGACCATTTCCCCAGCTTTCATTGTGTGACCAAATAAAACCAGGCGATTCAAGTCAAGATGATTGGAAATGACATGTATAGATACCCTCTTGTTTTCTCCCTTTCCAACTCATGACACACTGAATTATTCATTTGGACTGTGTTATTCATTCTTCATTCCACCATGAAAGAGGCCATAAAATGATCTCAAACCTAAGGTCCTTGCATTGGGTGGTCCCTTTAGACTAAGTCTCCTTCCATGTGTCCCAGCTTCAATTAAGCAGTCAACCCACAAAGACATACGGAATCCAGTTGTGATGGAGGCAGCGCACCAGGCGTTGAAAGAATTCTAAAGGGCAGAAAAAGAGCTGATGGACAAGAAGAGTCCATAGAGCACAATATAAAAATAGATCATGAATAAGCAAAGCAGTATAAGGCCAAAGAAGTGACAAATCAAAGGAGAGCTCTGGCCTGGGCACTGAAGAGAGAGAGAAATGAAAAAAAAAAAAAAAAAAAAAATCCTGCCTTAACTTCTGTTAATATCACTTTATCTCGCCAGCTACCCGGCAGGGGGTGGGTCAGGCAGATCTTCCCATGGTTCAAGTGGGTTCGGTTGGAGCCAACAAATATTTCCTGCCACATATCAGGAATGGATGTTGAGAGAGGCCAGTTGCTTTGAGCAGTATTACCCCAGCATGTCAATGCCAAAGTCAGGGTTGGAGCCAGGTGTCCCTACTCCTAATGGGTGTTCTGTTCATTAAATGAGAAAAATGGACAAGGTCATAGCATCAACAGGCAGAAAGGCCCAGAGGCACAAGGGAGAGAGTGAACAAACCAGGCTGGCTGGTACAGTGGGAGAAAAGACAAGAAAGTGGGGGCCCAATCCCAATTTCCATAAGACATGGTCTCTCTCTCTCTCTCTCTCTGTCTCCGTTTCTCTCAAATTCCATTTCTGCCTGGGAGCATATGAACAAGCAGCAAAGCATTAAGCATGCATCAGCTAAACTGGGATTCAGAAGGACAGCTTTGACCTCTAGGCCCTTGCCCTCCACAGGACTCCAGCTCCAAATGCATTCAGCAGGATTAATACGACGACACAGAAGCTTGCACTTGGGTTTGTCTGACTTTACATCAGAAACTCACAGAAGGCCAGGCGCGGTGGCTCACGCCTGTAATCCTAGCACTCTGGGAGGCCGAGGTGGGCGGATCGTTTGAGCTCAGGGGTTCGAGACCAGCCTGAGCAAGAGCGAGACCCCATCTCTACTAAAAATAGAAAGAAATTATATGGACAGCTAAAAATATATAGAAAAAATTAGCCGGGCATGGTGGTGCATGCCTGTAGTCCCAGCTACTCGGGAGGCTGAGGCAGGAGGATCGCTTGAGCCCAGGAGTTTGAGGTTGCTGTGAGCTAGGCTGACGCCACGGCACTCACTCTAGCCTGGGCAACAGAGTGAGACTCTGTCTCAAAAAAAAAAAAAAAAAAAAAAAAAAAAAAAGAAACTCACAGAAAAAGTAATAGTAATTCAATTCAGCCAAATAAATAAATAAGTAAATAGAGCTTTCTCATCCATGCAAAGTCGCACATGTTGTCCCAGAACTGATAAAGTTTCAGCTACGTACAAAAGAATTATCAGCAAGACAAGGAATTTGTTCTAGGGGCAGTAAATAGTGGGGTGAGGTGTTCACTTCAGCTAATTGGTCTGGGGCCTCCAAATGGACATGACTCCACCATCGGGTGACCAGCGCGGATACATTATAGCCGGGAGCTGTTGCAACCCCAGCTGATGTGAGCAGGAAAGTATTGACTGTGACTTGCCAAGAGATACTGGGCAGTGGCCACCGCTTTCCCTACCCGGGTTGGTCAGTCTCCTTATCTGCACAGTCAGGACAATAAAACTCCAAGAAAAGTTTCTTTGGAGCCCTCAGAGGGCACTTCCACGTGGGAACAACTGCTGCCATCACCTTGACCTTTACTCCTCAGCAGACTCACAGTGGTAAGAAGGGGAGAATTCTGGGGGCCGCTCTAGAGGGGGTTCAGACCTTATTCCCAAGTAAGGTGAAGTTCAACTTCCTCCAGGATATTTCCTGTACTTGACTGATGGGTTCTGCAATGTCCTTCCTAAACATTCCCTAAGAAACACAGACTCTCTACTTCTGAGAAGATCCTAAATTCAACAGATCCAGGGGTGGAATGCCCACCAGTGTCCTGGGTAGGGGTCATCCCACCGTGGATGCTGGTTGAACCCACGTGATGAAGGAACTGACCACTTCAGGTGTCAGATAGCTCATTCTATTCAGGTCCCTGTAAATGCCAGAAGTCCTCTATTTGAAGTTAAATCTATTCCTGATAATGCCCACTTGGATTTAGTTCTGCATCCTCATTCATGGGATGATCCAAGTTCCAGAAGACTGTCAATGTGGACCCCACACCTGAGTCTCCTCTGCTCCTGGCCAAACACCCCCAGTTTACCTCAATGTAACACAATGGTTATGAGCTTCAAATATGGCAGGCCTTGTCTGGAACTCCCCCTTCTCTACCCCTTTATACCCCAGTGCCCTCGGGCAATTACTTAATCTTGCTAATTTGCATTTTCCTCACCTGTATAATGAGAACAGAAATGCCCATCCAGAGATACTGTGGCCAACAGACCCTGAGATGACCCCTATGGCACCTGCCTGCGGGGACTCTTCCTCATTTGCCACCCTGGGAAGCAAGGACAGGAAGCTACATGCACCCTTTGCCCACAAAATGATGGGGAAAAGCTTCTCCTGACACCGAACTGGTGCCATCTAGTGGCCCGTGGTGTCACTCAGCCACCCCACACCAGGAACGTGTCCTTCAAATGAAGTTTTTTGTGAATGGTAGTAGTGTTTCCTTCTGGTCTAGCCCTTGGCAATATCCAAGACAAATTTTCCCATAATTTCAGTATGCCCTTTCTGGAATTCTCTCCCATGACAGGCAGGCATAATGCAAAGAGAGCAAATGGAGTCAGGCCCACCTAGCCCTACACGGAAGGCATCCTCACCAACCTATTGGCGGTAGGACAGCCAGTGTCATCTGCCTTACAAAGTTGTTGTGTGGAATACATGGGGGGAAGCACACACGGCACTCAGTATACAAGCAGATGCTCACCGAATGTTAGTTCCATTCTCCTCTCTTCCTCTTTGTCACGGGCCCGTCTTATCTTCTCCCCGGACTCCAGAGGTAGAAGGAGGCAGCTCTAACAGAGTTGGTCAGTGGTGGAATTTTAGACAAAAAGACAGATATCCAGGCACAAATTGTATCTTACTGCATTGCCAACTCTACAAAGGGACGCTGATCCTAGTCTCATACTCCTCTTTATGTTTTTGGAAGAGCATTTGTCACTGGGTATGTAGAACCAATCAACTCTTTCATACATGTTAATATAATGGAGTGAACATGTTGAAAGGAAATTGAACTAGCGTGTTGAAGAGGAGGCTGGGAAGTGGGTGACTGCACATATAAGATGATGCTCATGGGGCTGAACTTTCGTTCGTTGCTGGGGCACGGGGGTCACTCCTGACCCTATCCAACATTTGGATCCCAGCCGGAAACAGAATTAACCCCAGATGGTTCAAATGAAAAAACCTTAATGAAGGGAGTCCTGGCAGAGGCATAGTGATAGTTAAGGGATCAAACAAACAAGCATGGCTCACCTCCCCTTGGGTAGACGGAGAAAGGAGGCAACGAGGCTACCAGAGCCCAGTGAGATCTAAAATCACAGAGGTGGGGACCGCCCATCCAGAGCTGTCGTCTGGAGAAATGCGATTAGTGCTGGGGGTTCTTTACAGCAAGCCTGGGATTTTTGTCCATAGACGTCTCCCTTGTGTATATCATTAATTCAACAAATATTTATTGAGCACTACATTATGAACAAGGAATTATTCTAGGCACTGGGGACTAAAAAGAGAAGGACTATGTTCTCACAAAGCTTAATTTTTGGAAAAGGAGGTAAAAATAGAAATTTAATAAGAAAACTAATAAAGAAGGTCATTTCATTCAGTGAGATAAGCTGTGAGGACAATAAAACAAGATGATGTGTGAGGGGAGGAGTTTCAGGAGACTGGGTGGCAGGGGTGGTCTAAGGACTCCTGGAAGGGGCCCACAGGCGATGATCAAACTGCAAATCATGTCAGCCATGGATAACTGCAAGGGCAAAGGTATCAAGGCCCAAATACATTAATTGTATCCCTGAAGCAGCAAGGAGCCCGTGTGGCTGGAGCAAAGTCGGTGGGGAGGAAAATGGCAGGAAATGAAGGCTGGTCAGCCTTGCACGCCACGGCAAGGAGACTGGGCTTTATTCTGAGTGAAAAGGGAGGTCTTTCAAGGATTTTAACCTGGGAGGTGCTTTGGAGGGAAGAGGGGAGTGTTTGTTATATAATGTAATTTATATTTTTTAAAGATTACATTTATCCTGCAGTTTTAAAAACTGTATTTTGGAAAACAAAATAGCCCTAGTTGATGAGAGAAAGCTCTTTTTCCAAAGACTGCCAAATCATTCCTGACTAAAGAACAGACACGGCAACTAAATACTAAGTCTGAGTCTGAATTTGGCTCGTGGTCCAAAAAAATTTCTATAAAAGATGTTATTGGGATAATTGGTGGAAGTAAAATATGGTCTGTAGATTAGATAATAGTATTACAGCAAATGTTAAATTTCCTGATTTTGATAACTATGATTATGAAAGGGAATTATCCTGTTCTTAGGAAATACACACTAAACATTTTTTTTTCCTCTCTTTTTTTTTTTTCTGAGATAGGGTCTTGTTCTGTTGCCAAGGCTGGAGTGCAGTGGCCCAATCATAGCTCACAGCAACCTCAAACTCCTGGGTTCTAGTGATCCTCCCGCCTCTCAGCCACCTGAGTAGCTGGGACTACAGGTGCACCACCACCACACCCAGCTAACTTTTTAATTTTTGTAAGATAGGGCCTCACTATGTTGCTCAGGCTGGTCTCAAACTCTTGGCTTCAAGTGATCCTTCTGCCTCGACCTCTGAAAGCGCTAGGATTACAGGCGTGAACCACCATGCCTGTAAACTATTTAGACACAAAGAGGATAATGTCTGCAACTTACTGTCAAATGATTCAGATAAAACTAACAGATATATATATTTAGGTGAATATACATAAATATACACACACAATATGTATGTGTACATATACAGAGAATGAGAAATGTGGCAAAATATTAAAAACTGGTGACTCTAAGTAAAGAGTATACTGGAATTCATTGTATTCTCACAACTTTTCTGTAAGTTTGAAATTATTTCAAAGTATAAAATGTTTTTCATCAAAGTCCATCTTCCCTGGGGAAAAAAAAAAAGTTTTTATATTTATTTATTTATTAATTTATTTTGAGACAGAATCTCACTCTGTCACCCTGGCTAAAGTGCCGGGGTGTCAGGCTAGCTCACAGCAACCTCACACTCCTGAGCTCAAGAAAATTCTACTGCCTCAGCCTCCCAAGCAGCTGGGACTACAGGAATGCGCCACCATGCCCGGCTAACTTTTTCTATATATTTTTAGCTGTCCAGCTAATTTCTTTCTATTTTTAGTAGAGACGGAGGTCTCACTCTTGCTCAGGCTGGTCTCGAACTCCCAAGCTCAAACAATCCACCCACCTCGGTCCCCCAGAGTGCTAGGATTACAGGCGTGAGCCACCGTGCCCGGCCCCTGCTTATGTTATAGCTAATTGCTACAAAACACATATAAAGCTTTTGTAGTAATTTAAAATTTTGAAATGAATAAACTGCTCTAGCTGCTTTGGATGAATTGTAGGGGGAATTAGGAGGGAAGTATTAATATGTTGACCAGTTGATCAGCAAGATGCTTTATTGGCATCTATTCTCCAAGTCTAAGTGTAAGCCAGAGTCTCGCTGGAAATGAAGCTTCTCCTTCATGGGAACTACACAGATGGCCAAAGATCTTATGGCTGGGAGCACAGACTGGGTATCCTAAAGATCTTGATATTCTCTAGAGCCTTTTGTTACCCAACATAGGAGGGTAGAGATTTGCGTGGGTCCCAGGGGGTGACAAGTAGAGGGAGAGTCGGAGGGCTGCTATGGAGCAGCCTGAAGGCAAGACATCAATTCTCTATGAAATTATACAAGGACCCTGCCAAGAAAATCACATACACACCCCCAACACCAGTTAGTGGCAAGACGAAAAAGAAAATGTCCTTTTAAATTTGACCTTAAAAAATTCACCTCCTGAAAATTATGCATAATAAGTAGAGCTATAATAATAAAAGCAAACTTTGCATCCTGGGGAATTAAAATGTCTCAGGAAAACCAAAAGGATGGGATCCCTTAGGAAAGCCCAGTGAAGAAAAATAATGCTAGATATTCCTCCAGCTCTGGGAAGTAAGGGAAAGACAGGCCTGGCAATGGAAAGGAGAGGCAGCCACACACCGTCTGGAGAAGCAAACAAAGGGACTGCAGACCCGGAGTAAAGGATTACATTTTCCTTATTGTTGCAAAAAGAATTCCCTTTTCCTGGCTACTAAGGCCAATTTCTCAGTGAAGCTCAAAGCAGCATTGTATGGGAGGCTGAGCAAAGTAAATTCCTGCCCAGGGATTAAGACTTTCCTCCCCGGCTCTCCTGGAGGCCCAGGAGCCAACCCTCTAAAGAGTGTTATACAAGGGGCAGGGGAGGTGGATGATAATGCTACAAGGCAGAGCATTGAATATTCACTCATCTGAAAGTCCCCAAAGACATTCCTTTCTAAAAAGATGGTCAAATTCATTCACACTGGCCGATTGATTTACTATGCCAGGCTGACAAACTCTTTCCTAAGAATTTATGGCCTCAACTAAAAGTAGTTGTTTGGACAAACTGTCAAACTCCTGCAGGGCCCACTTGACATCTGTCTTTGTCAGGGCAGAGAGGAGAACTGGCTACTTTGAAAAGGCTAAGGGTTTGCCGTTTCCTGCTGTTCTGGGAGATCTACATAGTAAGTGAAGCCCCAGAGGTCGCCATTAAGGAGAACCAAAGAGGCCCTGTGCAGTGTCAGGAGGGTTGTACTTCAATACACCCAGCGCTTGCTATTCCATTCCCACCGTCTTCACCCTTGCCAAGCTCTTACTACCTCATGCCTGGATTTCTGTGGTGGCTTTTCTAGTGCTCAGCTGGAACCCAGACAATCCGGACACACCAAGGGCAGGTTCCCCAGGACACCGCACCTGGGGCCAAGACCTATGTGCTTTACTCACTGTGGGGTTTTTTTTTTTTTTTTGCTTTTGCTTATTCTCTGCTCTGTGGTGTAAAGACATTGAAAGGTAAACAAATAATTGAAAGATGAAAAATTCTTTTTTACAAAGTCCAATATAAAAAATGCCGATATCGGGCCAGGCACGGTGGCTCACATCTGTAATCCTAGCAATCTGGGAGGCCGAGGCGGGAGGATAGCTCGAGGTCAGGAGTTCAAGACCAGCCTGAGTAAGAGCGAGACTCCGTCTCTACTAAAAATAAAAAGAAATTAGCTGGACAACTAAAAATATATAGAAAAAATTAGTCGGGCATGGTGGTGCCTGCCTGTAATCCCAGCTACTCGGGAGGCTGAGGCGGGAGGATCGCTTGAGCCCCGGAGTTTAAGGTTGCTGTGAGCTAAGCTGACACCACGGCACTCTAGCCCGGGCAACAGAGTGAGACTCTATCTCCAAAACAAAAAATAAAATAAAATAAAAATGCTTATATCTTCTACAATATTTATCTTAGAAAAGAAAAAATGCTGACACCATAATAGAATTAGAAAAAAAATCACTTTTTCAACACCTGCTGAAATAATGGATCTAGGCAATGAACTTCAGTAGCTACTAATGCCATCAGATGAAAAGCTGATGTGGGACTTGAAAATAAAGGGATCATGCTGCCAAGTCCAGAACTCACTTGCCCATTTTAATATCAGTATAAATGAGGCAATCAGGTGACATTATGTACATCCTTGTTGAACTAAAGGAAAAGCCTGAGGCAAAATTAATGTAAGTGGAGAGTTTATTTGCCCCAAGTTTGAGGGCTACAACCCAGGTGCAAAGATTCAAGTTGTCCTGAATATACTCTCCAGTTAGCAGAAGTGACAAGTGGGTTTTTTGCTTTTGTTTTTGTTTTTGAGGTGAAGAGGAGTTTTATTAATTTGCTGGCAAATGAGGAGGATGGAGACTCACAAGTGGGTTTTTAAAGGAAGAAAGAATAGGCAGTTCATAAATTGTATACCAAGAATTTACATTAAAATAACATAAGCTATTGATTGGCTCCACATTGTTCTTTGTACCCAAATTCCAGGGCAGAGAAGATAATAGGTGAGGCAGCTCATCAGGAAACTACAGAGAAGACAGAATAAATGGTCTTTAAACACTTGCCCCCCAGGCATGGGTGGGGAAGGGGGACAAGACTGAAGTCCCTGACTCATCTTTCTCTGGGCCTTCATACTTCATACAGCTCAGACTGCTCTGAATGTTTTTCTTTTCTCATCCCGGCAGGATGCAATAGGAAATACACAGTGCCACCTTTGATGTTTTTTTTTTTTTTTGCCAAAAAAAATTAAACTGAATCTGATCAAGCTTCAAGATACATTTCCAGGAAACTTGAAGGATAGAGGAAAAGATTGAATGACGTTGTAAGGACGCAATTAGCCAAATCCTGAAATGTGTGAATTGTGCATGACAAATGATCTAATCTCTTCCACAAATATTGGCATGGGGGGGGGCGGGTAGGAAGGTTACAAGCAGAGTATGAGGAGAAACAGTTATAGATTTAAAATGAGTTAACAGACCTATCTAACAAATTTGATGTTTGGATCTTACCTGGATCCTAATTTGAACAAACTATAAGGGCATTTTTGAGACTGAGAAAATTGATCACAAACTAGGATATGAGCTATATTAAGGCATTGTTCTCGGTATTATTATTGTTTTAGGTATGATAATGCTATAGTATTTATGGAAGAAGGAGGAAGAGAAGGGGGAGGAGAAAAGTGAAGGAGGAAGAGGGAAGAGGAAGGCAGGGAAGAAGGAGAAGGAAGAGAAGGAAACCTTATCCATTAGAGATACATATTGAAGTCCTTACAAATGAAAGGATATATTTAAGATTTGCTTTAAAATACTTACACAAAAAAGGGGGGATGGAGGGGATGGGGGCAGGGAAGGTGGTGGGAGCTGGGTAGGGAGGAAGGAATAGAAGAAACAAAAAGACAAAATGTTGACTACCGTGCAGTTTAGTATGGGCACCTATAGGTTCATTCAATTATTCTCCCTCTACTTTTGTGTGTTTCAAAATTTTATAAGTTAAAATTTTTTAGAAAGTTTTGGCCGGGCGCGGTGGCTCACGCCTGTAATCCTAGCACTCTGGGAGGCCGAGGCGGGTGGATCGCTCAAGGTCAGGAGTTCGAGACCAGCCTGAGCGAGACCCCGTCTCTACTAAAAATAGAAAGACATTATATGGACAACTAAAAATCTATATAGAAAAAATTAGCCGGGCATGGTGGCGCATGCCTGTAGTCCCAGCTACTCGGGAGGCTGAGGCAGTAGGATCGCTTAAGCCGAGGAGTCTGAGGTTGCTGTGAGCTAAGCTGACGCCACGGCACTCACTCTAGCCTGGGCAACAAAGTGAGACTCTGTCTCAACAAAAAAAAAAAAAAAAAAGAAAGAAAGTTTTATACGCCCACACAGAATGCTCCTTATTCCCCTATAGGCTCAGCGTACTGCACCACCTGGTGCTCAAGCCAACAATCTAGGAGCCATCCCTGATTACTGTCTTTCCCTCACATCTTCTATCCAATCCACTAGCAAGTTCCATTGGCTCTACCTCCAAGAGATCCCCTGAATCTGTCTCCTTGTCACCATCTCCACTGTGACCAGCCTGGTCAAAGCTATCACTACGTTGTGCAAGAACCTTGTCATACTTCTCCGATTCCCCTCTGGCCCCTCCACAGCCCGCTCTCTGCAGTCAGGGGCACTTGTTTAAAGTGTAAATCTCATCATGTCCCTTTCCTGCCTAAAGCCATTCAACGGTTTTCCACGCAGATTAAAATAAATTCCAAGGGTCTCCTTAAGCCTACATACTCTAAAGAGCCCTACATGAAGTCCTAGCCTACCTCCTTTTTCTCTGAGGGTGGCCTCTGAGAGGATTAGGGTTCTCCTGCTGTCACTCAGAGGGCCTGATTTTGCTCTCAACAGTGGTGTCATCTGAGGTTGGCAGGAAAGGTCCTCTTCTGGCCCATCCTTGAACCCTGCCTCCTCAAAAACACCTCCTCAACTGCTTATGAAGGAAATTCTTATAGCAAATTTCCTTTTTCTTTCCCTTTCCATCTAATTTGCTTTTCCTTTCCATCCAGTACAAAATGCCTCTGGGAGGCATCATCCATCAAGCTAGTTTTGCTTTGCTCTAAGAGAGGCAAGAATAGACATGTTACCAGTTCAATGAGGAGACTCTGGCAGCCTCGTCGGGGAGAAGAGATGCAGAAAGGGGAGGCCAAGTTACACAGCTACCAACGTGTACAACTTATAATCACGAAATCCTGTTACTTTTCCTAAAATCTTTTGAATTCATCCATCATTCTTCATTCTCTTTGCAAAAAAAAAAAAAAAAAAAAAAGTTGAACTGAATCTTACCAGTCAGGCACCACCCTCTTTTGCAGCCTCTGGTCTTATCCCTGTGGCATCCAATTGCCTCTAGGCAGAGTGATCCTTTCAAAAGTGAATCTGGGTGGGGTGTGGTCGCCTGTAATCCTAGCACTCTGGGAGGCCAAGGCTGGTGGATCATTTGAGCTCAGGAGTTCGAGACCAGCCTGAGCAAGAGCGAGACCCCCATCTCTACTAAAAATAGAAAGAAATTAGCTGGACAACTAAAAATATGTAGAAAACATTAGCCAGGCACGGTGGTGCCTGCCTGTAGTCCCACCTACTTGGGAGGCTGAGGCAGGAGGATTGCTTGAGCCCAGGAGTTTGAGGTTGCTGTGAGCTGGGCTGACACCCCAGCACTCTAGCCTGGGCAACAGAGTGAGACTCTGTCTCAAAAAAAAAAAAAAAAAAAGTGAATCTGATCAAGCCACCACCACTCCCACCCTCATCCCTCAAGGGCTCAAATCCTTTCTAAAGTCTCTCATTAACCTTAGAAGAAATTTAAAACTAGTTAAAACTTCTTCTTCTTTTTTTTTTTTTTTGTTATCCCTGAAGGTCAGGTTCACCTCTCACCCTTATCTGTCCCCACAGGTACCCAAAAGGAATCTGAACACCTTCAGTTCCCATAATGGAACTTTCCTGCAGGCAAGAATAATCATTCCCCCCCCCTTATAGCTGTGGTCAGCTAACTCCTTTTGGTCATTCCTGGCCCAGCTGCTATGCACCTTCTTAAGGAGGTTTTTCTACCCTAAGGTTAGGAGGAGTTTCCCCTTTAAGTGCCTCTAATATGGTCCTCAATGTTCATGCCCACTTTAGCAGTTTCATACTTGTATTCTAATTGGCTGTTTACCCCCTAGTCCGCTATCCCTCCATCCCTACCCTCACCCCAAGACTATAGGCTCCCTGAGTTTAGGGACTCTCCTAGTGCCTGTTATAGCTCCTCAGCTAGCACAACGGAAAACATAAATAAGTGTTCAATAAATATTCATTGAGTAGATGAATGAACAAATAAACTGATTGCTAAAGATTAATTCTATTAGTAGCTCAATGTTGTGTTAATAATTAATATAATAAATATTATAAACAGTAAGTACAAGATTAAAATAAAGAATAAATGGATTGAAGGGAATATTATATATATATATACATATAATTCATTTAAATGGTTCATTTAAATTTTATAGGAAAATCACTGAGGCTCCAAAAGATGAACCATTCACTCTAAAGTAAATAATTCCACAAGGCTTAAATTGCTTCTAGCCTAATCCAGTACAGGCTGACATAGAATCGAATGTGGTGCCATGACTATTTTTTAACCATGGGCTCCATCTCTCCCTAAAATCAGGGAGAATATTGTAACAATGGAAGAGAGGCTTAGCATAACTAGCTCCATTTTGCTTCTGACCCCCTGCGGTAATATCCTTTAGGTTAAAAGTTTCTGCTTAGCTCTGCATATAGTCCACAAGAAAGGTGACTACCATCACTTTTCCAAAACTAACTCCTGGGGAAATAAGAAAAATATACACACAAGTAATGATGCTATGTTAAAGATTTTTAGGAACATCCTGACCTTCATGCTCCGAAGTTAATGGACCAAGAGCAAAGAAGTTTCATAACCTCCTCAGACCCTCACTGATGCCCAGATGTCTGCGGTCCTCTGTTACCTCTTGCAAACCAACCCTCCCCGTTCCCCTTCCCTTAAGATAAAAAGGAGCCTATCTTCAGGTAGTATATGGTGGGAGAAAAAAGATAGAAAGGAGCCTAAAGCTCATATTAACTTAAGACGATGCTTAGGATATTAGTCTGCCATCTCCTCAATTTGCTGGCTCTCCAAATAGAAGTTGCTTTCCTTACCCCAACACCTTGTCTCTCAACTTATTGGCTATCCTGCATTGGTTACAATATGATTGGAGTGTGTAGGGAAGGAGAAAGAAGGGATAAGAAATGAGGAAGGCAAAGGCCAAATCACAGAGAGCTCTTAAGTCATCCCCAGGTATCTGAAACTGGAGCCAAAAAAAAAAAAAAAAATGGAACCTCCAAAATGACATGAGCATTTTGGCAGCCATTTTAGAAAAATGATTCTGTCAGGAATGTGGAGGTTACGGTAAAGTGTAGAGGCCGGTTGCGGTGGCTCACGCCTAATACTAGCACTCTGGGAGGCTGAAGCAGGAGGATCGCTTGAGCTCAGGAGTTCAAGATCAGCCTGAGCAAAAGCAGAGACCCCTGTCTCTACTAAAAATAGAAAGAAATTAGCCAGACAACTAAAAATGGAAAAAAATTAGCCAAGTGTGGTGGCGCACGCCTGTATTGCCAGCTACTCGGGAGGCTGAGGCAGCAGGATAGCCTGAGCCCTGGAGTTTGAGGTTGCTTTGAGCTAGGCTGATGCCATGGCACTCTAGCCCAGGTGACAGAGCAAGACTTTGTCTCAAAAAAGAAAAAAAAAGTGTAGATGTAGCAATAATCCAGATTTTGTTAAATAATTGTGTGTGCAAAGAGAAGAGGAGGGGGGAAAGTGTCTCCCAGTTTTCTGGAGTACAGGGAAAGAACTTAGGTATAAGGGGAAGCCACCAACCAAGGAAGGGAGAAAGGCAGGATTGCTTAGTGATGACAAGCTTGGTCACCTGGGGCTGTCACTTCCAGTTGTGGGACCTTGAGGGAAGTTCCTTAATTTAAATAGTATCACTTTTAACAGTTATCCTAAGGATTAATTGAGGAAATATATATAAAAATACCGAAAATAGTGCCAGGAACTTGTAAGCTCTTATAAGCACTTTCTGTTATTATTACCATGCAATATAAAAGAGGAATCTGGGGGAGAAGATTAAGAATTCTGTTTAGGAGCATATTAGGTTTCAAATATTCCCCTCAGAGACCTCCCAGGAAAGATGTCCAGGGAGTAGTTTGATGTTTGGGTCTAGCTCAGAGGGAAGATGTGGGGTGGGGACATTAACTTGGGAGTTCTCAGCGTGGAGTCACAGGCATGTGAGGGATGGGAATTACTGATGAAAGACCATGGAATCAATCCAGCATTTAGCAACGGAGACAAGTAGAGGAGAGGGACTCGGGACAGAGGTCTGTGGAACTCAGGTGCATTGTCTAGAGTCCATTCACGTGGAGTTTGAGCAGCCTACAGTGATGGCACATTGAAAGAGAATACCTAACGCTAAGTGCTGAGACCACCGCTGACCGTGGGGGAGCAGATGAAATGAGTGAAGAAGAAACAGAAGAGAATGGCAAAGGGTTTTCTCTACCAGATGAAGATCTAAAAATGGCAGTGGGAAACAAGGAGGATATTGAACAGAACCTTCACCTTCAATTGATAGGGTGAAATTCTCATCCTGAGCATTTCCTGATTAACATAATTACATACCATCCCCTCATCTTTTCAACTGCCCCTTTACAAACCACTTTCAAGGGTTTCTGATCACATAATCAAACCTAACGAATGTTGTCGATTAAATAAAATGTCTCCTTCATATCTAATACTGTGTGGCCCTCTCCTAGAAGTACAAGCCTGCTTTTAATTTTTTAACTGACTGATATTTAACACCCATAACTTTATTTTTGGATTAAAAAAGAGAATTTTGAGACAGTCTCTAAGGAGGCGTCGTTTCCAGACGTTCTTAAAACTATTCCACACTCCCTTTCTCCTCCGCCCTCCTCCCTTCCTCAGATCTCGTTTCTTGGGCTGGAATTCTCGCGAGAGATCGAGTTCTCATGAATTCTCCCAGAAGCCACCGCTCTTCCTCTTCCCCTCAAGCGGCCTGAGGTGAGTGTGTCTCTTCGTCGTTGCTCCGAGCGCTCAATCGTCGGTTCATCGCCGCCATCGTGGCCTGAAGGGCTCCGATCTCTAGGTCCCCGGGAGGAGAACTCCCAGGGCTACTGATTCCGCGCTAGAGGCGGTGTTTTCTTGAGTAGGGGGATGTGGCGGACGCCCGATTTCGTGCCGCGGCCGGCAGGCCTCTACGGCCCTCAGAGCGACGCGATGGGCGGGAGTGGGGACAGCAGGGCTCCTCCTCTGGCGGGGGCACGGTCGGCCTGTGGTCGTGCTGACTCCGACTCCGGAGGTCCAGCGTCTCGCGGTGAGTGGTAGTCGAGTACGCGGCGCGTTTGTGGCCGCAACGGGAAAAAGTTTCGGGGGGAATAAAATAAAAACGGATCGAGGCTTTACTCATTTCAACAAAAGTGCTGCATATTCGATGCTGCTTAACGTGGGTAATAGCGCAGAAGTCTGTCGTGTGGGAAGACTCATTGCTTGGGAAGTGCGTGAGTAAAGCGGGTTTCTCTAGGGAAGGAGCGTGTGTAGAGGGTTGTAGCTGAGTTTCCTTTGCTAATGCGTCGTCGTTTTACGCCTGGAGGATCTGGGGTTGGATTGAAACAGGTTGTTTACTTCCTTCCAGAGGGAAGAGAGGGCTGAAGATGTGCTGCTAGTTTTGTGTAAGCACTATCGTAGTACTCGTAGGTGCAAAGGGAAAGAAAGCACTCGGTGGGGGAAAGGATGGCTGCGATGATGGCATTTCTTAGGACACCTTTGGATTAATAATGAAAACAACTACTCTCTGAGCAGCTGTGGGTGGCATTCTTAATTTAAACTGTATTGGTTATTATACATATGCATTATTGACATAATTATGCTGTGCTCCCTCCATTCCAGGTGATCTGTGAAAATGGTTCGCTATTCACTTGACCCAGAAAACCCCACAAAATGTAAGTGAACAGGAGATAAATATGTATTTCCTATTTGGGGGTAGGCATAATAAAATGCCCAAAATTAACCAAAACGTTCTTATTTTCTAGCATGCAAGTCAAGGGGTTCAAATCTTCGTGTTCACTTCAAGGTGTGTGAATCATAGTTATGATCTAAATGACTCTGCATGTTAAGTATTTATTATCTTACCATTCTACAAAGCTAGCTGCAGTGATGTCTTTCTTAGGACACCTTTGGATTTACCATGAAAATTAATGAACTCTGAGCAGCTACCTCTTATTTAGACACTGATTGTCAGTATAATGAGCTCTTTGGTTTAGGATTTGTGGAATTGAGTGAAACTACCAGAGAACTATTTGAGAACCTATTTGTGCAGGTCAATATGGGACACAAAATTTTAATTACAAGATGATGAAATTTCACCATTTTAGAGAATAGAGGTGTAGGATTAATCTTTTTGAGCCTCAAATGAAGTCTCCCTGGCTCCTAGATTAAATTACCTCATCTCAAATATAGAAAGGGCACAGTGGCTCATGCCTGTAATCCCAGCACTTTGGGAGGTTAGGTGGGAGGATCTCTTGAGGCTGAGTTTAAGACCAGCCTGGGTGGTATGGTGAGACGCTTGTCTCTATAAAAAACAATAGAAAGGGGGTTTTAACTGACGGGCATTTTGAAGATCTGAAAACTTAATGTTTATTTTTTAAATAATAATACTTTGGCATGGCTAACCAGCATTTTTTATTGTTCATACTTAGAACACTCGTGAAACTGCTCAGGCCATCAAGGGTATGCATATACGAAAAGCCACCAAGTATCTGAAAGATGTCACTTTAAAGAAACAATGTGTACCATTCCGACGTTACAATGGTGGAGTTGGTAGGTGTGCCCAGGTGAGACCTTTTAATTGCCATTTGAAAAGACAGATTGTATGGAGAAGTGGTTGGTACGATAAGAATGGCTAAGATCTGCCTTTATTAGATTTTTTCTGGTTGCTGCGATGACAGCCTGAGGACACTTTTGGATTAACCATGAAAGACCTTGATGTTGGATAAAATACATTGATCTTTGGTCTAATGTTAATTTAAGTCAGGGAAAATAATTACCTCCCTTCTATTTCAGGCCAAACAGTGGGGCTGGACACAGGGTCGGTGGCCCAAAAAGAGTGCTGAATTTTTGCTGCACATGCTTAAAAATGCAGAGAGTAATGCTGAACTTAAGGTACCCAAACCATTAACATCCTTATATACATAACTTGGATGGTTAATCAATGTTGCTGTTGTTCAGATATATATCCTTGATTGTCTTGATGTCTTTCAAACTCTCACTAGAAAATTTTTTTTTATGTTTCTTGTTGGAGTATCCACAGAACAAAATTTTGTCTGCAGATTCCTAGAAGTATGGTCTATAGTCTGTTTAACCCTAAGGCTTAGTGTTTCCCTTATCCCTAGAGCTTTAAAATTTTTTTTTCTCCTTTTATCCCAAGGGTTTGTAGCCTTCTTGGGCTGTGCAGCTTTTTGGTTGTATGGTTACTTAGGAAAATGATTGCTTTAGCAGTGGTTAATGTGGTTTGTTACCTATATTCCTAGTGGAGAGATGTTACATTTCGGATATAACTTAAAACAATGATGTAATTAACAAAACAGGTGCTTCTCCATTTGGAGTGTTAGCAATTATTTTTGCATTTGAAGATCTGGGCCAGAACCAGAATTAGTAGTTTATGTCTGTCTGGCTCCAAACCTCTGCCTTCTAAGCCATGCTGCCATAATCTGTTGATCATCAGAATTCATTCCAAACTCCAGCCTGGAGTTTGGCTCTACTTTACTAATGCTTCACTCCTCTTTAATGACCTTCAGGAAGCCCACTCATAAACAACATGATTTAGCGCACTGAGTTTGGTGGTGACTTAAGACACTTAAAGGTGAAAGCAGACAACTGCTTGAACAAATAAGCTGTTCTAAGGATTGCCTTCCAAAAATGATTCATTAGGACAAGGTGTTAGGAATTAGTATTTACCAGTGGTAGTTTGTGGTGTTAAGATAATTGAAGGTGTTACTTGATTTTGTTCTCCCTCCTCTCTTACCAGGGTTTGGATGTAGATTCTCTGGTCATTGAGCATATCCAGGTGAACAAAGCACCCAAGATGCGTCGCCGAACTTACAGAGCTCATGGTCGGATTAATCCATACATGAGCTCCCCCTGCCACATCGAGATGATCCTCACTGAAAAGGAACAAATTGTTCCAAAACCGGAAGAGGAGGTTGCACAGAAGAAAAAGGTAAATTAGTAGTTGCTTGGTTTTGTTTGTGTGTATTAGAAAGATTTGTGGTTGCTATGATGACTATCTTAGGACACCTTTGGAATAACCATGAAAGGAAACTATTCTGAGCAACCTGGCCCCACCTAGATGTACATAGCCATTTCAAACATGTCTTCTCTTCCTACCAAATGAGTTTAGCTTCCACTTTTATCATTTAAGTATTTATTTTCTGTCCTTGTTCTGTCTTAGTCCTTTACAACTGGGCTTCCTGCGCCCAGTCTTCCACATAAACTCAAGTCTCTGAGATATAGTGTGAGTTTTTCCAAGACACTTAATCTTTTTATTTTTGTTTTTCCCCAGATATCCCAGAAGAAACTGAAGAAACAAAAACTTATGGCACGGGAATAGATGCAACATAAAATAAATGCAAATAACAGTAAAAGGATGTTGATTGTCTTTATTAGCAAACCTATTTCACTTGTCTTCACAAGATGGATCAAATGAGTTTTCTCAGAGGCACAGATTACTTTGCCATTAAAACACATTTCCTTTTCCCAAGGAGGAACTTCACAAAATTTTTTTTTTAATTGCAGAATAATCCCATGTATTGCAATATGGGTTGAGCATCCCTAATCTGTAATGCTCCAATTAGAGTCCTGTCTGTGCTTAAAAAGTTCCAGATTCTGGAGTTTCTTGGATTAGCAATGCTCAGACTGTCAGTTTATCAATTGGTGACCTGAAGGGTTTTGTGGGGTTCGGTTTTTACTGTTAGAAACAAAAGCAAAACCTGGGAGCCTTTGTGTAAATGTTTTCATTTTTCTTTGGTATATATTCCAGTGAAATTGCTAGATCATATGGTAGTTTCAGTAAACGTGGGGAACTGCCAGATGTTACCAAAGAGGTTGCATAATTTGTTTCCACCTGCAGTGTATGAGGGCTCCAATTTCTACACGACCTTTGCAACGCTTTCCAATTTCCATCTACAGGGTGTCCCAAAAGCCCCCATACATAAGTGATCGGGGAAGTTATAGTTAAATGTACCTTTACAAAATATTCACAACAATTTTTTTCTTTGGAGACTTATGGGACACCCTGTGTATGTCTATAGCTTTTCAGCACTGATGTTTACGATTGACTTTAGTTTCTGCTGTTGAATTTATTTATAACGGAGCGAGTATCTTAACCACAACTGCATCTGAGAACAGTCTAGCTACAGTGCCAGCGGTGTGAGTTTCCCTGCGGGTGGTGAGCCTTGGGCACAGCCCTCATGCTTAAGAATGTTAAGCTCTGGACTGCGCTCTGGGTCAGGGCGTAGCTCACATTTTCTTCTCGGAGCTGATCTTTAAGGCGGGCGCCTGGATAACACGAATCCCCGCGGCGCCGGAAGCCCCTCCCGGCGTCGGCCTACGTGCTGTGCGTCCTCAGGCTGACGCAGGCGTGCCTTTGTCAGCCTCTGCGGGCGCCTATTGGCCCGGCAGCGGCTCGTCCCTCCCTCCGGAAGTCCGGACGTCGTCATTTGTGCTTCGTGGTCGCGGGTGAGCGGGGCTGGGGTGGGCCCGGGCTAGGGGCCGTGGGTGGGCTCTGGCCTCGGCGCTCCGCCGCGCCTTCCAGCTGCTCAGCAGGCTCCAGCCCGGCGCGAGGTTGTCCGCTGTGCTCTGCTCGGAGCCTCGCGGCCCGCCTGCACTCTCCGGGGACGCCCCGCTCCGCTGTCACGGTACACTCCGCTCCCAAACGCTTGCCTCTGCCGGCCTCCCCTCGCCCTTTCCCGGACTCTGGCCTCCTGCCTTGTCCACCCACCCTCGGTACCTCCCTCCGTTCCGCCGCTTCTTTCCTTTGTATCCGTTTGTTCTTTTCGTTGGCCTCGTACTGTCGGTTTCAGTTCCTTTTTGTGATCCTCACCATGAGCCCTTATCTACGTTGTCTTTGACTCAACCCGTCCCCGCTCCCTGTGTCTCCACTAAAATGATACGCCGAACTGGGTTACTTAGAGGCGGCTCTCCTAGGATACCTGCCCTATTTCGGATAGAGCCTCAAGTCCTTTCCTCATTCCATTGTCTTGGACTAGATTGAGTGAAAGAAGATTCCTCAGCAATTTTTATCCATTTTGCTCGATCTGTTGGCTTGGAGAAGGTAGCTAAAATGATAATGAATCTCTCCTAGCCACCTTCTAGACTTTTCTAACCGCAATTTCCACGTGTATGAAATATCTTACCGAAAAATCAGGATTAAGCGATAAATTACAAATAGCTTCATTCTGAAGAGAGCTAAGAAGTTTTAGAAAAGCCATAGTTGTGGCATAAGTAAGTAGTAGTATTTGTTCTTGAGAGTTTTATTTACAACATAGTGCCTATGAACTTATTGAAAGCACAACGATTATCTTTATGATGGAGAGATTGCCAGTCACCAACTTAACCTACTAGTTGTTAGCATTGGCTGTTGTCTTGAAGGTGTTTAGTTGGTTTTGAAGAGGAAAAGTCAACAGCATTGAGCTAGGAAACGAACTGGGAATAATGGTCTTAGCTAATTCTAGTTACTTAGTTACCTCTATGTGAACTTTGGAGAGGTCACAACTTTTGGATTTTTTCTCCTTTTTATAATAATACTTATACAGCACTTAATAAGTGTAGACACTGTTCTGAGCTTTGTATTCATATTAACTAACCCACACTACATCCTTCTGAGATAAGTACTATTATTGTCTTCATTTTACACATGAGGAAATTAAGGTACAGTCTGATTAAATACCTTTCCCAAAAACACCATCAAGAAAGTAGTGAAAGCAAGTCTCAAATCCAGGTAGCTGGTAACTCCCAGCTGAAGACAGCTTAACTGCTGTGAGGGTGCAAGACCTACACCTGATCACCTCTGAACTCTCTTCAGATTAGATTCTAAATATCTATAGTCAAAAATAATGATTCCTCGAAAAATAATGAATAAGACTCACTGCTCGTTTGGCTTATTTTAATCAGAGAATATGTTCTTTAAAATTTTGGGACCAATTATTTCGGTGAATTCTTAAATTGTTACTGTAATTTAACCAGGGGTTGTTTCAGAGTCCAATTATGAATCCTTTGCAAAAATAGCTGGCTTGATACAAATTTGCATTTTTATTTGTTTATGGTTCTTGTTTGTAATTCATTTCAAAGACACATTCAGATTGGGTTCGCCCGTATTGTGAATTACTTAAAAATTGCCTCAGTGTAGTCATGGTGCTGACTCATTTGCCAGCAGATACTACTTAATTTACAATATTTTGAAAATAAGAGATTTTAAGATCCTGGATTATGCCTTAGGCACTGTTGAAGTTTCTTACTTTTTAAGGCCTTCCATCCTACTCTAAGGGATTAAAACTTCTTTTAAATTTAAAAGGCCTTTTGGCTTAATAATGTATTATGGAATTAGTATTGATTCTTTTTCAAGAAATTGCTGATTTTTGAGAAATTCCAATATAATTTCTAATCAAAGAAATTAGAAGCGTTAACTTGTTGAAATGGATGATTTACTTATAATGTTAAATAAAATTTTTTATTACTGGGCACAACTTTAATTATGCCCTTAAATATAAAAGCAAAGTATATCAAAGGAGAGTTGTTGCCTGAGGAACATCAGCTGGGTCAGCTGATTTGCAGCCTAGCCGTCTTCCAAAGTAATGTATTGGTAACTTTCAGGTTGTGTATTTGCCTTAAGCTTTGTAGGTTTGGCTAATTGATATTATCAGTCCCTGCAGATTGGGACTTGGGAATTAACTCACACTAAGTCTGCTCCACACTTAAATAGAGTATAAGCCGTAATACTAAGTTTAAAGTTTTTGTGCCTCCATTTTTTAAATCTGCAAATTTAAGATAGCAGAGGCACCCAACCCCACTGGGTGTTTTGAGGATTAAATGAATCGATGACTGTAAACTGCCTAGCACCTACCAAGCGTTGGTGTCTTTCCTTTATCATCACATTTATAATTAGGGAGCAGTGATTGGAAAGGATTGGAAACAGGCACTTCACTATTAGTTTCATGTCTACTACCTATTATGTTTTTACCTCGCAGATAACAAATGATTTTAGCAAATGATATGTTTTAAGTTTTTCCTTCACTGTAGAAGCAGTCCTTTTAGGTATTGTAATCTAGGTAAATTCATTACTCTGTGATGAACTAATTTTTTTCTTTAACAGTTTAGGAGTTCAAGCCTGGGACAATGGTGTGCATTCCTTGTATTGTCATTCCAGTTCTGCTCTGGGTCTACAAAAAATTCCTAGAGCCATACATATACCCTCTGATTTCCCCTTTTGTTAGTCGTATATGGCCTGGAAAAGCTATACAGGAATCCAATGATAAAAATAAAGGCAAAGTAGACTGTAAGGTAAGAGCATTCAAATACCTTGAATAAAAGTGGAGAAACGGGGTGGTACTTGGGTAAAACACCTGGATTTTGAAAAGGCAAGTTTTTGGAACCAGAAGCTTCAGTAATTTGTCTTCAATCTAAGTAATTAACATTTGGCTTACACTATGGTTTTAAACTAGGCCTGTGATTAATTCCTTGCCTTACGCCAAGATGATAACCAGTATTTCCTGGCTAGTAAGCATAATAGTAGATAGTTAATGGATGAGAGAGATGGTACACATACAAGCCAGTTTCACTGATTGATAACTTTGTTAAGAGATTTAATTGGAAGGATCACAGAATTTTTTTAAAAAATAAAATTATTGCTTTAAATGAATATTTACACAACTCTGTAGATACTGGTGCTTCTTAGGTTCAACTTTGACTGTTTGCACTAATTTAGCAATCCTGCACATTTCTGGAAGCAAAGTTTTTTCACTCTGGTTTGTTGTCTATTTGTAAAGAGTACGTCTCTTATGATGAGTCTTTTTATTGTAATAATTCCTAAAATGCTTTTTTCATTTTAGAGTGGAGACATAAATGGATTACCAACAAGAGGACCAACAGAAATCTCTGAGAAAAAGAAAGACTAAAGCAATTTTCCCAAAGGATCTCATTTTAAAAATGGACCTGAAAATATGAAGCACCTTCTTTGTAATTGTCTCTGACCTTTTTCACTGAGACCAGAATTCAGGAAAGATAGGTTAGGTGTTCACCTGATACTAATCAGGAAATACATGGTATCTGTATTTAAAATGTAGTTAGTTATATTTAATGACCTCATTCCTGCGTTCCTTTTTCACTAATGTAGCTTTCATTTCTATTATTGCTGTTTTAACAATATGAATAAATAGAAGGTTTGTGCCAGTAGACACTCAGTTACTAAACCAGTACTTAAAAACCTTTGATCTTTCATTCACATGCATTGGACTGCTGTTTACTCTCATTTCTTGGGTCCTCAAATTTGAGTGGAGTGCAGTTTTACTGTGAGACAGTTAAGTGAGACTGTGCCATGAAATGAAGAGTAGAGTTGTTGGAGATGATGATGATGTGAAACATAAAGATACACTTACTGTCCAACATGATGGAGCAGCTTGTCCGTGCAAGTAGAAATTACTATTTATTGCTCTGAGAAGATAGAAAAGACAGGAAAACAGAAAACCTCTTTTACATAAATATCTACTGTATATTATAAAATTCTAATCCTTGTTGCGTTCCTTCTATTCCTACAGATGTATTAAACATACAGTTTAACTTGTGGTTCTTTTTTCTTTTAAAGTCTATTTAAATGTTTAAAAGGGAAATTTTTTTTTTTTTTTTTTTTTTTTGAGACAGAGTCTCACTCTGTTGCCCAGGCTAGAGTGAGTGCCGTGGCGTCAGCCTAGCTCACAGCAACCTCAAACTCCTGAGCTCAAGTGATCCTCCTGTCTCAGCCTCCCGAGTAGCTGGGACTACAGGCATGTGCCACCATGCCCGGCTAATTTTTTCTATATATATTTTTAGCTGTCCATATAATTTCTTTCTATTTTTAGTAGAGATGGGGTCTCGCTCTTGCTCAGGCTGGTCTCGAACTCCTGAGCTCAAACGATTAAAAGGGAAATTTTTTACCACATCAGAAAACAGAATTTTACTATTTTGATAGCATGTGGATAGTGGTGGAACAAAAGTTATCTCCAAAATTTAGATACTACAAAATTCAGTCGTTTTCAACAATAGTGACTTGACTGGGTAGTTGCTCATGTGGCCGGAGGCCTGGGCCTCTACGTGGCCTTTCATCTTGGGTTTCTTCACTTCAGTGTAGGGATCTACAAATATTCAAAGATGATGAGATATATCTTTATATTTATTCCTCTGAAGCAGGGAGAGATTAGAAGAGACTCTGCTCTTGGGTCCCCAGTGAAGTCCTGCGTCCTGACTGAGAGTCTGGTCAAGTCATTGATCCACCCTGGACTTTATTTGATATTAATCGGTAGGTCCCAACCTCTTTGCTCCAACCCACCTGAGGAATAAGATAAATTAAGCTGTGCACGGTGGCTCATAACTGTAATCCGAGCACTTTGGGTTGCTGAGGTAGGAGGGTTGCTTGAGGCCATGAGTTCAAGACCAGCCTGGGCAACATAGCGAGACCATATGTCTACACAAAATTTTTCAAAGATAAATTCCTAACTAAATTCAGTTGATCGGTTCGTTTTTTTAAGGTATAAAAGCTACATTATAAAAACAGCAGTTGTTCATAGTAAAACCGTGCAAGAGCACATTAAAAGCTGATGTTCTTTCTCTACTCTCATTCACTTATTCTACCCCCACAGATGGAACCGCATAGTTTCTTGCATAGCCTTCTAGCAACTTTTTTTTTTACTGCCCCGACCACCCAACTAGCAACTTTCTTAAAATTAATTTGATTTTATTAAACATACATATTTTTAATTTTATTTTTTTGAGATAGGATCTCTATCACTTAGGCTGGAGTGCACTAGCATAATCATAGCTCACTGCAGCCTCAAACTCTTGAGCTCAAGGCATCCTCTCACCTCAGCTTGCTAAGTAGCTGGGACTACAGGTGCATGCCACCGCAGACAACTACGTTTTGTAAAGATGGGGTCTTGTTACGTTGCCCAGGCTGGTCTCAAATTCCCGACCTCAAGTGACCCTCCAGCCTCAGCCTCTGATAGCTCGAGGATTACAGGCATGAGCAACTGTACTCAGCCTTTCATTTTTAAAAACTGAAATAATGTTGCAAGGTTTATAATGTCCCTGCTCCCTTAGTTCCCAAGGACTTTACCTATTGAGCTATTGCTTTTGGTATTTATCTCTAAATAGTATTATTTAATTACTTTAATGGATTTGTTTCTAAATAGTACATATATACAGCGGTTTTTTGAGCTATCAACTTTAGACATTATTGACTTCCTGTCATGGTTTAGATACAGCTATCTTACACTCTACTTCTCCCACACATCCTCCGAATATTCTTCTGGAAATTCTGCTTGTCATTAGTGTTCACAGCATTATGAGTGTGCCAGGTGCCTTCCATTGGCCCCTCCAAATCTCTGCTCCTTTCGTTCTGTTTTTCTACCCAAGAAAGCTATACGGACTGCATCAACAGGCTTCCCAGGCCTCTGGGTTCGGCTGAGTTTGACCAACAGGGATCCACAGCAGGAGATGGAGGGAGAATGAGGGCAGAGTGTTTATTCCCTTGGCCCCCTTCCTGTGGGGTCTCTTCAAGCCAGCTGTTCTTCAGGCAGAAGTCACTGTGCCTCAAGACAGCCAACTCCATGTCACTCCTTTCAGTTTCCCCGAATCCCTCCTCCTCAGCCTTTTGGACCTGGGGGTGGTATTATTTCTGTTACTGCTGGCACTGGGTTACTGCTTTCTGTCGGTGCCATCTGCTTGCTGCCACACTGACTGATAGAATGAGAGCATGTCATGCTGCTCACTGCAGATCATGAGAGTGTGTTGGGGTTGCATTTCCCCTCACATACAAATGGTGTTTCCTAGAGTCACTAATTACCTTTTTCTCCCCACGCACTTCTCTTGCTTCTGGAATTTGGCCACCTTCCTGGGTTGGATCTCTTGTTTCCTAGATTCCACATCTTCCTCTCTCTTGGTTTATTCCCAATTTTTTTTTTTTTCTGTAGCACACCAGCTTTCGAATTCAATACATAAAAAGTATCTTATTTTTATGAAAAATTTACTATTTTGTCCATTTTTTTTTTTAAATTTAATGGCTAGCTGGTGAAAGCTTTTATCAGCTACCCATGGGCAGGATAGCCACTGTTCTATACCACACAAGTATTCCGTTGCCCCAAAATACCAATATCAGTCAATCTATAGTCCAGGGCTCCCTTTCTAGTAAGAGCTGTCATTTGATAGACACATTGTGCCTGGCACTGTGCAGGGGTATTTCACACATATGAACATATCTGATCTTCATAAAACTGAGATACAGTCAAGAATATGGGATCATAGAGTTTAAATATGTTAAGTAGGAATCTAGGATTTCAAGATCATACAGCTAACTTATTTTGTCTAAGGAGCTATCCCAGCTACTAATACCTTAATTATTAGGAATACCTTACTGGGAATAATTAGGCAGCAATGGAGAGGAGGAGTTTGGACTAATCAGTATTTGTGAACTTGTTTTAAAGTTATTTTGTTGACCTTGCCGCACGACTTTTTAATTTACCTAGTTTTCAATAACTTACTTTTGCCTAGTTAATTTTAACCGCACTTTGTGTCTCTTTTGGTGAGTCAGGCTCATTTTCTCGGGTAATTGTTCACGGCTCTCCGAAAGGCTCTTGGGCTTTGTCACATTTTCTTTTTCGTTACTGAGCTGCCTTCCTAGGAAATACAGGTGAGTCAGCATTTCCTCAAAATGCCCATCACTGGCATGCTGAGCTATTAGGCGGACTGACGGGACTGAAAAGAACTTTTAACACTGAATGCTGTAAGGCTAAGTGTTATGGGTTCACTCACAAGCAAAAAGGAAGTGGAGGGAAGATGCCTCATGGTTTCCTCCCCAGGGAGCTACTAGCTTGTTCCATCCTCAAAGCTATATTTATTGACATGGCAACAGCTCCTTAAGGAACAAGCAAAGACTATGAGTGCTAAGTAAGGTTTGTCCCCTAAAAACTCATGTTGAAACTTAATCCCCAATGTGGCAATATTGAGAGGTGGAGCCTTTAAGAGGTGACTGGGTCATGAGGGCTCTGCCTTCATGAATGGATTAATGGGTTATCTTGGGAGTGGACTGGTGGCTTTGTAAGTGGAAGGGAGACCTGAGTTAGCACACTCTGCCCCCTCACCATGTGATGCCCACCTTGGGGCTCTGCAGAGGTTCTCACCAGATGCAGTCCCTCAACCTTGGACTTCTCAGCCTCCATAACTGTTAAGAAATAAATTTCCTTGCGTATAAATTACCCAGTTTCAGGTATTCAGTTATAATAACAGAAAATAGACTAAGAACAACAGGCAAGTTTGTTCTTAAGAAGTAACAGCACGGAAGGTTTTAGGAACAAGAGTGGAAGGCATCTGGGCAGGAATTGGATAAGAGTAAGTTTAAATTGATGGTGTAAAGAAATTTCAGATTCCTCAAGTGAAGGGAGAGGTTCAAATTGAGCAGGTAAGGACAATAGGTGAGGGTGTGGTGGCATGCATAAGTTGTCCCGGGTACTAGGGAGGCTGAGGCTGAGGATTGAGCTCAGGAGTTCGCAGCTGCGGTGAGCTGACTGTATCACTGCACTCCAGCCTCCAGCCTGGGCAACAGAGTGAGAACTTGAGACCTTGTCTCGAAAAAAAAAGGAAAAAGGAACTATAGATGATGAACTTGGAAGGGCCAGATTATGGTAGAGTATTCACAAAATATACTAAGCACTCTAAATGTTGAGCTGGTCTAGACCTTGGAGTACATCTAATCTAATCATCTTATTTTTTACTAACAACAACAACAAAAAAAAGTGAAAAGAAAATAGCCAGGTGCTAGAACAGGGCAAGGCTGCAGGGCTGCTATGTACAGCTGTGCTAAGTATACACTGCCCGATTTCAGAAGGCACCATACACATTGACAACAATGTAAATGATTCTCCTAGGTCAGGGGTGGGGAAACTTTTCATGTTGGAAGCTGCATTAATTTAGCTATAATCAAATAAGGCTGCATTCAAGAAACTTTAATTAGATATGCTTAAAAATGTACATTATTCTGTAAAAATCTAACCACTACTATGTACTTAATAATTTCAAAAAATGAAAACTATTTGTTAATTTTAAAGTTAGCTAACCTTTTAATGACTTTGCTATGTCTGCTTTTGTTGGAAAGCGTTTGAATATTGAATGTTGCAGCATGGAGGTCCGCAGTTTTGGTTGATCCTCTAGATCTGAGGTCCCCAACCGTAGGGGTGCAACCCATTACTGGTCCATGGCCTGCTAGGAAACTGGCCATGTATTACTGCCTGAGTTCTGCACCACACCGCCACCATGACACCCCACTCCCCAACAAACCCCCCATCCTCAGTCCGTGGAAAAATTGTCTTCCATGAAACCGGTCCCTGGTATCAAAAAGGTTGAGGACTGCTTCTCTAGATGGGTATCAGTCCTCTGTGACCTTGAGGGTGTTTTGATTTGGGTTAGATAGGAGAATGTAGATTCACAGCCATAAGTGGCTGAAAAGCAAGAAAGCATTTTTTAAGCATGTTGCCCAAGGCGTGGGTATTCTGCATTTTTTCATATTTCAATTGGATCTTTCTTGGCATCAAACAATGACTTTAAAATGTCATCTACTGAGAGCTCAATCAATTGTATCTGTAGTTCTTTAGGTGCCTTGATGATCGCAATTAGGTGAGGCTGAAATGCTAATTTGAATGTGATGTCATGATTCTCAAAGTCAGTAAAACTTTCATTTATTCTCCAATTAGTGGGTCTATAATAGCTGCATTTTCTTCAAATGATTCACATATATCATCCTGCTCATCAGTGACCTTTGCTAACTGGGGAAAATGTGCATCCGAAATTTCCTTCTGAAGAAGAAGCATTTTGAAAAAAGATAGCTTTTTTTTTTTGAAATGGTTTGATTTTTTTTTTGCCACATGTCATAAGTAGACTTAGTTTTACCTTGCAAAGAAATATTCAAGTTGTTTTGATTTGATACGATGTCACACAGAAATGTTACATTCCTAAAGAAATCTTCTTCTTTCAATAATTCACATTGCTGATTCTGTTCTTCATAAAATTTAACTATCTGTTCTTGCAGAGATAAAATTTTGGCTAACTGTGCCTGCGATAGCCAATGTACTTTAGAATGGTATGGCAAATCCACATTGAATACTTCATAGTTCAACTTTAGCTTTAGCACGAGATTTTGCTGATGCAAGATACAATGAAAAGAAATGAGAGCATCTGGATCTGTTAATACTTTCTTTTATCTGTGCAATAAACCCTTCATGTTTTCCTGTCATGAAAGTTGTACCATCTGTACATACACTCACTAAATTACCAAATTCAGTCCAACTTCACGACATTTATCTTGAAATTTGTAGAAGATATCTATTCCTTATGTTCTGTTCACAAGAGTTCCCAAAGTGAGTAACTCTTTGCAGCAAAGAAAATCTTCTGTTATGACCCAAATGAAGTATAAAACCTGCGCCGGGTCAGTAGTACCAGTTTATTCATCCAAAGTGATTGAATAATATATATTTTCCTTCTGAAGTATTGCATGAAGTCATTCTGTTAAGTTGAAGGCTAATTCATGATGCCAATCAGTTATGGTTCTCCTTGAAAGAGGCAGTTGTTTGTATTTTGAAACATTATCGGGGTCTAAGCATCCTACAACTTCGACAATGCGTCACTCAGTGGCTTCCCTCTTTTCCCAAGTATAGAGCTACTTTATAGGTTGCTTCAGTGGCATTATTTCCAGGTCTTATTGCTGCTTGAAAGAATTGTCTTTGCTTTTGCTTTTCACCTTTTAATTTCTGCAATAAAACTTTTCATGCCTCTCCCTCTAATTTAAAATATTTGTGGTCCTTATGAATGTTATAATGCTGATGAGCATTGAATATCTTTAATGTTCATATTGCAGTATTACAAAGCAAGCAAATCACCTTATCTTTAGCAGAAACAAGATAATATTGCAATTCCCAATCCTCATTAAAAAATCTGTTTTCTTCCTTCTGCATTCTCTTGGTCTTCTTTGACATGCTGGGCTGTTAAGCAGACAGAATTCAAAAATACTGTCGAGCTGTGCAACTACTCACAAATTCCACTTCAAACAGACACACAGTGTGCCATTGTCAAAAGCTGATAATGGACTGGAGTACTTGACCCCCATAAACTCTTGCCAACCAGCCTTGTGCTACAGTGGTGCCAGTCAGGTAGGGGAAGTTAGAACTAAATCATGAGCATAGCCACCATCAATTTAGTCCTTATGGCTTACTGATGTTCTAATTACCTTACACAGAACTCCTGTTCCTCACCTGGTCATTCAGCAGGAGAAGTTTCATACTTCCTCAGTGTATTGGCTTTCTATTGCTGCATAGCAAATTACCACAAATTTAGGGGCTTGAAACAACACAAATTTATTATCTCACAGTTTTTGTGGGTCAGATGTCCTGGTGTGGCATAGCTGGATTCTCTGCTCAGAGTTTCACCGGGCTGAAGTCGGGATGCTGGCTAGGTCTGTGGTTGTCATCTGGGCTCACGGTCCTCTTCCAAGCTCACTGGATGTCAGTAGAATTAATTTCCTTGTGGGTGCAGGACGGCAGTCCCTGCTTTCCTTCTAGTCAGCAAGGACTCGCCGTGCCTTGGCACATGGCCCCCACAGTCAGATGCCAATGTCAATGTTCACTTTCTCCCAGCCCATCCAGAGTACATCTCTCTGCCTTCTCATTGTCTAATCTCCTGGGACCAGCTAGAAAATTCTCTGCCTTTAAAAGGCTCATGTGATTAAATCAGACCTGTCCAGATTATCTCCCAATTTTAAGGTCAACTAATTTGGGACCTTAATGGTACAGTATCTGCAAAATCCCTTCACAGCAGCACCTAAGTTAGTGTTTGACTGGGAGAAGGTGTGTGTGCACCAGAGGCCGGGAATCTAGAGGCCTGTTGGTAAAACCTGCCTGCTACACTTGGCCCCTTTCCTGACTACTGATTTTCATCCTTCAATTACTTGGGAACCAACTGAGGATCTGAATCCCATGGTCCCCATCTATCAGTGGCCCCAGGCTTCACTGATTTTAAACTCTGGAGAATTTATAATACCGAAATTTAAAGAGACACTCAGCATAGTCTTTTCTGAACCCAAATTGGATGGCTAGAAATCATTTCAGATGGAAGGGGTGTGAGGAAGACAGTTAAATAAATAGTGTATTTTACAGAATAGGAAAGAGGATAGCCCCATAAATATGAAGACACAGGTTTCATTAGGAAAATGCAAATTAGAACCATAATGAGAAACAACCAGAATGGTTAAAATGAAAGGTCAAATGTGATGAGGGTTAAGAGTAAAGGAGGTTCCCATATATTGCTGGTGGCGTTGCAAACTGGCACAACTACTTTGTCAGCACTATCTGGTAATGTTGAACATGCACACACACTATGACTCAGCCATTCCATTCCTAGAGTCTAGATCCCAGAGAAAACAGTGTACTTGTATACCAATTATTCTTGGAATAATTGTTTACATAGTAGCCCAAACAAAACAACCCCCCACAAAAAGTCCATCTAGAATAGGAAGGATAAATAAATTGGTGTAATAAAACTGTTATAATGCTTTAAGTGGGTTTCAAAAAGTCCCATTGTGTAAACTGTAGAATCATATCATTTTGGGTTAATGAAATGATAGGGGCAAACTTGTTTGGCTCACCTTACCCAGGGATCCAAGAGCCAATCACCATTCACTTTATGTCCAAATACACAAAATATGCATATACTGGAATACTATGTAGCAATGAAAAATGAATGTACTCAAAATTCATCTATATTGCTTGAGGTATGAATATTGGTTACTCCTCAGGGATATTAGTTGGAAAGGAAAACAAATGACCTTTCTAGGAAATCTTTTTTTTTTTTTTTTGAAACAGAGTCTTGCTCTGTTGCCCTGGCTAGAGGCTAGAGTGCAGTGTCGGCATCATAGCTCACTGCAACCTCAAATTCCTGGGCTCAAGCGATCCTCCTGATTCAGCCTCCCAAGTAGCTGGGACTACAGGCATGAACCACAATGCCTGGCTAATTTTTCTATTTTTTGTAGAGACAGGAGTCTCACTCTTGCTCAGGCTGGTCTGGAACTCCTGAGCTCAAGCAATCCTGCCGCCTCAGCCTCCCAGAGTGCTAGGATTACAGGTGTGAGCCACTACGCCCAGCCCTTAACTGGGTTTTATTTTCAGTTCTACAATTGGGCTGAGCATTGGTTTAATAGACAGAAAGGGGCTAAGGAAAGCAGAGACAGAAAAAAAAAGCAGATTGATAGTTTCAAAGTTATTTTCTTTGTGTGTTTTTTTTTTTTTTTTCCCTAAAGTTACTTTCTTTGTAAAGGTTAAAGCAGAGGGGACTTCCTTATGCAGGCTAAAGCTGGCTTTTTGGGAATTTGGCTATCATCTGTCACTCCTAATTTCTCAGAAAGTCACATACACAGCTTAGTTTTGGCTTGCTGACATGGAACTGCAGCATGAGGGACTCCAGTTGAGTTTGGTCTGTTGGGCCTAGTGCAGGAGCTCAGTCTAAACCAATGGGCCCCTGTAAGTTTTATTTAACACAGCTTATTTGGAAACAGGGTCATTGCAGATAGAATTAGGTTAAAATGAGGTCACTAGGGTGGGCCCTAATCTAACATGACTGGTGTCCTTATAAAAAGGATAAATCTGGACACAGAGACACACACAGGGAGAAGGCCACATGAAGATGGAGGCAGAGTTTGGGGTGATCTTTCTACAGGCCAAGGAACATTGGAGATCACAAGCATGGAACAGAGTCTCCCTCACAGCCTCAGAAGGCACCAAAGCTGCCGATGCCTTGATTTCAGACCTCTGGCCTGCAGGCCCATGAGACAATAGACGTCTGTTGTTTCAGCCACCCAGTCTGTGGTACTTTGGTATGGCACCCCAGCAAACCACTAAACCCAGGTATTACAGTCAGGTATTACAGTCCGATTTAGTTGGGAAGGCAAGCTAACTCCAAGGCAGTCCAGTGTGAGTCTTCAGAGACTGGAGGTGTTGGCCAAAAGAGCTCTGAGAAGGCCTTTTCCAGTGAGTAAGAGTGTGGGCTCTACAGCCAGACTGCCTGGGTGCAAATCACAACTTGGCAGCTTTGTGATGTTGGGAAGTGTATTTAACTTCTTGGGACTGTAAAATGGGGAAAAATAAATAAGTACCTTGTCTTAGTCCTTCTGGGCTGCTAAAATGAAATACCCAGGCTGGTCTTGAACTCCTGGCCTTAAGTAATCCTCCTGCCTCAAGTTTCTGAGTTGGGATTATAGGCATGAGCCACCATGCTCAGCCTGATGTAGATATTTTGACCTCTTCCCATGAAGCACTAATGGTATTAACGGCGTCTAGAATGGTAAACCTTTTCCAGAAGGTTTTCCATTTACTTTGCCCTGATCTATCAGTGGAATCACTATCCATGGCCGTTATAGCCTTAAGAAATATATTTCTTAATAAGACTTGAAAGTCAAAATTACTTTTAAATCTGTGGTCTACAGAATGGATGTTGTGTTAGCAGGCATGAAAACAACATTAATCTCCTTGTACATCTCCATCAGAACTCTTGGGTGACCAGGTGAACTGTCAATGAGCACTAATATTTTGAAAGAAATCTTTTTTTCTCAGCAATATGTCTAAACAGTGGGCTTAAAATATTCAGTAGACCATGCTGTAAATGGATGTGTTGTCATCCAGGCTTTCTTGTTCCATTTATAGAACATAGGCAGAGAAATTTTATTTATTTATTTATTTATTTCCTTATTTATTTTAGAGGCAGGGTCTCACAATGCTGCCCAATCTGATCCCGAACTCCTGGCTTCAAGCGATCCTCTGGCCTCAGCCTCCTGAGTGGCTGGGATTACAGGATCAAACCACCATGGAAAATTCACATTTTGTAGAAATTAAATAGTACACTCTTAAAAATCCAGTAGATCAAATAAGAAATCACAACGGAAATTAAAATTTTCCCCCTTTTATAAGGACACCAGTCATATTGGATTGGAGGCTATCCAAGTGACCTTATTTTAACTTGGTAACCTCTGTAAAGACCTTATCTCCAAATAAGGTCACATTCTGAGATACTAGGGGTTAGGACTTCAACATGTAAACTTTTTTTTTTGCAGGGGGGAACATAATTTAACCCATAACTCCTGATGAAAGGGTTGAATATTTAATTTAAAAAAATGCTTGCTAAGTGCCCACTGTGAACCTTGGGCTGCGACAACGCAACAAACAAAGTTCCTGCCTCATGGAGCTTGCGTTCCAGATAGCTATATAATGTATCAGGAGGTGATTAAATGTCATGTAGGAATATCAAGATGCAAAAAGAGTGAGAGTGCTGGAGTGGTAGAGAGGAGGTGAGGGTTGGGAGGTATTGTTATTTCATACAGGGTAAACAGAAAAGGCCCTTTGATAATGTCACATTTGACCAGAGTCTTAGAGGAGATAAGAAAGAAAATCTTTACAGTGGTCTAAGTTCCTTAATTATAATTTTTGTTTATTTCGTTGTTGTCATCTCCTACCAGAATATGAGGTCCTTGAAGGCAATAAATAATTTAGTAGATCTGTAACATCCCAGTGCCTAGAGCGATGTCTGGTATTTGGCATGCAATACAATGTTAACCATTTAAAAAAGGAAAAGAATGGTTCAAGCAGAGGTAACAGAAGGTGTTTAAAAAGCCCTGAGCTGGGAGCATGCCTGGTGTATTCTAGCAACTGCTAGGAGCTATTCCACTCCTGTCTCCTTCCCTGTCAGACCTAATTGTAATGGCTAGGATAGGTTTAATCTCCCTATTTTAAGGTCAGCTGATTAGCCATCTTAATGCCATCTGCAGCCTTAGTTTCCCTTTGCCATGTAACCCAAAATATTCACAGGTTCTGGGGATTAAGATGTAGGCATCTGTAGGGGGCCCATTATCTTGCCTACCACATGGAATAATTTTAGATTTACAGAAGAGTTGCAAGGTATGGAGGGTTACCGCATATCCTTCCCCTGGCTTCCTTTAATGTTAACATCTGACATAACTATGGTACATTTGTCAAAACTAAAAAATTAACATTGGTACAATATCCTTATCTAAACTCCAAACTTCATTTGGATTTCATCAGTTTTCCCACTATTGACTGTTTTGGTTCCGGGATCCAATCTAGGATACTCCATTTCATTTAGAAGCATTTCATGGCTTTCTTATTGGTGTTTCTGCACTAACTAGACCCTGTAGTTGAGTTAGTAACAGTTATCATGATACTTCTGCAGGCAGTATTGAAAGTTGATGACCAAAGATAATACCTCACACACTACATGCACAATAAAGTTACTGAAGGACTGCTACTCCGTCTTATGCTTTCCTAGATTGTAAAAACCATTCCTAATTGTACCTCTGATTTATGACGTTTGCCTGGCTTCTTGGTCTACAAAGCCAGTTCTAAAGAGATGCTCATAACTGTTGCTGGGTCAATTTGGGAGCAGTAGAGTGTACACTAGGCAAAATTACAAAATGCTTTGAGTTTGGTTTTGATGCTTGATTCTCTTTTTGCTATAATTTAAAAGTAAAATTATACATGGAGTTCATATTCCTTGCATGAAAAGTAGAAAACACATAGGGAACAACTAATTTTAGTCACACATGATCTCATTACCCAAAGCTGTAATATTGTTAGTATTCTTTTTTTCTCCCTGGGCACATATACATAAGTATTACAAATACAATTCATTTATGAAAATTGGGTAATACTATATATACTGTTTCCACTCAATATATTATGTTTTCAAATAAATATGCATCCATAGCATTTTTTACAATGACTGCTGAGTAGTGCCCATCTCTTTTTAGCTAGGTACCTTGGGTTTTAATGTTTTCTTGTTATAATTCTGCAAGCTTAGTGAACTTATTTTTAGTCAATGCTGGAAAAGAATAATATTTGTATAGTACTTTAAAGAGTATATTGGCCCAAAATGACTATATAATGGAAATAACAGTGATATCTGTTCTATGTTTATTTTGAGAAATAAACAAGATAACAGTGCACATGAAATAGAAAACAACATATAACGTGAATTATTAATTACTGCTGTAATGTCAACAATCATGTAGGGCAGACTCATCCTCATGCACACATTTCTCATGTGCATATTTTAGATAAGGACACTAGCTGGGAGAGGCAAAGTAATTGCTCAAGGATGTCAACCTGGTAATTTCAGCTCATCTGACTTCAAATTCCATACTTTTGGCACTACACCATATTGATACTCTTTCCTGTGGGACCTGTCCTTTCTGACAATATTGCAGGCTGCTGCCTCCGTCAAAAAGTATTTTCCTATTTCTCAATTCTTCCGAGCCCCACAAGAAACTGCTTGACTTTGGGATGCTTGTTCAGTTGGAATTGACAGAGGCCTCCCTTAAGAGAGGTAAGCCGCCAGAACAAATGGTGCAGGGTAATCGAGCCAGCGATCTGGCCACGTGGCTTTGTGGCTGCCCAGGAGGTGCTAGGAGGGTGGAGAAGCCCGAGGGACTACATTTCCCAGAGGCACCCGCGCGTCGCGCGCCACGTGACCTCCCTGCTGGCGCGCGCCTGGCAGTTCGCTCCCTAGCCGCGTTCACGATCGCTTCCCTCTTCTGTTGCCGTCTCCCGGCCTCCGCACCGAAGCGGCCCGGGGCGGGAGCCAAGCCCGAGCCGAGCTGCAGCCGGA
This sequence comes from Eulemur rufifrons, assembly GCF_041146395.1. Classification (NCBI taxonomy): domain Eukaryota; kingdom Metazoa; phylum Chordata; class Mammalia; order Primates; family Lemuridae; genus Eulemur; species Eulemur rufifrons. The sequence goes on from NC_090987.1 coordinate 20,196,084, forward strand.
ACCGGAGCCGGACCCGCAGAGACGTGGAAACATGGAGGCCTGAGCCGGCGTGCGCCACCCCGGGCTGCGGCGGCGACCGCGGCTTCCACCGATCCCCTCTGCCACCCGTCCGTCCGTCCGTCCGTCCGTCCGTGGAGCTGGAAGCAGATCTCCCCGCCGGCTGAGACAGGTGGGCTGTGGCGCCGCCCCCGGCAGCGCGGCCCTGCCTGGAAGCCCGGCGGGCCATCCCCGCCCCAGCTTTCCCGCCCCTTGTCAGAGCGACTTGGGGACACCCTCCGCTCCCCGTCAGCGCCGGGAGGTGAGGGGAGCTCCGCCAGTGCGGGGGAGAAGGGCCCCTTCCCACCAGTAGGGGCCTGGACCACCCCGCGGGGCTGTGCCTGAGCTGCGAGAGCGGGCCCCAGCAGCCCCCGCCCCGCCGAGCGCTGAGGGGGTGTGTTAATCAAGAGTGGGAGGGACCTCTGCCCAGTCTGGTGTTGGGAGTTGGGGGGTTACCGAAGGGCAAGTCGATGCTTCCCGGAGATGGGGCGATGTTGGCCTGACAAATGGGCGTGTGATGGGCAGGGTGAGCAATAGTTGTTTTTCTTTTTTTACATACACATTTTATTGAGATGTAATTCACATACCGTAAAATTCACCCTTTAACAGTACAGTTAAGTGGTTTTAGTATATTCACGGGGTTTTGCAACCGTCACCACCATCTAACTTCAGAACATTTTATCACCCCCAAAAGAAGCCCATACTCATTAGCAATCACTCCTCATTGTCCCCTTCCCTACCTGCAAATGCCAATCTACTTTCTGTCCCCATGGATTTGCCTGAGCAATTGTGTTTTAACTGAAGGATGAAAGAAAGGGTGGGTGTTTGTGAACTGGGGGCAGTAGAGGGGTTTGAAGGTAGTGGGGTGATAAAGCTGATTGGATCGAAGTACTGACAAGGGGTAGAGAGGAGGTGGGATGATTATAATAGGGTTAGCAAGGGGAGTACCCAGAATAGACTGCCTTTGGGGGGGTGGGCAGATAGAGTGAGAGCCTTCAAAGAGGAGAAGGGCAGGTTGGAGAGGGGTGTGTAGAGAGCGTGCTGTGCTGAAAGATATGAAAACTTGGGGAGTGGAGGCGGTGTGGAGGAGTGTAACCTTACGACAGGAACCCAGGTGCTTGGGCTGATGAGGGCTCAAGAGAGGAACTGGAGGTGGAAGGGAAGAGGATCTATAGGATGAAATTTGTGAATATGTGGATTTCTAGAATGATTATCTAGCTTTGCAGTTTTTATTTCAGATAATCCTCTCAGCAGCTCAGAGATAGACTGGGCAAGTGTGAATATTCCCATTCTGCAAATAAAGAACCAATCTTTTAGAGGTTAGGTGACTTGCTTAAGCTCATAAAGTTAATAAATAGGGCAAAATGAATTGGGATTAAAGAAGAATCATTGGCCGGGCGAGGTGATTCACATCTGTAATCCCAGCACTCTGGGAGGCTGAGGTGGGGGGATTGCTTGAGCAGAGTTTGAGACCATCCTGAGCAAGAGCGAGACCCTCTCTCTACTAAAAAATACAAAAAATAGCTGGGCATTGGGTCAGGAGCCTGTAGTCCGAGCAACTCGGGAGGCTGAGGCAGGAGGATCACTTAAGCCCAGGAGTTTGAGGTTGCAATTAGCTATGATGATGCCACTGCACTCCACCCAGGGCAACTGAGTGAGGACTCTGTCTCAAAAAAAAAAAAAAAAAGTCTAATTGATGAAGCTATCAGTTGCCAGTGTATTAAGTGGCAGAGAATTGAGGTGGAGCAATGTGAAAAGGAAAGAGATTCAGCTGTTACGAAGTCTGTGTTATGACAGATAGGTCAAGGACTTTTTTTGTTTTAGCATCTTTTAAATATAGAAAAGTTCGAACAGTGACATAATATAGTATACTCCCATGTACACATTACCCAGGTCCAATAATTATTAACTCATGCCAATTTAGTTTCATCTATATCCCTATCCTTTCCTATCCCCACTCCCAGTTATTTTAAAGGAAATCATAGGCTTACATTTTATCTGTAAATATTTTAGTGTATATATCTGTAGAAGATTGAGTTGCTCTCTCTTTTTAATATGCCCACAATACCATTATCACATTTATAAAAAATAGTAGTAAGCTCTTAATATCATCAATATCTAGAAGGACTTACTGTATTTTTATTTTTAAATTTATTTTATTTTTTAGAGACACAATCTCGCTCTTGTGATCTGTACTTTCCCAGGCTGGAGTGCAGTGGCACAATTATAGCTCACTGTAACCTCAAACTCGTGGGTTTACGTGATCCTTCCTGCCTCAGCCTCCCAAGTAGTGTGTCACCATGCCTGGGTACTTTTTAAAATATTTTGTAGAGACTGGGTTTCCCTTTGTTACCCAGGCTGGTCTTGAACTCCTGGCCACAAGCAATCCTCCTGCCTTGGCCTTGCAAAGTGCTGGGATTATAGGTGTGAGCCACTGCACCCCGCCTGTATTTTTTAAAAATGTGGTATCCATTTGATACAAGGGGAATAAACAGTGTGAACGCTGTTATGTCTGACTCTCTGAAAAATATAGCATAATTGTCTCCTGATTTTTGCACTAGATACTGCTATCCTGACTGTTCCACTTTTTTTTTTTTTTTTCCTAGAGACCAGGTCTTGCTCTGTTGCCCACGCTGGAGAGCAGTGGTGCGATCATAGCTTACTGCAATTGTGAATTCCTGGGCTTAAGTGATCCTACTTCCTCAGCCTCCTGAATAGCTGAAACTACAGGTGCATGCCACTGCATCCAGCTAATTTTTAAAAAGTTTTTTTTGTAGAGATGAGATCTCACTATGTTGCCTAGGCTGGTCTCAAATTCCTGGCCTCAAGCCATCCTCCTGTCTTGGCCTCCCAAAGAGCTGGGATTACAGGTGTGCACCACTGTGCTGGGCCTCTGAGTGTTCCCTTTTTTTGATTAATATAGCTCATTCTACAAAAAGTTTGAAAAATTGTCACTTTGGCTGGCTTTTTAATGAATGGAATTTTGTGAGGGCAGGAGAGAAATAGAAATGAAATACACAGCAACGTGTATAAAAAACTCTTATATTGCTCTAAGTATTTAGGCAATTTGATTATGCTTTTCTCCTTTAGATAATTTCACATATTGTGAGAAATTGTTTAACGTGTGTGGATTGCTTTTCTATGACTGCTGTAACAAATTACAAATTTAGTAAAATAATATACATTTATTATTTTGTAGTTCTGTAGGTTAGAAGTCTGAAATGTTTCTCACTGGGCTAAAATCAGTGTGTCAACAAGGCTGTACCCCTCTCAGGAGGTTTCTAGGGGAGCATCTGTTTCCTTGCCTCTTCCAGCTCCTAGAGGCTGCCACTCTCCTTGGCTTGGGACCCTTTTTCTCTATCTTCAAAGCCACCAGTGTTGCATTTCTCTGATCATTCTTCTGTAGTCTCGTCTGTGACCACAGCTGGGAAAAGGTCTCTGCTTTTAAGGACTGATGTGAGTATATCAGATCAACTTGGATAATTCAGGATAATTTTCCCATCTCAAGGTCTTTAGTAAGACTTGCAAAGTCCCCTTTGCAGATAACACAGCCACAGGTTCCACGGATTAGGTTGTGGACGTCTTTGGAGGTTATGTATTTCTGCCAACCACGAAGTGTTTTGGAATATTTTGCTGAGGTTTAGGAAAGTAGATGATTTCCTTTGCTGCTATACATGCAATGAGAGGGCCATCTTTCACGTAGAATTGTAGATATTGGGAACGGATAGAGCTAGAGAGGACTGTTCCATTTTTCTTTTTAGTGACTACAAACAAATATATGGGAAATAGCTGTGACACTTAGAGTGTAAGCTTTGGTAAAATGAGACCTTTAAAAATGATTAAGTATAAAAGCATGATAACTCCCTGTAAAGTTTTTCTGTATTTCCTTTTGGTCTCCTTTTTCGTATTCATGGATAAAAAATATTGTATACTTGTAATCTGAATGTGTGCGTGTGTGTGTGTGTGTGTGTGTGTGTGGATGCACACACACACACACACACATATTTAAAATGCTAAACTGATACTTGAAAACATAGGACACTCTGCAGCAATAATGGTTCTCTTGCCCAGGGTGAGAGGGGAGGGACTCCCTTCCCAGTGGGAGATAAAAGCACCCCAAAGTTTTGCAGGAAGAGGAGACTCTTAATGAAAGTGAGAGAAAATTTTCAGGCAGAGTGAGTTACTGTGAGATAGGGACTTGAAGCCAGTCCCTTCTCAAGTTCTCTTTCTGTGACTCAGCTGGGCATGGTTGAGCGCTGTGGGCCTGAAAACCAGAGTGACAACATGGCCATTGCTGCTCTTCCTTTCCTAGGGTCAGAGAGAAAAGACTAATTTGAGAGGTGGAAAGGATTTCCTGAAGCCCTGTAGTTTGTTATCCTGCTTCCTGGGGGGTTCCCACTTTCCTACTTAGCTGGTGAAGTCTTCACTGTCTCTAGATGTGAAGGTCTTGGCTGTCTGACAGTGGTGTGTTTTAGTGTTCTACTTATCAGGAAGTGCAATGGGAGTTATTAAATATCTGCTCCTGTCTTCAAGGTTATTTCCCCTAGTAAAGTTTTAGTGGCGTTAATGCTCTGCTTGTAAATGGTTTGTAAGTTATTCTCATATTACTTATTTCTATTTTTTTATTTTTATTTTTTCTCTAAACACTATGTGTTCCAATATTATTTCTAGACAAAAAAAAACTAGTGGAGTTGGGAACAACTTATAGGTCTTATTTACTAAAAGGCTTTATTTTCTTCATTCCTTTAAGGAAGTTCGGTTAGTACTTTTTGATATCTTCTCTAATTTTTATCAGATTCTTTAAAAATGCGGACACCAAAAATGGCTGAAACTCCAATAAAGACATTGGAAGAATTATTTTTAAAAAATCTTTTGTATGTCATATGACTGATAATAAATTTCTTTGTTAGGTTGAGTCAGTCATTGAATCTTGACAATTCTTTCTTTAAAATAGCTCATGCATCCCTCCACTTTTCTCTTAGAATACTTTGAAGGCCTTTCCTGTCACTTAGGATTAGGTTTGGTTATGAGTAACAGAGACCTGAAAAATAACAGCTTAAACATGTTATTAGTTTGTTCTCATGTAAAGGAAGTCCAGAGGTAGACAATTCAAGGCTGGTATGGCAGCTACACTGTCATCAGGGACCCAGCCTCTTTGCATTTCTTACTCTGTCATCCCTAGGATGTGGCCCTTGGTTTCTGGGTACAGGATGGCTGCAGGAGTTCTAGCTAAAACATCCTTGTTCCAGGCAGCAGGATGGAGGAAGGGACAAAGAAGTAGTTGTCCACTCATAAAGAGACTTAAGTATATCCTTTAGCTGGACAGGAATGTGCCTTGCCAGAAAAATCAGAGTTCTGTTAATTAAAAGGAAGGGAGGACTAGAGATTGGGTAGGTGATTAGCTTTTTCTGCCGTACTTCATAATTTCCCTGTCTGTGGAGTCCAGACTAACCTATATACTTCCTAAAACTCTAGGTTTGAATTCTACTTCTGTCATTTATTTACTTTGGCATTTTATTCAACCTTTTTGAATTTTAGTTTTCTCATCTGTAAAATGGGCCTAATATTTCCTTTATATGTTTGTTAGAGAACTAAATGAAAATACCTCTTTTTTTGAGACAGGATCTCGCTTTGTTGCCCAGGCTGGAATGCAGTGGTGTGATCATAGCTTATTGTAGCCTCAAATTCCTGACCTCAAGTGATTCTTGTGCCTTAGCCTCTCAAGTAGCTGGGACTACAGGTACGCACCACCACACCTGGCCAATTTTTAAATTTTTTGTAGAGATGGGGTCTCGCTTTGTTGTCTTGGCTGATCTTAAACTCCTGGCCTCAAGCGATCCTCCAGCCTTGGCCTCCCAAAGTGCTGGGATTACAGATGTGAGGCACTGTGCCAGCCTGAAAATACCTCCTATATATCTAGCAATATATATACTATTAACTGTTGGTTGTTTTTCTTCTCTTCCCTTAGGTTTTTGGACTTGGATATCTGAATGGATGGTGTGAAAAGATAGGAATTGGAGGTGGATGGAGGAAGGATATTTATTAAGTTTCAGTATTAAACATGTTGAGTTCTAGGTGCCATTGGAACACCAGATGATGATGGATGATAAGCAATCAGAAAAATGGGTCTGGCACTCACCAGACAGTTCTAGACTAGACATAAATATTTTGGAATCATCCATGTATAGGGGTGGAGTTCATGGTGTGGAAGTCTTAGGGATGTATGCAATCGTATGGTTACAATTAAACTGCAGAGTAAGAAGACATGTCCTTTAGTGAGTCTCCGGGTAGACCACCAAGCAACAGCTTACAGTATTCTGGCTGCTTAGGCTTCCACATTGGTTCTGTCCCTGCTCCAGGTACGTTAGAACTGCTTTCAGTTACTTGAATGGGTCTTGCCTGCTATTTCTTAACAATAGGCCTTCACGCATGCTGTTCTCTTTGCTTTGGAAGTTTCTGAATTCCCACATCCAACCAGGCCAATCCTTCTTACCCTTCAGGTCTTTACTTTTATTGTCTGACCTTTGGGAAGCTTTCCCTGAATCTCGAATAGTTGCCATATTATAATTTCACATTGATTTATCTGTATCTTTTACTAGATTGTGCATAAATTCCATTCTTAACAATTTTAACCTTGGCACTTTGCATAGTGCTGGTCGCATAGTGGACACTCAGAAAATATTTATTGAATATTGACAGACTCCTTGTGAGATTGTATAACCATAATGTGATAGAGCTTGGGTATTGCTTGTTTTGGTTTTTCAACCCTGCACTATTCTTTGGTATTTGCACATTGAGTTGTTTCTATGAATGATTGGGAAATAGTAAAAAGCATGTTCTCTCCAACTTATTTTAAAGTTATTTTTTTCTACTTAAAGTAATACTTGTATATTGTTAGAAAAGACAAGTAATACTAGAAGACAGATTATAAAAAATCAGCAGTACTCTTACCCATCCCCACTTTTTAGTCTGGTCCCCAGAGACAACTGCTTTTAAAAACTCTTCTAAGCATTTTCTTCTGATACTTACCTCTGTGTTTATAAATAATATGTCTGTATTGCTATTACTATTTTGTGATTTATCAATTTTAGATAATAGTACCTGTTGGCAACTTGCTATGGTAATGAGGTGCTCTTCCTCCTCCTTCCCCTCTTCCAGCCCTTCCAGTACAGGTGTAGAGGAATTCTTGGTTAATTTAGTGTTCAGTGTTTACATTATGGTGACGACACAAATATTGCTCACTGCTGGTGAGTTTACTTGGTTCTTCCTCCCTCTCCCAGTTTGCTTAGTTTTTCCATGAATATATTATTAATTTTTACCAAATAGTTTGAAAGACCCTTGGGAATTGGTGCCCAGGAAAACTGATGTAAGATGTTACTCTGGCTACTGCTATTGCAGTGAGTAATACATTGTTTTTTATCCCTGTTCCAGAGGCCTCATGTCTTTGTTAGCTTTGCAAGTAAGGTAAAATCTCAGACTCTTCACAGTTCCTGACTTGACAGTTTAACATGCCACTATTTTGTTTGCACTTCCCTTTTGGAACTCTTATTATTAATATATTAAGATTTTCTACATTGATCTTCTAATTTTCTAATTTCTTGCTTCCTGTTTGCCATTTATTTTTTCTTTTGTTTCTTTCTTTTTCTTTCTTTTTTTTTTTTTTTTAGAGAGAGGGTCTTGCTTTGTTGCCCAGACTGGAGTTAAGTGGTGTGATCTAGCTCACTGCAGCTTGGGAGTTTCTTTGACCATATATTTTCTCCTGTCTATGGAACTTTTTATCTCATTTTTAATTTCAAATGTCTTTTCTTGTTGTTTGATTATTTCCATTTTATGATATCGTCTTCTTGGTTCATGAAGCAGTACAAGACCATCCTGCCTGGGTTTGAAACTTGGTGTGCCACTTTTTAGCTCTGTAATCTTTGGCAAGTTACTTAACCTTTCTTTGCTTTAGTTTGTTCATTCAGGCTAGGAGTTGGCAGACATTTTATTGTAAAGGACCAGATCATAAATATTTTAGCCTTCATGGGCCAAGAGTCAAAATGAGAAGGATATTATGTAGGTACTTATATGACAAGAGAGAAAATTTTTCTCCAAGGTTTTTATTAATAAAATTCAAAATGCAATACTAATGATTGAGAACAATTTTTGTAATAAAGGTTTGCTAATGAGAAGAATGAAATTATTTTGGGTGGAGGAGGGGTAACATTTTGCTTAATTGGGATTTAAAGTTAGTGTTCCCTGTCATCAAAGTTGATTACAAATGTCCATCTGTTGCTAATTTGTAATGAGATTTTACATATTTTATCTTTGAAAATATCTTCTTAACTCAGGTACTGCCAAATACTGATATCAACCCATGAATATGTGGTGTTTTGTTTTTGTTTTTGTTTTTGTGACAGAGTCTCACTCCATTACCCAGGTTGGAGTACAGTGGCACGATCACAGCTCATCGTAACCTTGAACTCCTGGGCTCAAGAGATCCTCCCGCCTCAGCCTCCCAAGTAGCTAGGACTGTAGGCGTGCACCAGCATGCCCAGCTAATTTTTAATTTTTTTGTAGAGACAGGGTCTCTATATTGCCCAGGCTGGTCTTGAACTCCTGGTCTCAAGTGATCCTTTCACCTTGGCCTCCCTGAGTTTTGAGATTACAAATGTGAGCCACTGTGCCCAGCCCATATGGTTTTAATAGAGCATATTCTTTGCTTGGGAAGCATTTACAGAATTCTGTTAGATTCTTTTCTTGATACTTACCTTTTAACAAATCATTACTGTGCATACTAATCACTTCCAATTAAGGGTTAGGTGGAAGCTCCTAATTGCGCAGTTAAGTGGTTTTTGAAATGTGGAATATTCTTTTGTACTTGCATTGAGGTCTGAAAAATGCTGCTGAAACTCTTACTTTGATTTTGGAAAATATATCTCCTGCATATTTGTGTGGGAATGGAGATCTTGTTTTAATTTTTCACAGCATTGGAATTGCGTAAAGCAGTTTGACATTACTTGTAATTCAAGCAATGTCAGTTGTTCTTGAAATGACTTTACTTCTGTATAGGTTTTGCATGTAGGCACTGTTAGCCTTTTAGTTTTAGGTAGAATTCATTATGAAATACTATCAAATCTGCAGCAAAAACTAATTTCCACAGCCTTTCAGTGTTTGATAATATAATGGTGGTTGGGGCGTATTCTTTTCATTCAGAAAAATTTCAGTCTCAATTCTGAGCTTGAAAAATTTCAATAAAACTCTGCCATTGCTAATATGTGATAGGACACGTCAAGATGTTTGGCTTTATTTTTTAATTTCTTTTCTTTTTTTTTTTTTTTTTTTGAGACTCTGTTGCCCAGGCTAGAGTGCAGTGATGTTCTCATAGCTCACTGCCTCAGCCTCCTGAGTAGCTGGGACTGTACAGGTGCATGCCACCATGCCCAGCTAATTTTTAATTTTTTTTTATAGAGATGGGGTCTTGCTATGTTGCTCAGGCTGGTTTTGAACTCCTGGCTTCAAGCATTCCTCCAGCCTTGGCCTCCCAAAGTGCTGGGAATACAGGCGTGAGCCACTACACCTGGCCAAGATGTTCAGTTTATATTTCTGACAAAAATTTCATGAAGTTGGTGATAGTTAAGTTCATGAGAGGGAATGAAGTTTACCTTTGATGCTTCAGTTTCGAAATACACGATAGATTCAAATATTTTCTAGATAGTACTTGCTGATAATACAATGAATAACCACAGTCTTTAAACACCTTGCATTTTCACAGAGCGTTTAAGTTTGTCCAGCTAAGCTTTTTTTCAGCTCCACAACACATTTTTACCACTGTCGGTTGTTATGCATCCTAGCAGATTCTACTTCAGGTTGTACTGAAATCGTATTTTCTTAACTCGTTTGGACATATTCATGGCTGTAATTGTTCCATACAGACTGTTTTTTGAGCAGCTGTTTTCACTGAAAGACTAAGATGTTCAAGACGTTTATTTTCTCTGGACACATTTTTTTGGCTGCTGTTATCAAACGCAACTTAATTAACTTACTATTGATAAATGCCCTTCTTTGCTTGGTTAACAAATGAGCCATTTGCAAATTTACTTTTGTTGCAGTCTTCATTTTGATTTTTTAATTTTTGGGAAGACATTCTGCTATGAAAAAATACTTCATTTTAAATTCTCTAATTTTCCTGATCATTGCTCTCATGAGTTGAGAGTAAGTGCTGTGTGGTAGGGCGTGTCTGGATATCGTGATGAGTGCTTAGTCTGGTAATGCTTCCTATATTGTATTCTTCTGGCACAGCTATGGTGCCGTTATGTAATAAACAAAATGCTTTTACATCTAATTAGATTAAAAAAAAACTATACTCCACTGTGACTTAAAAGTGTGACATCAGGGTCTACTTATTTTCTTGTTTTGACATGATAGATATTCATTGGTAATTTAAAAAAGTCCTAGTATGGCAATATGCGTGACACTTGAAATGCTGTTGAGTTATAACTGTGTCATTGAGATTTGTGCTGCCCTTAGTATGAAGGGATCCGGGCACCACGTGTGGTCTCTGTGGTAGCCACTCAGCTCTGCTGATATATCAGAAAAACAGCCATACACAACATGGAAACGAATGAGCATGGCTGTGCTCTAATAAGACTTAATGGACACTGAAATTTTAATTCATATGATTTCCACATGTCACAAAATATTCTTTTGATTTTTTTCAACCATTTAAAAATGTAAAAATCATTCTTCAGGCAGCAGGGTGGACTGGGCCCTTGGGCTATAATTTGCCAACTTATGATCTAAGCAATGAGAAAAATAAAAGTACTACCTCGTAGGTCGTGGCGAGAATTAAATGAATCAGTATGTGTAAAACACTTAGAATAGTGCCTGGGGGCATAGTATATTTTATTTTTAAATTTTTTCTTAGAATCATCTGTTTTCTGTGATTCCTTTCTTTAGTTTGTTTTGGTTTCTGTATTTCATGTGGGAGGCTTTCCTTAGAAGTTTAATAATTTTTGGCTTTCCATTCTTATTTAAGAATTGATTGGAAGCTCCTAAAATTGATTGGAAGCTCTTGGTGTAACTGGGTTTTGTTGAGTGCACTGCTGTAAGGTTGCCATCAGTTTTTTAAATGGCGGTTGGGGGATCTTAAATGTCAGTATCTTTTCCATGGTCGCCATTCAGTTTCTCTTGACAAGAATCCTCCAGTCTCCTGCCTTGGAGGCTGAGCAATCTCCTATGTAACTGTGTGGCAAGTTGACTTTCTCTTCATTCTCCTGTTTTCATCTTCCACCTCATTACCCTCCCCAGCCTTGGCATCAGAGTCCCTGGTCTCTCCAGACAGGTTCCCTTGGAGAGCACACATAATGGTCTCCTCCAGGGGAGAGAGACCCACAGACTTCAGCGCTGCACCTTGCCCCGTCTTCCCTGTGCCTCTGTTTAGCCTTCCCAGAGTTCCGTGGGGTGAGGTGCCTGCCTTCTTGTTAGTGTCCCCTTTGGTGGCAGGCACTTATGTTGGGACTTCCTCAGCTCTGCTGGTTCGGTTCCACTCCTCTGTCAACTTTTCATCTTCCACACCTTCCCTGTTCTTACCTATGTGTGTTTGTATCTTTTTATTTTCATTGCTCTCATTTCACTGGAGTGGAATACCCAACTGTACTTAATATAGCATTTGGAACATAGTTGCTTTTCAGAGAATGTTCCATTACTTGATGGACTCCTGGCACCTGTGGCATTTAATATGTCCTTTGGCTGGTGACCATTGGCCATTATTTTTCTGGTCTCCTGTTTCAACTGTGAGGTTTCTCCCTAAAGTGTCTTAAGTACAAATGGGGCATGTGTATTTTCTTTTTTTAGGAGGCAGATGACTCTAGAATATAGTTTAGGATTTGTGGATTCTGAAGATGAGCCCAAGTGCACTAGGGTGTCATTTACATATTTTGAGGATGTTAGAACAGAATTTGGTTATCCAGGAATTTCAGATCCACTAATGTTTACTTTCCATTTCAGGCACACTAAATCAGGAGATAGTGAGTCAATACACATAAAAGAGGAGATTTAATTTTATGTATATATCAAATATTTCACAAATGAAATACACAATATTGAGCATATAATTTCTTGTTCAAAGCATTGTTTTTGCCAATGATGGTAAAATGGACTTGGGAAATAACTGACCTGAAGAGTTAAATAAGAATCAGACAGCAAAGCAAGGCAAAGTATATTAGAAGGGTAGTTGAATTCCAGATGAGTGGTGAAGATAATGAATGCTCTAGGATTACAGAGGAAAAAAGGGATCCCACTCTGAGGAAGTGAACAGGGTTTAAGGTGTGTGGGCCAGATGTGATGCTGAAAGACAGATGTGATTGGCAGGAGCAGAGCATGCTAGACATTAAGAAGACACTTTGCCCCAACTTTTTTATGATACTTATTTGCAAATTGAGCTTCACGGACCACTTGTATCAGTATCACTGTGAATGTTTTTTAAAAAATGCAGATGCCCATTCCCTACCCTGACATTCTGAACTTTTGCTTCCAAGAATTTGTATTTTTAACCACATACTCCTCAGGTGTTTCTTTATTCACATTTAAGTTTGAGACCCAACCACGGGTTTGGGGGTAGTTGGAAATAAAGTTGGAAAATGAGCTTTCAGACTGGAGGGCCTTGAATGTCAATATTCTGTTTTTTCAGGTAATCAAGAATCACTGAAAGTGTTTGAGCTATGAAATGATGGAAGTGGTAATTTTACTAATATTAAAAACAAATGATATTGGACCTTTTATTTGCCTAAGCTTACTCTGTGCCAGGTCGTTTACTAAGAGCTTTGCTTGCATTATCTTGCTTCATCTTCAGAAAATCTCATAAGTACTGTTGTTTTCTCCCATCCTGCAATGGAATTTTATAAGTGGTAAAATGGTGATTCAGACTGACTCTATACATTCCATAGCCTGTGGCTATGAAAAACAAAACAAACTAACTCTATACAGACTTAGCAGGGTCACACTAGAAACTTTGGACTTAATTGCTATGCTGGACTGAATTTCCTATTTTTAAGGATTAATTTCTCAGTGGAGTGTGAAAAGTGAATCAAAGTTGAGAGATTAGAAGGAAAGAAATCAGGATACTGTTGCACTTAGTCATATGAGATTATAGAAGCCTGGTCTAGTGTGGAGGCAGTGGGAATAGTGTAAAGGAAGAGATGGATTTAAAAGATAATATGTAGAATTGTAGATGTTATAGAAGAACTTATAGAACTTGTTTTATTTTTTATTTTTTGTTTTTTTATTTTTTTTGTTTTTTATTTTTTTATCCATTTTTTAAATTTATTTTATTTTTTTAATTTTTTACCCCCTAAAATTATATATAGAACTTGTTGATGGGGGAGTCAGCATAGTAAAGAGGTAAAGACCAGGGACTCTGGAATTGGATTGCCTGGGTTCAAATCATGGCTTTGCCACTTACTATCACAGGGACCTTGGTCACATTACTTGAGCCCTGTGTGCCTTAGTGTCCTCAGTCTGTAAGTTGAAATAATAGTACTCCCCTCTTAGGGTTGTTATGGGGACTAAATGAGTCAATAATTGTAAAGCACTTAGACTAGTTTTGGCATATAGACTATGTAAATTAATTGGTTAAATAAAAGTACCATTGCACACACTTTTCCCTCTGCCTCAAATATGCTATATTTCCATAGGTGCTTTTTTAAAAAAATTATTTGTATTTATTTATTTAATTTTTTAAGAGATGAGGTCTCACTGTGTTGCCCAGGCTGGAATTGAACTCCTGGGCTCAAGCAATCCTCCTGCCTCAGCCTCCTGAGAAGCTGAGATTACAGGTGTGAGCCACTGCGCCCAGCTCCATAGCTTCTTCTATATATTAATAAATAACTCCATTGTAGTATGAACTATATTGTCTTATAATAATTTATTGACATATTGTCTTTCCTGCTAGACTTTGAGTTCATTAATAGAAGAGACCTAGTTTTATTCATTTTTGTACTTTTAATACCTATCATAACACCTAGCATTTATAGTATGTGTATCATAGATATTTGTAGAATGAATACTTGGTTATGTGAGTGAAATAACACAAGTTAAGAATGCCAATAACATTGTTAGAAATAGTGACTTTTGGGGTCATTGCTAATTTTGTGGAGGTGAGGGGGCAAATGTTAATTAAGATTTGAGATGATAGCAAGACATCAAAGTGAAATGTCTTGCTAAAGACATTTTAGTAGTAAAGATTTTTGATTGGCTTTTGACTAAGAAGTCAAGACTAAATAATTTGTGGGGTCACTCACATAGAGATGATAGTACAAGCCAGGAGCACATTCAGATCCTTTCTGAAGGAGAGCGGATAAGGAGAAAAGAATCGTTTTATATTTTTATTTTTTTACTTTAAATTATAACATGTTTATAGTTAAAGATCAAGTAGTACAGAAGGACATACAGTGAAAAGTCTCTGCCCTACAGATTTCCAGTCCTATTCTTCAGAGGTGAGCAGTCTTAGACTGTTGCTTGTGTTTCCTTTCAGAAATTGCCTAGGCATCTGTAAGGATTTACATGTATATGAGCTATTTTTGTGTCTTTGTTTTCACATGAGATATTTAGGATATCTTTATATATTAACATATTTAAGATCTACCCCATTCTTTTTAATGGCTACACAGTATTCCAGTGTATCCTTATTCTACAATGTAGTTAATATGCAGATGATGATCATTTAGGTTGTTTTGTATATTTTCTATTATAAGCAATGATATAATTAACATCTTCATGCATAGAGTTTGTCAACTTGTGTGAGTTTACCTGGGGGATAAGTTTTTAAAAACAAAATTGTTGGTAGAAAGGGTATGTGCACTTAAAATTTTGATAGATAATGCCAAATAACCACACACTAATGGTGCGAGTGCCTGTTTCCTTATTACCCTCACACTGTTATTAATATCAAAGTGTTTTAACCTTTACTGGTTTGATGGGTTAAAATGGTACCTCACTGTTTTAATAGCAAATTGTACTCAGAATTTAGGCTGAAGTTCTTTTCATCTATTTATTAGCTGTGGGACCTTGCCTATTTCAGCAAGTATTTTTTGAGTAATTTCTCTAGCAGTGTGCTGAAGGTTAGTTAGGGATAAGGAAGAAATGTGAAACCTGATTCACACTTCTCAGGATAATCTACCTGGGGAGATGTATTATATATACCATGGAAAAATAACATTTCAAGGCAAGTTTTATATCATGGGAGCTTTAGGGGAGTAGTGGGGAGTTGTGAGAGGTAACTGGTTTTGGGAGGGATGATTGAATCAGTTTTGCATATGTTGAGTTCCTGACTACATTGTATTAATATTAAAGATAGGTCCTTTGGGCTGGTGTGGTAATCCCAGTGCTTTGGGAGACTGAAGTGGGAGGATTGCTTGAGGTCAGGAGTTCAAGACCAGCCTGGGCAACATAGTAAGACCCCATCTCTACCAGAAAAAAAAAAAAAAGTTAGCTGGGTATAGTGGCAGGCATTTGTAGTCCCAGCTACTTGGGTGGGCCGCTGAAGTGGGAGGGACTGCTTGAGCCCAGGGATTTGAGGCTGCGGTGAGTTATGATTGTTCCACCCACTCCAGCCTGGGCGACAGGGTTGGACCTTGTTTCAAAAGGGAAAAAAAAAAAGATAGGTCCTTTGAAAGATTTACTACTAGAAGCATCAGCAATAGCACACTTCTTATTTCTAGCATAGATTTATGTAAGGATCATTGTTATCAACAAAATTGCTGATTATGTTATAATCAGTGTAATATATTGAGTTTAAAAAAATCTTAAGTATTTTAGGGATATTGATAGAACTGGCCTTCTGGTCAGAGATTGGGGCTAGGAGAGATTTGAAAGTAGTATCATGGAAGCCACGTGTGAAATCAGGAAATAGGATCAGGTACTGATAGATTTAGAGAAAGAAGAGCTGAGAGCCAAGGGACTCTAATTTAGATGCACAGTGAGAGGGTAAAGGCAATAGGACTGTTGGAGGTGATTGAATAGTGGGCTTTCCATAGTCCAGTTTATTCTGGTTATCATTGGTAAGGGTCTTGAGGGTTCCAAATAAATTGGGTGCAGGTGATTTTGTGTGTGTGTGTGTGTGTGTTTGGAATCCTTGGCAAGAATCATTGAAGAAGAGATGCCAGTGGGTCTCAGTTTTCTACTTTGCTTTCTGTGGGGAGCAAGTGGAACTTTCTGGCAAGAGTACTTCAGTGGCTACTTGTCTGCTCGTGGCTGAACTTGTTCCTCCTGGTGTTTCAGCTGCCTTGGCTGTTGCCTTCACTCTGTTCTCAGCAGATGGCACCCTGTTGTTGCTACCTAGGGGAGTGAGGGCCTGGGCAGGGGTGACTGCTCAGGGTGCCCTGGCTAAGCCTGTCTTAGTTGTCCCTGGGCTCTGGCCTTTTTCTGGCCTTTCTGCCTTTGGGTTGGAGTTGCTGTTCACACTCTTTGTGATGGTGCCCTTGAAGGCCCTTGCACCTGCTCTGGGATGCTGTTTCCCCTTTTAGCCCATCTCCAGCTGTTTTCTGTATATTATGGGGATTCTTCACAGCTTCTGGTCCCCTGTGAATTTTTGAGCATGGCTGTGTAATCACTGACTACTTAAAAAATCTCTTTTACATTAGTTCTAGGGTTTGGTGAGAAAAAAGGGGGAAGGAGGCACTGCATTATGTGCTCAATTGGCCGTCTTGATTTTCCTAGTTAGTTCTATGCAGTCCCTCCTAATAAGCTTGTATGCTTTATTCATATTGTTGGGAAAGATTTCATAGTGGCCCTGGACTGAGCAGTTATTTGATTTAATACTTTGTGGTCTATCCTAACAGCTTTGAAAATTAAGTTTATTTCCTGTATGTCAATAGAAAATAGGCAAAGAATATGAGTAGATAATGGTCTTCTTTGCAGTAAGAGAAATGCAAATAAAAGTCTTGCTGAAAAACTTTTTTTTTTTTTTTACCTCTCAGTTGACAAGGATCAAAAAGTACAATTAAACAGTGGTGGCTATTGAGTGGAGAAATAGGCATTGCTGGTGGGAGTGCAAGTTGGTACAACAATAAAAGGCAGCTAACTAGGCAATATCTACCTAAATTAGAAATGCACATACCCTTCGACCCAGCAATTCTATTTTTCTAGATTTATTATACCTATATACTCATAGATGTGTGAAATGTTTTATATACTAAGTGGTATAAGATATAAGTAATATTTCATATATATTTATATCTCTTATTGGAGAATGATTTATAATAGCAAAAGACTAAACTATCCAAATGTCCATCAATATGGGATTTATTACCTTATAAAATGGAATGTTACACAGTTGTAAAAAGGAATGAAGTGCTTCATATATGGATATGTAATTATTTCTAATAGATGTTGGTAAGTGGAAATAGCAGAGTAAGGAGACATGTATCATATACTATGGTTTGTGTAAAAAGGGGAAAAATATATGTTTGTATGTACACTGAGTTTCTGTGGAATGGTACCCAGAGAAACTAGTAATATTTTCTCTGAGTTGAGAAACTAGGTGGTTAGAGGACAGGATGGGAGGGAGACTTTTCACTATATATTCTTTGAACCCTTTGTATTTTGTATCATTGTATGTTACTGATTCAAAAAATAAAATAAAAATGAAAATGTCTGACTTAAGTTTTATTAGTAGGCTTTGTGATAATATTGTTTCTCACTGTTGCCTTGCCTGGGGAGGGGAGGGGGTTGATTCCAAAGTGAAATTTTGCTTTTTTTGAAAATTCAGCATTCATGTACCTAATTAAACCACTGGAGTAAATTGTTCTAATTGATTGCTTTTAAGGTACATGAGAAAAGTAAAATACTGGTCTACTTAATTGAGAACAAATTGTGCTGATTCTTATTTCTTTTGATCTGGTGTCATTTTCATGCTATTGATTTTCATGAAGCGTAGAGAAGGAAAATTTAGTTCATGGTTGAGCCAGGAGAACCCATACTTAAATTGCTCATGCCAGTAAACACTCGTGCAACTAACTCATTTTGATCCACACACTTAAAGGTGTCTGTCCAGTACACAAATGTTAGGCCTACAATCCTAACTGCTGATTAGCCTGAGTCCCCGGATAAATAGCAAACTGTAAACACATTGTCAAGTTCTTTTTATTTGTTTTCCAAAAAACGTTTTGTTGAGGCATATACAAGGGTCACAGGCATTATTGGACAAATAAAAGAATTTACAACGTTTGGTGACAAGGAAATAGCAATACCCTTAAGTATTAATAGGTGATAGAGGACAAAATCTGTTGTGTACTCCTCAGAGCTAATGAATTTAATGTGGAATCCTCCAAAGACCTAGAAACATTACTTATTTTGCATTTATTGAAGAAGACAGTTCAGTTTTGAATAAGATTTGAAAGAAAGACTTTATTTGAGGAAACTAGTCTAAATGAAAGACCATTCTAAGACACCAAGTAATTAGAATGTGTGATCCTCATATCTCATGATGGGATAATATAGTTGATAAAGTAATTTAATATGTAAAAATAATGTTAGTGGTTGTGAAAGTATCTATTAATATGATTTGTTGGCATCTTTTTGGGATGTGTAGATTAGATTTTTGGAATTGAATTTTTTAGTTGATTTTTAAGAACTTTTTATTTTGAAACAATTATAGACTCACAAGTTATGAAAATAGTACAGCTACGTCTATGTACCTTTCACCTTGCTTCCCCCATTGTTAATATGACTATAGTATATTATCAAAACCAGAAAATTGGTTCTGGCACAATATAATAAACTGCAGACCATACTTGGATTTCTCAGTGTTTTACATGCACTTATTTTTTTTTTTTCTTGTGTGTGTGGCTTTTTTTCTTCCAGTCTGTGGCTTGTCTTTTCATCCTCTTAACAGGGTCTTTCACAGACCAAAAGTTTTATAATTTTGATGAAACTCAGATTATCAGCTTTCTTTTCTTTTGTATATTGTGCTTTTGCATCATGTCCATGAATTCTCCTAATCCTAGGCCACAAAGATTTTCTTCTATGTTATCTTCTATGAGTTTTATCATTTTATGTTTTACATTTAAATCTATGGTCTACTTTGAGTTAATTTTTGTATAAGGTTTATTTAGGTCAAGGTGCCATTTTTTTTTTGGCCTATTTTTTGCCTATCCAGTTCTAGCACCACTTGTTGAAAAGACTATTCTCTCTTCTATTGAATTGCTTTTGCACTGTTGACAAAAATCAGTTGGCTACACTTTTGTAAGTCCATTTCTGGATTTTCTATTTTGTTTTATTGATCTGTGTCTGCCACTAGCGTAGGTTTGAATTAATTCCTCTTTTCTGACTGAGCCCTGACTATTGCTTGTTAGTAACCTCATACAATGATGAAAATTTGAAATTTAGATTTTAGAAGCTAACCTAAATTATGTATCTTATGATGTTAAACTCTATCAGTCATAGATTTCATTAAGCTTGCTAGTTATGTGCCTCAGTAAAGAATAATTCACATTTCTGTCACCATTATTTTAGTTACGATGGTATTCTGTTTTCTGTGTATGTTAAAATCTGGAGCCAGACACAGTTGCAGGCACCTGTAGTCCCAGCTACTCAGGAGGCTGAGGATGGAGGATTGGTTGAGGCCAGGAGTTTGAGGCTGTAGTGAGCTACCATCACGCCTGTAAGTAGCCACTTGCCCTCCAGCCTGGGCAGCATAGTGAGACCTCCATCTCTTAAAAAAAATTAAATCTGAATAAGAAACGAAATAGTGAAGAAGATTTAAAAATACTTTGTTTTTAATCAAAGTCATATATGGATATGGTTTTAAAAATCAAATAATATGATGGACTTGAAATAAAAACTGTGCTGCCGTTTTTTCCACTCCAGAGTCCTTTTCCTTAGTGCTGGCCACTTTCAAATCCATTAGCTGTTGTTTCTCACTGTTTACCTCTTTATTTATAACTAAAAAGCTTTTACTGTTGTTTTTTGATGTAATACTTTTTAGATATTTTCTACTGACTCCCTACCTATTATGGAAGGTGAAGATTTAGTACTCTTAGGCCACCATTCCCATTTCTTTTTCTAGAATATTCTCAGTATAGTTAGCTCACAATTTTTGGCTAAATCTTTAGTATTTACATCATAATGATTATATAAATGTTGATTACTATTGAATTGAGTCATATATTATGATTATATGACCTTTCTTAAATAATTTTTGTTTAGTACATAGTCTTTAAAAAAATCATTTACTTTGTTTTCTATGTAGCTATTGTTCATTACTTCCAGATTCTCCTATAGTATTGTAACACTCCACAGAATAAGGTCCAACAACACATCAAGTGACCTATCATATCAGTTCTATTTTTTGTCCTTCTGGAGATCCTGGAGCCGTTTTGACTCTTGTCCCAGCCTGCAGCATGACTCTTGCCCTGTGACTTCTCTTCTCCACTGCCCTGTATTGAATACTGTTTCTTGAATTCCATATCTTCCTTTTTCTTGGCTTATTCCCTCAAGTGGAATCCCTCTTCTTCCCCTGGCTTCCAGAAAATGGGTGCTTAGGAGGTGTTTTGAATCTTGGCAAGTCAGAAAATGTCTTTATTATACCTTCATACTTAATTAGTAGTTTGGCTAGCTATAGAATTCTAGTTAAATTAGTTCCTCTTAAAATTTTAAAGACATTTGCTTCCCTGTCAACTAGCTTCCAGTATTGCTGTTGAAAGGTTGAGAAACCCTTCTTTTCTCCTCTTTAAAAAATGCTCTTTCAGCAGAACTACCATTCTTTTCCTTTTAAAAATTAATATATAGAACAGGAATAAAGAGTAATATAACAAAAGCCCATGCACATACTGTCCATTTCAACAAATCCAAACATTTGCCATTTGTACTTCATCTCACTTGCCTTCTATTCTTTCCCTTTTCTGTTTAAGAAAGTATTGACCTGCTGAAACCCCTCTCTGCCCTTTCTGCTATTAGAATTTGCTATTTATTTTTATGTATTTATTTATTCAGGTTGGCTGGGGTTTGAGGGAGTCTTTTTAATTTTTTTTTTTTTTCTTTTTTGAGACAGGGTCTTGCTCTGTTGCCCAAGCTGGAGCGCAGTAGTGCGATCATAGCTCACTGCAACCTCAAACTCCTGGGCTTAAGTAATCTTCCTGCCTCAGCCTCCTGAGTAGCTGGGACTACAGGTGCTTGCCACCATGCGTGGCTAATTTTTATATTTTTTTGTAGAGATGGGGTCTTGTTATGTTGCTCAGGCTGGTCTTGAAATCCTGGCTTCAAGCAGTCTTCCTGCCTCAGCCTCCCAAAATGCTGGGATTACAGGCATTAACCACCACACCCACCCTTGTTTTAATGCTTGTACTAGATATGATAAATCCATAATATCATTTGCATGTTTTAAAATCTTATACATGAAACCATACCATGGATATTATTTGGTATTTTTTTAAAATTATATTTTTTGAGATGTATTTATTTTGGTAATTGTGGCTCTGGTTCATTCATTTTTTTCACTACTGTATTCCATAGTAAGACTACTAAAAAATTTAATTTTAAATAGCTTAAAATATAAAGTGGCTTTGAAATGGAGTATGATAAGTAAGGGATTTATGTATTTCAGAATATGTCTTTATAGCATTTCCTAATTTGGCTTAATAATTTCTATTTTGAGAAATTAAACCTTAGGATTAGTTGACTTGATATGGAGGTATAATTGAAGTCAGCTATTTATTGGGGTCCCTGCCCCCATGATTAGGGAGGATGAAAGTAGTGGGTGGCTTCGGGTTCACGGGCAGGTGATCAGGAGCAGGTGTATTTCTCACTCATATTCAGAAGACCTGGCTGACCATGTGCATTGGGGAAGCCTCATGCCCTCAGATAAACAGCTCAGTCCTGTTCCGAAGAGAACATGGGAGGCATACTTCTAAATTCTGACCTTGACTTTAATCTTAATGCCTTTGTGGGATGAGGAGGGACATAAGTAAGAGAGTTAGTCACTTACTGATACAAATTCCCATCTGGCCTGAGCTTTCTTTGGCTCCTGAGCCCACATAGTTTCCTTTCATTGTGATGGTAATATTAAAATAGTACAATTTGTTATTCATCTCCTCGCCATTTTATTATTCAGTGAGAGACTTTTTCTGAACAAATTGAGATAAAACATGATCTAGAATTACGTTAAGTGTGATGTGAGGAAGACAGTGATTCATGTTTGTAACTAAATTTAATTTTCCCCTTCATGACCAAGAACGACACATACTGAAGAGCCGTGGGGATACTCGTTATTTATTTACTCACTTGTTCTTTCCACTTACTGTTTAAGGAATGCCTGTTCCATGCTAATCTAGACATTGGGATGGAAAGATGCATAAGATGGTTTCTATTGTCAATGATATTCATGGTTTAGGAGAAGATGCAAGCCAGCAAAATATTGTATGTGCCCTACAGCAGAGTGCAAGAAACATTAAATGTGACTACTTTGGAATCTTGAGCTCTTTCACTTGAAGCAGGTGATTAAGGTCTGTCCCCATTACCTCCATAAGTGTAGGTAGTGCATGGTAGTTACTTGAACCACTTTCTCCTCGTCTTTGCACATTCAAGCTATCCAGTCTCTTTCTTTATCATCACTGTTTTAGTTGTAAAGAGCTTTATTTTCAGACTATTTGTTAATAAGTTATTATTATGAATTTTCTTTAAGATACTTTCCTGGACAGAGATATGCCTATCCTAAGATCTATGATACCAGTACAGAATCTGTTCGGATTTTTGTGTTTTGTGTTGGCTAAGACATATTTTAGCCCCATTTCCCTCCATGTAACTTTGTATCTGATATTTGATATACCTAAAAATGAAGAGAGGTGTGATTTCTTTTAGTAAGTTCATAGTTTTTTACATGTAGAAAAAGTATGATAACTATTTTGAACAAGTTTGAAGATATTTTTCCTTTTTTATAGGTTGTCTTGTGGAAATGCAGGTTTAAGGACAAGTTATCTACCAAATTAGAAGATGGGATCAAACAGCAGCAGAATCGGTGATCTTCCTAAAAATGAGTACTTAAAGAAGTTATCAGGAGCAGAACCTGTCTCTGAGAATGACCCGTTCTGGAATCAGCTTCTCTCGTTTTCTTTCCCTGCACCAACGAGCAGGTAAGAGATTGCCTGGAGATCGAAAATTGGTGTAGAGGGCCACGTGAACATTTGTGGTGTGCTGATTTAAAAAAAAATTTTTTTTAATGTTCTATGTGACTGTCTGTGTATCTATCTGTGATACATGTAGCAGTAGAAAACCTGAAGGATATGAAAAGGATAATAAGCTTTTCTCTTCTCTTTCTCCCACTCAGCCCCTCTCTTCTCCAGAGGTAACCACTGGTAGCAGTTTCTTTTGAAGCCTTCTGGATATAGTACAAGGTTATTTAAGCATGTATTTCATGTAGTTTTATAAAATGTTTAAGTGCAAATGTAGCACACTACACATACTATTCTGTCCCTTGTTTTTTTCCATAGTTAAACGAAATATATCTTCTATATGTAGCACATATGCAGCTGCCTTATTCTTTTTTAATGGGTGCAGAGTATCCATAGAATATATGTAATCAGTTTTCTATTGATAGACATTTAGATTGTTTCCAGTCTTTTGTTATGACAGATAACGCTGCATACATCATTTCTCATGCATACACATATATCTAGTATAAATTCCTTGAAGTAGAATTGCTGGGTCAAAGTGCACATGCATTTGTAACTTTGGTAGATATGCCAAACCGTGTGCCGTGGAAATTGTACCAGTTTACAGTCCTACCAGCGGTGTTTGAGACAGTCTGTTTCTCCACACCTTTGTCAGTTTGGTGCATTTTTAGACTTTGGACCTTTGCCAATTTGGTAGGTGAAAAACGGTATCTCATTTTAAACTCTCTGTTATAAAAATTGACAAAATAGAGTACCTGGAATATTGAATTCCCATGTACTCAATACATGGGAATACATTAAAAAATTTTTTATTTTTTAACAGTTTTATTGTGATGGGCAGAATAGTGTTTCACCAAAAGATGTCCATGTCCTAGTCTTCAGAGTCTATGAATATGTTACATGGCAAAGGGGAATTAAGGTAGCAAATGGAACTAAGGTTGCTAATCAGCTGACCTTAAATAGATTATATTGGATTATCTAGGTGGGCCCAATTGCTAGGGTTCTTGAAAGTGAAAGAGGAAAGTAGAAGAGAAAGTAGGAGTGATGTGAGTGATGTGATTGATACGATGTGAGTGATGTGATGTGAGGTGAGGTGAGGAGGACTCAACCTGCCCTTGCTGGCTTTGAAGATGGAAGAAGGGGATCAAGAGTTAAGAAATGTGAGCAGCTTGCAGAAGCTGGAAGAGGCGAGGAAACAGATCTCCCCCTGGGGCCTCCAGAAAGGAATGCAGCCCTGCTGACATCTTTTTGTTTGTTTGTTTGTTGCAAAATATTAAGGGGGTACAAATGTTTTTGTTACATGGATACCTTGTGTAATGCTTAAGACAGGCTTTTAGGTCTATGAGGCGGCTCACACCTATAATCCTAGCACTCTGGGAGGCCGAGGCGGGAGGATCATTTGAGCTCAGGAGTTCAAATGAGCAGCCTGAGCAAGAGCCAGACCCCGTCTCTACTAAAAAACAATAGAAAGAAATTAGCTGGACAACTAAAAATATATAGAAAAAATTAGCCACGCATGGTGGCGCATGCCTGTAGTCCCAGTTACTCGGAAGGCTGAGGCAGGAGGATCGCTTGAGCCCAGGAGTTTGAGGTTGCTGTGAGCTAGGCTGATGCCATGGCACTATAGCCTGGACAATAGAGTGAGATTCTTGTCTCAAAAAAAAAAAAAAAAAAAAAAAAAAAGATGGGGCTTTTAGCGTTACCTTCATCAGAATAGTGTTCATTGTACCCAATAGGTAAGTTTTTACCCCTCACCTGTTTTCCCACCCTCCTCACTTCTTGGTTTCCAATGACCTTTACATCTCTTTGTGTGTACCCATGGTTTAGCTCCCAATTATTAGTGAGTATATGTGGTGTCTGTTTTTCCATTTCTGAGATACTTTAGTTAAGATAATGGTCTCCAGTTCCATCCAAGTTGCTGCAAAAGACATTTTATTCCTTTTCATGACTGAGCAGTACTCCATGGTGTATGTGTATACACACACACACACACACACACACACACATATATATATACATACACCATAGTTTCTTGATCTACTCATGAATTGATGGGCACTTATGTTGATTCCACATCTTTGCAGTTGTGAAGTGTGCTGCAATAAACATTTGAGTGTGCCTGTCTTTTTGACAAAATGATTTCTTTTCTGTTGGGTAGAGATGTAGTAATGGGATTGCTAGATCAAACGATAAGTCTACCTTTATTTTTCTGAGGACTCTCTATACTGTTTTCCATAGAGGTTGTACTAATTTGCATTCCCACCAATAGTATATAAGTGTTCCTTTCTCTCTGAGTCCATGCCAGCATCTATTATTTTTTGACTTTTTAATAATTGCCATTCTGACAGGGATAAGGTGATATCTTGTGGTTTTAATTTACATTTCCTTGAAGATTAGTGACATTGAGCATTTTTTCATATGTTTATTGGCCATTTGTCTTTCTTGTTTTGAGAAGCTTCTGTTCATATCTTTTGCCCACTTTTTAATAGGGTTGTTTGTTTTTTTCTTGCTGATTTGCTTGAGTTCTTGTAAATTCTGGTTGTTAGCCCTTTATCAGATTTGTAGCTTGTGAATATTTTCTCCTGTTCTGTAGGTTGTCAGTTTGCTCTCTTGATTGTCTCCTTAGCTGTGCAGAAGCTTTTTAGTTTAATCAAATCCCATTTATTAATTTTTGTGTTGTTTTACACCACTAAATTTGTGGTAACTTTTATAGCAGCCATAGAAAACTAATACATGTTATTTAGATATGTATTACATTAGAATATTGAAAAAGTGTGGTTTTATACTAGTTATTATGCTAAGATTGATCAGAGGTTTGAGTGTGTTTTAATGTTCATTGATTTTTGTCTGAATCACTTATTTCATAAGAGGTTACAAAATGGTGATATTTCTAATTTGGTTATTCCTTCCACACTTATTAACTGGAATTCTTCTGTAGAGAAGAACTTTCCTTCATCAGTTAGGTCATGTAAAATATATTTCTTACTATATTATATTACTAAATAAGGGCAAACACTTCATTCTTTTCCAGTTTTCAGGAAGAGATTGGTATAATGGTGACAAATAAGTCTGTACTTCTCTCCCCTGACCCCAGAGGTAGAGGGGCGATTTCTCTATCTTTTGAGGGTGAATTAAAACACACACAGGCACACACACATTTTTGTGTGACCAATTGCAGTCATTTTTCCATTTGATACCCAGTTGGATGAGCTTTGGATAGTGGCCCTTTTGATTTTATTTGCCTTTTTTTTTTTGAGACAGTCTCGCTCTGTCACCTCGGAGTAGAATGCTGTGGCATCAGCCTAGCTCACAGCAACCTCAAACTCCTGGGCTCAAGCTATCATCCTGCCCCAGCCTTCCAAGTAGCTGGGACTACAGGCATGCACCACCATGCCTGGCTAATTTTCTCCATATGTATTTTTAGTTGTCCAGCTAATTTCTTTCTATTGTTTTTTAGTAGAGACGGGGTCTGGCTCTTGCTCAGGCTGGTCCTTGAACTCCTGAGCTGAAATGATCCACCGGCCTTGGCCTCTCAGAATGCTAGGATTATAGGCATGAGCCACTGCACCCGGCCAGAGTTCTAGATTTGAGAGTGGTGCTAAGCGATAGAGTAACAGCTTGTGTGCTCTCCTCACGGGGAATCATTTTGCTGGGGCAGTGACTTTGGGCGCAGTGTAAAGAATGGAGGCCGGGAAGCATGGTAGGAGATATATAGATTCAGGAGCCAGACTGACCTTGCCTTGCAGCTCAGCTCTGCTACTTACTGGCTTTGTGAACTCAGGCAAGCTGCTCAATCTCATTGAGCCTGTTGCTTCTGCTGTAAAATGGGAACAGTAATCCTTACCATGTAGATGTGTAGAGATGGTAAAACACCATAGTGCATGTAAAGTGTCTGACTTTACTCTTCTTTCAGAGAATAATACCTATTAGTTTTAAAAAGAGCAAGGGCTCTGTCTTGAGTCTAAAATATTTGAGGAGTGAAAATAAACCGGAGAAATTTAACCAATTTCCTGATGACTGCTTTATACTGATCATTGAAAGTCCTGTGACCCTTTTGAATTAATTGTTTAACTGTTCTAAAAATTAGGCCAGACAGTGAGTATAATAATATTTGTCTTTGTGCTTAAACAATATACTTTTTATAAAGGCTACTTTTCAGAAGCCTTTAATGTGTTACGGAAATTGTATTATGTATACTGAGCACTAGATGGTGCTCATATAAGGCAAAAAGACAGCTTTTGGCACAGTCATTTAAAACTCATTTTTCTAAGCACTAAAGTAGTACATGTTCATTTTTAATACTTTTAAATACAGAAAAGAACAAGGAAGGCAAAAAAGATAAAAATAATAAGCAGGAGTAACTATTGTTAACATTTTGTTCTGTCTCATTTAAAAATGTATTTATCATATTCTACACGTTGTTTCTTTAACTCACATTTCCCTTATGTTAGTGTTTTCCTACAACATAATTTTAAATGGTTGTAGAGTAGTCTATCTTATAAATATCCATACTTTATTTGTTATTGAACATTTTGGTTATTTCTTATTTTCATGATTATATATGAAAATATGATGAATTTTCTTGTAGCCAAGTCTTTGTGCATATCCCTGTTATATAAGTCGAGTGAGTTCTTTATAGTTAGTTTGCTGGTAAAATAATCTTTTTTTTTACCCCCTTTCCCCTGACCAAAATAATCTTCTTTAAAAAAATTACATAATTAGTCTTTTGTTGTAGAAAAGTCAGAAAATACAGAAACAAAGGGAAAAATAGTCATGTTTTCTCATCACACAGAGATAACCATTGTTAATATTTTGGTATATAGTCTTACATACTTTTAAAAAATATGTATTTATATTTTTTTGCAAAATGGGATTATACTGTATTAATGCTATGCAACTTTTGAAAATTAACATATTTAATGTTTTATTTTCAATAAATGTGGATTTTTGCTTAAAAAGCAATTATTGAATACCTCCTATTTGCCAAGCACTGTTTACAAGAACTGAAAACATGAGAGACAAGGTCCCGGCCCTTGTGCAACTTACATGTTAGCGGAGGAGATGGACAGTAAACAAGTAATTATATAAGGTCATTTCTGGAAGTGCCAAGTATAATGAAGAAAAATAAAGCAGAGCGAAGTCACAGAGAGTGACAGAATGGGAGCAAATGCAAGCAGGAGACTCCTTTAGATAGAGGGTCTCTGGGAAGGCAGCTGGGGAATTAGCCATGCCACCTGTGGGGGGAGAGTTCCAGGTAGAGGGAACAGCAAGGGTAAGGAACCTGAAGCAGGAATAAGTTCTGCAAGACAGAGGAGTAGCAAAAAGGCCAGTGCAGCAGAACAGTGTGCAAGGAAATGAATTATGTAGGGACTTCTGGCCATATGAAAGTTTTTTATGTTGCATGGTATTTCAGAGACGAGCATGTTTCAATGTTGGTATTTGGGAATAGAGCCTAGTCTGCTATCATTTACTAACAACTACCTTATAATATGGAAGGATTTTACATAATTTTTTTTATTGTGGTAAAATACATATAACATAAAATTGACCTTTTCATCCATTTTAAACTGTACAAGTCAGTGTCATTAAGTACATTTACAATGTTGTACAACCATGCCCACTGTCCCTTTCCAGAACCTTTTCATCACCCCAAACAAAACACTATTAAACAGTAACTTCCCTTTCCCCCTTCCTCTCAGTCCCTTGCAACCTCTATTCTACTTTCTGTCTCTGTGAATTTGACTACTCTGGGTACTTCATGTAAGTGGAATCATACAGTATTTGTCCTTTTCTGACTGGCTTATTTCACATAGCATAATATTTTCAAGGTTCATCCATGTTATGATGTGTCAGAATTTCCTTCCTTAAGCCTGAATAATATCCATTGTAGGTATATAGCACATTGTATTATATAATATTTTTTAAACTTTGGTTTGTTGTGGTCATAAATTCTTTTAAAGGGCCTCCATTTCTCTTTAGCATTGTTAGGTTTCAGTTACCACTTTGATTTTTCTTGCATTATAAAAAAATTTAGTTCTGCTAAGATAAATGATAAAAGATAATGATAAAATAGTAAAAGGTAAATGATGCAAGTATCATTCTGGGCTGGGCACAGTGGCTCATGGCTGTGATCCCAGCAGTTTGGGAGGCCAAGGTGGGAGGATCGCTTGAGCCTAGGAGTTTGAGACCAGCCTGGACAACATAATGAGATCCTGTCTCTTAAAAAAAAAATTTAGTCGAGCATGTTGGCATGTGCCTGTAGTTCTAGCTGCTCAAGAGGCTGAGGTGGAAGGATAGCTTGAGCCCAGGGGTTCAACATTGCATTGAGCTATGATCACGCCACTACACTCTAACCTGGGTGACAGAGTGAGACCTTGTCTCAAAAAAAAAAAAAAAAAAAAGTCATTCTGCTAAGAGGCTTTGCTAATGTAAACCTTATCATTGATTTACTAATTATTCATTGAGCATGTATTGTGTGTCCGGCGCTAGGTTCATTGCCTTAGGTGTATCTCTTCATTTAGTTCTGTTATTGTTATTCAAATCTGTTATTACTACCATATATGAGAAAACCGAGACCTATGAGACCTACGGAGACCTACGGAGGTTGTCCGGAGTCACACAGTGAGCAGCTAGTCAGAACCAGATTTAAACCAGGTTTATTTGTGTAACTCTAAAGAAGAATTCTGATGACCATTGTGCTACACTGTCTCCTTTTGGAAGTGTAGACTAATCACAGACCAAGCTTGAAATAACGACTAAAGAGCTGCAGCATTAAATTATATGGTTATCTTTGAGAAAAGGATCACCAGATTTTATATTCACATTTTCAAGTACTTTCAAAGCACAGGTACCTTTATGTTTTAGTCATAATCACAGGTACTTTTATGTGTGAGTGCCATTATTTACAACAATGCACAGAAGCTGATGAGTAATCTGTTTGGTATTTTAACCTTGCCGTGGGTGGAGTGTATCTTCTCTCTGTTTAAGGGGACCTGCCTGAATGAATGATTCTTTCTCAAAGCTTCTTAATCTGTTTCCTTAGTTGAGAACCAGGAAAAGAGACCTTTATTGAATTAGGTCATAAGTTTTTACCTGACAAACAATTAAGTGATTGTAAAATTATTTTATTTTCTTTGAATCTTTGATGGCTGTCTCTGTTTCTGTATTTTTATTCTCTTTGGCACACTTTCTGTACAATTATTTTAGAACTTTTCAAGTTGAAAACAATCTACTGTCATTGAGGTGGGCCTGGGATAGCTACTAAACTGTCTTCTAAATTCTTTTCTAATTCTTTCATCATAGGTTTGCTTGGATGGTGACAAAAATAATGTACTAGGTTATTTTACTAAGGGAATAAATAATTTGAACTTTTCTTGGCATCTTATTTTCTCAAATTGAGGGATCCCAAAAAGTTCAGTTTTTACATCTTGAGTCAAAACCTTCATTTCCTGTCCATTCATTTATACCTTTCTATGCAAAATCATTTTGGAAGATGCTTGAGTTTGCCCAGGATTACTCCCTTCAACCAAAAGTTTAAATGGAGGAAAATATCTATTGTTGACCATGCTAAAGGATGGGAGCAAGTAGGTTTTACTCCAAGTGCACCCTTGATTCCTTTTCTCACTGTGTTGGTTGGAATATGATTTTTTAAAGTCATTTTTTCTTTTACTTTCTTGAAAAAATAAATACCGCATTATCTAGCATGGTAGTTGCTGAAATTTTGACATTTTGATAGTTATAGTGCTTTTCATTTTGGCAGGTGAATGACAGCATGTAGCATTGTCTGTGAATCGCATGACTATAAACACCTTTTTGGTTCTGCTTAGTGCATTAAAAATTGCTATAATAAATTTATATGTAGTTTTTATCCTTTGATTTTTTTTCCTATGAATAGGCCCTTTTAAAACATTAACCTTCCCACAGTTTAACCACTGAATGGGCTGATTCTTGTTAGTTTTGTGAATGATTTCTGTAATTCTCTTTGCTAAGGTAAGGGGGAAAAAGTCTTTAGAATGCTTCTGTGCTTTTCTGAATGGTTACTTGTTGATATACTCAGGTCATACCTTGAACTGACAAACATTATATATTTGTCAGAATATGTATGTTCTGGGCTGAAAGTGACATCATTAATATAAAATGTCAATTTTGAAATAATTTTATGACAGAATTTTCAGTGAAAGGGACATAAGCATTTTCAGCGTGTATTTTATGAACCTTATAGTTTAGCAGAATCTATGTTCAGAAGGCTGTTACAACTTTACCCCCAACAAGTTTTTGCCTATTTGCTTTTCTTTAAAAGATTTAAACTATTAAGTTTTTCATCTTTTGTTAATTGAGATTCATATATCAGACTGATGTACCTAAAAGTAAAGTCAAACCAGGCTAGATAACTGAAAGCTGTGAATTAAGAAAAATGTAATTTAAAATTTTAGCTCCCTGACCAACCTATGGTTTATGATTTTATAGCAGTTATAAAAAGTCATCTATTGTCTTTCCTTATTACATTTAAAAATTTCTGTTTTCTTCTAATTTTTTATCATTCACATAATTTTTACATGATTGCAATTATAACATAGATATAATTTTTATAACAAATAATACTTAACATATATGACAAAACTTCTTTTAGTTAATATATAGAAATTGCAAGCAGTTGGTGGAGTGTTTCTACATTGATATGTGGATTTGCTTTAATGAAAAGTATCTAAATTAATATTATTCATATTGAAAGATATTAAACTAGAGGTTAGATGTGTTTATTCTTATATTGTGACCTTGGACATATTACTTAGCTTCTTTATTTCTGTCACTTGCAAAGTGAGGATACTCCTGTTTCTTCAGTCAACTTTTCGGAGTTTTTAAAAGAAACCAAATGAAATAATCAAGGTGAAAGAACTTTGAATAGTGTATATAGGACTATACAAAATGCAGGCTATTTCAGCAAATTTATTTGCATGTCAACAATAATGGGTTAACATCTTTAAAAACCTTTGTAGAAGGTAAAATAATAGTTTTTCTAAATCTCCCCTTGTTGAAATACTTTCTTTAAAATACAACACAATCACTTTTTGGTCTTTTGGCTAAGATCTAGTGTGAAATATAACACAAAGATCAGTTCCAATTCAGTTTTGGCCAGAGAGTTAAAAATTCCGAATTAATGGAGTTCAAATCAATAAAGTCCTGGTAAATGTGTACTTAGTTGCAATTTTTAGTTTTTTTAAAATAATTTTTTTCTATTGCATAAATTTTTTTAAAAATCTAATTTTATGTGGGGACCAAATTACTTCTACATTTGAGAATATGGTAAGACTTTTTTTTTTAGGTTGCAGTGTTACTCTACAACCAACTGGTAAGTTTCTTTTAAAAAACTATATATTATTCAACCTCTTCTTTCTTTCTTTTTTTTTTTTTTTATTTCAATAGGTTTAGGGGGTACAAGTGGTTTTTTTGTTACATGGATGAATTGTGTAGTATCAACCTCTTATTTCTTTCATCACTGAGGACCAGCACATGGCCTCGCAGTGTCCACTGGTACTTCTTATGTTACTTAAAAATCCAGTGTGGACAGATGAACAAGGAGGCAGATGGGGTGGTAGAAACAAAAGGAGAGAGAGTTGTCAAAGGCGGAAGGAATTGGATGGTAGAAACCACTAAAGGGGCACAAACCATTCCTTCAGGCTGCATATTGGCTCCATGAAACAGGTCACAGAGCATCAGTTAAGTTAGCAGCTTTAGTGTGCTGTGAATATTTTATTTGCAAACTGTAGCCTGATTGACCTGGTCCACCAATTGATGAAAATATTATAAGTAACTCTTGTGTATTTTCTTACATGACAATTATCAGGAAAAGACAATCAGTTTATTAGATGACCCATGTTATGTATTTATTTTGGTTGTGGAAAATCGAATTCTTGAACTACAAGTTTTATATGAATGTAGCTTTTTCTCCTTACCAGCTAATGTTCTTTCTTATTTGTCAGGGGGGTAAAGCTGCTTGACATCTAACAGTGATATCTGTTGATTACTGAAGGGATGCATGCTTGAGCACCATGCTCTGGACTTTTTATTCTTTCATTCAGGAACTAATGGTGGGGTCTCCCCTGAGGTTGTGGTGGAGAGTAGATCTACCCATCAAGGCCAGGGTTATTTCTTTTCTGTCACCTCCTGAATTATGGCTGATCATTTGGAGGCATTCTCTACTTAAGTGGCAATGAATTCAATCTATCTTTATAATGAAAAAAATCTACAATTTTTAACTTAATGTTTGCCTAAATTTTTACTTTTTCTGTCAAAACTGAACATTTCTGCATCCTGTTCACTAGACCATTCTTGAAGAGAAGGCCAGAGCTGTTTGTCATTGTTGTCACTTTAAGTCCAAAGAGGTTGTAAACTCTGTACAATATTGATGTGCCCTGTCCCTATGTTATTTAATACAAAAATTGATTGCCTGGTACAGCTAAAGAATTTAGGTGGTGTTGAATAGAGTTCATTCTAAATTTACAGTGGCATGGTAATAATTTGCTAGTTAGACTCATATGCTTTATGAATTCCTCTCTGTAGGCCATTTTTGAGGGGAAAAATCTGTATTTGTAATAAAGCTTCTTATGCTTGCTTACTGTCATCACATACTTACCTGAGCATAAAGATCGCTGGATTTGGCGTCAAAAGGTCTGAGTTTGTAATTTTGCAACTTTAGCAATATGTGGGAGGTTATAAGCCTCAATTATGCACTATTGGTGGGTAATTGGTTAAGTCTTTCTGGAACATAATTTGTAGTATTCATCAAAACAGAAGTGTTCATTGACTTAGCAGTTGCATTCCTAGATTTTATGTTAAGGAGATAATTGGACAAGTTCAGAAATATATATAGAAAGACATATGTGTAAAGACGTTCATAGCATAGCTGGGCATGGTGGCACGTGCCTGTAGTCCCACCTACTCTGGAGGCTCAGGCAGGAGGATCGCTTGAGCCCAGGAGTTTGAGGTTGCAGTGAGCTATGATGATGCCACTGCACTCTACCCGGGGCGACAGAGTGAGACTCTGTCTCAAAAAAAAAGTAAAAATTACCTAGATTTAAAAGTCTCTGTTATGCCACTTATTAACTGTATTTTCTTTTTAAGTGCCATTATCTCATCTGTAGAATAGAAATACTATCTGCTGTTTCTTTTTCACAAGATGGTTGAGAGGATCAAATGATGTATTGTATGCAGAACCACTTTGTAAACTATAAAGCAGCATATAAATATACATTACTTAATACTGAGAAATTTTGCTAGGTAGCTAAGGAATATTGACATCCTTTGTAATTCACTAGGGCTATACTTCCAATAAAACATTAACGTAAAGAGAATGAAAGCAGATCACATACAGTTGTTTGATGCAGCTGCCTTGATACTATTTCAAAATGTGTAACCACTTCAAAATTCCTAAACGATGTTTTATATTAATACTGCCCTCCTTGTCAATTGGGGCAAGACTGGGAAAGGCTGGTAAATTACTTCTAAGTGTATTAAGGAATAAATATATGCAAATTTGACAGTTTAATACTTGTAGTTTTTTGTTGTTGGGGGATTAGGGCACTCACATTTATTGAGCTGTGTGCTGAGCACTTTTCTTCACACATTGGCACATAGTCCTTACAACTACACTATGAGATGGTGGCATCCTTACCTCCCTTTTACAGATGAGGAATCAGAGGCTCTCAAAGTAATGTGGTTAGGTCATACCAGCAGGAAATGAGGAAGCTAGAACTTAAATATGCAGCTTCAAAAACTGTACTTTTTGCATTATATTGGGGACATATATTGTTTTCAGCAGTGAGCACATGATTGGAAATCCATGTGAGCCACGTACATGAGTTTTGTTCATTGACGGTGGTGGTTAAATTGAGAGGTAGCACATTTGGTGTATGTTTTGAAAGTGCCCAGCCTATGAATCCAGTGAGTGCAGAGACATTCTGTATTCTTGGTGTTAGAATTCCTTCCTGTTGTTTCAATTTGGTATGTAATTTTAGTGGAACTAAACTAGAATTTTTAATGATTTTGTACTTGACTGTGTTTGGATTTAGTGACAGTTAGTGGTTTATCCAAGTCTGCTGGCCTGACACTTGGCAGCAGCAGTGGTTAATTATATAGTGATTGTTGTGAGCACATGGTTAGGCTTTATCATATGCACTAGTAGAGGCATTATTAGTATTTTTGTTGTTCTAATTATCTTTTTTTTTTTTGCTAAAAATCTCAGGATGGTTGTAGCCAGGGGCTGATATTTAACTGTCTGGAGCACTTTGCTGCTGGTGTACATGTAGTGTGTGTTTTTGATTTTGTGTTTACGGACTCCCCATTATATATAGGATAAAATCCAAACTCCTTGACATGGCATTAAGATTCTTCACTCTTTTGCTCTGTTTTACCTTGCCAGTCTTCTCTGTTACCTACACTCCTGAGCAACTTAACTTTGGCATGATGTGTGTTGACAGACCCAGCAGAGGTGGCATAGAATACATTGATTATTTGAGATGTAACTTGGAAATAACTTGGCTGTACTATTGGTATTCGTTGTTGGAATTGTGTAGCGGAAGCATGTGGAGGGTGTGAGGCTGAGGTTGCTGACAGCTCTCTCTCTCTAGGGAGATGCTCTTCATGAAATCAAAGTAAGGAAGCGAGTAGACTTAGAACATAGCCCAGAAATGGCAGTGGTAATGGCTAAGAGCTTCCCTATAGTTGTGAAAATTTTAATAACCACTTTTCTTGCTGAAATATCTTCAGTGTAGACCAATGAAGTTTCTTAAAACCGTAAGAAAATTCTTAGACCTATTTTACATTTTCTTTAGGGGGTCTGGGGTGTGTGTGTGTGTGTGTGTGTGTGTGTGTATGAGTGAGATATTCTTGGGCATAGCTCTCCAGTCCTTAGTTTTCGTTGTTCATTGAGATTTCACCAAACTGACGCAAGGATATGATAAATGTTTGAGGTGATGGATATTTTAATTACCCTGATTTGATCATTACACATTGTATGCATGTATCAAAATATCACATAAACCCCATAAATACGTACCATTATTATGTATCAAGAAAAGAAATAAAACTGAGATTCCTACTCTATGTTTGTGTTGCTGTCAGAATAACAGTGTGGCCGTTCTCTGAGAAGAAGGTGTCTGATACGCTGTAAGGATTGCTTCAGATAGAGTCACATTTGGTCATTGGTGCTATATGGTTATTTATCTAGTTTGTTTAGCAAGTTTGCTTAAGAGAATACTAGTTTTAAATATTTATTCCTAATCTTCCATTATTGACAGTTTTCAAATTGACCTGGAGGTATGGAATTTCTGTATACATTAAGTTTGAAGTACACCTGTGTGGTACTAATTTATTTAATCTCAATGAGTATGAATATTTGACTCCTGCCTTTTTGCCCTCTTTTGCATGTTTTGATTGCCCCAGATCTGCCTTCAGAAACATTTGGTTTCTAATTGTAATTGTCTTGGAAACATTGGCATACTTTTGCAGTTCCATTTTACTTTTATTTACTGCAAATGATGATTTGTTAGTTGCCTGCTGCCAGAACATCTGAGCTCATTTGTTTAACTAAAGCAGTACTGTGCATAGATGCCTATAACAGGCAGCAACAGTTACCAGCCACCCCGGTTGCTTACCACCTCATTATAGCCCTAAATCAAGCAAATGGGAAAGCAGATTATTCTCAAAATGTTCCAAGAAGTTTAGAAAATTGGAGGATGGAGGGACGGGAGGAAAGGAATTCTATTATAACAATCAATGTGTTGCTTTTGGCAGAGGTGTGCCTGGCTGATTTCCTTTGTAGAAATAAGTGACACTTCAGAGTGCAGAAACTGTAGGCATACTGCAACAAACAGAGCTCTGTGACTCTTTTATTTAGTAGGTAATTGCCGAGTGTTCTTCTGGCTACACCCCCGTACCAGGCATAGCCGGGAACGCATGAGGGAATGAGATTTTCCCTGTTCTCATGGAGCTTATTATCTGGGCACTGAAGATGCTTCTCCCTCACAGTGGTGATCCTTAAAGGAGGTGGTGGCAGTGGTGCTGTTTCAGATCATGGCCATGTGTAGGAGGACCCCGGCCTGGTGGGCCTAATTGCAGAATGGCAGGTGCTAACTGGCTTAACACAAAGGGGAGCTTTCCAAGTGTGGTGGTGGGATAATTCTGACAAATCAGATGGCTTCAAAAAGATGTGCTCTTCTACATTTGAAAACAAATGTCTTTTAAAAAATATTTTAATAAAAATTTAAAACTTGAGAGGCAGACCTTGCCTTGAGGGCTAGAAACTGGGAAGTGTTCCTTGAGGAGCAAGGGGAAGTAATTTTGTCCTCTAGTAATGAAATGTCTGTCAGTGGCATTTATTCATTCAGTAGATTTTTGTTATTAATAGCTACCTGCTTTGAACCAGCCTGGGATGCTGTGATGAAGAAGGAGCCCACAATCTAGTGGGGGCCACTGGCGAGTCACTGGGCAGTCTCACCCCACCGTGCTCAGTTTTATGATTAGGTGCTATATGGGGCAGAGGCTGTGCTTCTTACTTGAGAAGCCTAGCCTGTGTCTCTGATCATCATCTTAGGTGATCAAAGAAGGCTTCCTGGAAGAAGTGAGGTCCAGACCACTCTCACTAATATATGTTGTGATTAATCCCGTTTCCAACTAATATTGTATTAAATATAATTTTTTACCCCCAAAATTCATATGTTGAAACACATGGATCATTGAAGCTCTTGGTTCCAGCTAGTTTTAAAAGAGAGTGTCATTGAGTGAAGAAGGTAGAAGCACTAGTGAAACAGTTTTTATGCATGTGGCCTAGCTATTAACCTCTTAAAAGTTCTTTATAATCCTTTGCATTTTATACCTCTTTGCTTTTTTGCCTGAGTAAACAATAAACTGAGTAATTCATAGTTTTTACCTCTTGCCAACTACTAATGTATATCAGACCACAGCGATTTATTAATTTGAAGTCATTTGGTTATTAACAAAAATCAGTTTGCTTTAGCATATGTCTGAAAGAGGGGAATACATGATGAAGAGACAGAAGTGCCTCATAGAATCCAAGATCAGGAACACAGCTAGGCTTCTGGAATTCTGGAACTGGTCCTGAGAATTGGAAAGCCAGCAGTAATCCTGAGCGTTTTTTCTGGTCATGTCTGCATCTTTCTGCAGAGCTCTTATATTCATCTTTCCTACTGACTGGGCTTCTCTGCTTCTCTGTGGGTAGAGGATAGCCTCCCGTTGTCCTTTCTTTTCATCTGCATTCCAAATTTCCCAGGACTTTGGCTTAGGTTATTTGTCTACCCTGACCCAGTCAGCTATGGCCAGGGGTGGGATCATGCTGCACCCACCTGTTTGCCTCTGCTCACCTCTGAAAAGTAGATGGGAAGATGGAAAAAAGGGTGGGGAGACAGTAGACAGAGAGCAGAGAGACATTGTGAGGTTGGCAGAAACTCTAAAAATTCTTAGTATGATAAGTACTAGAGACCTATAAACTACTTTACCATAGGCTCGCTTCTCGGTTATCTTGTCAAAAAAAAAAAAAAATAGCATGTCAATCTTAGACGGAACTTAAAAAATTTGAAAAGATGTTTATGTTTTAAAATACACATATATTAATAATATTGGATTCTTAAGGTAAAGGCATATTCCCTTAAGTAGTTAGTAGGTCTTAGCTTTGTGTGTATGTATATTTCTTACACATGGTACTGTTTTCAGTTGCTGGGAGACAGGTGTAGCAGTTCTGTCCAATGGAAACATAAGGTGAACCAACATATGTAATTTAAAGTTTTCTAGTGGCCACATTAAACAGGTAAAATGAAACAGGTGAAATTAATTTTAATAATATATTTTTAACCCAATATATCCCAAATATTATAATTTTATGAATATAAAATTAATGAGATGTTTTCCATTCTTTTTAAATCTTCGAAATCTGGTATGTATTTTATGTCCCAGCACATCTCACTTTGGACTAGCCACATTTCAAGTGGTCAATAATTACATGTGGTCAGTGGTTACCATGTTGGACAGGTCTACTATAACTGTCTAGAAGCAATCAGTTTTCTTCTACAGCTTTTCTAAAATTTTCATGTCAAAAATCTTTATGCTTATGGATCACTCTTTTTAAAAGTGCACTTCGCCAGCATCAGCAGAACCCTGGGGGTGAGGGGTTCCATAGAAGGGTTGCCCATTTGGAGGATTTGCTATGATACGTGTATTGGCAGAAAAGAACATGTAATTTTTAACCAAGTCACCAGCCTCTAAAGCTGGCTCTTGTTCGTCTCAGACTTCTGATTCCTGGAAGGTTACTTAAACTCCTTGGAAGGCTCAGTTTGCTTATCTATAAAAAATAGGGTTTATTACAGTCCTGCTTATTAGAAGAGGTTTTCATGGCATTTATTTGCACTGATAAATTTGAAAATGTTTTGAAATATATTTAAAAGTTTAAATAAATGTAAGGTATTATTTTAATTTATTAACTAGGGGGAGAACACAGCATTTTGGAATTAATACCTAAAAATTTATTTTTTTTAAGTTTTAATTTGTTTTTAATTGACATATAATTGTACATATTTATGGATACAGTTTTTTTTTTTTTTTTTTAAGAGGCAGAGTCTCACTGTTACCCAGTCTGAAGTACAGCAGTACAATCATAGCTCACTGTAGC
Source organism: Eulemur rufifrons (assembly GCF_041146395.1). NCBI lineage: Eukaryota > Metazoa > Chordata > Mammalia > Primates > Lemuridae > Eulemur > Eulemur rufifrons. The sequence continues at coordinate 20,235,942 of NC_090987.1, forward strand.
CTCAAACTCCTGGGCTCACGGGACTCTCCGCCCCAGCCTCCAGAGTAGCTAGGACTATAGGCGGTGGGCTACCACATCTGACTAATGTTTTAAAAATTTTTTTGTGGAGGCAGGGTCTGGCTATGTTGCCTATGCTGGTCTCGAACTCCTGGCCTCAAGTGATCCTCCTGCCTTGACCTCCCAAAGTGCTGAGATTACAGACATGAGCCACTTCACTCAGTGTGATGTTTTGATACATGTATACATTGTATATTGATTAAATCAATACAATTAGCATATCTGTTACCTCAAATACTTGTCATTTTTTTGTGGTGAGAACATTCAAAATGCTTCTAGCTATTTTGAAATATACATTATTGTTACTTATGGTCACTATGCAATAGGACACCAGAACTTACTCCTCTTGTCTAACTGAAACTTTATACCTGTTGACCAAATTCTCCCCCTCCCTCCCCTACTCTGTCCAGCCTCTGGTAACCACTATTCTACTCTATACCTCTACGGGATCAACTTTTTTAGATTCCATGTGTCAGTGAGATCATGCAGTATTTGTCCTTTGTGTTAGGCGTATATCATTCAACATAATGTCCTCAAGGTTCGTTCATGTCCCAAATGACAGTATTTAATTATTTTTTACAGTTGAATAGTATTCCATTGTGTATACATCTCATACTTTTTTTTAATCCATTCATCCACTGATGGACTCTTAGGCTGATTCTATATCTTGGGTATTGTGAATAGTGCTGCAGAAAACATGGGAATGCAGATGTCTCTTCCACAGACTGATTTCATTTCCTTTGCATATACAGATTGAGTATTCCTAATCTGAAAATCTGAAATTCAAAATGCTCCAAAATTCAAAACTTTTTGAGCATTGATATGATGCTCAAAGGAAGTGCTCGTTGAAGCATTTCAGATTTTGGATTTTTAGATTAGGGATGCTCAAGTATAATGCAAATATTCCAAAATCTGAAAAAAACCCGAAATTGGAAATGCTTCTGGGCCCAAGCATTTCAGATAAGGGATATTTAACCTTTATACTCAGTAGTGGATCATATGGTAGTTTCGTTTTTAATTTTTTGAAAAAGCTGCATATTGTCCATAATGGCTGTACTAATTTACATTGCCACTGTTGTAGTCTGTTTTGTGTTGCTATAAAGGAATACCTGAGGCTGGGTCATTTGTAAAGAAAAGAGACTGTCTCATAGTTCTGCAGGGTGTACTAGAAGCATTGCACCATTATCTGTATCTGGTGAGGGCCTCAGGCTGCTTCTACTCTTGGCCAAAGGTGAGGGGAGCTGGCAGAATGCAGAGATCACATACTGAGAGAGGAAGCAAGGGAGAAAGTGGGGAGGTGCCAGCTCTTTTTACAAACCAGCTCTAACAAGAACTAATGGTGTGAGAACTCACTCAAATACCCCTGGGGGAAAGGAGGGGCTTTAATCTATTCATGAGAGATCTGCCCCCATGACCCAAGCACCTCCCATTAGGTCCCACCTCCAACATTGGGGATCAGATTTCAAGATGAGATGTGGCGGGGGTCAAACATCCAAACCTAGCACCCACCAACACAGTATAAATGTTCTCCTTTATCTGCATCTTTGCTAACATTTGTTGTTTTTTGTCTTTTTGTTAATAGCCAGTGTAACTGAAATGAGATGATATTTCATTGTGGTTTTGATTTGCATTCCCCTCCTTTTTTTGATAATAGCCATCCTAATGGGTATGAAGTGGTTTTAATTTGCATTTCTCTAATGACTAGTGATGTTGAGCATCTTTTCATGTGCTTATTGTCCATTTCTGTATCCTCTTTGGAGAAATGGCTATTGCCCATTTTTATGTCTTTTGCCCATTTTTAAATTGAGCTGTCTGGGTTTTTTTGTTGTTGAGTTGCAGGAGTTTTTAAAGTATATTCTGGATAACATCAGATATATATTTGGCAAATATTTTCTTTCATTCTGTGGGTTGACTTTTCACTCTGTTGATAGTACACTTTGATGCACAGAAATTTTAAATTTTGATAAAGCCCACCATATCTATTTTTTCTTTTGATGCCTGTACTTTTGATATTATTTATGTCCAAGAAGTCATTGTCAAAGCCAATGGCACAAAGCATGTTCTCTTCCAAGTTTTATTTCTTTCTTTGTCTGTGCATCCCGTCAGTTTGTGTCTGTCCTGTCTCTGTATCTGTTTCTGTATGTTAGTGTCTGTTTGTGTCTGTGTCTGTCTATATATTTGTAAACCATTATATATGTATTATCTCATTTTTTTCCCTTATTTCTTTTTTCTTTTCCTTTCTTGTTGAAAATACTATTTGAAATTATTAAAGACATAATGCATCCCCTAGAAATAGTGGCATTTTTCTAAATAACCATAATCACTACTGCCTTTAGAATTGGGCATGTAGGGCCCCTGCCTTGTGCTGTCTACCGTGGAGTGCCTTTCTTGAATTTTCTAAGTCTCCTCCTTGCCCAAATGCCTGAAAGGTAGGATACTTCAAGCTCTTCTCTTTTAGGCATCTTATATTTAGAATTATAATAATTTTTCTGATTACATTGAAAATTGAAGCTTAACTTTATTTTGCTGATTTTACTGTTTACTACTGTATACCATATTTTTCTTCTGAATTATTTTTCTTATTTTTCATATTCCTGTAACTGGTTAGTGTGTATTTTTCAGTGTTGTGGTTATTAATGACCTTTCTTCTGTCTCTCTAGTACCGAGTTGAAACTCTTGGAGGAGGCAACCATTTCAGTCTGCAGGTCTTTAGGTAAGGGGGGAAAATGTGTGTGTGTATGTGTGAAGGGGCTTTTTTTTTCAAATTTTCTGTTATAAAATTTGAAAGTATAATATGCATTGAATTAATGAAGTGATTCTTCTTCTTTGATGATGATAACAATGGTAATAATTATTTGTATTCATGGTACTTACTGGTGCTACTAGAAGGTACCATTCAGTCAATAGTAATAACACACATACTTGGCTATCTATATTTGTAATAGTGGTAATGGACTCTGCTAAGCCATAGACACTCTTTCAGCTTGTTCTTTTAGTGAATTTTGAAAAAAATCAAAGTATTAAGTTAGTTTTGTAGTTGCATGGGCAATTCTCATAGCTGATATAGGACCGTTTGTCTTATGATTTGCCAACTGCCCTGTCTATATATGCTGTTATTGGCTATGTTAACCAGAATAATTATTACTCATTAAAATACATTAGGGATATATATTAGGAAGCTTCTCCGTAACAACTTGATGTTATGGTGAAGAGCATGGGATCTGGAATCATTTTATGATTTTAATTTCAGCTGTGCCATTTATGAGCTCAGCCTTAGTTTCCTCATCTAAATTGAGGGTAAGACCAACTATTTTACAGGATTTTTGTAAAGAAAAAATTAGATAACATGAAATATCCAGCATAATGTGTAGCATCTATTCACCATTTGTATCAACAAAAATGTTACGTTTTTCAGGCCTTGTTCTTAAATGCTTTAATTTCAAATTGGTAGCAATTGGAAAGGAATGTATATGCTTTAAAAAAAAATGCCAGTAATTGACTGGGTGGCTCACACCTGTAATCATAGCACTCTGGGAGTCTGAGGCAGGAGGTTTGCTTGAGCTCAGGAGTTTGAGGTTGCGGTGAGCTATGATGATGCCAGTGCACTCTAGCTTAGACTGTCTCAAAAAAAAAAAAAATACAGATAATTATACTTACATTGCATTGTTGCTTTGAAAATTAAAGATAATGTGTCTGTAAACTTAATAAGTGGTAACAATATTCTGTTTTTTTTTTTTTTTTTTTTTTTGAGACAGAGTCTCACTCTGTTGCCCGGGCTAGAGTGAGTGCCGTGGCGTCAGCCTAGCTCACAGCAACCTCAAACTCCTGAGCTCAAGGGATCCTCCTGTCTCAGCCTCCCGAGTAGCTGGGACTACAGGCATGCACCACCATGCCCGGCTAATTTTTTCTATATATATTTCTTCGCTGTCCATATAATTTCTTTCTATTTTTAGTAGAGATGGGGTCTCGCTCTTGCTCAGGCTGGTCTCGAACTCCTGAGCTCAAACGATCCGCCCACCTCGGCCTCCCAGAGTGCTAGGATTACAGGCGTGAGCCACCGCGCCCGGCCAATATTCTGTTTTTAAGTCAAGCTAGATGGATAAGCTACATATAACCTATATGGATAATTCCCATATAAGTTACTTTGCCAAAATATTTCTTTGATGAAATATTTTTGTTTTTAAAAACAAATTATGTTGGTAATGATGGAGGTGTTATTGTAGTAGTTGCCTTGAATTACCATGGCTTAGAAATTTTGTGCTAAATAGACCTGGCTTTCAAAGCCATATGGCAGTTTAATGCTGAGAATGAAGGAATTTTATGTAACAATCATATCACTGCAGTTATGATCATGATGGCTTTTAAGGTGACTTTGGGTTTTTGTCAAAATTTATAAAAACTTTTATAAAAATAGAAAAACTTAAATAAGAAAAAAATTTAAAAAAGGTAAAATGATTCACTTGATCTTAGGCTAAGAAATGAGTAAAATATAACAAAATGACACAATTAAAAAAATAAAAAAATTTCATTTTAAAAATTGGAATATTTACTCATTATATGTAATGTGGAAAGCATACTCAAATGTAAAAAACGCTGTAATTGCTCCTAATTCTACAACCCTAACATAGTCATTGTTAATATTTTTGTATATTGATTGTCTTCTATTTATTCTATGAGTATAAATTTACATGTATATTATACACCATATATATGTGTGTGTGTATATGAACCCATGCACACAACTATTTTAATCTATATTTTTCACCTGACGTTATATCAGGAATATATTATATATTTAAAAATACTTGTGGGAACAGCAAAAAAGATATTAATTGCCCAAAATTCCAACAGTATGGTGGTATGGCTAAAATAAAAATTATTCCATATTAAACAACACAGATGTAATCACTGCTAATCTTTTCTGACAAGATTTTTTCAGAGTATTCTATGTATATTGATTTATATACATAATTTTATATAGATATTATTTAATGTTATTTTCACTCAGTATGTTATGAACTTCTTTTCACATCAATGAATATAAATGTATGTCAACATTAAGGACTATGTGGATATGCTTAGTTTCCTTTAAAAATATATTTTTTTAAAAGTGCTAGTTGGCTGGCAGCAAATCTCTTGGGTTTTTGGTTTTTTTTGGTTTAAAAATGTTTTTCTTTTTCCTTCACTTTTGAAGGATACATTTGCGGGAATAGAATTCTAGGTTGGCATTAGTGTCTTTTCCATACTTTAAAGGTGGTGTTCTGTTGTTTTCTGGCTTTTCTGTTGAAAAGAAAACTGTCGATCTATTGTTGCTTCTTTGAAAAGACTGGAATTTTTTTCTCCTGGCTGCTGTTAAGGTTTCCTCTTTGTCCTTTAGTTTTTAGCAGTTTTAGAATGATGTACTGAGCAGAGGTTTTCCTTTTTTTTTTTGTGCTGCTTCAGGTCTGTAGAGCTTCTTAAATCAGTGATTTGGTGTCTTTGATCAGTACTGGAAAATTTTCAGCCATTATCTGTTTATACGTTGTTTTTGGCCTATTCTGTCTCTCCTCTTCTTTTGGGACCTTTGTTACATGTCTGTTAAACATTTTCATTCTGTCCTATATGCTTGTTAGGCTCATTTTTTTTGTATTTTACATTCTTTTTTCTCTCTGTCAATAGGATATTTTCTATTAACCTATCTTTCGTTTACTAATCTTTTGTTCTGGTGTGTACCATCAGCTATTAAACCCATCTACAGAGATTTTTAAAACAAACTTTTAATTTTACAATATCCGTAGATTTACAGAAATGTAATCCTGGGGAGTGGGGTGGGGGGGGGGGACACCTGCAGCCTTCTGATTTCAAGATTGTTCTTTTTTAAACACCAAAGGAGGTAAGAAAAGCTTCATCTTTCTCTGCTGCACCCCTTTTAATAAAATGATTTGTTTTATAAAATTTGGATTCACTCAAAAAGCTGCACTTAATGACCTAGAAGACCACATGTGGCCTTATGGCTGCGGGTTCCCCTCCCCTGCATGGTACATTTATCTCAACTAAGGAAGCAACATTGGTACAGGCATGCCTTGGAGGTAGTGCAGATTCCATTCCAGATCACTGAAATAAAGTCAGTGTCGCAATAAAGCTAGTCACGAATTTTTTGGTTTCCCATTGCATATAAAAGTTATGTAAGATTTATGCAAACCTTCAATTTGTAAAAAATACTTTATTGCTAACAAATGTTAATAATTATCTGAGCCTTCAATGAGTTGCAATCTTTTTGCTGGTGACAATAGCAACATCAAAGATCACTGATCACAAATCATTATAACACTTATAATAATAATGAAAAAGTTTGAAATATTGTGAAAATTACCCAAATATGACACGGAGACATGAAGAACTTATGCTGTTGGAAAATGGCACCTATCGACTTGTTCAACACAGGGTTGCTGCAAACCTTAATTTGTAAAAAATGTAGTATCTTCAATGTGCAGTAAAGCAAAGTGCAGTAAAACAAGGTATGCCTATATATTATTTAATACTGTTAACTAAACTCCACAATTTGGTCAGATATGCTAATGTTCCTTTTCTGTTGCAGATCCCAGCTAGGATGTAGCGTGACATTCAGTTGTCTTGTCTCCTTACTTAGCCTTCTATGGTCTATAACATTTTCTCAGATTTTCCACATTTTTGATGACTTTTAGAATTTTGTAAAGCACTAGTAGGGTATTTTCCAGAATGTCCCTCAGTTTGAGTTTGATGTTTTTTTCATGGTTACACTGGGTTATGGGTTTGTGGGAGGAAGACCATGGAGGTGCAGTGCTGTTCTCGACACATCATATCAGGGGTCCATGCTGTTAACATGACTTATCACTGATAATGTTGATCTTGATCACTGGGCTAAGGGAGTGTTTGTTAAGTTTTTCCACTGTAAAGTGGTACCTCCAAACCCCATTGCCTTCATTTTTTGGGATATGGAATTCATGGTTAACATTTTTTTTTTATAGCACTCCCCCCCACTCACTTATTAAAGTAACTGGGTGGTAGAGGTTCCCTCAATGTAGGTTTTGTTCATTGTATCCCCATGTATTGTTAACTTGTCCTCTGTCCTTTATATTTTCTGCATGTTGGTTATTGGATCTTAGGATTCATGGGTATTTTAATGAGATATTGGAAGGTTTGTTTCAGGGCTTGGAAGCAAGTTTAACCTCTCGTCCCAAATGGAAATCCTCTTTACAATAATACTTCTATCTGAGTGTTACCAAGATTTTGCTTGAATTACTCTAGAGATGGGGCATTTCATTCTTTATGAAACCACTTTAGTTCATAGACAGCTACAAGTTCATGCTCTGGAGTCAGATAAGTTACCTTTATATTACTTAACAACTATTGTTATCTCAATTTTACAGATAAGGAAACAGACATTGGGGAAGTTAAGCAGGTTGCCAAATGTCATACAGGTGGTCAGTGGTGGAGCTGGTATTTGAACCTTGCAGATTCTGCAGTCTAGTCCCATTACACTTTTCTGCTTTCCTGTCTGATCATCTCTGTTGCTCTGACTCCTGAAGCTCATTCAGCTTCAACATAGCATACTTGTACCAATTAACGTGATCCCATTAAATTCATTTGTTCCTACCATTGAGATACTTTGGAATCTTGAGTCTACCATGGAGTATTATTTAAAATCATCAAGTGTATTTAATTTTCTTAATTTATTGCTCCAATTTCCATCTTATCCAAAAGAGTAGTGTGGAAATTAACTGTCTTGGTATGTAAGCTCCATGAAGACAAGGAGCTCTGTTCACAGGTCTCTCCTAAGTGCCTGAAACAGGGTGGGCACATAGGAGCAGCTCAGTAAATACAGGGTATATGAATGAATGAACGAAAAAGGCACAAAAAGCTTTAATTAGATTAATCTAGTAGTCTGATTGCTTTTTCCAACATCATAAGTTGTTTTGTTTGTTTTTTAAATAGCTAACCATTTATAAATTCAAACGACTACTTATAAAGTCATTCAGTAATAAAGGGGCTGTTGAATGAACAAAGATTTTGAAGTTGGGATTCTGAATGACGGTTGTAGTCATATCAGCCTCAGCTTAGTTTGTTTCCATATTTGGTTTTGATTTACAATAGCTAGATGATGTTAAGCACCATATAGATATACTTGCAAATGTTAACTGTTTTTTTTTTTAATTAGTTTATCCTGAAATCTCAGGGTATTCTTTCATTAAACTAAACCCAAAGCTTGAAAGAGGAATAGTGGAACTCTAACAATATCTAATATCTGATCACGTATCTATTCTTGATTACAAAAGCTGGACAAAAATTCCCTTAGAACAAATGTTGCACCTTGCTACCCACAGTGGGGTTCTCTAACCAACAGCAGTGAGCAGTACCTGGGAGACAGGTTAGAGCTGCAGAATTTCAGTTCACACTTCACACATGTAGAATCAGAATTTGTATTTTAATAAGAATGCCCTGTAATTTAAATGCACATTAAACTTTGAGAAGCACAGTCAACTTTAGTGGGTGTAGGGTAGATCTGGGATTTTGGAATTCCAGCAAGCTACCAGATAATGCTGTTGCTGCTAGTCTGAACCACACTTGGAAGAGCAAGAGTGCTACAACATTTTATCACAATGAGAAAGTTGAGCAGTTACTTGCAGACTCTGAAGCTGTGACAGGAACACATATCCAGCAGGTAGACCTGAGTTAGCAGTTATTAAGCACAAAAGCCAGTATGCTGTAATGCTGTACTTATTCCCATGTAATTTTTTTTTTCAGACAAGAGTCTTGCTCTGTCACCCCAGGTAGAGTACAGTGGCATCATCATAGCTCACTGTAACCTCAAACTCCTGGACCCAAGTGATCCTCCTGCTTCCTCCTCCTGAGTAGCTGGGACTATAGGCGTGTGCCACCACACCCAACTAATTTTTTCTATTTTTGGAAAGATGGGGTCTCACTCTTGCTCAGGCTGGTCTTAAACTCCTGACCTCAAGCCATCCTCCCACCTCAGCCTCCCAGAGTATTAGGATTACAGGTGTCCCATGTACAATTTTTAAAAATATGTATATGTAGACCTGGATAAAAAAAATATTCTGGAGAACTCCATCTTTTCATATCTTTGACACATATTAAGAAGTTCAAATATATACTTAATTTCTAAGTCTGCACAAAAATGAATTCTCCTGGCAGGACAGGCCAGTATGTTTGAGTGTTTGCATTTCTGTTTTTCAAAATAGTTAAAAGTATACTTCAAAAGAGAAAAGTATCTAAGCCTCTGGAATCTCAAATTTTGAAAACCATTGGTAAAGGAAAAAGACTGTGCACTTGCTACTAACATATTGATTATGGGCCCATTTCTTTGCCTCTTCAATCGTCAGTAAAATTAAAAGTTCTGACTAAATAGTCTCTCCCTTCTGATGAATTTTTAGCTTCTGTGCTTCTGTGACTTGCTAAGTCCAATCTCTTGATTATAGAGGTTGGTATAACCTGGCAGTTTAGAGTGAAGGATTTGAGCCAGTAGATAAGGATGTGTCCTTGAGCAAGTGAGAATCTGTGAAATGGAAGTATTAATAATAGTGGTGCTCAACCTGGAGGTTTGTCCTGGAGGGTCAAAAAATTTTTAAGACCAGGCATGCTGGCTCACAGATGTAATCCTAGCACCTTGGGAGGATTGCTTTAGCCTAGGAGTTCAAGACCAGCCTGAGTAACATAGCAAGACCACATGTCTATAAAAATTAGAAAACTTAACTGGTGTGGTGGTGCATGCCTATAGTCCCAGCTACTCAGGAGGCTAAGGTAGGAGGGTTGCTTGATCCCAGGGGTTTGAGGTTGCAGTGAACCTTGATGATGCCACTACACTCTAGCCTGGGCAACAGAGCAAGACCCTGTCTAAAAAATATATATATATATATTTTTAAAACAAAGTCTTTAAAATTTTGTCTGATCAGATAACCTCCCCTCTAGCTGCTTTGTTTATGTGTCTTTTTATTTTTCATTAGAATGATTTGTGATAATCTGAACAGAATTTTACTTTTACATTTTATTATATTCTATATCCTGAGGTACAGATGATCAATTTTCAAGGTTTTTTTATTTTATTATTTAATTTATTTTTTTAATTTTAATTTTTATTTATTTATTATTATTATTTTTTTTAGAGATGAAATCTCACTCTGTCACCCAGGCTGGAGTATAGTAGCATGATTATAGCTCACTGCAACCTTGAACACATGGGCTTATGTGATCCTGCTGCCTCAGTCTCCCAAGTAGCTAGGACTACAGGCATACATCACTACACCCGGCTAATTTTTAAAGTTTTTGTAGAGATGGGGTCTCACTATATTGCCCAGGCTAGTCTTGAACTCCTGGCCTCAAGTGATCCTCTTGCCTCAGCCTCCCAAAGTGTTGGGATTTCAGGCATGAACTACCGTGCCTGGCCTTAAGTTTTATTAAATGTCTGCTTTTCTAAAGAGAAAGGAGTATAAGTATAAATTGAATATATCTATTAATTATTATATCTTCCCTTTACAATTTTGGATTCTGAAATGAGATGGCTACTTCTATTGTTTCTATCATTTTCATTTAGGAAATGATTTTTTGATGTTCAGAATTAAGACCAAGAGCAGCAGTTTCCCTCATTGCTTATTTGCCTAATTAGGTGTGAAATTGGCAATAAGGTTGGTCAATGAGCAATTTCAATTTGACATTTGGTTTAATAAATGTTATGATAAGCTCACTTTGATTTCAGTTCTTAATTTTAACTTTTTAAAACCTTTTCTTCTCTTGCAGTTGAAAACAATCCTCGAACAGGAAATCTTGGTGCACTAATTAAGGTCTTCCTTTCTAGAACCAAAGAACTAAAACTTTCAGCAGAATGTCAGAAGTAAGCTTTCTAATTAAATCATGTTCACTTTATATTTAATAATATGAATATTATTTTTCATTTATTGGTGGAAATAAATTACGGTCTTTTGAAAACCCCTGTGAAGGAATTCCCATTAAGGGAAAAAGGTAAAAGAGAGATGTCTTGTAACTTAGTGTCTAAGTTATTGGAGTGAGATTATAAATTCTAGAATCTGTTTGACTCTAGCATTTTAGACAATCTTTAGGAGTATAATCTTTAAAGAAGATTAATAGTGATGTAATTATTATTTAAAAAGGTAATTTTCTCCTGTTATCACTGCTGATCATACCTAGTTTAAATAATGACTTAGTTTGAGTATTATTTCATTCTTTGTCTCTTACCTTTATTTCTTAGACTCAATGGAAGGTTAACTTTTTATGCAGTAAGGCATTTTTTAAAACCATTTTTGAATGACAGTCTCTTAAAAGGTTGTTCATTACCCTGTTTCTACACAAATTATATTTAATAAAATTTTTTCTTGTGAGTTTATAGTCATTAATACACAAAACCAAGTATTGTACTCTGCTGCTGGAAATGCCTCATTTAAAATTTTGGCTACATATTTGCATATATTCTTTTTATTACTATAATTTTTGTGGAGTTTTTAGCTTTCTTTTCTTTTAATCGCCTTTATGTGGTACAATTATCAAGAACAGAGCAGTCATGTCTACAGGCATCTATAAAGATTTTTATTAAGTAGACTCACTATGTAAACTGCACAAAATGAAATATGAAGTAAAATGTAGTAGCTGTCACTGGTCTAGTTTAATAAATCATAAGCCATTAAAAGATATGGACATTGTTCTAATATTACAAATAGGATGGACAAATGGTTGACAAATGAGGAAATCATGAACTAGAAATAAATGAATCGTGCTTATGATTAAATATTGATTCTTGTGTGATTTTGGTCTTTCCTTTCTAGCCACATCTTCATTTGGCAGACACACAATGCTTTATTTATTATTTGCTGTTTGCTGAAGGTGTTCATCAGTGAGATGTCAGAGGAAGAATTACAACTTCATTTTATATATGAAGAAAAATCTCCTGGCAGTTACAGTGAGTATTGCCTTTGAAGATGTTCTGGATATATCATGTATAACATTACAAAGATAAAATTGGCCAGGTGAAGTGGCTCACGCCTGTAATCCCAACACTTTTGGAGGCTGAGGTGGGAGGTTGCTTGAGATCAGGTGTTCTAGACCAGCTTGGGCAACATAGAGAAACCCTGTCTCTACGAAAAATAGAAAAATTAACTGAGCATAGTGGCGAGCACCTGTAGTCCCAGTTACTTGGGAGGCTGAGGCAGGAGGATCACTTGAGTCCGGGAGTTTGAGGTTGCAGTGGCTATGATCACACCATGGTACTCTAGCCTGAGTGACAGAGCAAGACCGTGTCTTAAAAAAAAACCCACAAAACCATTTTTAGATGGCAAAAATCTTACCCAAATTCTGGTCATTATCATTAAAATATATTAGAGAATTATGTTATATTTTGCACAAATCAAAAGCCATAGCATAGCAAAACAATAATTTACAGTATTTTTAACTCAAAGTGGTAGAGTGATCATGTGTATTTATCTCTTTTCCCTTCTGAGACACCTGATAATAGAGGAATTTCCTACAATTACTATCGAACAACTTAGGACAGTCAGTTCATCCTTTTTTTGGCTCCTTATGGCTTCTTTCAAGGTTATGAAACAGTTTTGGAGAAATAGAATATAAATTTCTGTTTTACTGTAATCTTTTTCTTCATTCTCATCCTCAGTGTATTTCCAACTTAGAGAAGGACATCCTTCATGACCCATACTTTGAAAATGTGATTTTACAGTCTCCTAATATTTTAACATCTGTTCTGTGGCTGGGCACCTTGAGAGCCATTTTGTAGGTTCATGTCTGAGGAGGCTGTTTCCTTGTTTCTGTAAAGTCAAAATCTCACTAAGTTCCTCTGCAGGTTTTGAGGAAACTGAAAGTGGCAGATATCACAGGGAAGGAAATCACTTTCTCATATTAATAGCAGTGCTGTGTTCAAGGTGTACAGAACATTTTGTAGGCAAGAGCTTTTTATTTTCTTTGATAAGAAGTTTGTATACTGAATGGAATTTACATGTGCACTGTCTCCCCAATATGCAAGATAGATGAGCAAAATCTAGTTCGTGTTTGAACAACATATTAGCAATCTTTTGCTTTATGTTTTCTGTTTAATTTACATAGAAATTCTTTTTCTCTAATGATAGTGGGCAAATATGGGTTGAGTTTATTTTTATTCAAGTTTCTTCTCTGAGAGTGCAATTAAAAATTACAAAATTAAGTTTGTTTCTTAAGTACTCTAAAGTTTCTTTCCAAACAAATGATATAGTTGGCTGGTTGCAGGGAAGCTAAATCATATGTTCTGCTTTTCTTTTAAAGCTATTATTCTTCATTTCATAGCTAAAATGTGATATTAGCTATTAACTATGTGATAGCTATTAACTTTGATATTATTATTGAATAAAGCAAGCATATCATTATTAGTTTTAGCTGTTTTACTTGTTGTCATTTTTTATTGCCTCTTCTGTTCTAGAAGACCCATTCCATGGAAAATCATTCATTGTTTTGCCTAGTTTGAGTTAGTATGAATTGCTACCTCATTAACTTTGGATTAATGAGGGGAGGAGAAGAAGGAAAAGAGATGTAGATTCTAAAATCTCTTTGCTGTTAAAAAAATGTTAAATTTCAAACAGTATATACCATGTTATAATTTATCAAGTAAAGAATAAGTTCCTATAAAGGGTGAATAAAATGATAATGAGCAGGAATAATTTTTTTTTAAAGCCAAGGCAAGTATAAATAAGAGTGAGTGTGTGTGTGTGTGTGTGTGTGTGTGTGTGTCTTTTCCCCCTTTCCATTTTGTAACTGTGAGACCCCAGGTGTTTGGGTCCTTGGATGAAAATGTTTGCCTTCTCAGGGGAAGCAGCTCTCCAGTTCATTGTAGATCAGATGTTCCTTCCTTGAATTTTCTGCTGTCTACCCTTGAGTAATTGCAGCTGCACCTTTGAGATTCTGCTCTAAGGAAGATAGGCAGCCACCTTTTGTTGAGACTACTTTTTATTAAGCCACCTTGGAAAAGGGAGGCAAAGCACTGGAAGCAAATTGAACCTTCCTGCATTTTTAGAGATTGACCATTTGTCATTTCAGCAAAACTTATTTCAATAATAAAAGGCCTTTTTGACTCCACATTTGATTAGTGGTACTGAAAAAACAGGGATTTCTTCTTCTTTTTTTCCCCCTATACTGGTCATAGGCAAAATACAATTTTTCTCTCTTGCTCACTAAGAAGGAATGGAACATAATAAAGTCAAGACATTCTAAATTACTTCTGAATATAGCTAGATTTTTTGCTTTTCTCTGACATACCATATAACTAACTGTATGTTATCGTCATGGACTTAATCAAGGATTTTATGAAAATTAACCAAGTTGGTATATGAGAAATTCTGGTGTTTTGAATGTTATGAACTTTGTTTATTCTAGGAGGGAATGTTTGTGAGAATTCTGTAGAATCAAATTAATTTAGTGTAACTATCTCCAAATCACTCCATCATCTTTCACAATTACTGTTTATCATTCAGCATTGATTTTCAAAACTTGTGCTTCATACATTGATTTTTAGTTTTAAGAGATAAATATATTTAATTTACTACTATGATAATTTGCCTTCTATATTTGTTAAATGTATACCGATATCTAAACAGAGCTTTTAACTGGAATTGTGTCTTGCATGTGTTAGTTTTGTTAATGCTAGTCTTCATGTTTGTGGTGCCAACAGTACCAAAACATAGCTCTTCTTGGTGAGTTGCAAACCTTTCCACAAAGTCCTAGCCACAAGAATGGAGTGAATCTTTATACTCACAGGGCCTAAGAGCATAGTCCAACCAACACTTGCCAACCCAACATTTTGTTTTATATTGTGCCCTAAAAATTATACATATTTTATACTTTAACACAGTATCATTTTTATTTTAATATAAAATTATTTTTCACTACACACCATTGAGTAAATTGATGCACTTGTGAGATATAATGTATTTATTTTGGGACCAAACATCTTCCCAGAGTATTCTCTTTGCCCCTGCATCCTCAACCCTTCTGCAAGCTTGAGAATCACTTTTTGTTGTTGTTGTACATCCTAGGTAACTTAATGTAGTAGTGGTGGGAAAACAATGCTTTTTCAACCATAGACCACATTATCAAGGTGGTTGTCTCGCTGAAGAAGTCATCTCTGTGGTCTGATGATCGGTGATTTCTGTGTACTGAGACTGTCCCCTTCTTTTATATGGAGTTAACAATTCAGGTTTATACATGTTCTTTAAGGTTGTATTTTGTTTATAATGGAGCCCACTGTTGGTCCACCAGCTTGAATCCAGTGAATATCTTTTTAAGGCTAAAAACTTTCTGTTTTTGGCATATATAATTATTTTCATCTTAGTCTCACATGTTGTTAGTTTGAGATTTCTACTTTAGCCCTTTTTATATTTTCCACCAATTTCTTTTTACAATTTTTAAAAGAGCAATACAATTAAATTATTACTGCTGAATGGGAAAAAATGGAACCTCACTATGCAGTAGCTGATAAAACATCCATTTATCAGCCGATGTATGAATGCCTGAATTGGGTGTGCGGAAAGACTCTTTGGAGTAGATAATATACAATGGCACAGGCTGTTTGAAGGTTGAATTTACAAAAGTAGGGGACCATCTGCAAACAATTTAGCAAAGTCAACTGAGGCATCTTAGCTATGTTGGCTTATTCTACATACAGCATTTTTTTCTCTGTCCCAATCCATTGTAATACTGCTGTGATCACATGGATATTGCTGGCATTTTCAGTGAATCGGTCTTTATGAGAGTAAAATGTGACTATCAGTAAGCTCTCAGTTTGTAATCTAAATTTGTGAGGATTTTGTATTTGAACATTTTCCCATAGGCTATGTAGGATGTGGTAGCAGATTGTTAGAGAGAATTTGTATGGTTATATGAGGATAGCGCTTTCCATTATTCCATGCCTTTGAGAGTTAGTCTAAGAGGACAAAGCTAGCCCGAGGCAAAACTATGAAGTACTACAAAATTGTTTCCATTTTCCTTTTGCCTTCAATGTGAGTTTTCCTTTCTTCTGTCTTGGTATTATGCCCCATTCTTGCCAAGGTAATACTGACATTTATTTTACATTTTGTGTTTCATAAATCCAATATTTTAAGTCCTTAGGGGCCTAAATCTGTTGTTTATTTCTGCAGACATTTCTGATGGCTTGTTTCCTTATGTATTTGATGATGTTGTTTGTATTTGTTTGATCTTAATTAACCTGAGGGCCCCCCGCAATTAAGGGAGGGTTTACATTTGCTTCTAAAGGGAGCCAGGTTCTGTACCACCTGATGCCACTGTAGCCTCCCTCAACAGCTCTTAATGGTTTTCAGGTTCAGGTTCCCTTCCTTGACACTGACTGCAGGCTTAGTCTCCCAGTAGTGGGCTTCCCTGTGTTGGCGTTTGTTTTCAGGGTTAGTTACACTGCCTTGGAGTTTGCTTACTGCTCAGTGGTTTACGCTGGATTCGTGTTCACTTATTTGCTTGTGGTTGCTCTTTTTGGTTGTGGTGTTGGGGTCTTTGGAGATGTCGTTTACTTTCTGGAACCCATCAATGCACTAAGAAATATTATTTTAGCCAAAAACTAAGTTTTGTATAGGTGTAACTACTACACCACACTGCTGCTATTGGATGCCAATTATAATTTCTTTACAAGTATTTTTTATTTTTGTAAAATGAGGAAAGAAGTCTTTTGAGACTGAAAGACTGAAGATAGCAACAAAGGGAAAAACAAAAAGCTGACAGGAAGGTTCAGGGAAGTAGGAGGTGCTAGGATGAAGAGAGGAAAGGGAGTGTGGGTTTGCTTTGAAAGAGTACCACCTGTGCCCGAGGGGCAGCCCTGTGGGTGCTGAGGGGAAGGAGGAGGCAGGTCATCGCCAAGAGCTGGGGACAGCAAGGTATGCGGGCCCCAGGGGCTTGATAATTGTTAGTGCAGCTGTGTGGGGAGTAGAAAAGAGTCCAGGGACTTGACAAAGCCAAGTGAAAGTCTTGCTTAACTGCATTTTCTTCGTGTAAAATAGTTCAAGGTAAATTTATTTTAAAAAATTATTTTGTAGGACTTGCTCTCAGGCATAGTGGTTTAGCAATGCGTGCTTAGACTTGCTTTCTCCTGGAACCACAATAAAATATCAGTTATGGGACGAATCTATTGGGTGAAAGAGAAGGGGGAACACAATGTTAGTAACATTTTGCAAATTGGAAGATTGAGTAATCATGAGCTTAAATGATCAGTGAAAGCTGAAAGCTAAATGCCTTAAGAGTTGGAGAACTCCAGAAAAAAGCCAAGTCTTGCTCCAGAACCCTGGAAAGGTTAGGAATCAGAAGTGCCAGGTGTCTCTGAAGGCAGACAACCAAGATTGATCGGAAGCAGTGGTTAAATACTGGGATTCTCTCCTCTGCCATGCAGTTGGGAGAACCCCCTCCCCAGTTTACTACTAGAGATATGTTTTCGGTAAAGGCTGAACCCAGAGGGCCTCCCTGAGCGAGCTCTCAGGCACAGCAGAGGGCTGGTCCACTGAGACCAGGGCTAAGTGAACAGGCCATGCATGGAAGGGTGAGGTGTCTTGACTTGGCAGCTGGAATACTGGCACCGGCATTTTACCCACCCCCTTCCTTTTCCTGTTGGAAGATAGATACTCATCTAGAGAATATGAACAGAAACAAGGAAGAGACAACTTACATTTGGGTATCCCTTAATGAAGCACCCCAAAACCATCCAGTGGGAACCACCACTTGGCAGGTACGCAACTAGGCGTTTGCTGCACTCTGACAGGTGAATGGTGAGCCAAGGACACCGAACAATTGAACACAGCGGCCGACTTGTAAGAGATCCAAACAACCACCAAAAAAAAAATGATATAAGCAGAAATTTGTGGAAGTAGATTTAAAAATTGCTAATTGTACCTTTCTAACACAACCAATTTCCTTTCCATTCTCCCCCGGCTTAAAACCTTTTTGACATTGTTTTCTTTGGAATTACCTTAAAAACCCATGGTGTATCCATTTTGCGAAACTTGGTGGTGGTAAAGCTCTCTGTTGAAACTAGTGTTGACTTTTCCACATGGTTCAGGTGCTTTGGCTTCCGTGGCAGCAGGTTTCATTGCTCTCATTTATCTGCTTGAACTGGTCTCTAGAGACTGGAGCAGGCGGTAGCTCAAGAGGTAAGCCTAAAATCCTATAGTGCGTGGTTGAGTGGTTTTTGCTTTGCTTATTTTCATTTTAATATAAAATTTAATAATTTAACTTCAGTAGTTATGGGTAAACAATGCAAAAAATAAACCAATAATGGAAAAATGTGACTTACAATAAAAAAGAAAGCATGGATTTATTCCTTTAAAATATTTAACAGGTGAGACTTGTAATCTGTCTTTGCAGAAATACAAAAGTGTCTCTAGGAGTTCCTGAATTGTTCATTGGTCATATAATATGTGCTATCGTTTTGTAATATTTTGCTCTCTTCTCTTTCTTTTCTTATGTTATACTTCACTAACAGACATATCAAACCTACTGACTATATTATCCTTTAGGGTAATTAGAAACATTTCTGTTTGACCACAATAATAGCAGTCAACCAGAATTATTACTGATTTTATTGGAATGGTATGGGACACAGGCTTATAAATATTGTAGTGCATTGAAATGTAGATCAATTTTATTTTAGAAGAGTCCATTTGCTTTTCCTCTTTGCAATTCCTTTACAGAAACATTTTTGATTTTGCTAATGAGAAGCTTAAATATGAATTTTAATATTTTAGAATAACTTTGACATTAGCTTCACTATTAAAACTGGCTACAACATAGACTCTACCATGGTTTTCTGAATATAAGTTTATGATAGATATAATCTAGTTATGTGTCTTTCATTGTAAGGAAGTCAGTTTTGTTCTGAACTTTCTAGGTACTCTGTTAACCTATTTTTGGAATACAGCTCTGTTTGATTAAGTACTTTTTAGTACTTTTTAGTACTTGTTTTTGGCATAATGTAGTTTTGGGCAGCATTGAGAAACTGGCAGTTTGATTTTCTGAGTTAAAAGAAAACAGCAACAATTAGCTCTCTGTCTTTTAACATTCCATTTGTACGTGTGACCTGATTTATTAAGTGATCTCTGTTTCTTTTTTTCTGGTTGCTTCTTTGTTTTCCAATGGTCAGTGAGTGCTTTTTTTTTTTTTTTTAATTCTTCTTTTCCCCCTCTCTTACTTTCCCCTGCGACTCTGATGGAAGGCATTTGATTAGGATGGTATTTTATTCTCTGCTTCTCTCCCTAAGGATAAAATAAGAGCGGTATGTCAGCACATGGTACTGAATGGGTGCTGAACAGAATTGAACTAACAAGACTGCAGCTTAGTCTTGGGTTTAGAGTGTCAGCGCTGTAAGGGACCTTCGATATTGTATTGTTTGTCTTTACCCCTTCCCTGGTGAAGCTCACAGGCACCAGAGAAGTGGGATTAGGGCTTTAGTGGGGGAACCCTAGGGATAGGGCTGGGATTTCAGTGACCTTGTTCTATGTAATAGTGATAATAATAGCTTATATTTATTCATTGGTTTAGATTATTGTACATTGAATATTGAAGAAGTCAGGGACTTCTAGTCTGTGTTGATGAATGCATAGTATCATCATCTCGATGTATAAACTAATGTATTACTTCAGATGTCTCTCTCCTAACCTGGCTCATAGTACTCATTTACTAGAGATTTTGTATTTAGGGTGTTTGGTGAAACACAGATTGGTTGACTGCATTCCCCCGCCATCCCAACTTTGTATAGAAACAGGTCTTTAAAAATAGTTTGTAGGGTTTTTTTTTCCTTTTTCTTTTTTCCCTTGAGAGTCTTGATTTGGGGTCAAATCTGGGCTCTGCCCCTTACTCTAGTAAACTAGCCTCTCTGAACCTTGATTTCTTCATCTGTAAAATGATGATCAGAACCATAACTACTCTTTAAGTAGTTGACACTGGGAACCAAGAACCAGGAAACATCAAGATAGGCCTAACATTTGGTGCTGAAACCCAGGAAGGAAATATTCTGCAAACTCCAGTAAGGAGCCACTTATTCGGTTGTAAAAAACCTTGAGTGGACCCCTGTCATCCTCCTCCTGTGTGGTTGTGGACGTTGATGGATGCCCTAGAAGGAGGAGTCAAATTTAAGGGGATCAAGAGGGGCATACACATCCCAAGAGTCATGCTGGTGAATGCCTAGGCAGGACCCAGAAACGAATGAAGGTGCTGAAATGACAAATATGCATGAGTGTGAGCCAACTGAAGGGCTGAGACTTCTCTTAAGAGAAGATTCCAACAGTTCTATGTGAAACTTATGTTGGTCCAAGGATTCCACCCTGACCCAGGACAAGAGTCCACACAACCTACTCCACCGATACCCTTGGAGCCACTTGACGTCACTATACACACTTTCCACCTATGGCCCTTCTCAGAGGGGCTGTGGAACCTGAGAAATACATCATTCCTGTTCAGCTCGAAGTAGCCAAGGCAGACGGACCCTCATCCCTAACCCCCAAAGATTTTTAGGCTCCATGTCTCTCGGGGGGAATGTTAGGTGGGGATCAACTGTGTAGGTGGTGGGTGTAGGCCAGGAGGGTGGTTCATGGGGGTGGAGAAGGTGGGGGTACCAATCAGGAGAAGGGAATACAGGAAACTGCAAAACACCTGATAATCATTTGGTAATTAATATCCCACACCTCCTGCAAGCCCTGCCCTAGACCAGGGCCAATAAAAGAAAACCACCTGGGAGTCCTCAAAAAAAAAAAAAAAATTAATGTGAGCTAGAGTATGAAGTACTCAGCATAATGCCTCTCAAAGCATTGAGTACTCAGTAAATGTTAGCTATTAATATTATCTCACAGAAGCTAAGACTTAAAATATTAAATATCTGCAGCTAGGGAGGTACTTTAAAACTCTTTAAGAGAGAAGTATTTTTTAAGAGCTAGGGTCTTGCTACGTTGCCCAGGCTGGCCTTGAATTCCTGGGCTCAAGGGATCCTCCTACCTCAGCATCCTGAATAGCTGGGACCATAGACGTGTGCCACCACTTGAGAGAGAACTCTTAAGATAGAAATGTTCTTTCCTAAAGAGAGAGAGAAACTCTAGGTTATAAAACTTCACAATACAATGAACACTCAATCTCTGCAAAGTCCTTTGCTCAAAGAACCTCAATTTACTTTGTCATTGACTTACAAATTTCAAGGACTTTTAAGATTCTCTTTATGAAATGCATGAGCGTGTTACTGTAGGTTATGGTAGGTGTTTATCTGTTTTCATTGGAACTAAGGAAGATATTTGGCCTTATGTGAAAGCTAAAGTGATATAAATGCTACTTGGAAAATAATGCAAAATGAATGACTTAATGCCAACCTGGTAAGCAATCAAATCGTCACTCTTCTCTTAACATACAATTATTTACTTCTACATTAGCCTAGAAACAAGAATATAGAATTCTGAGGAATTTTTTTTTTTAGTAAATGGGAATCTTCAGAGATTTCAGCTGGATATTGCTTATTCTTGTCTTTTGTTAGAGCTTTGACCTTGAAATGTTACGTTTTACTTGCATCAAATGTATTTATCATTATCTTTATTATATTGATAACAAAGCTGTGAATATACTCCTTAATTGATTCACCTATAAACGTGTCTGAGGTCGTGATTTGGATGGCACATGGAACTGAATAGAGAATCCTTGTCACCATTTTAAGATTTAAAAATTAGATGTGTTTACACCCCTAAAAGTAAAAAATAATCCAGTCATGCACCATCTGTGGTTCCTGAGTGCTTGTTCCCTCACCTTCTGTAATTAAAAAACTATGCTGGCTGCTTGACTGAACAGGGATATGTTTTAAAACTGGCATTTGGTCTGAAATATTCTTTAGGGAATGAGTGAGTGATTTTAAATGTTCTTTCTTACTTGGGTCTGGGACACACATTCTGTAGAATGAGCCAAGGAGTGTGACAGTTCAGCAAACATGTATTAGTATGTGTTATGTGTCAACAAATCAACTTATTGAAATAGGTTGTTAACTCACTTTGGTTATGTTGGACAGACTTGGGAATGAGAGGGATTTTAGTTAGATCTACTTCTTATCATGTAGCCTCAGAGACAAATGTTAGTTGAGCCAAGCTCGCCGCTTCTTAGAGTGAGGCTTAATGTGGTTGTTGAACTTGAGTCTTGCTGTGTGTCTTTTTTTAACATTGACTGTTGTGTCCAATATGATTTCATATTATCTTTAAGATTTGTGCTCACCTCTCAGAGGGTTGCTGTGCCAGTTCTATTTGTGGCAAGGCAGGAAGAAATTTCTTTATAATTTCTGAATACCTGGTGGTATTATGGTCTAGAAAAATACTGCTTATTTTTATTTGAGAATCCATGTGCTTTGATGCTTTGGAAATAACTGCTGGATTTGTCTGTAGACACTTGGGTTCAGTTCAGCAAACCGTACTGAATGTATATTATGTGCAAGCTCCTTGTGAGTCATCACCCTCAAAAAGTACGGAGTCCAGTAGGGGTCTGCCTGTATGTAGACAGAAAATGATGGTATAATGTAACCAACATATGCAATGAAAGACTTACGCATGAGGCATAAATACTTTATAGAAGATTATTTTTATTCAGGGTGAGGCAAGAGAGGTGGGTTTAATGGAGGAGATATAGACTGAGGATGGTTCAGATGGATAAAGATGGGCTTTTAAAAAATTGGGTTTTTATTGTTGGAGGGTAATCCAGGCAGAGGAAATGTTACCGAGTCGTAAACTGGCATGTAGCAGAGATGTGGGTATTGCTGGACTACATATTGTGAGGGGAGTAATGGAGGGAGATAAAGGTAGAAAGGGATGCAGGACCTGTGTATTGAAGGGTCTGGCATGCTGTGCTTTGGAGCTTGGAAGTTTTTCTGATACCTGGTAATCAGCTTCAGGTAACCGAAAAGATCTAAACCAAGAGAGTGAAAGGGTAGAGTTTAGTTAGCTCCCTCTGATAGCAACCTGGAGTTTGGACTGGAGAGGAGTAAAATTAGGATTACAAACGCTAACTAGGAAGGTTTAAAGGAGTCCAGGGATGAGTTTTAATTTAGTGAACTTGTGTAACCGAGCTGCAATGTTGAGACAATGACAGGGAATGAAGAAGAGAGGAAATACCAGAGAGAGAGTTGGGTTGTGCAATCTAGAGGGCCCAGAGATGGATTGGTTATAGAAGGATGAGAGAGAGAGTAGTCTGGGTTTTGGTTTTGATCACCAAAAAAGAGAGTGTAGAAATAAGTATTCAGAGTGTTGGGAGAGATGAGTTCAGTTTTGAACATGTTGAGTTTAAGGTACTGTGATGTGTCTAGGTGTGGAGATAGCCAGTACGCAATTGGATGTAAAGATATGATATTCAGTGGAGAGTTGAAGAGGGAAACTGTAGATTTAGGAACCACCGGCACGTAAGTGGTGGTTAAGGAAAGAGACCATAGAGAGTGAGAAGGAAGGAAGCCAGTGGTAGAACTCAGGGGAAGATACCAGTAGTTGAAAGGTATTCTGAGGAAGCAGACACTGGGAAGAAATAGGAAAAGAAGTTGGTTAGAAATAAGATTTTATAAGAACTGAGGAAAGAAGGAATTTCACGAAGGAGTAGGTGTCAGTAGTGTCCAAAACCAGAAGTCACATAAAATATTGATTGGCATTGGAAGTTTGGAGGTCCTTAGTTAGCTATAGCAGTTTGGGATAGAGGAACATTTCCATCAGAATGGTAGTTTGTGTCCTGCCGTTGCCACTTATTTATTCTGTGTCTTGAGAAAGCCATTTTACCTTTGGCTCCTTGTCTATAAGGTGGTTGGCCTCTTTTGTGGGTTTTAGCCTGTGGTCTGTGAAGTCCCATGGGTTCATAAAAGGTGCCTTGAGGGCCATCACGAAGATCAAGGGTAAGATCAGATATTTATAGATGGGGGGAAGGTATAAGTCCTCTACCCTGCTTCAAACAAAGCCACTAGAGAAGCTTGATTTTTATCTATTTTGTATATTCGACTTTAATATAAGATTTCATTGAAAGAAACATAGTGCAGTATAAGAAATTTGAAAACTGCTGGCCTATAGGAGCCTGAAGTACTTTCTGGCTTTGAAAGCTATCTTAGTAATAGCTGGTGTTGAAAGTTCCTATTTTAAATAAAGATCATAATAGATGCTAACTTGCTCATGATTTGGATTTTATTCAGAGGTGTATGAGTTTATGTAATAATAACTTTTTATTCTCAATAAGAATGAAAATGTAACTTCTAAACAACTCCAATCCACTGTATGTTTTGTTAAAAAGCTTTTTGTGTGTCTTACCAGGTTCTGACTCAGAAGATCTTTTGGAAGAATTGCTCTGCTGTTTGATGCAGTTAATCACTGATATTCCACTCTTGTAAGTTCTGGCTAAGCCAGGATTTGTTATATCTTCCTTACATATTGGAGATAATAATTGATCATGTTGAAGAGTTTGTCGGTTCTGGTGTAGTACTTTCATGTGTGTCTTTTGAGGATGATATATCCATGTTTTCTTTCTCTTGCCTAATAACATTTAGATTCTGCCTATCCATCATCAAAACAAAATGTTATATTGTTAAGAGGAAAATAAACTCTTTAGCAATATTATTAAGCATTTGGTAGGCACAGAATTAGATTAATCTCTGTAATAAGAGGTCTAACAGTTCTCTGGAAACAAGAGTTTGGGAAGCAATTTCAATTTACTTTATATGTGGTAGACACAGCTAGTTGATCACCTAATATTTGTTCCCCCTTTCTTCTTGACTTCCTTATTTTATTTCTGGCCTCTTTTGGAGAGGCCAGATTTTCACTTCCAGCCTTCCTTAAAGCTAGGTGTGGTCAGTAAGATGTAGGGGAAGGTCCTCTAATGAGACTTCTGGGTAAAGCTCTTTAAAGGAAACTGACTCAGCTAGGAGGCATATCTTTTCGTTCTCGGCAGTCCTTTTTCCTGCTGTCTGGAATGTGGACAAGGTCTTTGGAGTTGTGTGGCCATCTTGGCACCAGGAACCATGAGACTCACAGAAAATTCTGCTTTGACGTCTTTGAGCTGCTGAACCAAAGTCAACAACTACCCATCCCCCTCCCTCACCCCAGACTGCTCATGTGACAAAAATAGATCCTTATTTGTTTACACTACTGTAACTGGGCTTCTGTCACTGCAGCTCATTGCAACTCCTATGTGACTCAAAATGCTCATCTCATTTGTTATTTTTAATGCAGTGATTCTCAACCTTTTTAAAAAAAATTATTGTCTTCCTGAGAAGCCTTGTTAGACGTTTCCTTCATACTTGCCTCTCCCTGCTAATGAATTTAAATACCCCTGACACACTAAATATCTGTTGATGTACTGTGGGCCTTTAGAGGGCCACGAACCATTATAATATCTACGGATTTTTTTTTCCCCCCACGAAGAACCAGTTTTCATCCCTTGTTGAGAATGCATATTTAAAAGAAATTATTTTTGAAATAAAGAAGTAGATTTTAAGGTTTATCATCACAGAATCTCAATCTACATGGGGATGTGGTTGGAAATATGCTATTTGCTTATGGCCCCAAAAGGAAAGATAGGTATTTGTGAGAAAGTGCACTCCTGACTTCTGTTGCACATGAATGCAGCATCCAGAATTTTAAGGTAGATTTAGCAGTGAGACCCAGTAAGCCCTGTTGTGATTTGGTCTGGTGGTGTGCAGCCTTGAAGGCAGGGCCGAGACAACTGAGGAGTCATCTGATAGGGAAGGGCACAGGGGACGGTTTCCCATTCAAATGGAACTCTTGTGACAGACACAGCTATTTACACACCCAATACCTTTTCTCCCCTTCCTTTCTAATGGAACTCCAATATTGTTTGGGGGATGGCACTGTGTGCCCAGCTTAGTTTTCAGACACCTTGGCAGCTACATGTGGCCACATGACGTAGTTTGGGTCAAGTTTATGCAAGCAGAAGTCATGAACTTGCAGAGCATGCCCCCTTCAGCCTTTTGTTCATTGCTTTCTCTTGTTCCTTCCTGGAATGTGGAGGCAATGCTTGGGCCGTCTTGAAACTATCATAAGTGCCACATGCAAAGAATAATGTCCCAGGAGCATGGGATAATGACATTGTGAAACTATTATGCTCACCCATATATTTGGGTTTTTCTTACATGGGAAAAATAAATACCTATCTTGGTTAAGCCACTATGGTTAGGTTTTTTTAAACATATGGTCAGATGAGGGAGAGGGGAACACATATAACAGGTACTGCCTTCTTATCATGGTATGTGAGGTGCTTCATATGTTCCTGATTTAATTTTAGAAATAGCACCACCTCTAATTATTTTTTTCATTACTAAATACCAGCAATTTAGTATATATCCTAAATGAGTACGTTCTTTTTTTTTTGCCTTTAAGGGGGATGGAAATAGTAAATACCTTTAGATGGTAAATAAGCCATCTAAAGGACTAGGGCAGCCATTTAAACACTCTCAAGGAGCAGGCAGATAGTGTAATATATCAAACATTTCAGTGTTTTAATGTGTTTATACCTTTTTAAATTAACTGAAAATGCACAGCCAGCCAGATGTCTTGTATTATGTACACTGAGCTTTAACCAGCTGCTGAAACAATTTCTTATGATTTAATGTTCTTGGAACTCCAGCCTGCAGGAAGGTTTGTCTTGGTAACAGTTTCCATGTGAAACCAAACTACTCTTTAAGTGTTTCATTTACTCTAACCATAGTGCAGTATAAAGGGTCAGCTTATACTTTAAGAGAGAATATGAATATATGAAGAGGGTGCTTTCATACCTGAACATCTTCAGCCTTTGCTGAATTCACAGGTGAATGACAAGAGGAATCTAATTTTAATGGCCCTTGAGGGTAATTCAAAACTAGCTTAAATGTTTCTTATGAGACTTTGTTAAATCATTAATATATTGTCTTTCTTTTTTAAAATTTATTTTTATAGGTTTAGAGGGTACAAGTGCAGTTTTGTTATGTGGATATATTTCATAGTGGTGAAGTCTGGGCTTTTAGTGTACCCATCATCCAAATAGTACACGTTGTACCTAATGTGTAATTTTTCACCCCTCACTCCCTTCCCACTTCCCACCTTTTGGAGCAGTAGCCCACGACCTTTTTGGCACCAGGGACCAGTTTCATGCAAGACAATTTTTTCATGGACCAGGGGTTGGGGGCGGAGGGGAGGTGGATCTCAGGCAGTGATATGAGCAATGGGGAGCGGCTGTAAATACAGATGAAGCCACAAAGCTTCACCCTTAACCACACCCCCCACCCCATTGCTAACTTTCATGGAAGACAATTTTTCTGTGGAGTGTAGGGGGGCAGTGGAGCTCTGTGGCCTAGGGGTTAGGGACCTCAGTTTTGGATTCTGTAATGTCTGTTATTCCACTCTGTGTGTCCATGCATACTCATTGTTTAGTTCCCACTTACAAGTGAGAACATGTGGTATTTGATTTTCTGTTTCTGAGTGTAATAGAAAGAACATGTGTAGGTAGACCAGAGTTGGAAGTTGGAAGCCCAGTTTTGAATTTGTGACACTGTATCGGTTCTTGCAGTGTTACTGTAAGGGCTAAATGTGACTTCTGTGAATCAACCCAGTACTGGAGTTTGGGTCGGGCCGTAGGACCATAGCAGTAGAAGCAGTGATGTGTTGTGTAGACCCAATACTAATACTTTGGGGACTGCTTGTGATGCTGTTTTATCATGAAATAGAAATTATTTTGAGGTCTCAAGGTAGATTTCTTTGCTTGATTTCCTTGTCTTCTCATCTGTTTTTCTTGCTGTTGTTTTGTGGTACAGCTAGTTATTTATGATGTTTGTGATACATCACATTGTTAGCTGAATGTGATGATGTCAATGTCAAATACAGACCCCAGCCCTTTCTCTAGTGCTGCCAGTCTAGACAGGTCCACGTGAGGTCTGCTCAGAGTGGGCCTTTCTGTTGGCCCCTGGCCTGGTACACAGTTTCTTCCTTTGAGATCCGTTTATGTGTTCTGCCTTATGAACCCGTGAACTTAACGACTGGAACTGTTTAATTTTTAGCCTGTCCCGACTTGCAGATTTTTCAATTATAAGTTAATATAAGAAAACCTTTTCTAGTGTTTTCATAAGTTATAGATTGATAGAGATGAGATTTTCATAATTGATTGCCTTGTCTTCACTGCCTTTTTTAGGGAGTGTATATCTATTTGGGTAATGTGACTTAATCTACTTGTTGTGTACAGGGAGTATCTGATGTTATCTGCTAAGCTCCCCTCCACTCCTTCTGCTTTGGCTTCACTGGTATCCTTGCTCACGTGGAATACATCAGCCCATTTTGTCTCCAGGGCTTTTGCCCTTTCTCCTCCCGTGGTCACTGTCCCTTCAGATACTTGCCTGGCTCCCCTTCCGCCCTCCTCCCTGCTTCCTGCTCTGAGGTCTGTGTTTTAGAAATGGCTGCTCTGACTACCCTAAAATAGCTCCCCTCTCATTCTGTGTCCTTTGATCATGCTTTATTTTTTGTCTTATCACTTTTCACTACTTTTCATATCATCTGTTAACTCTCTTCCTCATATTTCTCCAATAAAATTAGAATGAAATCTCCCTGAAAACAAGGGCTCTTCTTGTGCCAGCACTTGGTATGCTTCCTGCTGTATCTCTGGTATTCAGGTTAGCCTGGCACGTGGTAGAATCTCAAATAATTTCTTCACAGAGTAAATTAGTAGTAGTACGACCTATTCAGTGTGCCTAAAGCAGTTTATATCTTAGCATCTAGTCTATACAGAAACAGGATTGTGCTAAGGTATATTCTATTGCAAGTATAGTGGCTCAAAGCTCTTTGTAATTGGCACATTATGACAACTATTTGTTTTACTGACATTTGTAGTAGAAAGGGGCTAGTAGAAGCTGAAACACTGAGAAATGATACCTGACGACAACAACAACAACAACAACAACAACAAAAAGGATCTCACTCTGTCGCCCAGGCTGGAGTGCGATGGCACGAGTATAGCTCACTGTAACCTCTAACTCCTGGGCTCAAGAGATCTTCCTGGCTCAGCCTCCCAAGTAGCTAGGACTGCAGGTGCATGCCACCACCCAGCTAATATTTTTATGTTTTTGTAGAGATGAGGTCTCACTGTGTTGTCTGGACTGGTCTGGATCTGCCCTCCAGTGATCCTCCTGCCTTGGCCTCCCAAAGTGCAGGGATTACAGGCATGAGCTGGCTGGCTGATACCTGACAATTTTTAAGGAAATAGTAGATTAATTAGTTATGAATGCTGAGTAGTCGGGGGCCATTTAGTTTAGGGACAATTGGCTTTATATCTCAGTGGTACCTAGATTATAATATAGCATAACAATTTATTTCTTACATATATAAAAATTCATAATATAATGATTTATTTTTAATTAAATTCATCCTCTAAAACATATTTTGAATATACTGTGTGCATTTACTGTCATGGCCCTGGCCACAGAAAGGCATGGCTCTTGAAGAGCTTAGAGGTGGATAGGTAGACGGAAAGGTACCCCAGTGAGAGGAACAGTTGGTAAATGCCACAGTGATTTGGAGCTGAGTGATTAGCAGTGGCTAGGTCATTGAAGAGGCAGAAAGGAGCTAGATAGGAACCTCTTTGGTGTGAATAATGTGTTTGGAGAATCATGAGCACATCAGTTTGAGTAGAGCAGAGGGTTTGTGGAAGATTAGGGATGGGGAAGCTATGTTGTGTGAGAGAACAAAGACTTGAGTGTTAGAGGACTGAAGATCTGATTATGGTTAGGGTTCTCTGTTAAGATATAAAAGGATATAATTTTTAGAGGCATTTCTTTAAAATCCACTTTGGAAATATTTGGGAAGGATGAAACTAAGAATCATATTTATAAATTCAGTTTATTTATAGGGTTTCTGAATTATAATAACATTATATAAAATGTACATTTATTCAACCCATAGATTAATGGTATTGGCTTAGATGTTATATTGTGGAAAATTTGAATATTGACAACGTTTGGTGCTACCAGTGAGGAGGTGGTTCAAGAGCCTGAAGGGTCATAAGTGATTTTTTTAATGAAGTCTCCAAGTGGTTGGAAGGGAGTTGAAGGTAGGAGAGACCCATAGTTGGCAATGAATATAGCAATCACAATGAGAAGAATCTTGACAAAATTAAGCCTTCCCATCCATGAACGTGGAATATCTTTCCATTTATTTAGTTGTTTAATTTCTTTTATCAGAGTTTTGTAGTTTTCCTCATAGATATTATACATATTTTGTTAGGCTTGTACCTAAGTATTTCATTTTTTGTGTGGTAATGTAAATGTGTACCACTATTTTTTGATTCACTATTTATTGATGTCAGATTGTCTCTTTCTGCCTACTTGCATATTTCCCCTTGCTATAATCTTTTACTATATTTAAATTATCATTTTTAGTTTTTCTGTATAATATGCTTTTTTGTTTGTTCAATGATAGGCAGTACCACTGGACTCTCCCTTTGTAAGTTGAAGATACCAGTGCCCACACCCTTCAGTCAGTTCTCTTCCCTTTCTTCCCTCTCCCAACTTGTGTTATCTGTACTTTTATGTCTACTTTTTTTTTTTCATAACAAGTTTACTTAAGGTTGTTCTTTGTAAGAAGTACACAAAAGGAAGCTAATGGGCAGGGATCAATTGAGTTCAGTAAAAATAACAGGAAGGCAGAACTTTGTGTCTCTTAAATCTTTACTACGTATCTTTTCTCTTGTTTTAAAATATTACTAATTCCTAAATCAGAAAATAGGCACATCTCCCCTACAACATCATTGGAGCTAAGTTAGGGGATGGATAGTCTAAATGGCAAAACTGATTTGGAAATATGTGTGTGTGTTAAATTTTCTCTTAGTATATTTATTATTTTCGGAACTCATTTTTAAACAGAATAATGAAGCCACTCTATGAAGAACTGACAAGGGAAGAATTTGGTTTTTACATTGTGGATCTATTTAATGCCCTCCTGACAATCTTTCAGGGTGAGAAAAAGTATTAGAATTTAAAGAGGAACCCACCCCTGTGGCACACGTTGAGCTGTACATTTGCAGTATCATATACTTTACTATAGATATATCTGGCTTCAATAAAAAGTAGTAAAAGCTTTTTAAAAAGTTAGACCCAATCTATTTAGGCACAGGAGAGTTTAATAAAGTAAATTACTAAAAGTTGTTAATTATTTGGGCATCAAACTGTGCTAAGGAATCCGTAGGTCATTCCTCGGGAGTCACCTTCAACTACAAAAATACACTCCAGTGGCACAGAATTTTTTAAAAAATCATTTTTAAAGTTAATTTTATTAAGGTAGAATTTACCTATAGCAAAATTCATCTTTTCTATTGTTGTGTGCATTTTGACAAATGCATACAGTTGTGTATGTGCACTGAAATCATGATATAGAACAATTCAATCATATCTCCCCTCCCCACAAATTTCCTTGTTCTCGTTATAGTTGGTCCCTTCCCCAGCTCCCAATCCCTGGCAACCACTAATGTATTTTCTTTCCCTATAGTGTTGCCTGGTAGGATTGTTGGGTTGTATGATAAGTGTATGTTTAAGGAACTATCAAACTGTAGACAGTGGAGGCTCAAAAGGGTGAGGAGGTGGGAGGGTGGCTGATGAGAAATTACTTAATGGGTACAATGTATGTTATTCCAGTGATGGATACGCTAAAAGCCCTGACTTCACCACTATGCAATATATCCATGTAACAAAATTGTACCCCATAAATTTATAGAAATAATTAAAAAAACCCTCCCCTCCAAAAAACTTTAATAAACTATTTTCTAAAGTGCCTTACCATTTGGGATTTCCCTTAGCAGTGTATGCGAGTTCTAGTTGCTCCACATTCTTGCCAATACTTGGTATTGTAAGGGTTTTTTTTAATTTTTAATAATTCTAATAGGTGTTACTTCTACATTATTGACAATATTTTCAATCTGTCTTTTGTCTATAGGTTCATCTTAAAAGTTGAAATTCATTAAGTAGTACTTACATTATTGGGAATATATAATTTTGTTCACCCTAAAGTCAAGAAGTATGGTGTGACCTATTAAATAAAATTTTTTCTTGGAATTTAATGGTATTTCTTAGTTTATGTGTGTGTGTGTTTCCCTTTATTTTAGCCTCACTTTTAAAGATAAAGCTTTCTTGAGATAGCATTCACATACCACAAAATTTATGCTTTTGAATTGTGCACCTGATTTTAGTATATTCACAAAATTGTGCGGCCATCACCACTATCTATTAATAATTCCACAACATTTTCACCACCCCAAGAACAAACCCTGTGCCCATTAGCAATTAACTCTCCATTCTCAGCCCCTGGCAGCCACTGCTCTGCTTTGTGTTTCTATGGGATTTGCCAATTTTGGACATTTCATATAAATGGTGTCACATTGTATGTGGCCTTTTGTGTTTGGGTTCTTAGTGTTTTTTCATGGGTCAGCCTAGTTGTAGCATGGATCAGTACTTTATTCCTTTTTATTAGCCTCATTTTTAAAAGCTCTACATCTGGTCTTGGACTGCCATCATCAGAGTCCTCAGTCCCCTTGCTTCAGTCTAGACTGGTTGCTTTCTAACTAAGCCTATCACATAGCTGTGTCATCTGGGATTTCGCTTCACTATTTCTTGGGTTGCTTCCACTATTTCTTGGATAATTGTTAAAACCTTTTTTGGTTTATTCCCTTATTTTTTATGGAGCACATCTTCATGTAGCTTTCTGAGAAAGTGTTAGTCCTTGCATGTCTATATTTGTATTTGAATAGCTAGGCTGGGTATAAATTTCTGATTGAGAATCATTATTCCTTAGAGTTTTGAAGATATTCCTTATTTTCTTCTAACAGTACTAGTATTGTTAAAGGGAATTCTGACATCTGATTATCATTGCCTTATAGGTTTTTCTCTCTTTTTCCTCTGTGGAAGATTTTAGAATCTTAGTTTTATCTTTAGAATTCTGAAATATGTGTTTTGTGTTATTGGCTCATTTCTTTTTCCTTCTTTTTTTCTTACCTCTAAAGTTCATGTTCAGGTTAGATGTTAGACTTTGCCGATTTAACTTCTCTCTTATCTCAACTTTTTACATCTTTAAAAAAATTATAATTTGTTGGAGGTTTGTTTGATTTTTATCTTTTGACCTGCCTTATTAAAATTTCTATACTAAAATATGTGATTTATTTTAGAATAGGTAATAGGTGTGCATGGAAAAAAAAATCAGACAAATAAAAGGCTATACAATGAAAAGTAAGTCTCCTTACTTTAGACCCATAGTCTCTAATCTTTTAGTGCCTCTCCCAGTGGCAGTGATACCATGTAAAAAGTTTTTATACAATAATGGTTCCATACCATATGGACTGTTCTTTAAGTTGCTTTTTTCACCGTTTTTGTTGTTCTTTTTGGGAGACAAAGTCTTGCTCTGTACCCCCAGGTAGAGTGCCATGTCATGATCATACCGCACTGCAACCTCAAACTCCTAGGCTCAAGTAATCGTCCTGCCTCAGCCTCCCGAGTAGCTGGGACTACAGTCGTGCTCCTTGATGCCAGGTTTATTTTTCTATTTTTAGTAGAATCAGGGTCTCACTCTAGCTCAGGCTGGTCTCGAACTGCTGAGCTCAAACAGACTTCCCACCTCAGCCTTCCAGAGTGCTAGGATTACAGGTGTGAGCCACCGTGCCCAGCCTCTTTTTTTTCCCCACTTTCAAACTTGATTTTTTCCCAAATCAGTAGCTATAGATCTTCTTCAATTTTTTTTTCTTTTTGAGATAGAGTCTCACCCTGTTCCTGGGATGAGAGTGGCCTCATAGCTCACTGCAACCTCAAACTCCTCGGCTCAAGTGATCTTCCTGCCTCAGCCTCCTGAGTAGCTGGGACTATAGGCCTGTGCCAACACACCCAGCTAATTTTTTAATTTTTGTAGAGACAGACTCTTGCTATTGCCCAGGCTGGTCTTGAACTCCTGGCCTCAAGCGATCTTCCTGCTTCAGCCTCCCAAAGTCCTAGGATTATAGGAATGAGCCACTGTGCCTGATCCTTCTTTGTTTGTTTGTTTGTTTGTTTGTTTTTAGTAGCTATGTATGTATTGTATGAATATATCATAATTTATTTAATGAGTCCCTTATAAATTGTTTAGTTTATTTCCAATCTTGTACTGTTATAAGCAATACTCAAATGAACATTTATGTGCATACATTCACTTCATTAATGTATATAGATATAGCCATTATGTGCATCTTAAAGTTGGTATTAATTGTACACATTTTAAATTTTGATAAAGATGTGATAAATATGATAAAAATTTATCCCCTAAAGAGATTATACCAATTGTAGTTTCACCAAAATCTTTTAACAGAACCTTGCCAATATTGTATCTTATAAAATTTTTGTAAGTTAAAAATCGAAATTGTATTGTGATTCTATAATGCATTTTCTAATTACAAGTGAGGTTGAACTTCTCTTCTTATATTTAAAAGCGATTTCTGACTTTTGATGAAGTTTTAGCAATTATTTTTAGTTCCTGAGAGCTTTTTCTCTGATTATTTCATGTTTATGAATATAACATTTTGAGTTGGCATAACTCCATGCATGTTGGATACCCACCATAGATTCTATAATTATTACAATTTTGGAATATTTGCTTGATCATTATGTATCCATTTTATCAATCTGCCTGTCAATTTATCTTTTAAGGATATTTTTAGAAACTGTTTTTTGCGTTGAACTTTCACTTATTTCAAGATCTCTGGTTGTATTTTGAACATTTGATGCATTTTTTTACATAAACAGTATAGTATTGGTTTTTGATAAACTATAGAAACATGGACTGGATATTTGAGCTTCTGTGATCCACCCCCTTAGTTTTTATATACGGTGAAGTTGACAGTAAGGGGTTGTTAAAGGTAATGAGTGGCTATTGGGAGACTAGAATCCAGATTTCTTAACTCCTAACCTGTAAGCACTCTATTCTAGTGTTAAGACTTTTATAAATGAGGAGTATTATCATGTCTTTGGTCTGTTAACTTTTAAAAGTAGCCATCATACTAACATACTATTATTGACAGTATTTGTAATATATGATACCACGTTTTAGCCTTTCCTCAAATTTGACTTTTAGAATCTCCATGTTGGCATGACATTGATATTTCGAAAGTTTGGTCTCAGTCCTTTGAACTTGTCAGTTGTTTTTATTAAACTTATGTTCCATTTACAGTACCATCAGGTTTCTTATCCAATAGTAAGTCAAAGGAAGATGTTTTTTTCATCTGTATTCATTGAATTTGTCCTTAGCCAACACTAACACCCATTTCATGAAGGCTTTTGTCTTTATCCAAGTGTTCCACTGTGCCCTAGCAGAGCACTGTAAGGTCATGGCGCCTGTCTTTTTTTTCTTCACATGAAATTAATAACTTGCTCCAACAGTAGTTTGTTCTAGGACATTTCCAGACCAGATGGTGGAAAGTTCTTGGGATAATATGGCAGCCAAAGCAATATTTTGGCTTTTTAAAGTTGACTTTGTTTTGGTGATTGTGTAATGAAAATCTTATGAAGATTATACAAGGACATTAAAACAAGAAAGATCTGTTGGCTTAAAACATTTTTCATCTTTTATAAACCACCGCACTCAGCATGGTAGAATTTTGGTTTCTTTCAAGTATTGGCCTCTCTGGCTTTTTTCCCTGATTATTTGGCACTTAAGATAGCTCAATTAATATATTTTTAATTTTGTTTTCACAAGAATCTAACATTGCCTTGAATTCCTTTTTTTGAGCATTATAGAAAATTATAGTGGGAAATGACTTTAGAGATCATCTTGCCCCATGTACTTATTTACAAATAGGAAAGCTGAGACCAGAGAAGTTATTTATTGAACAGACTGAGTTAATAGAGAACTCAGAAGCAGATCCCAACTTTCCTAATTTTGAATCAGTGACTCCTACAGCCTACCATAATGGATTTGGGTGACTTAGATTTTTGTTTGCTCTTATTTCCATATGTCATCAGATTTTAATTGATAAAAGTTCAGTTTTTAAAATTTAT
The DNA here is from genome assembly GCF_041146395.1 of Eulemur rufifrons. Taxonomy (NCBI): domain Eukaryota; kingdom Metazoa; phylum Chordata; class Mammalia; order Primates; family Lemuridae; genus Eulemur; species Eulemur rufifrons. Next base: position 20,272,036 of record NC_090987.1, read on the forward strand.
GGCCATCTTCTATTTTTAGTTCTTAATTAATTTAGTTTTTGTGTAGGTGATACATTTATATTGTTCAAAACCCCAACACATAAAAGTACACATGAACAGTCTCCCTTCTCATCCTTGTTTCCATGTTGCCAGTCCTCTCCTTTGCCTCTGTGATTAACCATTATTCTTGATTTCTTTATGCATCTTCCTAAAATTTTATACCAATATGCAGATGGTCCCCAGCTTCACAATGATTCAAGTCAAGATTTTTGACTTTACAGTGACATGAAAGCAGTAGACATTCAGTAGAAACTGTATACCTATATAGCCATTCTGTTTTTTACTTTCTGCACAGCAGTCAATAAATTATGTGAGATATTCAACATTTTATTATAAAATAGGCATTGTGTTGGATGATCCTGCCCAACTGTAGGCTAATGTAAGTGTTTAAGCATGTTTAAGGTAGGCTAGGCTAAGCTATTAATGTCTGTTAGGTTAGATGTATTTAAATGAATTTTTGACTTGCAATGTTTTCAACTTATGATGGGCTTATGGGGATGTAGCCCCATCGTAAGTCAAGGAGCATCTGTGTATTCAGTTATGAATATAGACTTATTTCACCCTGTTTTCACACAAAAGGCAGGAAATTCTACATATTGTTTTGAACTTTGGTCTTTTTCTGGTTAAGTCTATCTTGGCCGTCATTTTACACAAGCATTTAGAGAGCTTTCTCATTTTTCTTTTTTAAATGACTTTATTGAGATATTTCAAATACCAAAAAAATTCACCCTTTCAGTGTATACAATTGAGTGGTTTTGGGTACATTCACAAAGTTGTGAAACCAATACCACTGTCTAACTCTAGAACATTTCATTACCCCAAAGAGAAACTCCATGCTCATTAGCAGTCTCTCCTCATTTGTCCCTCCCTCTAGCCCTGGCAACTTCTCATCTGCTTTCTGTCTTACGGATTTGCCTATTCTGGACATTTTATATAAATGAAATCATACAATATGTGGCTTTTGTGTCTGGCTTCTTTTACTTCACTTAATGTGTTCATGTTAACAGCATTTATCAGTACATCATTCCTTTTTATTGCTGAGAAGTATTCCATTGTAGCGATGTATCACATTTTGTTTATCCATTCATCAGTTGATAGACATGTCTACTTTTTGGCCATTATTAATAATGCTGCGATGAGCAGCATTCATATACAAGTTTTTGTGTGGACATGTTTTCAGTTCTTTTGGGTATGTATCTAGGAGTAGAATTGCTAGGCAAATGGTAACTTTGTGTTTAACAGTTTGGCTTAACTGCCAAATTTTCTATAGTGGCTTTACCATTTTACATTCCTACCAGCTGTGTTTGAGGGTTTCAATTTCTCCACATCCTTACTCATTCTACCTTAAAACTAGAAATACTCTGTTGTGAGTCAATATCAAAATATATTTAATCACTCCCCTATTGATAGACATTAGGGCCATTAACATTTGTTTTTTTTTTTCTCATATTCTTTGCTCATTTTTTTACTGAACCTCTATTGTATCTAAGACCCTTTTTGTATTAGAAAGAGTAGCCCTGTGACATAAATTTAAAGTATATATTTTTTTTCAGTTTGCCTTTTGACTTATTTGCTTATAGTATATTTTTGTTTATGAAATGATGAATTTTTAAAAACGAATTTGAACAATTTGAATTTATCAACCTTTCATAGTGTTTAGGCCTTAGGATCTATAAACTGGCTTCTTACTACTTTTTTGACCTTATCTCTTACTACTCTCCTTCTTATGCATTCTATTCTAGCCTCACTGATCTCTGTGCTGTTCCTTAAATATACTAGAGATGTTCTTACCTCAGGGCCATTGCATGTGCTGGTTCCTCTACCTGGAAGACTCTTCCCTTGCCCCCATACTTCTTTCAAGTCTTTTCTCAAATGTCAAGTCTTTTCTCAAACTTCATATTGAGGTCATCTTACTTAAAATTGTAACACACCTGTCATAGATTGTCAGTAGTCCCCCAAATTCATTATCCTCTTCTTTACTATTTTAATATTAAGAGTTCAGCTGGGCAATGGCTATCCTGGTAGAGATGGTATTTCTCAGGCTTCCTTGTAGCTAGGTGTGGGTGTACCAGAAGAAGTGATACATGCAACTTTTACATTATTTAAAAAGAAATGGCCAGGAATGGTGGCTCACACCTGTAATTCCAGCACTTTGGGAGGCCGAGGTGGGAGGATAGCATAAGGCCAGGATGTCGTGACCAACCCAGGCAATATGTCTTGTCTCTACAAAAAATAAAACAAAATTAGCCTAGCATGGTGGCATGCACTTATAGTCATAGCTACTCAGTAGACTGAGGCAGGAGGATCACTTGAACCCAGGAGTTTGAGGCTACAGTGAGCTATGATAGTGCCACTGCACTCAAACCTGGACAACAGAGTGAGACCCTGTCTCAAAAAAAAAAAAAAAAAAAAAAAAAAAAAAAGACCAAAAACACTTGCCTTGGAGTGCATTTTTCTCACTTTTCTGTGTTGGGGAATTATGATAACTGGAGCAAACTTTGATGCCCAGGCAAAGGGTAATAGAATTTCCCTCCCAGCATGGGCCTTTGGGTGATGTTACTAAGTAGAACCTGCTTGAGCTGCATTGTTATAGGTTACCAGGGCTTGAACCCTTGGACTCCAGCTTTTGTCCCCCAGACCCTCAACCCTGTCAAAAGCCCTACTCAGATTTCTAGCTGCCTCTTATGGGTCAGTAAACATGGCCTGGGCCACAGCAATTATAGATGTCAGGCTGAGCTCTAGATTTTCCTAGTGCCTTAAATCTTGGCCTTATAATCCTTCAATATTTTGTGAGCTCTTTAATGCTTTTAGGAAATGCCCTTTCTGCCGCCCCTCTGCCCCCTAGTGGTTTTTGCTGGCATCATCAGGAAAGTTCTTAAGAATTTCCTATCCATTACTGCTGAAAATGGAAGTAACCCCAACCCCTGTATTTTCTTTAAATATTTTATCGTTCTATAAGTTAATATTTAAGCCATGATTTATTATATTTTTCATTTATTTTCTAATATCAGTTGAATTTTTTAATTCAACATGTTTATTGTCTTATATGATTTAGACTACAGAGTATAAAAAGCATCATAATAATGGTGTTTAAAGTATATAGACAATAGGAACACCAGTAACCTGCCTGGTGGGTCAGGGCAGGTTTTCTGGAAGAGGTGAAGCTAGTCCACAGTCTTGAATGATGACTGTGTGTTAGCCAAGTGGTTTGGGTGCAGAAGGGGAAGTTGGAGCCATCGCATAGTCTTGGGAGATGTGAGGGAATGTAGTAACTAGGAAGCAGCAATTGATGAATAATTGCATTATACTCATGTGTATCTTTAAAATGCATTTCTTAAATGGCTATTTCACAGATTTTTCTGTTTATATCATTTTTTTCCCCAGATGGGCAGAACTCAAATTTGGGTTTCTTATTTTGAAGCTGACTTTTTAAAAATGTCAGTCATCTTCAATACCATTTATGATACAAAATTTCGTCATAAGAGAGGATGATCCAAGGGTTAGCACTTTTTCTGTTCTCCCACTTGTGATTCTGTTTGGCCCAATTCATTTTGGAGCAGAGCAACCCTCTGTTCTGAACACACTCTTTCCCCAAGGTTATTAAATATAGTATTTAATAGGCATGGTTTTTACTTTAAACAAACTAAAACAATTTGTTTCTGGATCTGGAACATAGAGTAAGCTGTTAAATTGTAAACAACTGCAGCTGATTATTGGTTATTGATGCAATGACTGAATACATTTGCAAATGTATTGGAGGTAGTCATCTACCTACCTACCTAGGTAGGCTTTAACTGTGGCAGGGTATTTTGTTACTTCAGGATTTGAATTTAAACTCTGAACCACTGGAAAGCTTAGCCAATTGACTAGAGTATGGGTTCCTGACAGGCACGGGCTATATGAATGAATGATTATAACACACAGTCTTTTTCAGTTACGAGCACTGAAATCATCATTGATGAATCATAACATGACATGAAACATCAGGTTTGTCTTTTATTCAGTTCATGAATAGGAACAAATACAAGAATTGCTTTTTATGTAGTTAATATTTCAACAGTAATTATAGAAATTTCAGGAGAGAGAACTGTTCTATAATACTTTAAAAGTTGGATTTCTGAGTAGAACAGATTTATTCGTTATGCAACAAGGTCAATTGCATGGGCCTCTTCTTGTGTTTTTGTATACTTTGTTTTTTAAATATATCTCTATCACTAATAATTCCTTACAATATCTGGTAGAATTTAAGCTTGTCCAGTTCTGGAACCAAGTCATCTTTAATTTGCTTAATGAGCCTTCACTGAAGCAGGGTTTAAGTACTTTTCTATGAACTTTTCATGAATATTTCAGTTTTATAAAAATATTTTGATATTCTTTGGGAGCTGTTGCTCTCTTTGCTGTCTTGTTGAGGTTTCTACTTTTCTGGTCTTTAACATGTTACTGTTTTGCATTATAATTCTGTTTAAACTTTTGCAATGACAGAAAATTCCTGGATGACATTTATTCCTGTTTGTGCTTTTTGCTCAGTTGAAACTTTTCCTTTTTATTTGATATAAGATTTGTTTCTAAAAGGGATTAATGATCTGGGGAGGACAGGGTAGTCCGTCATAATAGGAATATGCTTAATAAAACAGGAATAATTTATTTACTGTTTATATTTTGCTGAACATGCAAAGTTGGCCTTGGGAAAGTGGACTCTGCAGACACAAGATCTGTAGGGTGTACCATTGTTCAGATTATAAAGTGGTTATTAGTACCAAAAGGCATTGTTTTCTTCCCTACACTGTGAGGTCTCTTCAGTTGTACAATCTTTGAGTATTCCTTTCTGTATTGTTACTAAACAGAGATGAACATAGAGGTCTAGAGTGGATCTTCAAAGCAGAACACTGCTGGCAACTGTTTCCATTATACATTTGTATAATAGAAAAATAGACTTGTCATTTAATAGGCGATGGGAAATGGAAAATGGGGAATTAATGGTTACCTGACCCAAATAAAAGAGCTAATGACTGGGAAAGTTTTGTTTTTTTGCTTGATTTGATTTTTATGTTATTTTTCAATAACCTGAAAATGTTGAATATTTAGATTTGAGTTTTTTCATATGCAGTTTATTTAGAAAAGAATAATATCTTAATATTGCAAAGTGATCATTATCCTGTTTTCTTCCCATTTCTCCAGAGATATTACATATGAAATATCAGTAGAAGCGATATCAACAATGGTGGTTTTCCTTTCCTGCCAACTCTTCCACAAGGAAGTTTTGCGACAGAGCATCAGCCACAAATATTTGATGCAAGGTCCATGGTATGTTTCTATTTTAAATATGTCTAGTTTTTTAATTGTGTCAGCCTGTATTTCTAGTCTTGTCCCCTTATCCGAGCATTGATGTTTCCTCTGGTTGTTCTGTTGTTACGTCAAATCTGATGCATGAGGAATCAAATCCTGTGTTCCTGTCCAATGTGCCCATCCCCGCTGTCCCTCCTGTTCCCCAGCTTCATTACCTACCTTCTCTAGTGGTTGCATTGCAGAATTGAAACACTAAATCCTCTATCTTTTTCTTCCTTCTCCTTTGTTCTCTATGTGTCTAAGCAGTCAAGTCATAGTTGTTTACTCAAATTATTTTTGTGTCTTCCCCTTCTCACCAGTCACTTTAAAACTGCTGTACGTAATCTATGCCCCATGACCACGTGTTTGGACTACTCCAGCAGCCTCTTCACTGATGTTCCTACTTTCACTGAGTCTACAAATACTGTGTGCTGACCATGTGCCATGCATGTGTTAGCCTGTGGGGCTATGCTCCTGAGCAGAATTTTACAATCTCCTAGGGGGCAGGGATAGGAATAAAAAAATATTAAATAATACACATGCACACACCCTACCTTGTATTGACATAATCTTCACAAAACTTTAAATGTAAAGGAAATCCAAATAAAGTACCTTGGCTTAAAGTTCTTAGGTACTGGGGAGCTTTGTCATCTCCACATCCCTCTTGCTACCCTGGTATCATACTTGTGGCACATGTGTTCTTTGAACATATTTGAAAAATCACTGATAAGAGGGAAAAGGCCTGGGCTTTGGAACTGGAAGGTTTGCATCTGAACCCTCTCTGACAGTGACACTCAGAATGACTGTGGTTTGAAGGAGTGCTTGGCATTGTGGGGCTGTATGCACCTTGCTGTGAACTTTGTTCCTTACAATGCTGGAAGTGTTGAAAATGCCTTTTTTATAGACATAGAAAATGTTAGTGTTCTTATTTTCTAAGTAAGGTTTTTATAGTATCACTATGATGCCAAATATTTAAACCATAATATATTCTTTACTGATTTTTGTCATTCACCTTGGAAGCTATATCCAAAAAGCTCAATAGTACATTCAAGAGTCGTAAAAAGTTTACTCTAGATTGCAGGAATTGGTTTGTCACCAGTTGAGTAATTAAATAAATCGAATAATTTCATACTGAAAAAGTGTAGTCTTTTATTATTTTTTAGTTCTTGCATTTCCTACTGATTTTGTATTACTACCTTCCTTCAGGTGCCACGTAATGTAGTATGCACAAAATTTGTAATATCTCACCATGTTATAGAGAATACAAATAAAGTAACTGAAACTTAAGAGTTTGATTTGACCAACGTCTTATGGCGTGGTAAGAGGCAAAGTCAGAATAAGCCTCAAAATTGATCTTAAAGCCCATGGTCTTTGCCATTATGTGACAATGCTAGATTTCTTTGAATTGTGCTATCAAATCTTTTATATTAATAAATATTATTAATGGCAGAATTATTTATGTGTCATTATGCAGAATTAGATGACCCCCGTATCTAATGTGAGGTTTTGTTTTTTTTTCTTTTTGTGTAGTCTTCCATACACCAGCAAACTTGTGAAAACCTTACTATATAACTTTATCAGACAAGAAAAGCCGCCTCCTCCGGGAGCCCACGTTTTTTCTCAGCAGTCGGATGGGGGAGGACTGCTTTATGGACTTGCATCAGGAGTCGCAAGTAAGTCTTACCAGAGTTTTTTCAGTTCCTTGGTGTACATAAATCTTGTCTAATTAGGCCTAGTAAATTCTGTTCACTAGGCTGCTACCATTAATAGCTATATTGAATCTGCGCAGCTGGCTAAATGTGAAAATGAAAAGTAATTAAAATACTAATCTTTCCATTCTGTGCAGTGATTTATGTAAAATATATGCAATAATGAATAGATTATTTACCTACAAAACACTGTTTTTCAGGAAGAATGTTTACACATAAATATGCGTGTCACACGAGTTCTGGCTATACAGTAAAATTAAAATTAAGCCTTGAGAAACTTTTTTCTGTCTGTGTTATAAGAGGAAATATTTTTATTTTAGGTTATTTTAGGCTATTTTTTAGTTAGGATTTTATATCACTAAGTGTAATTTTCCTACTGTACTCAGTGCTTTTTTCAGTGACAAATTAGCACATTTTGAAGAGTTTTGTAAGAGACTCTGAAGTGGCACAAACTTGAGTTTTCCGATTGGGTGCAGATTTCATAACTGAAGAAAGCCCTTCCCTACCCTACAATAAGTCCTCATTTCTGGTTCACAGTGTTCAGACCTAATGACAGTAGAAGTGCAGGAGCACCTCCGGTTCTCCCTGTTGTTAGCGTGGAGGGCCTTGGGCACTTGAGGTTGTAAAAATGGAACTTTTGCTTTATTCTGAAGAAGACACGAAAACTAGAGTGACAGTTCGGCATTTGTGAGGTCTGCGTGGGTGCTCCTTCCTCTTACCCTCCTCTTCATCACATAGTGCAGGGTTCAGGTGGAGCTGATTCCACAGCTGAATCGTGGGGGTGGCATGCCCTCCCCACCAGGCTGGGACATCAGCTTGCGATGAAATGGCAGCACTGTGGGATAACTTATTAGGTAGTGAGTCTTGGGAACTTCTTTGGATTCAAAGACCTCTTAAAAAAAAATAGTAGATTTGTTCTGTTGATTTAAGGAATTGATCAGGAAACCACTGTCTTAAATTTGTCTTCCTTTGACTCCTTTTAGTATTATGAATGGAATCACATTTGTGATCTCTCACTCGTTTCGTCCTGAGCAGCCTACCTAGAATGCCATAGCTGCGTAGGTTCCTTTGAGTTATTTCTGTCCGGTGCTCTCATTATTTTGGATGAAGAATGACTTTTTGTGTCCCATGGGAAGGCTTAATTAATCTGTTAGTGTTTTCTTTTTTTGATTATTAAACTGGTATAAGTATTTAAAGCTGAGTATTTTCCAATACTCCGGTATGGTTAGAAGTCTTTTGGGGAGAGACAGTTTAAGTTCCTAATTGCTTTCTTCAAAACCATGGCAATCCTTGGCAGTTTTTGTTTTTTTAAAGAAAACATAGATTTGTACATAGTTCTTGATTTTTCTTTCAGTTATGTGTCATATCAAAAGGAAGCCCAGTATTGAATGTGGTGTCATTAGTGTTTTAGATGCCAAAAATTTGAATTTAAATTTTAGACCTGTTCCTAACTAGATAGCAGCACTTTATAAGGAATTCCTTTAATTTTTCCTAGCTTTTAGTTTCCTTGTCTATCTAATAATGATAAGGTTGATTGGGGTGGCTGATTTCTGAGATTATTTCCACATAACTTTCTATGATGTTTTTTCTTACCATTTTTAAAATGTAATATTCAGTGAAGCATATTAAAATAGATTTATGGTTTTTAGTGTAGTATAGTCACAGGATATTTTACATAGCTTTCTTCCTAAATCTTCATAAAACTATTCATGTCAAAGTAAATCAAAATGGAGTAATTATGGATTCCTTATTTCACAGTATGTGACTCAAAGGATTATAAAAAACAACAATAGGACCCTCATAAAAAGCACAGCTATGTACCGTGGGCAAAATGAAATGTAAAAATGATCATAGTCATGTAATTTTAAATTAAACTACATTCCAGGAAAGTCAATCAAGCTGCCAAAATTTGAGTTTAGTTGTGTGATCACTTCTGATGATCTTTTGGTTGGTAGTTAAGAAATTTTCTTACTTTAGTATTGGCTTGAGAAAAATATGACTTGGAAGTTCCTCATTGAAAAAATTTACATTCCAAAGCCAAATGTAAATTATAAACTCTTTTGGATTATATTCATTTTTATTGGGATTGAATTTTTCCTGGATATAGCAAGCATTTCCTTTTATAGCAGTATGTACTTTGTATGTTTTGCTTAAATTATTTCCTTTGAAACAGAGTGCTTTATTTAAAAAAGTTCACAGTTTTGGACAGTTAAGTTTTGTTGGCACTGGTAGAAGAGAAGAATCCTTGCAGTAGAACTGGAGTCCAGATGACTAGTGAGCCACATGCCTGGACACTCCTAAGAGTCAGGCAAGGCCTTCTCCAATTTCTTCTCACTTTCACAGATGTATTTTTGGTTATTCTACTGTTTGTTTCCCAGACTCTAGGAAAGATTCTATTACTTTGTTGCATCCTGACACTCTCCCTTTTCATGCCTTTCACTTGGATTGTTTCATAACCTCGAGTCCTACTTCCTCCTCTCTCTGACTCTTGATTTTCTGCCTATGCGTCCATTAAGGTCTTTATTGAGTGCTGCCTTCTCCGTAAAGACTTCCTTTGCCCCGCTAGGGAGCTTTTGCTGCGACACTTAACACTCCGCTTTGTGTTGTAGTTACTTACGTACTCACATCATTCTCCCCACGTTGGCTTTATGTACAACACAATGAAAGCTAATGTATATGTAACACGAGCTTAGAGAGCAAATTTTTCAGCATCTCACTTTATTTTCATAGCAGGCTCATCTATCTGAAATAGATGGTTTTACTCTTAATAAGATGGATGAAGAGATGTTCCTAGTTATTGCATTATTTTGTCTTAAGATTACATAGGAAAGAGATGATGTTGGCTTGTATTTGAGCTCAGTTCCTTGACTCCTGAACTTTTGCTGATTTGCCTTTTGTGGTCATGATCATTTGAGTCTCGAGTGTTGTAAGCTGCTTCTTGACTTGCATGGGTGTCCACTGCGGTGTCCAGGAGAACACCCTACATCTGTGGACTATCAGTAAATACTTGTGTACAATTAAATACCAAAAGCGAATACTTGTCTACACTCGAGATAGAGGTGAACTCAGTTATAACAATAGCTCTGTCACTTACTGAATGTCTTCTGTTTGCCAGGCACTGTAGTTGCCACTTTACACACATGATTTCATCCACTCCTTATTTTTCTTCTCTGATGTTTTATTATGGAAAACTCCAAAGATGGACAGAGTAGAGAGAGTGGAAGAATGAACCCACATCTACCCACAACCCATCTTCCAGAATGATCAACATTCTTTTTTTCCCCATTTATCTCCATTCTTCTACTTTCTACAAAGCTTTTCATTTTGAAATAAGTGCACACATATAGAAAAGTTCTAAAAATAAAAAGATTATGAAAAACTCCATATACCTTTATCCAAATTTATTTTTAACATTTTATCCCATGTTTTGTCATTTATATTTTCTCCCTCTCTCTCATTTTACACACACATACGCACATATGATTTTTTTTTTTTTTTTGTAGCCACTTGAGGGTAAGTTACCTACATCATATCCCTTTACTCCTAAATACTTCAATGTATATTTCCTAAAAGGGGATTTCTCTTACATAATCACAGTGCAGTTAACCAACTTCAGTAAATTTAACATTCAATTACCCTTAAAACAAATGAGGTAGGAATTTGTTTCTACCTCAGTGAAAATAAGGAAATGGAGATTTTCTTCTGTGTTTTAAAATTTGCTTATTAAGTATAGCATCATATGTGCTTCACTTAAGTTGTATTTTTTCAATTAGGTTTTTTTTGTAACTACTCTATCAGACGCTCCATAATGGAGCACATGCCTTTATTATTGGCATTGCAGTACACAATGAGTGTTTGGATGGTGTTCAATTAGAATGTAATAAATAATTGGAGGAACTATTAATACCTTTTAATTACCACTAGTAAGTTTTTAAAATGATAGTAATGAAAATTGACTTGTATAGATTTTGTTCTTTTTTTAAAAAAAAACCCTTTTCAAGTATGTCAAGTATGATTTATTTCTTCCACTGGAATGAATTATATATTAATACATTATTTTGTAAGATCTATAATACATCCAACCTATATTCATAATTTTGCAGTATTTTGCAGAAAAATTGTTTCCTTTATAGTTTTTTAGTTTAGATATTCCTCTAATATGCTGACAAAATGGAAAAAGTCAATTGATGTTTCCCATTACTATTTAGAAAAGAGTGCCACCATTTTAATTAATGTGGTATTTTTAATGAATTTTTAAATGAACTTTTTAGTGAATCATAGAATTCCAGAACCACCTGACATACTTTTAAAAAATATATGTGCATAGTAGTTAGACCTTGAAATTCCTAATTCATTAGATATGAGGTAGGACTCAGCAATACACCTTTTCAGTAAGCATTCTAGATGATTCTGACACAGCTGGTCCATTTCAGAACCGCTAATGTGGTACAGCTCTCTTTCCAGTGCTTCAGTCTGTTCTGCTGTGAGCCTTCCATGGCACATGGTTGAGCCAATACTACTAGCTACTGAGGAAATATATTGTTTTGAGGCAGCTCTAATGGGTTTAACTGACGCCCTTCTCATGCATGATCTTGGTTTCTGTTCTTACTGCCCTCTGTTACTGATGAGGTCCCATTTATCAGGATCAGTCTTTAGTCTGACAGTGAGTACAGTACTCTAGCATGGAATAAATAGATTTAGCCATAGATCATCATTAAACAAATATTTTAGGGCCTTCTGCTTTTATTTAGGGTTGTATCCTTGATACCATATTGAGAGAGGAGTGACACATTCTAATTCCTATGTGGAGAGCAGAGTGTTTCTGTAGATGTCACATGTGAAATAACAATAAAAATGAATATACTTAGGGATTTTGTGACTGTTCTATATAGAATAGATTTCATTTCCTGGAAACCTGGTAAGGATTTGCTGTGGGGCAGTAGCCTGGGTTTTCTAGGCAGGAGACTTTAGAGTTAGTGAAGATTCCTATAGTTCCTCTGACTTTTAGGACTTACCCACAAGAATCTTTACAAAACTGGAGGTAGTAGTTCCCCTGGTGGAAGGAGGTACTGGGAAGCCTCTTGTGAATTCATTCCCCAGCCCCCATATCTCCACTCTGGATTATACCCTAGGGACCTCCCGGCTGCCTTTTCCTGTCTCCCTTGTGGATAAGGGTAGATTTTAGAGCTTGAAAATAAGAATTAGAAGATTTGGGGTGTAGTAACAGCTCAGCATGACTTTAGACAAGTTCTTCAACTTTTAAAATCTCATTACCTAATTTACAAAGCTGATAAATATAAGACCCTTTGTATGGGGTTATTGTGAGGAATAAGTGTGAGATATTGTATACAAAATCACTTCTAAAACATCTGTCCTTATGTAAATAACTACTTTTGCTTTCTGTACTGAAGCTCTGCTGGTGCTTGTTAGTCAAAATCAAAATAATTTGAAAGAAAAGAAATTTAATTAGAATAATGGCTAGTGATCAGAAAATCCTGGACAAATTTATGTAAGACAATTTAAAAATTTAAGAACTTCATATCATTGAGTTCTGCTCAAACTTTGAAATTTATATTAAAAATTGTGAAAAACTGACTAAATTGCATATAGCTGCCATGTTTTTGCTTTTTCTCCAACTGGCTTTTCATTTTATGTGGTGCAAAATTTGGCCAATGACAGTTAAAAAGGAAAATTTGATTGTTAAGTAGATATTTCCCGCAAGAAATTTCTCCTTCTTAAATGAACTTGCCTTGACAACAATCACTATGGTACCATTTCTTACTACTTTATCTGAAAGGCTATTATATTTGTTTTTTGACAGTTTGTTTATAAAATTAGCTAATTAAAGATTTTAATAAAGAAAAGATTTGATGCTGACCCAACCTGAATTATAATATTTCAAATGTTTCAAATTAATCAAAGATATCAGTAGTATTGGTAGTCTTTGGTATAGTCAGTAAGGCAATTAATAGTTAATTCTTACTTTACTCTGCAAGCATATCATCCCACCCTGTTAAAGATGTTCGATAAAGCAAATGACCAAAAACCTTTACCACCATGATTTTTTATGTGATGAAGAAGGATGTAAGGTGGTAAGGTACTGTCTTAGCTTGGGCCGCTGTAACAAAATGTCATAGACTGGGCAGCTTGAACAACAGATATTTATTTATATCACAGTTCTGAAGACTGGGAAGTCCAAGATCTAGGTGCCAGAAGATTTGGTTCTTGATGTGGACTCTCTTTTTGGCTTGCAGATGACCACCACCTTGCTGTGTCCTCACATGGCAGAGAAGGGAAGCTCTGGTGTATTTTCCTTTTCTTATAAGGGCACTAATTCCATCGTGGGGACTCCACCCTCATGACCTCATCTAATCCTAATTAACTCCAAGGCCCCATCTCCTAATACTGTCATGTTGAGGGTTAAAGCTTCAACATAAGAATTTTTGGGACGACACAGAAATTTAGTCCATACTAGATATTAGGTTATGTTGGAAAGTCCCTCACTGGAATTCTCCATTTGAGAGGCCACTAGTCTCTTTTGTATGTTGATAGCTAAGGCACCTTCCAGCTCCAGCCATTATTTTAAATCACAACCCTGCCTAATGGTGATGGTGAGGCTTTTGTCCACAGTAGGTCACTCACTACTCACTATAACCTCACTAGTTTGTTTTGTTTTTTTAAAAAAGGCCAAAATGTGTAAGGAGCCCCTCAAAACACAATTCTGTGGTTGAAACAGATTATTTCCTTTTCTGGTACTGGCGGCTCCCACTTCTGTTGACCTTTGTAAGGTCTGGCTCTGCATTATGATAACTTGGTGTTGTGGAAGAGGAACGAGTATGAGACTCTACATATTGGTATTACTAGACATAGGATTGAACTCCAGACCTTTCATTTACTGGGTGTTCTTCAGCTATTTACTTAACCTCCAGATAACTTAAATTTCTCATGGTAAAATAAGGATAATACTTCCTTTTGTTGGGCTGCTGAGATCAAATGAACAAATGCAAAGGAAAGAGACTGGCACCCTGTTTGTACACAAATGGTCACTATTAGTAACAGATATTATTATATAATAATATTTAGAATATTTTATTTTAAAAATACTGAAAAAAATGACTTTATCATTTAGCAGTTTACTCAGAGTTTTAGTATAAGTAAATTATGAAAATATCAGATATTTAGTGTATATATAGTGTATATATTGTAAATTATTGTGTATAATAATGTACATATAACAGTGTATGTAATTTATATATATGTAATAGAGACTTCAGATAGTTATGAAAAGATTTGATATTGTGAGGAGAAATAAGTTATTTGGTTTATTTGGTTTTTCGTTTGATTCTATTCTTCTTTGACCTTGTCTTTTAATATATTTTTCTCTAATGTCTTAAAAAAAGGGGTGAAGCAAGGAAGGGTTGACTTTGAAATTTCTTCTGTGTTTTAAGTTATAAGACATAACTGTAATGTAATTATAACTGAGTATTTAATATTTTAAAGAGCCAAGACTAATTAAATGTGTTCTGCCAAACTGCGCTTTCCATCACAAGTACTGAGGTTTTACACAATAACCTCTGATATATGGTTTTTCCATTTGAATGAGCCATCAAAAATGTTTTTTTCCCTTTGCTTGCAGTGGTGGGTGTCCAAGCCAAATTATGAAGCCAAAGTAGTGATTATTTGTTTAGGCAAATGCTATGATTGAGAAATTAATAAAGTAGAATGTGCAGATTAAAACCCATATTTCTCCCAGTTGCTGTTATTGAGAAAGTTATTGAATTCATTATGATTGGTATGGTATGCAGTAGTTATAATTTATTTTACATGATGGTTATTTTTTTCTTCAGTTTTGGCATTTTCTGGGGTGACTCATTGAGAGAGAAAAACTATAGTAAGAGAAAAAGTATGTGGCACTCAGAAACAGGCATAGTTATGAAAATAACTGATTTCTAATTAAAACACTTTGAACTTTCAGAAAAAGAAAGTGCTTTATAAACAAAGATTACATTCTCATTTCATTTTTATTTGGAATGATTTGGTAGGTTTTATATACCAAGGGAAAGAATGACTTTTTTTCTTCCCCTTTTTCAGGATTGAACTCATTTTGTGACTTAAAAATATACTTAATTTCAGCTCACTGTTTCTTTGGGGTGGTTCCTTGCAGGGATGTATTGAGGATTTAGAATAGTATCTATAATGCAAAAGGACAGTATTTAGTTGCAGAATAGTAATATAAGTTATTTTGCTTTTAATTGCTCCTTGACAAAAGTATTGTTTCAGATGTTACCTTTTTAAAAAGGTGTTTATTAAATGATATTCATTGGAAGTAATACAGTTTTGACTTATCTTTTGTTCTTGCAATTTGCTGACAACCACTTGTAAACCAGTTTTCAGAATTGGCTTTAAAAGTCAATATGCCACCCCTCTGCTCTCATCTCCTTCTTAACAGATTTGAAGGGAAGATTGATGGCCTCTTTCATGCCACAGATAGTTAGGGAATGAATTCATTTGTACCTACCAGGAAGAATACAGAATAAGATAATCAATTTCAGATGAAATCCTGGAATAAGTTTCTAAGGCTTTCTACAAGTACTGTTTATTTAGACTAATGATTTAATCTGTTTTTGAGACTCTGTAATGTTAATTATTGTGGAATTTAAAAATAATATTAAAATTATAATATGGAATTCTAATTTTTTGAGAATATAAATCTTTGAAAAATGAAGTGGTTAAAATTGATTTGCTTTAAAACTGTTAAATCCTATTCTAATCAAGTGAGTGTAACTTTTATTAAACAGCTGTTTTAATTTACATTAATTTCAGCATGGATGTTTGGAGTAAATTTCAAGGTTACTTGCTGACAGAATTTGTGAATGGTAGGAAAAACCCTCATGAACTATAGCTGGTGTAGCTTTGAGACCACCTTTTACATGAATAAGTCATTTTTTAGAAGTCCAGTGTTAAGAGTTATTCAAAACTTTCCCTTTAAAATAGAATCCGCTATATTTCTGCAACTTACTTTGAAATGCATCAATAAAATAAGCTACACTGATAAATGAAAACAGGGATGTATCTATGGATAGAGATGTTATTACAAATATAGCAATACTATTCCGTGTTTTTGTGCAGGGGAATTTAAGTTTATGGAGCTTAAAATTGTATGTTAAATGGTTTAAGAAATAAACAGTCTTAATCAACATGATGATAACATATAAAAAGAGTTAGCCAAACAGAAGAGAGAGTGAAGGGCTCTAATGGTTTTGGGATTCTTTGCATTCCCACCAGAGATACAGAGGCTAATTCCAGGTTATAAATACCTGAATTCACCCTGCTGGTTCTGTGTGCAGCTGGATGTTGTTGCTTATTAGACTGGAGATGTAATTTTACTCTTATTTTACATGAAGTGAAAATGGATTAGATCTGTTTCAAATATGAAAACAGGTACAATTACAAAACTGGGGATAAATGTTACAGTTAAATTACAGAAGAAGGCATTAGTGCACCAGTAGGAAATCTCACTCACTTTGCTAAGAATTTACTTGGGGACAGCCACTTTGGTAAAACTTGGACATTGGGCTTGTTTGGTAAAACAGGACATTATTTGGTAAAACTGAATATGCACATATTCTCTAATCCAGCAGCTCAATTCTTAGGTGTACTCCTGGAGGAATTTGGGTGTGTGTACCAGGAAACATTACAGAAACATTTGTAGCAGCATTGTTTGTGATAGTCTGCAACTGGAAGCCTGTCAGATGACCATGGACAGTGGAATGGATAAAGAGTATTATACTCATCATACGCTGCATACTATAGCTACTCAACGGAAAATTTTAAACTACAGATATGCTATATATTTAGTTATGTACTGCATAGATCTGTAATTTACACATTAAAAAGTTTTTTTAAAATGTCCACTCCCCATCCCCCTCAGGCTTTCAAATTTTGTCTCCTTATGGCGGATGTTGCCACCTTTGAGACAGAATTCATAGTGTAAGCAAAAATCTGCAACCCTGTACTTAGGTTGAGCCAATTTCCTTCAACTATACTTTTTACTGCTGTATTGCATTTTTGATTCATATTCTTTCTTTTGGGCTTGGACATAACTCTCATAGTTGTTTAAATGATACTGAATTTGAATCTGCATTTTTTATGCCCTTGTCTTGCTCTACAGTAACAACACTAACATGATGCTAATGACAGTACAGTTTTTAAAATCCTGTCGTCTTTATGTACCATTATCTTCTATTTTCTAGGCTGTTAACATTTCTTTATAAATGTAAGTTTAATGGTATATCATATGAATCCTCCCAAATTTATTTTGTCCTTCAACTTACGGTTAGCTATTTTGATGGTTGTCAATATTTTGCCATTCCAGGTAATACTTTGGTGACCATCATTCTGAGTTACATTGCAATAGAACCTACTGGCTCCACTGCCATGAGAGCCTTACCACCTGAGCAGGAAGCCATTGGAAACATGGTTTCATCTGCCAGAGATCCCAGAAACAAAAAGAAAAATGTTTTCTCCATTCTTTTCCCCTTCTGGTCTCCTGCCAGTGTCTCCCATTGTCAGGGCCTAACCTGAAGCCACCAAGCAAAGACGTTTGGGAAGTATAGTTTGTAGGTTTCTAGCTCCCTATGATACAAATCATAGATGGGAGGGGTTTAAAATGAAAGCAACAGATATTAAATGGCTAGTATCATGATCCTTAGTTTAGACATATTACATAATTTTCTTGAAGTCACACAGCTAGTAGATGGATGGTAGGACTGGACTTTAAAATCATGTGTGGCTTCAAAGCCAATGATGTTTTCATGATATCATCTCTCTCTCTTTCCATACTATATACTGTATGTGTGTAAGATATATATGAGTGTATGAGTGTCTCTATAAAATTTTAAAACATTGCATAAATAGCATTAGAAATTACGAAAATTAAAAAGTCAGGTTAGCTATAATTCTACCACTATTAAAAAACAACTGTGTTTATTCGTTCTCATTCTTTTTCAGTTTTTGTCTATTTATATAAATGTATTGTAGCAAATTAAATATTTTAGTAGTTTAAAATGTTAAGTAATATCAAGTATTATCTTCTCATTAAGATATATTGAGGGTACATTATGTAAATAAAATAGCTTATTATGGTATATTTGAAAAGTTTGGGTTCTAATTAAGAAAGTGAAGTTTAAATTTAAGCCCTCACTTATTAATTTTAGTTGCTGACTTGGTCACTTCAGGAAAGCAGGCAAATTCTTGCTGTAAAGCAGCTGAAGTTATTTTCCTTCTTTTGGCCCCATGATTAATAGCACATGCTTTGAGGCATCCTGTTGCTCGTATTCAACAGGATGTTATGGTCCTTCTGACAGTTCTCATAATGTTAATAAAGCTCACTGGTTTATCTGGGCACAGTTGTTTCCCCTGAGTAAGTTAAAGAAAGGACATGAAGGAAGGGTATGGAAGGTGAACTATCTGTTCCACCATCTCAAATGGAAGGGCATATTTTTGGGACACTGCAAAGGTTTGAGACATTTCAATGTGGTGCGGCAATGACTGCTAGTTGCTCCCTGCCCCATTTTAGCTGACTTACATGGGCACCAAGAATAGACTGTATTTCTCAGTCTTCTTTGCAACCAGGTATGGCCCATGTTTTGGCCTGTGGAATGTAAGCAGAAGTGGTATGGGCAAACTTGCAGGTGGATTTTTAAAAGGGAGTACAGGTACTCATCTCTTTCCTGCTGACTTGAATGAAAATATGACAGCTGGAGCTGGTTTATTCTTGTGTTGGATCACGAGCAACCTTAGGAATGGAGACAATACACAGTGAAGCAACAAGAGAAAAAGAGCCTGGCTTTTGACCATCATGAAGCAACGTGGGAACTCTGCTGCGTCTATCTCTGAACTTCTGTTGAAGCCATCCCCTGATTTATACGCTTGGGTGATGATAACATATAGTAGATGAAGACAAGGCTGTAGTATAATAAACTAGCTTTATAGGATAAGTTATTTGTAGACGTTATCATTGGAATCTTATAGCAAGCAGAAGAGAGTGGGATGAGAGAGAGCCCTGTGCTTCTGCCTCTCTGGGTACCAGTTTTTCTTCGCAGTCTCTCTATGTTTGTCATACTCTTCACAAAATAAAACATTTAAAGAGCAAAAGAAACAACAAAAACATAGTGAATTACATGAAGAATCTTTTTTTGTTGTTAAACAGACCTTGAATTCTGAGAATCAGGGTGATTCACACATTGTTGAGAAAGCCATTAGAGCCTGTTACAGTGCTCTTTAAGCTTAGCCTTAAGGGCTGAGGCACATGAGAGCATAACCTTAGGATCTAGGAGTTTGTCAGAAGTCACTTAGCACATGCTTGGGTTTCATATTTTATCCTATAAATTAATGCACATTTTAAGTTACAACATGTGTGCAGTAAAGTAAAAATTTTGATTGGTACAACTTGATGCAGATATAAGTGAGAGATTGAATAAGGCGAGAACAAGGCGAGAACATAGAATTAGCTGTTGGATCTGGAAAAATGGAAGTTGTTGGTTACTTTGTCATGAATCATTTAGTTGGGGTGGTGTTTAGGAAGCTAATTAGGGTGCGTTGAGGGGAGAATGGGAGTCAGTATAGATAGAAAAATAAAGCAGCAAATGGAAGGGGACATGGATTCTAGGGAGGAATCCTTTGTCTGGAAAAATGTGCCTTTACATTAATTCAGAGCTCATGTGGCCTTTGGTTAAGTTCTGTAGCTGTCAACATAAAGGTCTTAGATATTTTAGGTTTATTTCTGAATAAAAATAAATCGAATATTTTATTGGACTGGTTAATACTATAATTGGCATTAAATATATTTTCTCATTTATTGTTCATGTATAAGGCTTTTGATTTGTTGTTATTGTTGATCTTATAGACAAAGAACTGTATCAGAACCTATTAGTTCTAATCCTGTGTCAGTAATGAAATAATCAGTTTATGTATTTACTTATTTTGATGTTCGAGAGCACCACTGTCTAACAGAAATGTAATACAAGTCATACATATAATTGTAATTTAAATTTCCTAGTAGTTATATTAAAAAAGTAAAAAGAAACAGATGAAAATAATTTCAATGATATACTTTACATAGGATATCCAAAGTATTATCATTTCAACATGTAATTAGAATAAAATATTGGTGAGATATATTACATTTTTTTGGTATTAAGGTTCAAAATTCAGTGTATATTTTATACTTGCAATTTGGACTACAGTAGTCACATTGCAAATGCTTAATATACCATAGTGACTAATAGCTACTATATTGAACAGTGCAGTTCTGAGTAGACCAAGCTATTGCTTGTAAATAATGAAAAGTTTTTCCTAATTTTTTCTTGTCGTTTTTCTTGCCTTAATGTTTTTGTTGGAGCACCAGTAGTACAGTGCTGATGTTGATGATATTAATGGAAATACTTACAATGTTTGACCACTGTGGATTTTCTGGATGATGGACTTTAGAAACTAAAGAAGTTTCCTTCCTGTTCTAGTTCGTAATATTTTTTCTTTAAGTTAGAAATAGGTTTTAAGGTTTATTTTAAAAAATGGTGTCTGTTGAGGTGACCATATTTTTTTCCATTTTTTTAAAATGAAGATAAAAAATTAGTACTTTTAAAATGGTGAACAGTTCTTATATTTTACATACGAAGTCTCTTGATCATGATTTTTATTTTTTAGGAGACAGGGTCTTGCTCTGTCGCCCAGGCTAGAGTACAGTAGCACGATCATAGCTTACCTTTGAGCCTTGAACTCCTGGGTTCAGGCGATTCTCCCACCTCAGCCTCCTGAGTAGCCAGGACTACAGGTGTGCATCACCCATACCTGGCTAATTTTTCTTATTTTTTGTAAGGATGGGGTCTTGCTGTGTTGCCCAGACTGGTCTCCAACTCCTGGCCTCAAGTAATCCTCCTGCCTCAGCCTCCCAAAGTACTGAAATTACAGGTGTGAGCCATTGTGCCTAGCCCCATTTATTCTTTTAACAAATTTATCTACTAGATTTCATTTGCTTTTGTTTGATCTAGGGCACCTAAAAATAAAAACCCCTATTTATTTCTCTATTTTGTTTTAAATGCAGCCAGTCCTTGTCCAGTTTTTATATCCAGGAGGATTTTTCTGGCCTTGTCAAATGTGTTGTATAGATAGAATTCTTGTTCTGTACTTTGGAACTGCTTATGATAATGTATTAAACAGAATATTGTAGAGAAATACATTCATCATATTGGTGGTAGCACATCCTCACTGTGTGTTTTCTTCTCCAGCTGGGCTCTGGACTGTCTTCACGCTGGGCGGCGTGGGCAGCAAAGCAGCCACCCGGCCAGAGCTCTCCTCCCCGCTGGCCAACCAGAGTCTCCTGCTTCTGCTGGTGCTGGCCAACCTAACAGACGCTCCTGACGCTCCAAACCCCTACAGGCAGGCCATCATGTCTTTTAAGAACACACAAGGTTTGTGGCATTTTTCCTCTAATGTTCTTTTTAATGAGAGTATTGTTTACTCCATATTGTTTATTGTCTTACAGTTTTGAAGATGAGTGTCCATTTGTATATTTTCATATTGGTTAAAAATGAGAAAAACTTACATGTGTTCTCACAATATCCTCAGGAAGGTCAAGTAAATCTCAGAAGAGGGCTATGGTCCTTAATATCAATTTAAATAAACATTTCTTTCAGAGGTAGCCAAACCCGCATGTGCTTTATGTGGATTGGTTTGTCCTCCCTTTTAGGGATAGAAATTATCCTGGAAAACCCCTAATGATAGGATGTTTTAAATTTTAATTTAAAGTCTATAATCTAGTTAGAGATTTATAGAACTAAAAATTAAGATATAAATCAGCAAACGTTTTTCTGTGAAGGGGTGGTGGCTTTGTGGCAACATATGGTCTCTACCCTGCCTTTGTAGCTCGAAAGCAGCCATAGATAATTCATAAATGAGTGAGCATGGTTGTGCTTCAGTAAATCTTTGTTTCAGAAACGGGGTGGGCTGCCTGTGAGCTGTGTTTTGGTAATACCTAAAGTGGAACATGAGCAGATAGTCCATAAGAAATAGTAATCTCTTGTCAAAAGGTTACACTTTTAAAAGCCACATTACTATAGTCCTGTGTTGCTTAACGATGGAGCTGTGCTCTGTGGAATGCATTGTTAGGTGATTTTGTCATGTGAACATCATAGCGTGTACTTAACGTAAACCTAGATGGTGTAGCCTACTACACACCTATAGCCTACTACACACGGTATAGCCTATGTATTGCTCCTAGGCTATGAACCTCTACAGTGTGTTATTGTAATGAGTACTGCAGGCAGTTGTAACACAATGGTAAGTATTTGTGTATCTAAAACATGTATCTAAATGTAGAAAAGGTATGGTAAAAACATGGTATTATAATCTTATGGGTCTACCATTTATACTTGTTCCGTCATTGAGTGAAACATTATATATGGTGCATGACTGTAGTTAGGTTTTCTAGATGTTTCTAACAGTAATATAGTTAAGATGGGCGAGAAGTGCAGTTTTTGGTTAGTAACGTTGTAAAGGCTTCTGATGTCCTGTGCCATGTTCCTTCCAGATCTGTTCTAATACACATTTCATATAGACAGGCTGAGTGTTGGTTGTGCCATTGCCAATTCTGGTATTATCATTTACAGGGTCTCTTAGTCCATTTGTGCTGCTGTAACAAAATTAACCTTGAGACTGGTTAATTTATAAAGAACAGAAATTTATTTCTCACAGTTCTGGAGGCTGAGAAGTCAGTCCAAGGTCAAGGTGCCAGCAGGTTTGGTGTCTGGTGAGGGCTCAGTCTCCGCTTCCAAGGTAGCGCCTCCTAGCGGTGTCCTCCTGTGGTGGAAGGGACTGAAGGGCAAAAAAGGCTGAATGCTGTGTGAAGCCTCATTTATAAAGGCCTTAATCCTCACGGGGGAGGAGACTCGTGACCTAATTACCTCCTAAAGACCCAACATCTTAGTATTAATATTATTGCATTGGAGATTAAGTTTCAACATGAATTTTGGAGGGGACACAAACATTCAAGCCATAGCACACGGCAATAGGGAGTCAATAACAATTTGATGGGTTAAAAAATGAAAACTCGTGTATCTGGTAGTAATTTTCTATTCCCATCATGCTCTTTAAAGCATTAAAATATCAGCGCTTTGTGTTGTCATGTTCCAGTGTTTTATTTGATTAGATTTTGACTTTCTTTATGTCACTTGAACTTATCTTTATCTCCTTTGTTACTTCCTAACCTTGCTTGCTTCAATTCCTATGCAAATCCACTTAACAGTTGGAAAGAGGCTATGTCAGTTTTGGAATATCAAGAATTTTCCCAGTATGGGCTGTGATTTTTTGCTTTTCGTTATTCCAGTGATTATTCTCTTCAAAAAAAGTTTCTTAGCAGTTGTAGTCAATTAGGTTTAAGTTTTCCTTTAAACAAAAAAAGTTATAAAAGTTTCCTGGTAGTTGTCTTAGGCTTGGTATGTTCTGTTCATTATAGAAGTTAATGTTGAGCACAGATGGTCCCTGATTTACAATGGCTTGACTTACAGTTTTTTGACTTCATGATGGGGTGAAAGCAATATACACCCGGTACTATATTCAGTAAATTACATGAGATGTTGTTATAAAATAGGCTTTGTGCAGGGGAACTGTACATGTTCTGAGCACATTTAAGGTAGGCTAGGCTAAGCTATGATATTTGGTAGATTAGATGTATTAGATGCATTTTCAACTTAAGATATTTTCAATTTATGGGGGGTTTATCAGAATGTAACTCCATTTTAAATTGAGGGGCACTTGTACTGATTTTGATATTATTTTAAAACTAGCTAAATTACATGTTATTGTTCTGGCCATTTTCTTAATAAATGGATTAATAACATTGGTGAGTACTTCAGCCATGATTTATTGATTTGGAAGAAATTAATTTCAAGGCTGTTTTTTCTTTTTGACTCTATTTTACAAGTGGACTTTCTGCCTTATATAGAAACTATATCCTTTGTCTCTAGATGTCTCTAGGACTGATGGTCATTTAGCTCTCAGTGTCCTGGTTAAATTGCAGCTATTAGAGGGCTGTTTGCCTGGCCCATAGATCTGTTTATTGAAGTTCATTTTCTTATGTCAGCTATATTAATTGGAAAATAGTATCAAAGTCACATTATGTGGCTTAGTTTAGTTCTTTTTAAAATAAAGTTTAAACTATAAATTGAAATTTTGAATCTGAAATATAGTGATTTTTACATAAAATTAACGGGAATTGAGTGGTACACATTATTTTAACAATATTTATTATTTATACAAAACACTGTCCAGAAAATACTGATGTACTATTTTTCTGTATTCCAGATAGCAGTCCTTTTCCGTCATCAATTCCACACGCCTTCCAGATCAACTTTAATAGTTTGTACACAGCTCTGTGTGAACAGCAGACCTCTGATCAAGCAACTCTCCTCTTGTATACATTGCTCCATCAGAACAGTAATATTAGAACATACATGTTGGCTCGCACAGATATGGAAAATCTTGTAAGTATCTTATGAAACATTCCATGCTTTTTGTATTTGACAATATTTTGAAGGCTGTTTTCTTTTCCCAGAAGGGTCAGTGTGTTTGCCTGCTTACCACAATGGTGATGGTCAGGAGATTGATAGGGACATGTAATCAGATACAGGCAAAGGGTATGAGTTTCTTTGGTGAATGAGACAGCTCCTGTTGAGATGGCCTTACAGCACAGAACCCAGCAGAGTCCCTACTGGCTTGACAAAGCTTCCCTGTCCTTGAGGTTTTTAACAGCCACCCATTGCCCGTAGTTCAGTCTGATTAAGTCCTGTAAGAAGCACCCTCTACAATTCTCAAGGAGATTTTTATATCCTCTTGTTCCCATCTAGTTGCTGAGTGCCTGCCCATTAGGTTCATGTAATAAGTCACACTTGCAGCATATTCTTGATGAGAATGGCTGAAAGGAAGGGCAGTTTTTCAAGTGAGCTACCCAAGTGCCCCATCCTTTCTGACAGGCTTAGACTTTAGAGGTATCTGCACTCAGTTCCTGGAGTGTTATAGTTATTTTAAGTTACCTTTGCCAGACATCACTTAAATGTGAGTGAAATTAGTTCCCAAAGTTTTGCTCCTAGACAAAAGCTTCTATAAGCAAATACTGATTTGCTTTAGAACTAATGTGTAAACATGAGTGTTTATTTAAGGGGAAAAGTAAGCTGCCTCACCAAGGTGCTAGTATTGTTTCAAATACATAGTATATAGATAACTCTGAACCCTTCATTCATAAAAATGTGAACATTCCTGAAGTAGGCAGCAGCTGGCTGATAGCAGAATGTTCCCTCTGCACCAGTTTTTATGGGTTTATGGCAGGATTCTCCAGTTATCTGGTTGCTGTTTTTTTAGTGTTAAGTCTAAAATACTGTGCAAATAGCGAGGAAACACGAATTAGAATTTGTTAAGCATATTCTACGTCAAATTGACACTAAGAACAAAAATGTGATGAAAGAACCTGTGTCCACACCAGCTATATGTGGATTAAACAGCAAAATTGAGAGTCAGAGTGTACTGCTCATGTGAGTAAAAACTTCTGAAGAGAAG
This sequence comes from Eulemur rufifrons, assembly GCF_041146395.1. Lineage (NCBI taxonomy): Eukaryota > Metazoa > Chordata > Mammalia > Primates > Lemuridae > Eulemur > Eulemur rufifrons. The sequence goes on from NC_090987.1 coordinate 20,297,718, forward strand.
GCTGGTTTCCGGATGGGTGTGTGCCTAAGCACAGACACAATTCTGACTGTGACGTATCTAAGGGAAATGTTGGCGCTAAGCAGAAAGCCTGTGACATCACCTGTTTCAGAAGGTTCCGTAATAGGGCTGCTGGTATATAAGATGATGCAGAGAGCAGTTGTCTCTGTTTGATGATATATACCAGCAAAAAGTTGAAAGGTTTTATTTTGGGTTTCAGGGGATGGGTGGAGTTTACTTCTTTTGGTTTTATTTTTTAATTTTCTTGCGTAGACTACTTTGATAATTTCTTAATTTATGTTCCATCTGCCCTTTTTTCTTTCTTCTATAATAAATATTTGTTGAGGCTACGGTTAGAAAATCTATTATCAATAGGAAATTTTACTGTGCTGATCTTATTGTTGTTAACAATTCTTTCATTCTACAGTCTTTGTTATTAAGAAGGTAATGTTTGACACATTACAGTGTTTCTAAGAATACCTTACTGTGTGTGTAAGGCTGGAGGCAAACCTGCCTCTATTCAGGGTCATGTGTCGGTGGTCTGACTCACTGCTGTTTGACTTGTTTTAGCTCAAGACTATTTATTGATCTAGCATAACTTCTTGTGATGCATTTTTAATTGGCATCTATTAGAATAACAATACAAGGCCTCCTAAATTTCTTTTTGTGTTTGTGAATAGTGTCTAGGGGAGAATCCAAGTAACCTAACTGTTAAGAACAGGATTTAAAAGGGCATTCTTTTTAGAAAAGCCAGTTATGGACATGATTTTTATTATTTTATTATCACAAGCAAAGTGTTTCCCAAGAAAAGTAGATAGACATTTGAAATAGTCATAATTCTCTTAGTGGTAAGTAACAAACCCACTTATGCCTAGCTTTAGCAAAAAGGACTGTGTATATGCACAAATTAAAAACTTGCAATTTTTTTGGCTTCACTCATGGCTGCTTCTAGGGTCTAAACGATGTTGTCCAGGCTCAGTCTCTCGATCCCTTGTCTCTGCTTCCACAGCTTTGGCCTTATTCTCAGGCAATCACTCTCCAAATGGAAAGAGAGATGGCTACCAGCAGCTCTGGGCATATGTCCACCTTATAACTCCTGAGCCTAAAAAGAAGAATAATTATACATTCTTCATCCATAAAATTTCATGAAAAGCTCCAGTATTCTCTTCATGGGTTGTGTGCCCACTTCTTTGACCAATCATTATGGGAAGGGGCCTCTTAATGTAAGCAACCGTACCCACAGGGGTAAAGGGGAGTTCTTGATACTCTGAAAACTATAAAACATTGTTGAAAGAAATGGAAAAACATACCATGTTCATTGCTCACAACACTTAACATTGTTAATAATACAATACTCCCCAAACTGACCTATACATTTAACACGATACCAATCAGAATCCCAGCTGATTTCTTTATAGAAATCAACAAGGTGGTTCTAAAATTTATATGGAATTGCAAGGGACTCAGAATAGCCAAAGCAATCCTGAAAAAGAACAAAGTAGGTAGACTTACATTTTCTGATTTCAAAACTTACTACAAAGCAACAGTTACCAACACAGTTGGTACTGGCACAAGGATAGGCATAATAGATTAATGGAATTGGATTGAGAGTCCCAATATAAACCCATATACCTATGGTCAACTGATTGTTAGCTAGGGTGCCAAGACCAATGTGGAAAGAATAGTCTTTTTAATACATGATGCTGGTGTAACTGTATAGCCACTTGTAAAAGAATAAAGTCGGGCCTTTACTTCACTCCATATACAAAATCAATTCAAAGTGGATCAAAGACCTAAAAAGAACTAAAACTGTAAAACTCTTAGAAGAAGACATGGAAGTAGATCTTTACAACCTTGGATTTGGCAAATGATTCTTAGATATAACAACAAAGACATGAGCAACAAAAGAATAAAACATAAATTGCACTTCATCAAAATAAAAAGGTTTTGTGCTTCTAAGGACACCATGAAGAAAGTGAAAAGACAGCCCACAGAATGGGAGAAAATATTTGCAAATCATTTATCTGATAAGGGCTGCATCTAGAATAAAGAACTGTAGTAACTCAATAATAAAAGGACAACCCACTTAAAAAATGGGTGAAAGCTCTGAATAAACATTTCTCCAAGAAAGTTATATAAATAGCTAATAATAAACACATGAAAAAAAATGACATCATTAGTCATCAGGTAAATGCAAATCAAAACTGCAATGAGATACCACTTCATACTCACCGTGATGGCTATAATCAAAAAGTTAGATAATAGGTATTGGTGAGGTGTGGAGAAATCTGATCTCTCATACACTGTTGGTGGGATTATAAAATGGTGCAACTGCTTTGGGAAAATGTGACAGTTCCTGAAACAATTAAATAGTTACCATGTGACCCAGCAATTCTACTGCTAGGTATATACCTAAGGTAAATGAAAACATGTCTGCAGAAAGACTCGCACGTGAATATTTATAGCAACATTATTTATAATAGCCAAAAAGTGGAAACAGTATAAATGCCCATCAAAAAAAGAATGGATAAATGAAATGTGGTATATCTATACACTGAGCAGCTGTTTGCTCCTCCTTTTTTGGTTAAGTTGGAGGAAAGTGATGTGACTTTTTAAAAATTTTGAAACAAACCATGAGCCTAAATGGCATCTGCAAAACCCACCTTCATGTTGGTTAGACCTTCACAGACCTTCACAGACCTTCACAGAGCTAGTGATGATTTTCTGTACTGGTATCTTAGCTATACATACGGAAAGCTCGTTAAATCAAAAGTGGGTTTGTATGTTTTTTTTAATAGAAAAAATATAACTATGATATTAAAGCAAAAGTTATAATAGTGTACAGATTTAAAACATTTGGACTTAAAGTATTGAAATAGTAAATTATGATTTTTATTCCCTAGGTTTTACCAATTCTTGAGATTCTGTATCATGTTGAAGAAAGAAATTCACACCATGTGTATATGGCCCTTATAATACTGTTGATCCTTACAGAGGATGATGGCTTCAATAGATCCATTCATGAAGTGGTAAGCTACCGTTACTTGGATTAGAGTTACAGTTACAGAATAGACATGTCCCTCCATAAGATTTACTGCAGTCTTAGCATTTCTTCTGTCTTTTTTTTTTTTTTTCCTGGTAGATGTTTCTTTGATAACTTGGATTAGAAATGGTATGTCTTTCTTCAGATTTATGAAGTGGTGCTTTTTCTGCCCCCCGTAATGGTGACAATTAGTCACTATTACAAATTCTCAGAATGGTTCCTTAGTAATTGATGCAAATGTTTTTGCTGCTACTGAGTTCAGTTTTCTGCAACATTTCATTTCCACTTTTTAATGCGGCATACGTTGTCAGGCAGCTTTGCTCCTTGCATACAGGATGAGAGAAGGAATAGGGAACAAAAGGGAGAATTGAAAAATTGTGTTATACATTTTTTTAGAAGAGCTTCCCATAATTTAACTCTTTAAATTTTGGTTCTGTTGGAGAGTTTCATTCCCAAACTGGTTTTATCTTTTTCTTTGGCATTTTCTTTGTGTCAGAGTAATACATGCATATAGCTTAAAAACTTACATAGAAGTATGAGGTTTTAAGGAAAAATAGCAGACCCATGTCCACCCTATTCCTGATTCCTGCTTTCCAAAGACAAATGCTTTCAGCTCTGTCCGTGTTCAATAACATGCTTGTATTATTATTTCTTGATTTTTCAGATATAGATACTGTTATCTTTCTCAGATGGAAGATAAGGCATTAGCTTTCCTTCCTGCACACTGCGCGTGTTCCCCTGGATTCCCTGTGCGCCTGCCAGCACTGAGCCACTGTGTGCTCAGCCTCTCCTATACTTTTTGAGAAGGAAGACATTTTTAGATCCTTGAGGGGTTTCCTTCTACACGCTATTTTTAGTTACTTTAAGCATAAAGTGATAAAAATATAAACATGATGGATAAGCAAGGTGGTAACAGTCCACAGCTATGAAGTTATGAACACTGAATGTGAAAAATGAGGAATTGTTTTTATAAGAACCAAATAAATAGGTCAAGGACTACAACTAGGTTACCAAGAAAAATTTTTTATGCTGCCTATTAATTACACATTAATGTCCCATGGGAAGCTATGTGAGCTGTATAATGGGTTATTTATAATTTTTTCTTAAAATATCACCCAGAATTTCTAGATAATGATGTATTTTTCATAGGAAAAAAAGACAAACCTGTGTGTAAATGCTAAATTGGATTTCTAATTTGCATAGCAAACATTGTAAGTTTATCATATGGATACTCATTAACTATTTTTTGAATGTTAAATGACTACTTTTATTCAAAACACTTTCTCCATCCAGTTGTACAGTTGACATTATACAAGCAGACATTAAGAGCTAATTACCTCCATTCCAAATAAGGATGGCTTGGGATAATTTATTTCTAAGTAAAGGAGCCAAGAGAGGAGAAACAATATATTCAAGTGTGCGTCCTTTTAAAAAACAGACTCCTTCACTGGTAAAGTTGACTGATGAGTGTCCTCGATTAGTCTTCCCTTGCGGACTTACAGCAGTGATTCTCAAACTTTTTGGTCTTTATGCTTAAAAATTATTGAGGACACCAAAGAACTATTTTATGTGGGTTATAGTTCTTCACATTTGGCACATTAGAAAGTAAGTCAACATAAAATAATAATAATTGTAATAATAAAAACCCCATTCATTACATATTAGCATCGATAACATTTTTTATGAAAATTACTATTTTCCACAAACAATTTAGTGAGAAGAGTGGCACTTTTTTACATTTTTGCAAATGAATTGCCTTAACAGAAGATAAGTAGATTCTCATGTCTGCCTCTGTATTCAACTTGTTATTCTATCAAGACATGTAGCCTGTGGAAAGCTCCACTTATAAGAGAATGAGAGTAGAAAATAATGTCTTAGTATTATCATGAAAATGGTTTTGACTTTGAGAATTCTCCAGAAATGTCTCAGGGACCTCTGTTTGTCCCAGGATCACATATTGAGAACTACTGCCTTACAGAATAGAATGCATCAGAAAGGTTGAACACTTTACCTATTATAAAAATTCAGCTGGCAAAAATCATTGCTTTGAATTTTTTCAGCTACTATTATTTTACATGTAGGTTATCTCTTCTACTTGATTAATTGTACATTTTTTTTACTTTTTATCTCACAAGCAATACTCAACCACCATGTAGTGGGTGTTTGTTATATGCCGGCCTGAGTGGACACTGCAGGACAGGTCGGGGTGGGATTATTTGTGATGGGGCTGCTGAGTAGCCTGGGGCTTGCCAGAGAGCTGAGCTTAGTAGAAATCTGTGAAGGGAAGGCACCTGTGTATGCTCGCACCTTCAAATATATGGATAAGAAATTCAACACGGTATTCCTTTACTTTTTTATTGTTCTTATCTGTTTCTATACCTCCTTCTAATTTCTAATAATGTCTGGAATTTTTTTTGTCAGACATGCCAGAGAAATATCTATTTTATTGGTGTCTTAGAAGAACGAAGGTGCAGCCATATTATTTGGACTTACTTATATTTTCCTGATTTCATGGATTAGCCCTGTGTGTGTTGTTGTCGTCTGTAGTCTATATTCTCCTTCTCTGGAATTCTTCTGGATTTATGACGTTGCTACATGCTTACATGTGTGGTGGTGGTTTTTTCCCCAGAAATGGTGCATGGATGGTTCATGCTGTGTTTTGGATACCTAAGTCTTTATTTTTCCACATACTTGTGTGGTAGTTTCTCTAGGTGTAGAATTCTAGAATCATAATCTATTTCCTCAAAAATCTGTAGACAGTGTTTTATTTTCCTTCATATGTATAGTGTTCAAGAAGAGAACTCTAATGTGAGTCTGCTTCTCTTTCCTTTGGTGGTAACATGTTTCCTCTGCCTGGAAGCCAATAGAATTTTCTCATATACAGTGATTTAATAAATCTTACCAGAATGTTTTGATTGTTTTTCAGTATTTCTGCTTGGAATGTTGAAATTTTTCTCCTCTCAGAAATTTTCTCATATGACAAATTTTTCTGTTTTTCTTCTAGTCTGTTCCTTTTGGAACTCTTAAGTGGATATTAGATATCCACTTTTCTCTATAGCTTCTGTAGAGAACGTCTCAATCTGGTCTTTCAAATCACAAATTTAATTTTCTTACTGCTTCTTTCTCCTAAAATATCAACTGTTAACAGTTTGCTTTATTCTTCTCATTTGTTTTCTGTATATATAGTAAAGGATATATAAAGGAGTTTCTCAAATATAGTTGATCACTCACATCAAAATAACCTGGAGTGAGTATTTTAAAAAAGCAGATTTCCAGCCTCTGCCCTCTAAGGATTCTGATTCCATAGGGCAGGAGTTAGGTCCCAAATCTGCCTTTTCCCCAAGCATCGCTGGTGATTTTTCTGTGAACCAATGGCTAAGAATCCCTTGCACAGTGCTTAAGAGTATGTGCTTTAGAACAGAACAGGTCCAAACAGATCCTGTCTCCTCTAAGCTGGGAGACATTGGGTGCGTTACTTGACCCTGCTGAGCTTAATTTCTTCAACTGTTAAATTAGGATAAAAATAGCATCTACATCACAGAGTTACTGTAAGGATTAAATATAATATATGTAAATGATAATGTATAATGTATTACACGTGTAAGCACTCAATAAGTGTAATAATAAGAGCTAACACGTATAATGCTTACTGTATTTCAGGCACAGTTTTATGGACTTTACATAGATTAATACATTCGATGCTGGAATTTAATCCCTCCTCGTGGAGACATTTAAACTTCACATCTGAGAAAAAGAGGAGTGAGAGGTGGCTGATGGACGTGCCATCATTTAGAAGGAAAAAAGCAGTGATGCAGGAAATAGAAGGTGGAAAATCTGCCAGAACCACGTTCTTGATAAGGACAGAGGATGGCACTTTGGGCACAAAGAGGGAGAGGTTTACCTTGGCTGGGACCATGGACAGTCACAGCTGGTGGTGGGATGGACACAAGGCAGTAGATGGGCTCCTGGAAGTGAAGGTTCTCTTCCGAGTGCTGCTTTTCCCTGATGGAAGTTGGAAGCCAGGTCATCAGCTGATAGTGAGGATGTTGTGAGGTTTATAAAGAGAGGAGAAAAGGAGAAGATAGGAAATTATTATCTATGATGGTGGGGCAGTGAAGGCACTAAGGAAATGCATGATTCCTGGGCAGGCCTAAGTGCCTACTTGAGACTAGTTGTCTGGAATTTTAATTGAGACCACCCGGCATAGCTAAGGAAACTAAGATTCAGCAGGGTTGAGTAATGTGCCCAACGTTTCACAGATTGTAAGTGGCAGGACCTGTCTGATTCTAAAGCATGTTCAGCCTCAGGTGCAGGCACTGATAGGTGTGGAATAGGATGTAACCAAGGTTGGGGTTCTGCTGAGGGAGAATGATAGAGGGAGTTGAGCATATAAGCAGGGGAATGGGTTTGATGATTGACCATTGGATTTAAGCTGGATCAGGAGGGTGACAACCCTGAAAAAAGATGGTGAGATAGAAGCACTGTATGTCCAGGTGAGGGTCTAAGAATTGTTGGAGCCCCAGTAAGAGGGACCCAGCTGGAAAGATAAGAGGCAGTAGTTGGAGGGTGAAGTCAAGCTTAGGCTGTTACTAGTGACAGTTATTGGTAATGACAAGGGCTAAGCTCTGATCAAGGGAGAGAGTAGGTGAGGTAGGTTGGAAGACAGAATCACTGGAAAAGAGGAGGTCAGGGAACGGAGAAGCCAGGCATTCCAGATGCTTTTGGTGTCCCGATCACATCCTCTTGACCTACTTCTGATTTCAGCAGCAACTATGGTGAACATTCCACAGAAGCTCAGACTCCTCCTGATAGCTTCTTACCCGAAAAGGGCACCTCTCCTTTCTGCCTTCGCCCCCGGGTCTTCTCTGAAGGCCCAGGAGTCTGTTAGGATCCCAGGCAAGTGCAGCACAGTACAAGGAAGATGCTTCAGGGAACAGCCCTCACCCAGGAGGGTTAGAAGCCAGTGGATAGGTGCCCCAGCCTCTGGTCCTTTGGTAGACAGTTTTGTGGGGCACTCAGGATGGTTCCCAGAGGTCTCACTGGACTTGAGTCCCCTTTGTTCATGGTAGTGACCTCGATGGCACACCTTTGCAGAGGCTTTTCCTCCTTCCCTGTCTTACTCTCCCCACGCCCTTATTCCTGCTTCCTGGGTTATCTTCCGAATAAATCACTTGTATCCACCCCCCCCCCAAAAAAAAGAATTAGCCTAGAAGTCTCTTCCTTTTCTGTGCATAGAGGAGAATATGGCACCTCAACTCTCCTGGAGTCAAGGAGAAAGGACATCAGGACTAACTTTAATGGAAGGAAACATTAGGGAGTTTTAGTGTTCAGCTGAACTTGTTATTTCTGGTTTTGGTTTTGTTAGGATTTTTGTTTTGTTTTTGCATTTTACCTCCTTCTTTGTGGCAGCTCCAGTTTGGCTGCTGTGCTACCCAGTTTTTCTGTCTGTCTTTCTCTCCCTCTCCTCCTTTCTTTCTCTCCCCCCGCCCGTCTCTCTCTGATACCCATGTTACAAATTTACTGTGAAAATGTCTCAACTTGATTTGGAAGACAGTTCAGGTGTGCAGCAGCGCTGCCTGCTCTGCATAGCCATAGCAGAACACTGGCACGTCTCTTCTGGAAGATTCAGGCTCATTCACGCTCTTAGCCTCTCTCTGTGCTGCTTAACTCATCTTCAGAGCAAAGCCACGGCTTTTCAAAAATTGTGGACGTGGAGTAATTCCTTTTTCATTAAAGCAATCATTTTACTTAAACTTTTCTTCCCCATTACAGATACTAAAAAATATTACTTGGTATTCAGAACGAGTTTTAACTGAAATTTCCCTCGGGAGTCTCCTGATACTGGTCGTAATCAGAACCATTCAGTACAACATGACAAGGACGAGAGTAAGTATTTCATAGCTATTTTTCTATCTTTCTGCATACAGTACAATTAAGACTGTAGTTTAAAGCAATCCCCATTTACAGTGCTAAAATTCTCATGAAATACAGTGGAAAAACACCGATGAGCAGATAGTCACTGTATTTCATGGTCCTAGTGAAATGGACTATCTGTTCTTGATATTTAATGGATTGTATGATCAGAATTATTTTATATGAAATAGAAAACAAGCAATGTGGCACATTTAGATAAAAGCTATTGTATATCTTTGCTGGACCGATAATACCGATTTGCCTTTTAAAAGCAACAAACAACCAAGTATAACAAGATATAAGCAAAGGAAAATATGAATTCAAATGAGAAAGAAAAGTAGAAGGGAGAGAATACTTTAAAGAGTAGGAAAAAATTCTACTGGATTCTATTCACAGTACCTAGGAATAAATTTCAGTTCTGATCAGTAGAAATGTTATCAAAGAGAAGCAATGTACAGAATTAATAGCTAAGAGAAACGATCAGGTTTACTGAATTGTTTTCAGTTATTTCCTTCTGTAGGGCTAATATAGATACATGTCTGTGTTTTTTTATCTGAAACCCTAGGAGCCAGATGTGTTTTAGAATGGAGAATTCTTTGAATTTTAGAAAGATAATTATAGTTTATATGCTATATTATGCATAACCACTAGGGTCCAAAGCAACATACTGTAATTAAATGTGAATATTTCTGTAGCACAAGATATTCTAATATACACCATGGTGGGAATAACAGAGACCATCAGTAACATCATAATTTTTGTGTGTTGCTTCCAAATAAGTTGTAAAAAAAACAACTTTGAATTTTCAGTGCTTTGTGGATTTGGGAATTAGAGAAAAGGGATTGTGGGCCTGAACTTGTTAAAATGAATGACAGTTGAGTTTACATTTGCTTCTAGTCAGCCTTGCTTAAAATACAGAGAAAACTTGATGTATGTTTGAAACTTGTCTCCTGACAGGACAAGTATCTTCACACCAACTGTTTGGCAGCGTTAGCAAACATGTCGGCACAGTTCCGCTCGCTCCATCAGTATGCTGCCCAGAGGATCATCAGGTAAACGGGAACTTTAAAAGAAACACTGATTTTTGCCTTTTGGCTGACCTGTTAGGAAGGACACTGTGGTGGTTCCTTTTTAGATGTTATCCATGAGGAATATCAAATTTTCCTACTTAATTTTCATCACCTTCTTGTTTGGTTAAACATATCTCATTCTGTTCTGTTTTCTAACCCAATTTTTTGATCAAAGTTAATTGTATTTCCTTTTAATCTTTTTTACAAAATGTAGTTTTAAGTGTTGTGTTGTTAGCGTTTTACAGAGCAGCAAGTATATTTTTTAATAATGCAAACTAAATCAATATATTTGATGAGCATTTTATAGAGCATCACAGTACACTTTTAAGGATTTATCTATTTGTTTTAGAGAATTATTTTCTTAGCAGTTTACCCTTATATTAGTTTCCTATTGCTGCCATAACAAATGACCACACAATAGTGGCTGAAGACAACACAGATTGGTTACCTTACCTGTATGTCCAACACGGGTCTCACTAGGCAACATCAAGATGTCAGTGGGGCTGCATTTCTTTCTGGAGGCTGTAAAGGAAAAGCTGTTTCCTTGCCTTTTCTAGCTGTCAGAGGCTGCCAGCGTTCCTTGGCTCGTGGCCTCTTCCTCCATTTCTAAAGCCAGCAACAGTAGGTTGTTGAGTCCTCACGTCTCATCACGCTGACCTTCTCTTGTGGTCCCCTCCTTCCATTCTGAGGACGCTTGTGATTTCTCTGGCCCTGCCAGAATAATCCAGGATAATCTCATCTTAAGGTCAGAATTATAACTGCAAAGTTCCTTTTGCCATGCAAGGTAACATATTCCCCGAGTTCAGAGGGTTAGAATGTGGATGTTTTAGGGGGAGCCATTATTCTGTCTGCCAGAAACCATTGCCTCTTCCCCACCATTTGCCAAAGGCATGGTCTTTAAGGGTAGGAAAGCTAATTAACCAATCGTGAATGAATATCATTTGCCCCAGGGATCTTTAACCTATAGCGGTACTTTTTTTTCCTTCTGGTAGGGTGCTCAATATCGTCCAAACAGCTCTTGAGTAGAACATTTGTTATATAAGTCAGTGAAGTCATACTGTTTCCTTTTAGTCTTGCTTTTAGGGTAGTGTAGTTTTGACCATTAATTTTTGTTTTCCAGTCAGAGATGATCACAACTTTCTATCACTTTTAAGCTCTGATCTCATATTCTGTCCATTGGTTGGATGTTTATTGACCTGGACTCATTGTTAACAGTTATTTAAAATTAACTTATGTTCTTTATCTGTTTGTTTATCTTCAGAATTTAGTAGAGGATATTTTGCATTGACTCACAATTTAATTTATGTCTGGTCTTAATACATTCTACTGGATTGTATTTTGGGTTTGTACTTGAAAGATTGTTCAGTTGGCTGACTTTGGACTAACACGAACTTCGTGATTTAAAATAAACGTAGCAGTTCCCTCATACCTTGGACTCTCCTAGGTATTCTGAAGAGCCTTTAGTTTCCAAAAGTTAACTTTTGTCACTGTGCTTTATTTCAACATGACTGATTTAATGATTTCTGTGCTGCTTTCTAGTCTGTTTTTCTGTTTATGTGGAGTTTTACAATGGTTTCATGAAGATTTCATTACAAGATTAATTTTCCTCAATTGATCAGTGAACATTTGACCTGTTCAGTATGAAACTATCTGGCTCAGAATTTAAGTTCTGATAAAAATGCATTAAACAAAGTAAAAATTTTCCAAATGTGAGAGTTGGGGAAAAATACAAATAAAGCACCGTGCTTAATTTTTTATATGTGGTGACAAACAGAGAACAAACTAATCATATTTGAAGAAATAAGAAACAATTTAGATTTGTGATGTGGGTATATTTAGACTAAGTTTATCATCAATAATGAAAAGTGCTTTACTTCTTTGTAATATTTAATAGATTTTTATTTAGCATTACTCGAGTGAAGAACTATGTTAAGCAATGCAAGGAATATCAAAATAAATAATAAAGATTTCCTGTCTTCAAGTAGCTTATAATTGAGTAGCAAGGATAAGACAAGGACCCATCTTTGTATATAAAATACAAGGATCTTATATACAGCAGAATGTGGTAAACATTATAATGAAAGAAAATCCCCGTGGTAGGGGAAAGTTGTTGGTTCCCAGAATGGTGAGATCATATCTCATTGAGAGATTAGGCAAGGTGACCAGAGACGGATGGCAGTGGAGACTAGCTTTTCCTAAAGCATCAACTACAACAAACCAAAGCAAAACACGAAGGAGGGGTGGTAAGAGAGGATGTTTTATATGTAGAAAATAACCAGTCCCATTTAATTGGCATGTCGTGGACCTGTATAGGGAATCTAGGTGAGAGGGCTGAAAGAACCAGCTGGGGTCTTACTGTGGAGGGGCTTAAGTGTTAGACTCACAGTTTAGAATCATGGAAGGAATAGAGAGAAAAGAAGATCTAATCTTCAATAACAACAAAAAAGAAAATGTGAATGAATGAGTTATAAGTGGATTTTTTTTTGAGATGGGGTCTCACTGTGTTGCCCAGTCTGGTCTCAAACTCGTAGGCTCAAACAGTCCTTCTGCCTCAGCCTCCTGAGCATAAGTGGATTTTAAAGAAAAGAATCTAAGGTAAATTTCTAAGGGCAGCAGATGATATTACTATGTTCAGTTTGTCATACTGAGGGAAGTGCATTTCTAACAGGTTCCCAAGTGCTGCTAATGCTTCTTGCCCAAGACCACATTTAAGTAGCCGGCGTGGATCAGAAAGAACATCATGTCATCCAGGAGGGAGCTTGTTAAAAATACAGAATGTAGGCCCAACTTCAAATCAACTGAATCAGAGCCTCCTTTTTTAACAAGATCCCCAAATGATTTGTATGCACATTAAAGTTTAGAAAATGCTTTCATTTTGGCCTGGAAATCACAATTTATTTCCTGAGAAAACACTTGTCTTGAATTGGAAATGGGGGCTAGCCTTTTTGTATTTTGAGGGAACTCATTTTCTACTAAATGTTTGTGTTGAGGGTGCAGAATTGTAAAGTATGATAAGGAATGCATAACAAAAACTGTTTAGACACCCAGAAGGGTTATTATAGTAGTACAGCTCGGGATTCGCCTGATGCTCTAGTAACGCCTTCAAGTGAGAAGTAATCAGTTTTCACATACATGTTTCCTAAATCCTCTTTTAGGAAGACACTACACAATTTTATATCTGTCCGTTGCAGAACTCAGAAGAGCCAATATTTTGTGTGATTTTCAACAAAATGCAAAACAGAGTCGCATGTTACATTGCTGTGATGGGATTTGAGCAAAACTTTTAAAAACCTTCTTAGCTGAACATAAATAAATGTAAGGATCGGTTTCTTACGGTACCTAGGCTACTTTCACATTTAATGACAATGTATCTCCCACAAACTCTTGGTGTCTTAGAAAAATCACAGATATGATTTGAGTTTTGCTCAACGTTATAAAGTCTTTTGGATGTACTATAAGCATGGATATTTGATATGTTCATTATTTGGGATTATGAGGTTGTTAATTCAATTTAAAAACATTTATAAATAGCAGATTATATGCAAGGGATTGCTGTGGGTTACGAAGATATTATTTATTTCTTGACCTTAAGATTTTCCCTTACAGCCTTTTGCATCCCTCTGCTGGCTCTTTCCTCTGGTTCTCCTTCCCCCTTAGCTTAACAGATAGTTTTCTCTAGTATCTCATTCTGCCTTGTTTTTTTCTTTTGTCTTTACACATTTTCCCCGGGAGATCACATGGATGCCTATGACTTCACCTCCTGTCATTTGTATACTGAAAACCACCAAAATCTAAATTCATAATCTAGATCTTTCTCTTTCTCTCTCACTGGACTGACAGGCAGTACAGTGTCGAGGGTCAGGGCACAGACTCTGGAGCGAGACTGCCAGGGTTTGGAATCTCAACTATGAAACCACTAGCTGTGGAATCTTGGAGACCTCATTTAATTTCTCTATCAGCAGTTTCCCCATCTGTAAGGTGGACGTGGCAGTAGTTGCTTTCTCAGAGGATTAAGGTGAAGATCAAGTGAGTTAATATTTGTATAGGGCTTGGCACATTGTACTGTACCTGTGTTAGCTAGCTGAGCACCAGCTCTACTAGGTTCACTACCTGAATATCCCACCCTTACTGCAAATTTGATTATGTTTATTTTATTTTATTTTTTTTTTTTTTGAGACAGAGTCTCACTTTGTTGCCCAGGCTAGAGTGAGTGCCGTGGCGTCAGCCTAGCTCACAGCAACCTCAAACTCCTGAGCTCAAGGGATCCTCCTGTCTCAGCCTCCCGAGTAGTTGGGACTACAGGCATGCACCACCATGCCCGGCTAATTTTTTCGATATATATATTTTTAGCTGTCCATATGATTTCTTTCTATTTTTAGTAGAGATGGGGTCTCGCTCTTGCTCAGGCTGGTCTCGAACTCCTGAGCTCAAACGATCCGCCCACCTCGGCCTCCCAGAGTGCTAGGATTACAGGCGTGAGCCACCGCGCCCGGCCGATTATGTTTAAAATGAACTCATTTTCAAACTTGCTTTTTCTTTTAAGTTCCCTATCCTAGGTAATGGGCCTCACCACCGTCACCTAAATTGCCAACCAGTTCTGTAACGTTTCTCCCTCCCCCTCTAATTCTGTATCTTATTGGGCCCTGAAGTTGTGCATAACTCTGCCACTGGAACTTGCATTCATGCCCTCTTTTCTGTCTCTATCCTTGCTGTCCTGGTTCACTTGTTCATCATCTTCATCCCAACTGTGTCAGTAGTCTGCATGGTCTTTTTGCCTCCCTTTTCACCCCTCCACACTGCTGCATCCATTTGAAAAACAAATCTGATCTTACTGCTTCCTTTGCTTAAAATCAATAATGGCTTCCCATTGCCAGCAGGTTAAAAATCCAACCTGAGCTCCCCACTAGGGTGATTTTGTGCCTCCCCCACTGGCCGCTGACATTTAACAATATCTGGAGTTTTTTGTTTGTCTGTCTTTTGGTTGCCACAACTGGGGAGGAGGTTGCTTTTGACATCTAGTAGGTAGACCAGAGATGTTGCTAAACATCCTGCAAGGCACAGGGCAGCACCCACAGCAAAGAATTATCTACCCCAGAATGTCAACAGCGTCAGGGCTGAGGAACCTCATCTTAGAGCACATAGTCTGGGCCCTGTCCTGCTATTTGACATATACCTGCTGCTCCAGCCTTCCTGAATCGTTACAGTTGCCTGCTTTTTCACAGCTACATTCCTGAATCTGGATACATGTGGTCTGGAACTGGAAAAACGTTGAGGTGGTTCCTGGTGGTATCTCTTCTTTCTGTAGGTCTTTCTTTTTTAACCAGCTTCCCACCTCTCTATTCTGTTCCTTTTATCTCAAACCTACAGTGGTTTCTTCAGCTCGCTGCAAGGTTCCCCAGCTCGGCTCCCAGGCCTTTTGACTTTGGACCCAGCTGCTGCCAGCACAGTTACTGCATATTTCCCCCTTCTTCAGGTTAAAAGGGGAAGAACTCAGTTGGCTCTATTCATCTCATCGTAGCAGCCGTAGGTCGCTGTCATTTTCTGGTCCAGGTGCTAGTTACCCGGGCAGGAGCAGGGAAGAAAGGCCCGGAAAAGGAGAAAGTTGGGAAATCTGGCTGTGATTACCTGGCTTCTCTCAGAAGTGCGGGTGGGATGAATTGAATTTCAGAGTCTTGACCTCTCCCAAGTAGGCACTTAAGAAACAGTGGCCTGGCCTGAAGTTGCAAGTTATGTCGCTTAAGCAGAGTAATAATTACTGGAGATAAAAGGTGGTTTTTCCAACCTCTTGAGAATAAATTAATAGAAAACATAGATTAGGTTTTTAGTTGAAACAATTTATTTTGTAAGAGTTATACAGTTATTTTTGGCAAAATCTAATTAAGAGTTTGAAAATTCGCAAATCTGTGGTTTATACTTTCACCTTTTCTCACAGTTATCTATCAGCCGTGAACTCATACACTTCAGATTTTAATTAAGTTTATGGCTGTGCAGCTTTCGTGTAGTCTCAAGATGGCATTTTATGTGAGCCGCCTTTTCCTGCTCTGCACATGTGATGATGCCTATTTGAGTCACTCAGAATTTTCTTTGAAGGCTAAAAAACACAAGTTGGTTATTTAACTCTGCGGTTAGCTCCTCTCTTTTGGGCAAATATAGACCTTTTCAGGCCCGTGGAGTCAAAGAAAGATAGACAATTTGTTTTTAATAATACTCTAGTATTAACTTGTCTCTTCGGGCTTCCTCACGTCTATTCCCATGGAATTAAGTTTTCATGGGTTAATTATTTTCTGAACCAAATAATACATTGAACTAAAAACCTAAAAGAGAATATTAATAAGCAAATTGGCTTATTTGTTCTTGGGATGAATTTATATTACACACACACACACACACGCACACACATTCAGATAAATATTATCTGAATATTTAATATTAACATGATATTTAATATTTAATATTAACATGATATCTGGCTTTTTTATGGTTATGATATTTTAGGAATTCTGTCTTATTTTTGAAATAAGGTCCATTTAATAATAAATCCATACCTTTCATTTCACTGTCTCACCACTTGTCTTTCTTCTGTTACATATAAAGCTAGTGAAGGTCTGGAGGCTTGGATAGTTGAGGGTGTTAGCTCTACGTAGCTGGTAAGTGGCTGTCCCAGGTTTGTCCAGATCAAAAGCCCATGCTCAGTCCAAGAGTGGCAGAATATTCCTTCTAAGAGTGATTCACCCACCATGGGACCATGGACCCAAACTCCTACGGGTTTGCAATCTGAAGTAGCCACGCCCTTGTTATCATTCCATTTGCTGTTCCCCACCCCGCATCCCGACTGCTTTGCAATAGAGTACCTAAGGTTATAGTAGCAAAGACAATCAGGTCCTTTTAGTTGTTTTTAAACTGACTATTTGAGTTAGGTATGGATGTGTTCAGGTATTACAACACATGGTGTATGGAAATCCTGGGAAATAAACATGGAAAAGAGGATAAGAACTATATATCTTTTAGCCTGATATTTTTCTTCTAATCCTTGATATTAGATGTAAGAAACTTTTGTTTTTAATTCAGTGACTACTTATTGAGTTTCTACTGTGTGCCTACCACTGCCAAAGTCCTATTTAATTTGAGATTTCTTAAATTTTTATTTTAGGCTAATGCCCTATGTTGTATCTAGAAATTAAATGTTAATCAAGAGTTTGTTTTAGTCAGGAGTTTGAGACCAGCCTGAGCAAGAGCGAGACCCCATCTCCACTAAAAATAGAAAGACATTATCTGGCCAACTAAAAATATATATAGAAAAAATTAGCCGGGCATGGTGGCGCATGCCTGTAGTCCCAGCTACTCAGGAGGCTGAGGCAGGAGGATCGCTTAAGCCCAGGAGTTTGGGGTTGCTGTGAGCTAGGCTGACGCCACGGCACTCACTCTAGCCTGGGCAACAGAGCGAGACTCTGTCTCAAAAAAAAAAAAAAAAAAAAGAGTTTGTTTTATTTTTTAAAACTCTAATTCGGTTTCAACCTCACATCATTATCTGATATCATTGTAGTCAGGAAATTGTTTCTTTAGGGAAGGAATTATCTGATACTAAAAGTTATAACAAATAGTTCAGTTCTCTTCCCCAAATCTTGGTAAGTTATTTAACCTGTTTTCCACCTCTGTAAGGTGATATGATACCTACTTCATGGTTGTATTGTAAGAGTTAACAATGGCTCTTGAAGTCTTTTGCATCTCTGTTTTCTCTATTATAGTATTATAACATTTTTGAAATAGTTTCAATCTAAAAATAAATCTGGATAACATCTCTACGAAAGAATTTCTTGTTCTCTGTTAATATTCCTAGATTCTGATTCCCTGCTCAATGGATCATCAAATTGTGTGTTTTTCCCAAATATTTTTCTAAAGAAAGAAAATGAAGATCTCTATGCAGATAGAAGTTTATAATGATGTGTTTTATTTTAGATTGGTAGATCTGAGCAATGACTTGCAATATAAATCTCTTAAACGTATGTGATTTCATTTTTTAAAAGATAGAATTAACTTGCTCTTGCCCAATGCCTAGGAAATAGTTTCCAGTTTCTCCATCCCTTTGGCCTGTGCTGATCCTTGTTTGATCTTGGTGTAGCAGTAGCCAAGAAAGGAAGGAGGAATGTTTGCCTTAAAAATCTGGCTTCCTGTACTTCCTACAGCCAGTGGTACTTTGAAGGCAGCTAAATTTTTCAGGGAAATCTGGCATGGTTTGCTTTTTCAGTAGTCCCTTCTTAAGAAGTTACACTGAGAACATTTAGACAGTTCCCAGTTGAAAATTTATAAGTTTCCAATTGAAAATTTCTAAGTATTCAGAGGATTTGCTAGTAATGTACAACAGGATATCTTGGCAGACCTGATGAGACATGTGAAAACTTCATAATTGGTTTAATTTCAGTTTAGACTGCTGGCACATTCAAAATGTCAGCTTTAAAGAAGCACTTCATACATTTATCACATTTTTTGTTTCTTATAAGTAAAGACCTTTGTGGACAAAATTGCCACATGGTAAATTAAATGGTAAAATAACTTACATGACTAGTACAATCTCTATGGAAAATAGCATGGAGATACCCCAAAGAACTAAAAGTAGACCTATCATTTGATCCAGTAGTCCCACTATTGGGTATTTACCCAAAGGAAAAAACATCATTTTATCAAAAAGACACCTGCACTCGAATGTTTGTTGCAGCACAATTCACAATCACAAAGATGTGGAATGAACCCAAGTGCCCATCAACACATGAGTAGATTAATAAAATGTGTTATATGTATACCATGGAGCACTACTCAGCATAAAAAATGGTGAAATACCTTTTGTAACAACCTGGATGGAACTGAAGACCATTCTTCTAAGCGAAGTATCGCAAGAATGGAAAAACAAATAATTACATGTACTCACTATTAAATTGGAACTGATTGATCAATACCCATGTGCACATATAGTAGTAAAACTCAATGGAAACCAGGGAAGGGAGAGGGAGGGGATGGGTAAATTCATACTTAATGGTATAATGCACGCTATTTTGGTGATGGGCACACATATAACTTTAACTCAAACTGCGCAAAAGCAAATCATGTAACCAAAACATTTGTACCCCCGTAATATTCTGAAATAAAAGATAAAATAACTTGCATGGAGCTTTATGGAATATCACCATCACGTTGTAGAGGTAGCTGAGTATGGGGGGTGGCAGGTATGGTTCATACTTTGTCCTCTTAGCTGTGAATTATTAAACCTCCATTCTTGTCTACTACTGTGAGGGATCTGAGATTTTTACCTTACTTTCAAGCTAACAAATTAGCCCGTCACAGTTTTGTGGATCCTAGTAGGTGACTTAAGATTTCTGGGTCAGAGAGACATAGGAGAGTTTGTTATTGTCCTTTTATTATTTATTTTATTATAAATTATTATAGCAGTAGTAGGAGCCAGAATCATTTTCATCTGTGATTTCCCACGCCCACAGGGCAATGTGACAAGGGGCAGGTGACACCTGCAAATGCAGTGGGTTGCATTATAGGAGAGGAACCCTAAGCTTGGGAATTTTACTTAATAGGCTTCAAGCAAACCTGCCAACCTTTGCTTTGGAGGAAGGCATCTTTAATATATTTAATAGCAAATAAATTGCCTCTGCTGTAGAGGGAGACTCTGTGTTTTCCAAGTCTCTTCACTCTACAAGCATCCATGAAAGGATATTCCAGAGCACAAGGCTATTAATGCCTCTGCTTTTAAGATGTGCAGAAACATGAGAGACCCGTGGAGAATTGTCTCCCAATAGTCTCTACCTAGTTATTCATTTCTATGGCCAATTACAAAAAAATCTGTCACTGTTTCATTGAGGTAGCTAGTTGATAGTGCTCTAGGTTTTATCTCTCAATTGCTAATGCATTGTATTTATATATCTCAGAAGGAGTAAAGAACTAAATGACTTTGTTAGTTTCTGCTTTGTACATGTGTCATAATGAACCTTCCTCTAGTTCAGATGTCAGCGTCATTAACACAGCCCTTAAAGCCTTGTTTCCAAGTGGCTTTGACAAAACCAGGATATTTTTGATTTAAAAACAAATCATAAAGTTGTAGATTTAGAAGGACCTTTAAAGAAAGATGATCTAAGGCTTTCTACAACCACATGTTTGCAATGGGAAGAAGAAAGCCATTTTCACTTTTAAACACCCTTGATGAAACGGTAAAAATAATTAGTTATAATGAATCGTGACCCCTGAGTACATCTTTTTAATATTTTGTGTGATAAAACTAGAAGTTCATGTAAAGCACTCTTACTCCATACTGAACTACAGTGATTGTCTTGAGGAAAAGTATGTGTGGGATTGAGTTGTGAGCTGAACTAGCCACTTTTGTGATGCAGTACCATTTTCACATGAAAGAACACGTGGCAATCTTGGCAGACATTTTCTTGAAAAGGAATAAAATGAGCCTGTTACTTCAAAGAAAACGCCAGTGTCGGTTGCCTATAATAATATTAGAGCTTTCAAGCAAAAATTAGAGTTTTGAAAAACTTGTACCTGACATCATGAGTTAGACAGTTTCCCAATAATTTAAAGACCAATGTTATAAGATCAGTGATGTTAATAAATGTGGATTTTTAAAATGTGGTATGATGAAATGTGTCCACATTTGAAAGATCTACATAACTCAGTGAACCAATGTTTTTCACATGACTGAAGAGTTTTCATTAACTATATTATTGTTAACATGTAATATATTTATTATTAAATTGAAATGAATTAATACATATTTTAGATTTTTCTTAGTTTTAATGTCCAGTATAAGCCACATATTAAAAAGTTCTTTGGGGTCCTCAATAATTTTTTAAGAGTCTACAGGGGCCCTGAGATAAAGTATAAGAACCACCACTCTAATTCCCTTTCAGAGGATGAGGTTGGTAGAGTGAATATGAGCATGTCTGTATTACAAAGTTCACTGTATATATTTTTAAATATCTGCTATTTCTGAATTAATTATACTCCTACTTCCTTCCATCAATATAATCAATATTTAGCTATATTTGTATTATTCATGCTTCCATTTAATATTGAGAATATAGTCATCGGGGTTGGGAGAGAAAGGGGTATACAGA
The DNA here is from genome assembly GCF_041146395.1 of Eulemur rufifrons. NCBI lineage: Eukaryota > Metazoa > Chordata > Mammalia > Primates > Lemuridae > Eulemur > Eulemur rufifrons. The sequence goes on from NC_090987.1 coordinate 20,318,861, forward strand.
ACATATAAATCATGTTTGTTCTCTGTAAGAGCTCATGGTCTCTATCTTAAAAAGTCATAAGATGACAATATTACTGTACTAAATTTTTTTTTTTAGTTCATTGCTCATCTTGCCTGGGTGTGGCTATAAAATAAATTTGTTCCAGTTATCAATGGGTGTGTATCAGACCACTCCAAAATTTAGTCGCTTAAGACAACAATTTGTAATGATCTCTCACAATGCTGTGGGTTGCTTGCTCAATCAAGTGTTACTCACTTGAGGCCTTGTACGTGTTTGCAGTCAGGGATAGCCAATGTGTTGGATGTCCAGCGTGACCCCATCTCCTGGCCGGCAGTTGATGCTAGCTGTCAGCTGGGAGGCCTGTGGAGGCATTGACTGGAACACCTCAGTTCTTGTGACCTTGCCACAAAGTGTGGCCTTCTCACAGCAATGCAGTCAGCTTTCCAAGAGAGAACATCCCAAGAGTGGCAGAAACTGTAAGATTTCTTATGACGTAGCTCAGCTATCCCAGAACATCACTTCTCCCACATTTTATTGGTCAAAAGCAGGTCACAGAACCTGTCCAGATTTAAGAGGAGAGGACCAGGGAAAGGCATAAATGCTGGGAAGTGTGGTTCCTTTGTGGCCATCTTTGGATACTAGCCGCCACAAGACTGCCATAAGGCCATTGAATTATGTGTTAATGTAAGTTACGAACCAGTGTTGCTGGGAAAATGAATGACTGCTTTCATTCTTAAACCCTGGGCTTAAGATAAACATCTAAATTTCTGTTCAGAATAGAAAATTAAGGTGAATCCATTCAAATGCTACGCTTTGCATTTTTCTTTTCTTTGCTTAATTCACATTTCACATAAATGTTCTCTCCTCTTGCCTGCATTCAGTTTCTTTTGTTGAGCAGGAAATGCCCATTTTTTAGAAGAGGTGTCTTTACTCATAGCCAGAATGGGAGAGGAGCAGTTGTACAGAGTTCCTGTACTCTGCATGCTCATGGAGCTGCACTTGCGGGCCACCGGTTTGAGAAAATGTAGGTCTGTGTTATCCTGTGGCAGTGTGACTGGCTGGATGTTAACTCCCTGTCAATGGCAGCTCCAGAAGTTATATACGAGAGAGACCGAGGGGCAACATTAAACGTGGAGGCTGGAGCTTGTTGAAGATTGTTTGGAAGTGCCATTGATACACCATTCACGCTGCCTTGTATTTGTAGTGGCTTGGAGATCCGGCTGGAGGAAATTTGATAGGGGGATGCTTTAACTAAAGCTCCCCTTGGTGGTGCTGTTGCACTATAACTTCTAAGGGAAACATCTCTTTGGTGCTGATTTTTTTTCATCAAACATTTTATTGGACACTAAGGTGCACCAGGCCCTGTGCTAGGCTTGTGGGAACTAATACGACACAGTTATTGTCCTCATCGTCTAATCCTGGCTTTAACTTTCTGGAAATTTTCTGAAGAGTGAAGAAATAGTGCATAGTTAATTGAATTCAAGCCAGATTCATAGCTGCCTGTAGACGCTCTGGAGGCAGTAACCAGTTTGCCTAAAGATGATGCATTCATAAAGTTCACAGTTTTAAATGTTACTTAAAAGGGTATTAAGTAGCCCTTACATTGAGTTTAAAATGTGTGCTTTCAATCTAATAAGAAAAATGCAATTAAATCTTCACTGACATGCCATTTTTCACCTATCAGATTAGAAAAATCTAATTGCCAGAATACGTGGAAAGAGACCACCTCCAAATTTATTGGCAGAGAGTGTAAATCCGTACAATTCCTGTGAAGAACAATGTGGCGATAATTTATCCAAATATGTTACCCTGTGACCCAACAGTCATGCCTGCATTTGTGCAAAATGACAAATGTACAAATTTATTTTAGGAATTTTTTTATAACTCAAGTATCCATTAATAGAGACCTATTTAAATAAATATTGTACATTGATACAGTAGACAGTGTGCAGGTGTAAAAGATTAAGATACTGATGGAAGGCTCTTCAAGATTTACTGTGTGAAAAGAGCAAGACATGGAACCAAATGTGTAGTGTGTGATTAGTGTGGAGGGAAAACAATATATGTTTGCACTTATCTGTGTTTACATGCAGAAACTCTGGAAGGACACATAAGAAACTGATAAAAGTGGTTCTGGGTTGGGAGAAAAGCAAGACTTCTCACTGTAGATATTTCTCTTCTTGTCCCTTACCATGTAAGCACCAAAGGGACAGTAATCTTTGTTTTATTCATTAATGTACCCCAAATACCTATAACAATATGTGGCATATAAATAGTATTTTTAGAATAAGTTATTCAGAAACAACTCAAAAAACAAGCAACCTAGCTTATTACAAAAAATATAGATGAACTTGAAGACAACTGTAATATCCACTTCCAGGTAATCTTTAATGCCTTGGTGTGTAACACTCTAGGTAATTTTCTATTCATATGTGTGCAATATATTTTTATAAAAATAGAGTATACCATATATGGAGTTTTACTGGCATTTTCTATAGTATATATAAAATCTATGTTGAAAGATGTGTTTCTGTAACATAGCCTCAAAATATCATAGAATTTATCCAGTTAAAATTAATAATGCCATATATTTGGGCATTTAGCTTGTTGGTTTATATGCATGTATATACACATACAGATCTAGAAAGAAAATCTCTGTGTGTACATACCAGACAGTGTGTGATCGTGGTTAGCAGTGCGAACCCTGGAGCGAGACCCACCTCCACCTCTTGCTAACTGTGCGATCTTGGGAAATTAAGTAACCTTTCCATATGTACAGTTCCTCATCTATAAAATGTGAATAATAGTAGGCCCTACTTTATGGGGTTATTGTGAGGATTAATTCAGTAAAAATAGGAAAACCATTCAGAGCAGTGTTTAGTACATTTAAGTGTTAGCCAACTCTTCACCCCAAATGTGGAGCATGGGAAAAACAAAAGGCAGACTTGACTGTGATTATCACTGTTCATCGTTCATGAGCCCCAAAGTCTTCACAAGCATTTGTTTGTATCTTGTCTTTTTGGTACTGTCCCCTACAGTGATCCCTGGGGTCACAAACAGGAGACCTTATGGATAATTTCCATGCTAAAATTTAGCATGAGGATGTCTGGATGAGCGGCTGCAGGGGAGTTCCTCCTTTCAAAGGAGGTGGAGCTCCCAGACCTGAAGTGTGTCTTGAGCTTCATTAAGCAGCAGGGAAACATATTCCGAGTCTTTCTGGAGAGAGCAAGTTCAAGATCTGCTTCCTCAGTTTACCTTGCTGAGTTACATTAACAAAGAGGAGAACTATTTGGACTAATCTGACTGTGGTTAGTGTGCATGTTGTGTTTATCTTCTGTCTCAGAGTCAGGGAGTTCCGTGTTGTGCCTGGCTCCTATGGAGTTGCCTTTTGGCAACTGCAGTCAGTTTATGTTTTCCCATTTGTGTTATTATTTTTTAAAGTCTTTATTTTCATTTCTCATTCTTATGTTCATCAGCTCTTAGAATTCATCCCTGCCTATTTTTCTTCCTGAGTTTTGCCAATTTATAAAAGCAATTTCTGCTTTCTACATATTGGGTTTTCTTAAAGCAGGATATATTTGATCAAATTGAAATAGTTCTGAAATATCAGTAACATTACTGAGAATGGCTATTTATATATTTTTTTCATTTATATGTTAACAGGCATTTCACAGACCATCTTCACATAAAGGGAGAACTGGAAGTCTTTTCTACTTGGTTTTAAAAGAAAGTTTTATGTTTAGGTTGTCTAGAGTGACACCTAGAATGTGAATAAAACATTCCAGAATAAAAAAAAAGTTATAACTAAATTAATCATGGTGTTTTATACAAATTTTATTTTCTGTATATATCTAGAAATTAAATGTCTCATGTTAAAATGAAGATTGAATTAGTTCAAAAAATTTTGTTTGCAGAAGTCTTTGATTCCTTATGAAGAGAAATGGATAGTGTGAAGATTTTATAGTATTATGTTTTTATACTCATGAAATGGAGTCAATATTGTGTGATAATTGAAAAATTTTAGGCATTTTTTTCAAGCGATAAGTTTTTTTTTTTTCTTTTACAGTGACATAGTATTTGAAATTATACTTTCCTTTCCTACTATACCATTTGTACCTGTTTTGGTGATGTGTGTTGATTGTCCCTACTGTATCCCGTAAATAATGACCAACCCTGACTGGTCCAGACACTGGTTGCAGTAATCTTATGCCATTTTTAAAAAGGTTTTCTTAAAACTGGTCCATAGAATAAATGTTATTAAGTCTGAAATATCACACAGTGTCTTTGTTGCAACTGAAAAAGTGAAAATAGACATTATTAAAATCTATTACCGCTACATCTATTTTAAAAACTTCACAACTTCAAATAGTATTTCACTTTAGCCTGTTATTCTTTAGCTGTTGATAATGATACTGTTATGTGTTGAAAGGATTTCATCAAGTGTATCAGTCAGATTTAGTTTCAACTGTGAATAACAGAAAAACCTAAAATATGAGCAGCTTATAGAAGAAAGAATTTTATTTCTCTAAAATTAAGAGTCCAACATAGTCTTTCTAAGGCTGATGAGGAGGAAGACTCCAGAAAGTCTGTCTGAGTTTCCATTTGCTGCTGTAACAAGTTACTGCGAACTAAACTGCTTAATCAGTACATTTATTATATCCCAGTTCTTTTTTTTTTTTGAAACAGAGTCTCACTCTGTTGCCCAGACTATATCTCCCAGTTCTGTAGATCAGAAGTCTGGCTTGGCTCAGCTGGTTTTTCTGCTCCAGGTTTCACAAGGTTGTAAACATGTTGTAGGCCTGCTGGGCTCTTATTGGGGCAGGGGCTCTGGGAAGAACCTGCCTCCAGGCTCATTTAAGTTCTTGGCAGAATCCAGTTCTTTGTGATTGTAGGACTGTAGGTCCTCCTTGCCTTACTGGCGCTCAGCTAGGGGCTGCTTTTAGGTTCTGGAAACCTCTGTCGGGTCCTTCCATGTGAGTCCATACATCTCAGAGCCCAATGGCACATCAAATGCTTCTTCTCATGCTTAGAATTCCTCTGACTTCTTCTGTTGCATGTCTTGGACTCCAGCCAGATAAAGTTCTCTGCTTTTAAGGTCTGATGTGATTAGATTGTGCATTATCCGGATAATCTAGGATAATCTCCCTGTTTTAAGTCTACAATCTTAATTACACATATTCACAGGTTCCAGGCATCAGGGTATGGACATCTTTGGGTGGGGGGAATTCTGCCCATCACAAAGTCCTCAGAGACTCAAACTCCTTTTAGCGTATCTCCACTGTCCCTAGAGTCTGATCTTTCTTCTTAGGGTCCCAGTCAGCTTCTGAGTTCAAGCCATATCATAAAGGAGGAGACAGAAAAATAAAAGATGAGACGAGGCACTGGGGGACTCTGGGGAAGGTTCCCAGAAGCTGCCAGGGGAGCTTAGATCTGGTAGGTCAGACTTTAATCATGGGCCCATACTTAGCAGCAGTGGAAGCTGAGAATTTTAGTCTTTATTCACTGCAGCCATGAGCCCAGCTAAAAAATTCTGTTAGTGTAGAAGGAAAGGAGAAATGGATCACTGGGGAGCAGTCAGCAGCCTCTGCCCCTCCAAATGCATTTTTCTAATCATTGGAAACCAAGAAATTAGAGGGAAATACAGTAGCACAACTACCACATTGCGGAAATGGGGCAGCAGCACCTTCATGGGCAAATGAAAGGTCCCTAGTACCAGACGGAAGAGAAATCTGCACTGTCACTTGACATTTGAGTGCAGTGTCCTTTTAGGTACCTGAAAGAGCATCTAGTCTTGATTTATTTTTCTGTTCTTTTATACATGGCACACTGCTTTTACAGAGTCAGTCTTAGTAATTATTTTTGAATGAATCAAAATGTTACTCCTCATATGGCATTTTGAATGAGATGAGCTATCTCATAAAGCTACAGTGAATGCTTTTTTCATCCAACTGTTCTGTGAAAGGTACATTTTTAGATATTGTATTGAGTCTCAGCTAGACACCCCCACAGTTTATAACCAATCTATGCACTTTTGCATTATGTGGATCTTTAATTCCTTTAACACCTAAATATCTTATTTACTCAAAGGAAATTTGAAAGAACTCTTTAGGAATAAGAAATTCAGTCTCAATCCAGTAGAATTTCTGTATGGTCAGCTCATATATTAATACAGAAAGTGGTAAGTGGTGCACAGTGCTATAGGAATATGGAAGGTGGGGAGAGTGAGTAATTCTTACCTAGGATAAAACAGCAGACTTTGTAAAGTACTGTCATTTAGACAAGACCTTAAAAGATGAATAATATTTCAATAGGTAAAAGTAGAGGAGGAGGAAAATCACATGTGTAACTAAAAAACATGAACCGGCTGGCAAGAAAAAAGAATTTTGGAAAGTATACAACTGACTATTTGAAGGAATTACTTATTTTTTTTATTTTTATATCAATGAATGTTTACTTCTGAAATATTCTTGTTTCTAACCTCTTGCTTTTCCTGCTAGCAGAAGTAAAATCAGATATAGATACAATTTTAGGAATCATGTTGCTGTGGCCTTCTTCAAAACTAACTAGTGCTTACAGTTTGTATTTAGACTTTGACTCAGATTATTCTGGTAATTTTTCAGCTCCAGATGTGCTTGTATAGTATGAAGCATTTTTACGGCTGTTTATTCCATTAGAGTTGGAGCTAGACTGCCACTAACTCAGTGGAGTTGATACAAATAGATCCGCTCTGCCCTGCTTCATTTTGCAAAGGGAACATGATGTTAGTTACTGTAAAAGGAATGTGGTATCTAGTTCATATATTTCAGTGTCTTTCACATAGAAAAGTGCAACTGTGACCTGCATTTGTGCTTACCCTGAGAAAGAGCTGAGAGCACTTAAGCTATCCAACAGTGGCCTCATACCTTTGGCGGTACCATAAGAGAGAGAGATGGAAAATTAAGTAAAATAAGGTCCCTCCCAATCCAAGATTCTATGATTCTGAAACCTTTACTTTAAAGCAGTGATTTTCAGGTTTAGTTTTGTGTTTTGTTCTCCCGTAAATCTCTCGTCCTCTTTGCTGGTGGCAACATGAGTAGCCAGGGCTCTGGTGTTGCCCACCTTACTCACACCTTACTCCTCCCAGGGCAGCTGTGTTCTGCTTTTATCTGTTTTACATGTTCTTCTTTCACATCAGATTTCATTGGAAGAAAGGATTCTGTTGCTTTAAATACATGCATACATATCTGCATACATACATGAATAAATAAAGTGAAAATTAGGAAATACTTCTTTAAATGGAGTAATGAGGTTGATCTTAAGCTTCCTTGAACTTCTCAAAAGGCAGTGTATTATTATGTCTATCTAAAGGATGGATATTGTACGCAAGAAAAATAGCATTCTTTGTGTCATTCATGAAGTCATTGGATTTTTAAAATAATAGCTCCATTTGATTATTTAAACTCTGCATTTTTAATATATTTGTGATGTGGAAACATTCGTTTTTGTCTTTTATTTCTGCATATAGGTTATTTAGTATTGCTACATGTTTCTATTATTTATTCTCTTTTGTTCTCTGTCTTCTATAGAATTTTATCTGATAGCAGACAGAATATGGATTCTTCTTGAGAAAATCTGTTTTATTAATTATAAGGCGTATGTCTCAGGCTACCAAACCAAGTATACTGAGCCTTTTGAATTAAATATTTAGTGCTTCATTGACTATTTCCTCTGACTTCCATTAAGACCTCGAGAAATAATTCTTCTCTAATGAGCCTTTCGTTTGTTTGGGACCAATACACAGGTTGATGTGGAATGAGCCATCACTGTGGTATTTAGGGTGTGGTAAGCTTTTCTCAATAACTTATCTAATTTCAGTGTAGTTCATTTTGGGTAGGATGTTAACAAGTTTCTGTCATTGCAGAAAACACTTGATTTTGTTCCCAGATGTCTGATAGTAGTCCTGTTTTCAGACTAGTAAGAAATTTTGATACTTCTCTGGAAAAGAAATGTAAAAAGTATACAGAGATTATAAAGGCCTTAATATTAAAGGTTTTTACAAAGGCAAATGTCCTGTGCTTGAACAGGGCGTATTAGAACTGAACTTAAAATCTACAACCCAATTTTCTTCTTCCATTGAATAGAGTTGGTATATTTGAATAGCAAAGGCTAATGTGTAGTGATTGTTTTTAATTTTTTTTAGATAGCTAAAAATTTTGTTTTGTTATATATTATTTCCCTTTTTTAGTATATAGTTCTTTAAGTTGACAAACTCATATAGTCATGTATTTACCAACACAATCAAGATAAAGTTTCATCTCCCTAAAGATTATCTTGTGCTACTTTGTAGTCAACTCTAACTACCCAAACCCCTTTTTGTGGTACAGTTTTTTCTTTTCCAGATTGTCATAAATGAAATCATATACTATGTAGTTTTTTTTGGGTCTGGCGATGTGTCCATGTGTGTGTATCATTCCTTTTTATTACTGAGCAATATTCCGTTATATGGATCCCACAGTTAATCCATTCACCAGTTGAAGGACATTTGGGGTGTTTTCATCTTGGGGCAATTATTTATGAAGCTGCCATAAATATTTGTATAAAGGATTTTGTGGGAACGTCAGTTTTCATTTCTCTTGGGTAAATACCTAGGAGTAGTGTTTCTTGGTCATATAGTAGGTGCATGTTTAACTTTATAAGAAACTGCCAAAGTCTTTTCCAAAGTGCCTGTACCATTTTGCATTCCTGCCAGTGATATATGGAGAGTTCCAGTTACTGCACATCCCAACCAGCAATTAGCGTTGTCTTTTTGTAAAAGCCATTCTAATAGTTATGTAGTGCTATCTCAGGGTTTTAGTTTGCATTTTCCTATGACTAATAATGTTGAGCATCTTTTCATGTTCCTTTTTCCCATCCATATATCTTCTTTGGTGAAATGTCTGTTCAGATCTTTTGTCCATTTTAGGTTGAATTGGATTTTTTATTTTGGGGTTTTGAGTGTTCTTTTTATATTTTGGATATAAGTCCTTTACAGCTATGGGTTTTGCAAATATATTTGTTTCTACTAGTCTGTGGCTTGTCTTTTCTCTTAGCAGTGTATTTCAAACATTTCAACCCCCATAATACCCACATAATATTCTTCTCCCAATATTTAATTCTCTATAGTCCATAGTAGTCTTTTCTGTCCCTATTCTTAAGCCCTTATTGTCATAGACTTATTATTTTGTCAAATGGTAAATGTATAGAATTGTTTTTATGTCTTATGTTTTCTTGTCATTTAACTTTTAGTATGTTTATATTTTGAATCTTTAAGTAGATTGTAAGCTGATGAATATTGGTTAATTTTCTTGTCGAGTACATACAAAATAGAGATGAGAAAGGAGAGTAAAGGACTAATAACTGTTTATTTAGATGTAAGATTAGTTAGAACCTATGTCCCTTCCATCATAATATAGGTCTTCCTTGTACCAAATTTTCTCCTTCTGTAAAGGGTCACCAAAAAAGTACTTCAGTGTGTCTTTCTATCCACAATAAACTTGTCCCCCTGCTTCATGATCCCTTTCAACCCATCATGCCCATTCCCTACATCCAACAGTTACAACTTTCACCTTAAAAAGAATATGTAGCCTTTCATAAGGCATCCTAGTTCTGGAGGTTGGTCAAGTATTGCTAATTTTGATCCAAAATAATCTTCAGAATGAATAAAGGGATAATTGTAATTGAATTTTTTGCATTTCTGCAAAGTGGAAAAATCATGTGATTTTTTTTTTTTAAGATTTAAAAAAATTAGCAGTTAAGGCTATAAAGAGAAATTATTGCATAAGTTCCTGTTGCCAATGATTTATAGGCCTTTGCTCATTCCTAAGAAGGGAAGTAATTTTATGTTTATGGTTGTGACTCTGAATCTCAACCCAGCCTAAACTACGACTGTCAGTATAATACAAGGGTAATTGTGAGGAATAGAAACTCCTATAAACAAGACAACTTGGAGGTCACTGACTATGGAACATTAATTTTTGTGAGTTTTCTCCATTTAGTAAATATTGTGCTTTCTTCTGCCAAGCACTCTGCTAGGTACTAGGATCAGCATCTGCCCTCAAAGAACTTATGATTGGGTGGGAGATAGACAATAAAGACAATTACAAATGCATTCTATAAAGTTATATATTGGTAGTAAGCATGAGGCACAGTGGGAACCCAGAAGAGAAAGCACCAAAATGTGCGTGTACAAAAGGGGCATGGGTGTGGTCATAGAAGAGCTACACTTAAAGAATGGAGGAGTAGGACTATGCCAGGACAAGGAGCATCTCCAGATAGTTGGCAGCAGGTGCAAAGACCCAGAGGCAAGGGAATGTGTGGCTGCCTTTCTCCCCCAGGAGAAGGTGCCGTGGTATGGCCCTCGGTGACTGTGGCAGTCAGGCTCGTACTTCGGTTAGGCTGGTTAGAGCCTTGAGCTGGTGAGACCAGGATCAGGCTTTTCATCTCCATCCGCCCATACCAGTGAGCTGCAATTTCTGATGACCACATTCCCGTAACAGACAACGCCGGTAATCCTTGCCTGCCAGCTCACAAATGTGGGTTTAGTGTGTGCCACCACACCCATGTGGGTAAAAGGGCGAGGGAATGTGGATGTTTCAGTGTGTGTGTGTGTGTGTGTGTGTGTATAAGTGCAACTGAAAAATGACTCTGAGATGGTCCTCTCATGATGACTTATTAGCATAATTTCTATCTATATATAACTAGTTCTTCATATTTTAATGACCCAATAGATATTCAACTCTTATGGTTATATAGCATTTTATGTTGTGTGTATTTTTCCAGCTCTGCTACAGAAAGGATGTGACATAAATATTTAATCAGTCTCAGCAGAATTGACATTATTTTATAGCTCCAGATTATCTAACGTATCTAATATTTGTGGCATGGATGTTGAAGAATCAAAACTTAGAACTCAGGGTTTTTTTGAAGAATTTTACAATGGTTATAAATCATTTTGTCAAGAGGGAGTTTATAAAATATAATGACTTTAAAAGTGAGCAAGCTTTTTGATGATCATAAAATGTGCTGAATATGTTTGTGAACTCAGTCTTTCCATTACATTCTTAGTGTTTATACCCCAGATTATTCAGTGTAGACAGATGTGTGTGGACTGAAGAATACTTTTGAATTTAGTATGTAGCATCATTAATGTTCACCAAAGACTAGATTTTTAAAAACAGGTCTCCTAATTTCTCCAGATGATGTGAAAAGGTAAATTTAAAAATTTTAGGCCAAGTTGTATGTCTTTGATAGCTCTTTCGTAATGAGCATGTGCTTTATGTCTTTTTTTCCTTCAACTCCACTCCCACTGGAACCAATTTGGTGTCTGTGGGAGTAATCATTTTAATGTGTGCTCTGTCAATCCACTACTTCCCCTGGTACAAGGAGGGACATAATGACATTGAAATGCTTTTAAAATATATGTTGTAAACAAATCTAATCAAGAAATTATTTTCAAGTAAATTTTGTACTTTACTTGTGAAATTTCCATTAGTGCTTCCTTCATCCTAACTCTGTGTTCATGAAAAGAAAAGTGTTAGAAGGGAATTTGGAATGAATGTCTGCATTTGTGGAGTTGTAGGCCTTGCTTATTAGGCCACAAGTCGAGTAGACAGCAACATGCTATTAACACATTGAAATACAACTTCAAGCCATATAGCAAACTGCATTGCTGGGAACCAAGCCAGCTTCACATTGCTGCATGGCCATATTGGGCATGTGCAGAGCAAATGTCTGTCATGGAGAGCCATGACAACATTCTTTTTAAATAATTGCTTTGTCCAGAGTCAAAGGACATTTTTTATACACATGCCATGTAGAAAGGAATGTTGGTAATAAATTGATCTGTTTATCCACACCTGTAAATATAGATTATTACATCTGTAAAACAAGGGACAGTGATATACTTAATGAGTACCATGTAAGTTTCCGTCTGCTTAGTCTATTTTTTATTATATACCTGGCACATCTGACCCTTACTATTTACAAAACTTGAAAAAAAATTTATTCAAGTGCCTTGACCCCTTTGCTTTGGTAGTGTATGAAAATCAATGCCTTTAACTACTTTGTTTTCTGTGAAGAAGACAATGTGATTCTATAAACTGTGATCAGGTCTTCAAAGACATTGAAGTTCTCAAAAATATTCTTGGAAATAAAGTTTGTCCCTCAATTATTCCTCAATTATTCCCATAGTTACTACCAAATTTATACCTGAATCTAACAAATATTTTAAAATCAGAAAGCAAGTAATTTGACAAAGACATTATGAAATTGTCATCTAAAATATTTGGCTATTTTTTAAGTTTCTATAAATGTTTAAGTTTTAGATCTTTATTGATACAATTTATATCAGAAGATTTTTAAATCGGCAAAGAATGTGATTAAATTTCAAGTATCAATGACAGTATAAATTTTAATCGATTAAAAATTGTTTTATGCTACAAATTTAGGAATTTCTTAGTCTGAATTTCTTCAGCAACTGAGATAAAATAACTCACAGAAAAGATGTTTTTATATTATGTTATATTGTAAAAGAGCTCCTTTATTATTATTCTTATGATTTCCATTGCTTTCTAGATCTGGCAGTGACATATTAGGTCATTTCATCCCTTTTGAGCTAGTACTGGATTGTTCCTTTCAATGTATTTTCCAGTGCTAGAGCCAGTCTGTTAATCCTTCATACTGGAGATTCCCAGGGTGTTCGTTGCTGGCAGTAGATTCAGCTCCAGGAAAAATGACTTCTGCTGCCAGGAGTTAAATGCTTCAAGGGCTGTGCCTCCACCACTGTTGTGTAGTTTCCTAACGTTCTTCGCAGATTTTCCTCTGCTTATTTTCTTGGATATGTAAGTTTTATACTGTGTAAAATTGTATGTGTATGCTATTTTATAAATTTTTTGATTTGTAAAAATCTCCCCTGGAAACTTAACGTATATTTAATGTATGTAAATAAGCCAATCAGTGGGATTAAAGATATCTCAGAAGCCCTACATTCGGGCTGTGTTTTAATGAATGGTATTTTTAATGTCATGAACAAGAAGGACTGTTGGTCACTAGTGACTTCCATTTTGCCAAATCCAGTGGACATTTTCTGTCTTATTTGCTCCTCTTAGTTATGTTTGACACTGTTAACCACTCTTTCCTCAAAACAATCTCTTTTTGGTTTCCTTATCTTCTTTATGATTTTTTTTTTTTTTGGTCCACTCTAAAATTCTGTAAAAGTTTATCTTCGTCTATGTAGATATAAAGTGATCTATGACACTATTAAATGTTGGCATTTCTCAGGGTCACCATGTCTCAGTTCGGGCTGCTGTAACAAAATACCATAAACTGGGTAGCTTATAAACAACAGACATTTACTTCCCACAGTTCTGGAGTCCGGGAAGTTGAAAATCAGGGCACCAGCAGATTTGGTGTCCAGTGAGCCCATGATTCCTGGTTCATAGATGGCAGTTTTTTCTGTTCCTTCACACGGTGGAGAGAGGAAGTAGACTCTAATTGTATACATGAGGGTTTTACTCTTATCATCTCATCTAATGCCAGTTACCTCCCAAAGACCCCACTTTTTAATACCACCACCTTTGGAGTTAGGATTTCAACATATGAATTTTGAGGGGACACAAACATTCAGACCATAGCAACCCTCTTCTCTTTTCTCTGTCTCCCCTTTTCCTAGATGGTCACAGCCACTCCCCCCTGTATACAGATGACTCACAAACATATATCTGGCTAGCCCTATCCTCTATCCTCAGACCTGGATGTCCAGTCAGATACTTAATGTCAGCTTTTGGATTTAGCAGTCATCTCAAACTCAGCATGTCCAAAGTGGAAGTCTTGCTTTTTCCCAGCCTTCCTCGATCCTCTTTCTCTGTTCCTGCCTGAGTGACACAATCTTTTATGCAAACCAGAAACCCAGGAGTGATTTTTGACACTCACTTTCTCTCACCTGCCATATCCATTTCATTACCAAGTCTTGTCAATAACTACCTCTTAAATCCTTCCATTCTCCTTTATCACCACCTTAGTCTCTATTGTACTGCAGTGACTTTTATCAGATCTGATATCAACTCTTGCTTCATCGGTCTGCAGCTACACTGATCATTTCAAAATGCAGATCTCATCCTGTAACTCCTCTGCTTAATATACTTCAGGGGCTTCCCATTGTTCCTAGGATAAAGACAAATCGTCTGTGAGTCCACCTTTCTCTCTCTTCCCCCAAGGTCTGCTTCTCTGACACACTGTCCTTTGCTTACACATGGGGACATGTTTCCTTCCAGCCCAAGTCCTTTGTGTTCTTTCTGCTTGTAATTTTCCTACTTACCTCTAGTCATCCTTTAAATCTTGGCCAAATCATTACTTTTTATAAAAACCTTCTCTTACCTATCTGATCGGGTCAAGTCTCCCCTATTTTAAGTTTCACTTGTAGCACTTTGTTAACCATTGACATCAGTTTGATTATTTAATTAGTTTGTCCACCCAAGAATATTAGCAACAGTTCCTTAATATCATCTGATACCAAACCCACATTCACATTGTACCTGGTTATCTTTTTAAAAATCTGTTTATTTCGGATAGTTCAAATCAGGATCCATACAAGATCCTCACACCACATTTGATTAGTCATGTGTCTTAGGTTTTTATAAATAAAGTTTTATTAGAACACAGCTAGGGACATTCATTATGTGTATTCTATGGCTGCTTTCTCACAGCAATTGCAGAGTTAAGCAGTTGTAGGTTAGACAGTATGGACTGTAAATATTTACTCTCTGTCCCTTTAAGAAAAAAGTTGCTGATCTGTAATTTAGAGCAGTACCCTTTGCTTTCCTTTCTTTTTTTTACTCTTTAACTCACATATTTGACTAGTTGATCAAGAGGTTAGTTGTCTTACAGAATATCCTGCATTCTGGATTTGTTTGTTTGCTCCTTCCCACGTCCTTTAATTTGTACTCTCTCATTGATTTCTCCTGTTAACTGAAAATTAACTTTAGAGGATAGATCATTTAGATTCAGTTTTTTTGGCAAAAATACTTAATGAGTGTTTCTGTATATTTTCTATTGCATCATAGCAGGAGATATATAATATCTAATTATCCTGGAGATAATAGGATACGCACTAAGGTTGATCAGTGGGTTCAGATGGTGGTAGCTTAATCCTTTCATTCCAAATTTCACCATTGTTCTTTCATGTAATGATCTTCTCTATTAATGATCTTTAACTGAATTAGTTATAACAGGCTACCAAATGACAATTTTCTAATTATAATATTATATGCATATTTGTTAGGTATAATTCTATAAAAAAGAATTTTTCCTGATCAACTGTGATTAGTTAGAAAGACAGAAGTAATGCTTAATTTTTTCTTTTCAGTATTTAATTTTCAGGTCTAGAGATGGATGCCTTTGTTACCTCTAGTAGTAACCAATGCAGTTTTGGTGGTTGGTTTTTCATTTGTTAGTTTTGTTTTGTTACGAACTTCTGGATTTTTATATTTGTATTGTGTTTCAGTCACTTGCCGAGTGGTTATTGTTTTTGATTTCTGAGTGTTTCATCTGTGGCCATTGGGAAGCCCTTACGTTGTCTCTTAATGTTCTTTTGATAAAACCCCATTTGTCTTTGATAGTTTCCTTGCTTCCTTGCTTTTAGGCTGAGAGGATGTCTGAGGCTCATTTGTACATTTTCTGTCTCAGTCCTAGAAACAGCCATTCTTCCAAGAAGCTCTGTTTTCTTTTAGTGGACATGATATTTAGAAGCTGCAGTTTGGTTGGTAGGTGATCGGGTAGGTGTTCATTGTCAAGGAGTTTGTAATTTCTTTTAGGTCTCTTCAATGTACAAAGCTAGGAAAATATAAATTCTGGAAAAGGAAAAAGATCATTCATGCTTTTAGTTCTGACTCAAATTTAAGGTTATTATTTAACAAAAATTTTGATTTGATTCTTTGAATATTAATGTAATATTTCTCTTTATTCTACTGTGTGTATAAATAATTATTTCACAATAATATTAATCTTACTAAGTCAGTAAATGAAGTTTAGGATTTTTTTTTGTGTCTGTATTTGTTCTTAGAATATATCCCACTGAGTATATACAGTCAATTCTACATTTTAAAGTTATTCAGAATAATTCTTTGTGTAGTTTATCACTGCTTGATACACAGTTAAAGTCATTTGTTTTAATTTTCAATTTGAGGGAATTTTTTCTTTATGGTTTAACTTTATTTTTTGAATATATATAATTGCATTAATAGAACATGGCAGATCTAGAATAATATATTTAGTTCTTTTTGCCATATTTTAAGAATGAGCAGTGTTGTACCAAGGGTGGGATGATATGAGTGGTTTACCTTGGATCTGGGCAGGCAATAAGGGGATTTATTGTCTCAGTGTGTAAAGAATTTCAAGACTATACTAAAACCAACAAAAAGTTGGTCTTTTTTTTTTTTGTCATCACCATGCACCAGCAATTATAAATACTATCAGTGAGATAATATTCTTCCCTGCCCTTGGTATGTGCTGAGAAGCTTATTAATCAATGAGAATATCCAAAGGAGAGTGACAAGATTGATGAAGAATTTAGAAACCATAGCCGCTGAGAGATGAAAGAACAGATGTTTAATGTTAATCAGATAAGAAAAGATTAAGAGATTCACAGTTTCTTCATATATTTAAAGGCTGCCATGTAGGGAATCATAAATTAGATTTTGTGTATCTAATTCCAGGTTCCATTACTGGGTAGAAGTTAGGACAATAGGGTTTAGCTGTTAGGAATTTTTTAAGAAA
This sequence comes from Eulemur rufifrons, assembly GCF_041146395.1. Classification (NCBI taxonomy): domain Eukaryota; kingdom Metazoa; phylum Chordata; class Mammalia; order Primates; family Lemuridae; genus Eulemur; species Eulemur rufifrons. The sequence goes on from NC_090987.1 coordinate 20,335,649, forward strand.
AGTTTTCTAATTGTTATATTTACTTCTCTGGGGAATGGGCTGTTTGTCAAATTGGAGAGTTCCTTTTTGCTTAAACACGTATAGTAAGAGCAGCATGAACATCTCGCAGGGGTAGTTAGAAGGACATTCTTCCGTGGGTGGAAGATTGGACAAGATGACCTGCTGCGCCCTCCCAGCCCTGTGAAAATGTGCCCATTTTCAAGAATCCTCATAGTTCTGTCCACTAAAATAAATCATCTTATTCACATCTAAGCCCCTTTACAGGTTTGTTAATATCACCTCTTTCAGTGGACATGTGAAATGTTTTTATTCAGTTATGCAGAGCCCCTTCCAAAGTTTAAATGTAGCCTTCATTACGTACTAGATTCTGTTGAAGGTTTTCTATGCTATTATATTCATGTGTCTGTTCTTCTTCCTGTACCATTCACTTTAATTGTTATACATATTGTCAGATATATGTATTTGAATAACATACGTTAAATCCTTCCTTATTACGCTTCTTTTTCAAAGTCTTCTTGACTCATTTTACCTATTTCTTCTGTACAGGAGTCCAGTACTTGCATTTCATGAATCTGAGGCATGAGGATAATATAAATGGGCTTTAGTGGCTCCGTGAAGATCTTGAAATTTTATATAAAATTTGTGTGTATATATATATATATATATAACTTGGTACATTTTTCTCTAAAGGAATCCATATCTTTTATTAACTTTTAAAACGGTCACCTAAAAAAATTCAGGAACCACCTTTAGAATTATGTTGTCAAAATCAAATATTACTATTGAGATTTGGAATCTGAAGGATAATGGCATTCTTTATGATATTTTGTCTTCCCATACAGAAACATGCTGCTGTCTCTTCACTTAGTCAAGATTTCTTTTATGCCCAATAGTTAAATTTTTGTAATTTTATTTACATAGGTCCTAAACATTTATTATTAATTTAATTTCTTGGTATTTTAAAATCTATTAATAGGTCTGCTAACAAGCTTTCTCAAAGAAAGGAAGGAAGAAAGGAGGGAGGGAAGGAAGGAAGGGAGCAGGGAAAGAGAAGGAAGGAAAATGGGGATTAGAAAAGGATATGCAGAATATTCTGAATAGTCTGGATTAAGTTTAACCTGCCCCTGGTAATCTCATTTTTCTTTGTAAATTCTTTTTTTTATGCATTAAAAAAAATTTTTTTATTTCATGAAATTATGAGGGTACAAACATTTTAGTTATATGTTATAATTTTGCCACATCCCAACCATGATTTGAGACATGACCTTCCCCCCATGATGCTTACCACGTCTGTTAATTGTGAGTTTACCCACTCCCAACCCCCGTATCCCCAAGGAATATTACTACTGTGTGAGCACCTTAGTGTTGATCAGTTAGTGCCAATTTGATGGTGAGTGCATGTGATGCCTATTCTTCCATTCTTGTGATACCTCACTTCGGAGGAAGGGCTCAAGCTTTATCCAGGAAAATATAAGAGGTGCTAGATCACCATCATTTTTTATAATTGAGTAGTATTCCTTTGCATACGTATACCGTATTTTATTAATCCACTCATGGACTGACGGGCACTTGGGTTGTTTCCACATCCTCGCTATAGTGAATTGTGCTGCCATAAACATTCAAGTGCAGATATCTTTGTTATAGAATGACTTTTGTTTCTTTGGTAGATGCCTAATAGTGCTATTGCTGGATCAAATGGTAGTTCTACTTGTAGGTCTTTGAGGTATCTCCAAATTCTTTTCCACAGAGGTTGCACTAATTTGCAGTCCCACCAGCAGTGTAAGTGTGTTCCTATCTCTCCACATCCTCACCAGCATTTGTTGCTTTGGGATTTTTTGATAAAGGCCAATCTTACTGTAGTTAGGTGATATCTCATTGTGGTTTTGATTTGCATTTCCCTAATGATTAGAGATGTTGCACATTTTTTAATATGTTTGCTGGCCATTATTCTGTCTTCTTTTGAAAAGTTTCTGTTCATGTCCTTAACCCATTTATGGTAAGTTCTTTAAATGTATAAATAACTAAGAAAATAAGTTAGTAAACAGTTACTATGAAAATGTGTTATGATTTTGTCAAAATACTGTGAAATACATTATTGAATAACTTGACTCTGGGGTCCTTTTTAAGCATCACTCTTTTGTTTGTGGTTTTTGCCATCTTTGAGAGACTTGACTGTTGTTCTAGGACAGAACATTTTTATACTTTATTTTGGTGGAGCATAACCATATCAAGTAACATTTTGGGACTTTACGTTGCATAATCTTGGACGTTTTCATATAAGAAAGCACTAAGGAAATTTTATTTTTTATGAAAGTGCAACTCTTAAGTTACAGTGACTGTTTTTTATGGGATAGCTCCAGACCACATTTGCTTACTTCCCACGCTCTAGTTTTTCTGATGTCTTAAGCTTTAAGTGTAGAGGTCAGAATGACATTTTAGGGCTCTAGATTTGAATCCCATAATCTTAAAATGGATATTTTTGAGTTGATCAAAAAGTCCACTTCAATTTTCATTGTTTTCAGATTTTTAAAACATAGTTTTTAAATGTTTTAATACTTATTTTTAAAACCTGTTTATCTTGAAGTTACAAACTTACCAAAAATTGCAATAATTATATAAAGAATTTTTATTTATCTTTCACTCGCATTCCCCAAATGTTCAAATTTTACCACATTTTGCTTTATCATTGTGTTTGTCTCTCATTTTTTGAAATGTTTGAGAATAAGTTTATTGGCATGGGATATGCGTTTCCTATACAAGATACTTCAGTGTGTATTTCTTAAAAACAAGGACATTTATCAAAATCAGGATATTAATGATAAAAATACTACTGTCTAATCTATAGGCATTTAAATTTTGCCATTTTTCCTGTTAATTTTCTTTCTAGGAAAAAAATGTCATTTTCTCCTTCATAGTTGGGGATCTAATACCAGAATCATATGTTACATTTAATTGTCCTCTTTCATAATCTTTAATCTGGAACAGTTCCTTGGTTTGTCTTGGTCTTTCATGGCCTTCAAAATTTTAAGAATGCAGAACATGTTTGTTTGCTTGTTTTGAGAATGCCCCTCAATTTTGGTTTGTCTGATTTTTCAGGATTAGACTTTGGCTATGCTGTGATCATATAAGGAGACATGATATTTACTTGTTTCATTACTGATGACAGTATCAACTGTGATCACTTCTTTGGTGGTGGTGGTTCACATTTTTAAAGAATACAATTTTAATGTTCTCTTTAAGTTTTTGCCTTCCCTTGGTGGATTGAGTCCTCTAGTCCTTTCCAAGACTCAGTAGAAATATCTACGTAAGTATACGCTTACTTTAAAAGATTTTTAAACTTTATCCTATTTTGTTAATAATGTTATTCTCTCATAGCTGTCCTTCCCTCTAGGTTGTACAAACTCCGTAAGGGGAGGGGTTGTGTGCATTTTGTCCCTCGTCCTATCTTCGTGCCAGCACAGTTCCTACAATGCAGCAGAGAGTAGATACTACTTGGCTGATTGGTTGTGGTTGGTTAGTGGTTGAATGGATGAGTGGATTGTTCATTTGTGGAAATTTGCCATTTCAGATTTTCTAATATTTTAGTTTTATTTTGAGTTCAACATACTTTAAAAATCACCTATCATTCTCTTGGTAATTTGATGTGCTTTTGGTGTTGTTCTCTAGATGTGGTTTTCAAAGACTAGTGGTCTGGGCATATCACTTCATATATGTTCACTGTTTTATTGATTCATCTGGTCAGATTGATTTTGCATTTTCTTCTTTCAAACTTGTTATTTTTAAATGGCCTGAAATGTGACATCAGCGAAATTGTTCTGACTATGATAATTTTTATCATACCTCTTATTATTTTACTTTTTTGTAATAATCATTTCAAAATTGTGAAGAAATTTAAAGTTATTATTTCTTTGTTGCTGTTTGTGGCATGGGGGCTTAGAGAGATCACATACCCACTGTTAAAAAGCTGCCGAAGGATGAGCTGGGTTTTCTAACTCCTACTTCAGTATTCCCCTCTACCATGGCATCTTCCGTATTATTGTAGTCTTACTGCCTGTCCACTAGGGATGCATTGTAGCACTGCATCACTTTGTTCTATTAAGGCAGATTTTACGTGGTTCACTAATGACCACCTCATATTTTGAGACTCTTCTCCCTGTGAATCTATCTTTTATCCTTTTAAAGACTTCTTTTTTAAAGCAGTTTTAAGTTCACAGCAAGACTGAACAGAAAGTACAAAGAGTTCCCCTATGCCCCCTGCCCCCCCAACCTCCGTCACTATCAACGTCCTGTACCAGAGTGGTGCATTTGTTACATTGATGAACCTACACTGATAAGTCATTATCACCCAAAGTCCATAGTTTACATTAGGGTTCACTCTTGGTGTAGTGCATTTTATGGGTTTTGACAAACGTATGTATCCACCATTATAGTATCACACAGGGTAGTTTCACAGCCCTAAGACCCTCTGGGCTTTGTCTTTTCATCCCTCGTTCCTCCCTACCCTGTGGAAATCACTAATCTTTTTACTGTCTCTGTAGTTTTGCCTTTTCTAGAATGTCATATGGTTGGATCACAGAGTATATAGCCTATTGCAGATAGGATTTTTTCACTTAGAAATATGCGTTTAGGTTCCTCCATGTCTTGTCTTATCTTTATTTTATTTTTCAATTTTGCAGGGACAGGGTCTCGCTCTTTCACCCTGGCTAGAGTGCAGTGGCATCATCACAGCTCACTGCAACCTCAAACTCTTGGGCTTAAGCGATCCTCCTGCCTCAGCCTCCCAAGTAGCTGGGACTACAGGCACACAACACGATGCCTGGCTAATTTTTTCTATTTTTAGTAGAGACAGTGTCTCACTCTTGCTCAGACTGGTCTTGAACTCCTGGCCTCAAGTGATCCTCCTGCCTTGGCCTCCCAAAGTTCTCGGATTACAGGCGTGAGCCACCATACCCAGCCCCTCTGTGCCTTTTCATGACTTGATAGCACATTTCTTTTTAGTGTTTAATAATATTCCATTGTCTGGGTATACCGCAGTTTATCTGTTCACCTATTGAAGGACATCTTGGTTGCTTCCAAGTTTGGGCAATTATGAGTAAAGCTGCTGTAAACATCTGCATGTAGGTTTTTATGTGGACATAAGTTTTCACCTGCTTTGGGTAAATTCTAAGGAGCACAATTGCTGGATTGTGTGGTAAGAGTATGTTTAGTTTTGTAGAAACTGCCAAACTCTTCCAAAGTGGCTGTGCTATTTTGCATTCCCACTAGCAATAGATGAGAGCTCCCGCTGCTCCCTATCGTTGTCAGCACTTGGTTTTATTAGCATTCTGGGTTTTGGCCATTCTAATGGGTCAGTAGATTTTGATTTCTGTATTTCCCTAATAAAGTATGTTGTTGAGCATCTCTTTAGGTGCTTATTTGACATCTATATCTTTTTTGGTGAAGTTCAGGTCTTTTTTGTTCGGGTTGTTCATTTTCTTTTTTATCTTTTTTATATTCCCTTTTAACGGTTCGTTTTTCTTTGGCACCATCTAGCGAAGATACAGAGAAAGGTTTGAGGACATAAAGAATGATTTATTTTTTCAAAGGAAAACTCCTCTCTTTCTGTTTCTCTCCTTTTACCTTTGTCTTTCAGTTATACCTGCCGCCACTTGCGGAGATATGTTTATGTGTTGGACAAACTGTGTTTCCCCCACTCTCACTGTTCTACGCTTCAGCATTGCTTCTCGACCCTCAGTGACAATGGAGAGGAACTCTTGTCTTTAACTTGCTCTCACATTCTCAGATCCTATGCTTCCAGGTTATTAACCTCTGCTGTCCATTTACTGCATGCTGCATGTTGCATATGATTGATAATTGCATGTTTTATTGGGACACATGTCAATTAAATGCTTAAAGAGAAAATTTATATTTGAAATGATACTAAATAATTCTTTAAAATAATAGCTGGGATTTGTTTCCTTTCAAATGTCCTCTTAAGTGCTTTATATTATGTTTCATGGGAAAGAGGAAAACTTTCAACCACACAGTTTTGTAAACTTGCCAGAACTTTCCTATACCTTGTTCCATTTGGAAGCCTTCTGACTTAATTTATGGTAGTTGGAGTGCTCTGTCTCACTTGTATTTAAAATAGCCTGTACAATTACTAAGAAATACAGATGAACATTGAGTTCTCTTTCACGCCTTGTGAGCACACCTGAGAGCTAGCTGTAGGATTTCACCCATGTTCTAATAGAGGCACATTCAGTTGAGCAGGTTTGATTTTATAGGAAGGCAGAAATTATTTTCCTGTTGAGTTTTGCATTCCTTACTCATTTTATTTACATACAGAGTAGTTACAAAGTCAGCAGGTTTCGATGTGTCATGGATGAATGTAGATTAAACATAATGATGGTGGGAGTAGTAGGAAAGAGACAAGCTATCCATCTCAAATATCAGAACGTCAGCACCTGCTGTTTAGTGTGTATCATGCACCAAAATGGAGGGGCAGTGTGACATTACTGCTTTGTACTTTGCAGTTGACATTTTTAACACACTTTTTTTTTTTTATAAGAGATGACTTATACCAGCACTATACTGTTAGCTAGATATGATAATTTAAGGCAATATCTTCACTGCCAGATGATTTAGATGAAGAAGGAAAAAACTCCATGACAACCTTAACAAGAAAATAGAAAACATTTAGAATTAAAATAGACCTTTCCAGATGAAGAAACATACAAAAGCTTTAGACTACACATTATATCTAAGTGAAAACACTTTGATGATTAGGAGAGGGAGATGATGTGGCATATACATTGACAGATTTTCTTGGTAGCAGAAAGATTTTCTAGACTCTCATGAGGATGTTGATCAGGCTTTTATTGAGTCAATATAGGTACTTTTGAGAAATCAAACCAGGGATAGAAAAGCAAGTGAAAATTATATTAATAGAATTAACTCTTAAGTATATAATATAGAAGGATTTATCAAAGTTATCAAACTAAAGCCAATGACTTTCCACTGACTTAGGTAAAGTGAGTGAATATCAGGTAAGTGAATGATACTCTTAGTAATTGGAGACAAAGCTTATCTGGTTGCAAGGAATGGGGAGAGCTGCTGCTGATCATTGACCCTCTTAAATGGGCAGCATAATTGACCTAACCCTTATTTACTAGTGTATCACTCAAGATTCCCCACAAAACCAATAGGAGAGTTTTATGTATATGTAGAGAGACAGAGACAGATGTTTTAGGGAATTGACTGGTGATTGTAGGGGCTGTGTCTGTAAGGCAGGTCAGCAGGCTGGAATTTAGGTAAGCATTGATGCTGCAATCCTAAATCCACAGGGCAGGCCATCAGGACAGAAACTCAGGCAGGATTCTTATGTTGTGGTCTTGAGACAGAATTCCTTCTTCTCCAGGAAGCCTCAGTTTTATAAGACCTTCAACTGATTGGATGAGTCCCACTTACATTATACAGGGTAAAATGCTCCCCTTAAAGTCAGCTGAGCATAAATGTTAATCACATCTGCAAATACCTTCACAGCAACAACTAGACTAGTGTTTGACCAGACAACTGGGCACCATATGGCCCAGTCAAGTTTACACATAAAGATAACCATTACACTATGCTGTTCCTCTTTATTCTTTATGTGTATCTTATCTGTTGTGTACATTTTCTTTGTGTGTGTATATTATCTGTCCTGCGGTTTTGTGGACACTGTAAGCCTCCTGGGGGTAAACACCATATTCTTATTTATTGTTACACATCCTGTAGCCTCTCATGCCTGATCCAATGTTAACCCTCAGTGATGCTGCTGGCAGCAGGTTTTACTGTTTGCCATTTGTGATAGAGGCCACTGTCTCCTTTCCTCTGGAGTCACACCTCTCACCTGGCAGGAGCACATAAGAGAGAGAAATACACAATCAACAGGGAAGACAAAAGGAAATGAAAGGAGAAGGAGAAGGAAAACAAAGTATGGAGGAACAAAAGCAAAACACTGAGAGGGGAAAGACGATGAAGACGCTGCGATTCCTGAGGCCCCCTTCACCTGACCACTGCAGAGTTAAATCTGTACTCAATTTCTAAGTCAGTTTAGAATTCCTTTCTTATTTTCTGTTGCCTCTTTCAGCGCCTTTCCTGGAACCCTCATATCCCTTACTCACTTGGGTTCCTTTCCCTCCTGAGTACTGTCAGCTAGGGTTTTAAGGTCTTTAGCCTCCAAAGGGTATTTTTTTCAATACAAAGCCCTCCTGAAGACGGAACAGCTTTTAGGGTGCATCTGTAATGCAATGTCAGGTCCTGGACAGCCTAGGTATGTAGTTGAGGACACCTTGTGAGTGAGGAAACTTTATAGCTTTTGTAATGCATTTTGACTGTTCTCCAACAATCTTCCATCTTTTCTCCCTTCATTCCAGGGCTGCTGTATCAGGTATGCTGTCTCTGGGCCTCCAAGACTGCCAGGCCTGCCCATTTTTTCTGAACAACAGAAAAGAAATACAGTGTTACTACAATGCAGTCGTTAGGGACACAGGCTCTGGAGTTAAGGCCCCTCTCCCCAACCGCCCACTGGCTTTCACTCCTTGCCCTACCACTTGGGATCTGGGACTGTACACTGGGCACAGTTCCATTTAGGACAGACCTCAGAATGGGGGTGTGATTTGCATAGAAGGAAGTATCTCATGTTGTGTTCATTTGCAGGTGACTAACATCCTGCATACACAGTGACCTATGGTCGAGTATAGTCTAGACCCTGCAGTTGGGAGACTTTCTTTCAATAAAACTAAATTGTATAGAAAGAAAAACCAAGTCAAATATTTGAATGGAACAATCACAGACTCACTTAACAAAATCACATAGCATTTGGTTATGCAAAATGTTTAAAATGTAAATCGTTTCCTAGAGACAAATATAAGCTTATTCTTTAAGAAAGAACTTTACCTTAGTCTAACGTGAATTGCTGCTATAGATAGAAATCTGTTATTCTGCTGCAAACGTCTTCCCAGTGTAAGAATTCTTTGTATAGCCTCCCTGGAAGATAGCTTCTGGGTGCTTCTTAATCTCAGGAGGCAGTAAAGTTCTTGCTGTTTTATTTTTAGAAAAATGTTTGTTAAATCTGCCTATCAATAATTTTCATATATTGGATACAGCTCTGTGCTTGGGAGAAGTACATAAATGTATAAACTGTGCTGCTGATGAGATCTATTCAGGTTTTTTGAAAATACCTGTCATTGGTTCTCCTTAATTTTTTTCTCTTCGGCTAAATACTTTGGTTACTTCAACCATTCCTGACAACAGATGATTTTTTTATTCCATCTTCTTCTTATCTTCCTGGATGATCTATATTTGACAGCACCCATCATAAAATTTGGAATCCAGAATTGAATGTAATATTTCAGTTATGCTTTATAATTTAAAATATTATAAATTAAATTATAGTTATACTCTTAATTTGTCCTAACACTGCACTGATTTTTGAAAACTGGCACACCTTGGGTCATCTAGAATTCCCAGATATTTTCCCTACAAACTATTTTCCCTAGACTTGTTGTACATTTAATTATCTATTAATTTTTTTCCCTTTCTCTTAGACTTCACAAAGCTATAAGCCTGTCAGATCTGGTACTTCCTCCGTTTCACCTCAAGAAGCATTGAGGTCAACTCTGAGTTATCAACCTTAGATTTGACTTCCCTAGAAATCAAATTTACAAATTTTGAATGAGCATTTGAGAATTTTTTTAATTAATTGCTGGTAACTACATGAAGTCAAATGCTTTGCTTACGTTTTTATGTCCAATTTTAAGTTCTACTTAGGTTTCAGGGTGCAGCGTGAATAAGTTTGATGAGAAATCCGTGAAGTAAGAAAATACCTATTTTCTTTTAATAGACTATATATTATGTATTTTGCTGCTGTCAAAAATATAGCTTCTAATATAATTTGAACCCAAGGCAAGGAGAAACAGGGAAAGTTCAGCGTCAAGATAATTCTGTTGTAGCACAATTTATTTTAAATTATTATAACTCAGGGCTTCAGATTGTTGCTGCCTGACACTGGAAGGCTAAGAGCATCATCAGTCTTTAAAAATTATGTTCTGGCCGGGCGCGGTGGCTCACGCCTGTAATCCTAGCACTCTGGGAGGCCGAGGCGGGTGGATTGCTCAAGGTCAGGAGTTCGAGACCAGCCTGAGCGAGACCCCGTCTCTACTAAAAATAGAAAGACATTATATGGACAACTAAAAATCTATATAGAAAAAATTAGCCGGGCATAGTGGCGCATGCCTATAGTCCCAGCTACTCGGGAGGCTGAGGCAGTAGGATCGCTTAAGCCGAGGAGTCTGAGGTTGCTGTGAGCTAAGCTGACGCCACGGCACTCACTCTAGCCTGGGCAACAAAGTGAGACTCTGTCTCAACAAAAAAAAAAAAAAAAAAAAAAATTATGTTCTAACGCATATTCAGTTCAAAACGTTATGTTCTCTTCTTATAAAATTAAGCATGTTAACACGGAAGTCCGTGGCTAGTTAATACTTTGGTTCCTGACCTTTTGGGGTTAAATTATGAACTCTTTCTCCAAGAGAACAGAAATTGAAATTTTTGCCTCTAAATTTGGAGTTAAGACAAACTTGATTTAGTTAGAGTGTTAGATACAGCTGCTGTAAAAGCCTCTCCCCCCTACCCCACACCAAATAACAGTGGCTTGAAGAAGAAGATAGAAGTTTATTTCTCAAATAAAAGTCTGAGCTGGTGTGGCAGCTCCGCCCCATAGAATTTTTAAGACCCAGAGTCCTCCTCTCTTGTGCTCCACCACCTCCAGTGTCTTGCTCTCTTCCAAAAAGTCTGGAATGGCTCACCACAAGTTCTGCATTCCCAAGAGCAGGAGGGTGGGAAGGGACTAGAGTAGGATGTAAATTTCCATTTTAAAGGCATCACACATCCCTTTGGCCAAAAGTTAGTCATACCTGCTTGGGAAGCTGGAAATAGTTTTTAGCTGAGTGGCCATGTGGTCTGCTAAAAATTCTCTTATTAGGTAAAAAGAAGAGACAGGTATGGGGACAACTGCCATTCTCTGCCACACCGTTGAGAGTTCCTTTCCTGGGTAATAAAATTAACAAATGCTTACACAGTGATTACTGTGTGGTTAGTCCTGTGCCAGGCAGCAAGAGGGGTTCATGGTGAACTCGGGAAGATAAGACAAAACCATTGGGAAAAATCATTGCCTTGTACTGTTACATATAAAATTAGTAATGTATAAATTAGTAATATATTAAAAGAGACCTGACAGGGATCTGAAGCATCCTCAAACAAGTAGGATTTGAGTAGGAATGAAGGCTAGATAATGTTTGATTGGCATAGCAGATGTGAAAAACTCAAGTGCAGAAGTTCACGTATGAGAGAGCATGTGATGTATTCTGGGGCAATAAATAGGGTCATTTGGCAAAAGCAGATTTATCTGTGGGATTAATCAGTATTGTAACTAGTTATGTGGTCTAGGGCCAGACTCTTAAAAGCCTTAAATGCTAGACCAGACCATTTCATGTTTGTTTTTTAGCATTTTTTTGTTTGTGTATGGATTTCTGGAGGCACTTGAATTTTACTTAGTGTTTTTGAGCATGAGTGTGATATAGTCAAAGCATGCTTCTTCTGATGTTTGTCATGCATTTAAAAGAATTTAAGAGGAAAGAATCTGAATTTAGATAATAGACTAACACAGAGACTACCTCACTGTGGCAGGAGAGATGCAAAAAGAAGGCTTCAGTCGAGGTGAATTTTGAAAAATATGAATCAAAGAACCATATTAAGAGAACATACTTAAACATTGAAATGGTATAGTATGACATATAAGTAGGAACTCTGTTGTTACTTTTGTGCATGTAATTAGTTCTTATCAACATTGCAAGTATTTAGTATGTATCATTTGTGTGGTTATATTTTATACCTTAAGAGTGTGCTAGAGATATTCTTGTTACCAATACTCAATATTAAAAGTTTTGTGTACTCAGTTTAGTAAAGGTTGATTTTTTTTTTTTAAGAGTAAAGACTTTTTAAACTGCCCAATCATTTTGAGATTTGTTTCAGTATACTAAAGACACGGTATACTACCCAATCCTGGATTATTGTCCAGTTGTAAGTTATATGTATAATATAAAGAATGGTGATTCAAGAGATCTGTCGTACAAAATGATGACCGTTATTAACAGTGTATCGTATACATGAAAATTGCTAAGAGTAGATTTTAAATATATTCACTGCAAAAAACGAAGTATGCGAGGTAATGATTGTTAATTCAGTTGACTTGGTCATTTTCACAATGTATACATATAAAAAAACATCATGTTGCACATCATAAATATACACAATTTTTGTCAATTAAAAAACTTTTGAAAAATGGTGAAAAATAGTGGGTTCTATAAAGAAATATGCTAGAAATATCTACCAAAATTCATTAAAATGTTAATATCTTGAAATTTATCCTCAAGAAAGAATATAACCTGAGCAAAGAGTTATATTTAGGAATAAATGAAAAGATTGGTCAAATGAACTATATCCTATCAAATCAATGGAATATCATGTAGTCATTAAAATATTACAAAGAAAAATAAGTAGAAACATGGAAAAGATTTGATATAATGTTAAGTAAAAAAAGAATAATAAATTATATACCACTACTAGAACAGCTATATAAAAATGTATGTGTGTATATAAAAACTAGATAATATATAAAAGTAGTAGAACATTGGTAAAATATACATGATGTTTCTTTTTAAAATAATTTCAAATTTCTCTTAGGATTTTTAAAAATTGTACCAATTTAAATGATAAGCTTATCCTCTCACTTTTCTTTGCCCTTCTTCTCATTGCCCCAAGTTACATGTATGTCTTTGGCTTTTCTTTTCTTTTTCCCCCCCTGCCAACATAATGTATTATCATTTTATTAGTTGGCAAAGAACTACAGTGGTTTACGGAAGTAGATTTAGGGCTTCCCCAATCTGATCGTCTCGAATTTCTCTCAGGGTTTAATTTAGAATTTTTATAGATTTACATTTTTTTGGCTTTTCTTTTTAACCAAATGGGTTTATAATTCTAAGTACAACATTAAATCATGTCTATATCTAAACTGTAGCACTTTGAAATTTAGAAGTATTTTTACCCATTTGTCATGTCTTCTATACTGTGGTTAAAAAACAAAAATCACATCTGGTGCCATTTTATTGCTTTCAAAGGACTGCATCTTCAGTCTAAATCTTAGACAAAGTTCTAATGAGTTTCCTCCAAAGAGTTTTTAAAAATTGCTGGAATGGTCTGGTTGTAGTATGCTACTCACTAAATCTGTAATGAATAAGTATTTGAAGCCACAGTAATAATTTTTCATGCATATGATACTGTCTTAATAATTCTGTTGTGGCTGTGTGCTTTATTGATTTCTGTCCCACTTCTGTGGCATGAAATGAAATGTATTATCCCACTTAAACCATTATGGTTTCCTTTTGAATTACATATTCACTACTTGATCCTGTCATCAAGCTGCTTCCATTTTCTGTAATGTGGTGTTCAGTCCGAGATTTACGGCTATAGTGCTCACTGCAGTCTAAGTCAAAACAGGACAAGTAAATTCAGATCAGAAAGGTTGGTAAGAAAATACAATAGACGGTTAGATTTTTAAAAAATCGCTTCCCTCACTTAGTATGTTTGCTGGTTTGGGGTTTTCTTTCTTCTTCTTAAGAACTGTAGGAATGAATCATTGATGTGCATTATTGGGGAGAAGAGAGGGCAAAGCTTGAGAAGCACAGAACCTCTCTGCTTGATCTCCCAGCTGATGCGGACAGCTTGGCCCCACCCTCTTCTCTCGGCTTCTGTGACAACATACTTTTGGCTTTCTTCCCACCCTTTTGCCATTTCTTTTTAAGCTCTTTTGTTTTAAATATTAGAATTTCTTAAAGCTTGCCCCTAAGGCCCTCCTCTCTTTTCACTTAAACTCTTAGCTTAGGCATTTTCATCAGTTTCTGTGACTTAACATGCCATCCACGTTCCAAGACTTTCCAAATCTATAACTCCAGCTCAAACTCTGAGCTCTGGTCCTACACTGTCAACTGCCTTATTGTTAACACCGCCACTCACACCTCACGTGTGCCCCCTCTCCCAAGTGAACTCTTGAGCTTTCTCCATAAACCTTTTCATCTCCTCCATCTCTGTAAATGGTGCCTGCATCAATCAAGTTGCTTGTGGCTGTTACATGAGAATCGTCTACATTTTTCACCTCATGCCCTACACTTACCCTCACTATATCCATTTCAGTGCTACCTCCGAAATACAAATTGACTCTGTCCTCTTTTCCCCTTCCCCACTGCCAGCCACCCTAGCACAGACAGTCGTTGTCTCACACCTAGACCCCTACCTGGTTCTCCTCCTCCAGTTCCGTCACTCCCACCCCCACCTCTAATTCCTGATTTAACAAGCCTCTTCATATATTCTACATTGGATTGTGTCTCTTGCTCAAACCCTTCAGTGGCTTCTCTTTGCTCTTAGGATGGTACACTGTCTAGCCATACCAATTGTCTTTTCCGGGATTTACTCACCTCTTTTTCATCTTAGGACTTTTCACATGCCCTTTCCTGTCTTTTCCCTACTCTGTATTTCTTAACATTTGTCGCTTCTTCAGACAGGTTTTCCCTATGCCCCAACCCCGCAATCCATTGTTATGCTTAATATTATATTTTCTCTCTCACACGTGTTCCCTCTTCGTCCCTCTCCCCACCCCTTCTCTTTCTGAGTAGACTGTAAGTTCCTCAAGGACAGAAAATGTGTGCATGTGTAGACTTTTTAACCACTGACCCCTAGCACTTAGTATGATACTTGGGCATACAATAGATGCTTCATATTTGCTGAGAATGAATAGTTGTGGTTTACTGAAGTTAACTTTTTGCAGACTTGGCCAGTCTACTAATGACCACTTCAGAGATTATCTTAGCCGGGAGCAGTACAATTATTACCTGTCAACTAAAAATAAAAGGGAAAAAAAAAGAAACTGAATTTTTAAGTAACACAAGACTTTGGGAAGACAGTGAACTGAGCTCTTTATTACATCTTGTTATATAGATACAAATAAAGTGTTGGAAGATATATATGACCATTAATTAAAGAAATCAAAAGCATGAAGAAAAAAATCACTAAATGTGACATTTACTCTTACAGGTCTAGCTAAGCTTATAGAGGGAAAAGGAAAATTATTTTACATAAAATTTTGCTTCTTGAATTTTAAGAAGCAACACTGGAAAACAATTTGAAAAGAGTAATCCTAACAAGCTTTACTACCACCAACATCCACCCCATAAAAGTTTCCTTTGGCATAAATAAATTATGGAGGCTAATGGCTATAATGGTAGTAACAGAGTGAAGTTTCAGAAATATAGGTAAGACATAAGAAAACATATCATTGTATGTATTAAAAATTCTATTTCATTCCCTTTTTAATTCAAAATTACTTCATAGAAAAGCAACCAAACTTATACCTCATTGGAAATGTTTAGAAAAATATTTTCAGTGTGTTACTTATAAGAGTATTGGTAAGATTTATTGAAGCCCAACAGTAACATTAAAACAGCACCCAAAATAAATGTTGTACTATCCTGCCACGGTGATCTGCACTAAAATATCACCAGATTGTATTGTATAATTTATCATTCAAAAATGGAAGAACTTGAGATTAAATCAATAACTAAAATATAACAAAAGATACTAAGTAAAATTTTAATCTGTGAGAAGGATGTCATGAGAATTTTGGCATATAAAAACAAAGAAAGAAGTGATAGACCCTCAGGAAATTGTGAGATTTATATTTGATCCAAAAAATGTTAGTAGATCTTTTTTTCCATCAAATGCTCCTAGGTATAGATATCATTGGTGAAAGAGGCACTCGGGTCTCAGTTGATGTACCCTTGGGTATATAGGTGTGACCAGAGTTCCTGAATATGAACACTCTAAATCACAAATTAGAATTTCTCATGCAATTTAAATTATATGTATGGAGAATTTGGAGTGGGTACAAAATTCCCCAAGTTGGATGCTCTTCCCTCAGGGCTGCCATTTGCAGGGAATTTCATGTACATATTCAGACATGCACACTTGCACAACTGCTTATTATAGAAATATTCTTGGTTACTAAATGTCTAACAGACTTAAACATACAGGGTTTCCCATATATGGAGAAAAGTGATTCCACCCACTCTCCATGCCTTGGCACATCATGATGCCAGCCCTTACATTTATTTGACTTTCAGAATTTAAATAGACAGTGATGTAAATCAGAAGTTAATGTTTCACCTACTGGCATTAAGTAACTAAATCATCTTGCTCATGATTAGGAAGGTAAGTCCTTTTCAATTTGGCTACAGAATGGAAATGACATTTATTCTAATCCTATGTAAGTTATATTGGCAACCAAATGATCTATTTCTATGTTATAAAAGATGAGGAAGCAGAAGAGAATACAACGAAATTAAATGGTTTGGCAAAGATCACACAAGATGGAAGTAGAATCCAAGTCTCTCTGGAGTCCCTGCTCTGATCAAAGTTTCATCTTATTGAATGTCACAGCATTATAAAGTGAAATGTATCTCACCACACATGTGCGTAGTGAATTATTCTCAGTAGATAGCTTCTTCTATTTTTAAAACATGTCATGTTTTGAGATTTTAAATTTTCAGTTTGATTCTGTTGTATTTTAAAATCTCTTTCTTATAGATTTGAACTGCAACAGGAATTGAAGAGTTACTTTGGCATTTTTCCATGTGCATTCTTATATTGATCTTATCAAATATGTTCTAAGAGGTCACTTGTTCTGCACAACAATTCTATAAACTAGCTGTCTATAAGAGGCAGTTCATTAAAAATTAATTTTTAAATGAACTTTAGATGTGCTGTATAGATTTTTTTAAAGACTACATATTAGAGAGAGCATACATACAAAATATTTTCTTTGTCCAGTAGTGGTGATAATGGCTAATATTTATTGGGCTCTTAATCTGTAACAGATGCTATTCCAATTATTGACTATTTTTTAATTTTAATTTAAAAAAATTTATTTTTATTATATATTGACATTGTAGTTGTATATATTTATGTGGTACAAAGTAGTGCTATGATTTTTGAATACAGTGTGGAAAGATCAAATTAGTTAATATATCCATCACCTCAAATATTTTTTGTGATAAGAACATTAGAGATTTACTCTCACACTATTGAAATGTACAGAACTCACTTATTAGCTGTATTCACCATATGTTGTGCAGCATCTTAAAAAAAGAACAAACGTAATCCTCCTAAGTGAGGACCATCATCTCCTTATTCCCACCACCCCACAGCATCTAATAACCATCATTCTCCTCTTTGCTTCTGTGAGTTCAGCTGTTTTTTCAGTGAAGTCCTTATCAATATTCCAGTGTCATCTGTCATAGATATAGGAAAACAATCCTAAAATTCATATGGAACCACAAAAAAATCCCAAAAAGCCAAGGCAATCATGAGAAAAAAAGAACAAAGCTAGAGGCATCACACTACCAGATTTCAAACTGCTGTATACTGCAAAGTAATAGTGATTAAAACAGCATGGTACTGGTGTAAAAGTAGACACATCAGCCAGTAGAACAGAATAGAGAGCCCAGAAGAGAACTCATGCATCTGTGATCAACTGAGCTTTGACACAGGTGTCAAGAATATACAATGAAAAAAGGACAGTTTTCAATGAATGGTGTTGGGAAAACTGGATAACCATATGCAAAAGAATAAAATTGGGACTGTGTCTCACACCACATAGAAAAATCAATTCAAAATGGATTAAAGACTTAAACATAAGATCTGAAACTATAGAACTACTAGAAGAAAACATAGAGGAAAAACTGCATGACATTGTGTCTGGGCAATGATTTTTTTGTAGTTATTAACTATTTTTTATTTTAATCCTCAAAGCAACTCTATAAGATACTATGTTGTTATTCCTATTTTATGGTTAAGGAAACTAATGCACAGAGTGATTAAATAACTTGTGAGAAGCTGGTAAAGACAGTATGGAAACTATCTGGCTCCAAAAGCCATACTTTTGACCTTATACTGCCTTCCAAGAATACTTTTATAGTATGACTTCATTAAACACACTAACTGCCATGCAAATTGTAGTTCACTCATGCTGGTTTTGAGCCCAGGGTCTTGTGAAGCATGTGTAACTCACACGTCTCTTCACCTTGGGGGCCACATGAACTATTTTCCAAGTTACATATAACTCACACACAGAAAACAATTAAAAAATAACAAATTTTTCATTAAATTAGAAAGGATCATTTTGTTTTCTAAGTTTTTATTCTATTTTCATAATAACACACAGTGGCCCCAAGGAAAAAAAAAATTCTTTTCTAGTGTAGCAGTCAATGCATTAAGTAACTTTGTCCTTGAAATGATTTTGACCCATCCTGGAGCTCACCACAAATTTGATATTATTTGATGATTATATACTTTAAAAGATATTTATGACTGAATTCTTGAACATCTTCTATTCTCTACCCACTCACATTTTTACTTGGAAATAATTTATAAAGCTGGCTAAGATTTAAAATTGAAGTAGAGACTGTAGTAACACAGAAGAAACTCAAAACCATCTTTTTTAGTCCTCTAAATTCTTTATGTACCATTTAGTCTGATTTCTGCTGTCTAAACATACATTGTCTCCTATTTTCCAAAGCTACTGATCCTTGTAAAAATTTCATAGGGTCATATCTAAAATATCTAAGTTTAGTTTTTTTTTTTTTTTTTTTTTTTTTTTTTTGTTGAGACAGAGTCTCACTTTGTTGCCCAGGCTAGAGTGAGTGCCGTGGCGTCAGCTTAGCTCATAGCAACCTCAAACTCCTGGGCTCAAGGGATCCTCCTGTCTCAGCCTCCCGAGTAGCTGGGACCACAGGCATGCGCCACCATGCCCGGCTAATTTTTTCTATATAGATTTTTAGTTGTCCATATAATGTCTTTCTATTTTTAGTAGAGACGGGGTCTCGCTCAGGCTGGTCTCGAACTCCTGACCTCGAGCGATCCACCCGCCTCGGCCTCCCAGAGTGGTAGGATTACAGGCGTGAGCCACCGCGCCCGGCCTAAGTTTAGTTTTAATTTTTGTTGTAGGCTTAATTTATTTTTCTTCTCAAATAGTACATACACGGTATTCTCAAGTAGTTTTTAACCAGATTTCATAAAGTAAACATTTAAGGCAGATTTTCAGAGTAACCCAAAGGGTAAGTTTTGCATTTTACTTACTACTGGGAAGAGAAAAAATAAGAGCAATTAGTAACTGAATATAATTTATAATGATGACGAATGGTCTGATAGCTTCCTTGTCATTTCTCTTAGTGACTAACAATTGCATCATTCTTCTAACTTCAAGTAAACAAATAAGCAGAAGCTTTCCTGGAGTTTTAGAAGTATAGTTACTGTCCAAATACAGGTGACCCTTGAACAACATGAGATTAGGGATGCCAACTCCCCACCTCCAAGTCAAAAATCCGCATACAGCCGGGAGCAGAAGAACCTCATGCATGTAGTGCTAGCACTTTGGGAGACCAAGGCGGGAGGCAGGAGTTCTAGAGCAGCCTGAGCAAGAGCAAGACCCCATTTCTACAAAAAACAGAAAAACTAGCCATGCGTGATGGTGCATGCCTACAGTCTCAGCTCCTAGGGAGGCTGAGGCAGGATGATCACTTGACCTCAGGAGTTTGAGGTTGCAGTGAGCTATGATGATGATACCATTGCACTCTAGCCCTGGAGACAGAGGGAGACTCTCAAAAAAAAAAAAAAAAAAAATCTGCATACAACTTTTGTCTCCCCCAAAACTTAACCTGCTAATTGGCAACTGTTGATGGGAAGTCTTAACCAAATAGCATAAATAGTCATTTAACATATTTTGTATATAATATATGTATTTTATACAGTATTCTTACAATAAAGTAAGGTAGAGAAAAGAAAATCATAAGAGAAAATATATTTACTGCTCACTAAGTGGAAATGGATCATCATAAAGGTCTTCATCCTCGTCTTCACATTGAATAGGCTGAGGAAGAAGAGGAGGGGTTGGTCTTGCTGTTTCAGGGGTTTGCAGAGGCAGAAGAAAATCTGCATATAAGTGAACTTGTGCAGTTCAAACCCATATTGTTCAAGGGTCAACTGTATGTACGTTTTTATACAGGTAATTTATATAGACTTAAATGTTTACTTTTAAGTTCATTCTTATACCTCACGTTGATACTATTAATTTATTTTCCTATGTGCATTTATTTTCAAGTAGCACATATTATACGCCAATAGGAAGTTCCCGTCCCTGTTATTTGAGACAGTAGAAACCTTAGCATCCTAGCATGCTGTGGTTGTGGCATTGGGGATCTGGGCAGAGAGAGCAATTTATGTCGGGTTAAGGTGGTTCCATCAAGTTTCATGTAATATCCTTCAGTCCAAAACCTCCAAAATCACTTTAAAAAATTGCAGTAGAGCTATGTACAATGATTTAGTGTTTTTTTTTTCTGTAAAATGTTAAAAAGTAAAAGAAAAAAGTTAACAAATTTATGTAAAATCAGTGAATAAGAAGCTGCAGGATAATTTATTTCTATGTGTTCAGTAAGAAAACTATGTTTGGGGAATACTTTTCATAGTTTGGCTGATTGTACAATAGCCTCTGAATTCTTACTGTCCTTAAATGGCCAAGTCAGAGAGCGTCTTTGCGGATTAAGTAAAACACAATGGGCAATCATCTGCTCCATGGTTATTTTATTCTTGTTATTTTCTTATCTTACATAACACTGTATTACTGTAGCAGGCACCCAAATGATGTGTTGTGATTCTGTAGTTTAAAGGAAGGAAAAGAGCTTCGGTTTTCATTAGTTTTTAAATATCCCTTCTGAAGAATCACTGTCATTTAATTTCTGTGCCTGGTACTAAGCAGCAAATGCATAAGGTATCCAGGCTACCAATTTTACGTAACAGTTGGTGTGACTGTTGCAGGAGCTTGTGGTATTTCCTGTTACCATGGTTATTTAAAGAAATTTTGTTTCACCCTCACTGTCTAGATTTCTAGTCTCTCCCTTCCTCTTGTGAATATAATACTGATAATAATAACCTGTTTATACATTGATACATATACATTGTATACATATAGTAACAACCTGTGGTTCTATTGAAAGGTGATCCACTGGTAGAATCATGGTATAAGCTGAGAGGCATTGGTTACAAAG